>NC_050573.1:543864523-545123956 GCF_011100635.1 Trichosurus vulpecula | reverse complement strand
GGTCAAATGCCAGGAGGGTACCCCCTTAAGGGGGAGCAAGGACAATCCTTTCGATTCACAGGACTGGACTGGAGAAATGGCACGCGATGGGTCGAAGACCCTTACAAATATTGGTTATTGTGTGGGAGAGGGGGAAGCTGTATGGGTCTCAATGCCCTTGCCTTTTTGAGAGGGGGATTGGTCTCAGTGGCCCGGGTGAATTACACAGAGGGACGAGGGAGCAATCTTTCGTTGGTTATGCCAAAACCATCTCCCCGGCCTCTGTGTAACGTCAGCCCCCTATTTGAGGCACACTCAGGAAGAATTGGTTTGCAACCTGGGGAGGCCTAGGGGCCTCTACGGCCCTTTTATATGCTCTTGACCCAAAAGGCTATTATGGCCATGGAAGCTGGGGGAGACCCACAGGTTTGGCTCGCCGCCATGGAAGACATGTAACACCTTGGGGTAAGACGAGGCGTGCCCAGAGACGGGCAACTTCCCCGTGCCCGGCCACCTAAGACAGGCCCCGAAGGTGTTGGGTGCCTAGGACGGGTAAGGCTTAGGGTATTAGGGGACGACCTAAGACAGGGCACCTCGCACCCGGCGATGCCTGGGTCTCATTTATCCTGCTAAAGCTATCTGCAAGGCTGTACCAGGTTGTTTCACCTTGTAAAAACAAAAAGGGGGAGATGTTGGGGGCGGGAACGGGAGATGTTGGGGGCAGGAACGGGAGATGTTGGGGGCGGGAATACTTAGAGCTAGCTTGCTGTAATTGCCATATTAGGATATAAAGTAGGACTCAGCCTGTGATTGGACGATAGAGTTCGCATAGGGAGGGGTAAAGCTATAAGAGCACTCGCTTCGGGGAAGTGCTGCGGTCCGGGATGTAGTCGCCACGGAATAAAGAGCTCCCTGATTACCTCAGGTGTTCTGTCTGGTTCTTCCTCCACGAGGGTCGTGGAGGCCGGTGGCGCCCCGAAGACTCATCATGCTGCGACTTGGTGAGTGAGAGGGCGGGCTAGCAGTGGGGGGACAGTAGTGCGGGTGCTGGAGATAGAGCACTCCGCAGAAACCTGGTTTATTTTCTTTCTTCTGAGGGGACCTGTTTAGCCTCCAATTAACTCATGCTAATGGTTTTCCGTTTTGTGTTGGGGTGTGGGAAGATTGGGGTGTTTTCCTTGAAGAGGAAACCTGGTTTACTTTCTTTCCTCTGAGGGGACCTGCTTAGCCTTCAATTCGATCCACACTGTGTTTTTTGTTACGTTTTGAGTTTGTCTCTGTTCGTGTGTCTATGTCAAAATTGTGAAATATCTATGTTTTGTTTTAAAAAATCTGAAACATAGGCAGCCAGAGATATCAGGCTGCAACTAGGGAAACACACTCCTTTCCTTGTGGCTCCTGTTTGGCCAATGTGGAAATACGGCGGGAATGGGTTATAATTTGGCAGATTTTGGGTTTTAAATTGTTAAAAAGTTTGGAAATTGGTTAGTTGAATTTGGGAAGAAAGAACTCCTGAAATTGTAAAGTCATTCCAGGAGCTCACTCTTGTTGAAACACCTCCTCCCGGTGAATGCCTTCTGGCTAAAACCTCCGTCTCAGAGAGTCCTTCAGTGGGACTATCGCATTTGTCTTAGTCCCTGATTCCCTTAGATTCAAGTACAAAAGAGGTTTTTGGGAGTGAGCAAGGGGGTGAAGTTTACTTGAATTACAATCATTGAGTTCTTTTCAGTAGGGCTGCAGTAAAGGTTAGAGCAGTTAAATCAAACTCCTCTCCTCCCAGATCAGATTAGAAGAGAATGCAGGAGAACTGTAGGGAAAAACTGAAATCTCCCTCCCCACCGGGCAAAAGGAGGAGAGGGACAGAAATTCACAGACTGACAGTCAGTCCTGTGCCCCTGAGTACCTTTGTAGCCCGTTCTTGTGGTAAAGTTTAAAGGTAAAATTTGTGAAAGAGAGAGATAGAAAACCTGTATAAGGAATTTAGGTGGGTTGTAGAATAGCAGCTTGAGACTACCTGTCTAGCCAGGAGTCCATGTGCTCCTGGCCACACCCCTCCCCCACCCTCCACATTGAAAGATTATGGGAGCTGAAGCTAAAAGGAAACTTGTAAAGAAATTGGGCTGGTTAGTTGGTGCTTGGAAGGGTAGGCTCCTTGCCCTCAAGGGGCTGCCAGGCCCCACCTATGGAGGAGCCCTTAGAAAACTAAAAGGGGTTTTTTTTCCTTTTATCTGAGACAGCAGGCTGAAGGAAAACTGAGAAATACTTTAGCTTGGTGAAAAGAATGAGTGGGGGAATTGCAAGCCATGTGCTCTTAAGGACCACTCCCTCTTATCTTCCTTGGGAGTCCGAAAAAAATCCTTTAGGCATTTTTACATAAGATGAAGCTTGGAAAAAAGTGGGTGCAAATTAAGTTTCTCTTTTCTTTCATAAGTTCATTCACAGCCAGGCAGAAGTCCCTAATACCTGGGCCAGAGGTAGTGGTGCTTAAGAATATACAGCTAAATAAAGTGTACTTAAGATGTTAATGTATTAATATATGTGATACATGTATTTATATATTAATGCATTAATATATAATACCAGAAGTAATAGGACCAACAATTCCTATATTGTATCTGGAAATGCAATTGATGTCATCTGAAATTTATTGTTTCTGTATTTTAATCTGAGTTTGATATATGTGAATTGGTAATTTTAAACTATCATATTTGGTTTAGAAATGTATCTACCTAGACTGAAATGAGTAGTTCAAATTTTACATACATAATAATGTTTAGGACATCGTCACATTTCTATAATATAAAAATATTTTGTTAGAGTTGCATTAGGTTAAGAAGTTGGCCAATTGCTGTAACCTAAGAATTTATTACCTCCAAGTTTTGCCTGGAAGTTCAGTTGAAATTTTTCTTGTTATAAATCAACTATTTTCTTAAAATGTGGTTTTATAAACAGTAACCTTTTCTTTTTCAATGCGGAGAGTATTGGGCCTTAGAAATTAAAATGCTACCACTAGTGGTTACGAATCAGATTTGCTTTGCTTATCTAACTCAGTTATGATCACTAGATTGGTAATTAATTAGAATCTGTTTCAAGTTTAAATACATGATAATTGTTTGTGGTGTACTTATTTCTAAATTTGTTATATTATACAAATTGGTTAACATCGCATTACCTATGCTGTTAGAAAATAATTTCTCTTATAATCTGGATGTTGTTAGATTAAAAATTGTACTTAATTAAGAAATTGAGATTGTTAACTGAACCAAGGACATTTGGGTATTCAATCTTGTGTAAAAGTAGAGGGATTCCTATGGACAAAGCTTTTAAAAGTCCTGGTAGACTTTGTTATTGTGATAAAAACTAATTTAATTGGGTATAGAAACTAAGTGTTATCCCCATTACAACATCTTTTTGACTAAAGAATTTTGTGCTAGAAATTCTGTGATAAAGAATTCAGTGTGATTTTCAAGCCTGTATCATCTAAAGATATATATTTATGTATGTTAATCTGGAGGTTTATGGACTAATTGGTGATGGCACTTTGGGAATATGAATGAATCCCAATGTTTAAAGGTTATTATGCTTCAAGAAGGAGACTCGTCTCATTTTAGAGCTATCCAAATAATTTTCTTCATGAAAGTTTAGTGACAATCCCTGTTTATGTCAGGATAAAATTTAAACTTTTAAAGAAGGGAAAATACTTTTGAAAATGCTCTGTAAAATCTTTTTGTATAATTTTAGAAGGCCTGCTGAATTTCCACCTGTAAGCTAATTGGTTGCAGTTCAAACCTATTGTGAGTTTTCGGAGTTTCTGGGTGAGAACCTTATTAGAATTAATGCTTATCTACAGAAGCCTTGGGAGGGAGGTTGAAGGCCCATTCAATGTCTTATTCAAGGTTTTTTGAGTAAGGAGGTTCAAAACAACAGTCTGAATTCCTTACTCCTCCCTGCCCTTAGTTTAGATAAGAAAAGAATTTCACCTTAGCCCACCTGTCAGAAGAGAAGGAAAGGGGAGGGGCAGCAATAAGAGGACGGTAGGGGTCAAGAAGCCTCCAACCCGGCTTCTTAAAAAAACAGATAAGATTAGACTAAGACTTGAGATGGGTTTGGCCTGGTAGCTTAATTAGTGAAGTCTGCCATCTGATGGAGAAGAACCCACCCTCAGGGGGAGATGAGATGGCAGATCTTTTAATAAGTGTTCCCTTTTTTAGAATGAGTTATCATGAAAAACAAATCCCCTTTTTGTGTCTTTGTGTGTTTAAGAAGCTGGAAAGGGATTCCAGTACACACAGTTATGACAATGAAAGTACTAACTTATGAATTGTTTTGTCTTATGGTTGAAATGTAAAGGAAGACTGAGTAATGGGTTTGAAAGATTTGGAAAGGTAAATTAAGGTTGAGGGAAAATAGGAAAGGCAGATAAGAAAGTTTGGGGACAAATGGGAGTTAGCTAAGTCTCTCCTGTCCCGAGAATGATAGTTTCAGATGGTCAAAGTAAGTTGGAGATGAGTGTGAGGAAGTATTTAGAAGATGGAAAAGTTATGTAGCTTGATTTGATAATTGTTAGCTCAATAAAATTTGGGCAGTCTTATCTGAAGGATATTTATTTGCTATTTAAGATTTTATGGCACTACAATTTAATATTGTCTTAAGCTCTGATTACAGGACTAGGTCACATGAAGCCAGTAATGGCATGGCAGGCATTACAAGCTGAGAATTTTTAAGGTGGATCTGCCTGGGAACAGTTGTGAAGACGACCTTGGTCACAGCCTAGGTAGGATCTTCCTGACTCTATTTCCCAATTCTGCTATTTCCTTTCTGAAAACGAAAGTCCCCACCTGGTTACACCTAAGCCCTGCTTTCAGCGCCTGGTGACTATAAGATTGGCTATCAGATATGACTCATGCCTGGAATCAAACAGAGCTAAGGAAGTTCTTTCCTACTGCTAAGATATATGACATAGTCCCTTGTTTCTTTCATAGCAAATTTAAATTATCAAGAAGTTTTGTAAGCACTATGCTAAATCTGTTAGGTAATAGATAGATGAATATTGAAATATCTCTGAATTATTATAATAGGATACAGGTATGAATAGCTTACAATTTTAACCTATGTTCATGACCAAATAAAACATTGAAATAATATAGGGATAACATCCTCCAAAAGGGGAAAACAATTAGGCAAAGCAAATAAGGCAAAGATGTAATGTGATCAATGTCTAATAAAAGGAAGGGATAGCGAATTTTGAAAAAGGCAATAGGATCAGATTGATTCCCCTAAGAATTATGTACAGATGTGTATGATTGGCTCTAAAAATTTATCAATTCTGGAAATTCGAGCTGATAAGTGTGTTTTGGTAAGAAGATCTTAAATTTGGATGCTAGCAAAAGAAAATTATATAAGATAGTGGTACAAGTGAAAATATATCCCCTTTGAAAAGTATCTGTAAGTTAGAGTAAGTTAAAATTGTCTGAGAATTTCTAGATCTGAACCAGAGAGGCAGAACTCTCTTTTACTATCAAGGGACCAGATAACTACAATTAGGCATCTGGGATTTTAAAATACTGCTTTAAATGAACATTGTGACCGTAATTTAAAGTTACTTTGTATACAAAATGTGCAATTAATTGCTGGAATTGAATTGGAAACCTTTTTGGCTTTGTTAAGGATGGTTTGTGGACTGTTTGTAAATGCCATCAAACAGACATGGCATGGCTAAAAGTTTATGATGTTATTTATATGTGATTGTTAATAATGATTGCATTACTTTGTATGGTTCAGGTTTAAGTTTTCTTGTTATCCAATTTATGAATGTAAAACATGTGACATGCAAATCTCCCCCTCTATTGTGAGTCATCTAAGTAATTGGTCTGTACCTGACTCAATGTAATTGTGCAGTTTGTGAATTATGGGAAAAACTTTATTGTCATTGTTTGGACTCAGCCCTGTGTGGCTAGGATACTGAATTACTTCTTGTATCTGTTTGAACTTAGCCCTGCGTGGCTGGGACCTATGTTGTGTTTCTTTTCTTAATAATCAAATTACATGTGTTCTGGGAACCCTGTGTGAGGAGTGGACATCTGGGCCTGTAGGAGACCTCGCCCTGCAGTTCCAAGAGCCTGAGAGGGACAGCACTGGATGTGGATGGCTTTCTCATGGGATCCAGAACCAGAACCTGAGCAAAGACCTGCTTTTTTCCCTTCTGAGTCCTTGTGTTCCCAAGACTGTTTTCCTGAATTTTTATTATGTTCCCTCTGCTTACTTACAATTAGTTTACAATTTCTGCCCATCCCTGGGATGTCCAAACACAGAAAAGGGAAAACCTGACTCCACCTAGATAGGGATTTTAGAACTTCACCCCTGTGGAAGATAGTTTTTTTTTCCATACCTTTAATTGGTCTTTAGGCAAAACTTTCAGTTTGCCTTTGACCAAAAAGGGGGAAATGGGGAATGTTTTATACCATTTTTTTTAAATTTCTGGAGTGCAGTACCCGGGGAGGCTCCTTGGACTCTCCTTGAGTCTTCCAACTAGGTCTGGCCTTCCCCTGGGCCTAGTGTTGTCATTGGCCCAGAATCTCTGCCTGAGCCTTGCCCTTTATTGTTACTATCAAAATGCATGCCGTCCCCAGGCTCACCCCTGCTTAGCGTTTTGGTTGGCCTCCTAATTTTATTGCTATGCCCCATCAGGTCGTTCCTTTTTCAAGGATCTGAAGCCCTCCATGAAAAAAAGTGGGGAATGTAATACAGGGAAAAATTAGGAACCCCTGAGAAACCCCTAGCTACTGACAAGCACCCCTGGTAAGAATGAACTCAGATATCTTTGGCATTTAGCAAACCCCCTAGGACTCCACCAAGGAATATCAATAGATAGGACCATCCCACTGAAGGATAACCTGACAGACCCTTTCTAGCAGATATCTCTGGGGCTCTGTGACTCCACCAAGGAATGTAAATGAGATTATCCCACTAGTATGATAACCTGACTGAATCTTTTGATCATCCAGGACCTTTGTTCTTGTTCCCCCCACATATCCTATATAAGTCAAGCTGTCACCCCAACACGGGGCCATTGATTTACAGTTGTTATTCCAATGGCCACCAGCTAATAAATTCTCCACTTAAAACTTCTACTCTGTGGCGTGTCTCACTCGCTTCTGGTACAACACAAGAAAGGAAGAGGACAAATGTCAGGTGCCAGGAATGGTAACTGCATGGTTGGCATCCACACTAATAAACTCTGCTGCTGTCTTCCTCAATAATTCTCCTCCCATTCCCTTCCAACCTCGAGCTCAGTCTTGCTGTCTGTGAACCACTTCCTCTTGAGGCCTGGGTTCTACTGAAGACAGCAGAGTTGGGTTTGGCTACTTGACCTGGGGGATATCCCCTCAGATAATGGCTTTTTTAAATGGCTTTCTTACTGATTAAAAAAAATTTTTTCAAAAAAAATTTTTTATTGTACATTATCCTGAGGAAGTGATAAGGAAAGGTTTCATCTGAATATGAAAATGTTCTTATAAAACTGTCAGTATTGCCACTAGTTCATATCATATTCCACATAAAAGAATGAAGCAGAGAAGCAGCATCAACTTTCTGACAACCTGGAAAATATCTGCTTTCTCTGTTCTGTTGTCATGTGTTCACAGGCTTCCAAAACATTTGCAAGAATTAAAGTCTGTTGAATGGTTCTTGCTTTTACCCATATTCTTCCATTCATTCCAAACACGATTTCCAGTGGGTAGAGTTTTCCTATCTCCTGGATAATTTCACATTCAGGAGCTAAAAGCCTGGTGTGGAATTGGAGAAATAAATCAAGTTAAAAAAAGAAAACATTCCAAATTTGTCTTTCTGATTTCAGAAAGACTTATTACATGTATTATTTTTTTCTCCCTCTAACCAATCTTCACCTCAGCCCCACCTCGCTTTCTGAACCATGTGACAGATTTTTGGTTAATAATCAACCCCTACATTTTACCAACTTTGTACCAAAACCCATAGTTAAGACCTAATTTGTAAAATAAGGAGGTTAGATTGGATGACCTCTGAAATTCCTTCTAGCTCTAGATCTAGGACTCCTTTTCTCTTTAACTCCTGGAATGCTTTTAATGCAAAAATACTCTAGAAAACTCACTTTTTAATATAAAGTTAATTGAGGCAACAAATATTGGCCAAATACCTACAAACACAACAATGCACTCATTATCTTCCTAACAACTAGATTTATCTGATCATGGATGCATTCCCCCCAGACGCCATAACAACAATAATTTATACAACATTTTTAAGATATATAAAGCATTTTCTTCATGACAATCCCTGGAGGGAGGCAGCCCAATGATTATTCCTGCTGATGAAGAGTGAGGCTCAGAGGGATGAAAGGGTTTGCTCACACCTCCACAGCCAGCGTCAGAGATAGGACTGAAACTCAGGGCTCCCTTTAAAGTTCTATCCTAAGACACTGCCTCTAGACTAAGCTCAGTGTTTAGGAAGAATTAATTCTTTCAAACCGTTATGATACCACTTATGTTGTTCATAACACCACAGTGCGACATGATGGTGCTTAGAAAATTACAAAACAGTATATGAATTTAAAGCATTAAACTATTAAGGGAAGAAGCAGCTACTATGCTGCTAGCAAGTGCAGTCATAGACTCAACACTGTAGCAAACCCTCACACCTCGTGAACACCACAGACACCCAAATTTTGCCTTTAAGTTATGTACTAAAATTTCCATTTTACCTTACAGGAAAAATTTCAGATTACCAATGCAAAACAAAAATTCAAACTTAGGTGACTTTCCCTGTAAAATATACTGAAGGCGGGAAGGCCAGGCCACAGTACTTACTTTCTGATTAAACCCAGTGTCACCTTAAACAATAGGCCATCCTGTCCAATTACACCCATTCCATTTGCTCTTCCACTGCTATCAATACAGACCATCTCTGGTTCCATGTCTTTATTGGCAACAACAAATTGGCCATAAATGAGATCTCCCACCTAAAACAATATGAGATACAAGGCGGTAAATGTTCCATCCCCCAAAACCTACTTTCTGGTTGCTATTCTCTATCAATCACAAACAGCTAACAGTGAACCCAACAAGCATTTATTAAGCACTAATGTTAAGACAAAACAACAGTTGATGACTCACAGCCAGTGACTTATGAAGGCCTGCTGACAAAGTGTTGGTGACTGATGGACATTTCCCTTAGACAACCATGGAACTGTACAGGCTCAATCTATTTTTGGTACTCCCATGATGGCCATAAAAGCAATACTTTCTCAAGCAAATGGGTCCCTAACCATGAGGAAGGTCTTGGAACCAACTGATAAGAAACTGAATATGCTCAGAGCTCTAAGTGACTTTTGTTACAGATTACAGTTCTGTGGTCCACACAAGACAATGAAGCCCTTCAAATACCAAGCAGGAGTTCGTATTTTATCCTATAGGCATCAAAGAAGCCATGGAAACTTCTTGAGCAGGGGGGCTTATGTGATCAAAATTGTGCTTTAGGAAGATCAGCCAACTCAGGTAACCTCAGGGTCAGGGTGATGTGACACCCATAGCTAGGTGTTCCAGTCCGTATTTCTGGACCTCAGGGCTGCTTTGAAGTCATGGAAAGATTACAAATCACCCTTCCATAGGAGTTCCTCATTAGAGAGGACAGCAGGAATCCAGAAAATACTCCAAGGTTCATACTTCCAATCTAAACCAATGGACATTTATTAAATGCCAAGCCTGTAAAACAGGGCTAGGGACTAGACCCGTAATGCCAGTGACATCCAGAATTACTGGATAAGGGAATTCCCTCTAGCAATGCAGTCTGGCCCTTTCTTTGCAATCTACAGTCTAACAGAATTGCCTAGACCAACAAAAAGTTGAGTGATTTAACCAAAGAACATACTCCCAGTGTGTCAAGAGGTAGGATTTGAACGCAGGTCTTCCTGGCTCCAAGACCAGTTCTGTATTTCTCTCTTACAGATGCTGGGATACAAAGGCAAAATGAAAAACAATTCCTGTCTTCAAACTTATATTCAACTGGATATAAAATGTTAAAGAGAATTTCTGAATTATCTCTCATCCTCACATTCTGGAAGATTTGCAATTTAGGCTGAGGAAGGCCCCTACTGCATGTAAACTTCAGGGCAGCAAAGGTGCCCAGAGCAAAATAATTTCTGCAGCAGAGTTTCAATTCTCCATTCTAATCCCAAAGTGCGCAACTTAACAAAAATTCCTCGCCAAAGAACAAATGCATATTTACTGCTTTCATAATTACATCATGGAAGGAATGAACTTGGCCTATGCTACTTGAAAAGTCAGATTTTCAGGGAAAGTCAGGCAGTAAGTTAGTGTGCTCATGTAGGGAGAGATTTCTGGTAGCCACTGCTACTTAACACTTAACTTATCAACACTGCCGTGCCTGGCAGAGGAGCTGAAACAAATAAGGAAAAAGAAAAGCATCAGAATGAAGCTAATTACATGTCTTAAATAGTTCTGAAGACACTATCTGGATATCTAGGTAAAATCATGGTGTAGGGGTGACACTGACTTTGGAATACAGTTCTTTCAGATAACGGAAGAGGGGACAAGAGAAGGGAACCAGCATTTATTATACACCTACTATATACGAGGCGATGTGTTTGTTGTTGTTTGTCCTTCCTTCTGGAAGAAAACCATGACATCAGGAAGGTGAAGTCACGACTTGCAAGTGAATCAGATTTAAGTGAGGGAGAGCTGTGCAAAGTGACCAGCCTCATTTTCTCCTCCAGAACCATCTGAGCCCAGTGGCAAGA
Organism: Trichosurus vulpecula; assembly: GCF_011100635.1. NCBI lineage: Eukaryota > Metazoa > Chordata > Mammalia > Diprotodontia > Phalangeridae > Trichosurus > Trichosurus vulpecula. The sequence goes on along the minus strand of NC_050573.1, from coordinate 545,113,185 downwards.
TACAGAACAGGATAACTGGAGATGGCCCTGGATGCAGTGGGAGACCTTTATGCTATATAATTTCTCCATAATGCTAAGGTCTTTAATAGGCCTCAGTTTGACTGAAGCAACACCCATTCATTGATTAAGGCTAGGTAAGAAATGAGACAAAGAATGGCCGCCTCTTTTACCTAGTCCAAAAACAAAAAAAACCCACAAAAAACCCTGGGTGTGGAGAGAAACCCTCGGGGTTTCTGGCCAAAACAGCATTGCTATTTATATTTACTCTGAGCCAATCAGGGCCCAAAGTAGGGGATGGGCTGGGACTTATTGCTGGACAATCAATGAGATCCAGAGTGAACTGGGTTTAAGGCACCGTCCTTAAGAAAGAAATTGAGCCAGTAACCCCAAGATAACCTGCAAAGCTTCAGGGATCAAAATTTACATTCCTTTGCACAGAGCACTTGTAGGTAAAGGTATGATACCCTATGTGGACAGAGGGAGAAGAGGGGAAGGAAGAGGAGAGGAGGGGAGGGGGAGGAGCTGAGTTACCCAACTGGAACTGGCCAGTTGGGTTCCCAGCAGGACAGCCTATACTATTCTGGCAATGTACTAAACACTTTACAGATATCTAACTTCATCTCATGATATGACGTCACTTAACACAAAAATAACAGACTCAACGTTACCTGCACATTTGGTCTGTTTCTTTTGGTTGCTCCTTCAAATGCCAAATAAGACAGAGAAGCTGGTTCACTTCCTCCAACATCAACCTTGAACAAGTCACCAGATTTAGCAGTCACAATACCTATCACATGGTCTCCTTTAACAGGGACATACTGCAAAAGAAAAAGTCACAAAAGCACATCTGAAAATTGAAAAAAAATTTTCACCAGAAAAAGCATTTTAAAAAGCTTTATGATATTTTACATTTAAGTATTGATATTATTTTATAAATACCACATTTGTCTAAATATAGGCATCCCTAAATGAGACCTCCTTAAAAGGAAAAATATATATATATCTATATGCTGAAAAATGTAAGCAGTTTGAGGGCAACTGTTTTTTTTGGGGGGGGGGCGGCACGTTGCCTTTGTTATCTACAGGCAAACTTGTCACGGACAACAATTGCACAGAACAGACAGGCAGGGACAGGTTGTTATCTTCAGAGAGAACATCTGTACCACTAAGATCACTCAGGTCCTGGGGAGCATACACAGCACTCGGTCCAGTGCCTTGCATACAGTAAACAAATTACTATTGTTGAATTAAAAATTCCAAATATAGAGAAAAGATACAAACCAATATCGAATAATCCCAGTGATAAATTTCTTCTCAATAACTAAATTTAGCTTCGAACTATCTCAAACTGAGATATTTATCCACTAATTTTATCCAGATATTACATTTATCACTGAGTTATAAATTTCCCCATATAAATATCCAGTTATGTTTATTTCTCTGGAATTTTAGAAAATGATTTTCAGAGTAGAAATTTGGGCTGCTTGGCTAATATTGTCCATACACTATTCCACTCAATTAACACAGTGCAAAGGAAACACATAGTAAGTACATCGTAAGCACTTAACAAATGCTTTGTTTACTCATTCAATTCACCAAACACTGATCTACCACAAAAGCACAGAGGAAGATATAAAGGACGGGTAAGACCCATCTTTGTCCTTGTGGAGTTTACAGTAGAGGGGTACCACTCATACAAAAGTAACTGTAATATGACAGCGCACCTCACTCCTTAAGTATTGTAAACACCTAACTGGTTATCTTGCTCCTAGCATCTCCCATCAACAATCCGTTCTTAACGTTCTCCTGCTCCTCCAATATTCTTTGAATGTTTACCTTTGTCTCTCCTTTACTTCCATCATTCCATAATCTTTATGGAATCTATTGCTATGCTTCATCTATGAACATGTTATTTGTCCTTTCCCACTGTGAGGGCAAGAACTTTGTGATTTTTATCTTTGTATTCTTTGAATCTAGCATAATGGCTTGTATATAGTAGACACTTAAATATTTGAACTGAATTGTGGTTTTGTGCTTAAGTTGTAAGCAAAATGTTGGGTCATGGAGGGAGGAGACAATAATCAGCTGGGAGGTGGAAGTGCTGCAGAAAATCCATTAATAAGTACTTCTGACATACACTGAGCTAGGCACTGGAGATACAAAGACAAAAATTAAATAGTCCCTGTGTTCAAGGAATATACATTATAACTGATCAAGAAAGGTTTTATGCTGGAAGTAGCAGTAAATGGAACTTTAAGAGGAGGGAGGTGATACGTAAAGGTCACATTTCAGGACCTAACAAAGGTGGGACAGCAGATAACATGTGATTGTTGCTGTTTGTCCTTTCTTCTGGAAGAGGACCATGACATCAGGAAGGTGATGCCATGACTTGCGGGTGAGCTGGATTTAAATAAAGGAGGGCTGTGCAAAGCCATCAGCCTCACTCTCTCCTCCTGGGCCCAGTGGCAAGATACAGATCAGGACTGGAGATGGTTATGGATGCAGTATGAGACTTTGGCCTTTTTAAGCCAAGGTCTTTCTCAGGTCTCAGTCTGACTGAGGCAACACCCAATCAGTGATTAAGGCTAAGTAAGTAATGAGGCAAGTTATGGTCCCTTTTACCTAACTAAAAAAAAAAAACAATCTGGAACGGAAAGGACGCTCAGGGTTTCTGGCCAAAACAAAAACTATTTACAGTTAACTCAGAGCCACCAGAGTCCAAACAATGACCACTAAGTGGGGCTTGGGCTAGGACCTATAGCTGGCCAATCAGTGAGAGCCACAGTGAACTGGCTTTAAGGCACGGTCTTTCAGAAAGAAATCTAGCCAGTAAACCCAAGATATCTTGCTAGGTTTCAGCCATCAAAATTTACATGATACCTTATGTGGATGGACAGGTGGTCAGGGCAAGGCAGGGCAGGAGCGTCAATGCCCAAATGCAACTGGCAAGTTGGGTACCTACCGAGTGTGGCAGCTCACACTACTCACAGGTTGTGGCTTGTCTTTTGTTCTTGAAGAGGACCATGACATCAGGAAGGTGATGCCATGACTCGCTAGTGAATTGGATTTAGGTGAAGGAGGGATGTGCAAAGTTACCAACCTCACTCTCTTTTCCAGAGTCATTTGGGTCCAGTGGCAAAAAAAATAGATCAGGACAAGTGGAGATGGCCCCAAAGGGAACATGTATGGGCAATATTATCTGAATAATGAGAGGTGGGGGCATGTGTGTCAAACTTTAGGAGGAACTCTTAATGGCTGGTCTAGGAAATCTGAATTTTTTTCAGTAATCCACAGAAACCCATGGAAGAGTTTTGGGTGGAGAAATCATGTAATAAGGAATGCATAAATACAATTTGGCAGCCAAAAGGACTGTTTGGAGCAAGAAGGTTTATTTTAATAGTCCATGCAAGTGGCACTGAGAACTTTTTTGTGGCAGGGGCTCTCAAGGAATTATCTTTTAGAGGCCACAGGAGATGACAAAATAAAACTATGTGAGTAATACTGTTAGCAGTTGGCTGCTAGCTAACTCACTGGATTGTTGTTAGGGGTCAAATGATCACAATATTATAAAGACCCTGAAGAGACCTTGGAGGCTAACTAGTCCAACACCATTACTTTATATTTTAAGAGAAAACTGAAAACTGGGAAGAATAGATGATTTGCCCGAGGTCACACAGGCATTAAGCATCAGAGACGGGGTATGCCGAGGTCCTCTTAATCCAAAACCTTTCTAGGATGCGAGCTATTCCTAAAGGCCAAAATCTAGGGCCTTTGATTCACACAGAAATTCTAAGAGCAGCAAGGTACAGCAGAAAGAACAGACTCGGAGTCGATCAAGCTGGGAGTCTGAATCCAGCGTCTGCTATTTATTACCTGGGGGACGCTGGCTAAGTCGATTCACTTCTTCTGTAAAAATTAGGGGGTGGACTAGATGATCCCACCAGTTCTAAATATACGACCCTGAAATGAGTAGTGGGGTACACGAAGTCCCAACCAAAATCCCATCTTCTACAGGAAGTATTCCAGGGCCTTCCCTGGGCTAATTTCTTCCTGTTTATCCAGTCTATAACTTGCTTTGTATGTATTAGTTTGCATGGGTCTCCCCCAATAGACAGTAAGCTCCCTGAGGGCAGGGCCTGCCTTTTGCCCCCTTCGGTATCCCCAGTGCTTAGTGCAGTGTCGGGCACATCTAATGAAGTTTATTGACTGACTGACTCAAGAGGGGTCTTCTGGCTGGTCCTGATGCACAGGACAGGGACAAGACAGCAGGGAGCAGAGCAAGACGTCTAAGAAAAGGGGTAGGACGGACAAGCTGGCAGGAGCTCCGGGTTCATTCTAGGGAGAAAGGGAAAATGCGGAGGCTGAGGCCGGGTGCCCGAAGATTCAAGTCAGGATATGCCTGGGCTAGGAAGGCCCTCACGGAATGATCGAGTCCGGCTCTCCTATTTTACAGGCGGGGAAACCGAGGCTGGAGACGCCCGAACTGAAGCAGGGACCAGGAAGCCGGAAGCCCGCCTGGGCTGGTCTCCACGTGTCCGAGCCGGGAGGCCGGGCCGGGCCTCCTTCACTTACTCGTTTCTGCTGGGAGTCTACCCAATACACGCCGCCTCCGCCCCCGCCGGGCTCCTTGTGGCGCAGCCGTCCGCACTTAGTGACCAGCAAGCGGTCTCCGCAGCGCCGCAGGCCCGGGCCGCACACCACGCGGGCGCGGGGCCTCACTACTGACCCCAGGCGCAGCGTCTGCTCCGCGGAGCCCTCGGAGCCCGGCCCCGCCGACTCGGGCAGCAGCAGTTCCTCCCCAGGCAGTACCACCTGCCCCAGCATGGTCCGCGCCAACCGCGGCCCCGAGCCGGGGACCGGTGGAGCCGCCATCACCCAACCAGGGCCTCTGCTGCGCCTCCTAGAGCGACCCCTGCGGGCCGGAGGAAAGATGCCCCGAACCGCTCCTCCCTCTCATCTCTATGACCAAAGGGAAGAGCGGCCCTGCCCCCGCCCCTAGACCCCGCCCCTTCCGCCGAGGCTCCGTCTCACGTGAGTGGAGGAGGAGCGGCCCTGCAGGTCTTCAAGACAGCCATACCCCGTGAGTGGAGGAGCAGCTCTGGGCCCGCCCCCAGTACCCGCCCTTCTACTGTGGTTCCAGTCCACGTGACTAGAGAACCGTTCCTCCCCACAAGGCCCATTCTTTCACTCTGGTTCCGCCCTTCCCTACCTTACCCGGCCCCTTTATAAAGTAGTCCCAACCCACGTGAGTGAAGGAGCAGCCCAACACCCGCCCCGGGGCCCCGCCCCTTTCCCTGACGGTCCACTCCACGTGATAAAGGACTCTTTTTCTCCCCCATGGCCCACCCTTCCACTCTGACTTAGCCCCTCCCACCTTGAACCCCAGGGATCTCGGGGCTAGAAGAGGTGTAACCCTGCACCATGGCCTCGCTCCTTGTGATGGCACCGTCTTACCTGAACTAAGCAGCAGTCCCGGACTTTTCCCAAGAAGCCCTTCCCGCTCAGAAGCAGTGGGGGAGGAGCCCTGAACCTCCACTCCCAGTCCTAACCCCACCCACTCCAGACCCGCCTCTTCCCCCGTGGTTCCATTCTGGCTCCGCCCCTCCCAACCGCACACCAGCCCCAGACCACTCCTAGACCCCGCCTCTCTCAGCCGTCCCCGCCCACCCAAGGCCTGGACCTGATTGTCCTTCTCTGAGTGCTGGATCCTGGGTTTTACCCCAGTTACACCCCCGTGTATCCCACGTCTGTCCTCTCTAAGTAGGACTTTTCTCAGAACAACAAAGGCTTCTGGGTATTCATGGGATCATAGGACTCATCTTAGATGGGACTTTTGAGATCATCTACTAACTGGACGGAATTATTTCTAGTCCAACTCGTATTTTATTTAATTTAGTTTTACATCAAGGTCAATTCTGAATATAATTCTTCTCCTTCTCTACATCTGCTTCTCTCCAAGCGAGGCTTTCTATAAACAAAGGGAAAAAATCAAGCAAAATCAATGACACATGCTATGGTTCCCCATCTCTTCAAATAAAACATTTTAACATTTTACAAAGGGAACTGAGGCCCAGAAAGGGAAAGTGATTTGCCCAATGGAACCCCAGTAATAAATAGCTCAGATATGATTCATACCCCAGGTTTCTAATTCCAAATCCCAGGTTCTTACCTCTATACTTACTGTCTCTCATCAAACTGGGAGGGGAAGACCCTCGGGGTTCCTGCCCAAAAGAAAAACAGTTACTATTTAGTATTTACAATCACTCTGTGCTAAGAGGGCAGGGACCTATTATTGTCCAATCTCTGAGCTCCGGAGTGAGTTGGGTTTAAGGCTTGGTTTTTGAGGAAGAGAACTAGCGAGTAAACCCAAAGTAAAGGAGGCAGCCTTTGGCTGATTAAAGGGGCCATCCCTCGATTAACTTCTTAAGGAGGCCTATTCGCTGAATGGGCATTACCTCACTCAAAGTGAGAACCTGAAAAAACCTTAGCCTGGAAGGGCCAGGGTCTCCTAAAGCATCCCAGGCCATCTCCAGTTGTTCTGGTGAATATCAGATGGCTCTGGAGGAGAAAGTGAGGCTGGTGACCTTGCACAGCCCTCCCTCACTCAAATCAAGGTCAACTGCAAGTCATGTCATCATTTACCTGATATTGTGGTCCTCTTCAAGAAGGAAGGACAAACACAACAACACAACAACTCTCATCAGCAAAGAGTTCTGTCTCCTGAAAGGAAAATTCATTAGATTTGACTATGAAATTATTTTTCTACAAATTGTTAGTTTTAATGTCAAGGATTTATATAGTAATAGTATTGTATTCTCAGAAATCCAGAGTCCTAGGCCTTCTGAAAAAGTCCCACCTTTTGAGGCATATAACCATAAAAACATACATACACAGAGATGCACGTGTGATACAGCAAAAAAAAAAAAAGCACCAAAAAGTGAGACAATTTAATTTTTAAAAATCATTCATACCCTTAAGCAAAGCTAGCAAGCAGTTGAGGCCATATTTGAACTCAGGTCTTGCTGACTCCAGGCCTAATGTTCTGCTAAAAAAAAAAAACAAAAAAAAAACCACCCAAACATTTCATTTATAGACACAAATAAATTATTCAAATTTTATAAAATTAAAAAACTTTTGCACAAACAAAATAAATATGGCTTAAAATTAGAAGAAAAGATGGATTGGGGGAAAAATTTTACGTTAGTTTTTTTGTTTTTTTAAACTGGACCTAGAAATTTCCCTTGCTCGGCAAATCATCTGTAACTTGTTTTAAGAGCTGCTTGGGGTACTGAGATTAAGTGACTTGTCCATGATCACACATGCTGCCTCATAACTTCATAGGATCATAGATCTTATGGGTAATTAACCTTTTGTATTCTTCAGCCCAGTGAACAGAGGGGTAGACTTAGGATCAGCAAGATCTGAGTTCGAATTGTGCTTCAGACCCTCACTAGCTGTGTGACCATGGGCAATCTTTCTCAAAACTCCTGTTCTGTAAAATAAGGATATTCCTTGCTTCAAAGAAAGTGTTTTGCAAACTTTAAAGCACTATATAAATGCTAGCACTTAACTATTTCTGGCTCCAAGGCCAGCTTTCCATTCCCTATATCCCACTATAACAGTATTAAGTCTTTCCTGGCTTTTTAAAGTCAGCTTTTCATTTATAACGTTCCACTGCTTCTCCTGCCTGAAATCTCTCTAATGAGTCTGACTTCCAAAATTCCTACAGAATTGACAAATATCTGTCTATAAGACAAAATCTTTCCAGAAAAGATCAGTAGCTAAAGGAAATCGGCAGTTTTCAAGAATCATGTTTCTTCCGCATCCCCACGGGGTGATGACGAATTGCTTGGTGGATGGGTTGTTTGCTATGGAGAACACAAAATACAGTCTCTTCGGCATTAGAATCAGCCCAGAAGCAGGCTCATCATTTCTCTATCACCGACGTGAAACTGGAGCCAGAAGCTGGGAGATGCTGGGTCTCCGGCACCTGCATGGCCAGGGTCCAAATTGGGGACATTAGGGAGCTGGTTTGGAAAGCAATCTCCTCCCTTCCCTCGGCCCGGGTTGGGAATCCCCACAGCTCCGGGCTGAGAAAGGAACAGACAAGGAAGGAAGGAGAGAGCGAGCAGGGCGAGTGCAAGGCTGCAAGGCAGCGGGACAGAGAGATGTGAACTAGGAGAGGACAAGAGAAAGGAAGGAGAAGACGGGGCAGAGAGGAGGGAGAGACGATGGGAGGTAGGAGGGGAAAGGGAAGGCAGGGACGAGAGAGGAAGGGGCGGGCGACAAGTGGGCGGAATCGCGCCGTCCCTCCCTCGGTGGGGCAGACCCCTCCCGGGGAGGGGATAAAAGGGACGGCTGGGGACGGGTCCTGCGGACGCAAGCTCAGTTTGACTCTCTCGGTCCCCAGAAGTCTGCTCGGGAAAGGCGAGAGACCCGCGGGCAGGAGCCGAGCCGAGCCGGTCCGCGACACGCCGCCATGGGACTCCTCCTTCGCCTTCTGCGCCCGGGGCTGGCTTCGGTGAGTGGCAGGGCCCGGGGTCCGGGGGAGGCCGGAGGGAGGCTGCGGGGCGGGGAACGCGCTGTGCGCGAGGTGTGGGAAGAGGCTGGATGGCAGGGGGTGGGGGCGCCCTCTGATCCGGCCGCGCGTGCCTCGGTCACGGTCACGACCACGGCCCCGGGAACCTCGGTGGTGCGTGCGAGTGCAACGCGCGGCTTTGCCCATCCCCGCGCCCCAATACCAACACTCACCCACGTGCATACACACACGCGCGAACACTCACACTCGCGTGCACACGCACCCGGATTCCGGAGAAATCCTCCTGGAGCAACTTTCAGGGTGTTGACTCCTCGATTCGCCAGAGCTTCCCGGGGATCTGCAGCCCTTGGGCGGCCCCGGATTCTGGGTTCAGAAATCTTGGGGCTGGCACTGTGTGACCTTGGGGCAAGTCAGTTTTCCCCTCCCTGGACCCAGCTTCTTCCATCTGTAATATGAAAGAGATGGGAGGAGGTGACCTCCAAGGACCTCTTCACTCTTAGGTGGGGGTGTGCCGTAAAATTAACTAGGAAAGTGAGAACACGATGACTGCCCCTTTCCTTTTTAAAAGGATTTTGTTTGTTATAGAGGAACTGGGTCTCAGAGAAGTGACTCGCCCACACAGTACGGGTTAAAATTCAGCTGAAAGTGGTATTTTCTCTCCCTCTGTTCTCTCTGTCTCTCGCTTTCTCCATAAGCATTTATATTATGCCTCCTTTGCTCCAGGAGCTTTATAAATGTCTAATTTGCTTCTCACAATAACGCTTTAGAGGTAGTTGCTGAAATACCCATTTCTACAGAAACAACTACCTCCACAAATGGCTAAGTGACTTGCCCGAGGTTACACAGCTAGTTAACTATCTGAGGCCAGATTTCAGCTCACGCCTGTCCTTCCTCCAGACCCTGCGCTCTATCCACTGAACCACCTAGCTGCTTCCCAATTCAGTCACATCACATCTAACAGTCCTTTTCAGTGCCTGAAGATGGAGTTCCTCTGGGCTGAGTGATGTACATCATTTTTTGGAGGGAGGGGTTCAGACCTGTTGTTTTCCTCGGAGTAAGGAGCTCCTGGTGAGGAACTTCCTTTGCCAGTGCAGGCTGGACCCCCTTTTATTGTGTGTATTCATAGAGAGGCAGCATGGTGGTGTAGTGAGAAGAGTTAACTAAGGAGTCAGGAAGACCTAGGTTCAAGCCCTGCCAGTGACACATTCTGGTCTTGAGACCTTGGGGAAGTAATTTATTCCCTCCAAGTGCCCCCAGATAACTTTCTAAAATTACAGCAAAGCAAGTGCCAGTTTGTGTTGGTAAGTGGGTGTTTTCACTGGCATTTCCCTGTACCAATTGTCAGGATCCCCATGTCAAGTCCAGGACAAAAAAAACAAACACTAAACCTAGTGCTATATTAACACGCTAAAATGCAAATAGAGCACGATGTTGTTGGGTTGTTTTTTCAGTCCTGGCTGACTCCTTGTGACCCCATTTGGGTTTTTCTTGGCAAAGATGACTGCAGTGGTTTGCCATTTTTTCCTCCAGCTCATTTTATAGAGAAAGAAATGGAGGCAAACAGAGTTAAGTGACTTGTCCAGGATCTCACAGCTAGTAAGTGTCTGAGGTGACATTTGAACTCTGGTCATCCCGACTCCATTTCACCATCTAGCCGCCACTAATGGATATAATTACCCTGAACTTAAGCCTGTTCTGCATAATTAGCTAATAAAATCACTGATATCCAATCAAATAACAATGAAAGGAGTAAATGCTGATTAAATTGAGTAGGGTTAATCCTGTTCTGCATAATTAGCTAATAAAATCACTGATATCCAATCAAATAACAATGAAAGGAGTAAATGCTGATTAAATTGAGTAGGGTTAATCCTCTTCTGCATAATTAGCTAATAAAATCACTGATATCCAATCAAATAACAATGAAAGGAGTAAATGCTGATTAAATTGAGTAGGAGTATGAAACACAAGTGAGCTTGACTTTGATACCTAAGAGAATTCCAAACTGGATTATTAAAGAGATAGTTGTTGGACGTCCAGAAAGGGAAGCAGGGACAGTGGACTATAACCTCTATTCCTGGAAGCTTCGCCCCTCTTAAAGTAGTGTAGGATCACAGTACCTTTGTTGGCTGCCACATCCCAGTGCTGATTCATTGTGAGCTTATAGTCCACTGGCACCCCCAGATCTCTTTCAGGCAGTGTTGCATCCAACCGTGCCTTTCCCACTTTTACCGGTGAACTTGAATTTTTGTACCCAAGTATAAGATTTTGCATTTGCTTCTATTGGATTTCAGTTTATTAGATTAAGTCCAGTGCTCTCCCCATCAAGATCTTTGGGAGCCTGACTCATTTTGTGTTGGCTTTTCCTTCCAGTTTTGTGTCATCTGCAGATTTGATGAGAAAGGTATTTGTCTTTATCTAAGTCAACAATAAAAAAAAAAAATGTGAAAACAGCACAGGGCCAAGCAGAGATTCCTGGGGGGACTCTCTCTAGATGGCTAACAACCATCTCTAATAATTTTCCCAAGAGAAAAGGACCCAAATGTACAAAAATATTTTTAGCAGCTCTTTTTTGTGGCAGCAAAGAATTGGAAATTGAGGGGATGCCCATCAGTTGGGGAATGGTCGAACAAGTTATGGTATATGAATGTAATGGAATACTATTGTGCCGTAAGAAATGATGAGCAGGGGCAACTAGATGGTGAAGTGAGTAGAGCACGGGCCCTGAAGTCAGGAGGACCTGAGTTCAAATGCGGCCTCAGACACTTGACACACTTACTAGCTGTGTGACCTTGAGCAAGTCACTTAATCCCAATTGCCCTGCCTTCTCCCCTCCAAAAAAAAAGAAAGAAAGAAAGAAATGATGAGCAGACAGACTTCAGAAAAACCTGAAAGCTTTTATATGAACTGATGCTGAGCAAAAGCAGCAGAACCAGGAGAACATTGTGCTCAGTTACAGACACACTGTTCAATGACTAATTTTAATAGACCTGGCTCTTCTCAGCAATGCAAGGATATGACAACTCCAAAAGACTCACGATGGAAAATGCTATCTACATCCAAAGAATCATGAGTCTGGATGCAGATAGAAGCAAACTACTTGCTCTCTCTTTTTTTGTTTTGTTTCCTTCTTTCTCGTGGTTCATTCCATTGGTTATAATTCTTCTCTGCAACACGACTAATGAGAATATATGTTTGATGTAAATGTGTATGTAGAGCCTATATTGGATTGTATGCCCTCTTGGGGAGGTGGGAAAGGGGGAGGAGAAGAAGGGGGAGAAAATTTGGAACTCAAAAGCTTGTGGAACTGAATATTGTAAACTAAAAATTAATTAAAATTTAAAAAATTTCCCTAAGAAACAAAGTTAAATTCACTGGCACTGTAGTTGGCAGGCTCTAGTCTTTTAATTGTTTTTTTTTAAATGTAGACATTTCTCCTCTAGCATTGTGTTACCTCTCCTTTTTTTTCCCCACGATCTTTCAACTATTATTCACTTACCAATCATATCTGCCAGTTTTTTTAGTGCACAACAATTTAGTTCATCTGGCCCAGGTGATAAAAATTTGTCAAGAGTAACTAGGTGCTTTCTTACTGTCTTCTCTTAATGTATCCTAGGTTTGAAATCCCTGTTAATCATTTTCATTCTCTCATTTTCCGTGCAAAGGTCCATTCTCCTTGGCAAGGAAAACAAATGAAATAAGAATTGAGTAGTTCTGCCTTCTCTTCTTTCTGTGGTCAGTAATCTTCATTCCATCCACCCTCCAAGCAAAGGTTTATCCCTTTGGTGATTCCCCGTTTTCTCCATGTATAGCTGAAAAACAAAAACTAAACTCCTTTTTGTTGTCCTTTGCTTCCCTCAACAGTTTCCTTCAATTTATTCTGAGCATTAGTAATCTTGACATGGTTTCCCCGCCCCCCCCTCCAGGACTGGGTCATCCTCTTATTCATTTTCTTTAACCTACTCTTGCTTTAATCTTTCCTACATTTCTTTTTAAGATCAAAGTTGTTTGGTGAGTTCCCTGGGCGTCCAGATCATTCTCTTCTGATAAATCTTGGGGTTTTTTTTCTCTTCATTGGAATTATCTCCCTTTGTATTTTCAGAAGTTCTTTGTTGAGCATCTATTTCTCTATTCTTTTGGTTCCTTTCTCTTTTTGAAATATCTTGAGGATTACTCTCTAGGAGCCTTTAAAAATGTATTCTCTCCAGCATCATTGTGTTATGCATGTTCACTGGTGAGAGACAGATTGTTCTCTATCAGGAAACTTTAGCAGGTCAGTTTTACTGGCGCAGGTATGTAAAGATAAAATAAAATGAAAAAAGCTGGGAAAGGTAGTTGGAAGACAAGTGACAGAAGACTTTAAATTCCAGGCACAAGAATTAGCATTTTTTTTCCTTTTTGAGGGAGAAAGGTAGGGCAGTTGGGGTGAAGCGACTTGCCCAAGGTCACATGGCTAGTAAGTATGTCAAGTGTCTGAGGCTGGATTTGATCTCGGGTCCTCCTGACTCCAGGGCCGGTGCTCTACTCACTGCGCCACCTAGCTGCCCCTAGAATTTGCATTTTACCTGGAGGAAGTGTGTAATTCAGTTGTTTTTTCCATGGAGTTTGACTCTTTGTGACCCCATTTGGAGTTTTCTTGGCAAAGATACTAGAGTAGGTTGCCATTTCCTTCTCCAATTCATTTTATAGATAAGGAAAATGAGGCAAACAGGGTTTAATGACTTGCGCAGGGTCACCCAAGTAGTAAGCATCTCAGGCCTGATTCGAACTGGGAAGATGAATCTTGCTGACGCTAGGCCTGGCACTCTATCCACTGTGCCACCTAGCTGCCCCCTAGAGGCACTAGAGAGCCACTAAATTTTTTTTTTCCTCTCAGATACTATTTTTAAAAAATCGTGAACTCTATAGATATCAATAAATGTACATTTTGATTTACAAAGAAGAAATTTAAAAGAGTAATCAGTAAATTTCAGTTTGACTGAGGCAATGCCCATTTAGTGATTAAGGCTAGTTAAGAAATGAGCTAAAGAATGTCCCCTTTTACCTAATCAAAAAAAGAAAAAAAAAATCCATCTGGGAGGGGAAGACATTCCCCCCCCCCCCCCCCCCCCCCCTGTGTTTCTGACCAAAACAAACAATTACAGGATCCTTGGTGCTTTGGATTGGGATGTATTGTTGGCCAATCGATGAGAGCCAGAGTGAATTGGGTTTAAGGCATGGTCCTTAAAGAAATCTAGCCTGTAAACCTCAAGATATCAAAATTTACATTCCTTTGGTAAGGGTATTATACCCTGTGTGGACAGAGGAAGAGGAAGGAGGAAAGGAAAGGGTGAGGGAAGGAGTTGGGTGCCCAATTGGAAGTGGCCGGTTGAGTCCCCAGCGGGGCAGCTTGTACTCCTCTCAGGTTGTTGTTTGTCCTTCATTCTTTTTTTTTTTTAAATAGTTGACTTTTTTTATTAACACATACATTTACTTGTCTTCTGGCTTGTTGAAGCAATAGGTTAGACAGCACTTGCCACAATAATGTCTGTCAAAATGGCTAGCCATAAAGACTCCAGCACCACATTCATCAGAAGGGCACTCTCGTCGAAGGCGGCTAATCTTGCCATTCTCATCAGCCTTATAGTACTTCAGAACAGCAAGCTTAACCTTCTTTCTCTTGTGCTTGTTCTTTTTGAGAGTGGTGTAAGACTTCTTTCTCTTCTTGGCACCCCCAGAACAAGTCTCAGAACAAGATGAAGGGTAGACTCCTGAATGTTACAGTCAGACAAAGTATGCCCACCTTCCAGTTGCTTGCCCGAAAAAATCAATCTTTGTTGATCAGGGGGAATACCTTCCTTATCTTGTATCTTGGCATTGACATTTTCAATAGTATCGGACGGCTTGACCTCAAGGGTGATGGTCTTCCCTGTCAAAGTCTTCACGAAAATCTGCATCGTGGCACTGGGTCCACCCCCTGATGGCGGATCCGAAAGAGAGCTTGTCCTTCATTCTTGAAAAGGACCATGACATCAGGAAGTTGATGCCATGACTTGCAAGTGAATTGCAATCGGTTTCTCCTGGAACCATCTGGGTCCAGTGGCAAGACGGATCAGGATGGCCCCAGGTGCAGTGTGAGACCTTGGTCTCTTCAAGCTAAGGTCTTTCCCTCACTTAAATCCAATTCACCTGCAAGTCATGGCATCACCTTCCTGATGTCATGGTCCTCTTCAAGAATGAAGGACAAATGACAACAACAAATTTAATACAGTATTACCAATATCGCCTTGCTCATCTTTGTTTCCTTCCTTTCACTCTGTTCTGTCTTTTAAAAATGTCTCATCGATGGCCCTTTTCTTTCTCTTTTTTTTTGGCATCATTAATCACTCAAAAAAGCTCTCCTTTACAACAAGTAACTATGATCAAGGAAAATAAATCCACACATTGGTCATGTCTGAAAAAGGTATGTTCTTTACCTCTAGTCCATCATTTCTGTTAAGGGAAGGAAGCATGTTTCATGATCAGATGATGTTGGCAATGCATCGATCAGAGTTCATCTCTTTCAAAGTTGTTCTTTGCCGTGGTATAGTTATTGTAAAAATCTTATGGTTCTTCTCACTTCACTCTGCATCAGTTAATACAAGTCCCATATTCCTTTCATAATTTCTTACAGTGCATATAATATTCTGTTAAATTCATATACCATGATTTGTTAAGCTAATTAATGGGTATCCCCTTAGTTTCTAGTTCTTTGCTACAACAACAACAAAAAAATGCTTTCTGTGAATATTTTTGTTCATATGGATCTTCTTCTTTCATTCATCACTTTGGGGTCTATGACTAGTAGTGATATTGTCAGGTTAAAGGTTATGCCCAGTTCAGCAATTTTTTGGGGAGGGGTGGAGGTTTGATTCCAAATTGCTTTCTAGAATGGCTGTAGAAATTCATAGTTCTAGGAATAATGTATCAGTCATTTGTTCTCTCACATCCTTTCTTACAATTGCCATTTTCCTTTTTTGTTGCTTTTGTCAGGTTCATGATTTAAGGTGCAGCTTTAGTTATTTGAATGTGCATTTCTCCTATTAGTGATTTGGATAATTTTCATATATTGTTTTATAGCTTGTATGTCTTCTTTTGAGAAGGGCATATTCACATCCTCTGACCATTTATCTCTTGGCCACATTTGAAAATTATGTCCCATTCTGCACCTCTAGTCTGTCACCTTTGGCAGGAGGTGGGAAGCATGTTGTATCATGTGGCCTCTGGAGTCATAATAGGTCATTTCATTTTTAAAATTTAATTTTTTTAAAATTGGCAAAATTCACCTTCTCCTTGCCCACCCACATTGAAAAATAAAAACAAAATCCTTCAAACAGATATTCATAGTCAAGCAAAACGGATTGCTACATTGGCTCTGTCCAAAAAGAGAAAAGTCTTAATCTGTACTCTGTGTGTTATCCACCTTTGTGAAGTTATGGTTATTCATTGTGGATCAGTTCTCTGTCCTTGCTTCATAACGAAAAAGGTGGGGAGGGTGGAGACTGGCTCTCAGCTCCCCGGCCCCTAATCTCTTTCCCTGCTTAGAGCCTAAACACAGGTTCTTATCTTTTCATTCTTTTTAAATCCCTCTTCCCTGTCCACCCCAGTACTTAGAATTTGTTTTGTTTAGGACTATTCCCTTCTTTAACCTACTGTCTATTTTTACTTGCCTTTTTCCCTCCTTGAGAAAATGTATTTCTGCATTCCATTCTGTGGTTCTTCTTCCTTCCTTTCACCGATTCAGATGGTAGTGAAGTTCAAATGTTGCCTGTTCCCCTTTTTCCTTCCATCTTGTTTGTACAGCCTTTTACTTGCACACTCAAATTATGTGAGAATTTTTTCCACCCTTCTCTTTCCTTTCTTCTTTTAAGATCATGGAAACATAAAAAAACCTATCCCAGGTCCTGCCTCATTAGACCCCCTTTATCACCCTTGGTGATTATAGGGTTCTGTGGGGACACACGTATCATCTCCTCATTAGAACGGAAACAGTTCATCTTTGTTTAATGATGGGGAAGGAGAAAGGGAAGGGAAAGGAATAAACATGTATGTACCACCTTCATATGGCACCTGTGTGCCAGATTGCTATGCTAAGTGCTTTTACAAATATTATCTCATTTGATCTTTTATGATTATTGATAGTCCTTTATGATTGTCATATTTTACTTTTTGTTTCTCAGAGAAACTTGCTGCAAAAATTATGTCCTAGTTAAGTGTTTTCCTTCTAATTCTAACTTTGTTGATTTCATTTGTGCAAAATATTTTTAGCTTCTTTTTATGTGTTATCTCCCCAATTAGATTGTGAGCTCCTTGAGGGCAGGGATTGTACTTTGCCTTTCTTTGTCTTGGAGCTTAATTATAAATAAATAAGTGCTTAATTAATGCTGATGCCAGGCCTACTTAGAGGTGGAATTAAGACTTGGTCTTTGATTGACTGGTAATGAGAAAAGTCAGAGATGGCACCAAGGTTATGAATCTGGGTGGCTAGATGGATGGCTGACTTTCTATAACATGTTTTTTAATGGTTAATCTATATGTATTAATTTTGTGATGCTGTCCCATATGCCCCATAGCGAAGGCTCAAATCTTCTGAGAGATCCAGTTCTGTTATTATTCTGTCTTGTGGCTTTAATAGATGTTCCATAATGAGCTGGGGCCAAAAATATTTCATCACCTATTGACCAGCCTTCCAGTGACGAGCCTCTGCATTTAGGCAAGCTGGGCCTCAAGTCATGGGCAGTCAGGGCTGTAATGGAAACCTTTCCAGCTTGGCAGGACCTGTCCAAGTTTCTGGGTTACTGGTGTTTTTCTTTGGGGAAACCAAGGTCAGCACTGGAGTAGGACTTTAGTCCTATAAACACACAACAGCTGATCAATAAACTCTTATTGGATTAAAGTCCTCACTACATTTTGTCACTAAGTACTGTTCTTTCTATTTGGCAAGGCAGAATGCTGAGTGTGTGTGTGGTATATATTGCTATATATTCCTTGTGGTTTAGCCTTTTAGTCCTGTCCGACCCTTCCATGACGTCTTGAACCATACAGTCCATGGGTTTTCTTGGTAAAGATACTGGAGTAGTTTGCATTTCCTTCACGGGTGGATCAAGGCGAACAGAGGTTAAGTGCCTTGCCCTGGGTCACAATTCCAGGCCTATTGCGCTATCCACTGAGCCACCTAGCAACCTCCAGGCTTTAACCAAGGAAATTGTTAAGATCTAATTGTCCAGATCTAAAAGATAAGATAACCTGCAAATATCCGTGGGATGTTAGAAGGAGGAAGTAGATTGGAGTTTTTTGTACTTAGTGACAATGCCTCGAGGACTTTGATTAAACCAGATTTTGTTGATCAGCCTGATGTGTTTATAGGACTAGAATCCTACTCTAGTGCCTAGTCATGAAGGAAAAGTGACCTTGGTTTCCCTAGCAGCCCATAAGCCTGGACAGGTCCTGCCAAGCTGGAAAGGTTTCAAATACAGATAACTAACATGTACAATATTTTTTTTTTGAGGTAGTCAGGATTAAGTGACCTGCCCAGGGTCACACAGCTAGTAAGTGTCAAGTGTCTGAGGTCAAATTTGAACTCAGGTCCTTCTGACACCAGGACAGGTGCTCTTTCTACTGTGCCTCCTAGCTACCCCTAACATGTATAATATGATAAGTGAAGCCTGAGAAGGAAGATTATTAGATCTTGTACAATCAGCATATATACTAAAATTGGAGTGATGCAAAGATTTGCCTACTGCAGTATGGCCTCCTGCTCATGAATGACACACAAATATTTTTCAGTAGCAGCATGGCATACATAGTTCATAGAGAAACCTGGTTTTAAAATCAGGAGGGACCTGGGTTCAAGTTTCTCTTGACACACTGACTCTGTGACCCTGGGAAAGTCACTTACTCTCTTAGTGCTCTAGGCAACTATCTAAGACTATGTGTTATAAAGAGAGTGTGCCTACATTTATTGGTAAAGGGAGTTTCCTCATCTGGGAGGTGGAGGAAAAATCACAGGTCTGGGTCTTAACCCCAAATATCTCACATTACAGAAAAATAAAGTGAGGTCCATGGCAATAAAGTGACTTAATGAGGTCATACACATCAGAGTTGATCATTGCCCTGTGTCTTCTCTGTAAACTGGAACTGGAATTGTTCCTGGCCTGTAGCCTTCTTTATTTCTTCCATCAAAGTGTTCCTCTTTCCTCTTAAATTGGGATTCAGATGGAGTAGCACTGTATATTAAGATATACTCATGTGAGAAGCCACAGGAAAGAACATTAGACTTGGGAGCAGAAAATCCCTGACTATCTGGATCCTGTCTCTTACTTTAGAAATATGACCATGGGCAAATCTTGCTTTTTCTGATCTCTAGGTCTACTTGGGGTTGTTTTGTGAATTAAATAATATATTTAAAATATATTATAAACCTTACAATGCTACATAAAAGTTTTCAGATTATTATCATTAGTATTATATGAGGAGATCCAGGAACTAGAGCAGGTTATTGCCAGGGTATAGCACATATCAGCAACACTGGATTTGGAATCAAAGAACCTGATTTTGAATGCTGCTTCATACTACGTGTTGGGTGACAGTCAGCAAGTCGCCAATTTATCTGTAGCGCAGGGGCCTGGATTAATTGATCTCTAAAGTCTCTTCCAGCTGTAAAATGTTATCAGCTAAGAAAGGGGAAAGGGAAGAAATAAGCACTTATATAGCATCTGCTGTGTGCCAGGGACTATATTGTTGTAGTGTCCTAGCTGGTATTTTATTTAGGATTTTTGCGCTGATATTCATTAATGAAATTCTTCTGTAATTTTCTTTCTGTTTTTGCTTCTTCTGGTTTAAGTATCAGTAACATATTTGTTTCACAAAAAGTTTGGTAGGACTCCCTTCTTTGCCTATGATTCCAACTAATGTATTTAACATTGGAATTAGTTGATCTATAAATGTTTGGTAGAATTTGCTTGTCAATTCATCTGGTACTGATGAGGTTTTTTATTTTTTATTTTTAGGAACTTCATTTATGACCAGTTCAATTTCTTTTTCTAAAATAGGTTTATTTTTTATTATTTTATTATTTTTTTTGCAGGGGGGAAGATAGGGCAGTTGGGGTTAAGTGACTTGCCCAAGGTCACATAGCTAGTGTGTCAAGTGTATAAGGCTGGATTTGAACTCAGGTCCTCCTGACTCCAGGGCCAGTGTTCTACTCACTGTTCCACCTAGCTGCCCCTAAAATAGGTTTATTTAGACATTACATAACCTTTTCTGTTAATCTAGGCAGTTTATAGTTTTGTAAATATTCTTCCATTTCACTTAAAATTGTTAAATTTATTGGCATATAATTGGGCAAAATAACTCCTTACAAATGTTTTGATTTCATCTTCATTAGTGATATATTCACCCTTTTCATTTTTAATATTAGTGATTTGGATTTTTAAATCTCTTTTTAAAATCATATTAACCAATGGTTCATCTATTTTATTGTTATTCTTTTTTTCCCCATAAAACCAACTCCTAGTTTAGTTAAGTCGATGATTTTCTTACACTTAATTTTATTAACTAAATTAATTAATTAAAATTTTATTAATTTTATTAATCTCACCTTAAAAATTAAATTTTATTAATTTTATTAATCTCACCTTAAATTGGCATTTAACTGGAGATTTTTAATTTGTTCTTTTTCTAGTTTAATTGTGCACCCAATTCATTGGTCTGCTCTTTCTATTTTTTGATATAAGATTTAGATATAAAAGTTTTCCTCTGATCACTGCTTTTGCTGCATCCCATAGGTTTTCATATGTTGTCTCATTGTTGTCATCTCTTTATTGAAACTGTTTCTATGATTTGTTCTTTAACCCACTCATTCTTTTTTTAATATTAATTTATTTAGTTTTCAACATTCACGTAGATAAGATTTTGAGTTCCAAATTTTCTCCCCCTTCCCCTCCCTGCACCCTAATATGGCATGTAATCTGATAGGCTCTACATATGCATTCATATTAAATATATTTTCACATTAGTCATTTTGTAAAGAAGAATTAGAACCAGTGGGAGGAACCATGAGAAAGAAGAAATAAAAACAAAAGAGTGAGCAAATAGTATGTTTTCCAAAAACAAAGAGAACAAGCAAAGAGTATGCTTCCCCCTCCATTCAGACTCCATAGTTCTATCATGAGTCTTTCGAAGTTGCCTCAGATCCTTGCGTTGCTAAGAAGAGGTAAGTCCTATCAAAGCTGGGCATTGCAAAATGGTCCTCTTAATTGCATACAATATTCTCCTGGTTCTGCTCACTTCACTCAGCATTGGTTCATGGAAGTCTTTTAACATAACACTCTCAGTCTTTAAGATCAATCCGTTTCATCTCCAATTAGTCTTTAATTTTCATTTCCAGAGTCTCTTGTTGAATATAATTTTTATTGCATTGTGATCTGAAAAGAATGCATTTGATATTTTTGATTTTCTGCATTTAACTGTAAAGTTTTTATGTCCTAATATATGGTTAATTTTTGTAAAGCTACCATGCAACACTGAGAAAAAGGTGTATCCCTTTCTATTCCCATTCAGTTTTCTCTAGACGTCTATCCTACTAGCTTATCTAAGATTCTGTTCACCTCCTTAGCATCTTATTTATTTTTTGGTTAGATTTATCTAATTCTGAGAGTTAAGTTCCTCACTATCATAGTATTACTGCCCATTTCCACCTGTTATCTGAATTCCTCACATGCAGCAACATCCGTCAACACTAATGGACCATAAATTTGTTTAGCCATCCCCTAAATCATTGGGCATTCAATTGGATTCAAGTGTTTTGTTACCATTAAAAGGTGTTGCAATGAATACTTTCATATATATCTAGGACTGCTCTTTCTTCCTTTGGATTAAGGTCTATTTCTGGCAATGGGATTACTAAGACAAAGGGTATGAGTAGTTTAGTCACTCCTCATAATTGCAAATTATTTTTCAGAATGATTAGAACGATTTATAGCAAACCAGTGGCATATTAACATTTTTGTCTAACTGCAGCATTATTTCTGTATTTTGTAATTTTTCCACATTTGCTGGGTGTGTGGCAAAACCTTAGGGTTATTTTAATTTGCTTGCCTCTTATTAATGATATGTTAATAAAATGGTCTCACTTTGCAGAGTTCAAAATGCAGTGGTAATAATCATAATGAAGGGAATCAAGAAGCATTTTATTACTGATAATACCAAATTATACTTAAGTCCTGATATCTAGATTGTTTCCTTTTGGAGGTATGGGACTATGGCTGTTGCCTGTGCTGTTAAACTTAGTTTTGTTGAATTGTCTTTTTTTGTAATGGGGAGTATAGGGGTGGAGACAGGTATGTTTGGAAATATGACAAACTATTTTAATGAAAATTTTTAATAGGAAAACAAATTTTTTTAAAGCAATGAAAATAATATAAAAATTTTGTTGTCAAACAAACATGACCTTCATTTTTCCTCCCCCTCTTTTAATTTTAGTGTGGTCCTCGATTATTGGCTAATGGACTTGGGACCCTTTCGACAGTTAAAGTAACAAGCCATTCCAGTGATACTCAGCCAGAAGAACCCGCAAAGCCTATTGGTCGGTATCCTATTCCTTATAAAAAGGAACTACCTTTTGATATAGTGGAGCTCATGGAAGAGGTAGAAAAAAAGGTAAGTTTTAAAAATTCAAATAAATACAGCCTTGCAAATTTCTAAAATTCTTTTAATACTTTTTTTTGTTAATACTTACATACCTGACCTTTGGATTGCTTTTCTTTTAATGGACATATACAGTACTGCTATAGTTAGTTTAAATATCTGTCCCCATTCAGGTAGTTTAGCTAGGTCCCCATATATCATTTTAAATAATTATTAATAATTATATTTATATTTAAATCAATTTTATTTGGTATATTTCTAATATAATCATAATTATAATAATGTTACTTGTAATAATATTGTAATTAATAATTTATATGTGTGTAGTACTTTATAAAAGGCTTTTAGACACATCTCATTTGCTCTTCACAACAATTGTGTGATATTCTCTGGTCATGTATTTTACTGTTCAACATATTTTATAACAAATTTCTTGTTTTACATGTACGTATGTTTACATGTGTGTATATATGATTGATTTGGACTTGCAAATGGAATTTAATTGTCACCCAGTGGTATTGAGTTACCTGCGAATTCGGTATAAACTATTTTGAGGGCGGCAAGGTGGCTCAATCTGGTCTCAGACACTTATTAGCTGTGTGACCCTGGGCAAGTCACTTAGCCCTGTTTGCCTCAGTTTCCTCATCTGTCAAATGAGCTGGAGAAGGAAATGGCAAAACATTCTTGTGTCTCTGTCAAGAAAACCCTAAATGGGGTCAGGAAGAGTTGGATGTGACTGAAACTGAACACAGCAATGCAACGTGAGGTAGTAAAAGTGTGGCCTGAGTAAGAGGAGCAGGAAGGTGAGCGAGGGCAGTGAGAAGTCCCTCGCCAACTTGACTTGTGAATACTTCAGGAAGTCCCAGCTTGTGTTAGGAGGCAGGGCTGGCTGAGACACGTGAAATCCTCCCTGTCGTTTGGCAAACGTCATGATTGTTTCTAATCCTGTTTTATCCTTTGTAGATGCTGGCCTGCATTACTGAAGTCTCAGTATGCCTGTATGTGTCAGTAATCCACACGGTTTTTAATGTATTTGGTGAACTAACTTTTTATATCTCCAAGGTGAAATGTACAATGTTGTCCCCTAGCAAGGAAAACAAAATCTGCCTTGATTTTAAAAGAGGATATCAGGGTAAGGCTTGGGCACTTCACTGGCACTGCATCCCATGCTGTCCTTGTTGTGGTTTCATGGTGTGTTGTGGCAGCACCATCTCAAAGAATTCAGAGTCAGACCATCTGTAATCCAAGTATAGGCATTTACTGAGGATTGACATCCCTCAAAAGCGGACTAGGTTCCAAGAGGAACCAGCAACTTCAAAGAAAGCAAGATGGATTTTTATAGGGTAAAGATGCAATTACATAAACAGAAATTGTGAATATTAAAAAGGCAGGAGGGGTTTGTCAAGGGATTAGGTAATAGGGGAGGGGTCCCTTCTGTGGTTCAGTGGTCAGACATCCTGGTCGTATTGCTCTCTGATTGGCTAGCTATTGTGGTCCTCCTGGCTAGCTATTGTGGTCCTGTCTGGTCAAGATTGATAGTTAGGTATTGTGGTCCTGTCTTGGACTAAATGAATGATGTGATTGTGGTTGAGTACAAGAACACACCTGTTCAAATATGTGAATTGGATCTGGGGGCAGTGGCTAGCTAGCTAGGAGCATTGGCTGGATTGAGTCTGGGGGGTCTGTGGTGGGGTTAAAGTGAAATTATGTGGTTAAATCAGGACATGCCTGCTGTTCAGTGGGGCCTATAATAAGGAAGTTAAATTATTAGGGCTGGTGGCAGCTTTATTAGGATTCCATCACTGTGATTTGGAGAAACCAAAGGGCCATTCATCATATTTTTACTGTTTTTGCTTAACAAATATATCATTTCAGTAGCACAAAATTACATTTAAAACATACCAAAAAAATGCAAAAATTTTGCTAGAGATACACTTTAGAATAGCCATCAGCTATAAGACCTAATTTACCTAGTGAAGATCTACCTATGCCCCACCCACTGGAAACTTGGAACTTGGATGGTGATAAACCCAATGATTCAGATTGTAACAATGAGGCTTGTGTGACAAAGTAGGAAGATCAGCAAAATAGTGAGCCCTTATCTGAAGTAACATTTATATCCTTAAATTGTCATTTAATAACTCAAACAGACTTAAATAATCTAATGGTCCCCAAATCAAGATGAACTTAAAAGCTTTTTAGGTTAACGAGAATAGAATCTTCTGTAGGAGGACACAAAAATGTTCAGAACAATTTGAATTTCCAAGAAACAGTGAGGCAAAATCCAAAGGGAGTTTTTTTTAACCTCAAAAAAAAAACAATGAAAGAAAAATGTTAAGTTAGACTTATGAAAGAAGTGAGGAAAGACAAATATTACATTTTTTTCATTATTCTTCATTTGATAAACACCATCAAACATAAGTCATTTCCATATGTAGGAAAAGAAGGTGGGATATGAAATCACAAATCTCTATTATTTGCAACTTATATTTAAACAAATAGAATGAATTCAATATAATAGTTTCAAAGTGGTCCTTTTTGAAAGACAAAGATTTGGAAGAAGAGGTGAATGAAATTAGCTGAATGGAAATTATTTTTAAAAGTGACCAAAAACTTTTAGGGAAGTAAGTCAGAGAATTATCAAGATATTGCTAATGATTTCAAAGTCTGTGAAGTTAAGAAATGTAACACATCTCTCAAGACCTATTTCTTGGGTTCACATTTGGATTTCTTCCTGGAAAACAAACTTTGGCGTTATCAACGATGAGCATATAGAATGCTTCAATCAAGAAATCTCCACAATGGAAAAGTATGCTGGCTGACAAGTGTTATATAGTAAAGAGAGATATTCTACGGGTAAAATATGCTAGGAAATCACCAGTAGCCACCTTTTAGGTGTGCTTAACAGTTTTGCTTAAATAAAAAAAATTTGAAAAGACAAATAATTCTTGTGAAATCAGAGTAAGTAATAGACAAAATTCAAGGCCACCTATGAAATCACCACAAAAACTATTGCCGTTTTTATGGATGTATGGCTATTACTATTTTAATGTGTGGGATAGAAACTTATTTTGTTTTTCAGTATTTTTATCTTTGAGGTTAAATGATTTTCTCAAGGTCACATGGGTAATAAGTGACAGATCCAGGCCAAGTACCCAGTA
Organism: Trichosurus vulpecula; assembly: GCF_011100635.1. NCBI lineage: Eukaryota > Metazoa > Chordata > Mammalia > Diprotodontia > Phalangeridae > Trichosurus > Trichosurus vulpecula. Next base: position 545,087,820 of record NC_050573.1, on the reverse strand, counting down.
CTGCCTCCTTAGTCCAGTGTTCTCTTATCCACTATACCACAGTGCTTTACTTCTAAAAGCCCTCTTGGTTGATACCTAAAAGCAGTTTTTTGCCTCTCGTTATTATGAATTCTATACAATTCTATACAAATGAGATAATATTTGTAAAGCAGGAGCGTACTGCCTGTCACATAGTGGTGTGAGAAACGCAGTTTTGGACTTCCCCAAGTTGTGAAAACGTGAGGCTTTGGGGATCACTGGACTTCCTAGGCAGGGCCAAAATCCAGAGGAAGAACCCTGTGATAATCCATAGGGAAGGCTGTACAGACCACAAGACTCCCAGAGGAAGACCAAGTGGTAGCCCCCCCCTTAATCTGTGGGGAATCACAGGGCCTCCTAGGGGTCAGACCCTAAGGAGGACCCAAGTGATGCTCCTTAGGACAGTGGTAAGATCACAAGGCTCCCAAGACAGGACCAGAAGTCCCAAGTGATGTCCCCTTAAGAAGGTTGTGCAGACCACAGGGTTCCCCAAGGGAATCCAGAGTGGTAGCCCTCTTAACACCAAAGTGAGGAATCACAGGGCACCCCAAGACAAGAACTGGGAGTAAGTTCGGGACAAGCTTCTGCTGTCTATTGCTTCTCTTCACTTGACCTTAGGAAGATCCATGTGATTTGCCCCTTCTCACCCAAAGAACTCAAGGCCAGAATAGACAGAAGAAGGCATTTTATTATGTTCCTTGAAAGAGCAGGTATAGTGTTTACTGGAACACTCACTGGTAACCATTCCCTCCACTCCTGCTTAGAGTTATGGTTAGTTTACAATCTTTATTTTTTACATAGTTTTCCTAGGTTATACAGTTTATATAGGTAGGATAATAAGGATACAGAAGCAAAAGTGAAGTTAGATTTTCCTTGTCTTAGTTTAGGATTAAACTACATTCTTTTACTTCTCCTACTTTCCCTCTTTAACATATGCAAATTATGCAAATCAGTAGGCCTGGATTCTTGACCAAGACCAGACCCTAGATAAGCTTGAACTGGTTCTAGCAGTTTGGTCTCTAGTTCCCCTGACTGCCTTCTCAAAAAGCATGCGCATGTGTACAAGCCTCTGACCTCTCACCTGACTGACTTTGAGGCCTGATTTCTGCCAAAGCTGGGGTGGGGGAAGGGGGAAGTACAACTTTAGTTCTGTGGAAACAAAACTCCTCCTCCCATTTCTTACAGTGGGCACTTATTTAATGCTTGTTTCCTTCTTCCTATAATTGCAGTTATTTTTTTTAAGTCTTCCAAAGATTTAAAAAATATATATTTTTTTTCCTTCCCATCTCTTCCACTCATTGAAAAAGAAAGACACTTGTCATTATTTAAGCATAGTCAAGCAAAAGAAATTCCTATATTGGCCACTTCCAAAAACATGTTTCTGCCTATCAGTCTATCATACCTCTATTAAAAAATAAGGCTTGGAGGGGCAGCCAGGTGGTGCAGTGAGTACAGCACTGGCCCTGGAGTCAGGAGGACCTGAGTTCAAATCCGGCCTCAGACACTTGACACATGTACTAGCTGTGTGACCTTGGGCAAGTCACTTAACCCCCATTGCCCTGCCAAAAAGCAAAAAAAAAAAAAAGGGAAAAAAATAAGGCTTGTCAATGTCTTCTGTTTTTATATCTGTCATTTCTGAACCCTCCTCCCCTCCCCAACTCTTCTTTGCTAACAGAAAAAGGATGACTGAAAAGCCAGTATACAGCAACTTCACCCAACAACTTGGGCAACAGTCTATTCTTTCAGGCCTCAGTGCCAAGAGTCAAATATAGTCCCTGCCCTTAAGGAGCTTACATTCTAATGAGCAACACGTAAAAAGAAGAGGAGAGGAGAGGAAGAAGATAGCCAAGCAAGGGCATGATGAGAAAGTCATGAGAGTCAGGAATGGGGGTTGGAGAGAAGCTTCCAGGCTCCCAGGCCATGGTTGGCCTGGAGGTTTTCCTCAAACTGGAGGTTCTGGGAGGAACCAAGCAATCAGACAAAAAGACTGCTGGGATAGGGTGCTTCCAGTGTGAGAAATCCAAAGGCAGTATGAATTTCCAGGGTAATGAGGCTTCTATGGCATGGTAAAGGAAGTCCACAGAGGAGCCTGGAGAGGAATTAATAATTGCAGAGGGCTTAGAAGAGAGAGGAGAGGAAGTGGGCCGAGTGTGGATGGCTTTTTCAAGCCACTCAATAGCGCTATATAGGCTGTATTGGCAAGAAGGGGTAAGGTTTATTGGAGTTTAACTGAAGATGTCGGGGGAGAAGTCACAGAGGATGAAAAGTAGCAGAGATGGTAGGATCCAGTGAGAGTCTTTCAAGGATGGGGGTATTTCGGATGTGTTTATAAGTAGCAAGGAAGGGAGCAGCACATAGGGTGAGATTGCAGATTAGAGAGGTAGTATGGGCAGTCTTCTGGAGAAGATGGGAGGGGATGGGATCAAGATACTAGTAAAGGATGCTGACCATTTTTATGTCAACTAATGACGTAGGCTCACTCTAATCTCATGTAGTGATTGCTAAGTAAATATTAATCTTTGATAAATTGATTTCTCTTTTTAAAAACACAGACTGGATTTTTACCGAATGTCTTTAAGGCATTAGCACATCGACCAGGGGAATTCAGAGCATTTTTTGCTTACTACAATGCCATTATCAACAAAGAAACAGGTAAAAGTAAAAGACAGTACAATTATTCTTGGATACTTTTAATTTATTTTTAATATATTTTTATTTATTTTGTTAAATATTTACAAATTTTTAAAAAATTTTAATATTGATTTTTTAAAAATTTGAGTTCTAATTTCTTCCCTTCCCTCACACTCATCCCCCATCCCTTGAGAAGGCAAGCAATATATTGATTATACATGTTAAATCATACAAAACATAATTTCATGGATCCCTTTTAAAAAAAAAGAATATAGTAAATAATTACAGCTCACAATTCAGTTAAAAGGAATCAAGTGTAACCTGTGTTTTCTAGTTCATAATGTCCAAGCATAGTCTAAAACTATTAAGCTAAGGCTGGTGTATTATTCCCTTAGCCTAATGATTTCCAGAGGAAACATGAATTGGGTCTTGATCTTATCTCTTTTCACTTTCTTCTAGATCTTGAAGCTTCACTGTCTTCCTCTTTTCGGACTACTGCCTGTGCCTTAAAACATGAAAATGTCTTCCCCATCTTGAAAAAAATCTTTGCTTGAAAAAAAAAATGACCCTTCTCTCTTTCTACCATCTTGTGTCTCTTTTCACTGCCAAACTTCTCTGACAATTGGTCTGTTCCTCCTCCATTCTCTGCAGTTCTCTCCTTTACCTTCAGTGGTCTGGTTTTTTTCCCCCCTTTGCTGTAAGAATAGCCCTCCTGAAACTTCCAGCTGGAGTGGTCAGGGAAGGAGGGCATTCCTGAGGAGGTGGGGCTTTGAAGGATAGCTAGGATCTGAAGAGGTGGAAAGGAATAAGCCCAGCATTCTAGACACCAGGGGATGACAAGAGAAAGTGAGGAAAAATGACCTTCACGCCAAAGCAGTTGTCAGGAGGTAACATCAGCTACCCAGCACAGTTCATAGGATTATTTGGATAAAAAAAGGCTGCCTCATAAGAAGGAGAAAGGCTTTTTTGATTTATTTGACTTGAATGATTCATTTGGGTGATTTTCACTGATGAAATTCAGTGCTGCAAAATTGCTTAGTTTCCCACATGTCTTTTAGTCAATTCATGTGAAATGCAGACACTTAAGCGTGCTGATGACGGTCTCTATTTAAACTTTATTCTTTTCAAAATGGCTTTAAGCTCTGTGCATTTATTTCTGTTACTTGTATACACATTTTCCATTTCAGTGATTCGTGTACAAATATTTTCCTGTTTTCTTTTTTTAATAGGACATCTCAGCAAGGCTGATAAAGAACTCATCATCGTGGCTACAAGCGTTAGTAATAGGTGCCCATACTGTGTCGTTGCCCATAGTGCTCTGCACAGAATATATTCCAAAAATGCCATTCTGGCTGACCAGGTTGGTATTTAAACTGAAAAGAAAAGAAAGCCTCTTTCTACTGAGTCTGTTTTATGGGTAAGAGCTCCATTCGACCTCAGAACCTCGCTTAAAGGAATTACTAATGGGATAAAAGGCAGAATAACTATTGCCTTATAAGCTTAAAAGTGGTTTTTGATTCTCTATCAGTAAGGTTTTGTGCTTTGGGGTTTAATTCTTGTTCTTTGGCTATTTTTTTTTTGCACATGGCAGTTCTTGCTATAGACAATGCTCTGTTGTGATCCGTCGGCAGTAGCTATGTGACTGACAAAGTCGGTTAGGTCTCAGTTTCTTTATCTGTAAAATCAGAGGGTGATGATCATGTGCTTCCGTGTGACTATTCCATTTGGTTAGCTGCCCTTTTTTCTTTGATAGCTTAACACTATTTATTTATGCAATCCTTAATATAGCAAGTTTACATTCGCACAGTCCACACCTGGTTCTTCTTTCTTCTAAGATAGTGTTTCTCAGATATTCTCAAACCTTGGCCAGAGCCTTAACTAGTGGGCTTTGTTCTAGAGCACCGGCAGTTTTTGTTTTGTTTCTTTTGCTTTTTTGGGAGGGAGGAGGGGGAATGGATTCCTTCGTGGGGCTAACGTAAAGGTCCCACGCTGCTGTGTGGCATGACTGGCGCTCCCATTACTGTGACTCGTACCCGTGATCAGACTCGCCTTTTTGCTGCTGTTGCTCACAACAACCCCTCTCTCTGGCACAAGTGTTTTTGTTTTATGTGAAAATATTTCTAGTTATGGCTCTGTAATACTTCTGAACTTTCTGGGACGTAGTAATGTGCACAAATTTGAAATTAAACCATTTTTGTGTGGAAGTTAAAAGTATCGTAATATCTGTTGTATTTCTCAGTGACATTCATTTTGTTATGTATAATAGCCTGGTTTCCCCAAACCTGCTACTTAAAAGAAACTGAAATAACTTGAATAATTATAATCATGTGAAATGTTCAGCAAGGAAATGTAATCGTCTTAAAATTTTGTAGTCTCTAATTTTTAAAAAGTGAAATATACATAGTTTGAGGAGGAAGCCAGCTATAGTAGCCAAAACTAGTACATTCATAGACAAAAGACACCAAATTCAGAAAATACACCCACAGTATCATTGGAACTCTCAAAGTACCGTTACCGATAGTGAGGAGAGACTATTGAACTGGCTTTGTATGCATGATTAAGCTGCCAACAGGATGAAACCTAGTAAGTTGAAACAACTCATTCAAAGCACAGAATACAAGACAGTGTCAATGCCAGATACAATTTGTCTTGTCGATACATGACACATTTTCCCAGATAAAATGAGATGCTTTTAATAGCAAAACAAAACTTTCAAAAACCACATGTATGACATCGAAAGGACTAGTTGCATCTTACAAAATTGCTTACAGAATTGCTTAATGTAAAAAACCCAATTTGATGTCACCTACAGCTTTGATGTATTTGGAGTGATGCTTGGAAAATCATATGAAAACTTAGACAAATTAATAGGGAAACTATTTTTCATTATAAGTATATATATACAATACTTGGTTGCAATTAATGTAAGGAATTTGTTACTTTGCAAATCCACTGGTGTCAGTACACACAGCAAAAGAAAATTTCAACATAAATTGACATATTTTTCATTAAAATGATATAATGCAGGAAAATCCCATTAGATACTGCACTGTTAAAGGAATGCAATATTAGGATGAAACACATCTCCCATCTGCAATTTGGACACATTGCATGCTTCATAGTCACTTGTGTATACATGAGAGCTACAGTTTTTTTTCCCTGGTTGGCAGAAGGGTAATCAGCTTAATGGAAAATGATCCATTAAGAAAAAGGCCCTTTATAAAAGTATATGACCATTTCGGGGCAGGATACAGGGTATTTTTACATTATTGTTAAACTGTAAGCACACCCAGGAATTTTTAAAAAATGGTTAAGGCAAACATTTATTGAATACTCAATAGTAAAGGTTATTTTTATTTTTCAATAATAAAGAATCTAAAACTTAATTAAATTTTTAAAGTTAACTAAACTGAGGTATCAGAACACACAAGGTACATTATGAGAGTGTTGCAGAACTACATTAAAATGTAGTTAGGAAATATTTAATGAAATAACTAAAAACACAATAATATTATGTAGTTTTCTAAGTCAGCATGTGCCAGCAGGCATCCTTACGTATGATTTAGTGGCCCTTCTTTCTATTTGAATTTGACACCATTGAACTAAATTACTTTAATGAGAGACAAAATGGGGGGGGGGCGGAGAATAGGCGTACCTAGTATACCTTATGCATACCTGTTTTTGAAATATGTTGGCTTCTTAAAGGGTATTAGAGTTAAAAGAAGAAATGCCATTTTTCTTAGTTTTGATAATAAAGATGAAGCAATTTAAATTTATAAGATTTTCTTGAAAATTGCATATTTTGTGGATCCTTCTGAAAAACTAGGGCTCTAAAATCAACGTAAAGTTCTCAAATCTATGCTTTGAACCTGAAACTTAATGGATGATTGGATTTATGAAAAAGAGTACTGGATAATGTTAAAACGCATATTTTTATTGTTTATCGAATTAAGAATCACCTGCCTTGTGAAATACGTGTAACGACCAGTTTATTAAAGACTTGATCAGTCAACAGTCAATTTTAAAGACTTAGATACTTTTAAGCTAGCTAGGTAACGCAATGGATAGAAGGCTGGGCTTAGAATAAGGAAGATTCCTCTTCCTGAGTTCAAATCCAGCCTCAGACACTTACTATCAGTGTTACCCTAGGCAAGTCACTTTAGCCCTGTTTGCCTCTGTTTCCTCATCTGTAAAATGAGCGAGAGAAGGAAATGGCAAACCACTTTAGTATCTTTGCCAAGAAAACCCCAAATGGGGTCATAATGAATGGGATATGACTGAACAACAACAACAAGAGACTTTTAAATATGATTGGATAAGAAACATGTTTGCTATGAACAAATAGAATAGTTTCACTTCATTCCATCTAAATAAGAAAAGTCATGATTGTACATTGAAAAAATGTTTGAATTTTCTGGCTGTGGGTGAAAAAAAGTTATGTGGTTTACTGAACAAAAACGATACAGATTTTCCTATTTTGCATAACTTTGTTTTCATGTGAAACAGGATTTTTTCTCCTTACTACAGCTACCATAAAGACAAAATATTGTATCTCCATTAGTGTAATTCTCTAAAGAATTTGTGGGAATGTTATCAATGACATGAGAAATTTTATGTCAAAAATATCTCAAGCTCACCCATCACTTTAATAGTAACTTTTATGGTTATTGTTTTGTTATAGATATGAAAATTATAAGATTAGAGACTGGAACCTTGATTCTATTGACATAGTGAGCTCCTAGGTGAATAAACATCCTTGACCAATGCAGGTCAGCAATTTCTGTCCAATTTACAGCCTTAGAAAGTTGGCTAGGCACAGCAAGGTTAGGAGACTTGCCGATGGTCGCTGTATGGGCCAGTACGTATAGGAAGTAAGATCCGAACCCAAGTCTTCTTTGCTCTGAGACTAGCTCACTATCTACCATACCTCTCATGAAAATGAGAAGATTTCATCTATCTGTGCATGTTACTTTTTAATATATATTTAAGATTTGTTAAAAAAAAAATTAAGCCCTTTGGATTTTCTCAGAAAAAAGTAGCTTGGGAAATTTTTGCATAGATTATTTTATTAAAAGTGAGAGTGTTTTTGTAAAAAAAAAAAGGCATGGGGTGGAAGGAAATCATCACTGTTTTTTTTTTATTAAGATTTTTTATTTTTAGTTTATAACAGTCAGTTCCGCATGAACCTGAGTTCCAGATTTTCTTCCCTTCCCTCCCCAAGATGGCATGGAATCCCGTATAACTTCGCACTGAATTAATTTACACACTAGTCAAGTTGTAAAGAAGTTGTAAATGAAGAAAAAGAAACAAAACCAAAAAAAACCCAAAACCGAAAACGAGAGAAAAAAAAAAACAAAAGAAAAAAAGGAGAGCAAACAGTTTGCCTCAATCTGCGTCCAGTCTCCATAGTTCTTTCTCTGGATGTAGATAGCTCTCTCCTTCATGAATCCTTCTTTGAACCTTGTATTGCTGAGAAGAGCAAAGTCTATCAGGGTTAGTCATCACAGAATCCATCTATCTGTGGTTGTGTATAATGTTCTCCTGGCTCTGCTCCGCTCACTCAGCATTACATCGTGTAAGTTTTTCCAGGTTATTATGAAGTCCGTATCTTCCCCATTTCTTATGGCACCATAGTATTCCATTACATTCATATACCACAACTTGTTCAGCCACTCCCCAGTTGATGGGCATATTCTTGATTTCCAATTGTTTGCCACCACAAAAAGAGCCGCTATAAATATTTTTGTACATACGGGTCCTTTTCCCACTTGTGTGATCTCTTTGGGATAGGAAATCGTCGCTATGATACAATGTTTGGAAACCATTGCCAGTTTACCACTTAGCCTTCTAAGCAAACCATACTTTTAGACAGTTTATTTCCTCTGACTTTGGCTCTTTGACATAGCCCAATATTTTATTCTTAACATGAAGTTTATTTAGTGAGCATAATGGGCATACGATAATGGCAATACACCAACTTTTTCTCTGCTTATCTTCCTACAGGTCATTGTGAATTGGAGAAAGGCCGAATTATCACCTCGGGAGTTAGCTATGCTAGAATTTGCTCTCGCTGTTAGTCGTGCGGATGACATAACAGAAGACCATTTTAAAAAGCTAGAATTGCATGGTTTTGATCGAGAGGATGCCTGGGACATAGCTTCCATTTCTGCCTTCTTTTGCATGTCTAACCGTATTTCTCATTTTATTGACCTGATGCCCAACAAAGAATTTTATTCATTGGGTAGGAAAAATGATCACGATATGTAAAAGCATGTCCACCTCAGAGGCACCATAAAATGTGGATATTTATTTGTGCGAGTTATGCTATGTCTGTTCATAAGTTTTCCCTTAATATTTAGTTTATTAACACAATGAGAAATAAACTAATTACTGTTGTGCCTGTTAATACCACCTTTCCTAAGTTCAACACAGTTAGTGGCAATAGTTGAAACTTGATGAAATTCAGCACTTGTGTAAGCACTGATAGTTCACAAGGCCGTTTACCCATAAAGGAGGCTATCTTCAATATTTTTATAATGAAAAAAAAATACCTTCCTTTCCAACTACTCCTGCTTTCACCTTTCTATAACATTCCCTTATAAAGAAAGATTAAAAAAGAAAAATGACAGTCCAGCAACCAATACACCAACTGAATCTGACAGTACATGCAACAGGCCACACCTGTAGTCTCCAGCCTCTTCTATGAAGGGAGGGAGGTACATTTTCTGAACTCCTTTCTGGGGATAGGCTTGGATTGACATTGCTGGCATTAGACATGTTTTGCTGATTCTGTGGCCTTTTGGTGGTGCAGTAATACTGTTCCATTATGTTCATGTACTACACTATATTGAGCCATTTCCTACTAATTGTGTTAGTACACTGTTCCTTTTAGGTGATCCTAAAGGAGCATTTGGAGGAAAAGGAAGCACAGATGAGACTCAGGGAAATTCTAAGAATTGAGAACCAACAATATCAGATTACCATTTAATTTAAACCCTTAGGGTTTAAGACACTGTCATTTTCCAACAGCTGTTTTGCCATTAGATGAAAAATGAGTCTTTTCAAACAAAGTATAAACATGATTTGAAGCTAATTCTTTTCTGAAGTAGATTTAGGGACTTTCAAATTGCACGTCACCATGAGCGGACCCATTTTAACCTTTTATGACACCTCCTCCTGTCCTGTAAGTACCTGATAGAGAGGTGTACTGGGTACCTTCTTTCTTGGTTGACCAACCTCTAGTAACTTTTAAAGTGCTTTCATAGCTTTTATGTGGTTATAAGAATTATATACGGCCTACATGGTATTTTCTCTATTCATGTCTTTTCTCAAATATTTTCAGAATAGGAAACAAATCACAATCAACTCTGACAGCTGAGATATATTAACACTTGAGTTGATTTCACTGTGAAAAAAAGATTAATATGAGGGAATTGTTATGACTGTGCCTCAAATGCTGTACCTCATGAACTATAACCTTTTTTAAGTAGGGTTAATTTAATTTCACAAATAAAGTTAATTAAATTGATGAATGTGTCATATTGAAAGTTCTGTAGACAAATTCCAGATTTGCTGATTGAGTATAACATGAGTTATCAGTGTATTATATCCTGGCTTTTTTGGATAATTGGCAAAGCCAGGAATTTTTGGCCCTCAAGAAAATATTTCAGAGGGAGTCTTCTTTCCTTTAAGAAATTTATGACAAAGAAAATTATGATTTTCATTACAATAATTTCTCCTTAAATTCCATCCCCTCCCATCCTCGCCATGAACCCATACTTAGATAAGGGGAGGGATCCCACTCCACTCCATTTAATCACTGAAGGTCCAGGTATCTTGATTGAGCCAATCCACCAAAAATAAATTATGTGCGACTAAGCCTTTAACCAATGGTAAAGAATCATGGGGCTTTTGAGTCATTGGATGATGGGAGATGATGCAGTGTAGGAACTGTCTTGTGCCTTGTTGAAGAGACTATGGTCCCCCATGTTCTGTGGGGCTACATATGAAAATAATAAGCTAGTCTGAAGCCAATCAGTTGAGTGGTGGTTGAATCCAGTGGGGCAGGACTCCTGAGAAATGAGTTGCCCTTGGGGAGCCCACCGACCAGGTGACAACCTTTCAAGCTTTGGAAAGCTGAAAGTTCTGGAGTTCATTGGTATCAGTAGCAGTGTCCATGGCAGCATCAGCATTGGGAGCTTCTTTGAGGAACAGCCTCAGGCATCCTGAGGAAAGGCAGCTTCCAAGGTCACTATTCCTTGGGGACTGAGAAATGCAGACTGTGGACTCCACAAAGGGACTGGCCCTTGGAGTCCAGAACAGCTAAGGGGAACCTTCTAAGTTATCTATGGAAGAAGAAAAGGACTCCCACATGTGTGCCCCATTTTACTCAAGTCTGAGAGCATGCAGAATTAGAGCTGGGAACAGTTTCTTAACAACTGTCCTTGCTATATATCTGCTATACCCTTTCTAAAAGCTAATAAAATTTTGCTGATAATTAATGGGGGGACACACGGGTGGGTGCTTGTGAGCAACAGAAATTCCATCACCTCAGGGTTCCTCACCCCCAGGACCCTGAAGGGAATTTGGAGTCCTCACTCCTTTGGAGACCCAATCTGCTTGTGTGGGCTGGAATTGGGGAACTAGCCCTGGAGGAGGGGTGTTACACTGGTAATGAAGAAAAAACATTTCAGCAAAACTATCATATCTGAAAACAAAACTACATTCCAAATCCATTGCTCTCCTAAAGAGAGGAGGGGGTGAGTTTTGCCATAACTCTGCAGGATTGAGATTACTGTATTAGCATTCAGCTGCCTTTTAGTGTTATTTATATGTTTGTAGTTAGATGCATTGTTCTCCTTCACTCTGTACCACTACATGCAATTCTTCCCAGGTATCCTTGAGTTTCTCCCGTTTGTTATTTGTTACAGTGCAATAATATTCCTTTACATTCATAGGGGACCGTTTATTCAGCCATTCCCCAAGTGTCGAGTACCCATTTTTGATATGTTTGTGTGTGGGTGGTTTTTGCAACCACCAAGTGCTACTGTGAATATCTTGTATTAAGAAGGCTTTCTTTCTTTCATTGACCACCTTGGACTTTATACCCATTAGTAGACTTGCTGGGTCAAAGAACCCTTCATGACTTTTCTCTTATAATTCCCAATTGTTTTTCCAAAGCAGCTGGACCAATTTACAACTACACTGACAGTGCCTCTGGGTGCTTGTCTTTCCACATTGACTCCCCCTTCATCATTGACTATTTCTATTTCTAATCCTTTTTGCCAATATGATAAGTGAGATGAAACCTCAGAGTTGTTTTAATTTCCATTTCTATTCATTCTTAGTGATTTGGGGCATTTTCATAGTTTGCTTTTCTTCTTAAAATTGTACTTATCCTTTGAACAATTACCTGAGTAAATGCGAAATGAGAAGCTCTCTACCTCCCCTGTTATATGCAGACCCAACCTGAATAACATTTATACCTGTGGGGAGAGAAAAAAGAGGGAGGAGTTTGGCAGGAGTTAATCTTTCATCCCATTCTAGCTGGCAACCCATTTCTTTTTCCACTTTGTCAACAGAGACCAGAGCCACATGAGCTGAATGACTGATCTTCCTCAAGTATCTACTGTATATAAATAGTGCTACTCTGTCTCCCCCTCCCTTTCGAGCCTTCTGATTCTTCCTAATGTCTTTCTCATTGGCTTTTTCTTTCCACCCTTATCTAATTATCTAACTCCAGACTCCCAAATGGTACCCCAAGCTATTCTCACACTGCTGCCATAGTAATTTTCCTAAAGAGCAGTGACCATGAGATAGCATGGATTAATGGTTAAGAGAATTGGCCTTGAAGTAAGGAAAACATGAGCTCTGCGTGCTGCCTTTGATACATACTTGCTGCGTGACCTTGGGCAAGTCTCTTAACCTTAGTGTTCTAGGCAAATCTCTGAGATTGTAAATTGCAAAGCAGGTGCTGACCTGCATGGGTAGAAGGAATTTTGTCTCCTGGGAGTGCCTTAAACCAGTGGAATAATAGGTCAGGTCCCTATCCCTATAGTGTCCAATATAGTTCCTCACTGCCTATTGAACAAAATCCAAACTTCTTAACCTGGCATTCAAGGCTGCCTGTGATTTGACCTTTCCAGTTCCCTACACATACTCTATTCACCCATAAAACCAGACTACTTCTCACTCGTCAAAAATAACTGCAATCTTTCATCTTTATGCCTTTGCAAACACTGTCTCCTTTGTCTAGAATGCCTTTCCTTTAGAGGCCCAGATCACAAGCCACCATCTGCACGAAGCATCCAGGAGCTCCCATCGTTTCCCATTTCTCTCTTCTCTGATTGATAGCTAATGGGCACTGGAAAAACCTTCACCAAACTGCAGTTTGAGCTAGATGTGGAAACTGAGGAAGACAGGTTACGTGGCCCTTTACTACTTAATTGTTCTTGGACTATCCCAGATGTTAGGTTTTCTCCCTCAATCCAAGACTATAATTTTCTTGACAGGGATCACACCTTCCTTATAATTGGTATATTTCCCTCACAATGCCTACCTAGTACGGTGTTGTGTATATACTAACTATATTCATTCTTACCTGTTAATTCCTAGGAATGTGTATGAGACTTAAAATAAAAAAACCAAACCAAAACAAACACAGGGAAGTGAAGTACTTAGGAAGCAGAATTGTGGCTTAGATGACCTTCTTCAGGTCACTTTCTATTCCTTTTGAAGAATGTCCTGCACTGCCACACAAAATACACCTTTTCCCTCCTCCTCCATAATACGTTCCTTCTTATCCTCTGGACACTAAAGTGTCAAATGCCTAACCTAATTAATTAAATTTGTTTAATGCCTAATGTACTAATGATGGCTTGTAAGAGAAGTTATTTAATTCTGAACTTAATAAATACCAGTATCCTGGATCTTTCTTTGTATTCCCAGTGCTTAACATGTTGCCAGGCAAATAGTAGGCATTCAGATGTTAGCTAACATTTCCACATACATGCCATAACAAGGGATTATACATGAAACCATGGCTTTATTATATTTTAAAAATATGAAATTTTTAAAAATATGTGCATTTAAACATTTTAAAATATAGTATGAAATATGTGACTTTTAAAGCTGTCCTACTTGTCTGTAATTCTTTCTGGTCTTCTGTTCTCTACTGTGCTTTTTTTTAATGGTAAGGGATGTTTTAACTGTAGCATTCTAGAGAACGTTCCTTTAATTGTCTAACATAATTCTATGGTGAGAATTTCAAGCCATAGAAGACTGGTGAGATAGATATTCTGGGAGCAGGCAATTCAGCCTGTTACAAGAGTCTAAAATCATATTGGCTAGGTTGTCTCTTATATGACCATATTTTCAGATTCAAAAAATTGAGATGTGTTCTGAAAAAGGATATAATTTTCAGTCTCATTACTAAACTCTAAGTTCCATGAGGGCAGAGACTTTTATCTAAATTTTATATTTCCTTGATCACTAGCATACACCTAATAAAAGGTTGCTTAATTTTAATTTATTTTTTCAGTATGAATTGTTCTGGAAAATTTGGGATGGAGGGCCATAGCACCTACACTTTATTTCCACCTAGAATGAGCCTTGGACTTAACATGATCTCACAGCATCAGTGTTAGAGCCTAGGACTTCTAGACTATTTTAATAATAAAAGTATTTGTGTAATTTTAATCACAGAAACATGTTTAGAAGAAAATGTTAATTACAAAACACATTTAGAAGGAAATGGTTATCGTATAGTCACAGTTTAATTAAGGATCTAAAGTGAAGTGGCAAGCGAGCCTCCTAACTTAGCTCTCCATTTCCATTATCAATACTTGGGTTTATCCAGAACCCCTCTGCCACTACTGTGCTCATATTGGTTCCTCTACTCCAAGTTCAAAGCCCTTAGTTCAAGTTCAATGCTCTCCTTCCCCAAATATCAAACAGCAATGTACACTTGGATCTTAAACCCAACCTTAAGGTGCTTGACCTTTCAGAAGGGATTGCCCAAAGGACAGATACTACTTTGGCACATGACATGGCCTACAGAAAAGTGAAAATTCTTTGCCAGAATGTAATAATCCTAACTCTTGACAATGCATACCCAGGAAGGGATCCTTAACCATGTCCCCAAGCTTGGGGAACTAAAATGCTTTTTTCCCCATCCATTCCAACGGGATAGCAGTATCACTTCCTAAATATGGTTTGGAGAATTAGTCAATAGTGGGCTGTGATAATGAGTCTCCTCTCTAGGCCAGGGCCAGATTCAATAATATTGTGAGTTTGGCTTTTGCAGGATGCTTGACTTACAAGTAGGACCGCCTAAGAATTACTGTCATTCTAATAAAAGCTCCTTGACTTCTATGACAATTGCAGAATTTCAGTCAGAAGGACCTCAGGAGTCATCTAGCTTAACCTGTCCCCCCAAAACTGTCCTTTTCAATTTTAAAATTATGTGATTCTGTGAAATATCACTGATAGTAGCTCAGCAATAACATCCATTTGTCCTTTGATTACCCAAGAATGCAGTTCATTCAGGTGGTTTGAATTCATCAAGTCACCTTCCTTAACCTGACTTGGATATCAATTCTATATGAGCCACGTTTGTTCTGTCCTTTCCAGTCTAAAATTGTGAATCAGGTGGCACAGGAACAAGGACTTGAGAGGCTATGCCTTTCTGCTGTCAGTTGCTGTCCCACCCCCACCCCCTTCTCTAGCAGCAGTCTTATCCCTTCTTTGACTTTTTCTCTTCATCTTTTCTTCAGCATAGTCCCCAACCCTTTCCTGTTGTCCTTAGATCTCTTTGCTAGCCTCAGTTCATTCTGAGCTTCAGCACTACTGACAATATTCTCACAATATTGTTTCATACTTCTGTATTCATGGTCTGTTACCCACTCTTGTTTCTGTCTTCTGTACATGTCTTTAAGAAGTCTTGCTTGGTGAAATCACTGTATGTCCACAGGGCCTCAAATGGTATCTTATACCCAAGATACTTCCCTACTCATTGTCCCTCAAACAAAACTTTCAATTTTCCTGCCTGTGAATGGTTTCTAATATCATTCTTTTACTTCCAATGCCTCTCCCTTCTGCCTGTCTAAATCCTAGGCCCAGGTCGTTTTCTACCACCTGCTTATATCCTTCTCTGAAGACCCTCTGCCTACAGGATTGCCTCCCTGAAATCTTAGAATACTTATCGTCTGTATCTGCAATTGATAACATCATACATTTAGACCTGGATGGGCCCATAGAGATCACTGAGTCCGACTACCTCATCGTAAAGGTGTAGAAACTGAAGTCTGGGTCACATAGAGCTAGCATTTGAACCCTGGATCTTTGACTTCAAATCCTAACTGCTAGGCCTCACTTCTGAATGTCTTTTTCCACAATTTGATTCAATAAACATTTCTGAGATGCATACGAGGTATAAAAGGCACTAAGACGGGTACTGAAGAGAGACTAAAATGAAACAAACCTTTCTTCAAAGAGCTGACATTCTATTGGGCACGTGCAACATGAACCCAGGAAAGGTAATATGAAGCGGTTTCAAGAGGGAGAAGTTCTTGAACCCTATAAACTTTAAAAACTGCCTTCTTCCTGAGTCTTGTTCCTTCCATCCCAGCCCCCACCCCGCCCCTGCTGCTTCCTGAAGTGAGCCCCATGGAGGCAGCTGTGGTATGACTGGCTGTGTGGCTGACATTTATATGCGTTCAGATAATAACAGTGGCTAACACTTATACAGCATTTACTCTGTGCCAGGCACTGTACTGAGTGCTTTACAGTTATGTGATCCTCACAACAATCCTGGGAATTAGGTGCTTTTATTTTCCACATTTTACAGAGGAGGGAACTAAGACAAATGGAAGTAAAGTGACTTCTCCAAAGTCACACAGGTACTAAGTGTCTGACGTCACATTTTGACTTCTTGACTCTAGGCTCATCATTCTATCCACTGTGTCACCTTGGCTGCCCCTTTAAGGTTTGCAAAGCGCTTTACATGTAGTACCTAATGTTATAAAGTGGATTTACGCATTTGGAGTATGAAGACATGAATTCATACCCCAGCTTTTCCTCTTACTACCTGGGTGACCTTGAACATATCAAGTAATCTCTTGGGGCTGTTGTTCTGTAACACGAGTCTAGGTATAGATGACGTCTCTAAGATCAGTCACTAAGTGCCTACTATGCGCCAACCACTTTGGTTAGCTGCTGGGGAAACAGGCAAAGGACAGCCACTGCTCTCAAATTACTCACCGTCTAAGAAGGAGAATTACTTAAACAACTCTGTAGAAAAGATGTATACGGTAAATTGGAGATGATCATAGAGGAGAAGCATAAAAAGAATCAGGAAAAGCTTCTTGTAGAAGGTGGGATTGTCGGCGGGACTTGAAGGAAGCCTGGGAGGCCATGGAGATGAGGTGAGAGAGAATTCCATCCTGTAAATCTAGGATCCTATCATTTGCCTGCGTTGAGGCTGCATAGGGTGGAGCTGTCCATTGTAGAAAATTCAGTCCACAGTAAGGAGGATGATAGGACTACTTGGCACTTCTATGTCTTTTAATAGTTTTCAAAGGGCTTTCCACACATCACCTCATTTGATCTTCCAAACAACCCTGTAAAGAGTGTATGTGTGTGTGTGTGTGTCCCAAGGCGAGGGGGCACAGTTATCATCCGCATTTTACAGATGAGGATTCTGAGCAGCATAAATGGCCCAGGGTCACAGAACTAGCAGGAGTTAGAAGTGACATTTGAACCCAAGACTTCCTGACTCTACATCCAGGATGGGAAACCCTGTCAGTCTTTATGCCGCCTGACACTGATCACAAACTATCCTGACCTGTCAGTATTATGGCTCTCCAAGGAGACCGTGGGGCTCCCAAGGGCAGCCACTGTTTCTTAATCTTCTTTGTTCCAGCAGACAGCCAGTATCCACCATATTGTTCATAAGTCATAGGATTTAAGAACTGGAGAGGACCTCAGTCCCGGTCAAGTCAGCTTTTATGAAGAAGTGTTTTATCAAAAAGCCTTTATTAAGCACCTAGTGTGTGCCAGGGACTAGGCTAAGTGCTGGTCTATCCCATTTAGAGATGGGAAGATTTCCTATACAACCGCTTGTGAGAGGCTGTGGGGAAGGGAAGGGAGGGCTAAGAAAGGAAGAGAGGGGAGGGGAGGAGAGGGAAGCTAAGGAAGAGCTCAGGATGCCAGCTTTAAAGCAGAAAAGGACCTTAGAGGAGATGTACTGCAATCCTTCCATTTTAACAGAGGAGGAAACTGAGGCCCCGGGAAGGGTGAGAGTCGGTGATTCGAACCCAGGGTGACCACTCTGGCCCCCGCATCCCTAGAACCCGGTCAACGAAAAAGGAAGAAGAGACCGCATCCTTTGATGCCTTTTCTGCTGCGATAGAAATCGGGGCACAGGGGGCGGGGGTGGGGTCACCGTGTGCGCGCACGCGCAGTCACGCGCACTCGGGAATCAGGCGCTCCCTGAACCGGAGAGGACACCCGGCTGGCGCTGTCCCTCCGACCTCGGGCTGAACTCCGCCCCTCCCCTCCCCCCTTCCCCAGCTCCCACCCCGCCCGGGCCGCTAGCCGCCTCCTGCGTTCGGAGCAGCGGGGGGCGGGGTGCAGACCGGCTGCGCGATGGTGCTCACGCTTTCCGGGTCCCCGCCGGCTCCACGTTCTCCTCGGCGTCAGTTTCCCCGCCGGCGCGCTTAGGCGGCGGCACGGGCGGAAGTGTCTTGCAGCGGTAGGGTGGCGGTGGTCCGCGGCGGCGGCGGCGGCTAAAGGGGCGGCCCGGGAGCTGGGGCTGGGGCTGGCGGGGGTGGCGCGTTGGCGTCGCCGTCGGTCATGTTCCCGTTCGGGCCCAGCAGCCCCGTAGGGGTTGAGGCGGAAGAGCTATCCGGGGATGAGCTGGGTTTCTTGAGCCCCAGCGAGGGGAGGTCGCACGAGGGGAGCGGAGCGGCGGCGGCGGCCGCGGCCGGGCCTGCCTTCTCTCCATCCTCGCCGCAGCCCGCCGACCCCTCCTCTTCCTCCATCAGCCCTCCCCGCGAACCCCGAGATTCGCGCGACCCCCGCGATCCTCGCGCGCCTTTGCTGACCGTGTTCGCCAGCTCGGCCACGGCGGCGACCTCGGCGGCGCGCGTGGGGGAGCTCACGGCCGGGGCCAAGGGCGAGCCGAGCCCGGGGTCCCCGCGAGCCGCCCTCGTCCCCTCCCCCCCGGACTCGCCCACCGCCCACTCCACGGCCGCCGCCGTCGCCGCCTGCCCGTCCGCCTTCACCTTCTTCTCCAGTCGCGCCGCCGCCAACTCCTCCGGCTCCGGATCCCCAGAGCCCAAGCGCGGGGGGGCCGGGCCCACAGGGCGCCCCGTGGGCATCCCGCTCTTCCGATGGCTCAAGAGCCGCAGCCTGGGCCGGGGGCTGTACGTGGACCCCGCCCGGGACAACTTCCGTACGATGAC
The DNA here is from genome assembly GCF_011100635.1 of Trichosurus vulpecula. NCBI lineage: Eukaryota > Metazoa > Chordata > Mammalia > Diprotodontia > Phalangeridae > Trichosurus > Trichosurus vulpecula. The sequence continues at coordinate 545,068,708 of NC_050573.1, read as the reverse complement.
CAGCTTGTACAGCTCCATCCACCCCGCGGACTCGGTGTACCTCAGCACCCGCACCCACGGCGCCGTCTTCAACCTGGAGTACTCCCCCGACGGGTAGGTCGCGGCTGCGAGTGGGGGGAGGGGGATCGGCCTCGGAGACCGGAGGAGAGAGTAGGCAGGCAGGCAGGCCTCGGCGCATCGCCCCGGGCCTCCGCCCCTCCCCTTGGATTTATTTTATATTCGAGAAACCCGTGCCCCCATATCGACGCACGGTGATTCCCCGTCCCCCCTTTCCTTGGACCCTTCGTCACGGACCCTCGGGGCCTCGATCAGCCTTTATTAAGCTCTCATCGCGTCGGGCATTTCGCGAAATGCCTGGGATTCGAAGACGTGACCAAAAAAATGGGTCCGCTGCCCTCCCGGAGGCTGCCAGCCTGACGGGGGAGGCGTGGAATCCGTGTATCCACGCCATTTTTATTAAGCGCGTCCTGTGTGCAGCCTCCATTCAGTCGGCGTTTATTAAGCGCCGACGAGGTGCCCGGCACGGTGCTGAAGCCGAGGAGACGGCGGATAAAAAGAGTAACAGCCCCCCACCTCCGGAGCCCGCGGTCCAGTGGGGCAGGGGAGGGTGCCCCAAAAGTCTCGGTGCCGTTTTTAAAAAAGAGCTTTAAAGGCACCGAGACTTTTGGGACACCTGTCTACAGAGAGGATGGAAGGTAACCCCGGAGGGATCGGAGCCGGGGACTGGGGAAAGACGCCCGCAGAAAGGCGGGGTCTGACGATGACGGTCCATCCCGGCTCGCGTTACCTTTGTTGAGCCGTTCCCCGAAAGGAAGACCCCCCCCCCCATTAGTTGGCAGCTGTTGGCCGCCGCGCAGAGAGCTGCTATCGGTATTTTGGGATGCTGAAGGGAGCGGAGGGAGGACGAGGCCGGAGCGGGTCTGGAGAGATGTTCGGGGCGCAGGGCGAGGCTTCCAGCATCCAACGAGGACTCACCTGAGAGCCGGCGTCAGGGCGGTGCTGTGGGAGCGGTGCTCCCGGAGCGCTCCTGAGGCGGCGTGGCGGAGGGGGATGGGGGGTGTGAAGGAGGTGAGCGCCGAAGCCGGGAGACCACGAGTCCGAAAACGTTTATGAAGCGCCTGCTGTGTGCTGAGCTTGTCAGAGGAGGCTTTTGCAGTAAGGGAAGGGCGGGGTGGTGGCCGTGTTGAGTGGCGAGAGGGAGAAGCATAAGAGAGATGTGAAGATGCAAAGGTGGGATAGGGTCACGGATTGGATATGTGGGGGCTGTGAATGAGGGGTGAGGCAGTGATGGGGATGAGTTCTTTCTGTTAGGGCAGGTTGAGTTTGAGGTGTCCGAAAGGACATTGGGAATGTAGGACTGAAGCTCCGGAGAAAATTTCGGGTTGGATATTTAGAATTAAGAATTATATGCATCAAGATATCTAAAGATATCTGCTTAAAGGTTGAACCCAGTTTACCAATTTCGATAACGTAGAAAAGTGTCAAACACCATGGGTAACACTTCTGAGTACCTTTGGAAGCAGATTAAAATATAATTGGGAAATATTTAACAAAATAAATAAAATACAATAAAACATGGATTTACGTTCTTAGTGTACATCTATCCTTAGGAATCCTTATGTATCAATAGCCCTCATTTCTACTCGAGTTTGATACCGCTGGTACAGTGGCAGATGGAAAGAAATTGCGGAGTATTAATTGCTGTACTTTGTCTTGGTATTAGTAATTTCAAGAGTTTTGGTGCTATGCTATTGGGTTCCCGTCAGACTGTGAAAGAGCAGGGCATTGGATCTGCAGTTCTGCATCTCCACACCTGTTAGAAGACTGACTGGACCAGGAAGACAGGAAGCTCGTTTAGGTGGTTGACTCTAGATCGGGCCTCGTTCTCCCTAGCTCTGCCTTTCGCTTCCCCTGCTGAAGGGTCTGCTGTTGCAACTATACCGTGTGAGAGGATGAAAAATGACCCCTCCTGTCGTTGCTGCTTTCAAACTACCCTGGGTCAGAAAAGTTATGGCATCAGTAGATGGAGGCCGCAGTGTATTCCATTGTACCTGCCCCGGAGAATAAAGTGACTTATCTGTTGTTCAGCAGGATTGGGAATAAAGCCTTAGATGTTGGAGAGGGAAGTGATTATAAAAAGGAGCAAAATGGTGGATTAGAAGGAAGGAGGGAAGAGTAGAAAAAGACTGCCGAAGGAAAATAGGGAAAAAGGTTGGGCCAATGGATGTCTTGCTTCACTTGGTAAAGGTTTATGAAAACTAGCTTTAGGATAAACCCTCGAATTTAGGATGACCGGACATTTATTAAGACCCTATATGCTGGGTACTGGGCCCTGGAGATACACATACAAAAAAGAAACATTTCCCTACTTTCAGGAGACAAAAAGCACACATGTAAGTTTATGCAGAACAAATGTGGAGAGAATACAAATGCAAGGTAGTTAAATTCAAGGCTATTAGGGAGGGCAGGCAGTAACCATTTGGATCAGGAAAAGATTCCTGTAGAAAGATGTTGTGGGGTTAAAATGAGATAATCGAATGAAAAATGCTTCAGAGATTTAAGAGTGATCTAGGAGTTTTCTAAGTTTTTTCTCTGGTTTTTTATAATCTGATCTATTATGTCATTCATGTTCTCGAGTTACAAATGCTGAAACATTACCATTATTCATTCCTTTCACTGGTAGAATTGTACAGTAGTGAAAGCCAGTCCAGTTGTTGTAAAGTATATTCTACTTCTCTGACTTTAAATTTTGTGAGTTAATAATGATGAGTTGGAAACTGTATAGGGAATTTTAATGTTTAGGTTATATATAGTGGCCTTAACAGGATACCATTAGATGAATCAGGCAGAATAAAGCACCATCTTAAATTACATAAATTGTTTACAAAGATAGAGAAAGAAGGAATCTTACTAAACTTTTTTCACAAGACAAATGTGGTTCCAAACTAGGGAGAGAGAAAAAAAGAGTCCCCATCATTTCCACCTCCCATACTAGTTAATGAGAATGAAATCCAAAATAAAATTTCCCTTTCAAAGGATGAGATAATCTGTAAAGCGAATCAAGAAGTTATTGGTTTCTCTGCTTTGATTATAGAGTGTTCCATCAGATGGCTAGATAATTAAAGCATTTATTTCTTCTTTCCAATTAGTCACCGAGCGTTTATTAAACACCTTACTCTGTGCCAGCCAGTTTATCTTTAGTATACTCCGTTGACAATTTGGGACATTAAGGAACTAGGGCATTTTTTTAAGTTGCAGGTTTTTTTTTTTTTTTCAAAATTAGGAGATTTCTGAGTGTAATGAGATTGAGAGAAAAAAAAAGGTAACCTAGCCATTGCCCTGTTGCCTTTTAAAATGACATTTTGTGGGTTCTGGCAATCCTAGACTATAAGTCTTTCTGTTTTCAAGTATGATAGCCATTAAAACCAAGAATCCAAATAAACTGATTTTAAAATTGCTATATCATACAGAATGTTAAGCCAAGAATTTAAAAAATAAATATTCCATCATTTTCACTAAAAATTATTAATAACATTTTAGTGAGAGTAAAGGGTTTTATGCAGTTATAATAATTATTTTAAAATGCTTATTTCATCTTTATCTCATCTGTTTTTATTTTGATTTTTTGTCTGTAACGTACATAAATACAGTATATATACAGTAGTATCTGCAATTTACGAATATACAAATATTAAATATATCTACTCAAATTTGGCTTTTTTTTTTGACTGATAAGGCTGCATGGTTAAATAAGTTTGGAGATCTCAGGCATAGAGGTAAATGCAAAAAAATGTTAGAACTGGAAGGGATTCACTTTATCCAGTCTCTTTATTTTACAGATGAGGTAAACCAAGTTCTGAGACAGGTAGTCAGTCACTTGCTCAAGGTTGCATAGTGAATTAGTGGCAGCACTAAAACGAGAACCTACATCTTGGCATGTGTCTAGCCCATCTTTTTTCTGGAGATCCTTAGGGTTTGAACTTCTGAAAGCTCTTTTCTTATCCAGACCCATTCAGTTTTGTCTTAGTTTTAAAACAAGTGCTCTAGGGGCAGGTAGGCGACTTAGTAGATGGAGCACCAGCCCTGGAGTCAGGAGGACCCGAGTTCAAATTAGGCCTCAGACATTTATCAGTCATGTGATCCTGGGCAAATCACCTAACCTCTATTGCCTCTAAAACAAAAAACAAAAAAAAATTGCTCTGGTTGCATACGATGAATTTGAAAACTCCAGGAAGAAACAGACAGCTGTGCAGGAAGGAGCTGCAGCTGCAAAGCCATCTGTAGTAGTTGCCTTTTGAACCATAATAGAGAATCAAGATGCCCCTTGGTGCTGATAATTATTGGAAGCCATCTCTTGGGTATTTGTGGCAGAATGTGTTGAGAGCAGTTTGAGTTTCTAAAGGATAGAGAGTTTGGTTTGAGTGATAGAGTTGGTGCTGAGAAAATAACCAATTCTAATTATTTTACATTAATGCACCTCTGAGGAACATAATGGGTAGTGTTGGTTGAGTTGGGATGTTTGTTTCTAGTGGCTTTTTTGGAGTGTAGCTCCCCAGACATTCTGTCCGGTCTACGCTTTGCATTAAAAAAATGCTTCAATGACTCTCTTTACTTTCTTTCCTTTTTTCGCATCACTATTACTAGCTCACCTTTAGCTTTCCTTCTTCCCCCAATTCAAAAAACAAAACAAAAACCCTCTCTTGAAAGAAGCATAATCAAATAAAACTAATATGTGCATCATCTATGTCTTAAAATAAATGTTTTATTCTGCACCTCTTGTCTATCATTTCACTGTCTGGAGGCGAGTATCATGCTTCATCATTGGTCCTTTGGAATTGTGGTTTATTGCATTGATCAGCATTCTGAAGTCTTGCAGTTACTTTTCTTTATATTGTTATAAGAATTTTAGGAAGTGTTTTCATGATTCTGGTCGCTTCATTCCAAATTTTCCCAGATTTTTCTGAATCCATTCCTTTTGTTATTTCTCATGGTACAATAACGTTCTGTTACATTCATATACTATAATTGATTCAGGCATTCCCCAGTTGATGAGCACTCCCTTCTTTTCTCAGTCTTTTCTCTAACAAAAAGTGTTGGGGCAGCTAGGTGGCGCAGTCAGTAGAGCACCAGCCCTGGAGTCAGGAGGACCTGAGTTCAAATACGGCCTCCAGCTGCGTGACCTTGGGCATATCGCTTAACCCCAATTGCCCTGCCTTCCCCCCTCAAAAAAAAAGTGTTGCTATAAATACATGTGTTTATATAACACTTGTCTCACTTTCTTTAATCTTTTTGGGGCATAGGCTTAGCAGTCATATTGCGTGGCCATAAGGTATACACAATTTAGTAGTTTTTTTGGGTAGAGTTCCAAATTGGTTTGATTAATTCATAGCTCCACCGGTATATTAGTGGAACCATTCTGCCTTTATCCCCTCCAAAAATAGCATTTTCTTTTTTTTTTGGTCATCTTTGCTAATCTGATGGCCATGACGCTAACTAAACATGAAGGTAGTTCTAATTTGTATTTGTCTTACTATTAATTATTTTTGAGCATTTTTATATGGTTGTTGATAGCTTGATTTTCTTCCCTTGAGAAATGCCTGTTCATATTCTTTGACCATTTATTGGGGAATGACTTATATTTAAATCAGTTCCTTATGTATCTTTGCTATCAGGCCATTATCAGAGAAAACTGTTTTCCGTCTTAATTTTAAGTATATCAGTTTTGTTTGTGTAAAATTTATATAATCAGAGTTGTCCATTGACTCCCACATGTAGGTCTCTTCCCTTATTTGTAGTTGAGAAAGGTATCTCCTGCTCCTCAGATTTATGATGTGACCTTTTGTCTTTTGGTCCCTCTATCCCTATCCCAGCAGTTTTTGTCCCATGGTGAGAACATACCCTAGTCATTTTTTTATCTTTAGTTTTATCAAGCAATTTGCTACTATGCTCCTTTGCACCTTACATCTGTTTTAATCTGTTTTACTGGCGATCAATTTTTCTTTTTTTTAATCAGTGCCAAATTTTTAGCTATTACCATTTTTTTGTTGTGTGGTTTGAGATGCAGTACTGCTAGCTCACCTTCCTTTCCAATTTAAAAAAAAAAAAGCTTTTCCTTGAAATTCTTGACCTTTTGTTCCTCCAGATGATGATTGAAAATTTAAAGATTGTGCTGAAGGCAGTATGTGCTGGGGGTGAGGGGGTGGGGGGTGGCTAGGAGCAGTCTCTAGCCCACCATTTGGGATCATTGATGACAAGCCTTGATTGACATATGGAAGATATCTGATTAAGACAGTTCTGCACACCTCCTAGTTCCTGTACAGGAAAAAAGAATGGGCCGTAGAAGAAGAAATTCGACCCAGCCCTCTGCATGTTAGCTCAAGAGCAAAAAGTGTAGCCAGGTGTCAGACTGGGTCTCCATTGGCTTACACAGTTGCTCTTGTTTAAAAACAAGAAGATGGCTGCTCTAAGTGGATTAGGACTTTTTATCACACTGCCTTCTAAGCTGTAATAACCTTAGCATGATACTGGTTTCGATCCCCACTTGGCTTTCAGTAAGTTTTTAACCCTTTCTAGTTTTCCTCAGCTGTAAAGTTTGGGAGCTCTAAGGCCTCTGCCGCATGTAGGGTTATTTCGTTATCCTTGGCTGAATTGTTACCAGAGTGAGTCCACTTTTGGACCAAATTTCTCTTCCTTGTTTAAACCAGAAGTCTTTCCTGCCCCTCCCACTTGTTCTTCTTTTAGCCTCCCTGTGACTGGGTCATTGAGAGAAATTCAGTAACTCACAGATCCCGGGACAAATCAGTAATACCTAACTTTTCTTGAGTTTTCTTTTTGTTCCTTATAATCCCTGAGCCTTAGGGATAAAACTCCTTTTCCGAGGAGCCTTTTTTTTTAATGGGATTACCTTTCTGTAATTCCACATGGCAGGAACTGGCATCTTAAACCCCTCCATTTCCATAACTAAATCTACATCACTCAGCCATTTATTCATTGTTTCTTTGTCAACTATTGAGTTCATGTGTATGTTGTACATAGAGCTGCTTTTGATTCTGTTTGGTTTATCAGAACCACTTTTGGTTACGTGCAGCAATCTAATGGCCTATAACTATTGTCAACCTTTACTATTGCTTTATGGAGTCAGCTCTGTTTGTTCCAAAAGTATTTTTTAAAATTCCGTTTTATTTTACAGTCCAAGTTCTTTTCTTTCCCTTCTCCCTCCCTTACCCATTAAGAAGGCAGGAAAAACAAAGCCCTTTACAAACATGTATAGTCATGCAAAACAAATTCCCTTATTCCATGTGTGAAAGGAAGGGAGAAAAGAAGGAAATAGCTAAAAAATATTTCAATAAATTTTTAACCTGTTGCATGTTCTGAGAATATAAATTCTCTTCCTCCTTTTTGATGAGGAACTGTTAATCTTTCTGTAGCTAACATACATGTGTGCTTGTATTCCCTCCTTTAACCAGTTCAGATGACAGTGAAGTTTGTGTCATCTGCCCTTCAGACCCCTTCCTCCTTGTTTTTATATACGTCTACTTCTATACCTAAATTATGTAAGATAATTTTCCCTAACCTTTTCTTCTCCTAGAATATGCCCTTCCCCCTCCCTTTCCATTCTTGGATCATCAAGAGAATTGCCTTGTCTAATTAATTGGACTCCCTCTGTGACACCTGATATGGTTCATAGAGGACACATTTATCATCTTCCCATATTTGAACAACAACAGCTTATTCTTTGCTTACTCCTTTGTCTTTGTTAGTTTGTGTTTCCTTTTTTGTTTTTCTTCACTCCTGTGTTTGAACTTCAGAGTTTCTCCACAGCTTTGGTTCTTTCATCAGGAACAAGTGCTATTTTTCATTAAAGGTCCATTTTCCCTACATTAGGATTATATTCAGTTCTGCTGAATTATACGTTCTTTGTCCTCTTTAATTCTAAGCTCTCTGAATTCTCATAGTTGTTGTGGAGTCATTTTCAGTAAAGTGTGATTTGATTCTTTGTGATCCCATTTGGGTTTGTTTGTTTTTTTTGCAAGGCAGGGCAATTGGGGTTAAGTGACTTACCCAGGGTCACATAGCTAGTAAATGTGTCAAGTGTCTGAGGTCGCATTTGAACTCAGGTCCTCCTGACTCCAGGGCTGGTGCTCTACTCACTGTGCCACCTAGTTGCCCCACATTTGGCGTTTTCTTGGCGAAGATACTGAAGTAGTTTGCATTTCCTTCTCCAGGTCATTTACAGATAAGGAAACTGAGGCAAACGGGGTTAAAGGACTTGCCCAAGGTTACACAGCTGGTAAGTGTCTGAGGCCAGATTTGAACTCAGGAAGATGACTTGCTGACTGCACCACTCTATTCACTGTGCAGACTGCCCCTTCTTCATAGTAGTAGGTGCTAAATCATTGTGATCCTGGCTGTGGTTCTTTGGTACTTGAATTCTTTCTTTCTAGCTACTTGCGGTATTTTTTTTTAACCTGGAAACACTAAATTTTGTCTGTAATATTGTCCCAGGTTTTCATTTTGGAGTTTCAGGAGGCAACACCTTTTATTTATACTTTGACCTTTGATTCTAAGAGATCAGGGCAGTTTCCTTTTACAATTTCTTGAAATATGAAATCAAGACACCCTTTTTGGTCATGGCTTTCAGGTAATCCATTGATTTAAAAGTTTTTTCTCCTCAAACTGTTTCCAAGGTCTAGTTTTTTGCTATGAGATACTTTCAATTTTTTTTTTTCAGTCTTCTGACTTTGTTTTTATTTTCTCATCAAGTTTGGTGTAGTCTAATTTTCAGGGAAGTTGTTGCTGGGGCAAGGTTTATACCTTTTGTACCAAGCTGTTAATTTCCTTTCTAATTCCATAGCTCTTTTTTCTTTTCCAATTTTTTTCCTCAGGTGCACTCATTTCATTCCTAAAAACATTTTTAAACCTTTTTTTTCAAGCTTTCCCCTTGTATCTTCTAGGAATTATACTTGAATCTCTACTCAAACTGTGTTTTTCTTTGAGGCTTTGCTTGTAGATATTTTGAAGTGATTCTCTTTTGATTTTGTGTCTTGAGTAACACTGTCACCACAATAACTCCTTTTGGTTTGCTTATTCCTCCAGCCTACTTCCTGACGTTAGACTTTATGTTAGAGCCAGGCTTTGTGCAGTGATGGAAATAACTGGGGTACTGAATGGTGTGTTATTCTAGGATCTCAGGGATGGTTCATATTGGGGACCTGGAAGCTTTCAGTGTTGTCATAATCTCATCCAGGGTAAAGTCAGTCTCCTTGATCTGGGCTCTGCAGGTTTATTTTTTTTTTTCCTATTCTTTTTTTTTTATCTAATATATTTAGTTTTCAGCATTGATTTTCACAGGAGTTTGAATTACAAATTTTCTCCCCATTTCTACCCCCATCCCCCACTCCAAGATGGCGTATATTCTGGTTGCCCTGTTCCCCAGTCAGCCCTCCCTTCTGTCACCCCACTCCCCTCCCATCCCCTTTTCCCTTCCTTTCTTGTAGGGCAAGATAAATTTCTATGCCCCATTGCCTGTGTATCTTATTTTCTAGTTGCATGCAAAAACTTTTTTGTTTTTGTTTTTGAGCATCTATTTTTTAAAACTTTGAGTTCCAAATTCTCTCCCCTCTTCCCTTTCCACCCACCCTCCCTAAGAAGTCAAGCAATTCAACATGGGACACATGTGTATCATTATGTATAACCCTTCCACAATACTCATGTTGTGAAAGACTAACTATATTTTGCTTCTTCATAACCTATCCCACCTTTATTGAATTTTCTCCCTTGACCCTGTCCCTTTTTCGAAAGTGTTTGTTTTTGATTACCTTCACCCGCATCTGGCCTCCCTTCTATCATCCCCCCTTTTTTTATCTTCTTCCTCCTTCTTTCCTGTGGGGTAAGATACCCAATTGAGTATGTATGGTATTCCCTCCACAGGTCAAATCTGATGAGGGCAAGATTGACTTATTCCCCCTCACCTGCCTTCTCTTCCTACAGAACTGCTTTTTCTTGCCACTTTTATGCGAGATAATTTACCCCATTCTATCCCTCCCTATCTCCCTCTCTCAATATATTCCTCTCTCATCCTTTATGTATCTTCAACTCACCTTGTGCCCGTGCTCGCGCGCTCTCTCTCTCTCTCTCTCTCTCTGTAGATATATATATATAATATATACACATACACATATACATACATACACACTCACATATACGTATATATATATATATGCATATTCCCTTCAGCTACCCTAATACTGAGATCTCATGAGTCATACACATCATCTTTCCATGTAGGAATATAAACAAAACAGTTCGACTTTAGTAAGTCCCTTGAAATTTCTTTTTCTTGTTCTTTTTCTTGATTACCTTTTCATGTTCTCTTGATTCTTGTGTTTGAAAGTCAAATTTTCAATTCAGCTCTGGTCTTTTCACTGAGAAAGCTTGAAAGTCCTTTGTTTTATTGAAAGTCCATATTTTGCCTTGGAGCATGATACTCAGTTTTGCTGGGTAGGTGATTCTTGGTTTTAATCCTAGCTCCATTGACCTCCGGAATACTGTATTCCAAGCCCTTTGATCTCTTAATGTAGAAGCTGATAGATCTTGTGTTATCCTGATTGTGCTTCCACAATACTCAAATTGTTTCTTTCTGGCTGCTTGTGGTATTTTCTCCTTGACCTGGAAACTCTGGAATTTGGCGACAATATTCCTGGGAGATTTCTTTTGGGGATCTATTTGAGGAGGCGATCTGTGGATTCTTTCAATTTCTATTTTGCCCTGTGGCTCTAGAATATTAGGGCAGTTCTCCTTGATAATTTCTTGAAAGATGACATCTAGGCTTTTTTTGATCATGGCTTTCAGGTAGTCCAGTAATTTTTAAATGATCTCTCCTGGATCTATTTTCCAGGTCAGTGGTTTTTCCAATGAGATATTTCACATTGTCTTCCATTTTTTCATTCCTTTGGTTCTGTTTTATAGTATCTTGATTTCGCATCAAGTCACTAGCTTCTACTTGCTCCAATCTCATTTTTAAGGTAGTATTTTCTTCAATGGTCTTTTGGACCTCCTTTTCCATTTGGCTAATTCTGCCTTTCAAGGCATTCTTCTCCTCATTGGCTTTTTGGAGCTCTTTTGCCATTTGACTTAGTCTATTTTTTAAGGTGTTGTTTTCTTCAGTATCTTTTTCAGTATTTTTTTGGTTCTCCTTTAGCAAGTCATTGACTTGTTTTTCATGGTTTTCTCGCATCCTTCTCATTTCTCTTCCCAATTTTTCCTCTACTTCTCTAATTTGCTTTTCCAAATCCTTTTTGAGCTCTTCCATGGCCTGAGACCAGTTCATGTTTTTCTTGGAGGTTTTTGTTGTAGGCTCTATGATTTTGTTGACTTCTTCTGGCTGTATGTTTTGGTCTTCTTTGTCACCAAAGAAGGACTCCAGAGTCTGAGACTGAATCTGGGTGCGTTTTTGCTGCCTGGCCATGTTCCCAGCCAACTTCCTTGACCCTTGAGTTTTTCAGCAGGGTATGACTGCTTGTAGACTAAAGATTTCTGTGTTCCATGTTTTGGAGGGGATGTGCCAGCTCTGCCACACCAGCACTCCTCCTTCCCCAAGAACCCCCAACCTAGACTGGACTCAGATCTTCAGCAGGCTCTGCACTCCTGCTCTGATGTGCCACTTAATTCCTCCCACCAGGTGGGCCTGGGGCCAGAAGCAACTGCAGCTGTAGCTGCCCCACCTCCACTGCCCTGGGGGTGGTGGCTGCACCCTGAACTCCTTCCACTCCTGCAGCTTTTCCCACTAACCTTCTCTGTTGTCTTTGGTGTTTGTGGTTTGAGAAGTCTGGTAACTGCTGCAGCTCACTGATTCAGGGTGCTAGGGCCCGCTCCGCCCGGCTCCTGGTCTGGTTAGTCCATGCGGCCCACACTGGGCTCTGCTCCGCTCAGCTCTGCGCAGGATAAACCTTACCCAGAGACCATCCAGGCTGTCCTGGGCTGGAGCCCTACTTCCCTCTGCTGTTTTGTGGGTTCTGCAGTTCTAGAATTGGTTCAGAGCCATTTTTTTATAGGTTTTTGGAGGGACTCGGCGGGGAGCTCACGCTAGTCCCTGCTTTCCAGCCGCCATCTTGGCCGGCTCTGCAAGTTTCTGACCTGGATTTGGGTCTGGGCAGCAGGTCTTTGGGTTTGCCCTTTGAGAGTTTCTGTAGACTGATGATAAAGTCAGCCATTATGAGCCAGATGGAGAGGCCTGCTGGTTTAGAGTGATAGAACTGCGGGCTCCCTTTTTGCCTTGGAGTCCTGCCCTTGGTGTTCTGCTGCAGGCTTCAGACTGGCCTGGAGGCTGTAACTGAGACCTCTCTCTGCCCCTGGGGTAAGAGCCACCTAGTGTTGATTATTTCCGACTTAAACTGCAGTGACACCTCTAGATAAAGGTCCTCTCCTTAATCTACTCCAGCTCCTGAGAGCAAATACGGCAATTGACACCTGTTTCTGCAACTGGGACCTCCTGTTTTCCTAGTGATGTACAGCCTTTCCTTGTGCTGTCCAGCCTTGCTTCTGTCTCCCTATACTAATCTGGCCTGGAAAAAATGATTCACTATGATTTCTTTCTTGGAGGTCTGATGTAGTATCTAAATCTGTTAGGAAGAGTTTGGAAGGAAATGGCTGTGCTTTTTGCTGCTACTCAGGCACCTTGACTCCTCCCCTGATATGTTTTGTGGGTGTGTTTATGGGTTGTTTTTGTGAATGTGTTGTTATAAAATGCATACATTTGTAATTGACTTATACATGGAAGAGATCAGTCTCCTCCCTCTTAATGGAATGGAGACACATTTTTTGAGTTTTTCTCAGGGGTCAAGGTTAGTTGGTCATTATAGGTACATGATATTCAGTTTTATCAATTTTTCCATGTACAATGTGTTCATTGTGTATATTGCTTTCATGATTTTGTTTACTTCCTTGTACATCAGTACAGGTTTTCCCTTCTATGAATTCTTCATATTCTTTGTGTTTTAAAGTACAGCAATATTGCCTTATCACAGTTTATTTAAACAGTCCTTATTGCATGAGGACCTACTTTGTTTCTAGATCTTTGCTGCTACAAAAAATTTTATGAAATTTGGGTCTGTATATGACCTTTGTTTTTGTTTTCCACCTCTTTGGGGGACATATTTCTAGTAGTGGAATCTTTGGATCAAAAAAAAAAAGTAAACATTGTTGTCACTTTTCAAACACAATTTCAGATTGCTTCCCTTTTTTGTCATTTTCATGTGACAAAATGTGTTTTATTTTTATATCACATCCATTTACAGATTACTCCCCCTTTGTGCCAAATTGCTTTTCAGAATGGTTGGACCTATTGTCACAATTCTAATAATAGGCAATCATTGTTCCTCTTTTTCCACAGTGCCTACAGCTTGGTTGTATCCTCTTGTTATCTTTGCCAATTTGCTAGGTGTTAGGTGAAACCTCAAAGTTGTCTTATTTTGCATTTCTCTTACTATTAGTGATGTAGAGAAGCCTTTGATAGGATTATAGTTTGTAGTTCTCTTAAGAACTGTTTCTTCATATCTTTTGACCAGTTATCAATTGGGGAATGACTCATGGTCTCATATATTTATGTGATACTTATCAAAGATATTTAATGCAAAGATTTTTTCAAGCTGACATTTTCCTATCTTAGACGCACTGATGTTATTTTTTTCAAAGTTTTTTAGTTTCACGTAGTAATTGAAATTTTTTACTTTGTTTTGTGATCTACTCTGTTGTTTCTGCACGCAGAGATGCAAACAAGTGCTTCAATGATTTAGAGCTCATGATTGGGCCAAATCAATATAATAATGGTTAGTTCACTTTATAATATATTAATTTGCAGATTTAGTGCAGTACCACTTAAACTGCCATGGGGATACTTTGTAGAGAGCTAGGCTAAATAATGACATTCAGAGGTACAAAAGATCTAGAATTTTAAGAGAACTAGTGGAAAAAAAAGTAGAAATGAAGGAGAAAATGACAGAGACCTTAAATTATACTGTATAGCAGGAATTAGCAAAAGTATGTGGTGCTAGCTTAAAAAATAAAAGAGTAGATCAGTGGAATATAGATTAGTTGTGCAAGAGGTGGAAACTGTCTCAGCAATTTGATAAACCCAAGCATATAAATTACCTGGGGAAAGAACTCCTGTTTGACAAGAATGGCTAGGAAAACTAGAAAGCAGTTTTGGCAGAAATTAAATTTAAACCAAAAGCTTTCACCAGATATGTCACTAAGCTCAAAATGGATATGTGAGCTGAATTTTAAAGTTCATACTATTTTAAAAAATTGGAATCAGATAAAGTACCTTTCATAGGTATAGTTAGTAGGAGAATTATTAACCAATGATATTTTTATCTTTTATCACAGAAGATAAAATAAATTATTACATGAAATTCAAAATCTTTTGCCTATATAAAATTAATGCAACTCATATGAGAAAGAAAACCATTAATTTTGGGGGAAAATCTTTGCTTCAGATATCTCCAGTAAATGTCGAATTAACCCAAATACACAATGACAGAATCAGATTTTGAGAGCTGAAAGGAACCTTAACAGCCATCTAGTATAAACCATACCTCTTAGAGGACCCTTACAACAAGTGTCAGTCAGACTCTACTTGAAGATCCCAAGGAACAGGAACCTATTGCCTCTTGAGGTATCCCATTGCACTTTTGGACAGTAAATAAATTTTTCTCAACATCAAATCTAAATTTGACTTTTTATAACTTCTACCTCTTTGTTCCTGGTTGTCTTCCTGGGCCAAACAGAGCAAATTGAAGGCCTCTTCCAAATGATGGCCCTTCAGAGTATAGTTGTCATGCTCCCCTTAAGTCTTTTCTTCTGGGTAAATATTTCCATTTTCTTCAGTGGATTCTCATATGATAAGGAGTTAAAGCACTTCACCATCCTGATTCCCCTCCTCTGAACATTCTTCTTTTTAATATTTATTTTCTTTACTATTTCTCAATTACATTTAAATAGATTTTTAGCATTCATTTTAAAAATTTTTGAGTTCCAGTTTCTTTCCTTACCTTCTGCCTCCCCCTGCCCCCCATCCCTTGAGAAGGTTAAGTAATATGATAGCAATTATACATGTGAAGTTAAGCAAAGCGTATTTCCATATTAGCCATCTTGCAAAAGCAAACATACACACATTAAAAAAGAAAAACAAAGGAAGCATGCTTTTGTATGCATCAGTGTGCTCTCAAGAGTTCCTTAGTTCTCTCTCTGGAGATGGATAGCATTTTTCATCATGGCTCCTTTGGAATTGTCTTGGGTGATTTTCTTGATCAGAGCAGCTAAGTTTTTCACAGTTGATTATCATTACAACATTGCTGTTACTGTGTACAGTGTTCTCCTGGTTCTGTTCACTTCACTTTGCATTAGTTCATTTAAGATTTCTTAGGTTTTTCTGAAACCATCCTACTTATCATTTCTTAGAACGCAATACTGTTCCATCACAATCATATACCACAGCTTATTCAGCCATTCTCTAATTTCCGGACATCCCCACAATATCCAATTCCTTCTTACTACAAGAGTTGATACAAATATTTTTGTACAACTAGATCCTTTCTGCCCCTCCCCCTTTTTAAAATTTCTTTGGGATACAGACCTAGTAGTGATATTGCTGGGTCAGTGTATACACACAGTTTTATAGCCTTTCAGGCATAGTTCCAAATTATTCTCCATGATGGTTAGATCAGTTTACAACTCTACCAACAGTGCATTGGTGTCCCTATTTTTCCATATCCCTTCTAGCATTTGTCATTTTCCTTTTTTGTCACTTTAGCCAATCTGATAGGTGTGCGGTGATATCTCCGAGTTGTTTTTAATTTGCTTTTCTCTCAGTGGTGATTTAAAGTATTTTTTCATGTGACTTTTGATAGCTAATTGATTTCGTCTAATGAAAACTGCATGTTCTCAGCCTTTGACCCTATATCTATTGGGGAATAGCTTATATTTTTATAAATTTGACTCAGTTCTCAATATATTTGAGAAATGAGGTCTTTATCAGAGAAACTTGCTGTATATTTTTCCCCAGTTTTTTGCTTACCTTCTAATTTTGTCTACATTAGTTTTATTTTTGCAAAAAAGTTTTACTTTCATAATCAAAATTATCCATTTTACTTCCTGTAATCCTTTTTATCTCGTTTCTGGTCGTAAACTCTTCCATTATCCATAGATCTGGCAGATAAATTTTTCCATGCTTCCCTGATTTACTTATTTCACCCTTTTTGTCTAAATTATTTATCCATTTTGATCTTATCTCAGTATATGGTGTGAGCTGTTGGTCTGTGCCTAATTTCTGCCAAACTATTTTCTAGTTTTCCCAGCAATTTTTTTTGTCAGATGGTGTGTTCTTGCCCCCTAAAACTTGGATCTTTGGGTTTATCAAACACTAGATTACTATGGTTAGTTAATATTGTGTATTGTGTACCTAATCTGTTCTACTAATCCACCAGTCTATTTTTTAAGTTATACTGGGTTGTTTTGATAATTACTGTTTAAAATCTGGTACTGCTAGGCTGCTTTCCTTCCACTTTTTTAAAAATCACTGATTCCCTTGATATTCTTACCATTTAGGTCATCTTCTAGATGAATTTTGTTTTTTTTTTTCCTAATTCTATAAAATAATTCTTTGGTAACTTGATTGGTATAGCACTGAATAAGTAAATGAACTTAGGTAGAATTGTCATTTTTATTATATTGGCTTGGCCTATTAATGAGCGATTAATATTTCTCTAATTGTTTAGATCTATCTTGATTTGTGTGAAAAGTCTTGTAATTGTGTTCATATAGTTCCTGGATTTCTCTTTGTTGTTTGTCTTTGTTGTCTAATCCTATCTTTCTCATCGTATATTTGTAAAATTGATTACAAATGTAAAGTTTTATATTTATCCCTGTTGAATTTCAGAACCCAGGAGTTCTTAACCCTTTTCTTACTGTCTTGGAATCCTTTAGCTGCCTAGTGAAATACATGGACCTGTTCTCAGAATAATGTTTTTTCAGTGCATAAAGTAAAATACATAGGATTTCTAAGAAAAAAAGTTATGGAAATACAGTTATTAATGTTAAAAAGAAAGAAGTTATCAGACCCCAGATAATAGCTATGAAAATGTTAAAAAAAAAAAAGAAAAGAAAAGAAGTTATCAGACCCTAGGGTAAGAACCCCTTCTTTTCTGTCAAGATTTTTTTGGATTCTATTAGCCACTGTGTTAGCTAACCCTCTCATCTTTGTGTCATCTGCAAATTTGATGAGCATGTCATCTATGCCTTTATCTCAGTCGTTGATAAAAGTGTTAAACGAGACAAGACCCAAATACAAATCCTTGAGTATTGCACTGGAAACTTGTATTGAAATTGAATCATTAACAGCTCCCCTTTGAATCTAGTCATCCAGCCAGTTCTTAATCAATCCATCTAATTGTATTACTGTCTAGACTATTTTCTTCATTTTCTTCTAAAGAATAGTACAAGATACTTTGTAAAAAGCTTTGCTTAAAATCTAGGTAAGCTACACATCTCTAATATTTCACTTATCTACTAGTTTAAACTACCAGTTTTGTAGTCCTCACAAAAAAGGAAATGAGATTAGTTAAGCATAATCTGTTCTTGATGAAGGCATTGTTTCTGTTATCTAGATAGATGTTTGCCAACCACTTTGATGATCTATTCTAGAATTTTCCCAAACAAGCTCACTGGCTTCTAGTTTGCAGATGCTGTTCTTTTCCCCTTTGTGAAAATCTGGACACCATTTGCCCTTCTCTGGTTTTGTGGTATTTCTTCTGTTTTCATGGATTTTTCAGGTATCACTGACAGCACTCAGTACCAGATGATGAGACCAAGAACCATTCCACACCTAATAAAAGCTTAAAGGATGTGAACAAACAGTTCTCAAAAAAGAAAAGTTGCAAGCTATTAACAACCATTTGAAAGATTGCTCCCAGTCACTAATAAGAGGAATAAAAACCAAAACAACTTTGAGCCTTCTCCTCACACCCAGCATATTGGCAGATGGAAAAAAAAAATGGAAATAGTCAATGTTGTAGATACTGTGGAAAGATAGGCAGAATGATGTATTAGGTGAGGCTATATATTGGACTGGAAAGCGATTTGGGATTATTCTAAGAAAGTGACTAAAGATGTCTGTTGCCCTTATAACCCAGAAATCCCACTACTAGACGTATAATTCGGTAAAAGGCAAAGATAGAAAGTAAGTCCTAATATATACCCACAATATTTTTAAAGCAGCACTTTTTGTAGTAGCAAAAAATGGAAATAAAAGTAGGTGCCTATTGATTGGGGCATGGCTAGGCAACTTGTGGTATGTAAATGCAGTAGAATATGACTTCACTCTGTGTGGGTCAGAAGACCACCAAGAAAGAAAGCAGTTTCTCAAGTTAGGAAAAACAGAAGCTTTATTTGATTAAGTCTCGAGAGAGTTGGGTATCTCTCATTACCAGGGCGGACTGGCAGCGATGAGAGGCAGGATACAGAAGGCAAGCAGGGAGTTGTATACCCTTGTACAAACAATTCTAAGAAATCCCACCCCAGAGGTTGGACCTCTATCCCCATTGGCAGGGGCAAGTGGCCTCACAATCTAACCAAACCAGGAATAAAGAAATAAGTTTTTACCTGGTACAAGCACAGAAACTACAGAATTACCTTATAGGGGGACTCCTGTTAAGGTGGCAGTTTGTGAAATAGGCAAGGGGTGGGGGAGAGGGGAATACCATTTGGTTTCCCTGAAATCATATGATTTACAGGAAAATGAAACTATCTCTATTTTGAATATTACCTTGCCTGAGTTATTCATAGGGAAGCTTTCACAATCTTGTATTCCACTCAGCTCTAAAAAATGATGATTATGAGGAATACAGGGAAGCATGAAAAGACATATATGAGCTGATCCTGATGCAAAGTGAAATAAACAGAATCAGGAAAACAATCCCTGGGTGTCCCACCCTACCCAGAACTTTTTTCCTCCTCCTTTCAGCCACCTGCCTTCCCTTAGGTAAAGTCCCATCTTCTGCAAGAAACCTTTCTCAGTCCTACTTAACTTTAACACTTTCCCTTTGAGATCAGCCTTCAGATTATCCTGTATTTACCTTGTTTGTTTGCACACAACTGTTTACATGTTATCTCCTCCTTTATACTCAGAGCTCCTCGACTGCCTTTTAACTTTCTTTTTATCCCCATGTTTCAACAATCTGACTAGCAGTTTCTGTTGGGGTGTAAGATCCACCCACAGCCAGCACCTGGAAAGCTTCCAACAGCACAGGTTCTTTTGATCTGCTTAACTAAGGAAAGCAAGGTGAAGGGTTGACAAGTTTACTTTAATCCAGCATACAGACAGCATTCCCTTAGTTCAGGGGAAAAAGCCAGAACCCTGAACTTCAGAACAAAATTCAAAAAAATTGCAAACATCGACAGATAGACCCAATACAATTCATAGTTACCAACATCTAGGTTCAGCCCGGGAGCTCAGAACAAGGGCTGGCCCAGAGTGCCACCACTGCTGTAAGAGAGCTCCAAGGAACAGACAGCCAACCCCTGGTTTTTATATCTTTTTCAGTGTCAGGGGTGAGTCACACATGCGACTCACCCATGTGACCTAGAATCCTCACAAAGAGGCGGACTTAAACCCACATGGTCTAAAAGCCTCTGCTCTCCCAGACTTGTAAACTAGGCCCTCCCTGGAGTTAGCCCCACCTTGGACCCCACCTTAGTTGCCAATCCACACCCACTAAGGTTTTACACCTAATAGGGGTTTGGGCCTGGGGCTTAGCACCTAGTAAGACTCAATCAAAGACACTGAATTAATCAAAAGAAACAAAGGCCAAACTATTCAAGGGCACTTTCTGAACTAAGTGCTAAGGAGCCCATTTTGATTACCAACACACCCCAGAGCATAGCTCAATGCACAGCACACAGTAGGTACTTAATAAATGCTTCTTGACCTGATTTGACAATGACTACCACAGTATAAATGGAAAGAACAAATAAAAAAGCAACAACAAAATAAAGAACAAATTAAAAAAAGCAAAAGGAATGCTGTGTAATTATGATGACCAAGGTTGCTTCTTTACAAGAAATGAGAAAATGTACCTCCCCTACCTTCTTTGTGGAGGTTGGAGGAAAGTGGCATAGTGTATTGCATATGTTCTCAGAATTAGTTGATGTGTTGGTTGGTTTTACTGAACCATTTATTCCCCTACTTTTTAAATTCTTTGTAACAGGGTAGCTCTCTGGGAGGAAAGAACACTGTATTTGGAGATGAAGACAATGTGAGAACAAAAATATAAATAAATTTTTTAAGCCATTCACTCCTTAGTTATAGTTGTGAAGGATATGATTGCTAAGTATGTTTTCCTCCATTTGGTGGGTTTTTTTGGTATCAATTTTTTAAATCCTCCTTTAAGTCAAAACTTTGTCCCTGCAATTAATTTTGCATATATTATTTTGTTATTAGCACATTTCTAAGTTCCCTCCTCTCCCATTTCCTTTGATTACCTGAAGTGAAACAGTGATTTCTCTTTTCTTGTGGGCTGTCAAGTTGAGTCGTCGCCTCCATAGTGAGACCTAAAATACAAACCTATGATGTTGTTTGCATAGGCCCTTGACATTGGCTGGGGGTACAGACTCAAATAGAACGATTTAAATAGTTCAGTGCTGCTGTGTTACTTCATGATGCTTTCACCTTGTGGGGTGTTTCAGTCTTCTTGACTTGTGGCTTCAGCTGTGGTTATATTTGTTATATATTTCCTTTTCTGAGGCTGGTAGATTGGAGGATGTGGAAAACAATTATGAGCATCCTACATACCTCAGTATTCATTATCTGAGTCCCTGCAGTTATGTGTTAGCATTTTATTTTTGCTTGGACTTGTGATTTCTCATGAGGAAAATGCTTCTGCCAGTGTAGATCAGCAAACAGTTCTGTAATATGGTCTTAGACTGTTACCTGGGGGCACTGAGAGGCTGTGATTTTTTTTCCCAAGTGATAGTATGTGTTGGAGGCAGAACCCAGGTGGTCTGGATTTAGAGACTTGATTTTATCCAATTACCTAACCTTGTGGTTGCTAAGGAAGCAAAAGTCAGCAAAACAAAAGTTGTTATACCACAAAAGTACTCAATAGTGAACTATTTGTAAAATTAGTCCCCATTCTCTCTTTTTAACTGGTGTTTCTTTGTACTTCTTTTCAGTCCATAACAATCTCTTTGGTCATTGTCTCCCTAAATGTCTCCAATTCAAGAAAGAATGATTTGAATATTAAGCAGCCTTTGGGAAAATTAACAAAGCCCTTAAATATTTTTGCAATGACTCTCACTATGATTGTACTGTAACAGTCAAAAGTGAAGTAAAGGATGTCCTACTGTACTGTTATGTAATTTTGTGAATAAATTATAACATAAATATCAACACTTGATATTCATTGTTTTAAGAATTAGCACAGTCATGCTAATTATTAAGTTGTGACTGTTAAAGGTAAAGTACTGTACTTAAAGGATGGCTTACTGTGCTGTTATACAATTTTGTTGGATAAATTATAGCAAAAACAATATTTGATTTACTCTTTGTTCTGAGAGTTAGCACATAGTTGTAGTTATATATTAAATTTTGTTAAATAGAAGATAAAATTATGTTCTTTATTTTTTGTTTTATTTTTCAAGACAAAGTCCCTGTAAAAATTTTTTTATCTGCTGTTTTTTGTTGTTGTTGTTTGGACCCCGACTAAGTAGATTCACTTTAAATAGCCTTTTCTCAGTGCTACTTTTATTTAAATAAGGAAGTCCTCTATTGCTGTGACTTCATAGTGTGTTCCCATTCCTTGGTTAGGCTTTACCTAAATCTCTTGATCCCTACTAGTCATTGTCATAACACAGAGAATTGTTCTATTTTGGCTCTGCTGCTTCTAGTCGTTGCTAACTTCCTGGGATACTTACGTACTTGTTTCATGTTACACATGTCCCCATCGCCTACCAAATGGGGCAGTGAATGATTCTGGCATTGAAGTACTACTGTTCCCTGGTGGTAGCATACCTAGGTCACAAGATAATTTTTAGACAAAGTAAAGCCTCTTAAGAACTGCTATTTAAAAATAATTTTGAAGTGTCAGGAGATATTTCAGAATTCGTACATATCAAAGAGTCAAGCCAGCTTTTATTAAATGCCTGCTATGTACCTGGCACTGTGCTAGGCCCTGGGGATACAAATACAATAAATGATGCAATTCCTACTCACAAGGAGCTTACATTCTAGTGGGGAAACAACAAAGACATATGTAAATATATACAGAATAATTATAAAGAAAATAAATACAAACAAAAAGCAGTTAAATTACAAGTTAGTTGGAAAGGGAGGAAAATAGTAATTGAGAGAGTTGGGAAAAGGCTTTATTTACATAGAAGATGGTTCCTGAGCTGTCTTGAAGGAAGAGAGAGATTCTGTGAGATAAGAGGTAAGGAGGGAAGGCTTTCTGGACTTGGAGAGGTGGCCATTGCAAAGGCACAGAGACCAGAGACGGAGTATCCTGTTTGAGGACCAGAGAGAAAGCCAGATTAGCCGGATCCCAGGGGAATAACGGACAATGAGACTATGCAGATAGGTCGGAATAGCTTTAAAAGCTAAACAGAGGAGAGGCAATAGAAAGTCATTGGAATATATTGAGTAGGACAGTGATGTGGTCAGATTGACCCTCAAGGAAAATCACTTTGGCTGTAATGTGGATGTTGGACTGAAGTTGGAGAGAGACTAGAGTCAGGAGACCAGTTAAGATATTGCAATAATGTAGGAGAGAAGCATTGAGGGCCCAAACTAAGGAGGTGGTAGCTGTGTGAGTAGATAGAAAGGGTGGGTGTGAGGGATGTTGTGGAGGCAGAAACTGTTAAGATTTGTCACCTGATTGGTTATATGAGGAGAGAGAGAATAATGAGTATAATGCCAAGTACTAGGAAAAATGGTAGTGCCTTCTATAGAAATTGGGAAGTTTGGGTGAGGGATAGGTTTAAAAGAAAAGGTACTGGGTTTGGTTTTGGATATCCAGTTTGAAATATCCAATAGGAAATTAGTGATTTGAGATTGAAGCTCAGGGGCAAGACTGATTCTGGGTAGTTTGAATCTTGGAGTCATCAGTATGGAGATGATACTTAAACCATGGGATCTGACAAAGTCACCAAAAGGAGTATTGTGAAGAAAGGCTTGGAGAATACCTATAGTTTTGGTTTATGATGTGGAGATGAAACAGAAAAGGAGACTAAGAAGAAGTGGTTAGACATGTAGGAGGAGAATCAAAGAAGAGTAGAAGAAGAAGACAGAAGAAGTCAACAAAGTCAAAGAGCCTACAATAAAAGCCTCCAAGAAAAACATGAACTGGTCTCAGGCCATGGAAGAGCTCAAAAAGGATTTGGAAAAGCAAGTTAGAGAAGTAGAGGAAAAATTGGGAAGAGAAATGAGAAGGATGCGAGAAAACCATGAAAAACCAAGTCAATGACTTGCTAAAGGAGACCCCAAAAATACTGAAAAAGATACTGAAGAAAACAACACCTTAAAAAATAGACTAAGTCAAATGGCAAAAGAGCTCCAAAAAGCCAATGAAGAGAAGAATGCCTTGAAAGGCAGAATTAGCCAAATGGAAAAGGAGGTCCAAAAGACCACTGAAAAAAATACTACCGTAAAAATGAGATTGGAGCAAGTGGAAGCTAGTGACTTGATGAGAAATCAAGATATTATAAAACAGAACCAAAGGAATGAAAAAATGGAAGACAATGTGAAATATCTCATTGGAAAAACCACTGACCTGGAAAATAGATCCAGGAGAGATCATTTAAAAATTATTGGACTATCTGAAAGCCATGATCACAAAAAGAGCCTAGATATCATCTTCTGATATTCTAGATCCACAGGGCAAAATAGAAATTGAAAAATCCACAGATCGCCTCCTCAAATAGATCCCAAAAAGAAATCTCCTAGGAATATTGTCGCCAAATTTCAGAGTTTCCAGATCAAGGAGAAAATACTGCAAGCAGCCAGAAAGAAACAATTTGAGTATTGTGGAAGCACAATCAGAATAACTCAAGATCTAGCAGCTTCTACATTAAGAGATCGAAGGATATGTTTACGTATATATATGTATAAGTGAATGTGTATGTATTTATATATGTATGTCTGTGTATATATATATATATAGAGAGAGAGAGAGAGAGAGAGAGCGGGCACAGGGTGAGTTGAAGATAAAGGGAAGATATCTAAAATAAAATCAAATTAAGGGATGAGAGAGGGAGGTAGGGAGAGAGAGAATAGGGTAAATTATCTCGCATAAAAATGGCAAGAAAAAGCAGTTCTGTAGGAAGAGAAGAGGGGGCAGGTGAGGGGGGAATGAGTGAATCTTGCTGTCATCAGATTTGACCTGAAGAGGGAATACCATACATACTCAATTGGGTATCTTAGCCCACACGAAAGAAGAAGGAAGAAGATAAAAAAAAAAGGTGGGGGGGATGTTAGAAGGGAGGGCAGATGGGGGAGGAGGTAATCAAAAACAAACACTTTCGAAAGGGGACAGGGTCAAGGGAGAAAATTCAATAAAGGGGGATGGATTAGGAAGGAGCAAAATATAGTTAGTCTTTCACAACATGAGTATTGTGGAAGGGTTATACATAATGATACACATGTGGCCTATGTTGAATTGCTTGACTTCTTAGGGAGGGTGGGTGGGAAGGGAAGAGGGGAGAGAATTTGGAACTCAAAGTTTTAAAAACAGATGTTCAAAAACAAAACAAAACAAAAAAAAAAGAGATCATTGGTAACTTTGAAGAGAGCTATTTCAGTTTAGTGATGAGGTCAGAAGTAAGATTAAACAGTTATTGCTTTAAACTTGTGTAATTATTTACATAATTATTGTTCATTGAAGCATTTACATATTACTGATGGTCAGGAAGTATGTAAAAGATCACGGACTATTTGATCTGATTTAAATAAATAGACTGTGGATAGTATTTAAGATCTAGTTTATCAGCTCAGCCTATCTACATTGGTAGAAATATAGGTTCAAAAGTGTATTTTCCTAATATTTTAATGTGTTTATGTAAAATAAAGCATACTTCTGAAAATTGTGCCTATTTTGCAGTTTGACTTACTTTCTTTTTAACATTTTTCACTTTGTAATCATTTGTGTTGAAGGACTATAAAATAACTTTAACATCTTTGTATTGATACTTGGGTCTTGGGAAATGTTGAATTTAGGAATTGAATGTAAAATAGACATGAGTAAGCATAGTTTCACTGAAAAGAGTAAGACTTTATTGACGAAAAGAAATGCTAGGAATCTTTAAAAAAAAAGAAATAATGTTTACTTTTTTGTAGGTCGGTGTTGACAGTTGCTTGTGAACAGACTGAAGTTCTTCTTTTTGACCCCATATCTTCGAAGCATATTAAAACGCTTTCTGAAGCTCATGAAGACTGTGTAAATAATATCAGGTTAGTAAGTTATTTGTAGAAAATAATAAAAACTCAGTGTGGTCTTAAATGTTATATTTTACAAAGAGTTGAAAGCACAAAATATCTCATTTTTAGATATCTTTGAGGAGTGAGATGTTCCATATGCCTTTGAATATTTCAAATAACCTTATCCCCTTGGGAATGAAAACTTCTGTTAAATACGCATATACATATCATTTATATGTGCCTAAAATATGTCTCTGTGTGTGTGTGTGTGTGTGTGTGTATGTGTGTATGTGTGTGTGTGTGTTTGTGTATATGTATACCTGTACATTTCTGTCTCTATCTTCCCAGAATGTATTTTATACTTCCTTACCTACTTAAAACACAATGTGAGTTAAACTTGTCTTTGTGACTCAGGAACTTCATTATGATTTGCAGTTATACTGTGCTACAATATAGTGCTGCCCTCTGGCGTTTTCATGTGTGTACACTTTTTTTTTTTGCCTCTGTATGAGGTAACTCAATCCTGCTGTACTTTTTGATGCCTTTTATTTACTTTTAATAGTTTTCTGTCTCCTATCGGTGTCAGTGTGCCTGTTCTAACCCCATTTATTATGTCTTTTCAATGAACTATAAAAACGGATAACCAAGGTTCCTCAGGATCTTTGATTTTTAGCACTGAAAGGGACTTTGCCAGTCATCTTGTACAATCTCTTCATTTTACAGCTGTGAAAATTGAGCCCCACTGAGTTGAAGTTACTTTCCCAGTCACACAGCCATTGGCAGTTAGAACTAGAACTCCCAACTCATAGTCTTTCTGTTCTATCACATTTATAAAATTTATGTGTATGTTTAGTAAGTCTTTTCCAAGTGAGCAAACGTTCTGCCATGATTAAAGTATATGAGTTTCATCTCAGAGGCCTTAGGGGTCAGAGAGGTTTGGATTTATTGGACCACTGTTAGAGAAAGTTGAAGCTGCTTGATAAAAGACATCTGGTTAAGTGAGGTGTTACTTTGTAGATTTTGGGGATTGCAAAAAAAATGTTATCTTGTGGGAATATACAAGATATAAATTAATTGTGCAGAGCCTTTTTTTTATTTGCTTCTGGTGGTGGTAGAGAAAAAAATGACATTTAAATTGTACTCCTTATAATAACAGTTTATTCTTGTAAACCCGGTGGTTTTTACATGGTAATTTGTTGTTAAATCATTGATTCTACTACTTTTGTAGTGCCACATATTTTTTTTCTTAATGTTTTCTTGAAGAGTTCGTATAAATTCTCACAGAGTTCAATATGTTAGGGACTCATGTTTTGTATTTTGAAGTAAATTATACTTTTGTTAAGGCTAGTATGTCTAATTATGGAATATGGAAAAAATAGTCATTCATCTTTAGAATTTTAAATGTTTGAAATGTAGTTTGGTCTTTTTTTTGTATTTTTCTTTAAATTTAAACTCATGCTCTACTATGTAATATTTTTGCCATGAGTATTGAAACTAACATATCTCAGATATTTTTCCACTTAATAGTATTTTATTTTTTCCAATTATATGCAAAGATAGTTTTCAACATTCACTTTTACAAGATTTTGAATTCCAAATTTTTTCTTCCTCCTTTCCTTCCCCCCTTTCCAAGATGGCATGCAATCTGACACAGGTTCTCTCAGATATTTTTTTTAAAAGGATTTAGCTTTGCGAGGAACACATTGGGAGAATTGGGGGAGAAGATAGGGTATTTTATCCTATTTAAGTCATTGCAGTTGCCAATTAATAGAATGTTCAAGACAATCTAAGATGTTGCTGAAGTTTTGCAGTATTGTAGGATCTTATATTGTTTGTACTCCTAGGTGTCTTTGTGGATATGTAGGTGGATTTTTGATGCAATAGAACTGAACTGGGGTTTCTCCAGGTATGTATGGGTGATTAAGGAGTGTTCAGGACTCATTTTTTTCCTAGTGCATCTTCTGATTTTAATCTAGTATGTTCTCTTGGAATTGATTTACTAATAGTAAGTTATAGGCTTTCCAGTTGTCTTGAGACTCCTATTTTTTTTGTGTGTGTGTGTATGGTAAGTTTGCATTGAATTGTCCATTTTGTAGAGGGGAGGGGAGAAGGGCTGATTGTCTGGATTCCTTGCATTTCTACCTCTTTTCTACATTTTGCAGTTCATTAGCACTTCTCCCCGGTAAGGAGAAGTTATCTTGGGGGTCAGTGAACATGGCTACTATACATTTAATTATGTGTAGTTGTCAAATAAATTATAGTAGAATGAAAGATAACTGGAAAAAATACCCTGTTGTCAATTTTTTCTCTGCCTATCAGCTTTAGTAAAATGGATGGGATTGGGGTTGGGATTGGGATTGGGGGAGGCTATGAATAATGAATAAACATTTTTTTTTTACCTGTAGGTCTTCATTTATCCATGTTATCTTTATTTTACATTACCAGGAAAAAACTTATCACAGTTGGCTACAGAATTGGGAATTACAATTGATATATCCATGAAAGTTTCTTTCTTATTCAGAGATTAGTATTTTCCCAGAAATGAATTGTTGCAGATATCCAACATGTATTTTGTAGTTAGAACTTGTAACGACAATGTGCTTTTTTCTTATATTGATTACTCAGGTGAGAGGAGGAAAATTCCCCCGATCGACAGTATGTTTTATTGTTTTGGGGGGAGGATGATGGAGTTTGAATCCACACCATTGATTCATCGTTCAGTCCCGACATTCCTTATTTGTAGGGGTTTTCCCACCCTGAAACCCTCTTCTCTCAAAAGGTCTTTGGTGATTAAGTGGATGTGGGAATGGTAGATTTCTAACTCAAGAGTTGCAGCTCATTTTAGGGAATCCTAACGCTCGAGTGCCCTTTTTTTGGTTGTTTACCTCCCATTGTGCTGTTGGGAACGTATTTTTAAATTTTAAATTTAAATTTAAATTTATTTATTTAACATATTTGGCAGAGAGGGAAAATACATTGGTTAGTGAACATATCAGAACACATTATTTTAAAAAGAATTTTATTGCTTTGAAGTAAATATTTCAATGATAAAGTGTTGTCAAATAGTGTGTGTGGGGGGTATACTTATATCTGGGATATATTCCCGTTTAATGAAGTTTTTACTATATTTGTAAAATTTAAAAATTAATGCAACTTTAAAATCCATTTAATCAAATTTAAAGACAAAATAAACTTTGAGAGTCGTCGTATAGTGGTGGAAAGCCTTTGGATTGGGAATTAGTATTGTAATCTAGGGGTTGGGCATCAGGCTTCTACAAAACCTTAAAATACTTTATAAATGTGAATTATTGTTATTATTATAAAATTCCAAGTTTAAAATTATTTAGTTGACCTAAGATTATTTCTTATTGCTATTTGGCCAAATACATTGAATCTGCCATTTGGCAACTTTTGGTACTAATGCTTATAAATCCATTTACTTCTGTGAAGGGGAAGGCTTATTAACCATGGTAAATGTTTTGCCTCTGGTATTTGCTCAGAATGTGACCTTGGGCAAGTCATTTATTTTAACCTGTATGAGCCTCAGTGTCCTCATCTCTAAAATTAAGAGGCTGAAATAGATGGGCCTCTAAGCTTCTTTCTAGCTCCATATTTATGAACAGACTGAAAAGTCCATTTTAGCAAACTTTCATTAATAATGGTCCTTTACCTTAAACAGCTTTGTCCATAGTAATTCCCTTGCCACTATGTCTTCCATTGGCACTAAAGTGTTTTTTTTTATATGTAGCATATGTGCCAGATTTGCTTTGGATTATGAGTTACACATTAAGATTTCTATCATCTCTTGCCTGTTTTATTTCCCATCCCAAACAGAAACTGAGAATGTCTTCCTTTGTCTTGACTATATTTCAACTTTACCCTCTTGGTACCACTGAGTATCTTTTAAAAACCATTTGTGACATGATTTTTCTTTTTACTTTTCTGATATGAGATTGTTGGAACAATATTTTAGAAGGAATGAACTGATTTTACTCTTTCCTTTATTTTTTTGGTAGGTTTCTGGATAATAGACTGTTTGCAACATGCTCTGATGACACTACAATAGCCCTTTGGGATCTGAGAAAATTAAACTCAAAAGTGTGCACTTTACATGGTCACACTAGCTGGGTGAAGAACATTGAATATGACACTAATACAAGACTCTTAGTTACGTCAGGATTCGATGGAAATGTCATCATTTGGGACACTAACAGGTTTGTGAGGAGGAGAACAGAGTAAACTGTGAACAAATTCATGTGTTCGTTTATAATAAATCTTTAGAGCAGAAGGTGACTGAATAAAAAGGTAAAAAATCCAGATCATGAAACTATAATTTGCTGTTTCCTAGTCACTTCTTATATGTGAAGAATTTGAAAAGCATAGCAAAACTTAATAGATTTGTTACTAAGTGCCCACAAAATGAGTCTGTCTGGTTTAAAGAGAAATATTTTCATGATTCCCTACTTAGAACTGAAGTATATTGTATTAATAGATTACTTCTCTAGTACTGCTTAATAATATAATAATAATAATGCTTTTTACCTAAAATAGTCTTTTATGA
Organism: Trichosurus vulpecula; assembly: GCF_011100635.1. Taxonomy (NCBI): domain Eukaryota; kingdom Metazoa; phylum Chordata; class Mammalia; order Diprotodontia; family Phalangeridae; genus Trichosurus; species Trichosurus vulpecula. The sequence goes on along the minus strand of NC_050573.1, from coordinate 545,038,685 downwards.
AGAATGTTTTCTCCTCCTTTTTTCTTAGTATTTATAATGCAATATTTTTACTTGAACTTCCTTGTGCTAAAATGTTAGTTGTTAGTGAAAAAAAATTGTTATTTGAAAAACTTTATATTTACAATGTGTTGTTACTATAAAGAAGAGTAGCGTGGCAGAGCGGATAGAGAGCTGACTTTTAAGCCGGAAAGACCTTGGTTCAGATCCTGCCTCTGGCACATACTGGCAAGTTACTTATCCTCTTTGTTATGGGCAGTTCTCTAAGACTCCTACTGGCAAATAAAGTGCCAGCCTACATTGGTAAAGGATGTTTCATCATTAAGGAGGATTTCATACCAATGAAATCACAGGTACAGCCCTAAATCTCTGTTAGAGAATAAGTGGTACAAATAGTGAAATTTTATAAATGTTCCACTTTCCAGGCCAGATGTAATCTGTGATTTAGAGAGAGAGAGAGAGAGAGAGAGAGAGAGAGACTGCCCCTAGTATAATGATGCAGACCAGTGATGTCAAACTGAAATGAAGTAGGGAGCCACTAAACAGTACAGAAGAATCCCTGCAGGCTATATATTGACTTGGAAAACCACATATTAACATTGTCTGTGTTCTGTTTTATTGATTTTGTTAAATATTTTCCAATTATATTTTAATCTGTTTGGGCCCCACTTAAACATTTGGGATTGTTTTGACACTTCTGTGTTGTAGACTTTTAGCAGCACCAATCTCACCCTTTAGAGTAGGGATCCTTAACCTGAGGTTTGCAGACTTTTTAAAAAATATATTTTATAGTTGTATTTAAGTATAATTGGTTTCTTTTGTAACTCAAGGTATTTTATGCATTTAAAAAGATTATTCTGAGAAGGGCTGATAGGCTTCAAAAGGCTGCCAAATCGGTCTATAACATACACAAAAAGTGAAGAACCCCTGCTTTAATGATAATATGATATGTTAGGTTGGATGTGTGCTACAAGTCTGTAGTATATATGAATCAGTGTTAGCAGATTAGGAAATTGTTGTTTTAGTACTTTGATTTCTTGGGTGTGAGTACACTATCCATTGGTATAGGTTGCATACTGCCATCCTTAGTATGTAGTTTCATGAATAATTATGGCTAATTAGGGAGATATAGTAGCCCACTGTTGTTTATTTCTTATCTCAAGGCAGCCTATTGTGGAAAGAGGAGTCTAAAGATTTGAGTTTATCACACATGTGACCATGGGTACAGTACCTAATTTTCTTGGAATTAGTTTCTTCATTTGTGTAATTGTAATAGTAATGGTGAGTCCCATCTTCCTTAAAGGAGCAAATGAGAAATGTATGTCAATTTATTGTAAAGTGTTATATAGATGTAAAGTAATATTATCATCACCTTTCTTCTATTGGTGCATCAAGTGTTAAGAGGAATGCATACACTCTCATCTATTAAACAAAGAAAGTTATAAATGCATTTAAAGTTTTTTGAAAGGGATGACTTGTCATGTGATTTTAGATGGAAATCTGCCTCATATTTTTCATGTTTAACATTTGTGAATTAAAGCAAGTTTTGGGGAAATAACCATTTTAAAAATTGGGCAAGGAATTAGTAGAATTTCTTAAGTTAGTGGAAAATTAAAATTAAACTGGTATTACATTTTGAGAATACTAGCATTGTTTAGTCTGCTGATAGATCTGGACTCTCAGTACTCAATGTGCTGGTAGGGATGGTAACAATATATATAGTTCCATAAATCTTCCCTACAGGTTCACCCAATTAAACAGATATCCTAGTTCTTTCAATATTTCTTCAATAGAAGATTGTCAAGTAGTAGGATAGAGTACAGCAAATGTTTCCCATTCCTCCCTTGTTCAAATAGATCTAGAAAATGCACTAGACTGAATCCTAATTGGAAAATTGAAGGAAAACAAAATCACAATGAATCTTTTTTTTTTAGCCCAGGTCAACATAAGGAGACAGAGAGATCCTCAGATATTTGAAGATAGGGTCTGGCCAGAAGAATATCATTGTGAAGCTCTCCATTGTGGGGAGAAAAGAGAGGCTGTGCACAAAGGCAAGAGGTCTCAGATTCGGGGTAGAGAGGGCTAAATTTGTGTAGGGTGCAGGAACAGGTACCAGCTAGCAGCTCAGTCCCTCGCTCATTACTCAGTTATGTATCACAGATCCAGGGTAGGTGGAAGAAGGGGCCTCTCTCTAGGGGTGGCATTCTAGAGTGAGGAGCAGTTTTCTGTTATATAGAGAAAGGAGGAAGTTTAGAAACAGACAGTAGCTGTGTGGCTCTGAACCTAGGAGCAAAGAAGAAATCTCATTTCCAGTCTCCAGCTCACTCTGAAGCGTACAGTAGAATAACTAGGGCAAGAGTTCCAGACCAAAGGAGAGCCTGCAGTTCTATCACTCTGGACCAGCGGCACTTTCCAACTTGGCTTATGGTGGCTGACAGTAGCAGCAGTCTTACAGAACTCCAGCCAAGGGCAAACCCAAAATTTGAGTCAGGAACTTGCAGAGCCTAGACCAGGGGGTTAGAAATCAGACTTTTCTCTGGATCATTTGGAAATACTGAAAGCTTGTGGGATTCCAATCCGAGCGCTCTCTGAGATTGTAGAATAATACAATACCTCGTACCCCAAAAAAGCAGTAGGAAGACTAGCCCAGACATTCCTTCCAGTGCACAGCACTTAACATAAAGTCTGATGTCAGGAAGTAGGCTTGAAGAATGAGCAAACAAAAAAAAGAATTGAACCATAAAGAGCTGTTGTGGTGACAGTGATGCTCAAGACACAAACCCAAAAGAAGAGAATGACTCTACAAAACATCTAAAAGTAAAGCCTCATGAAAAACAGATTTGGCACAAATTCAACTGGAATTCTTAGGATATATGAAACACAAGATAAAAAAAGCTATAGAATATTTCTAAATGAAATGAGCTAGAGAAAAAATTAGAAAAGAAATGAAAGTTATGGAAGAAAGAATTGAAAGAGAATTAACAACTTGGCATAAGAGGCACAAAACTTTTCCCAAGCAATGAATATGAATACCACTGCAGCATTTGAGCTGTCCATCTGTTTCTTGTGCTTAATTCTCATCTTCTTTTCTAGTTATACATGGTCTTGATTTCATTACAATTTTATGTTCAAGTCATCATTGGGTATAAGATACTTAAAACCCACTATGATTTTTGTCATTCATTACTTTTTGGGTCACTTGCAGTTTTGACTTTTCTAAGGTCATTGTGTTCCATGTTTTCATTAGCCATAGATATTACATGGAAAATACTGGTCTTTAAAAAGATAAACTTTAGCAACCGGGAGAAACTTGGGGTCATTGAAAGTGCTGCATAGTTCAACCAATTTATTTTGTTCAGTCCTGAGGCAAGCTTACTTTTTTCTCTACAGTACTCTACACACACACACACACACATACCTCAAACTGTCTATTCTAGTACATAAAAAATCGAAAATGCCTTCTTAATCTTTTTGGCTTTTCCTATATTGATTGCTACACCAGTTTATTTTGAGGTACAGTGAATCTTAGGAAACCCTAGTGATGATAAAATCAAAATTACAAATCAAAATTTACAAACAGAAGCATGAGGAGAACCTTCCAATCTATATAGGGAAATTTTACCTTTGGATTTTATGCTGAATATCCAACATCAGAGCTGTTTCAACCTTGAACCAGATTAAAATATAATTGGAGGATATTTAACAAAATACAATAGAACATAGATAATTTTTGTGGTTTTCTAAGTGAATATGTGACCTTCAGTGGCCTCTGTTTCCATTTGCATTTGATACCACTTCCCTACATGACACTGCTAATATCTTTGATGAGTATCTCCATTTTGTGTTTCACTTGATTAAAAAAATTATTACGGACTAGAAAATGATCAATAAACATCAATATTCATATATGCAAAGGATAGAAAAAAGTGGATTGTATGAAACTGAATTGGTTACATAGAGTTTGTTTTTTTAAATATATATTAAATGTTAATGGGATATAAACAACATTGCTCTGCTTGTCTTTGTCCTCTTCTAAACATTCTTCTGTTTTCTTATGTAGATTTTAAAAATGTTTCATAATGCTTTTGTGATAGTTTTTCTAAACATTATTATATTGTTTCACTAGTCTGTCCACCCCCATCTTCCCTCAACAAATGAGCTTAATCAAGCAAAATGATTTCTGTTTGGACGAATCTAAAAAATGTACATCTCCTTCATGTCTAATTTTATATCTATGTTCTACTATATCTTTACCAAGAGGTAGATTGTATCATCAGTCTTCTGGAGTTGTGATTTTTCATTGTATTAATCAAGAATTCTTAAGTCTTTCCTAGTTGTTTTTCTCTGTTTTGTTGTGCTCATTATATAGATACTTATCTGGTTCTGCTCACTGCACTCTGCATCAGTTCATACAAATCTTCCCAAGTTTCTTTGAAACTCTCTCTTTGTGAATTTCTTAGGGTGCAATACTATTCCATTAACTTCATATGACAATTTTTTTGTTCAACCATTCCCCAGTTTTCCAGTTATTTGTTACAACAAAAGGTGATCCCTTCCCTCAGTCTTTGGTCTGTTGGGGCATGAGCCTAGTAGTAATTAACTCAGTGGGTAGGCATAGCTTAGTGAGTTTTTGGGTGTAGTTCCAAATTGTTTTCTAGAGTGCCTCAGCCACTTCATAGCTCCTCCAGCGGTGTATTACTCTGAAGATATTTTGAATCTCCACACCAATCTGATGTGTGTGAGGTGAAACTTTAGAGTTATTTGAACTCATATTTTTCTTAGTAGTAATTTGGGCCTTTTAAAATTTTCATATCGTTGGTAACTTGGCTTTCTTTCCTTGAGAACTCTCTGTTCATATCCTTGGACTTCTTTTCTGTTGGGGAATGGTAGTTTTTAAATAGATATTTCTATCCCCTATAATCTTGCGTATCAGTCCTTTTTCAAAGAACTTTGCTGCAGATCTGATTGGAACTATTGTTTTTGTTTGAAGCAAAACTTTTCAGTGGTGTGTAATCGAAATTGTCCATTGAGTAGACGAGTCTCACAGTGATTTTACAGAGATGAGAAAGTCAGCCTGTATGTCAGTAGTTGCTGCTCTCTTCTCGAGTAACTTGGTTTTTTGTTTGTTTTTTGAGGGAGATGATAGTATCTGTGATATTTTTTTGTTTTTCTGGAATTTTTCCCCCTTGGAAATTTTGAAAATAGATCCCCAAGTACCTTTTCCATTATTTCTTCTGTATTTTATGTATTTAATTAGGTGTCGTAATTCCTTAGTTTCATGTTGTTAAGTGACGTTTCCTCACGCAACACATCGAATGCCATATAGACATTCCACTGTCATTGATGATGAGAATGGGTGAATATATAAACACACTGGCTGATCTCTTCCAGTTCCTCTCTATTGTTTCTTTCATCTAATTTCAGCTCTAAATGTGCTTGGAATGTTTTGGCTTATGCTGATCTTTGTTGTTGTTGTTGTTGTTTGTTTATTTTCAGTTTTTGACATTCACTTATATAAGATTTAAATTTTCTCCTCTTCTTTCCCTCCTCCCTCCCCAAGACAGCATGTAATCTGATATGGGCTCTACACATACATTCCTATTAAACATATTTTCACATTAGTCTTGTTGCGTAGAAGAATTATAACAAATGGGAGAAGCCATGAGAAAGAAAACAAAACAAAAGAGAAAATAATCTCTTTCTGTCATTCTTTCCCTGGGTGTGGATGGCATTTTCCATCATGAGTCCTTTGGAAAATTTTAGGTCCTTGCATTGCTGAGAAGGGCTGTCTGTCAAAATCAGTCCTTGCATGCTGTGCCTGTTACTGTGTACAATGTTCTGGTTCTGCTCCCTTCACCCAGCATCAGTTCATTTAAGTCTTTCCAGGTTTTTCTGAAGTCCACCTGTTCATCATTTCTTATAGAACAATAGTGTTCCATTACATTCATATACCACAACTTGTTCAGCCACTCCCCAATTGATGGGCCTCCCCTTGATTTCCAGTTCTTGGCCACCACAAAAAGAGCTGCTGTGAATATTTTTGTATGTGTGTACCCTTTTCCCATTTGTGTGATCTCTTTGGGATACAGCCCTAGAAGTGGTATTGCTGGGTCAAAGAGTATGCACATTTTTATAGCCCTTTGGGCATAGTTCCCAATTGCTCTCCAGAATGGTTGGATCAGCTCACAGCTCCACCAACAATGAATTAGTGTTCCTACTTTCCCACATCTTCAACATTTATCATTTTCTTGTTTTGTCATGTTAGCCAATCTGATAGGTGTGATGTGTTATCTCACAGTTGTTTTTATTTTATTCTTTTTTTTAATTTAATTTATTTAATATATTTAGTTTTCAGCATTGATTTTCACAAGAGTTTGAATTACAAATTTTCTCCCCATTTCTACCCTCCCCGCCGACTCCAAGATGGCATATATTCTGGTTGCCCTGTTCCCCAATCAGCCCTCCCTTCTGTCACCCCACTCCCCTCCCATCCCCTTTTTCCTTCCTGTCTTGTAGGGCAAGATAAATTTCTACACTCCATTGCCTGTGTATCTTATTTTCTAGTTGCATGCAAAAACTTTTTTTTGTTTGTTTTTGAACATCTGTTCTTAAAACTTTGAGTTCCAAATTCTCTCCCCTCTTCCCTTCCCACCCACCCTCCCCAAGAAGTCAAGGAATTCAACATGGGCCACATGCATATCATTATGTAAAACCCTTCTACAATACTCATGTTGTGAAAGACTAACTATATTTTGCTCCTTCCTGATCTGTCCCCCTTTATCGAATTTTCTCCCTTGACCCTGTCCCTGTCCCTTTTCGAAAGTGTTTGTTTTTGATTACCTCCTCCCCCATCTGCCCTCCCTTCTATCATCCCCCCTTTTTTTTATCTTCTTCCTCCTTCTTTCCTGTGGGGTAAGATACCCAATTGAGTATGTATGGTATTCCCTCCTCAGGTCAAATCTGATGAGAGCAAGATTCACTTATTCCCCCTCACCTGCCTTCTTTCTCTTCCTACAGAACCGCTTTTTCTTGCCACTTTTATGTGAGAATTTACCCCATTCTATCTCTCCCTTTCTCAATATATTCCTCTCTCATCCCTTAATTTGATTTTATTTCTTTTAGATATCATCCCTTTATCTTCAACTCACCCTGTGCCCTTTCTCTCTCTCTCTCTGTCTCTCTCTCTCTCTCTCTCTCTCTTTCTTTCTTTCTTTCTCTTTATCTCTCTCTCTCTATATATACACATACATATATACATACACACATATGTGTGTGTATGTGTGTGTATATATACACACACACACACATATATATATATATATATATATGCATATCCCTTCAGCTACCCTAATACTGAGGTCTCATGAATCATACACATCATCTTTCCATGTAGGAATGTAACCAAACAGTTCAACTTTAGTAAGTCCCTTGTGATTTCTTTTTCTTGTTCTTTTTCTTGATTACCTTTTCATGTTTCTCTTGATTCTTGTGTTTGAAAGTCAAATTTTCAATTCAGCTCTGGTCTTTTCACTGAGAAAGCTTGAAAGTCCTCTATTTTATCCATATTTTGCCTTGGAGCATGATACTCAGTTTTGCTGGGTAGGTGATTCTTGGTTTTAATCTTAGCTCTGCTGACCTCTGCAATATCGTATTCCAAGCCCTTCGATCTCTTAATGTAGAAGCTGCTAGATCTTGAGTAATTCTGATTGTGCTTCCACAATATTCAAATTGTTTCTTTTTGGCTGCTTGCAGTACTTTCTCCTTGATCTGGGAGTTCTGGAATTTGGTGACAATATTCCTAGGAGATTTCTTTTTGGGATGTATTTGAGGAGGCGATCTGTGGATTCTTTCAATTTCTATTTTGCCCTGTGGATCTAGAATATCAGGGCAGTTCTCCTTGATAATTTCTTGAAAGATGACATCTAGGCTCTTTTTGTGATCATGGCTTTCAGGTAGTCCAATAATTTTTAAATGATCTCTCCTGGATCTATTTTCCAGGTCAGTGGTTTTTCCAAGGAGATATTTCACATTATCTTCCATTTTTTCATTCCTTTGGTTCTGTTTTATAATATCTTTATTTCTCATCAAGTCGCTAGCTTCTACTTGCTCCAATCTCATTTTTAAGGTAGTATTTTCTTCAGTGGTCTTTTGGACCTCCTTTTCCACTTGGCTAATTCTGCCTTTCAAGGCATTCTTCTCCTCATTGGCTTTTTGGAGCTCTTTTGCCATTTGACTTAGTCTATTTTCTAAGGTGTTGTTTTCTTCAGTATCTTTTTCAGTATTTTTGGGGTCTCCTTTAGCAAGTCATTGACTTGGTTTTTCATGGTTTTCTCGCATCCTTCTCATTTCTCTTCCCAATTTTTCCTCTACTTCTCTAACTTGCTTTTCCAAATCCTTTTTGAGCTCTTCCTTGGCCTGAGACCAGTTCATGTTTTTCTTGGAGGCTTTTGTTGTAGGCTCTTTGACTTTGTTGACTTCTTCTGTCTGTATGTTTTGGTCTTCTTTGTCACCAAAGAAAGAATCCAAAGTCTGAGACTGAATCTGGGTGCGTTTTTGCTGCCTGGCCATGTTCCCAGCCAACTTACTTGACCCTTGAGTTTTTCAGTGAGGTATGACTGCTTGTAGAGCAAAGAGTACTTTGTTCCAAGCTTGAGGGGATGCGCCAGCTCTGCCACACCAGCACTCCTCCTTCCCCAAGAACCCCCAACCTGGACTGGACTTAGATCTTCAGCAGGCTGCAGCACTCCTGCTCTGATGTGCCACTTAATTCCTCCCACCAGGTGGGCCTGGGGCCAGAAGCAACTGCAGCTGTAGTTCTGTAGCTGCCCCACTTCCACTGCTCCTGGGGTGGCTGAACCGAGAACTCTATCACCCTGTCCTCAGCAGCTTTTCCCACTAACCTTCTCTGTTGTCTTTGGTGTTTATGGTTTGAGAAGTCTGGTAACTGCTGCAGCTCACTGATTCAGGGCGCTAGGGCCCACACTACCCGGCTCCTGGTCTGGTTGGTCCGCGTGGCCCACACTGGGCTCTGCTCCGCTGCACCCCACTTCCAGCTCCGTGCAGGATAGATGTCATCCAGGCTTTCCTGGGCTGGAGCCCTGCTTCCCTCTGCTCTTTTGTGGGTTCTGCAGTTCTAGACTTGGTTCAGAGCCATTTTTTATAGGTTTTTGGAGGGACTTGGCGGGGAGCTCACGCTAGTCCCTGCTTTCCAGCTGCCATCTTGGCTCCACCCCCTCCTCACAGTTGTTTTGATTTGCAACTTTAATCAATAATGATTTAGGGCTTTTTTTCATATGATTCTAGATAGCTTTAATTTATTCCTCTGAAAACTACTTGTTCATATCCTTTGACCATTTAGCAGTTGGTGAATGACTTGTATTCTTGTAAATTTGACTCAGTTCTCTGTATATTTGAGAAATGAGGCCTTTATCAGAGACACTAGTTGTAAAAATTCTTTCCCGGTTTTCTGCTTCCCTTCTAAATCTTGGTTGCATTTGGCTTTGTTTGTGCAAAAACTTTTCAATTTAAAGTAATCAAAATTATTCACTTTGTATCTCTCTCTATCTCTTGTTTGGTCATAAATTCCTCCATTCTCCATAAATCTGACAGTTAAACTATTCCTTGCTCCCTTAATTTGTTTATAGTATCGGCCTTTATACCTAGATCATGTACCCATTTGGACTTTATTCTGGTATACGGTGTCAGATGTTGGTCTGTGCCCAGTTTCTGCTATACTATTTTCCAGTTTTCCCAGCAGTTATGCTAATTTTTTTGACAGATTCATTTCCCCTCTACTGTATCTTATTGGGTTTTTTTAAAGATGATAACACATCTTCCACTTTCTTCCTCTAATGTTTTACGAATAAGTTTGTTCTCTAATGCAGGCATTATTTTTTTTTATAATTCATTTGTCTTAACGTTAATTTTCAAAATTTTGAGTTCTTAGTTCTCTTCTTCCCTTCAGGTCCTCCCCCACCAATTGAGATGGCAAGCAGTATATCAGTTATATATGTGAAGTTGTATAAAACATATTAGCTATGTTGCCCCCCCCAAAAAGGGAAGAAATTTAAGTGGAAAAAAGTATGCTTTAGTATGTACTCAGAGTTCATTAATTTTGTCTCTGGATGTAGATAACATTTTTCTATGTGAGTCCTTTGGAATTGTCTTGGATTATTGTGTGGATTATAGCAGCAAGAGTTTTACAGTTTTATAGTTGATAATTGCTCACAATATAATCACTACACTGTTGCTGTCACTGTGTACAATGCTCTTCTGGTTCTGCTTACTTCACTTTATAATGCAGGCATTCTTAGCCTCTTTGTCAGTCTGATGAAGCCTCTGGACCCTTTCTCAGAATAATGGTGGGATTTTTTTTTTTTGTCACAGGCATTTTTTATTAACAGACTATTGGAAAAATAAACATGGTAGAGACGTTTAGTTCATTCTTCTATAAGCCTGTGGATCTGATCTTCCCTGTTACCAGCATCTCTACCTTCCACAAAGTGTGCAGTCTTTTTCTTCATGCTGCCTCGTGGAGAAAGACGATAATTTGAAGGGCCACAGGAAGTTGTTGGCAGCTTTGAAGTGCTTGCCAACAGTGTGTATCTCATGGATCAAGTCCTCCATGCAGACAATTCCGTATTTACCAAGAGATTTTGCATTAAGGGCATTATCCATCAGGGCAATTCTGTTTCTTGATCTTGCCATAACCATGCTTGTAAATCAAGTCATTCACAGAAACCCTATGCAGTGTACACTTCCACAGTCCTCAGCGTGTTAATTGAAGCCTTGTTAAGCTTAACAAAAGTGCCATTGAAGATTTGTTTAAGATGAAGAAGCTGCGGTGCTTTTCAGACCTTTGGGCTAACACCATTGATACCTCTGATTCTGATCACAAAAGCTAACTTGGGTTCAGCTGGTACATAGTAGTTGCCAGCTTTGCATGCTATTCTAGCCAGCCGGATTTCACTTCTATATATCTGTCTGTACTCCTTATGATAGGTTTTAGCTTTTTCATAGATAACTTTTTTCTGTATTTTATAGATCTTTTTTATAGCCATCATCTTCTTCAAGTGTTTGGCCTTCAGTATTGTGAAAGCCTTTCGCTTTTTCAGAAGGGATTCTGGAATGGATGGTAGCTTCTTCTTTTCTTCTATACCCTCCATGTTTCTAGAGACAGAATGATGTTTTTAAATGCATAAAATAAAATATTTTAGTTCAGTCATTTTTCAATTGTGTCCAACTTCTTGTGACCCCATTTGAGGTTTTCTTGGCTAAGATACTGGAGTAGTTTGCCATTTCCTTCCCCAGTTCATTTTACAGATGAGGAAACTGAGACAAACAGGGTTAAATGACTTGCCCAGGGTCACACGGCTAGTAAGTGTCTGAGGCCACATTTGAGCATAGGAAGAAGAGTCTCCTGCCTGGCACTCTATCTACTGTGTCATCTCACTGCCCAAAAGTAAAATATGTAGGATTATAAAGGAAACCAATTATAGTGAAAAAAGATGTAATTTTTTCCTAAGTCGAGGGATCTATCCAAATCCATACTTAAAAATCTTACTCTAAAGAGTCGTTGCTTTTTCTCATCATCTCTCCGAATTGACCGAGAGATTAAGCTTTTGTTAGCTGAAGCAGTTTCTGGACTTTCTTGGTTTCTTCTCTCTGTATTGCTTGGGCTTTCTGAAAGTTGTTTTTCTTCATTGATGGGATAGGGAATAAAAAGTATTCAGTAAACTTGTTTAGTATCCAAAGAAACAGAAAGTTCATCAAGTTACTTTTTTCCTTTTGTTCTACTTTCATGAGAGACACAGAGAACAAGTAATCAAACTGTTAACTATATTTATTTTTTTAAAAAGAATAAAAGGGGGCAATTTTGAGTATTTTAAGCACAGTATAGATTTATTATAATATATACCTTTTACATGCTACAGTAATAAATGTTCATAATGATGAACCTTAAATAATGTTCATAGTGATGAACCTTAAATACAGTATGATCCCAGATGGTTTTTCTCAATTTGTAAAGAAGTATATTCCTTTTAGTTTGTGTTCTTTGTCATATATCAATACTTAGATAACTGTGAGATATATACATACATACATAGAGTATACTCTGTTCCAGTAGAGTGTAAGCTGGAAGGCCTTTGGATACAAGTTAGAGACAAATTTTTTGTCTCATCTGATACATAGAAGTACTTAACCAAGAAATTGGCCATCTGGCAACGGATCACTTCTGGACACAGTAATTCATGAAATTGTCTATTACTGTGTTGTAGTAGTCTTGGATTTGAAAGATACTCTCTTTGCTTTATTCTCTAGCTATTCTAGACAAATAGAAATATATTATAGTTTAGCTTTTTTTTTTAACACCAATAGTTAAGTGTTTTAAAAGCAGCGCTTGGGAATTATCTGGGTAAATAACTATTCAGTGACAACTACTTCTGATCTTTAGGTGCACAGAAGATGGATGCCCACACAAGAAATTCTTTCATACACGTTTTCTTATGCGGATGAGGTTAACTCCAGACTGTTCCAAAATGCTGATTTCCACCTCTTCTGGTTATCTTTTGATTTTACATGATCTTGACTTAACAAAATCTTTAGAGGTTGGAAGCTATCCAATTCTGAGGGCAAGAAGAACTACGTCAAGTTCAGGTAAGGCCTGCTTCTTTAGTGAAGAGTTTCTTAAAATTCAAAAGACTATTCTAAGAAAAAGAGGAAAGAATTAAAGAGATTCTGGGAAGCAGCTCAGTTCAGAAGCTTCTGAATGAATTATCATTGAATTAAGAACTTTCAAAACATGTTATTTCTTATTATTGACGTGGTGTCTTTTATGTATGTGGGTGCTCATTAGTCCACGGTTCATTGCAAATAGTTGTTACAGGAGAGAATACTAAATACGCAAATGTCTTTTTACATTCTCCTAACCTGATAGTTCCATTAACAATGAACACTTCAGAGATTCATCACTATGGTTATGATTATGTTCATAATGAAAACGAAAGCTCTTAAAGGACCTTTTGGAGTCATCAAAGGAAGATCTAACACATATTCATTTTAGTTTTACATATTTTTATTCCACTTGTAGTCTTTAACTTAGAAACACTTGATAATAAATGACACATAGATATTGATGACCAGCTGCTAACAAGTCAACAAGCATTTATTAAATACTTATGTGTCAGGCACTATGCTAAGCTGTGTAGATACTAAAGAAGACAAATACATACTTCCTGCCCTCCAGGAGCTCACATTTTAATGGGTGTGTGTGCACATGCGTACACGTGTGTGTATATACACACACACACACACACACACACACGTGTGCTGATACACTAATACTTAAACTCCTGTGGAGTCTTTCCCTTCTTTTAGCACCAGACTTATTCATGACCTCAGGGGGACTCCAGACACGTTAGTACTCTGTAGTTCAGCTGTAATTAAAAATTCAAATTCAGAAGATCCATGAATTCATTCATTTTGGATACTTCCCATGCTTAAGCAGATCACAGTCTCTCCATACCTTCATAAGTTACAGTGGCCAAAATAATTCATGGCAAATTTTCTCATAAATTCCAAAGTAGCTGGTTCTCAAATGATATATTGAAGCCTTTCTCATGGCAGGGAGCACTTGCGGGAGCCCACGTAACTTTCAGGAACCCAGGGTATTCCCGTACCATGAAAAGGCATTTAATAGGACTTGAGTGGAGAACAGTTGAGTTATTTAATGTGTTCAGTAGGGTTTTGTGGGAACCTGTTACTTATAATTATAGTTTCTTTGGGAAAATATGTGCTAAATTCCTATAAACTGAAACAAATTAATTTTTAGAACACAAAATCTTTGGAAGTTGAGACAATCTTATTCTAATTCTTTGAGATTGTTAATGTATATTAGCTCTATATGGCAACACCATTAATTTATTAAATGGAACATTCTTTTTGTCAGCGATGTCAGATAATTTGAGTTTACTATACTTTGACTTTCATAATCTTATCAGTGTGAGTATTCTCTTCTTCACTGTAGATTGTAACCCATTTCTACTTGTTCTTCCCTTGTGATTTTTGTCCATATTCTACAGATCTTCCACAAAGGACTTACCCAGCAAGCTGCCTTCCCCTGGGGCTTTGAACATTTCAGGAGTACTGGTGCAGCTCTTTGGCTGTTCTGTCCATTTTTTAACCTTGTCCTCCATACCTGACTGTCCCCACCTCTATTTTCAATCATTCACTTCCTCAGTAATATCTCTTACTCCACATCTTAGCAGAACTCATCACAAGGAATGCTATGGTCTGCTCATGTCCTCTATGCGTCTCTGTTGCCCTTTGGATCATACCAACTTTTAGCCTTAAGAGAATTGTGGTGTCTCAACGTTTACGGCTTCATCAGGAGAACATTTGTATTAAAAAGACAGTTTTTTGAGGAAGTTGGAGTCATTAAAAGCACTAAGATTTTCCAAATTCAGTCCACTTACCACTTTTTTTCCTCTTCAGTTCTGGGACTGACCCAGTGTCCATATGCAGTATGTTCCTAGATAAAAGTATTGATGTCTGTTTTTAGAAGTTTAACCACTGTCATTTAATTGCCAGAATGAGATCAAAAGAACCCAGAAAGTACCTTAGTTAGTACTTCACTTGACTTACTTGCAGGAAGGAGAGAAATAACTAAATTGGACGAAGAAGGTATAGTGGACATCTATATTGGAGGTGATACAATTGTAAGGGCAGTTAGGGAACTGATGTATAAGTTTTCTGAAGGAGAAAAGGATAATATGGAGGTAGGAAAAAATCAATCATGTTAATACCGGAAAAAAGTGACTGAGGGAACATAAATCAGGATGATGAGGATATTAGTAAAGAACAAACAAGCTTTCATAAGACAATCAACAATGCACCACATCTTTATCATCTCACAGTTAATTGAAAATAGAATTATAAGATCCCATTGTGGTTATTGATTATGAAAAAGCATTTGCTTCAGTGGAATTAAATGTCTCCGTAGCTCTTTTATTGCAAGCTATATCCTATAACTCCTATCCATATAGCAAGATCATTCAAGACTACTTGGAAGGTGTAACAACAGAAATTAGCCTGTTCATTGACCCTCTGATAATAAATATCAAGCTAGGCTTAAAAAAACAACTTAAATTGGCCAAGGGATATTTCCCACCTTGATGGAGGATATTCATTGCAGAGCCCGGAGTGAAAAGGAATTCCCCGTGGATGGTTAGGTCCTCTAGATCAGTGGTATTAAACTCAAATAGAAATCCATACTCACATACCGACTTAGAAAACCACAACATAATATTATCTGTGTTGTATTTTTATTTGTTAAACATTTCCCAGTTACATTTTAATCTATTTTGGAGGCAGCAGGCAGGGAGTAAGTTGGTCACCTTTGCTGTAGATGATTCTGTTTGTGGATGACACTGTACTGATTGTATCAAGGCCCAATACATTTTTACAGAGGTTCCCAAAGTAGTCAATGCTGCACCTGGGGGACACTGAAATGATGGGGGTGGGATTGGTAGTAGCCTCAGGGGCAATTGGGGGGCATTGAATAAAAATAAGGGTAAAGTGGAAGCATAAGGAAAGAAGAGAAGAAAATTTTGAAAAACCATTTGTACATATTTCATCTGTTGTGTAACAGAATCAAAGTTGTAGTGATTACATTATTTTCCAAATAAACACACAAAATGCAACTTATAACTGGTCAGTGGTCAGGTCCGCTGACTGGTCTTAACAAGCAAGTATTGGCAGGTGAACATATCACATATTGTGTGGAAGTCCAGCATATATTGGCAGGAATATGTGCTTGTGATGACTTTATAATATAAAACCATATGGTTACATGATGAAATATTGCATCATCAAAATTGCGGTGCAGGAAAAACCCCACAAATTTACAATAAATTATTAAATTTAAGATGTGTCATTTAAAAAATTATACTTTTTGAAATGATGCGAATTAAAAAAAAAACTGTTAAAGCGTTAAAGAAAGATTTTTAGGGGAGCACTGAGTAATTCTTCTAAAGGGTATGGTAGGTTAAATAAATTTGGGAACTTCTGTTTTTGAGCCTTCTGAAAGAGAGCTATAATCCCTAAAAGGAGTTTTGGTCTGTTTAATCAAGTCGTTCAGTCAGCAAACATTTATAAGCACCTGTTATGTGCCTGGTGCTGATTTAAGCACCGGTGATACAAATAAAAAAAAAGTCTCTGCCTTCATGGAGTTTGCTATCTTATGGGGGAAGACAGTATATAAAATGTTGCTGAAGGGGGTGGGGTGTGGTCAGAGTGGGAGGAGGGGATGAGAAGATGATACTCATGCAGTTGCAGAGCAACTGATGGTAATTGAAGTTAAGTGAGGAAAAAGTCTGAGCTCTCTAAAAAAGGAAAGCTTGGGAGAAACTGATTGCTTTGCTCTCCAGTCATAAGGAAAAGGCATCTGAGCGTGCTGAGGAGGTGTTGAGTATCAAAGGTGAATCAGTTTCTAAGATGAAGAGATTTCAGGAAATGAGCTTTTTCTGGGGGAGGCCTGATGTTTGACAAGTTGAAAGGAAGCAGAACAGCTGTTTTAAAAAAAAGAATATATATATATATATAGAGAGAGAGAGAGAGACAGAGAGAGATTGAGACTTGGGACAGGGAGAACAACCAACAGGCTATTTTAGTAATCTGAGTGTGAGCTGATGAGGGCCTAGGCCGAGTTGGTGGCAGCATCAGAGGAGAAAAGGGGTCTTATAGAAGAGATGTTGTGAAAGTAGAAATGACAAGACTTGGCAACAGATTGAATATGTGGGGTGAGACGGTGAAGAAGTAAGGATGCCACCTAGATTGTGAGCCTTGAGTGACTGAGAGGATTATGATACCCTCCACAGTAATAGGAAAGGTAGAGAGAGGAGAGAGCTGGAGGGGAAAGAGGAGTTCCATTTTGGACATGTTGGGTTTATTAGATGGTACATCTACTTGCTTCTAAGGGGCAGTTAGAGATGTGAGTGGAGGTTTGAGCAGGATAAATAGATCTGAGAATCATCAGCATAGAGATAATAATTGAATCCATGAAAGCTGATAAGATCACCAAATGAAATAGCATAGTGGGAGAAGAGAAGAAGTGGGAGAAGACCCAGGACAAAGCCTTGGGAGGAATACCCACTGTCAGTGGGAGAGACCTGGATGTAGAGCCACACAAATGAATGAAGAATGTCAGCTGCTGAGATTTCAATATGGAGTTGGATGGACACTCTATAGAGCTTGTCTGCTATCCGAGACAGATGCATAATGAGCTGGTCCCAGTGTTGGCAAGGCGAATAGGGTGGATCGCTTTCAGAAATTTGCAAAGCTTCCCTTGAAAGCAAAGGTCCATCTTTCCAATGTTAACCTTTTACTGGTATTGCTATATAGTATTGTGGAGTAGTGGATAGAGGGCTGGCCTTGGACCCAGGAAGACATGGCTTTAAGCTCTGTCTCTTACACGTGCTAGTTAGGTGATCCTGGGCAAGTCACTTAATCTTTCAATCATGTAGGCACCTCGCTGAGACTTTTAAGGTACAGAGAAGGTGTCAACCTATGTTAAGGGAGGGTGTTCCTCATCTGGGAGTTCCCTATACCAATGAAATCATAGTGTCTATCCTTCTAAATGTCTGTGAGATGTGAAACTGAAAGAACTGAAGAGAAGTATCACACAAAGGACATTGGAGGGGCTCATGGTAGGTCTGAGCAGGCTGCAGCACATAACCAATGAAGAATTCTGAAGAATGAGTAAAGTAAATCATCAAGGAATTGTATGGCAGGAAGAGAAATAGGCTTGATCATATGGCACGAGTGAATGGTTACTGGAGGATAGCCAGAGTGTTCCACTTGTATGCTAATGTATCACTTCAGTGGACTAATTCCAGCTGTATGTCAAAATCTGAAGCCATTTCCCCTATATGAATTGTTTGGCCAACCTTTTTTGAGAATCATAGAATTTAGGAATCTTCCTAATTGGGGAAACTTGATAGTGAACTCACATTTTGATAAAATTTTTTATTGGTGAGAAAGTAGTTTTTGATGTTCTCCTAATTACCTTTTGAAGAAATTAACGGATTCCCCCCAGTCCCCATTGTTATCCAGAATGATCCCTCACTGCTTTCAGGATCTTGTGGGTCTTGTATTTCCTTATTGTACAAGATTTCCTCTAGATACTCTTCTCAGTTTCATTTTCTTAATGAATATATTTCACTGTTTTTGTTGATGAGAATAGATCATTAGAGAAATGACATCTGTGCCATTTTATATGTATTTTTCTTCTTGCCATTTTCATCTGTGGATGATCTTTGGTAATCTAGCCTTATTGATTCTTATCCCAAGTTTCTTGCAGATTTATTTGCTCCTCTAATCCCTTTTGCTATGCTGTGAGGTCATAATGTTCATAAATCATCATTATCTTCTATGGTGCTTTATAAATGAGTTTATATTCTAAACTCTGTTGCCACATTTGTTGGCTGTGGCAGTTTGTGGGCTTTTTGGGTGTCCTTGGTGGCAAGTGCTTCAGAAATGGCAGATAACCGGTGTCAATATCTCTGCCTTTTCATTAGTTTTCCAGTTTTTGCTATCTGTGACTTATTTGAATTGGCCAGGTTATAGTTGTTGGAACTGTACATGGTGTCTTCTCATATTTATCCTGACCTCTAATTTGATGTAGATTTTTGACCTTTGCTTGAACGAGTTGATGGTTTGATTACACACCAACATATGATTCTAAAGTTACTTTTACCTTAGTAACTAGGGTTTTTTTTTTGCAAGGTTAATCATTTTTCCTTTTTTTGGCAGGGGGGAAAGTAAATTTTGGTGCTTGCCATATCCAGTACCTTCCAACTCTTTTCTGGGAAAAAAAAATAATAATATATAGGTGTAAGGCTTCTGAATAGTTCACACACACACACACACACACACACATACTCACACACACACTCACACACTCACTCTCTCTCTCTCTCTCTATCTCTCTCATGTGTGTAAATGCCAGAATTATTTGCAAACAGCTGTAGGTTAAAGTGAGGTAATGACTTGAAAGACCTGCCTTGTGCTTTGATTTACAATTTATCGAGGGGCATCTGGAATGGATAACATGATTAGACAGCTATATGAGCAGCTCTTAAGAATATTTTTACTTGGTGGCAGGACCTAGTTTGGAGATACCTTCTGTTAAGTTTTTTTTTTTAATTGCTAAATACTTCAGGCATGCCATACTCTTGGGGTCTGAAAAGGACATGTTGGCTACTCAGAGTTAAGGGTTCTAAGAATGGGTCTGATATTAAGTGATAGGCCTGGAAAAAGACTGGCAAAGATTAATACAGGTTGATAGTTGGGCTGGAAAATAATAAGTGAAATGGAGAAGATTGGGGGTTTGGGTTTTTTTTGGTGCCAGAAACTGTGATTTGATCAGTTTAGGTGAACATTAGAAACTGGTTTCTAGTGAGGAAACCCCTACCAGTGCAGATCTCCAACTGTTCTGCAATATTATTGACTTAGCGTTTCTGGAAAAGAGGTGACTTGCCTAGGGTATCAGCCATTACAGTTCAGAGGCCAGGTTTTCTTGACTGGGAGGCCAGCTGTCTATTCACTGTGTCATGGTGCCTCACCATAGGCTCTGTGTTTGGGGCGGGGGTGGAATATTTCATAGAATCCCAGAGATAGAAGAGACCTCATAGGGCATCCTGAAACAGAAATCCTCTCTATAGCATCAGCTAATCTACAAGCATTTATTAAGCACGTAATATGTGCCAGGTACTCTTGTAGGTGCTGTAAATACAAAGGCAAAAAGTTGACCAATTCCTGCCCTCAGAGTCAGCAGGTACATATTTAGGTCTGTTTTGTGTGTACATATTATAGACACATACATACATGTACACATACAAATATATAATACACACATGCTTACTTGGATCAGAACTGTGATTTTATTGATGCAGAAGTTCCTGCTGAGGAACTTCAACTGAAGGACCTAGGATAGAACGTTAGAGTATCCCCAGTTAGCAGACAGGATATGGATGACTGTTTAGCAAAAGAAAGGAACAGTCAGATAGGTAAGAAGAGAACTGAGAGCAAGTTGTGTCACAAGAGCAGAAAGTGTATCCAGAAGGAAAAAGGATTCAACGGTGTCAGGTGCTGCGGAGAGGTTTAAGAAGGATGAGGTCTGAGACGACCTTTGGATTGTTTATGGAAGGTCACCGGTTCCGCATTTGGAGAGAGCAGTTTGAGTTTAATAGTGAGGTTTAAAGGCAAGATGATGTAGTGACTGGAGTGCTGGACTGGCAGTGAAGAAGACCTGGGTTCATGTTCTACCTTTTTCACTTACTACCTCATTGACCTTGGAGAAGTCATTTCTTCTCTCTTAGCCTCAGTTTCTTCAGCAGTAAATTGAGCAGACTGAACTAGATGTCCTCTTTTAGAGCTTTCCTCTTTCCAGCTCCAAATCCATGATCTTTTCTATAATCCGTTATAGTGTTTTTAAAATGGTAGTGTTCCTGGTTTTAAGATGATTATTAATTTACATTTTTTAATGTTCTTTTGAAGTCAGATTTCATTGAATTGGTCCCAACAAAGAAATTCAAGTAATGAATCTATTCCTTTTCTAGCATTAGAAAACAGTATGCATAATACCACAGATATTTTCATTGAGACATTGAGTATAGCTATGGTGGAAAATGTTCTGGACTTGGAATCAGGAAGACCTGAGTTCAGATTCTCCCTCCTATACTTACTGCCATCATTACCTCTTCAAGTTTCTGTTTCCTCATTTATAAAATGGAGGTAGTAATACCGTAAGTACCTAATTCACAGGTTGTTGTGAGATTCAAATGAACTGATATATGTGAAGTGCGTAAAATAAGTTTAAGTTGACATTATTAAACTCACAGATTTAACGTAATCAAATTCAAAACAAATGATACTGTACTAACACTTTGGGGGGGATTCATTTTTATCTCACTTAAATCTTTAAGTTAAAAGAAGGAGATTTGTGGAAAGGAGGCCAATGTTTGGGATATGTTTGCTGTATTTAATCTCAGTTGCAGTGTGCCATGTATATTCATTACACTGTACTTTAGATGACATTTTAAAGAATGCTTCGGAAGTATAAAAAAATTAATAGGCACCACCGATCTGTTACATTTATGTTGGTGTTATTTTGCATTTTCAAGATGTGGCTACTTCTCCAAGTTCATCTACTCCCAGAGCTTCTGGTTCACCTTGTCATCATAGTGATTCTAGTTCATTATCTGAGAAAAACGTGTCACGATCCTCTCAACGAGAAGGCAAGTAAAACAGTAGCATTTTAATGTCTTGGAAAAACTGATTCCTTTAAATAAGCTAGGAGTTTTCTCTTTAGTTTTAATCCATAAAAATTTTAGTCTCCTCAGTAAACTTTAAGAAAATGTTTACATTAATATTGTTGAATTCTTTAGGCATAGTCCTGTGTTGGAGTTTGTATTGTTGTTTGATGAGGAGGAGATCGTGTCATCTAGTCTGGAAAAGAATGTTGACCTAGAAGCCAGGAGGCCGAATTTAGTCCTGGTTTTGCTACTAATTCTCATCTGCTTAATTTGTAACTAGATGGTTAATTGACTGGACCTGTCATCTGACCTCTTCATGACTTTCTTCATCTGTAAAATCTAGCTCATATTTAGTTGTCTTCTAAATTGTCTTAAGAGATTGAGTCTAAAATAAAATACAATCCTAGCCTTTCTTTCCAACTGCTTCTCAAAATGAACACATAGTACCTTTGCTGTGCCATTTCTCCCATTTGAAATCACCTCCTTGTAATAATTTAGGTCCTGTTTAGCTTTAAATTCTATTCCTCATATAAAACTTCCCATCCCATGGCAGTGTCTTCTTCTGAACATCCCTAACATTTTGGACCTCTAGGGTTGTTGTGAGGTTCAGATAAAATATGTATAGTGCTTTGCAGACTTTAAGCTGCAAAGCAAATGTCAGTTATTAATTTGGTATTTATCATTAATAAGTCCTTTATGTGCATTTACTTAAAAATGAAATATTTTATTAGTTTTTCTAATAAAAGAACTATAGGTATTTTCCTCCTTCTAAGGCCCATTAGGATTCTTTGTCCATTTTTTTTTCATTTGCTTTTTCACATGTTTATGGTCTTCTGGTTTTGCTTTTTTTTTTTTTTAATGCTGCATTGTTCTCAAAAGTCCAGATTTATTTGCATTCATCTTACTTGTTGAGCTAGTTGTACAGCATTTCATTACTCTAATGTGCCACAGTTTATTTAACCATTCCCTGTTGTGGGATACTTGTTGATTTCAGATTACATTTACACATAATAATATTACAAGAAATTTTTCAACAGACAAGTTTCACAATTTTCCTCAACACTAACAAGCTATATTCCTGAGAATGTAATTATTGGATCCAAGGGTGTGATGATTTTTGTTGCCTTTATTTCCTATCGCCACATTCCTCTCCAGAAAGATTTTTACAAATTTACAGTGCCACCAGCAATGAATAAGTGTACATCTTTCTCCATTCTCCATTATCCTATTAGCATTTTCACTTGATAAAATTCAGTTCATTCAAGATTAAAAACAAAAGGAATAGATGTAAATCAATTTTTATTCAACACAATCAAAAGTATTTACCCCAAGCCAAGAGCCAGTGTAATAGGTCATGAAGAAACAGAATAATTCCCATCCCAAACAGGTACAAAACAAGGATGCTTTCTGCACTTTTATTTGATGTAGTATTGGAAAATCTAGCAATTGCTGTAAGACAAGAAAAAGATGTGAGTGATTGACACTGGAAATGAACACAAAATATCATCATTCATATTTATGTATCCAAAAGTTCCATCCACTTCAACCAGAGAGTTATTGAAGATAGTAAATTAGATCAGCAAATTTGAAGGATTATTTTATACTCTTATTTATTAGTAATAAGGATTAATTTACCTAAGAATACACAGAATCTGTTTGAGAAAAGAACTATAGAACTATAATGACCGAAGTAAAGTAGAACCAAAACAACTGGAATGACAGTGTATGTTGATAGATGTATTGGATTAATAGTAAAAATGGCAGTACTTCTAAATTAATTTATATATTTAATGCAACGCCAATCAGAATTTTAAGGAGCTTCTTTAAGGAATAAAAAATAATGATGAAATTTATGTGGAAAAAATCAAGAATATTAAAGATTACACATTGTAAAGGAATGCTAATTGTGGTCTCAGATGGATTTCCATCTGGATGAGAGATTATATACATGCATACATACATACATATATGAAAGAAAATCTCTAGAAAATGGTCAGCAAGTAGAAGGAATTAACTTTTCATATTTAGGTGTCATATCTTTAAAGTTGAGCCCGTTGAGAACAGAACCTATAAAGGTTTCTAAGAGCAGTTGAACAGCTGCAAACATAACTGTTTTGATTCCTACTAAAGTACCGATCCTAATATAGCCATATTTACTGAATTCTCTTGTAGTTACCATTCTTAAACTTTTTTGTTGCATTAGGGGTGTCACCTCGTAATAGTCTTGAAGTTTTGACGCCAGAAGTTCCTGGTGAGAGGGACCGTGGTAACTGCATTACATCTTTGCAGCTACATCCTAAAGGTTGGGCTACCCTTCTACGGTGTTCTAGTAATACAGATGACCAGGAGGTAATTCTGTCTTTTGAATGTTCTTGAAAATATTAGCTTTCAAAAATAGTGTTAATTTGATTAATAATTGTTTTGAAAATAGATCCTGTTCTGTGCTCCATTTTCAACGAATGTTTTAGATCTATCTTTTTAATTAATATTGGGCGGCAACCCTCACACAGGTCAGAGATGTACAAAGCTGGGCACAACGCTTCAGCTTAACAGAAATTTATTGAGTGTAAGCCATTGTTAGTTGATATAGGGAGTCTATAGTGTAACATAAAATAAAATCCATTTTCTTAAGGAATATTTCACCAATAATCCTATTGGTTTCCCTTTATTCCCTCTCACTATTCTGGGCTCCCCAAATTCTAACACCATTCACTCCACATTCTGTTTGGGTAAAGACTACAATCAGAAAGTTTTGAAATACTAATCTTTGTCCTTGATGTGCCAACATTTGACAGACCATTTCAGACAATCTCACCACTACCTTTGCCTGGTGTAGCAACTATAAAAAGTTTTTGGTTAAGGTAAAAGGTCATCTGGTGGCTCCCCTGATTTTGTGGATAGAAATGTTACCAGTATAGTTGGTTATAATGTGAAATTTAGCAAAGTATGTTATATTTTTCCACTAATTTTTTTAAGTTACAGTTTATGGAAATTTGGAAGTGTGGTAGGTGGAAGATGAAATGACTGAGGGGAAGGTACAAGCTTCTGAGCATATTTCAACTTTATTAAACAACGTATGCCAATTGCCTAACAAATTAGGACCAGACCTCCTCAGCTTAGGGCTGGATCCCAAATACAAGGGTAGATAGACTTTTATGCATTTAAAACAATCAAGTAAGACCAATTAATTAAAAGAAAACAATTGCCCAGTTTACAAAATTTGATTTCTAATTGGAGGAAAGATTAGGGACTTTCCAAGTTGGGAGGGATAATTCCCTGACATCAGAAGAAGAGGTATCCCACTCTCCCCAACTGTCTGTATTCAATCAAGGGAACATGGAAACAGTAACTGATTGACCCATACAGGGCCAGTTTTCAGAGAAGACATATGGGTTGCTTGAGATGTTTAATTGTGAGAAAACTCCGTGTGTCAGCCTTTGGGTCTGACTGGGTTTCTGATCACCCTAATGTAGGTCCTTAGTTAAGAGTCTCTAAGCAGCAGGTGGACTGGGTTCAACTTTGCAGCCACGTGGGGATAGGTTCAAACAATGCAGTAAGGTTTTCTTGAAATTCCCACTGTTGAATAAAGTTTTCTCACGAGATGGAAATTGGACTAGGCCAGAGGTTCCCAAACTTATTCACCCTACCACCCCACTTAAAAAAAATTTACTCAGCACCCCCCTGGAAATCTGCTTTCTTTGACCCTTTAACAGTTTTTTTGAAAACATTTGCACCATTTTTCTAAAAATGATGCATCTTAAATTGAATAATTTAATAAAAATTTGTGGGTTTTTCCCTGCATTGAAATTTTGATGATACAGTATTGCCTTGTGTGACCATATAGTATTGTAAACAAGTCATTACATGCACATATTTCTGCTGGTGCATGCTGGACTTCCTGACCATAGCTTGCCTGCCAACACTTGCTTGTTGCCACCTGTCGGTGGACTTGACCACTGCATTTTGTATGTTTATTTGGAAAATAATGTTATCACTGCGACTTTAACTCTGTTACACAACAGATGAAACATGTACAAATGGTTTTTCCAAATTCTTTTCTTTCCTTATGTTTCCACTATCCCCTTATTTTTATTCAACGTCCCCCAATTGCACCCGAGGCTACTGTTGCCCTGCCCACTTTGGGAACCTCTGGAACTGAGCCAGCTCCAGAATTGAGTCACAAGATGGAATCAGTGTGGTTCTCACTAACACTTGCTATTCCACTTTCTTCAGAACACATAAGGAAATAGTACTTGAGGGGACTGCCCTACTTTTTGAAATTTCAGAGGCTTGGTCAGCCGCCATTTTCGGGGTTTTAAAATGCTGCACAGAATGAAATGTAGAAGCTAGAAAAAACTTCAAAGCAGAGAGTGTAGTCACATCAGCTACTGCTCTTTAGATGAAGGCAAGAGGGGGGATCTGAAGCATACTTTGGGACACTACCATTGTGCACATCAATTTTCTATAGTGATTTTATGAATTCCATTGGTTAAAAAATTTTTATTTATTTTATAGGATCATAGGCTTTTGTTGAAAGAGATGTAGAGATCATCTTGTCCCACTGGGACTGGAAGCCAGATCCTCTGATCATAAATCCCATTCTTTTTCCACTACATCATGATGTTGATTTATCAAGTGAGTTTGTTATGTAAGAAACATTTGAGAATCACTAATTTTCATTTCCTTTCTTTTTTCCTTTAGTGGACCTGTGTCTATGAATTTCAAGAAGGGGCTCCAGTACGACCTGTTTCACCTCGTTGTTCTCTAAGATTGACTCATTATATTGAGGAAGCTAACGTAGGCAGGGGGTACATCAAAGAACTTTGTTTCAGCCCTGATGGTCGAATGATTTCTTCCCCCCATGGCTATGGGATTCGCTTGTTGGGATTTGACACCCAGTGCAATGAACTTGTTGACTGCTTACCCCAAGAAGCTAGTCCCTTGCAGGAGATTCGTTCTCTCTACTCTCACAATGATGTGGTTCTGACAACCAAGTTCTCTCCCACACATTGTCAGATTGCCTCAGGGTGCCTTAGTGGACGTGTTTCTTTGTATCAGCCAAAGTTTTAGGCACAACTGACATCAAAAAAGGAACTCTTCTGGTGTTTGACTTTTAAATTACTTCAGTTTAGGTGAAGTACTTTCTTTATAGATCTTGTAAGTGTGGTTCAAGATCCTCATTCCTAGGGGTCCGTGAACATCCCCACAGTGACATAGGAGCACTCAGTCTAGCACTGATGTTTGATATACTGCATCTCCAAGTCAGACTCTATGCATTGTCTTTCCTCTTCAGCATTCCTCTGCTCCTGCTGATCCTGTGCCATTGTTCCTTTGGTTATGTTGCACAGTAGCTCTTGTCAGGGTTTTTCTTTGGGTGTGACTCGTTGTAGACATCGGGCAGGATTTTTGGTTGGGGTAGAAGGAAACTGGTCCTAGTACTGAATAAAACCTAGAAGTTCGATGTTGGCATATTGGTTGTTACGAGCGAAATTATATCTCGTCCATTCACTCCGCCCTTTTAAATTGCCATTATTTCAATACAAGGACTAGATAATGAAACTGTTCTCATACTTATTAGCTTAGATTTTGTCATAATGACCTTGGAAGTTTATTAAAATTGCTATACTAGTTTTCACAACATGAGGGATTTTGTTTATTGTAAAATAGTAGAAAAATGTTGTCATGTCTCTGTAATTTGTTTCCTTCGTGTGAAGTTAAATTGCTAGTTTCCTTATTGTGTATGCTTGTTTTTATTGACAGCTCTGAGAAGTGAAGAAAGGGACTTTTCTTTTTCTTGTGGTGCAAAAAAGGTTCTGCTGGCGTAGCAGAATGCACTTATTACTGAGTGATGGGAGAAGCATCATTTAGACACTTCTGTTGCAATCTATATAGTGTAGTACAAACTGTTATACTACCTGGGGCCAATCAGTGAGTGAAGATGCCCTCTCTTACTCTGCTTTCTTCCCTTATTCCCGTTGGGAAAAGTTGTGCGTAAGAATACTGAGTTCTTTGAGAACTCTTAATTGGTTTCATTGGTGTTCTATTTGTTAGTGGAGACCTCCAGCACTATTTCTGAGCTAATTGTCTAGTTAGGATATTGATATTGTGACTGTATTGAATGAAATGTAACATAAGAGCACATACTGAATAGGTTTCATATTTAAACCAGGGCTGGAAATCCTTTTCGCCCCTTTTCTTTTCCTTCCTTCTTTCTTTTTTTTATCATGGGCCTGAAAATCATTGGCCTACAAGCAACAATCAAGGGCCATACTCAAGAAATGACAATTATTCACAGGTTGCCATGCCAATGCAAACATCCTCCCACCCTTTGTTATTGCTAAGTAATTATCATTGGTACTTGCATGTATTAAAATATTACTTTCGTAGATCTGTATGTGTAGAATACTTGTGAAGAGTTAGATTATAAATTAAGTAGTAGCTCAGGCCTAGCTCTTGGACCAGATCACATATCCCAGCTTAGGCAGTAAACTTCAGAACTACAAAAATACTGATACAATTATACCAAATGAAGCCAGCTTCAAAACCTGTTGAGCCAATTGGATTCTAAGAATTTCATAAGGAGAAAAGGGTATTTTTTTGTATATTAGTATTTCAGTAATCAATATATGTGACATTTCTTAATAAGCCCTCATAACTAATCATTCAAATGTACAGATGTGCCTCATTTTAGCCAGTAGATACATTCCTCATATGTTGGGGAAATTTCTGTCCACTCAATCATTTTCTCACTGATTTGTATTATACAATTGGGAGATGCTTTTCTGTAGAAAAATGTTGCCACAAGACATAATAAAAACTACTCTTGTGCATGCAGAGAACCTCTTTATGTAATATATTTAGAGAAAAATAATTTTCTGGGGGCAAAGGCCCTCCAACAATGCTACTAGCCAAAATTAATGAAGCCACAAGATACAGTTTATTACATGGAAACTTTAAATACCGTACCACAAATTGTGTTCTCTTGGGGTCCAAATCCACCTAAGAAAAAGCTGTCAAGTCATGTTCCTTGGCTTTTTACAATTCATTCATTGACTCCCTTGGTAAAGGTAATTACTGGTTTTTAAGAACTGAAGGTTTTTGAGACTGGAAAGGTTTTTGTCATAGGGTGAATGGATAGTGGCCATTAGTGACTTGTCAAATTTTAGTAATCCTTGGAAGTTTGTTATTGAAAGTGTTGGCATAACTTTCTGCACACATGGGGTATCAGGTACCCATTAAAGGCTCTTCTCTTATGTTTTACTTCCTTGAGTGTGTATTCCATATGTAGCAAATTAAATCTTTAATTGGAACACAGTTTCCTAACAAAAATGCCTCAAGGAATAAGTAGATGTCATATAAGGAAAAATGGAGTGGAGATAAGCCCCAAATGAAAAATTAAAATTTAAGAACTGCTTAGACTCTGTAGATCCTAAATTTTGTTAATAATGTTCTGTAATGACTACACAGTAACCAGCATGTATTAAGTAGAAAAAGAAAATAGCATAAGGAGTGTTGTACTTTACCTGAAGCAATGAACCTTTTTTATTTCTATAATTTCTATTTCAAGTTATTTTTCTCAAATTAGTTACATCTTATAGTAATAAAAATTCAATCTGTTGTTTCATGTTAAATCTAGTCATTTTTATTCCTAATAGGCTGTAAAATCTGAAGGTATATTGAGCAGTATTCCACTTTTAAAGAGTTTCTAGCCTCCCATCAGCTTACTTAAGGTTATGACATATTGTACAGTCTATTAAGAGAACAGAACTTTTGATCTTTGTTAGGGATCCTGAGCATAAACAAATGCATACACAACTGCATTCAGGGGTAGAGGAGTGGGTGGCAAATTCAGTTTTAGGGCATATGTAAATATATTTAACCTTTAACCTAAGGTGCTAAAGGACTTCTTTTATTTGTTCTCACCATATCCCTGGGAAAAGTACAAATATTACTTGATAATATTATTACACTATTAGAGGAATAAGTAGAAAAAGGCAGTTAAACTCGTCGTCATTGGTCGACTTTATTCTGGAAAACAGATCCTTTTTTTTCCCACTTGGTAAAGGAGGTATGAAACATCCTAATAGTTGCTGACAATCAAATATTTGTGAACTAACAATAAATGATGTGTAAAATAATGCACATTAGCCCATCGTTTGGTATATCTTTCCAGGATTGAATTATTACTCACAAATGAATTTTCCAGGTGAAGTTTATACCTTTTTAAAATCACTTTTGGTTGAAAATTTCTAAAATTTACACTTACAGGATCACTATGAATGTCAGTTAATATACAGTGATGTTCCCAGAATAGGCGTTAGGGCCTTTAGTTAGCCCCTACAATAAACAGCCACAGATTTAGACCATAGTTTTTTTAGTTGTCTTTTCTAGCTGTCAGTGTTTACCTTTAGCATTAAAACCCTGTGTCCTGCCTCTAAACCAGCGTGAGCTGAAAGACATCGAGGCTCATATTGTAAAAGCAGCTACAGAATCATAGATGGGCTCTGTACATGATCTTCACCTTCAGTATATGCACTAACTAGATAGTCTCTATTTTGACCAGAAGTTGTTTGCTCCCAGTTTTTCATGGCTCTTAGTAACAAATAGATGAGGTTCTAGGAAAGGTCCAGATCTGACTCATTTTGTCTTTCACCCACCTAATGAAGACTAAACATGTTCCAAAATAAAAATTATGAGACAAGAATCACCAGGTCCTGGATTTGGAGCCAGACAAGCTGGGCTTGAATCCCAGCTCTGTCGTTACCTGTCACCCTGGGCAAGTCAATTAACCTCTGGTCCTCAGGCTCCTCATTTATAGACATATTTCGTTATTTTTAATATGGAAAAAAATTCAGAAAATACTACTAGGAATTATATGTCTGATTAGAATAATCTTGACAACTTCCCAGATATAATTGCATCCTTAAGACAGAAAACTTTAAGCCATTATCTTACAAACTATATGTAATCTGTTCAGATCCTGCTAGGTAAAGCTTTGCAGCATATGCTTAACATTAGTAGAGGTTACACATTTAAATGCCATTGCGGTGTCTCATGCAAATTTGTGAATTTAAAATAAAATAAATAAAAAATGTGGTTTTCCTGAGATAGAAAAGTGTTGTTATGAACTTGCATGGCGTAAGCCCATCCCAGTGCTCAAGGAGTATATAAATGAAGACAGTTGGAAAAATCATTTACATTTTACCTGTGTTTGTACACAGCAGATATAAATACAAACCGAAACTTGAAAATTTCATCCGTGAATGAGTGTGTGTGCGTGTGCGTGTGTATGTAGTCATAAAATGCCTCTAGAAAAGGCAGGCAGAAAAAAATGCTATTCATTCAGATTCCATAATTGACTTAAATTTTAAAGACAAAAATTGCATTAGAGTTACAATTCACTTCCTTTGTGTTCATATAAGTATTCACCCATTTATTTATTTATTTATCTATTTATTTGTCCTAGACAGATTCAACCCTCTTCAGTCAGCCTGTGGCCCCCTCACTCCAGGGAGTCAGATGTAGTGTGGATACTGTCTATAGCTTAGCCCAATCTAATTTACTTCTACAGATTATGCTTGCTGATAACTTTCTCACTTTTTGAGTCTGTAATGATTCCCAGTGCTTTACGATTTAAAAAAAGACACCAACAAACCCTTATCTGATGTTGAGTCCTGCAAACTAACAAGCATAGCATATACTTGTGAAACTTATAATTTTAAGAAATTTTGCTAGAAAAATCTGTTTTGGTCATTTAAAAAAATTACACTTAAGGTTTTTTTTGGGGGGGGGCAGGGCAATTGGGGTTAAGTGACTTGCCCAAGGTCACACAGCAAGTACATGTGTCAAGTTGTCTGAGGCTGGATTTGAACTCAGATCCTCCTGACTCCAGGGCTGGTGCTCTACTCACTGCGCCACCTTGCTGCCCCCACTTAAGGTTTTAATTAACAGATTTTATACGGAATTAATCTTTATCAGATAAGTATGGAAAACAAATATTAGAAGTTAGGAAGCAGCTGGAAGGCAAGGCCTAGGACCCTCCTTGCCTGGTACACTTTCTGACTCGGATGGCACGTTTCTGAGCTTGCTAAATCAACACCTTATTCTTCAGCGGATTTTGATATGTTCATATTCTCAGCATGGAATTAAAAGGCAACTGAATACTTGGTTAAATACCTCATAACATTGTATTCTACCTCATTCTTACTTTAAAGAATATTATGAAGCATGGCTTTTTTAGTTTAACCCAGGAGTATACTTGTAGCCCAGAAGAAACCAGGAGGTATTAAGAGAACTAATAACAGGCAATAGTTTATTTTGTTTAGTGGTGTTTCTAGATGTTTTATATTAAGATCAGTTGTATCCTGATTTTCTGACCATTTACAAGTTTATTTGCCATATATCATTCCTTGGGTTGTGTAATCTACTTGCTTTTTCCAATAATTCACATTTGCATAGCACTTGAAGGCTTACAAAACACTTCTCACAACCCTGTGAGCTGGGTAGTCTTAAGTATTACTTCCACATTAGAGAGAGACAGGTCCAAAGAGGGATAAGGAGCTGGCTCAGGTTCACATTAGGGTCACAGCCAGGTATGGTTTTCTAACTCATTCAGAAAAGTTGTGTCTACACTTGTTTATACTCTACTAAAGTGAAATTTTATATTTTCAGTTAACATGATTCATTTGATGAGGGCTCTGTCACCACATTACAAAAAATGTTTGGAACTCCATTGTGAGAGGTGGTTAAGGATTAAGCAAAGTTGTTTTTTGTTTTTAAAGACAGCTCTAAACCTCATTTTTTACCAGATTTTTTGGGGGTGTTGGTGTTGATTCTGAAGAGGATTAAAGAAAGGTTAATGGAGTGCAAGTTAATGTGCTCATAATACTATTATTTATTTGACTCCAAAAGAGAGTCCTGTCTATAGTTTTAAGTCTCCTTCTGTACCTATGCCAAGAATAACTTGTCACATCTCAGCAATAAAGGGAATCTAGACACTGGCAATTAAAATACTAATTGGCTAGAGTGGCCATAAAAATTAGGTGAGCAAGGCTGAAAATGACAACCCTACAATTGATTTAAAGAAGTTGGTGCTGGTTTGGGCATATCTAACTTTTAGAAGAAAATGACCTCTCTCTGATTGCTTCTTGTTGCTACACTGAGACAAAGGACTGGGACAGCATTTCTGGTATTAAGTTTACCATGAATACCATTACGTTATTGAATTGTTAATCAAGTTGTTATGGCCTATGTCTTTGAACATAAAATACTCTAGAAGGCTGTCACTTAAAATCCTAAAGTACTGCTACCACAAAAAACTATTTGGAACCTGACAAATCTTAAAGTAGTTGGAATCATACTTTTTATTTTAAAGAAAAATGGAAGTTAAAATTACATCAGAGCATTAAAGGAAAAAAAGCTTTAAAACTTAACATTATAAAATGCAATTAACTCACCCAAATTATTCTCTACCAAATCAGTGCTTTTACTGGAGAGGTAGACAAGATAATTATAGATGTGTTAAAAAAAAAAATTGGTTCGGCAGATTACATAGAAAAGTGACAAAAAAGTATCAGATCTATTTGAATACATTGTATGTATTCCTAAGCAATGTGAAGTTTGTTTGCAGATTTCACTACATTTTTTTAAAAGCTGAAATTTAATTCTCAAAATGGTCCAATTAATCTGGGCATTTCATTAGCACAGGTTATTGTCTTAGACACTGCTAGTCCGATGGGTTGAGTAGATCATCTCTTCCTAGGCAGCTTGGAATTCACAGATAAGCTTTCAGATCACATCCAAAAACTCTTTGAACAAAGGGAAAAGTTAGGCAGACCTTTCTACCCTGTCACCTACCCCAAAATGTGGTAATCTTTTTCCCTAAGATTTGAGGGTTTGTAGGTTAAACGGTCATCCTGCAATTTTGAGATGAATAGTATTATTTTGCAAGATCTGTGAAATTACTAAGAACTCATTAGTCAGTATGCTACAGACATTAAATTGGATCCAGCAAACACAACTTCCTTACCTGAGGAGCTTTATTTTTACAAAATTTACTAAAATGTCCTCTGATTGCTGTTGCTGAAAAAAAAAATTGCCACCCTCTGGTGTTTAAAGTCTCTGAACTCAGGCTGGGCCTTGGACAACATATCAATGGGCCATACGCAAAACCTTTCTAGTTTGACAGGACCTGTCACAGCCTCATGCTTCCTCTGCTTTGACTTTAAGAACACAGTCACTTCCACATCACTATGAAGTATGGTGCCCATTAGTGGAATTATATCAACAATGGATTGTTTACTTGGATCGAGTTTTGCTGCAGACCTATGCCCTCTCTTACAGCTATCTTAACCTGTCACATAGATATGAAAAAGTCCTTCAGTTATAAATTTCAGTTCTCAAAAATGTGTCCGTTATATACTACCTAATCAAAGCAGAGTATATTTCCTCATTATGTTTGCCGTATTGTTAATGTCAGCTGTACAATTTAACCAGATTCCTACTAATTTCCTGTATCAGCTTGACTAAATGATTTGTAAAGTCTCTCCACTTATGGTTTTAATTATTTTTCTCTTGGGACTTAAATGTTCCTTAGGCACTTTTGCTCTTTTAAGGGCCCTGCCCAAATCAAGCATTTTAACAGCACTCTGTCAAAGAGTACAAATAGAACTGACTTGTTTTTGTATCACCGAAACATCTGCATTTCTGGTTAGAGCTACAAGCTAAAAAAGAACCAGCAGCCAGAGAAGCAGAGGCATTGACTTAAATATGAATGTAAATATTAAAATATTCAATATATGCTGTTTTTCTTGGGGATATAAAAGAGGGAACACAGGTTTCCAGATTTTTGTATATAAGACAACCTGTCAACATGTTAAACTACTCAGGTACCTAAGGTAACTATGTTAGAAATCTCATACGTGCAAAAGGTAACCTAAATTTCAGTTTCTTTCCAATATTGAGTTCAAATTACTATTTAAGAGCCTTGTTTCCATATTAGAAACATCTTTTCTTGTGATTATGAGCTACCTAAGGACTCTTTTAAATTATTTCACTGTGTGGCATTTCATAGCACTGTGCCATTGGCATCTATACTTTTCCTGCCAGTCAGCCAGCTTTAACCTTTTTAGAAGAGAGGTGAAGAAATGGGGAATCGGCAAGGAGGGCTGTAAATGAAGCTTGAAAACCTAAGCATATCTACTTCACTGGTTCTCTGCTGCCTGAGAAAAGGGTTAAATATCTTTACTAGTTCTCAATAAAATCTCTTGTAACAAATCAGTTATCAATTTATATGTAAACCCAAGTTTATTAGTTTATTGAATACACAGGGAAGATACAGGGTCATATTTCTCATAAGAAATGCAAAAAAGTAAAACAATATCCGAATGGCAGTCATTGCCTTTCATCACAGAAAAGAACCTATAGAGATGCTATGCCTCAGGATGTAAAGATGAATAATCTTCATAGCTTAGAGGCTGAATGACTTAAAGAATACTTTTAAAGAATATTCTGTCCCCTCCCTTTTATCCGAAGAGGCACTGTGACAACCTAAGAAGTAATCTCCCTTTTAAAATATCCAGTTGAGTAGGCTATTAGCCTGACTGTAGGCCTCCAGTGATGCAAAATACACTTTCTTAAAGTGGACTGGCTTAGTAGACTTTAGCTTGAATTTTCTTCAAACTCTTACTGACTGCTCCTCTACATAATTCTGTCTTCTGGGACCAAACAAAAACAAATTATTCCTTTTTCCACACGGCAATCCTTTCATGTACTTGAAACTATCAGCTCTGACCCTCTTCTCCCCCCTGCCCCCAAGTCTTCTCTTTCTCATGATAATAAACATCTCTGGTAACAATCTCCTGTAAGTATTAGTTTTCTCACTATCCTCATTTCTCTCCTTTGGATATACCAGATTGTCAGTGTCCTAAAATTTGGTGTCTAGACCCAAACACTAAAGGTATGGATGGACTTGCCAGCATGAAGACAAAATGATCATCTCCCTTACTCTGGGTACCATGTTCTTATTAACTCAGTCTGATTGCACTAGGTTTTTGTTTATGTTTCCACACCGCACTTTTTACTCAAATGAGGCTTGCAGTATACAGTCTCCAGGTATTTTTTCCACACGAACTGGCGTCTAGCCTCATGTTCCCTAATTTGTGCAAATGACAAAAACAGTCCCACCGTAGCACTCTTGGGTAGAACTGTGATCACATCAGTGTGAGTACTCCCTTACAACAATGCAAATCCTAACTTATCCATGCCCACACATTCTACGTGACTGGCCTATTTCTTTACCCATGGACAATATCATCTGTTGTCTTTGTTCTTACTATAGGACAGGCCTGTTTTTTTTCTAGCCTTATATTTGTCCTAAGACATCTTCCATCCCTATGCACAATTCATTTGCTGATATGTTGCTGCTTGCTTATGCTGTGTCCCTCTTCTTTACCCTTGCAGGGTAAAACCCCTGCAATCCCCATTCAGTCATACAGTATCACCAGGAGAATAGTGTTTTTAAGAATGGGCTTTGTTTCAGAAGCCTGGGGTCATTGAAAAAAGCATCTTGCTTTTCTCAAACAGTAGCCGGCTTTGCTCTTGTTCAGCTACAGACCAATCTCATGGTCCATCTGCAGTGTCTATCCAAGATAAAAGGCCTAGTTCTATGTCCTATCCAATGTCCTATCTGTACAATCATTCTTGATCCAGTTGGTTTTTTTCTTGGCATTTTCCTGTACTGAATCAAATCCTTTTTATAATCAATAAACAGTAAGCACAATGAGCTCATTGTATTCTTTGCACCTTTGAATCATGTGCCTCTAAAGACATGGTCATTCTATAAAATGGTTTACAAGTCTTCCTATTCCTTTCTCAAACCTTAAAGAATGCTGTCAGTATGTATGCTAATTATCCTCATACAATTTTTGTAGAGATGGAAAAGTGGCATGTGGATAATTAACATTCTTTTTTTGGTCTTTTTAATATCCTAGCATAAATAGGTTTAAACTTCAAAGTCTGCAAAATGCTTTAGGAATGTAATTTGATCCTCCCAACAATGATCGCCAATTTACAGATGAGAAAACTGAGGCAGACAGTGGCTTGCCCAAGGTCTTATAGCTTAGTGTCTAAGGCTAGTTTGAACTGAAGCCTACTTGAAATATTCCAACACCTAGACGCCTCTGGTCAGGACAAATATTTTTTCCAAGATAGTTTCATGACTCTTGAGACTTGACCACACCTTTGAATTTGCCTTGAGCACAGACCCCACTGTAAATTTAGTCTAGGTGACGATCATCCTTGTTTTCTTCAGTGTTGTTTCCAGTTTGTTTATCCCTATTAAGTTTCACATTACTTTCATGTGGGTCACCTTTTTAGAACCTTAGTATGTCAAGAGTATTCTTCCCAATTGTCTGTCATCTGCAAATCTGATAAGAGTGCCTTCAGGCAGCTGGGTGATGCAGTCCACTCCAACTCGTGCCACTTTGGGTCAGATGTGAGTCTGAGAGACTGGCACAGGAGGTATAAAAGAACCTAAGAAAAATAAAATACCTGTAAATTCTCACCCTGGCTTCAGGACACTTCTAAAATTAAATATCTCAATTCAGTAGGCATTTTACAGCATAAAGGTCAGTCCATTTTTTTTTTTTTTACAGACTAGAAAGATCCCATCATAAGCACTCAGCCAGATTTCCTAAGGAAATTTGGTTACAATCTGCCAATAAGTGTCAAATATGAAATAACATTATAAGTAATTTCCTTGGGCATGTGTCTCTCAATTTATGGAAGACTGTTTACTAATCAGGGTGATTAAAATAAATCCTTTTATACCGACTTCCCAATGCACAGATATTTATCTGAAATTTTTTTTTTCAGTTTCTTGATTCTGAGACTTTTGTTGGCCTATGCATTGTGGTCTGCTGGGCTTTTTCAACTGTGGGACATTTCTTATATCCCATCCGTGATCGGAGAACTCTCCTTCATGCCTGGGAAAATAACCACACACCTCAATCTTATAGACTTAGGCTGCCCTACTTCTTTGGCTAGGTCTTTACAACTGCTAAGATAGCTGGGCTAAAATGTCATTTTATCAATAGGTGCTGCCATCTAACATGATATCCTCCCATCCTGGAAAAATGTTAAATTTAAGGTTTTCCATTACATAAAATAATTTCCTTCGTTAATTCTCTAAATTGTAAGTTAAAACAAAGAATTCTCTTTGAAACAAGGAATAACAATTGTTTTTAAAAGTATTCCACTATATAGAAATAATTCATTTATGTGGCAACTTCAAATGTTAGCATTCAACTCCAAACAATACAATACACTATGCTAGCTTGAGATATCTTTTCATTTCTAGCATGACGAGAATGAGCTGCGTTGATGACAGTACTACTATAAAGAAAATTTTTAAAAAGAGTGTTAGATTTTCATCCTTTATGTGAGGATATCACATTCTCTGGTTTAACCAGTCGCTGCATTTAGGTCATATCCTTTCCAGACTGTACAGCTGTTATTAACTATCATCCACTGAGGCCTGGATTTTATGCCTAGATTCACATACAGTATTAAAATATTCAAATGGCAAGAACAGGACATTTAGTGGCTCTACATCCACTTCATTCAGTAGTCTATACAGCAAAACAGGCCTCAGTTAACACCTGCTGTTGGCTGGTCAGACTTAACTACATTAAAATCTGTGAACCTGACTCATCTGAGAACTCCTCAGGTACTTGCTTAGAGCTGACTTCTAATTTATCTGGAATTGAAATAAACCTGGTTATATAGTTTGCTAGACGTCCAAATTGTAAAATGCTGAAGTGACAGTTGAAAACAATGGAGCAGTCAAAAACAAAAGGAGAGACAGAAGAACTCCAAAAAGCACAATGGTTGTAGGCTTGAATAACGCGTATACACCTAAATAGGCAACAAGAACTGTATCACAGCAGACTACAATAATGATGACTCAGCCCTTAAAAAACTTAATTCCATCCAGTATCTTCTATTTAAGAAAGTGGATAACCATATAATACATTCCAATACTTTAGAATGTTTTAGTGCTTATAGCAGTAAACCTCAGGTATGTGCAAATTAACTTAAGGAGCTCTTCTCTGATGCTTGATAGAGGAGTTATTACTATACTTAAAGGTCTCCAGATAAAATTTTGGCATAGTGTACCAAAAAAAATGTAGAAGGAAGCAACATGACCAGTTAACATGAGTTCTATAATTAAGGAATAGCATGGAAATAGAGAATGGAAAAGTATTACAGCTAAAGCAATAAATAAATATGTGATGACGAAAGTTGATTTAGGTTAAGACACCCAAATGAAATGGCAAAGGATCTGCAGCTTCAATGTAACTCAAAATAATCTAAATGTTTTATGTCAGTTGACCCAGAAAAAAATGGGTTAAAGAAAAATGCACCAAAATACAGGGGACCAAAAAAGGAAGACTGACTTAAATATATTACACCAAATGTTGACAAAGAAAAATCAGACACTTTAACAGGCTTCATTAATAAATTGGTAAAATCACTAAATTCTATGTATCAAATGAAAATAGCTTTAATGCAAAGCATAAGAAAACAAGACGTGCTATTTGTCAAGTATTCAATTTGGGGTATTTTAAATAAGCAAAGGACAATTTTAAAACAAGATAATTTAATCTTTTAAGATTGGAGAAAAATTTCCAAGTTCCTAAAATATACATAATACTTTGCTCTTCATCAGAAAACAAATGGAGATATCTTTTATTGAAGTTAAAAAGCAAAACTGGATCCAAGTGCTTTCCCCCTTTTACTGCAAATTTTACTTCATGACTGAATACCACATAGTACATAATTTCACCTATACTGGATCTGCTTTTCAGACATGACTGCTTTGCCATGAAGCCCAGTTTTATTAACGTGTTCTTTTTCTTACACATATCTTTCTACTACGCTGCACTGAAATATAAGTATTACTCCAGTAATCTACACTTAGGAATTTCAGTTCTCCATCCACACGATCCTATTTTACAGCACTGTTCACAATATATATATTACATGGTCTGTACAACCTTAGCTAAGATGAATGCTAACTAAGAAGAAAAGCCCATTTTTTTCTGGCCACTTGTAAATAAAATAGAGATGCAGCAGAAGTTATTGACATACAGAGGCTGTGTTTTACTATATTGGGGGCACACACAAATGTTTAGGACTGTGTACAAAACTGTAACTTATTCCTGGAGGCATTTAATTAAGGGCAAAACAAAAAGCACCCCCATGTTCACAAATAGACAATGGGGTGACACAAAGACCACTTTAAAAGCTTTTCAGATAAAGTTAACAAACATTTACCTTTTCAAAAGTCTTACAGCAAGCTAGTTACACTGAAGTTGAAAATTCAGTGACTACACTTTTTTTAAAGTCCGAAACAATGCAGATGGCTAAATGATCCACACAAGTATCATCCAATCTTTTGTCAAACTGAAGATGTCTTGTGTGATGCAAAATCATCTTCATCTATAACATATGTGCATTCTGGTTTTCATATGCTGTAACAAAGTGACAAGGAAATCCAAAATAGCATCCAGAGTTAGAAGCATTAAAAATGTTATTTCATGAGCCAACTTGTTTATTGAAAAAAAAAAGAAAAAGGACAAAGCAAAACTAAACAGAGAGGGAAAACTAGGCACTCTCTCCAACTTCTAATTTCATTTACAGTCTACAAAAGTGCATGAGAACACAACTTCTACCAACTGGAGTGTAAACACAGGAGTGGACCAAGATGGAATAAAGATAATACAATCAATTCAGTAGACCAAGGTACAATGGAGGGGGAAATAATTTACAATGCATGCATACATAAGCGTGAGTATTTGGGAATATTTCCAAAGGTTTTGTCTGAAAACATGACCAAAATCAAGGCCTACCTCACATATTTTTTAAAAATTTAAACTCTGAAAAGTGCCACTCCATTTGCTTAAATAATCTTCCACTTATTAAGTTTTAGGTCGCCATACACACATATTTGGTGATTTGAAATGGTAACATTTAACCCTGAATAGTGTTAATAATATCCTTAATGCCAGTTTATATCTTTTCATCTACAACATAACAAAATGGGGCCACTTTAAGGCTGTTAATGCAGTTATAGAAAGCAATTTTTAAAAATGGTGTTTGCTGGATTCTCATTTCATATAGCTGAAGATGTCAAATTCACTAGATCAGTCAGTCACATACTGCATTTAGAAGTATGTATTCTTTCTAGACTTTTCACTAACTAATCCCATGCAACCCTTAGTAAACGCCACTTGTCAAAGCCTTGATTTTAAGCACAGATTCTCATAGATTATTAAAACATTTGAATGGCAAGGTCGGGACATTAAACTGCTGTACAACATCCATTTATCACTCCTATAAAAAAGGAGGCAGCAGTTCTAAGTTGAAAAGTCACTGATGTCAGTATGGAAGATATCTGAAACCAACCTATTTTAAAGTTAAATATTTAGTAGCTCTTTTATAGGTTAAATAATTTTCTTAGGATATTTCTGTTTGTAAAATTCTGATTTATGTCAGTCATTTCGACCACGTTATTTACCTGAAAAAAAAGGTTTAAATCCCATTTCTTCAGTAAATGATATTTCCAACTTGTTTAGCTACTAGCTGTCAAGATATCTAGTTAAGCGTCAACTGCTAAAATTCCAAAGTCTTACCCAGAAGCTTAAGACTTGGTTGAATTTTATGGTATATGAAGATAATCTGAAATTTGGGTCCCAACAAAAAATTAGCTAGTCTAATACAAAGCAAGAGTTCAGGTTTTTTCCAGGTTTTGTTCAGAAACCGGAAAAAGCACAGGCTACAAAATAATGAACTTTTGCAAAGCCAGGACACATGTCAGAGGTGGAGATGAAGTAACAACTAAATAAAGCTGCTTCTTTTCAAGGGGAGAAGGGAGGAAGGATTATAGTGAGTTAGTGGAATTCAAGTTACCTAAGTGACCATGCAAGGAAACAAAACACCTGTGCTGATGAAGCACCAATTCAATCAGACACAGTTCTGTGCCATGTGAAAATGGAATGAAAGTTTTTGTTTCAAAGGACAAACTAACAGATTCAAGTTTCCTCATTTTTGTGATGAAATTTAACTTTAAACAGGATAAATCAACATCTAAAGTTATTCTTCAACATAAATCTTGGATCCATTAAATGAGAGAATTACATCTAGAAAGGAAAACTGAAGCTTATAATTATTAATTTAAAGTTCTGAGTTTTCCAGAACAGAAAGTTATTTTGTAACAGTTGCTCAGTTCCATCACAATAAAATCCTATGTGACTTAAGAGCAACACAGTTTTGGTAACTGTATAAATTTGGCTTTACAGTGCAGGTAGGCAGTTTTTCCATGAAAAGCCCATACCTAATAGAGCTGCTTCTCTTCTCTATTTTGCTTTCCTCCCTGACTCTCCAAATTCTGAAACCTCACAAAACTAAAGATCCTTTTCTACAGCTTTAGCGAGCAAATGACAGTAAAGCACAAAAAGCCTGAGAAATCTCAGGACACTAGGGCTCTTTTCTCCAGCTGTTTGTGGCAGCTCAAGTTTTAATATAGACTGTTCAAAGAATTTTAAAAAAAAATCACTTCTTGGACTTTGAACCTTTCCATCAACACTGATGGTAATTAACAATAACAAAAGTCTAGATCTAGCAAGTATTGATAAAAAATAATTTTAACTTCCCTACCCATAAATCTTTATTCTCATTTTTTATCCCAAAGAAAAATTATTCTGCTCATTTCATCTTGCTCAGTTTGACTTATGACACTGTCTAGGTATTCAACCTGTTAACAACCAAGGTATAACTGAAGTCTTCTTGGAAGTTCTACTGAGCTTATGATTGGGATTTTATTGATGACCTCTTTCATAATACCTTTAACATGAACTCATAAGTTGCATTAATTATGCCCCAAGATATGAGGGATCGATGGTAATTCAGATGGGCACCTCTGAAAAGATGTGTCAATTTCCCATGACGCTCTAGCCAGATTTTTGCAAAAACCTTGGGGAAAGACTGAAATTCCCCACCAATCTGAGACTGCATTCGAGTTTTGACAACATTCACTGGAAAAAACAAGAATCCCAACATGGCACCTAATAGACCTCCACTGATAAAATCATCAATCAAATGAGCGCTATGAGAATTTGCTTCAGGCAAATGTTCCTTGATGGGTCCTCGAAGGCCAAAAAACAGTACATTGCTGAGTCCATTACGGAAAAGAATGGGTATCAAACCTCGATAATATTCTCCAATTCCATAGGATCTCAAAGCCTTGAGAGCATGATAAGTGTTTGTAAATTTATCTTGATGCTTGTTGTCTTGCAGCAGTGTCTGTACACGTTCCAAAGGTGTAAGAAGTGCCTCTGTTGCACCAGCCATAGCGGCTGCTGTACTTCGAGTCACAATTTCAGGAGTACTGATATGCTGGCAGAGAATGAAAGAGAAATCTTCATAGAGACCAAACATAAGTGCTAATGTTGTAGTCTTCTGCATCAATGGAGGCAGGATCCCTCTGTACAAATTTCGCAATCCCTCCTTCTGTAACTGAAGTATTGCACCTCGAGTTTTGAGTCCATACAGCTGCTGCCGAAAAAGGATCTTCTGAATGGGGTATGTGATTGCTATGTTGTTAAAGGCTGCAAAGCAACCACAAAGGTAGTGCTTAAAATTATTAACAGTGTGAGGTGATATATCCTGCTGTGGAGGAGACAGGATTTTTCGCCTCTTTTCGTGAGCTTCTGAATCCATCATATCGAAGAAAGTTTTTCTTCTTCATATGGGAATTTTTTTTACCTACAAAAGGATATGGCATGTGAGTAAGACTGTAAATATGTTTTGATCCACCAATCTTTTCTCAGAATTCAAAATATTTCCTAAATTTGTGACTACAGTCAATTTGCTCCATTAGTCTGTGACATGTTCTAATATATCAAATAAATGATTATAGTGAAAAACACAATGCCTACAACTAGGGTATATCACATCAGCCTACCTTGCCCCACACAGGATTTATACAAATTTGAATTAAAATCTCAAAAGAAAACTCAATATAACTGATCTAAGATATCTCAATCTAAAGATAAGAATATGAGATGCAATTCTGGGAACTAAATCAAACTCACCAAATTTACTTTTCATTTTATAAATATGTCAATTTACTTTAATAGCACTGAAGACGAAGAGGTGACCAGAGGAGTGGCTGGGGGGAAAGGGAAGTGGTGGCTCTACCAGCTGATGCTTCTTAAAAAGTACACTTCAAAAAATCTGGTCTTTTCATTCCTACATCCCACCCCCAACATGATTCCTCTTTGTGGGTCCTTTTTCTTTCTTTGTTTATTTTAATATGCTTTCATAGAATAAAAATTGTTACTAGAAGGATGATTAAACACAATATAGGATATAGTGAGATTTGTCCCAGGATGGACTGGACAACTAGCATCTATTAAGGATGACTTTATCAGTCACTTTCATTTTGGGGCATATACAATAATATAATATTCATTAAAGAATACTAAAACCCTTTAAAGACCATTCTTCCAATTGCAAAATTCTAAATTACAGATTCCAATGGGAGAAAAACCTTCGATTAGATGATTAAAGAATTGGAATAAAATCTGATAAGATACCTCAAAAAAACTGATCTAAGAGATCACAGTCTAAAGAAATAAAAGAATTTTTTGGAACAAAATCAACCTCATCAAAATTTTCTTTCAATTTCATGTTCTACTTATTCTCTTTAGTAAGCATTTGGGGCAAAAAAGTGACCAAAATATGCTAAAGAATAAAGACTGAGTATGTAGGAAGGGAAATAGCATTCTACTGCCAGCATATCAGTATTCAGGAAATCACTGTCCCAGCTCTGTGATCTTGGACAAGTAAATCAATCAATAAACATTTATCAAAAGCCTACTCTATCCCAGGTATTGTTCTAAGTGCTGGGGATACAAAAAGGGGCAAAAAGTCCCTGCCCTCAAGGAACTTACAATCTTAATGGGGAAGACAACATGCAAACAAATATATACAAAGTAAACTACATACAAGATAAATGTGTTGTTTAGTTGTGTGCAACTCTTCATGACCTGCTGTTCTCTTGGCAAAGATACTGGACTGGTTTGCCATTTCCTTCTCCAACTCCTTTTACAGATGAGGAACTAAGGCAAACAGGGTTAAGTGACTTGCCCAGGGTCACACAGTAAGTGTCTGAAGCCAAATTCATGAAAATGAGGCTTCCTG
Organism: Trichosurus vulpecula; assembly: GCF_011100635.1. Classification (NCBI taxonomy): domain Eukaryota; kingdom Metazoa; phylum Chordata; class Mammalia; order Diprotodontia; family Phalangeridae; genus Trichosurus; species Trichosurus vulpecula. The sequence goes on along the minus strand of NC_050573.1, from coordinate 544,994,109 downwards.
ATTCCCAGCCCTGTGCTCTATCCAATATGTCACTTAGTTGCTACAGGATAAACAGTAAATAATTAACAAGGAAGGCACTAGAATTAAAAAGGGTTGGAGAAGGCTTTGTAACAAGTGGAATTTTAGCTGGGACCTCAAGGAAGCTAAAGGGTTTGGTGATTGGGAGAGGAGGAGGGAGATCATTCCAAGCTTAATCTGTTTCCTCATCTATAAAAGGAAGGCATTGGACTAGATGTTAGCCAAGGTCACAGATGCTAGGATGAAAGGAAAGAAAAGGTTCCTGTCCTCCAAGAAATAACAGTAGCTAGAGCAATACAATACTCACATGAAAGTCATTTGGAACACTTATAAAACATTCTGAAAGAATATACAGCAAAATAATATCAAATATGTATGCAGAGAGAAGGTTCATAGTAAAAGTTGAATTATAGTGTATCAAGATAAAGGATGGCTTTCTGGAAGTGAAAGAAAGGGATACAGAAGAGACAAGCAAATTTTAGAGACTACTTATAAATATCTACAGGAATGAGCCACATCAACATTCACAATATGCCAGAAGATATAAGGAAGCTGCAGTTGAATGGAAGGATGGCTCACAGGTTCCCCCTAGGAGAGGAAAATAAAGGAGTTGCTTCCAACAAGAAACATCAAAGAGGTAAACCTCTACAGCCTCATGCAAAAAAAAAAAACCCAAACCAAACCAAACAAAAAACCACTATCAAGTTAACTGTAGTTTATACACTAGCATCTATTCTGGAGTATGAAAAGGTAGAAGAATCCTATTAAGAACCTGTTCATCATAGAAACAATTGATAACTTCATCTAAGAGAATGACAATAATAAGACAGCATGCCAAAATTTATGTGATGCAGTGATAGCAGTTCTTAGGGGAAGTTTTATATCTCTGAATAAAACAGAGAAAGAAGAGATCAATGAATTGGGCATGCAACTGAAAAAGCTAGAAAAAGAACAAATTGAAAATCCCCAATGAAATATCAAACTAGAAATACCGAAAACCAAAGGAGAGATTAATAAAATTTAAATTGAGACAACTATTGAACTAATAAAATTAACTAAGGGCTGGTTTTATGAAAAAAAAAAAACTCGATAAAATTGATAAACCTGTGGTTAATCTGACTAAAAATAAAGAAAACCAAATTACCAATATCAAAAATGAAAAGGGTGAATTTACCTCCAATGAAGAGGAAATTAAAACAATAATCAGGAATTATTTTGCCCAATTGTATGCCCATAAATTTGGCAATCTTAGTGAAATAGATGAATATTTACAAAAACATAAATTGCCCAGAGTAACAGAAGAGGAAGTAAAATATTTTAAAAACCCCATTTCAGAAAAAGAAATCGAACAAGCCATCAATGAACTCCCTCGGAAAAAAATCTCCAGGGCCAGATGGATTTACAAGCGAATTCTATCAAACATTTAAAGAACAATTAATCCCAATACTATATAGACTATTTGGGAAAATTGGCGAAGGAGTCCTACCAAATTCTTTTTATGATACAAATATGGTACTGATACCTAAACCAAGAAGAGCCAAAACAGAGAAAGAAAATCATAGACCAGTTTTCCTAACGAATATATATGCAAAGATTTTAAATAAAATATTAGCAAAAAGATTATAGCAACTTATTATGAGAATAATACACTTTGATCAGGTAGGATTTATACAATGTAGGGCTGGTTCAATATTAGGAAAATTATCAGAATAATTGATCATATCAACAATAAAACAGAAACCATGATTATTTCAAAAGATGGAGAAAAAACTTTTGACAAAATACAACACCCATTCCTATTAAAAACACCAGAGAGCATAGGAATAAATGGAGCCTTGCTTAAAATGATAAGTAGCATCTACCTAAAACCATCAGCAAGCATTATATGTAATGGGGATAAGCTAGGTGCATTTCCAATAAGATGGTGGGGCAGGGTTTGAAACAAGGATGTCCATTATCACCACTGTTATTCAATATGTACTAGAAATGTTAGCATTGGCAATAAGAGAAGAAAAGAAATTGAACGAATTAGAATAGGCAAAGAAGAAACTAAGCCTTCACTCTTTGCAGAAAATATGATGGTATACTTAGAGAATCCTAAAGCATCAAGTAAAAAACTACCTGAAAGAATAAACAACTTTAGCAAAGTTGCAGGATATAAAATAAACCCACCTAAATCCTCAGCATTTCTATATGTTACTAACAAAGTCCAACAGTAAGAGACAGAAAGAGAAATTCCATTTTAAAATTACTATAGACATTATAAAATATTTGGGAGTCTACCTGCCAAAACAAACCCAGGGCCTATATGAGCACAATTAAAAATACTTTTCACACAAATAAAGTCAGATCTAAATAATTGGAAAAACATCAGTAGCTCGTGGGTAGGTGGAACTAATACAATAAAAATGACAATTCTACTTAAATTAATTTACTTATTCAGTGCCATACCAATCAAACTACCAAAAATTACTTTATAGAGCTAGAAAAAACTATCAAAATTCATCTGGAAGAACAAAAGGTCCAGAATATAAAGAAAATTAATGAAAAGACAGACTAGGGAGGGTGGCCTAGCTATACCAGATTTTAAATTGTATTATAAAGCAGCTATCATCAAAACCACTTGGTACTGGCTAAGAAATAGAGGGGTAGATCAGTGGAATAGGTTAGGTACACAAGACACAGCAGTCAATGACTGTTTGATAAACCCAAAGACCCCAACTTCTGGGATAAGAACTCATTATTTGACAAAAACTGCTGGGAAAACTGGAAAATAGTATGTTAGAAACTGGGCATAGACCAATATCTTACACCGTATACCAGAATAAAGTCCAAATGGATACATAATCTAGGTATAAAGGCTGATACTATAAACAAATTAAGGGAGCAAGAAATCAGTCAGATTTATGGAGAATGGAGGGATTTATGACCAAACAAGAGATAGAGAACATTATGAAATGCAAAACTGATAATTTTGATTACATTAAATTGAAAAGTTTTTGTATAAGCAAAGCCAATGCAACCAAGATTAGGAGGGAAGCAGAAAACTGGGAAAGAATTTTTATAACTAGTGACTCTGATATAGGCCTCATTTCTCAAACATACAGAGAAATGAGTCAAATTTACAAGAATACAGGTCATTTCCCAATTACTAAATGGTCAAAGGATATGAACAGGCAGTTTTCAGAGGAAGAAATTAAAGCTATCTAGAATCATATGAAAAAATGCTCTAATCACTATCGATTAGAGATGCAAATCAAAACAACTGTGAGATACCACATCACACCTATCAGATTGGCTAACATGACAACAGGAAAATGACAACTGCTGGAGATGTGGAAAAGTTAGAATACTAGTTCATTGTTGGTGGAGCTGTGAGCTGATCCAACCGTTCTGGAGAGCATGCCCAAAGGGCTATAAAAATGTGCATACCCTTTGACCCAGCAATACCACTTCTAGGGCTGTAACCCAAAGAGAGCATAAAAATGGGAAAAGGACCCACATATACAAAAATATTTATAGCAGCTCTTTTTGTGGGTGGCCAAGAACTAGAAATTAAGGGGAGGCCCATCAATTGGGGAATGGCTGAACAAGTTGTGGTATATGAATGAATGGAATACTACTGTTCTGTAAGAAATGGTGAGTAGGTGGACTTTGGCAAAACCTGGAAAGACTTATATGAACTGATGCTGGGTGAAGTGAACAGAACCAGGAGAACGCTGTACCCAGTAACAGCCGTGTGTGAGGACTGATTTTGATAGACAGCCCTAAAACTTTTCCAAAGGACTCATGATGGAAAATGCCATCCATATCCAGATAAAGAACTATGGAGTTGGAATGCAGAGCAAAGCAGATTATTTTCTCTTTTGTTTTGTTTTCTTTCTCATGGTTTCTCCCATTTGTTATAGTTCTTCTATGCAACATGAGTAATGCGAAAATGTGGTTCATAGGAATGTATGTGTAGAGCCTTCTTGGGGAAGAAAATTTAAATCTTATATAAGTGAATGTTGCAAACTGAAAAATAAATCAAATATTTAAAAGAGAGAGAGTGAAAAAAGAACCTGATCAAATCCTCCAAAAATGAACACTCTATCTTTAGTGTGAAGATGGGCATAGGGAAGGGGGAGAGGGAAGGCAGTCTTATAGACAACTCAGAAGCTTCAATCCTGTATAATTTGTGCATACTTTTTTTTTTGGAGGCAATCAGGGTTAAGTGATTTGTCCAGGGTCACACAGCTACTAAGTGTCCAAGGCTGGATTTGAACTCAGGTCCTCCTGACTCCAGGGCCGGTGCTTTGAGCCAGCATACTGCTCCTGCATACTTTCTTTAAAATGGTGGGAAGGTGCTAGACACTGAAAGCAACAAACATCATCATATGTAAAATTTACTCTCTTAATAGTAAAGGTCACTAACTTAGGGATTATTTCAGAATCATTTTTGTATAATTAAACCATAAACCAGTCAAAGCAAAAGTCAAAACACCAAAGGCCAATGACTTTGAGTGACTCTGGATTTCATTGAGAAAGCCCTAAAATTATTCTGGGATTCAAAAGCATCTAGAAAACCTCACTATCCATCGGGAATCTCTCCAATTTGGATGTCACGTTGGCAACATTCTCAATAGCAAATATCTTTTGCTAGTAGAAGTCATCTTATTTTATGCCTGGCTTGATAATCAAAGAAAAACTTACAAAAAAAGCTAAGTGGTTGTACCTATTTAGGAATCTTATATGACCTTAACATAGGAATGGAAGGCATACTTACTTCCTCTAACAAGTATTGTTTTTGCTAGGTAATTATGGATAATATTCCCATTTTGCCTTAAAATGGCTGTTAATTTTTCCTTAAAATATTTTTCTCTGCTAGTTCTTGATTTGGTAAAAATTAAGATTAAAGTATTTGAACAATTGAAAGTTTACTTCTAGATGGAAGATTACTACAAACTACCACCAAAAAAGTTTTCGATAGTTTGTTTTTACATTGCAAAAATTTCTCCCAGTATCCATCTGCTTTCCCACTTGAAGAGTCATCCCATATAACAAAGAACATCTTTTTAAAGAGACAAAAAGTAAATCAGCAAAAACCAGCAATACATCAACAAAGATTAAAAGCAGTGTTAGTGGGGTTTTTTCCAGTTTCCTTTTTTATTTTGCAATTTTTCATAATATTTACATTTTTCGATGTTTAGGTATTTTTCTTCAGTGAAGCAGAAGTTCCATTCCATGGTCGCTGATCTTTTCTTTTAAACAGTTGGAATGCCAGTGGCACTGTTAACTGCTTTCTGGGACACTTCTTTAGCTTGGTGCACTTGCAGTGTGGTTATGGCTTCATCAGTCTTAGAATGGAGAGACTCAAGGTGACTCAAGCATATGAAGAAGCTCGGAGCTGCAGGGTTTTAGTGTCCAGAGTAGGGTGCATAGTCTGAATGAGTGGAAACAGCCATTCACCCAACATCTGCTTTTGATCTTGAAGAGGGATGGATGCCAACATGGAAGCAGTTAAAGGTTCCTGACCTTGCACACCAATAGCAGGTTGCTGCATGGTAAACTGTGGTTGCGCAATAAGATGCTACTGAGAATTGTGAACATTTGCAGCACACTTAAACTGTCGGGCTGTGCAGACACTAGGAGTAGATGCAGTAGCACCAGCTGGTGGGATGTAGGTTGACGTGTTTGGTACACTCATGGAAACTGTGAAGAGGTTGGTCTCATTGAACTAAATGGTGGCCTAGGTGCTGCTGGGTGGATAATACTGGGCATTTTCTGAAATGGATGAGCAGTCCAGGGGGGACTTGCTCTGAGTGGAGCAATTTGGCTAGCAAGATAGCATGCACTATGATTCTGAATCTGAGGAACATCTGCCATGAAGTAACATGAAGGAGGCTAATAGGGGTTGATTACAAGGTCGGGCACAGCTCAGACACTCATTTGTTCCTCTTTGCTTGGGCTAAAACTACACACAATGGCTTAGTGGTGAAAATCCTGCCATTCACTTCTGTGACTGTGGCTTCCTCTGGTGAGAAGAAACATATAAAACCCCAAAACCTTTGATGTGATCATCTTCCACTACCACCTCTGCACTAGTCCTTGTACCAAACGGGGTCATGAAGAGTCAAACATGACTGAAAAATGACTGAACAACAATTTCTATAAGTAATTTCATCTTTCTGGGCCTCAATTTTCTCAATCGGGGGAGGGGGAGGACTAGAAGATCTCTATGTTCTCTTTCACAGTTTTAAATCCTTGGTATCTAAAATATTAATGAAGCACTCTTTTTATAGTCCTTACAAGATGGCAGATTCTAGAGCAGTGGAACCCACAAAATGACAGAGTGAAACAAATTTCCAGCCTAAGATGACCTGGAAGGCAGACAGGAAAGGTCTGCTGCACCAGTCTGAAAGAAAAGCGCAGTCCAGCATGGGCCACGCTGGCACAGATAGAGCCAGAGCAGGCCTTAGGGAACTGAATCACTGGCACCTGTGGCGGTTTCCAGACTTCTCAAACCACAAATGCCAAGACAACTTAAAAGGTCAGTAGGAAAGGTCTGTTGGACATACGTGAGAGAGGAACAAGGTCTGCACGTCCCAGCGCAATGGCAGGGTGGGGTGGAGTGGGGGGACTGAGCAGCTGATCAGAGGGGGATTGCAGGAATCTCTTTGCTGGCCTGAGGCAGGATTCTTTTGCTTTGCTCTGCTTGGATCTGGGTATCAATCCTGTGGCAAGGAGGAGGGCTGGTGTGACAGAACTTGTGGTGGTGGTAGAGAAGGAATCCTCCTCACAGTTCCAAGGCAGAAAAGAGTGCTTATGGTCACTCACAGACCACAGCACAGACCCGGAGAGGAGTAAACACCTCTCCTTTGATCATACTATCTTGGAAGAATTCGAAATTTATAGGCCCTTAGAAGCACCTCTGAAAACAGCTGCACAAAACCCCTGACGCTTGGGACAGCACACCCTCCACACAGGAAGCTGAGACCTACCTTAACAAAGAGCTAAAAAGTCAAGGAAGTAACTGGGAAAATGAACAAACAGTGGGGGAAAAAATCAGACTACAGAATTTTACTTTCGTGACAAGGAAGATCAAAACACAACCAGAAGAAGACAACAAAGTCAAAGCCCCTACATCTAAAGCCTCCAAGAAAAATATGAATTGGTCTCAGGCCATGGAAGAACTGCTCAAAAAGGATTGTGAAAATCAAGTAAGAGAAGTAGAGAAAAAATTAGAAAGAGAAATGAGAGTAATGCAAGAAAATCAGGAAAAACAAGTTAACAGCTTGCTAAAAGAGACTCCCAAAAATGCTGAAGAAAATAACACCTACCTAGACTAAACCAAATGGCAAAAGAGGTCCAAAAGCTCACTGAAAAAAATAATGCCTTAAAAATCAGGGTGTAGTGGAGCCAAGACGGCAGCTGGAAAGCAGCGGCTTGCTTAAGCTCTCTCCCAAATCCTTTCAAACACCTGTAAAAAACGGCTCTGAACAAATTATAGAGCTGTGGAACCCATGAAATAGCAAACGGAAGCAGGTCTCCAGCCCAGGAGAGCCTGGTTTGTCCCTGGGAAGGGCCTATTGCACAGTGCTGGGAGTGGAGCGCAGGACAGACCAGAACGGGAGTCACCCAGCCAGAACAGGCCTTAGGGCCATGAATCATTGAGCTGTGGCAGTTACCAGACTCTTCAACCCACAAATGCCAAAGACCATGGAGCAGGTTAGTGGGAAAACTGCTGAACTGGGTTAGAGAGTGGTCCAGTCCCAGCCCTGGGGGTGACAGAGGTGGTGCGGCGATGGTGACAGCAGCAGCAGGAAGCTCCTGTGACTGCTTCCAGAGTCCCTGTCTCATATGTGTGGGAGGAATCAAGCAGCAGATCAGAACACGAGTGCAAAGAGCCCTTTGCTGGTGCAGAGGCAGCTTTGCCCTGCTTAGATCTGGGTCTGCATCCTGATTGGCGGTACTTGGGGGAGGAGGAGCGCTGGTGTGGCAGAGCTTGCTGTGACAGTGGAGTAGAAGCAGCTCTGAAAACAGCAGCACAGCCCCTCAAGCTTGGGACAAACCACTCTCTACTCTACAAGCAGTTATACCCTGACAAAAAGCTCAAGGGTCAGGTAGTTGGCTGGGAACATGAACAAGCAGTGAAAATGGATGCAGACTCAGGCTCAGACTCTAGAATCTTTTTTGATGACAAAGATGATCAAAACATACAGCCAGAAGAAGTCACCAAAGTCAAAGAGCCTACATCAAAAGCCTCCAAGAAAAATATGAATTGGTCTCAGGCCATGGAAGAGCTCAAAAAGGAGTTGGAAAAGCAAGTAACAGAAGTAGAGGAAAAATTGGGAAGAGAAATGAGAGAGATGCAAGAAAACCATGAAAAACAACTCAATGACTTCCTAAAGGAGACCCCAAAAATACTGAGGAAAATAACATCTTAAAAAATAGACTAACCCAAGTGGCAGAAGAGCTCCAAAAAGCCAATGAGGAGAAGAATGCCTTGAAAGGCAGAATTACCCAAATGGAAAAGGAGGTCCAAAAGACCACTGAAAAAAAATACCACCTTAAAAATTAGATTGGAGCAAGTGGAACCTAGTGACTTTATGAGAAATCAAGATATTATAAAACAGGACCAAAGGAATGAAAAAGTGGAAGACAATGTGAAATATCTCATTGGAAAAACCAATGACCTGGAGAATAGATCCAGGAGAGATAATTTAAAACTTAGTGGACTGCCTGAAAGCCATGATCAAAAAAAGAGCCTAGACATCATCTTTCAAGAAATTATCAAGGAGAACTGCCCTGATATTCTAGAACCTGAGGGTAAAATAGAAATTGAAAGAATCCACAGATCACCTCCTCAAAAAGATCCCCAAAAGAAAACTCCTAGAAATATTGTTGCCAAATTCCAGAGTTCCCAGAAAGAAACAATTTGAGTATTGTGGAAACACAATCGGGATAATACAAGATCTAGCAGCTTCTACATTAAGGGATCAAAGGGTTTGGAATATGATATTCTGGAGGTCAAAGGAGCTAGGATTAAAACCAAGAATCACCTACCCAGCAAAACTGAGTATCATGCTCCAAGGCAAAATATGGACTTTCAATAAAATATTAAATAAAAATGATTAAAAAAATCAGAATGGAAGAAATGGAAGCTAATGAATTTACGAGAAATCAAGAAATTATAAAACAAAACCAAATGAATGAAAAAATAGAAGACAATGTGAAATATCTCATTGGAAAAAAACAGATCTGGAAAATAGATCCAGGAGAGATAATTTAAAAATTATTGGACTACCTGAAAGCCATGATCAAAAAAAGAGCCTAGACCTTATCTTTCAAGAAATTATCAAGAAAATCTGCCCTGATATTCTAGAACCAGAGGGGAAAATAGATATTGAAAGAATCCATCGATCACCTCCTGAAAGAGATCCCAAAAGGAAAATTCCTAGGAATATTGTAGCCAAATTCCAGAGTTACTAGGTCAAGGAGAAAATTGCAAACAGCCAGAAAGAAACAATTCAAGTATTATGGAAACACAATCAGGATAACTCAAGATTTAGCAGCTTCTACATTAAGGGATTGGAGGGCCTGGAATATGATATTCCAAATGTCAAAGGAGGCAGGAGTAAAACCAAGAATCACCTACCCAGCAAAACTGAGTATAATACTTCAGAGGGAAAAACTGACATTCAATGAAATAGAGGACTTTCAAGCATTCTTGATGAAAAGACCAGAGCTGAATAGAAAATCTGACTTTCAAATACAAGAATCAAGAGAAGCATGAAAAGGTAAACAGGAAAGAGAAATCACAAGGGACTTATTGAAGTTGAACTGTTTACATTGGAATGATCGTATCTGTACCTCATGAAGGGATAATATCTAAAAAATAAAATTTAGGGGTGAAAGAGGAATGTACTGGGAGAAGGAGAAAGGGAGAGGTAGAATGGAATAAACTGTCTCACATAAAAGCTGCAAGAAAAAGCTTTTACAATGGAGGGGCAGGGGGGAAGGTCAGAGGGAATGAGTGAACCTTTCTCTCATCAGATGCGGTTTAAGGAGGGAATAACATACACACTCAATTGGTTATGAAAATCTACCTTATCAAATAGGAAAGTGGTGGGGAAGCGGATGCGGGGGCCAGGGCGATGATAGAAGGGAAGGAAAATGGGAAGGGGGGTAATCAGAAAGAAAACACTTTTGAGGAGGGACAGGGTCAAAGAAGAGAATAGAATAAATGGGGGGCAGGATAGGATGAAGAGAAATATAGTTAGTCTTTTACAATATGACTGTTATGGAAGTGTTCTGCGTGACTACACATGTATAACCTATATTGAATTGCTTGCCTTCTCAATGAGGGTGGGTGGAAAGGGAGAAAGGGGGAGAATTCAAAAGTTTTTAAAATGAATGTTAAAAATTGTTTTTATGTGCCACTGAGAAATAAGATATACAGGCAATGAGGTATAACAATCTATCTTGCCCTACAGGAAAATAGAAGGTAAGGGGATAAGAGAAAGGGGGGAGGGGGTGATAGAAGGGAAGGCAGATTGGAGGAAAGGGTAATCAGTATGCATGCCATCTTGGGGTGGGGGGAAGGGAGAGATGGTGAGAAAATTTGGAATGCAAAATCTTGTGGAAGTGAATGTTGGAAACTAAAAAGAAAAAAATTACAAAAAAAGAAAAAGAAAAAAAGAAGAGGTCCATAGACTTCATCAGACTGCCAAAGATGACCACAATATGCAAATGTTAAGAACCTCTGGACTAGATGTTCTTAGAGGTCCCTCTGAGTTCAAAAACTTTTATGGTATGTTCAGGGGGACATGACATCACTTGAAACAATCTATAATGGCATATATCAATACTAGCTGACATTTCTATAGCATTTTAAAGGTTACAAGGTGCTTCACATAAATGATCTAATTTGAGTTTCATAACAGTACTGGGAAGTCAGTGTGACAGGTATTTTCTCCATTTTAGAACTGAGGAAACCAAGTCTGTGATCTGTCCATGTCCAAAAGGTATAAAGTGCCAGGGGCAGGATCTGAAATCAAATATTCCAGACTCCTAGCCAAACAATCTCTCCATTCTGCTGCTTCACTGAGCCTCAAATGTGAAATACGTGCAGTCCTATAGAAGAGCATTCTATTACTGACTGCTGACAACGTAAGGGATGTACCCATTTCTTTACATGTTGTCTCCACCATTAGTACCTAGGTTCCTTAAGGACAGTGAGTGTTTCTGTGTCTTTGCCTTTCTTTGCATCTCTAGCCCCTGACACAAAGCCAGGCATACAGTAAGCACTTAATAAATTCTTGCTGATAAATGGATAATGAATAAATTACATGGATATGCATCCATCCTAATTTTGCTTCTTAATGACAACATGAAACTAGATATTCTCAGAAATGACATGTAAGAAAAGAAAATTCCTGCCATCAAGGAACTTAAAATATATAAATAGCTGTAATAACAAAACATCTGATAACATGATCTATTAGGGTCTGGGTTCAAATTCTGCCTCTGGTAATTACTGTCTGAGACATAGCAAAGGACAGAGCCCTGGAATCTGTGGATATGGATTCAAATCATCCCTCTGACACTTAGCACCAATAATGCTGATTGAAAGTAAAGGTTTCTGCTTGGGCAAGTCACTTCCTACACCTATTTCTCATCAGTAAGATGGATCTGAGACACTGCGGCCCCTTCCAGTTGCAGCGGTCTCCCTAGCATGATACAAGGCACACAGGAGTAGGGTAACAGAATTTTTAAAAGCCTTGTTAACCTAGTCACAGAAGTGTATTTGTCTCAAACATAATCAATATTGTCCACAGCAGGGAGCATAGCCCTAAGGACAAATGAAATATTTGCAAAGCATATTGCAAATCTTTAAGTGTTATATTGTTGTTATAATATTGTTGTTATAGTTGCTGCCATCGGCAAATCCCTTAAGTTAAAGCTTCCCTTAGACCTTCAGTTTCCTCATGTGTAAAATGATAATATCTGAAGCATCTTCACAGGGTTTGGGGAAAGCATTCTGCACATCTTAGAACACTGCGTTACTGAGTGATTATTAACTGCACAGCCCGTATCCCAGAGCTGCAAATGTCCACTAGTCTAATTGTATCACACTATCTATAAAGGCACCAAATAGACTGTCTCTGTGTAGGACGCTACTAAGAACCCAGTGAACACACGATACTTTAGGAAAATGCCTATGAGTTCCTCTAAATCCAGCCCTGTGGTATATTATTCATAACAATTTCCTTAGGTTAGAGAGGATATTTTTTACAGTCACGAATGAAACTCACTCTAGTTTAACATACTGACCTAGCACAGACAAAGGTTCAATTCTTTCTCTTTCTGCTTGTCAGTCCAACCCACGTGGCTTGCAAAATGTTAACAATCCTGACATCCTCCTTTGACCTTTCTGCAACGTTGGACTGTCTACTACTGGATAGATACAAATTGATCCTCTCGTTCTTGGCCTCCTTCCTGGCTTCTTTTCATCCATTTGCCTACCAATGTGGGGCAGTGCCTCAATATGTTGTCATGGCCCTCTTCTTTTTGCTCTATTCTCTTTTGGTAATGCCATTTACTTCCACAGCTTCGTCACCTCTGTGCCTATGATTCCTAACTCTCTCTCCAGTCGCCTGCCTCTTCTGAGCTCCAGTCCCACAACACCCGCTGTCTGCTAGACATCACCTGAATTCTCATGAGTCTTGCAAACTCAACATACAAAAATGACCTCACCCTCCTTGCGCCTCCCTACCACTCAAACCTGAGCCTCTCAATTGCTCTATTTCAACTGATCTGACTCTTCACCTTTCCTCATCCTTCAAACCTCCTCAGTTTGGCTGCTTGTTTTCTATAAAATCTCTCACATCCATCTACAATCACCAGGTACGTACCATAAGTACCTCCTATATGCCAGGCATTATGCTAAGAATGTAAAGAAAAGTTAAATAAATAGTCCCTAATCATAAGGAGCTAGTAGGAAATAACAGACTATACAAAATGAATGTAAAGTATTTTGGAGAGGAATAGCATTAGCAGCGAGGAGTGGGAGAATCAAGAAAAGCTTCATGTATGAAATGGCACTTAAACTGAATTTTCACAGGACTAGGGATCCCAAAAGGTGAGAAGGGAAAGACAGCCCGGAGGAAGCCAGTGGAAGGAGGAATGGCAAGTATAACAGGACCAGAGAGCATGGAATAATGCGTAAGAAAACTGAAAGGGTAGAAAGAGACCAGACTGTGAAAAAGAATTTCTGTGAAAAGGAATATGCGAAAGGAATTTCTATTTGACCTTAGGGCTAATAGGGAACCATAGTGATTTGGGTGGTAGGATGACCCTGGCAGAATTCCATCTCCTCATTTCCACTCTCACTTGCCACCACTGTAATTCAGGCCTTCATTATTTCACTGCTTCTGTGCCCCCTCAAATCTACTGAACTCCTTTACCTTCAAGTCCAGTTTAATAACATCTCCTCCATAAAGCCTTCTCTCATACTATCTAACACTGCCCAAAAAGCACTGCTTGAAAAGATTTTATACAGATTAGTATTCTTCCTCATTAACTAACATAATTTATAACCGGGAAAAATTAAGCGTAAGCTTACCATTTCACATGTCATAGTTAGTTTGGGGGGGGTGAGGGGTGGGGGATGAGGAGGGCACCTCCTGTGATTTCATAGAAAGAACCTCACAATTAGTTTCTACAACTTATAGTAGAGCTGGTAGCACAGCGGATAAAGTGCCGAAACCAGAGTCACAAAGAGCCGAGTTTAAATCTAGCATCAGAGACTTAAAAATACGACCCCAGGCAAGTCACTCAACTTCTGCTTGCCTCAGTTTCCTCAAATGTAAAATGGAGATAAGAACAGCACCTGCCCCACAGATTTGCAAAGAAGTACTTTTAGCACAGTGCCTGGCAGAAATTAGGGTTAAGGTTAGCTTTAGAGTAGGCTCTATGTAAATAGTTATTTTTTTCATCTACCCGCACCCACTTATAGTCTTAAAGACTTGCCCAAAGACACTAGTTAAGTCAGACTAGCCAGGTTCAGATCATTAATGAGAGTAATGCAAATGCTGAAGTTTCAATTTATGTTCTGTAAAATGGCATAGATGACAAAAGAAATATTTGTGCTTGGAGGGACTGTGGAAAGATAGGTACTAGTACATTGTTCATGAAGCTGTGAATTGGCACAAATATTTTGGAAAGCAATTGGAATTATGCGAATAAAGTGCCTGAAATATCTTCTGACCCAGAGATTCCACTGCTAGGCATATATCCCACAAATACAACAAAATATTTATAGCAGCACTTCTTTGTGGCAACAGAACTGGAAACAAAGTACGTTAGATGCCCATCGACTGAGGAATGACTAAATAAACTGTGGTACATAAATGTAATGGAATATTACTGTGCTGTAAGAAACAACCATGAATATGATTAACAGAGAAGCGTGGAAAGACTTATGTAAATTTATGCAAAGCCAAGAAAGCAGGAGCAAGAAAACAATATACATAATGATTATGCTGCTGTTAACAGAAGTAGCAGCCACTGTAATATAACAATCTAAGATGAATGCTGCAAAACTACAAAGAACAAGCTGGGTCTTAACAAAGAAATATGAAAAGACACTTCTCCCCACTATTTTCCAGAGATGGAGAAACCACAGGTATAGAACACTACATATACTGACAGATTTTTTTTCCAATAAATTGATTAGTTTTGCTGGGTTTTTTCTTCTTACTGTTCTTTTAAAATGATGGTGGTGGTGGTGGAGCTGCAGCAGCAGGGATACAGGAAGAAATTTACGCTATATAAAAACAAAAGATATTAACAATTTTTAAAGAGAAAACTTATCTAAAGTTGCATACATAGTATGTGTAAGAGGAGAGACTTTAACCCAAGACACCAAGAAAAGGAAACAGTTCTATACTCAATGCTGCTTCTCACCACTGATATAGAAAATAATTTTTTTTTAAATTCAAAACCTGAGAAAGGGGCTTTATTCAGTTCAAGGTAAAAAAAAAATTAATCTGATGGAAAGGTAATACTGGATGACATCCAAATATGAAAACCCTCTTGGTGAATTTATTCTCTAATCCATACATTGCACAGGAAGGAACTCAATGTTTGTAGAATAGCTAACATTTTAAAACAAAAACAGAATTTGGTAGTTTTATACAAATAAAATAGCAGTCTTTACACAGATCCTCAGACCTCAAAAAAATAAGACTAGAGCCAGAAAATTAGAATTCTGTGAAACCCTCAAACAGCCTACATAGATTTAAAGTTTCCTATCAAATTAGGAACAGGATGTACAATACCATACTGGATTGAATGGCTCAAGATTCTGTCTTCTGATAGTCTTCTGCTTCATTATCAACATGGTCGTCACCCCCAAGTCCATGAAATTCTCTTTGAAATATGCAGCATGGATAGTAAGTCTTACCAATTAAAAATCGATTCCAAAGATATATACAGTATTATGGTGGTATTTGCCTACAGGCAGCTAGGCAGTACAGCGACTATGCCTGGATTCAGGAGGACCTGAGTTCAAATCTAGCCTCAGAACTAGCTATGTGTCCCTGGGCAAGTCATATAACCTTAACTGTAAAATGGGGATAATAAAAACATCTACCTTCCAGATGTTGTGAGAATCAAATGGGATATCTGTAAAGCACTTATTACAGGGCCTGACACATAGGAGATGCTTAATAATTGCTTATTTCCAACAAATTTACACTTGTATGACTCAACCAGGTAAAACACTCACAGTCTATGAACCTAAGTAGATGAAATCAACCTCATGAGTAAAATTAAAAAGGGGCACCAGATGCTCTACAAAGCCAACTTTTCAACAACCTGAAATCTTTGGGGTAACCAACGATTATGTGCAACTCCATCAATCACTTGGAACAATCAAGCAACAAGAAACTATTAACCTTCTCTTCTTCCTTTTAACTCCTTACAATCTTCCAGCCTTATCAATTCCACCTGGAAATGTTCTCTTCGAAGTTACCAGTGATCTCTTAGTTGCCAAATCCAAGGCCTTTTCTCAACCCTCTCCACAGCCCCTGTCATTGCTAATCACCCTCTCCTTTTCTCTAGGTCTCTGGAGTACCACTCTCTCCTGATTCTCCTCCTCTCTGACCCCTCCTTCTTACTCTTCTTTCCTACATTCTCATCCATACTTGCTCCAATTATAGGTGTCCCACAGGGTTCTGTCTAAGGTCCTGTCCTCTACCATCTCTAGACTACTTCACTTGGTGATTCAGCTCCCAGAGATTTAATTACTATCTCTATGCAGATGATCATCAGATCTACCAATCCTGCCCCAAACTCTCAGTAGACCTCTAATCTTGGGGGTTCTTTTTGAGGGGAGAGGTGAGGCAATCAGGGTTAAGTGACTTGCCCAAGGTCACACAGCTAGCTAGTACATGTCAAGCTTCTGAGGCCTAATTTGAACTCAGGTCTTCCTGACTATTCACCCTGCTGACCTCTAATCTTTCATCTCCAATTGCCTTTCAGACATCTTGAAACGAGCGTCCAGTAGACATTTTACACTCAACACCAACTCATTCTCCCTCCCCCAGCTTTCCTATTGCTGTCGAGGGGCATACCACCCTCCCAGTCCAACCCCACCCCCACCCCTCCAAGCTGCAGCCAATGACTGCTGATTTCACCTTTGTAACATCTCTCAGATAGGCCCCTTTCTCCAGTGCAGGCCCCCATCACCTCCCACCTGGACTACTGCAATGGGCCTGCTGATGACCCTGCCTGCCTCAGGCTTCTCCCCATGCCAACACACTCTTCATTCAGTTCCTAAAGTGGTTCCCAGTTACCTCCAGGATCACATACAAAATGCTCTTGCTGTTCAAAAAGCCCTTCATAGCCTAGCCGCCTCCTGCCTTTCCAGTCTTCTTACACTTTGCTCACTCAGAGTGATGCTGATGAATATATGGCCAGTGGACCCAGATGGCTCTGGAGGAGAAAGTGAGGCTGGTGGCCTTGCACAGCCCTCCCTCCCTCAAATCAAAGTCAACTGCAAGCCGTGTCATCATCTCCCTGATGTCGTGGTCCTCTTCTAAAACGAAGGACAAACGCACCACCACCTTAGTGTCCCACACATTCTCTCTGATGTGGTGATACAGACCTCCTTGCTGGTTCAAAAACAAGGCACTCCATCCCTCCATTCTGGGCATTTTTTCTAGCTGTCTTCCATGCCTGGAATGCTTTTCCTCCTCACCTCCACCTACTACCTTCCCTGGCTTCCTTTAAGTCCCAATTAAAATCCTATTTTCTATTTAATTCTAGCGCCCTCCCTCTCATAGCTTAATTTGTTTGCTCGTTCCTTATTAGATGGAGAGTTGTTTGAGGGGAGGAACTGTCTTCGGCCTCCTTGTGTATCCCCAACACTCACCACACTGCCCACAACAGGGGTGGGGAGCCTTTTGCCTGGAGACCAAGTTCCGCCCTTCCACGGAATCCAAGCTTCGCTGAACAAATCCCCTTAATAAAAGGATTTGTTTGTAAAACTTGGATTCAGTCAAAAGGCCACATCCAAGCACCTAGAAGGTCACACGCGGCCTTGAGGCTGCAGGTGCCCCACCCCTGACCTAGAACTTAGCAGCCTCTTCACGGTGAGGCGGACACAAAGGAGGACAACAGTACAGAAACAGCCCCGGCCCTCAAGGAACCTACATGCTAGCGAGGGAGGGAGCCAGTGAACAGGTTCGTCTAAGGTACAGAGCAGGAAGCAGGCAACGTGAAAGAAAAAACCGTGCGTGAGCTTCTTCGGAGGGGTGAGGGCGTTGAATCACAGTGACTTCAATCTTTAGTCTGAGGGGGCATTTGGGAAAACACCAACTCGTCCGATTCCTCAGAGCGGTGCCCTAGGAAGGGTTAGCGGACACGAGTTCTAGTTCTGACGGGAACTCGCTGCTTCGGTGACCCCTCGAAATTCCTTCCATCTATAGGCACCACTCCGCACCAGTGAGGCTAGATGACTTCTAAGGTTCCCGGAGGAGTCCATTTTCTGTATTTAAAATGACAACTGAAGGAAGTGATCTCGAACCTCTAGATCTAAAATCTTAGCACTTTTTATTCCTTTCGGTCAGCTCCCAAAAAATGTTAGCAGAGTAAGGTTAGGAGGATGGTCAGAGTTAGGCAGCGGGTTGCAAGGCGGAGGAAACTGAGTCAAGATGACGCCGCAATCCTTTCTGGGATACCACACAAATGTGCTAAAAACTAAGGCTTGGAATCTCCCCGGGAAGCTTAAGGAGCGGGGACTAGACCCGTGATGACACTGGTACGGGAGAACAAGGCACTCTGCCCACGCCGCAGGGCGCCTCCTCAGCAATCTGCAGCCTCGGACTCCCGGGCATTAAGGGACCGGTCCCGAGTCCCACTCGGGGGCAGCACGCGTCGAAGAGGCCCCAGGACGTGTTTTTTTTTTCTAGGATTGTTGCAGGTAAAGAGAACGATCTAAATTCTCCTCGATAAAGACTACATCCACCACTCCCCTCCAACACGCGCGCGCGCGCACACACATACACACACACGTGTCAAGGGACAGCTTGTCACCCTAAGGAAGAAAGGGGACCTAATCTAACTGCGACCTTGGGCCCGGCACTTGACTCGTTTCCCAGCCCGCCACGCGAGGGGTCTGGGTAATAATAATAATGATGGTGATGATGATCATAACAACGACCAGCGGAGGCATGGTGACGCCGGGGTAACACCACCTCCACTCGCAGCAGCCTGTCCCTGCACCTCCATGGGGCATCTCGGCTGGCAGGGCAGGAGCCGCGGCCGCCGCCGTCCCCCCGGCTGTCCGCAAAGCGCCCGGCCTCTGCGGGCGTGAACAGACACGCACACGCTCCCGCTCCCACGCGGGCCCGTGAGCGGCCTTCCCGCCACGACCCGGCCGCGCCACGCGCGGAGGATGCGTCACGCGGGAGGGTCCGGCCCGCGCCCCCGGCCCCAGCGCAGCGGTTTGCGGGGATTTCCCCCGCGGCCCTCGGCCCCGCCCTCCGAGCCCCGCCCGGGCAGCTGCCGCGGAGGAGAAAGGAGTAAGGGAGGGGAGAGGCCCTGCGCCTCCCCTCCGGTTCGCTACGCCGCCGGCGCGGCATGCGGAAGGGTCGCTGGCCCGAACCCCCCAACCTTCTGCCCACCCCCGGGTGTGATGGACCGTGCCCTCCGGCAGTCACGTAGCCAGGTCCTGAGACTCACCGGATGGCTACCCCCCATCGCAGCGGACTAAGGGGCCTAGGCTCCCCCCGCAGGAGGGCTATCAGGAAAGCCGCCACCGAAGTGAGGGAGCAGCAGGAGAGGCAGTGCGCAGGCGCACTGCGCACAAAAACGAGCCGCTCGGCCGGCCGGCCTCACCCTACCCCCAACCGGGGACCACGTGACTCCGCGAGGGTTGGCCCAGCTTCCTGACCGCGCACGGAGGAAGTCACGTGACATGGGGGTGTCACCTCCCTCTCCCCCCGCCCCCCATCTCTGCGCGGGACCGTCCTTGGGGTGTATTGGATCACGTGCCATTTCGGGGATCCCCAATCTTTCTCCGTCCGTCACTGCCTGTACCCACAGGCTTCTCAGGGGCAGATGGAAGGCTTCAGCGGGGCCCTTTCTTGGGGCCGAAAATTAAGTTAGCACATGTGCTTTCTGTGCCTTCTAGGAATTCCTATATAAAGCTGGTGCGTACGCAGAAGAGGATTTTGGTGCCAATTAAAGCTAGCGGCAGCCGCGGTGCCCAAAGACAAAAAACACCAACACCCCACACCCCTCTCTGCAGGTTCAGAAGGAAAGGAAACTTCGGCCTCGCCGCCTCAGAGCCACGTGGGGCCCCCTAGGTTCTCGGGTGCGGCTTTTTGACCCAGGCCAAGTTTCACAGAATAAATCCTTTTATTAAGGGAATGACTTTGAACAAATCCCCTTAATAAAAGGATTTATTCTGTAAAACCTGGACTCAGTCAAAAGGCCACACCCGAGGACCTAGATTGCCACTCGTGACCCGGAGGCGGCAGATTGCCCACCCCCATCTAGGCTATGATCGGAACACTCTTCAGCCCAGAGGTCTTAAGATCCTGTGTGAGAGTAATTCTTGTCCCCTTGGTTCCTTAGGCTGGAGGTCAATGAGTCAGCGAGCTGGCTAGAAGATAACTGGTTAACTTAGCATCTGCTAATGAGCAGGTGCTGAGCGAGGCCAGAACGAAGGTTATACACAGCTTTAGGGCAGGCTTTCTGCAGGGCTGAAGGGAGCTAGCCGGTGAGGTTACTCAGTCACTCTTCGTATTTGGCACGTTAAGTACTGAGGGCAAGATGTCAGATGATTGGAGCGGGCTAGGGGGGAAACCCTGTTAACATTGAGGTTAGACTATATTAATCTCCTTAATGTGTCACCAGATGCTCAGTGGGACTTCAACCCCATCTACAACTTTATCATGCCACTCCCCCTTCCCTAGGATAAAGTCACCAGGAAACATTGGCATGCTTTAACTTTGCTGTTCACACATCACCAGTACCTCAACCTCGCTGAGGTTGAGTGATGCCTCGCTGGTGGCTTGGAGGGGGAACAAAAAAAATTCCTCCCACAGCCTCCCTTTAGAGGGGGCTCAAAATGCCAGCCATCTCTTCATTTGCCACCAGGCTCTCTGCTTGGTTTCTACTCCATTATCTTCTGCCTAATACCCCTGTCCTCAGTGCCCTCTGACACTCCATCTCTAACACACTTCTCAGTTTCCTTTTGTATATTGTCTTACTCCATTAGACTGACTCCATGAGAGCAGGGACTGTCTTGCTTTCATTTATATCCCTGGCATTTAGCATAGTTCCCAGCACATAGTAGGTGCATAATAAATGTTTATCATATTGTATCATAACCTAGAGGTCTCAAGAGTTGCCAGATATCAGGTTTGTTCCAGTAGGATAATACATTTCTGAAAGGTTAGTCTTATAATGTCCTGGTGGGATAGGACACATCTACAATAGTGGAAGTCTTCAAGATAGAAATCATTCATCCAATTGGTGCCTGCCAGAGGGTCTGTCTCTATTTAGACAACCTTTCTATTTCTTTGACCTCTCAGGTTATTTTTTTCTTCAAGAGATTTCCACGTAACTCACAGCCTATAGGTTTTATCCCTTTTCTCCAAATACATTCTGGAAAATATTAAGGATTGTTGTTCACTCCTATCTGACTCTTCATGACCCTATGGACCATACTGTCCCTGGGGTTTTCTTGTCAAAGATACTGAAATAGTTTGCCATTTCCTTCTCCAAAAATATATTAAGGGATATCATGGAAAAGGTAACCTAGTAGTAGCAGATCTCAAACTATCCTACCAAGCAGTAATCATCAAAACTATTTGGTAGTGGTTAAAAAAATTTAAAAAAAAGTTGTTAGATTAGGCACATAAGATGCAGAAGTAATCCAGATAAACAGAAGAACCCTAACTGCTGGATAAAGACCTACAATTTGACAAAAATTAGGAAAATTGGAAAACAATGACAGAAGTTAGGTTTAGACCAACAGTTTACACAGTACAACACAATAAGCTCTAAATGGATATTGTTGTTTGTCCTTCCTTCTTGAGGAGGACCATGACATTAGGAAGATGATACTATGACTTGCAAGTGAATTAGATTTAAGTGAGGGAGGGCTGTGCAAGGTCACCAGCCTCACTTTCTCCTCCAGAGCTATCTCGGTCTTGTGGTAAGACATAGATCAGGATGATTGGAGATAACCAAATGGATATGTAACAGTTAAAAATTAGGTAAACTGAGGCACAAGTTTCTGAGCATCATTGATTTATTAGCAAAGCATTAATTTACCAATAAATAGTATTTCAGCTTCTTCAGCAAAGATAAGATCCCCAAATGAAGGGGATAGTTTTACAGGTTTTGGGGAGTAAAGAACAAAGAACAGAGCAGGGTAAGTGACATGGGGTTGAAGATAACATAATTAGTTATATAACTGAAGTGTGGAAAACAGTATGATTGATTAGACAAATGGTAAGGAAGGGCTAGCAATGACCTGCACCTTACCTTCTGTGATTAAGAAGTGTTCATTATTTTTGTCTACCTGCAAGATAATAGCCCAGGCTTCTTTGGATAGCAAACCAGATATCCTTGAAGGATAGCTTAGTGGTCAATATTAACCCATGACAGACCAGCTGAATTTTGAACTAAATTCAGAGACAAAGAACCATGACTTAGGCAATTATAGGACAAAAACAATTAACTATAAATAGTATCAATAAAAAAAATTAAACAGAACTAATGGATCATTTCAGATACCTAAATTTAAGAGTTCACATTACAGGAGTAGCAATAGATGTCTATTCACAGCTATGAATAGAAGAAGAGTTCTTCACCAAACAATGGAAAATTTTGATTACATGAAATTGAAAAGCTTTTGCACAAACAAAATCAATGAAGTTAGAACTAAAAGGGAAATAGTTAACTGAGAAAACTGCCGCATAGTTCTCTGATAAAGGTCTCATGTCCAAGATGCATAGGAACTTGATACCAATATATAAGAACAAGAGCCATTTCCCCTGAATGTACCCCTGAAAGGGGTACAAAGGCAATTCTCAAAAGAAGAAAGGAAGCTATAGACAGCCACATTAAAAAAAATGTTCCAAGTGACTAATAATAAGAAATGCAAATTAAAACAACTCTAAGGTTCTATCTTATACTCTTCAGATAAGCAAAAATAAATAAATAGATGCAGAAAAAACTTTTGACAAAATACAACACCCATTCCTATTAAAAACACTGGAAAGCATAGGAATAAGTGGAGCCTTGCTTAAAATGATAAGTAGCATCTACCTAAAACCATCAGCAAGCATTATATGCAATGGGGATAAGCTAGATGCATTTCCAATAAGATGGTGGGGCAGGGTTTGAAACAAGGATGTCCACTGTCACTACTGTTATTCAATATGGTACTAGAAATGTTAACTTTAGCATTAAGGGAATAAAAAGAAATTGAAGGAATTAGAATGGACAAAGAAGAAGCTACGTTAACCACTCTTTGCAGATGATATGATGATAGAGAATCCTAGAGATAAAAAAAACTACTTGAAATTAAAAACAACTTTAGCAAAGTTGCAGGATATAAAATAAACCCACGCAAATCGTTGGCATTTCTATATATTACTAACAGAGCCCAACAGTAAGAGATAGAAAGAGAAATTCCATTTTAAAATTACTATAGACATTATAAAATATTTGGGAGTCTACCGACCAAAACAGACCCAGGGACTATATGAACACAACTACAAAACACTTTTCACATAAATAAAGTCAGATCTAAATAATTGGAAAAACAACAGTTGCTCATGGGTAAGCCGAGCTAATATAATAAAAATGACAATTCTACCTAAATTAATATACTTATTCAGTGCCATGCGAGACACACTACCAAAAAATTATTTTGTAGAGCTAGAAAAAATAATAACAAAATTCATCTGGAAGAACAAAAAGTCTTAGAATATCAAGGAAATTAATGAAAAGAAATGCTGGGGAAGGTGGCCTAATTATATTATAAAACAGCAATCATCAAAACTATTTGGAACTGGCTAAGAAATAGAGGGGTAGATCAGTAGAATAGGTTAGGTACACAAAGCACAGTAGCCAATGATTATAGTAAGCTACTGTTTGATAAACCCAAAGACCCTGAAATAAGAACTCATTATTTGACAAAAACTGCTGGGAAAACTGGAAAATAGTATGGCAGAAACTGGGCATAGACCAATATCTTACACCGTATACCAGAATAAAGTCCAAATGGGTACATGATCTAGGTATAAAGGCTGATACTATAAACAAATTAGGGGAGCAAGGAATCAGTCAGATTTGTGGAGAATGGAGGAATTTATGACCAAACAAGAGATAGAGAACATTATAAAATGCAAAATGGATAAATTTGATTACAGTAAATTAAAAAGTTTTTGCACAAACAGATAAGCAAAAATATCAAAAATGGAAATTGACAATTAGGAGGGGCTATGGGAGAACAGTCATACTAATGCATTATTGGAGCTATTAACTGTTTTGGAAAGCAATTTGGAACCACACCCCAAAACTCTCTAAACTGTGCATACTCTTTGACTCAGTGACTCCTTTAATTGGAATATAACTCAAAAAGATTTACAAATATTAAAGAAGAGGGAAAGGACTCATATGCAAAAAATATTTTAGAAACACTTTGTTATACCCCAGAACTAGAAACAAAGTAGGCGTTCAACAACTGGGAAATGACTGAACAAATTATTGCATGTTGATTTAATGAAATTTTGTTGCATTCAAAGAAATGGGAAACCTAGGAATGTGTATGAATTGATACAGAGTGAAATGATTGGGAATGCAAATTCACCAAAGTCGACAGTCTTGAACTTGTTCTATGAAGTTTGGATTAGTCAAAGGGCCATGTTTGAGGACCTAGAGGGCTTGGCTTCCAGGCCGCAGGTTCCCCATCCCTGGTCTAGAAGAAAAGAAACAAAAAGCAATAAGGTTAGAATTTTTCTGAGCTGAGGTCACAGCTAGATGGTAAGCTTTCTTCAACCTTACTCTCAGCTGCAAAATGTATTGGTCATGAGTAATTGCAATCTTCTTATCCCATAAGTCAAATTTTGTGAGTGGATTATTGTCAGTCTATGCATTTGAAATTTAGTTTCCATGCACATAGTGTAAACCTTTCAGTGATGGCTGACATCAAAGCCATAAACTCCAGTTTATGTGTACAATATAGCAAGTCTCACTGTTACTAAATGTTCTATTTGAAAAGGCATTCGGTTTCTGATTACCATTACTCTGTAGGCATAATAATGATTCTAAACCTTCCAGGTTATCATCTGTACTTAGGAATAGAAAGCTTGTTTGGATTCTGCAAAGGTCATAACTAACATGCCTGTGATGCAATTGATCAGACCTTTAAAAGATTATTCACATTTGTCTGTTCAATGATCTCCAACTGACTTCAAAGGGTTTAGAGAATATTGCTCTTTTCTGAACTTCTGTTTCTGTTCTCTTCGATCATATATTTATCAGTAAGATCAACAGTGGTTCAGAGATAAAAAGGTAATGCTCTATAAATGTATGAGTATAATCTCCAACTCCTAGAAAAGTTCTTAAATCTCAAAGATTTGTTAGACCTGGCCTTAAGTAGTGTTTTCTTCCCCCACTCCCCCCCCAGGTCAGTGGTCACTCCTTGCTGAGATGATACACCCTCATACTAAACAGAAGCTCTGCAGCATGGGCATTGTCAGTTGGCAATTTCAGATCAACCTTCTCTAGTCTGTTTAAGACTTTTTATCAGTCTCTCTTCATGTTCTTCCAGGGCTTCTTAAAAGCACCAACAATGCTAAAGTAGGGAGGTAAATAATTCATATCTTCAGCTACTTTATCAATTATTGGAAAGTAGCAGGTACCCTCAGGATACCTTGAGTTATATGTTCACACTGTTAAAAATCTAGCTGGGCCGACGAAAGCCATCTCCTCATCATTTTCTGCCATTGGAGACTGACAGTAACTACTCTGTAAATACAGTGCTGAAAACCATCGGCTGCCCTAAGAGACAGACGGTCCAGAGCATCTTGAATTCATAGCAGTATATACTGGTCCACTCTAGTTCTTTTGTTCAGAGTCCTGTGCTCCACACGTTTGTATCTTTCTGCTTTTTTTCTATACCACCACCAGAGGTAATGCATAAAAGCTGTTAGACTCCCGTAGTTCCTTAAGATGATATCTGAGATCCATCACTGATAGAAACAGAGAGGCAGTATGGCATAGTGGAGAGATCCGGCCAGAGTGACCTAGGTTCACATCTAACCCCTAACACACTGGATTTCTGACCTTTAGCAAGTCCCTTAATCTCTTAGTGCTCTATAGGCATCTAAAATTTATAAATTGTAGAAAAGGCACAATAACCTGAATTGGTAAAAAAGAATTTTCCCAAAAAGGAGTTCACTATTATACTGAAATCACAAGGCCAGTCCCTATCCCTAACCATAACAGATAAAGGAATTTTCCAGGAGAATGCTCTATGGTTGAGTCAGTAAATTGTATTCTGTGGTCCTGTACTTGGGTGCACCCAATCCCAGTCACATAATGGTGGTACGCCTATTCTTTTCCAGAGTTCCTCAATTTATTCTTCCATTCTTTGGGTGGTAGAGAGTCACTAAAATAAAACTTAAAATCTTCTGATGTTGACTGCTATCATTTGGTTCTGTTTTCCTTTAAGCCTCTGTTTATACTATATGGATAATTATGATGAGTAGATATTTGATCCCAGCTTTTTGCATACAGTATTCCATCTTTAAGAAGCTGGAATTAGTCCTGATTAATGCTGACACTCCAACAATAGTTAGTGGATCTGGGTATAGCAGAGCCAGCATCCACATTTCCTATTGCCATTAATAACATTTTTGAGGAAACTTTAAAGATACTTTGATATAACCCAGATATGGATGATCTTTATCACTTAGGACATCAAGCACTAATCCTTTCATAGGCTGTGAAGTTATTTATCTTAAATGTTACTTATAAAAGAGTTAAAATATTATAGTTACTTGGGATCCACTATCTAATTCAGCAGTCTACGACATATTTTCACATTTTACCATTACTAATATAACGGGAGATTGAGTCCAATCCTATGAGTATGTGCAGGTACATGGATGTTTGGTGAGCCTGCTTTCAGGCATGTGTAACAAAGGGCACCATTCTTCACTTTAGAGCATACACAAGTGTTCTATGATTGTTTTAGTCCGCTTACTGTGTGCTTTTTTGATTGGCTGCTGAACTGGAACTGAGTATGCACTTTGGGGGCAACTGGGGCTTTTTTCTGATTTGTTGCATTTGAGGGAGTTTGCTCTTTACACTAGTACATTCCCTTTGTCTGTCATATTCTTCTGCTTTGCAAGGATTTCAGGTGTTCTTTGATTGCTGATGCACTTTTCTGGCCTTTTTGGGTCTCCTTGTAGTGATTGGTTTGTATCATTTAAACTTCTGTAGGAAATGGTGGTGGTCTGTTTCCCATTGTCAGTGTCAATACCTTCATCAGGTCAAGTTGAAGTTGTTTTAATTGTACAATGTAGCTTCTCTTTGTTTTTCTTACTTCTAATTTGAAAATGATATTTGCTCTGATGAATCAGCAGTCTGATTGCACACAGACAGATGACTCAGAACTGACTCCTACATTTTTCATCTTTCATTTCCTATTTCATAACCATTTTCATTTTAAAAGATCTTATTTGATGTTTCTGTATCCAGTTGACACAATACTCAGATTCATTCCCAAATTCACTTTTTAAACAAAGTATATAGGCATGAAGTTTCTATGTAGTCTGTAAGTCTTTCACATCTTCCCTTTTAAACCTGAATCATGTTTTCCGACATATTTTTCATTACTCTCCCCTATATCCATTTTTGCATTTATGTCACTGAGTATAGTAAAATAAATGTTAATTTAATTTGGAGGGAATTATTGAGTTTGAGTCCCAGCTCTCTATCTTAATAGTTGTGTAACCTAGTATAGGTTATTTAACCTCTAAGTCTCAGCTGTAAAAATGAGATAGTATTTGCAATATCACCTCACAGGACTCTTTTGAATGTAAAGAGGCCTGGGAGACAATGAGTTATAATATACAGGAGATCAGGCATTGATATTAGGGGGAATTGGGACCAAGGTTACCAGCTTTTTCAGCCTTCGTTAGCCACCACAGCCACTGCTATTTGCATAGAACAGAAGGACATGTTGGGGGAAGCTTAGAATAGGTTTATCATCATAATATCATTCAGCTTCTTTTCATTTTGAGGAAGTAGAACTCTGAAGATATTTACCTACCTAGGGGCTATGATACTTAGAACTGAAGTAGGTTTTTGACCACATATTAGATGACAGTTGAACTCAGAGACTCAAGTGAGATAGTGGAGGAGAGACTAGTAAAATATGTCTGTAGAATAGTTCAGAAAAAAATAAAACAGAAGAGTCCTAAGAAGAGCTCATGGAGCAGACCTGATTTTAGCCTGATCGCTATTATCTTCTGGTACAATTTGATGGTAAGAAAGAGCTTCATGACCATTGGCTATGTTTGTGAGGATTGATAGAAGAAATCTTCATAGAATTAACTATGAGAACTAGACAAAGCTCCATTCATCTTCTGAGAGGGCTGATAGGCTTTTTCTATAGGGGAGAGGCTTACAAATTACAGTACCCCTAGTAGTTGGAACCTGAGTAACCAAATTATTTTTATTCAAAACCAGATGGTTTTGATTCTAGCTCCAGTTGAGTACTATAATTAAGGCATAACAGAGGCTGGAAAAGCTGGTGAACGGAGATGTAGCCCTCCATAAAGGGAGGAGGTGAGTCATAACTTCCCCAGTGGATGTTGGACAAGATATTACATGACCCTGAGGATAGCAGGATAGAGAAAGAACAGCTGGAACAGAGATGTAAAACCTGCTGGGAAATAGTGGGGATGACCAATGTCAAGTGGCTGAGAGATAATCCCTGGTGGGAGCAGGTCCAACAGAGAGCAAGCAACACAGTTATATTACCAGAAGATTTAGGCAGTTTTGCACCATCAGAGGTATGAGTTTTCCTTCCAAACATGCCCTGCTCACCCACATTCCCCCTATATGTATGTCCTATGCATGATTGAATCAGGGCCACTCATTACAGCGTTTTGAATGATAGCTATTTGTGGGAGTCCTATTGTTATACATGAGGAGACTTGATTAATTTTTCCAACTGATTTCTATTCCTTCATTTGGTGACACTCAAAATACTGATTAAATGGTAATTCAATACCTATGTTGGAGAAGGGAAAAGGAGAAAACCTATGCAAAAAACAATTTTCTAAATGACAAATAAAACATATTCTCTCTGGTGCTGGCTAGAGATGGGGGAATCTAGGTTGGAGGAGGAGGCAGCTCCAAAAATTACCTCTAAACTTTTGTATAGGAAAAATTTCACTTCTGACATGTGTTAGGTGATATGCCTTCATTTTCTAGTTGTTTCAAAATGGTGAATGTTGGGAAAGCAAGGTGTTATCTGTTAACTCTACTTCCAGATCTGTGCTTTGGTGCCTTTTGAGAAATGTGATGGATTGAGGAGGCAAAGAAGGGTGAAAGGGAAGTGGGGAGAGAATTTGATTCATCTTAGGGTTGCAGATTCATCCCATCCCATAGATATAGGCCTGGTCTCATAGAGATAGGAGCCTGCTCTTCCCAGCCTTGGCTGGACTTCTAAGGAATTCTCCCTAGCACTGGTGGTCATGAACTCATACAAAAAACAAAGGTATCAAAGTTTGTTCATATTCTAAATTTCTGTTTTATCTCTTAACTCTCTTGTTCCAGTCTCCAGACTCTAAAACATGCTATGGGTACAGTGAATAGTTTAACATGCACTCAGGGCTTTTTCTTCAGCAGTTCATATGTTGGGATCTATGAGATGGGTAGCTGGCAGTTGACCAGGACTAAAATGTACTCTTACAATGATTCTTATTTAAGCCTACTGTTTCCGTTTGTGTGTGTGTGTGTGTGTGTGTGTGTGTGTGTGTGTGTGTGTGGGTATGTATTTATGGGAGAGTAAGCTCAAGGTTCATGGAGAAATGTTTAGTTCTGATACTATCTCATTATATGTCTTAGTTTATGCATATAGGATAAAAAGGGAAAGTGTTAATTGAAAAAATATCTGTGATGAGGGTGTGATATCCAAGACATATAGAGGATTAACATAAATATATGGCCAAGATCTATCCTCCAACGACAAAAAAAGTTTTCAAATAATTGCCGACTGTTAATAACCATACAAAGGATTGCTCCACATCACTAATAAAAGAAATCAAAACAATTTTGAGGTTTCATCATATACTCAGAAACTTGCCAAAGATAACAAATGAAAGAAATAGTCAATACTGGAGGGAACACAGACACACTAATACACAGCTGGTAGATATGCAAATTGATTCAATTTTTCATTTGCCATGCAAATGGAATTGTGCTAAAAAAAATCCAAAAATGTCCATACCCTTTTACCCAGAGTAGAACAGTGAGATCAAAGCCAGGCTCCGTATACATTAAAATATTTATACTAGTGTCTTTTGCAGTAACAAAGAGCTAGAAACAAAGTAAATGCCTATACGTGGAGAATGACTAAACAAATTGTAGTAAATCACTGTGGCATAGGAAATGACAAATATAAAGAATTCAGAGAAGCATCAACTTATATGAAATGATACAAAGTGAAGTAAGCAGGCTCAGGAAAACAATCTGCACAATGGTTGTTGTTGTTCAGTTGTGTTCAACTCTTGACCCCATGAACCATACTATCCATGAGGTTTTCTTGTCAGAGATATTGGAGTGGTTTGCCATTTCCTTCTCCAGTGGATTAAAGCAAACAGGGTTAAGTGTCTTGCCCAGGATCACATGACTATTAAGTATCTGAGGATAGATTTGAACTTAGGTCTTCCTGACTCTAGGCCCAGCATTCTATCCACTGAGCCACCTAGCTGCCCTTGCATAATGACTACAGTAATATAAGTGGAAAGAATGATAAATAAAAAAAAAACAAAGCTGAAAGCCATGTGATTATAATGACTGAGGTTAGCCCAGGAAAAAAGTTGAGAAAACACACATCCCTCCTTTCATTGCACCAATGCGCAGAGTATGTACTGTCAGACTCAGTCAGCTGATTTTGCTGAACTCCATTTTAAAAAAAAAAAAAAAACTTTTTCTCTTTTTGTTGCAAGAGCTGGATCACTGAGTAGGAAAGGGAGGAAGTATATATCTGAAATGAAGGTAATGCTGGAACAACGTAGATTAATAAAAACAAAATTTAAAAGTTTTTGTTGTGAACCTTTTCTCTGGCTGACAGGTAAAAGTAAACACATCGGTGGGGCTCATGTGCTATGTTTTGGAGAGGATACTAAGCCATAAAGTACTTAACTTGAATTCTGTGCAACTAAGGTAGCTAAGTAGGAACCCATGGGTGAGAAGGAAAACATGTGAACGACCAACTGCCATATAAATATCAGCTACTATTGTTATTATTAATAGTCAAATTAGAACCATTCACTAAAGTAGTCAGCCAAACGGTAAGAAGATGACTGGGAGGGGAGGTAGTTTATTTTATTTTATTTTTTTCATTAATTTATTTATTTTTAGTTTACAACATTGATTTCCACAAGATTTTGAGCTACAGATCTTCTCCCCATCTCTCCCCTCCCCCCACCCAAAGATGGCATGTATTCTGATTGCCCCTTTCCCCAGTCTGCCCTCCCTTGTATCACCCTACTCCCCCCCACCCCATCCCCTTGCCCCTTACTTTCTTGTATGTCCAGATAAATTTCTATACCCCATTGCCTGTGTATCTTATTTCAAGGGGAGGTAGTTTAGTCATCATGTGTACAGTTATCCCTTCCACATTGTGATTTTCCCCATCACAGTTTTGATGTGTCTTGGATCAGTGTAGGAAATTAAATGGGAATTTTGGAGGAGTTTTGCAAAAGCTACAGATGACATGCAAAGGCCAACAGAAAAAGTTTAGAAACTCAGAAATGCATAAAATTTATGTATAGTACTGTATAATATAGCCTATGACCAAATACTTAACTCAAATTTTACAACAAGACACTGTAAACACCCCATAAAAGAAAAAGAAAAAAAAATTCAGGCTTCTTTGGTATGAAAGGAGGACCAAAAAATTTTACAGGGATTTTCCAGATCTCATGGGCGCCAACACCTCTAACCCCCCTGGTGTGGAAGGGATAAATGTATAGCATTATTTCAAGAACTTTAGTCATGAAGGAGCAAAATAGGATAGTAGCTGGGTAGTGTAGAAGGGTTGTGACACTGCTTTTTATAGTATTAGGGAAACCTAGTAGAAACCTGTAGAGATAGGAGAATGAACCTGTAGAAAGGGATGGATTAAAGATGTATGAGAGGGAGGCAAGGAGAAATGGGTCCCACTCCTAAATTTGTGACCCTGGGAAAGTCCCTCCTTTTTACAGATGGGAAAAATAATTTCCAGAAATGGACCTGACTTGGACCTGACCAAGATTAATTACTCAACTACCTGTTTGGTTTTTTTTAATTTGTTCACTTGTTTTTCAATCATATCTGACTTTTCATGACCTTATTTGTTTTTGTTTTTTGTTGGTTTTTTGGCAAAGATACTGGAGTGGTTTGCCATTTCCTTCTCCAGATCATTTTACAGATGAGGAAACTGAGGCAAACAGGGTTAAGTGACTTTCCCAGGGTCACACAGCTAGTAAGTGTCTGAGGCCAAATTTGAACTCAGGAAGAGGAGTCTTCCTGACTCCAAGCCTGGCACTCTAGCCACTGTGCCACCTAGCTACTTACTCAACTAGCTAATTCTAACAAATTTAGGAGTGGGACCCAGTTCTCCTGGTTCCCAATCCAATGCTTTTCCCACTACACCAGAGGTGACAAACATAGCAGATTAAACAAATAATATAAATTTAAATATAAATTATATGTACAAATTAAATTATATATAACATATGAACATAAATTATATGTATATATAAATATAAATTAAAAGTTTAAAGGTAGATAACATTACATTTACGAACTAAACCAACGTGTGGCCAGCAGGGATCCTTATATACTGATTAGTTGCCCCAGATTTCTATTTGAGTGTGACTTCATTGACTATACCATGCTACACACCCCTGTTTTATGGACACCAAGGGAAAAATTAAATTGGGAGAGAAGATTTGTTGGGAGGGGAGTGACACAATGACATGTTGTTTTAGAAAGATTAATTTGAGAGTGGTGGGAAAGATGAATTTACTGGGAAATTATATTTGCCCTATCTTGTGCCCTTTTCTATTCAGTCCTATTATTCAAAAAATAAGTGAATCAGTCAAGCATCTAACAGTAGTCTTAAATATCAATAATTAATTTCAGACTAGAATGGAGCAATTATTCTTCTGTGTTAAAACCTGAAAAAGGAACTAATGGATTTAAATTAAATGCTCAATCTAGGCGTAGCAAAGACAATGGAATGAGAAAATACCAGGTCATGAATAAAGTAGTCATTTTTGGAGTCAAGCCAGATCCTTTTTGTGCTTGAAATCCATATAGCTGACATGTCCGGTTCCTCTAGCTCTTACTTATGTGCAATAAGCTCTTTGGCCACTCAATAAATATTATTTGTTGGTGATAATACTAATGATGGATTACAAGATTTTAAAATTTATATAAAGTACTTCCTATAGTTTTTGGCCGCTCTATAGCCCGTATTTATAGCTTCACCCCCCCTCCCCCAGCTTGGGATAGTTATTCAGCTCAGAGGCACAAGGATCTGTGAGACATCTGTTTGGGGTGAGGAGTGCCATAGAACAAAGAAGGTGGATCATATGGAAAGTCCCACTTTGGCCATGCCAACTGGTTAAGTAGATTTTATTGATTAAGGGGAAGGGATTTATTAAGACACACTGTCCTACAAATATCTCATTGAACATTTGCAATAACCCTGAGGTAGGTTCTATTATTATCCCCCATTTACAGCTGAAGAAACTGAGGCAGACAGAGGTTTAAATGACTTGCCCAGGATCACAAAACCAGTGTATGTCTGAAGATGGCTTTGAACTTAGGTCTGTGTGAGTGTAATTAAATGGATTAATTAAAGAAGAGTGAGAAGTACATCCCCAGGGAAAGATGTAGAATAATCACTTTGAGAAATTGTGGTTTTGGAAAAAAGGCCTCATAGTGTTTATTGGAAAACAGAAGGCTTTATTTTTTAACTCTTTGGGCTAAGAATTGACCCTTTATGAGAACATAAGCCATAAGTGGGGCTTTAGCTGTTGTAAGATAGGCTAGACCACGGAAGGAAGGAGAATGGAAGATTATGCAGAACTTGAGGGTCAGTGAAGTCTGGGGAACTGGACGTGGGAGTAAAGTGTGAGTTATTTTAGGGGACAGAAACCTCCCAGTGGGTTAAAGCTTATAGGTAGGCAGAACTAAGAAAATAAGTGTTTTAATTGAAAAAGCATGTCCTTTGTTTCCTTGCAGAGATGGTGGACTATGGTTATGTAAAATAGCATAGAGGCATACCTCATTTTATTTCACTTTACATATATTGTGTTTTTTTAATTTATTTTTTATATATGGTGTTTTTTGCAAATTGAAGATTTGTGGCAACCCTGCATCAAGCATCTGTCAGCACCATTTTTCTAACAGCATGTGCTCACATCTTATTTTTGTGCCACATTTTGGTAATTCTCACAGCATTGCAAAATTTCTCATTATTATTATATCTGTAATAGTGATCTGTTATTAATGATCTTTGTTGTTACTATTGTAGTTTGTGGGCACCATGAATCTCACCCATTTACCACACCCACACCATCTTATGACAGTGAACTTAATCAATAAATGTTGTATATGTTCTGACTGCTCTGTTGATGATTCCCAGTCTCTCCCTCTCCTTGGGACTCCCTATCCCCTAAAACACAAAAAAATTGAAATTAGGCCAATTAATAACCTTACGATGGCCTCTAAGTGTTTGAGTGAAAGAAAGAGTCAATTGATGTGGCAAACTTCATTGTTGTCTTATTTTTAAAAATTGCCATGGTCACTTCAACCTTCAGCAACTTGATTAGTCAACAGCCTTCAACATTGAGGCAGACCCTCCACTGGCAAAAAATTACTACTTGCCAAAGGTTAAGATGATAGCATTTTTTAGCAATGAAGTATTTTTTAAAATTAAGGTATGTACATTGTCCTTTTAGGCATAATACTTTTTAGACATGCATACTCAATAGACTATGGTATAGTATAAACATAACTTTTACATGCGTTGGGAAACTAAAAAATTTGTGTGACTCACTTTATTGCAATATTTGCTTTATTGTAGTGGTCTGGAACTGAACTGGCTATTTCTCTGAATATGGTTAGACTTATCTGGCTTGTTGGTTAGTTTTGCTATACTGTTTCCTGCTGCCCCACCCCCTTTCCTTTTAATTCTTTGTCTCTAGGGTTTATTGGATTGGGAAGGGGGTAGGGGTGTATTCTGAAATGAATGTGATATAAAAATAAAATATATCAATAAAAATAAAAAAAACCACCCACCCACCCAAAAAGTCAGAGATCAGTGCATAGGGTGAGGGGGGTGGGTACAGCTACCACTACTTCTCCTTGCTCCTAAGCAAGTGAAGACTTTCCCTGGTCGAATGCGCAGGTGAGAACAGTTTGTTCCAAAGCCCATGAAGACGGCTGAAGCCGTTAAGTAGATTTTATGGAGCATTTAGAGTTTGGTCAGACATTGAAGACACCAAGGAAGATGCTGCATTCTAGGCTTGGTGATAGGGACATTAAAAAAACCAAAACAGCAAAACAACAGGTCATGCCCTTAAGAAGCCTGTATTCTTTTATGGTGTGTGTGTGTGTGTGTGTGTGTGTGTGTGTGTGTGTGTGTGTGTGTGTGTTGTATATAGCATGTATACAGATACGTGAAAAAGAGGTAATTTAGGTGAGGGTGAGCGCTAACAACTGTTGCTAAGAGGCCAGAGGTGAGGAAGGCACAAGCATGACTTACCTGCACGTCCAAGGTAGGAGTTGCAGTGCTGAATTCAGAGGACAGCCAAACAGTCCAGTTTATATAGAATATAGAATACATAAAGGGCCATCCCAAGGTATTATCCTATATCTTTCTTCTCTTTAATTGTCAGACTTAGAATGATTTCTGGTGCTGTCTACACTGTTTCACCACACAGTCATTTGTCATTTTCTTGAAATCTGACTTCCTATTGGAATGCTTGACTGAATCTTTTCTCTTCAAGGTTACAATAATCTCATATTTGCTAAATCCAAGGATCTAGTCGCAGTACTCATCCTCCTTGACCTCCTTGAATAAAAAGCTACAGATTTTATTCTCTTGACCATCCCATGATCCTGGATGTTCTCCCCACCCTTGGCTTCAGTAACACTACTCTCTCCTGATTCTCCTCCTACTTGTATGACCACTCCTTCTTGGTCTTTGCTGGATCACCATTATATTCTGCACTCTTTTTTTGGTTATATTCTGCACTCTTATCTTTGATGTCCCCCATATTCAAGCAGCTGCCAGATCTTGTCAGCTCTCTCCCCACAAGATCTTTTGCATCTGTCCCCTTCTTGCTACTCACAAATTTACCATCCTCAATTCCCCACTACCTTTTGCCTGGACTACTATATTAACCTCCTAATTGGTCTTCCTGTTTCCAGTATCTCTTCTCTCTGATCTTTCTGCATATTTGCTAAAATTATCTTAAGTTACCCCTCTCCTCAAAAACCTTCAGTGATTCCTCATTACTTATGGGATAAGATGCATACTCCTTTGCCTAGCATTTAAGACCCTTCAGAATCTGGCTCCAACTTTTTTTTATACTAATCCTCTTAATGTACTTCTCCAGCCATATTTTATACTGCTCTTTAAAACATCTTCTTTTTAAAAGATAAATATTTTCTTAATGCTTAAAAAAATTGCTGTCATTTCCCCATGATTACCAATCACCCCTTCCCATAGAATTCTCTCTTGTAAAAAACAAAATGTAATTACGTAAAGCAGATCAATACATTGGCCATATATGACAGTCTTAGTCCACATTTGTAGTTTAACTCCTTTCTACTGATGTGAGGGAAACAAACTAATTCACCTTCCATAACATCTGGATATACCTTCTAGTATTACAGTATGTCTTACTTTAATTACCGTTTTACACTGGCTGCCTAAAAAGACTAATTTTCTTCCCAAAAATCTCAGTGACACACTTAAAAAGCAAATGTTAAGGTTTAGGGAAGACTTAT
Source organism: Trichosurus vulpecula (assembly GCF_011100635.1). Taxonomy (NCBI): domain Eukaryota; kingdom Metazoa; phylum Chordata; class Mammalia; order Diprotodontia; family Phalangeridae; genus Trichosurus; species Trichosurus vulpecula. Next base: position 544,957,266 of record NC_050573.1, on the reverse strand, counting down.
CAGAACTCCAATCCCATCTATTATATGTTGACTTCAATTAATTCTGTTGCAGCTATTGATAAAATCATATGATTTTGTTGTTTTTGTTATTAATATGGCCAATTAGATTTATAATTTTCCTCATGTTGAACCAGCTCTGCATTCCTGGTATAAATCTATCCTGATCATAGTGTATGCTGCTGAAGTGTCCTTGCTAATATCTTGCATCTATATTCATTAGAGATATCAGTCTAAAGCAGGCCTGCACAACCTGCAGCCCACCAAAGGATTTTAGGCAGTCTGTGAAAAATGTAGAGGATATTTTCCTCTACATCTTTCACAAGCTGCTCAAAATCCTTTGGTGTACCACAAGTGCCCTGCCAGCCACAGGTTGTGCAGGCCTGGTCTGTGGTTTTCTTTCTCTGTTTTGACATTCTCCTGTTTAGGAATCAAGACCGTATTTATTTTATAAAGGAATTTGGTAGGACTCCTTTTCCTATTCTTTTAAAATAGTTTATGAAGCATTGGAATTAATTGGTCTTTAAATATTTGTTAGAATTCAATTATTAATCTCTTTGGGAGTTCATATATGGATTGTTTTAATTTATTTTTGTAAGATAAAGTTATTTAAGTAGTCAAATTCCTTTTCTGCTAATTTGGGAAATTTTTATTTTTGTAATTACTCATCCATTTAATTGATTTTTAAAAAATTATATATATAATATCTATAATACATATACATATTATATATATAATACATATACATATTATATATATATAGTTTTTCAATCAGCAAGAGTCTTTCTTATCTCCACACTCTTCCCACCCAGCCAAACCCTCTCCAATTAAGAATGAAAGAAAAACAAAATTCCCGTTATAAACGTGCATAGTTAGGCAAAACATGTTTCCACATTGGACATGTCCCAATAAAATATGTCTCATTCTGCACTCTGCGTCCTTCACCTCTATCAGGACACAGGTATCATATTTTCTTATTAGACCACTGGAACCAAGTTTGGTCATTAGAGTGATCAGAGTTCCTAATTTTTTTCAGTTGTTTTTGTTTTTGTCATTGGATAAATTATTTTCCCAGTTCACTTTTCATCAGTTCATATAAATCTTTTCAGGTTTCTCTGAAACCATACCCTTCATCATTTCTTGGAGTACAATAGTATTCCATTGCATTTATGTACTATAATGTGTTCAGCAGTTCCCCAATTTATAGAACTCACTTTGGTTTCCCACTCTTGACCACATCAAAAAGAGCTATAAATAGTTTTGTACATCCTTAGTTTGAATTTGTTTTGCTTAAGACTCATCTTTCCTTTAATCTACCTTAACTCTAATTTCCCCTTTTTGCCTTTCCTTCCTGTTTCCTTGTTGAATGAAAGTTATTTCTGTATCTGACTCTCTCTCTCTCTCTGTGTGTGTGTGTGTGTGTGTGTGTGTGTGTGTGTGTGTGTAGTCTTCCCTCATTTGGCCTATTCAGAGGAGAGTGAAGGTATAAGTGTCTCTGCTCCCTCCGACCCTATCCCCTCTTTGTTTCTGTAGATGGCTACTTGTACACCCTGATTACATGGAGTAATTTCTTTCCCTCCTCCCCTTACCCCCAGTGTATTCTTCCTTTCTCTTTTTATTTTCTCTTAAGATCACCAAGACATAACAGAACCAATCTCAACCTTCGCTAATTAGACTTCCTCTATGACCTCTGGTGATAATAATTAGAGAAGTCACCTGTATCATCTCCTCATATTTGAATGTAAGAAGTTTTTTTTTTTACTCTTTTATCATTGTTCATTCATTTACCTTTTTATATTTCCCTTACCCTTGTATTTGAACTTCAAATTTCTACACAGCTCTAGTCTTTTCATCAGGAATGCTTGAAAATGTTCTATTTCATTCAAGATCCATTTTTTCTCCCTGTAGGATTATTCTCACAGGGGCAGCCTGGATGTCAGGAAGACTCATTTTCCTGAGTTCAAGTGCCTCAGACACTTACTAGCTGTATGACCCTGGGAAATTCAGTTAATCCTGTTTGCCTCAGTTCCCTTATCTGTAAAATGAGCTGGAGAAGGAAATGGCAAACCACTCCAGTATCTTTGCCAAGAAAACCCCAAATGGGGTCATGAAGAGTCAGGTACAACTGAAAATGACTGAAGGGATTGTACTAATTTTTTCTGAGTAAGTTATTCTTGGTTGGATACCTAGATCTTTTGTCTTCTCAAATATCATATTCCAAGCTCTCCACTTCTTTGTAACAGTGGATGCTAAATCATGGGTAATCCTGACTATGGCTGCTTGGCACTTTTTTTTAGAAGCTTGCAGCATTTTTTCCTTTGACTTAGAAGCTCTGCATTTTGGCTATAATATTCCTAGGAGTTTTTATTTTGTGATTTCTTTCAAAAGATGTTCTCTGGTTCTTTAAAACCAGAGCAGTAATTGAGGCAGTTTTCTTTCAAAATTTCTTGAAATATAATGTCTAGGCTCTTTTTTGGTCACAGTGTTCAGGTAGTTCAATAATTCTTAAAATTTTCTCCGTAGTCTGTTTTCCAGGTCAGTTACTTTTGCTGTGAGATACCTTTCATCTTCTACTTTTTTCAGTCTTTTGGCTTAACAACAAAACAAAACAAAACAGTTCTTGTTGTATGCTAGAATCATTGACTTCTATTTGGTCCATCCTAATTCTCAGAGAGTTATTTTCTTAGGCAAAATTTTGTACCTCTTGTACAAAACTGTTAATTCCTTTTCCAATTCTTTTTTTCATAGTTTTCATTTCTTTTCCATTTTTTTTGCTTTAACATTCTTATTTCGTTTATAAAGATTTTTAACTCTTTTAAAAACTCTTGTTTCATTTCTTCTAGGAATTCTAGTTGAATTTGTGCCTGAGCTATGTTTTTCTTTGACCCTTTGCTTTTAGATGTCTGGGTTTATGTCTTGAGCATATATGTCACCATAATAGTTTTTTGTGTTAGAATTCTTTTTGTTTGTTTGCTCTTTCTTCCAGCCTATTTCCTGACCTTGGACCTGATGTTAAGGCAGGGCAGCATGCCTTTATGGAGGAAATATATGGTCTGGTCCTATTGCTTGGGGATATTAAGAGTTAGGTGATGCTCTTCCTTCCTTCCTCCCTCCCTCCCTCCCTTCCTCCCTCTGTCTGTATACATGGGGAACCATGCACTTGCATGTGGATGCTCTGCCCAAAGGAAAGTAGATTTCTTGAAACAGAGCTCTGGAAAAACCAGGTTTTGGGAAGTCCCATTGGGATCCAAATGGAGCTACTCTAATATACCTTAAATCCAAATCAGTCTAGCACTCACTGATTGGCCAATAATAGGTCCCCAAGCCTCTGTTGGTCATTGCTTGTATTTTGATGGCTCAGAGTGAGGGTAAATAGCAATTGTTTCTGTTCTGGCTAGAAACCCTGAGAGTCTTCCCCTCCCAGATTGATTTTTTTCCCCTATGTCCTGCTATAAATTCCAAATATTTCACTTAGATGACCGGTTTTATTGGCATACAATTGGGCAAAATAGCACCTAATGATTTCGTTTACATATTATTCTTTGGTTGTGAATTTCCTTCTCATTTTTGATACTGGTAATTTGGTTTCTACTTTAAACAAAATCAAGTTAGCTAGTAGCGCCTCTATTTTATTGTTGTTGTTTTTTTAAAATAGGTCTTAGTTTTATTTAATTCAATTGGGGGGGCTTTCAGTTTTATTAATCTCTCTTTTGATTTTCAAGATTTCTATTTCAATGTTTAATTAAGGACTCTTAATTGGATGGTTTTCTAGGTTTTTTAAAAAAGTTGTATGCCCAGCTTTTTGATCTGTTCTTTCTTTTTTTCCTTAATGATAGCGTTTAGAGATAAAAAATTTTCCCCAAGTGCTACTTTGGCTGCATCTCCCAAATTTTGGTAGGTAATTTCATTGTTATTATTTTTAATGAAATTACTGTTTTTACAATTTATTCTTTGACCCTCCCATTCTTTAGGATTTTTATTTAGTTTCCAATTAATTTTTAATCTTACTTCAAAGATCCTTTATTGAATATAATTTTTTAAAATTGCATTATGGTTGGCTGTTTTTCTGCATTTGTGTTTTGAGGTTTTCAGCTCTGATACATGGTCAGTTTTAGTGAAGGTGCCACACAGATGTGAGAATAGATAGATTCCTTTCTTTTTTCATTCAATATTTTCCAGAAGTCTATTATATGTAAATTTTCTAAAATTCCATTTAGGTCCTTAATTTCTTTTTCAATTTTTTGGGGGAGGTTAGATTTATCTAGATTGGAAAGGGGTAAATTGAGGTTCTTCACTATTGTAGTTTTACTATTTATTTCTCCACATAACTAATTTAACTTTCAAGAATTTAGTTGTGATGCCATTTGAGGCGGATACATTTAGTGTTGACATTAATTCATTGTTTATAATCCCTTTCAGCAAAATGTAGTTTCCCTGTTTATCTTTTATAATAGATTCTGCTCCAGTCCCTTATTTTAACTCTGCGTATACCTATTTTAAGTGTGTTTCTTAGAACCAATGTATTATTGAATTCTAGTTTCTAATCCATTCTGCTATCATTTTCCATTTTATGGGTAAATTCATCTCATTCACAGTCACAGTTATGATAGTTAATTGTTTATTTCCTTCTGTCCTATTCTCTCATACTTTTCCTTTTCCTTGTTTCTCATCTCCTCTTTAGGAGATTGTTTTGCTTCTGTCTAATCCTTACCTTAATATATTCTCTTTTTATTCTCTACCCCCTCTTCCCTTATTCCTTTTCTCTCCTGTTTCTCTGTTGGATGAAGTGTATTTCTGTACCCAATTCTATGTGTGTGTGTATGTATGTGTATACTTTCTTCCTTTGACCAGTTCAGATGAGAGAGAAGTTCAAGTGTCAGCCACTCCCACTCCCTCTTCTGGGAGGTATATGAACTTCTACTTGGGTGCCCCATTTATGTGAGATAATTTCCCCTGTTCTTCTCCCTTCCTCTTTTCCAGTGTATTCCTGTCCCCTTCCTTTTCTATTCTTCTGTTAAGATCATTAAAACATAACAGAAGCACTCCCAGGGCTTCAGTCTAATTAGACTCCCTTTATGATCCCTGATGATGACAGAATTTTGAGGGGATACATCTCCCCACATAAGAATGTAACTAGTTTAATAATTTTTATTTCCTTATGTTTGCTTGCTTATGTGTACCTTTATATGCTTCTCTTGATTCCTGTGTTTGGTCAAATTTTCTACTCAGCGCTGGTCTTTTCTTCAGGAATACTCAGGCATCTATTTCATTAAAGATACATTTTCCCCACTGTAGTATTATATTCAGTTTTGCTAGGTAAGTTATTTTTGGTTGTAAGTCTAGCTCTTTTGCCTTCTGGAATATCATACTTCAACTCTCTGCTCTTTTATAGTGATGGCTGCTAAATCATGTGTGATGATGGTCACCAAGGACTTTGGCTCCACAGTACAGTATTTTTTTTCCTTTGACTTAGAAACTCTGAATTTTGAATGTAACATTCTTGGGAATTCTCATTTGAGGGGTTTCTTTCAGGTGACGTGTAGATTCTTTCATTTCTACTTTGCCCTCTAAGAAATTTGGACAGTTTTCTTTTATTATTTCTTGAAATATGATGTCTAGATTCTGAAGGACTTATGATAAAAAATGCTATTCACCACCAGAGAAAGAACTGATGTAGTTTGAATGCAGATTGAAGTATATTATTTTTTACATTTTCTTTTTCATGCTTTTTAAAAATCTGTTTTCTTTCACAATATGATTACTATGGAAATATATTTCACATGACTGCACATGTATAACCTATATTAAATTGCTTGCTGTCTCAGGGAGCCTGGAGGGAAAGAGAGAATTTGGAATTCAAAATTTAAAAAAAAATGTTAAGAATTGTTTTTACATTTAATTGGAAAAAATATTTTTTAAAAAAGAAATATGATGTCGAGGTTCTTATTTTGGTCATGTCTTTAAGGAAGTTCAGTGACTGTTAAATTATCTCTCCTTGATCTATTTTCTAGTTCAGTTGTATCAAATCTCACATTTTCTTCATTTTTTTAGTCTTTTGACTTTGTTTGGATATTTTTAAATGTCTCATAGAGTCATTAGCTTCTATTTGCCCAATTCTATTTTTCAGGGAGTTATTTTCTTGGACAAGGTTGTGTTCCCCTTGTTCCAAAGAATTAATTAATTGTCCTTTCACATCATTCTTCTATAGATCTCATTTCTTTTCCTATTTTTCTTTACCACTCTTATTTAGTTTTTAAAATAATATTTTGCTTTTTTAAGCTCTAGCTTTATCTCTTCTAGGAATTTTGGTTGAACTTGTACCTAACCTGAGTTTTTCTTTGAGGCTTTGCTTATAGATTTTTTGGAGTCACTTTCTTCTTCTGGGTTTGTGTCTTGAGCTTCCCTGTTTCTATAGTAGATCTTTATTGTGGTATTATTGCATATTCTTTTTGTTTGTCCTTCTAGCTCATCTATTGACTTTGGACTTGTGAGGTTAGACACTTCTGAGAGAGTAGGTTATCTGGCCTTCCTTCTGCTGCTTTCAAAGCTCAGGCTGGGGACCTGTAAGCTTTCAGTGTTCTCATAGTGATACGATCTGGGATGAATTCTGCTTTCTGACTTCCTAGTCTGAGTTCTCTAAGTTCCTGACCTAGGTTTGGGTCTCTTGGCTTTTCTCTAGTGGGCAGTTTCAGCACTAGATTCAACTATTATCCACCCACTGAGAGATTCTGCAACTTCAGATTGACTTAACTTTCTACTAAAATTGACTAAGCTTCCCTTTGGGCTGGGATTCCTTCCCTTGTTGGCTTCACCCTGGGCTGGAGGCTAGAATTGAGCCCCTGCTCTGTTCCTGGAATCAGAAGGCTACTATATACTTCTGAACTTGTTCCTTACTTGATACACCTCGAGGACCCAAAACTGTGATTATTCCTCTCCTCTCTGCTACCTCCAGGTGCACTTAACACAGTGCTTTGCATATAATAAGCATTGAATAAATGCTTCCTTCCTTCATTTATTTATTCATTCATTCAGGTGGTATAGGACATATTGCTACCAACAGGGGAAGATTGCTACTGATATGATTCTATGGGAGGTGACATTCAAGTTGGGCTTGAAAGGAATTCTGCAGGTGAAGCCAGACCTTGGCTTGCGCTCAGTAGTTCTGTTGTATGCTTCTTCTTGTTCTAGAGTCAATCTCATGCCTTTCAAGTACTGTTCTAAATAGTCAGAAGAGTAAGAGGACCCTAAGCCTAAGGTTGGCTCCTTCAGGGTTCTGAACTTAGATATTAGGTATAAGTTCCTTCCCCCAACCCCATAACCATCCTGAGGGCACAATGTAGGGCATAGGTACCAAAGTCTCCCACTCTTGGCTCCTAGACCTAACCTAGGCATCTGCCCCTTGCCAGGGCTACAGGAACATGTCAGTATTGTCCTGGCAGAGGTAGGAATCACATGTATGTTGTCTCCCCCTCTAGACTGTGAGCACTTGAGGGTAGGGACTGTCTTTTTCCTTTCTTTGAATCCCCACCACTTAGCACAGTGCTTGGCACAGAGTGTGAGCTTAATAAATGTTTATCAGCTGACTTGACTTACTCCTTTTCCAACTCAAATACTGCACCCCATGTGGACTTTGGGGCTGGACCATGTCTACATGGTGGTGAGTGGGCGGATTGTCAGGTTTGTATAATGTACATCTGTATAAAAAATAAGTGACCAAAAAAACCCCAGCAGGCAGAGTCAAGTTCTGGATTTATCCCCTCCTGAGGCACTTTGACAGCTGTGACAGGCTGTCTTTGCAGGTTGGTGGTACTTGGAATTAATGGGATGCTTGCTACCCACATCACTCTACGTTCTGTTTGGGTAGGGGAAGAAGACACAGAAAGAGGGACAGAAGTCTCACCCTGTCAATAGTCAGCATCAATCTATGCTGGTTTATTTGGTTGGCCTTTAGATTGAATTTTTCTTGTCCCTTGAATTGTCATGTATGTCCTGTGTTCAATTATAAACAAGAGAGCAGGCTGCCACCAAATTCTTTTCTGGTAATTAATGACAGCAGAAGGGAGAGATTCAGGAAGAGATTTTGGCTCCTAGAGATAGGAGACACATCCCTGTTCAGCTTACCTTGAGGGGAGGGAGAAGGAGGAGACACTTATCTTGTATGGATTTTTCAGAATGTTAAGAGAGATGGACTATGTTCATATCCTTAGGCAAGTGCAAGTTTCCATAAACAGGAGAGCATATAAATAGAGAGACATAATTCAAATACTCCCTAGCTGCAGTGAGATATGACCTTGAGGTATATACCAGCCAAGCTAGGGAAGGACCCTTGAAGTCCAAATGAAGTGCCTATCCATCTATCAGAGTGCTTGCTGGAGCTCTGTTCACACATCCTCTAACTTCACAGGGGCCATTAGCTATTTCAAATGGAGCTCCATCTTACCTTTTATAAGGGAATTTTCCCCTACACATACTCCACACAGGACATGTGGGGTGCCCACTACATGTCCTTTATATTTTAAAAGATGACATTAATGTATTTTTTAATAACAGGAACACTCTAATATACCCTGCTTACCCCTTTCCCAAACCCTTCTATCTCTCAAAGAAAAATAAGAAATTTTAAGGAAAACCAAGCAACACAACACAGACAACATTTTCTACCCACAGTCCCTCCACTACTTCTTTACCAAAAGGATGGAAGTGTGTTTCATCATTTGTCCTCTGGAATCAAGACTGGTCATTGCATTTAATGAGTTCAGATTGAGCCAAAGAAGTTAGAGCGAAGAAAGCGTGATGGGGTTGAATAGTGAGGAGCAGGGAGGGTAATAAGCACAGAGCTGGAATCATATAAAACTAGATGAGCTTCAGGCTAGTGTTGTCCTCCTTCATCCTGAAGAAGACCAATGACGTTACAAGGGTGATGTCTTGACTTTTGTGTAAATTGGATTTAAGTGAGGCAGAGCTACACAAAAGGAATGTCAGAAGAAGCAGTATCTGTGAAGGGGGTGTAGGGACATGAGGGGGAGTGGGTGTGGGCTATGTGTGAAGTAACTGTGAAGATACTGCTTTAGGAAATAGCATCTAGGGGTCCTGAGCTTTCAGGAACAGTAATGACCTACAGGATAGTGTTTTCCTTCCCCTCCACTTATTGCTACATTTTCTTTTGATGCACCATTCAGTACCACAGTGTCCTCACAACTGAATCACCTCAGCATACAGTTTGTCCCCCACCACACACAGTTAAGTAAGGCAACACAAAACAGTCATCGTGACCAAAGGAACCTTACATTTTAGCAATTTTCTGTTGTTAAAAGGACAGATGTGTTTAAACCATTTGCTACAACAATTCTAATTAAAAATAAATAGCTGCACCATTAAAGAGTTAGAGGAAAACAAGAAGTTAATATTGTTTACATCTTTGGATAAGGGATAAATTTGTAACCAGTTACAACACAGAATATTAGGGAGAAGGATTGTACCTGTGATTTCATTAGTTAAAGAAAATTCCCAGGTGAGGAAATTCTTATCGATGCTGGTTGGCATCTGCCCTTTCCTCCTACTTTCTCCAGTTTATAGTCTTAGAAAACTGCCTAAATCACTGAAAGGACAAGGGACTTGTCTAACCACTATGTGTCAGAGGCAGGTTTTCTTACTTTTGAGGTGGGCTCTCTATTCACCGTGTCATTCTGCCTTCGAGGTCCCTTACTGTTCAAGATCTTTGGTCCTATGAGTGGACAATATTATAAAGGACAAGACAGACTATTGCAATTATGAAATGCTTTTTTCAGAAATGAAATAAAGTAAAATATTAGAAAAGATATAGGCTGGGAAAAAAATCTTTGTGTGAAACTTCATTGAACAAAAATCTAGTATCTATAAATAATTGACAGCTATAAAATTTGAATAATTTCTTGATAGATAAATATTTGGTCAAAGGATATGAATTTTTTTCCAAAGAAGAAATAGAAACCATTCCAACTATCTAAAAAGTACTTAAACCTCTAGTCATCTGAAAAATGAAAATTAGAATAGCTCTGAGGTATGATTTTACCTATCACACTGGCAAAGATAATATATTCTAAAATTCAATATTGGTAGAGATATGACGAAAAGGGAACACTGATTCACTTCTGGTAATATGGAGATACCTGACCTGAGTTCAAATCTGGCCTTAGATGCTTACTAGCTGTATAACCTTGGGCAAATCACTTTACCCTGTTTGCCTCAGTTTCCTCATCTGTAAAATAAGCTGGAGAAGGAAATGGAAAACCACCCCAGTATCGTTGCCAAGAAAACTCCAAATGGGGTCATAAAGAGTCAGACAGGACTGAATGACTAAACAGCAACAAATATACAGAAAAAATGAAAATTTTAATGGCTTTATCTTGTATCTTGCTTTACTGAAGCAATTAATTGTCCCCCATTAATTTTTATTGATTCCCCAAGTTTTCTGGGTAAACTATCATCTTATTTGAAAGCAGAGAAAACATCTCTCTACTAATTTTTTCCTTAATTTTTTCTTGTCTTATTGCTATAGCTAGTATTTTTATTAATGTGTTAATTAAAAATGACAACAATGGACATCTTTGCTTCCCTTTTGATCTTACTGGGGAAAACTTCCATTTTTTCTGTAACAAAACCATGTCTTGGCTTTTAGATAAATGCTTTTTATTAAGGAAAAGTCTTTTCATTCCTATGTCTTTTAAATTTAAAAAATATTATTGATATGTTTTGTTTCTACATTACATTTAGAGATTACTCTCATTTAATGAAAGGTCTTTGGAACAAAGTAAAACAATTAAGCAAAATTAATAACACAATGACTTTATCTGAAAGTACATGCAACATTTCACATCTGTACCACCCTCCTATCTCTCTCATTTAAAAGAAAAAACAGACCAAAACATAAATCTATTTTCTCTCTTTCCCACCCCATTGTAATAATTTTTTTTCTTATAATAAGTATGCATGATCTAGCAAAATAAGTTTCTTTAATGGCTGTATACATATGTACACATATTAGGTGATGCAGTGGATAGAGTGTTGGGCCTGAAATCAGGAAGACATTAGCTCAAATTCTGTCTCAGACACTTACCAGCTCTGTGACTGTGGCCTACTCACTTAACCCTGTTTACTTCAGTTTCCTTGTCTGGAGAAGGAAATGGCAGACCGTTCTAATAGCTTTGCCAAGACAAGTCCACATGGGGTCGTGAAGAGTTGGACATGAAGAAAATTATTAAACAATCAACCACACATATATACATAACATACACACAGGTATATATATATATATACACACACACACACACACACACACACACACACACACATATATGTGCATGTATACACACATATATCTGTATCTATTTTTCTGCATTTTAAATCCATCACCTCTCTATAATGGTTGGCATGTTTACCTTCTTTAAAACAAATAGCAAGCAAGCGTATGGTGAGAGCACCTATGGTTAGACTTGTTTTTGCTGACTATTACTGATTGGCTCAAGAACTTTGACCTGCTGTGGTTTCTGACCTAGGTTTGTCCCTCCATAGGCGTCCTGGTGGCTCTCTTTCCCAAGGAGTCACCATATTGGTGCAGGACCTAGTGAACTGAAGCCCACTGCAGTTCAGAACTCCTGAGATCAAGTAATTCACCAGCCTTGCTCAGCCTCTTAGGCAGCAGGGATTACAGGCATGTGCTTCCACACCCAGCACAGCATCCTATTCTTTTTTGATTTTGGAGGGGGGAAGGCAGGGCAATTGGGGTTAAGTGACTTGCCCAAGGTCACACAGCTAGTAAGTGTGTCAAGTGTCTGAGGCCAGATTTGAACTCAGGTCCTCCTGACTCCAGGGCTGGTGCTCTACTCACTGGGCCACCTAGCTGAACTGACAGCATCCTATTCTTTTTTTTTATTTTTTATTTTTATTTTTTGCTTTTTGGCAGGGCAATTGGGGTTAAGTGACTTGCCCAAGGTCACACAGCTAGTACAAGTGTCAAGTGTTTGAGGCCGGATTTGAACTCAGGTCCTCCTGACTCCAGGCCAGTGCTCTACTCACTGCACCACCTAGCTGCCCCCATCCTATTCTTTATGGCAAGAAAATATCCTGCCACAGTCTGTGAGGACTGATTTTGATAGACTTAGCCCTTCTCAGTAATGCAAGGGCCTAAGACAATTCCAAAGCACTCATGGTGGAAAATGCCATCCACATCCAGAGAAAGAACTATGGAGTCTGAGTGCAGAGCAAAGCAGACTATTTTCTTTTTTCTTTTCTTTTGTTTTTTCTTTCTCATGGTTTCTCCCATTCATTACAATTCTTTTATACAACATGAGTAATATGGAAACATGTTTAATAGGAATGTATGTGTAGAGCCTATATCATATCTCAGGCCATCTTGGAGAGGGAGGGAGGAGGGAGGGGGAAAAACTTTAAAACTTATGGAAGTAAATGTTGAAAACTAAAAATAAATAAATTAACTAAAAAAAAAAAAAGAAAAGAAAAGATCCTGGCATTAGCTGGAGATAGGTCCAGTCTCAAAGTCTGTTTCCTCCTTTACCATCAACCAGCTCTTGGCCATCTTCTCTTTTCTCTCTGCACTCTCTCTTGGCAATTCCATTTATCTTTACGCTTCAACTATGACCACTATGTAGCTGAACCTTAAATCTATATTCCCATTCCTGACCACTGTCCTGAGCTCCAGACCTATATTTTGTCCCACTGGCACATCAAACTCAACACATCTAAAATGTAATTTATTATCTTTTACCTCAAACTTGTTCATTCTTCCAACTTTATCTGCTTCCATTGGGCAGTGAACTAGACTGGAATCCAGAAAAGTTGAATTCAAATCCTGCCTCAGACATTTACCATCTGTGTGACCCAGGCTTAGTCACAATTTTCATAATCAAGAAAAATATGATTGGCTTCTTTTTCCTTCTACCTCCATGATTATATACATGCATGTATATGTACACATATTGTATAGACACACATGCACATATACATACACCCTTTGATATATTTGCGTATATTTTGTAACTACTTATATGTGCAAATAATTTGCTTCCTCTGATAGAATAGATGCTCCTTCAGGTTAGAAACTATTTTGCTTTTCTCTTTGTTATTCCCAGAACTTAGCATAGTGCCTGGCACATTGTAGGTGCTTAATAAATGCTTATGGATATGGATATAAATGTGCATGTATATATGCATACAAACACACGCACGCGCGCGCACACACACACACACACACACACACACATATATATATATAAATATATATATATATATATACATATAATTGTATGAGTACACACACATAAACACAGTCACCCTAGTACAGATCATTTTCACCATTGCCTTGAACCTTACCAATGGTGCCCAAACAGATCTTTCCACTGCCACTGTCTTTCAAATCATTATTGGGCATCTTCCTTATCCATTGATTTGGTCATGTCATTCCTATTCTCAAATCCTTGCCTTGCCAATTGCCTAGCAGATATTGTTCTCTTGCTTTATCCTGGGGTAACACAACCTTGGGGACCACTTTCCCAACTGCCACTAACCACTAACCATCCTGGGTGTGCCAGCGTGGTTGTTATTACACCTGCAATAGCTGCTAGTGCTGGTTCTTTTATCTGCTTTACTAGGAAAGACAGCTGTTTCAGGGTCAACAATCTTCTTTAATTACATAAAAGACAAACAATTATAATACAGAGAAGAGAAATAAAGACCAACAGGACTCTACTGCCTGAATCAAAGCTCTACATCCACCGCTGAGTCAAGAGAGCCTTTACCTCCGAGGAGTTGGAGAGCTCTGAACATACGGCCACTCAGAGTCTTGACCAGAGAATCACAACATCTTTCTCATAAATGAGCCCCCAAAGCAAAAGCTCAACTCTCAGAATATATACTCTTTAGGCTCAATGCCTAATTAGAAATTAATAAAAGGTGCATAAGTCTTCCTACAAGAAAGCAAGCTTCCCTTAATGGGCTCCACATGAGGCCTATTGATAGGCGGGGAAGATCTTATTTCCCATTAATCTTACAGTAGGTTGGGTCCCCAGAGGAGGACACTTAAGTAATCAAGTAAAACTCCTATTCTTCTCCTCCCTTTCAGCTTGTTTTGTTTGTGATGAGGTTTTTGTTTTTTCATATTCTGCACCTTTTTTTTTTTTCTAAAAAGGATTTCTTTCTCTATACTCTCCATTAATTCTCTTCCCTTTCTGTCTATTCTAAACTTTCATGGTCTCTATGCTTATTTATTTTGTGTTGTCAGGGATGTTCCAGAGGGGATTCATGCATTGCATGTGGGGTTAGACTACATGAACTTTGCAGTTCTTTCATACTTTTGAGTACATAGGATCATAGATTGAGTCATCTAGAAAGCCTGTCCTCATCATATAGATGATGAAATGGGGTCCCAGAAAGGTTGAGAGACTTTCCCAAAGTTGTACAAGAATATATGGCAGAGCCGAGACTTGAACTCTGGCCCAAATCCAAAGTGACTTCAAATCTAACCTTCTTGATACTAATATGCCTCGAACATCAGATATTTATGCACCATTCTTATTCCGCCTTCTAGTTTCTGTGCTCCTACAGGGTATGCACTTGCCTTGCTTACCTTTGTATCCTCTCCAAGGTGACTAGTGGAACGTAAGGGAAAGTAGGTATGGTGCAAAATTCATACTCTGCCACCCCAGTTCAGGCCCTCTTCGTCTCTCTCTTTTTTTTGAGGGAGGAAGGCAGGGCAATTGAGGTTAAGTGACTTGCCCGAGGTCACACAGCTAGTAAGTGTGTCAAGTGTCTGAAGCCGCATTTGAACTCAGGTCCTCCTGACTCCAAGGCTGGTGCTCTACTCACTGTGCCACCTAGCTGCCCCTCTCCTCATCTCTTGCATGTTGTATGTTGCATATTGTATTGTAACAGTCTCCTACTAGTTCTTCCTGCCTTGATTATCTGTATTCCTTTCTAGGTAGGTGCCATATTACTATGGCTAAAATACATATCTGATCTTTTCACTCTCCTACTCAAAAATCTTTTGTAGCTTCCTATTGCCTCTAGGATAATGCACAAGATCCCCAGCTTGGTTTCTAAAGACCTCCGCAGTCCGATTCCCAACTGTCTTTTCAGATATTTCCTATTACTCCCATTCATATACTCAATTTTTTAGCCAAACTGGGGTACCAGCTGCTTCCTACACCTTTGTCTGACCTTTGTCTGTTGTTCGGTCATTTTTCAATCATGTCTGACTCTTTGTGACCCCTTTTGGAGTTTTCTTGAAAAAGATACTAAAGTGGTTTGTTACTTCCTTCTCCAGCTCATTTTACAGATGAGGAAACTGAGGCAAAAAAGGGTTAAGTGACTTGCCCTGGGTCACACAGCTAGTGTCTGAGGCTAGATTTGAACTCAGCTCCTCCTGACTCCAGGCCCCGACGCTCTATCCACTGTGCCACCTAGTTGTTCCATACCTTTATATAGGCTCTCCTTCCCCTCCCAGTTTGATTTTTTTTTAGTAAAGGTGCCATCCCTTGTTTTACTTCTTAAAGAAGTTTATTCACTGAATGGACGTTGCCTCACTCAAAGTGAGAACATGAAAAGACCTTAGCCTAAAAGGGCCATCTCCAGTCTTCCTGGTAAATATCTGGCCACTGGACCCAGATGGCTCTGGAGGAGAAAGTGAGGCTGGTGACCTTGCACAGCCCTCCCTCCCTCAAATCAAAGTCAACCTCAAGTCATGTCGCCATTTCCCTGATGTCGTGATCCTCTTTGAGAACGAAGGACAAACCACAGCCCTAATGCTTGGAATACGCGTCCTTCACGTTTGGCTCTGGTCTTCCTTACAGCCTTGCTGCACCTTACTCCCCTTCACGACTCTCCCCTCTAGCCAGACTGGCCCTTTTGTTCTTCCTTACGTATGACCTCTCATCGTCTATCTGTATAACTCTAAAATAGGCTGCTACTCATGCCTGAAACGGAGGCCCTCTTCACCTCTGCCCTACAGAAGTCTTTGTTTTCTTCAAAGTGCAGCTGAAGGAAGGAGGCCTTTCCCAATCCTCCAACTCCTAGTACCTTCTTCCTCAACCCCCTGCCCCAGCAGATTAACTTGTGTGTATCTGTATATTTTTACATATGTACGTGTTGTCCTCCTGTAGAAAATAAGCTCCTTGAGGGGAGGGGATGTTTCATTTTTGTCTCTGTACTATTGGCATCTAGCAAAGTGCTTGGCCCACAGTGACATTTAATAAAATGCCTGTTGATTGATGACTTCCTAGTATAACAGGGATGTGGGGCATGTCCAGACCATCTAAAATGGAGGCACTAGTGTGGGAGATCCCAGACACCCACCAAAACCCTAACTTTCTTCAAGACTCAGCCTAGAAACTACTTTTTGTATGTAGCTTTTCCAGAACTGGTGTGTGTGTGTGTGTGTGTGTGTGTGTGTGTGTACATATGTATTTATGTGTGCTGAACTGCTGTGTGTGTGTGTGTGTGTGTGCGCGCGCGCGCGCGTGCGCATGTGTTTGTGTGTGCATGTGTACTTGTGTGCGCTGAACTGGAATATATATGTGTGTGTGAGTTGAACTGGTATGTGTATTTGTGCGTGCATGTATATTTGTGTGCACTGAACTGGTGTGCTGCATGTGTGTGCGTGTGTATGTGCATATATATTTGTGTGTGCATATATGCATGTATACACTTGTAGCTATATAGCTCTCTATCTCTCTTTCTCTCTCTGTCCTGCAATTTTTAGTTTCTGATATGTGCACATGGCAGGTTCCTTGAGGCAGAGACTGTTTTGTATTCAGTTTATTCCCCAGCAAATAACACGGAAGTTTAAACATTCTGGGGATGTCTAGACCAGTAATTTCATTGGCGTAGTGAATTTCCTGTGAGGAAACACCTTCTACTATGCAGATCTGCAACCGTTTTGCAAATTATAGTCTTATAGAGTTGTAGCTAGATAGAGCGCTGGCTTGGAATCAGGGAAGACCTGAGTCTGAATTCAACTTCAGACTAGCTATATGACCCTAAGCAAGTCGCTTCACCCCCAGGTTTGCCTCAGTTTCCTCATTTGTAAAATGGGGGTAGTAATAGTACCTACCTCCTAGGAGTGCTGTGAGGATCGAATAAGGAGATAATTGTAAGGCACTTGGCACAATGCCTGGCACTTAATAATCACTATTGTTGCTATTACAAAGGTTGTTGTTTTTGCACTTGTTCTTTCCACGTCTTGACTTTCCCCATCACGGTGTCTATATATCGTGGGTCGGCATGAGAAATTAAATGGAAATTTTGGGGAAGTTTTGCAGAAACCAGACAACACATGAAGGCCAGCAGATGACACAGAGCCTGTGAATAAATGCTTAACCCAAATTTTACAATAAGATACCGTAAACACCCCATAAAAGGAAGAGAAAGAATTCAGACTTCTCGGGGTACAGAGCAGGGCCAAAAAAATTTACATGGACTTTCCAGATTGCGGGGGGGGGGGCACCATGCCCCTAGCCCCTGCAATGTGGAAGATCTGTATTATTATTATTATTAGACCTCCCTAGGGTCACATAGCCAGCAAGTTTTCACTTGACTCCTAGGCCAGCTCTTTATCTACTACACCAAGCTGACTTGCTTAATAAATATTTTTTAAAATTAATTGAATTTTACTAATTCTGATGTTTTATTTTTTTTGTCTGAATCAGTGAATTTGGATGGTTTTAAGAAGAAAAAAAAGAAATGTTCTACTCCTGTCCAGGTTGTGGCTCAGAGTTCAGCCAGATGATGGCAGTAAAGTTTCATCTCAGATTTCTCTGGGTAGCAGGGTGATTTTCACTTTTCACCTAATCTCCAGTTAATTCTGTTGTTTGAAGGGGACAATATTTCATAGCTATTTCCATCAGGTTATATCTCCATTTTTGAATCTTTATCTTGGTACTTGGAAAGATCTGTGATTTCCTCTCTGCGGGTAAGCTGTCTCCACTGACGCAGGTCACGACCCCTTAATAGGCAACATGACTGAAAAATTCATCTTGGAGTAGAGCTTTGGATGATAAAGCTTCTCTGCGCTGAGCTAGGCTGGTCATTGAACAACTGACATTCAGTCCACCACCTTTCCAGGTTTGTAGGACACTTTGGAGCCTTCACTCTGTGGACACGACATGTGAGAACTCAGGGCTACCTCCCTGCCAAACTGGATTCTAGTGAAGGGATTTTAAAAAACCTGTTTATTTATTTTTAAAGTCAAGTTTGGAGAATGGCCTGTGTTCTGAGGTAGAAAGATCTGTAGCTCAGCAGCTTGGGTCTTGGAGAGGGAGAGCTGGAAAGAAAGCTTTTCGAGATATCTGAAAGACTTCGAACAATATTAAGATGATATTGTTTCTCTCTGTCCTCAAAATAAAAAAAAAGTAAAAAAACCCTATAATTTATTTTTTTAAAAAAAGGATGACCTCTCTCTTTTTGCTATAATAGACCTTTGGTTTCTTATTTAATTTTAACATTCATTTAAAATTTTTTTGGAGTCCCAAATTCTCTCCCTCCCTCTCACTCCTTCCCTACCCATCGAGAAAGCAAGATATTGGTTATCAATTATACCTGTGAAGTCAGTTATGCAAAACGTTAGACCTGTGATTTCAATGATATAGGGAAGCCCTGGTGAGGAAACACTTTCCACCAATGCAGCTCTAAACTTTCTCTGTAATTAATAATTTAACAACAAAAATAATAAATAGCTAGTATGCATATAGAGCTTTGAGGTTTACGAAGCACTTTACAAGTTATCTTATTTGATTCTCATAATAGTCCTATGAGGTAAGCAGTATGGTTATCCCCATTGACAGATGAAGAAACTGATCCTGAAAAATTGAGTGAGGACCAGCTGGCTAACAAGTGTGTGAGGCAGGATTTGAACTGGTTTTCCTGACTTCAAATCCGTGACTTTATCCACTGCATGACCTAGCTGCCTCTATGGTACAAGTAGTTACCTATTTATAGTCTTAAAGGGTTGCTTGGGGACACTTAGAGATGAAGAGATTTGCCATGAGTCACACAGATAATATGTGTCAGAAACAGGATTTGAACCCAGGTCTTCCTGCCTTGAAGTAGGCTCTCTATCCATTGAGGCCAGCCTAGGCTTAGTATTGGCTAAAAATGTTCCTGCATTTTAGAGGCAGGTAGGTGGTGTGGTACATAGAGCGGCACCAGACCTGGAGTTAAGAAGACCTGAGTTCAAACTTGGCCTCTGACTTACTAGCTGAGTGACCCTGGAAAAGTCACTTCTGCCTATCTCAGTTTGCTCAACTATAAAATTGGGGCAGCTAAGTGGCACAGTGGATAAAGTGCCAGGCCTGTTGTCAGGAAGACTCCTCTTCCTGAGTTTGAATCTGGCCTCAGCTGTGTGACCCTGGGCAAGTCACTTAACCTCTGTTTGCCTCAGTTTCCTCATCTGTAAAATGAGCTGGAGAAGGAAATAGCAAACCACTCCAGTATCTTTGCCAAGAAATCCCTAAATTAAGGAGCCAGACATAACTGAAAAACAACTTAATAACAACCACAATAAAAACGGGGATGATACTGTCTCCTCCTCCCTTGGGAATAACGCAACCTCCAGGGTTCTTGTGAAGACCAAATGGGAAATATTTGTAAAGGCTTAGCCTGGCACATGATAGGTTCTTAATAAACGTTTGTTTCCTTATTTTCAATCATTTAATGAAAGCTTTTTCACAGACATCCTCATTGGTTGGTTAACTTCTGTCTGCTTATCATTGAATCAAATCCCAAAAGTTGGGGAATGGCTGAACAAGCTATGGCATAGGATGGTGATGGAATATTATTGTGTTATAAGAAATACCAAACTGGAGGATTTCAGAAAGACCTGGGAAGACTTAAATGAACTGATGCAGAGTGAAATGAGCAGAACCAGAACAGACTCAGCAACAGCAATATTATATGATCCTCATCGTACAATCAATTCAAACAGATCTTCAACTGTGAATGACTTAGCTCTTCCCAGCAATATGATGATCCAAGACAATGTCAAGTGACTCATGATGAAGAATGCCGTCCACCTTCAGAGAAAGAACTGATATTGTCTGAATGCAGACTGAAGTGTGCTATTTTCTTTTTCTTTCTTTCTTTCTCTTTCTTCCTTTCTTTCTGTCTTCCTTCTTTCCTTCCTTCCTTCCTTCCTCCCTCCCTCTCTTTCTTTCTTTCTTTCTTTCTTTCTTTCTTTCTTTCTTTCTTTCTTTCTTTCTTTCTTTCTTTTTTTCCTCCTCTTCCTCTCTCTGTCTCTCTCTCTCTGTCTTCTTGGACAAAATGACTAATAGGGAAAGGTTTTACATGATTTCACATGTATAACCTATATCAGATTGCTCACCATCTCAGGGAGCGGGGAGGATATAGAGGGATGGGTAGAATTTGGAATTCAAAACAAAAAATGTTAAAAATTTGTTTTAACATGTAATTGGGGGGAAATATTATTTAAAAAAGAAGACAAAGTAAAACACATTACATTTTTCCTAAAAACAAAATAAAAACTGCCTGGCATTGAGTTGCTTGTCAACCAGTCACTCAATCAACAAATATTTATTGAGTTACTGCAATGTGCTAGGCAATATGCTGCACCCTGGGGATACAAAGTCAAAAAGGAAACAGTCCTTGCCCTCAAGAAGGTTAAACTTTATCAGAGAAACTTTGAGCTCCTCAAGAGCAGGGATTTTGTATCCCCCTTCTTTACATCCCAAGCATTTAGCATAGCATCTGGAACATTGTTGTTCAGTTACATCCAACTCTCCATGACCTCATGGGCCATACTGTCCATGGAGTTTTCTTGGCAAAGTTACTGGAGTGGTTTACCATTCCCTTCTCCAGTGAATTAAAGCAAACAGAGGTTAGGTGACTTGTACAGGGTCACATAGCTAGTGAATGTCTAAGGCTGAATATGAACCCAAGTCTTGCTGACTCCAGGCCCAGTGCTATACCACTGAACCATATAGCTGCCTCTTTGGAAGTCCCACTGAGAATATAGTAGACAAGTAATATATGATTATTGACTGAAGTGACTGCCACGAAATTTACATAAATAAGCAAATAAATAAGTAAATGCAAAGTATTAAGGCAATAAATATAAGATAATTTTGTGGGGGGAAGAGAGGATATAAGCTGCTGGGAGGATCAGGAAAACTTCACGTGTTACTTGAAACACTCCAAAGTGTTATTTGAGCTGAGTTTTGAAAGAAACAAGAGATTCAAGAGGTAGAGGTGGGAAGGAGTTTCATTTCAGGCATGCGAGCCAGTCCGTAAAAAAGTACGAGAGATAGAGTCTCATGTTTGAGGATACCAAGAAGTCCAGTTTGACTGGGTTCACAGGGTGTGGTGAGGGGCACGATGTCTAACAAGGTTGGAAAAGTAGCCTGGGGAAGTTTTGAAGGACTTCAGAAACTAAACTGAGGAATTCATGTTTGATCCTAGAGGCAAGAGTGAACCACCGGAACTTATTGAGTAGGGGAGTGTCATGGTCAGGCCTACACTTTAGGGAAATCACTTTGGCAGCCATGTGGAGCATGGATTGGAGGCATAAGCACTTGAGTGTTGTCTGCTGGACTTTGCATGTTATCTGTGGCTTCCACCAAACTCCCCCCAAATTCCCATTTAATTTCTTACGCTGACCCACGATATATCAAAACTGCAATGTGGAAAGTTGCAACGTGGAAGGGATAACTGTATCTAATTGGCAGTTGGAGAAATATGGGACCAGAACTCAGGAGAGGAACTAGGGCTGGATCTATAGATCTGCGAGTCATCTCCATAGAGATGATAATTAAATAAATGGGAGCTGATGAGGTCACCAAATGAGAGAGCATAGAGAGAAAATAGAGGACCTAGGACAGAATCTTGGGCCACACTTACAGTTAAAGGCATGCTATGGAAGATGAACCCACGGAGGTGACTGAGGAGCAAGCTATCAGACAGGTTTGAAGGAGAGTCAAGATAGAGCAGTCACAAAAACCCAGAGAGGAAGAGAGTTAAATGCTGCAGAGAGATTGAGAAGGTGGAGTTATAAGAAAACGCCGCCGGACTTTGCTCTTGAGACAGTCAGGCAAGAAACGTTTACTAAGTGACCATTATATGCCAGGGACGGTGCTGCATGCTGGGGAAGTGAAGACAGGCAAAAAGTCAATCTTTGTCCTCCAGGGTCTCACAATCTCATGGGAAAGACAACCTGCAGACAACCATGTACAAATAACATGTATGCAGGAAAAAAATCAACAGAGGGAAGGCACTAGAATTAAGGAGGATCGGGAAAGATTCCCTATAGAAGGCAAGATTTTAGCTGGCATTTGAAGGCAGGCAGGGAAGCCAGGAGGCAGAGATGAAGAGAGACAGCATTCCATGCATGGGAGACAGCGAGTGAAAATGCTGAGTCAGTAGTTGGCACATAATGCGTAAGGAACAGGAAGGAAAACAGTGTCATTGGATCACAGAGTACATGGGGCAGGGTGTAAAGTAAAAGAAGACTGGAAAGGTAAGGGGAAAGGGGTCAGGTTACAGAGAGCTTTGAATGCCCAACAGAGGATTTTGCATCTGATCCTAGAGGTGACACAGACCCATTAGAGTTTACTGTGTAGGAAGATGACATGGCTAGACCTGGACTTTAGGAATATCATTTTGATAGCCAAGTGGAAGATGGCCTGGAGTAGGGAGAATCTTGCGGCATGGAGGCCAATCAGTAGTGTATTGCAATAGTCTAGGCCTGAGGTTATAAATGCTTGCAAAGGATTGGTGGTGGTGTTAGAAAAGAGAAGAGGGTGTGTGTGAGAGATGTTTCAGGAGTAAAATCAACAGGCCTTGGCAACAGATTTGACATGGAACATGAGAGAGAATGAAGAGTCGAGGATGACACTTAGGTTGCCAACCCAGCTGACTGGGAGGATGGTGGTATCCTTCAAAGTAACAGGAAAGATTGGAACCAGGGTGGACTCTCGGGGAAAAATGAGTTCAATTTTGGACGTGTTGAGTTAAAGATATTTATAGGATATGCAGTTTGAGATGTCCAATAAATGATCTTAAATGATCTTTGGTGACTTTGTTGAGAACTATTTCAGTTGGGTGAGATCAAAATCTAAATTGCAAAGGTTTAAGAATTGATTGAGAGAGAAGAAACGGAAATTATAGGGGCAGGCAGCTTTTTCTGGGAGTGTGACTGTGAAAGGGGCAAGAACTTGAAGGGTTGTTGGGGTTGAGTGAAGAGTTTTTCAGGAGGGAAATTTGAGCATATAGACAACAAGGAAGGAAATAGTAGCAAGAGATGGAAGATTGGAGAGGGGTAGAGAGGAGAAGGAGGAGGAGAAGGAGGAGGAGAAAGAAGAGGAGAAAGAGGAAGAGGAGGAGGAAGAGGAGAAGTGGGAGGAGGAGGAGGAAGAGGAAGAGGAGGAGGAAGAGGAGGAAAGATAGAAAGAAACAGAGACAGAGGAAGTGATTGTAGGGGCAATCTGCTGAAAAGACTAGAGGGGACAAGATCTAGGGTACATATAGAGGGATTGACCTTGGCAAAGACAAAGGTCATGTCTTCCTTAGACACTGGAAAAAAGAAGAGAATAAGGAATATTGTTATGGGGTTTTGAGATGTAGAAAAAGAGAGAATAGGAAAGTCTCGGTGAATAGCTTCATTTCCTGTGGTCTTACACAACCGAACAGGCTTCTTGTACTTGACTCTCCTCAGCTTTACAAAATCTAATGAAATCTCACAAGACCATAAACCTCAAGTTGAAAAAATAAACAAGAATAATCTTCTTTTTTGAAATTAAAAGATTTCCAGATGCAAATATAGAAGGCATGCCCAGAGAAGAGTCATGCCAAAAGAATCCTAGTAGTTGTAAGGGGATTCGGGCAGCCTTTTGTCTTTCCTATGTATGAGATGGAAGAAAAACCCTAAAGTGCATGAACAGATCAAGATGTGAGCAGGGATATGGGGGTGGGGTGGAGAGAAGGCCATAAGGAGAAAGGAATTTTCCAGGTACGGTGCCCAGGATAAATGCAAACCAGTGGTGGAGGCAGCTGCTACCAGGCAAGAGCTCTGTTCCAGAGGTGAGACAGGAGTTGTGGTAGTGATGCTGGGCAGGGGGTGCTGGGCAGAAATTTGTGGAGCTGAAAGGCAGAGAGTTGAGACAAATGGATGGAGACTGAGAGTGCTGGAGAAGAAGAGAGTACATTCCCCAGAGAGGAATGACAGTGGACCTGAGACTGCAGGGCATGAAAAGGGAACTTGGCCATGTGGTGCCACGAGCTTTGCAGGGAATTTGACTGAATCTCAGGGGTGGGGCAGAAGAAGGAAATGGCACTTGCTGGAAAGCAATCTATTCCTATTCTTTTGCTAGCTCGGCTTAGATATGAGTCACTTTTCTATTCTTCATGTTTTATAAGGAACCTATTCTGTGTATAAATGCTTATTAATGGCCTGATGTTTCCAAGAAAGCTAACGACCCCACTGGAGAGTTAGAAACAAACTAAATTCAGGTAATTCCAAGGTTTCCATGGGCAAATGAACCATTTACTGAGAAATCTTCAGGACTGAGACTGGTCTGTGAGATCCCAGAGCTGCAGTTCAGTGCCACAGATTATCTAGAATAAAGTGTCTATATGTATAGACTTTAAAGAAACCTATACTTGATAGATGTAGCTCAGTTCCCTTGTCATGGTGAAACACTGAATTTAATCAGTGAAGCAAAATGGGGCTGGTCTTAAAGACTTTAAGTGTTCATTGGTGTGGGCAGTTCTTCCAATGATGAAGGTCATAGCCCTTCCGGCAAAAGGCCTTCAAAAGTTAGCAAGACAGAGAAATTCATCACTGTCCTGGAGTCCAATCTGACAGTGAGTCTTTCTGAAATTAAGCCAGTACTTAGATGTCTGCGTATGGTCCTTTGCTAGGGACAGCCTTGAAGCCTTTTTAGGTTGGTAGAATCTGTCAGGGCTTACTTTCCACTGGGATAGTCTTCAGGAAACTAGAATCAGATCATGTCACTATGAGACACTCAAAGAAAATTCTTAAATGCAGTATTTCTAAATGGAAGAGCCAACTGAAGGTCAATCTTTATCATATAAATTATATGTATGTAATAAGATTGAGCGCATGTTCAGATCACTTATGATGGAGCACCCAAGCAGGAGATGCAAGGGACCTGCTTCTGGGAGAAGAGATTCTGTGTTTTCCTTCCATATTGAGCAATGTTTTCCATTGAGTGAGTACCTGGAAACTGCCTGTGTCTTTAAAACTGCCAGACTGAGACATTCTCTCTCTCTCCCTCTGTCTCTCTCTCGCTCTGTCTCTCTCTCTCTGACTCTCCCTCTGTCTCTCTATCTCTCTCTGTCTCTCTCTGTCACTCTCTCTCTCTCTCTCTCTCTCTCTCTCTCTCTGTCTGTATCTCTCTTTCTTTCTCTCTCTCCCCTTCTCCCCCCTTCCCCCACTAAACTGGATGGAGGGAGGGCCATCTCCCCTCCCCTTGGGCCCCATGGCCCCAAGAAACAGATTCGTGATTTTGGTCTTTTTCATTTGTCCTTTTCAGTTTTAGGTACAGGGAGCGGCATCCTGGACCCAGGAACTTGAGCCATGGGGACCTTGTAGCTAGGATTCCAGGCCAGATGTTGCTACCAGCCCGTCAGGGAAGCCCTGAGAAGATAAAGTCCCAGGACACAAGCTCAAAGAAAACTTTAAAGTTGGAACTTGGTGGGATTAATACTATATAGGAACTAAGCTATGTTGTAAACCTAATTCTCTCCCCCTTCACCAGAGATAAGGGGAAATAGAGAGGATTATGTCTTTGGGGTGTTGGGGGGCCATATGTGTATATGTTTATTCTTGCTATGCCTTTGAAGTAAAGATTCCTTTGTAAAAGCTAATTTAACTGTTAAGTGGTTAAAGGGAATTGGGGTACTAGGGGTGGGGTGAAAGGTAATATACCCAACCTTTAGGCAATGGGGCAGAGTAGTCACTCTTACATGTATATACATACATATACCAGTCAATTAAGTGCTTACTGTATGTACCAGGTACTGTGCTGGGTGCTGAGAAAACAAATACAAAAATGAAACTGTCCGTCCCTCTCCCTTTCTCTGTCTCTCTCTCTCTTGCCCCCTCCCTCTCTCTCTGTCTCTGTCTGTCTTTCTCTCTGTCTGTCTCTGTCTCTCTCTGCCTCTCTGTCTCTGTCTCTCTGTCTCTGTCTCTCTGTCTCTCTGTCTCTCTGTCTCTCTGTCTCTCTCTCTCTCTCTCTCTCTTTCTCACTCTGTCTCTCTCTCCTGCGCCTCCTGCCTCTAACTCTTTCTATCCTATACAATAATTAAATATCTATATCCTCTGTCAAAGTCCCACTTTAATTCCTCATCAACCCGGTGTGGACTTGACATTCCTATGACAAATGCCCTTTGCTCCTGGTCAGCCCTGATCATAAAGCTGAAAAGTCAAGGAGAGATCAGAGGTGGATAAATGAAGGTGATAATCAGGTTGGGGAGAGTTTCTTCTTCCTTCATCTGGCCTGTCTGTGCCTTTCCTCCCCTAGACCCACAAGTGATAGATTAGTCCATGACAAGCAGTTGGAGGTGCTGGACATCAATAGGACACTGAAAGGAGAACTGCTAATTGTAGGATCTTTTCTGTCTTTGAGTAAATCCATGTCCCAAATCAAAGAATTGAGGCTTGAGTTCCTGAGACTTAATATAAAGACTGGCCACAATAGAACGCTGAAAACTGGAACTACTATGTTGTCTCTGTCCTCCTTCACAAAAGGGGTGGCCATAGACTCTAATCAAACTGAGCTATGTGTTTCTTGAACTGAATGGTTCACTGCAACTTGTATACGATCTGTGGGTTGCCTAGGTTTGGAAGAGGCTGTTGGCTTGAAGTCATGTGGTAGACTGTGGTGCAGTGGAAATAACATTGGCTTTCCTCATACGTAAAATGAAGGGGTTGGGATACACAGCTTCTGAGGCCTCTTCCAGCTCTAGACCTAAAACCCTATGTTTTATAAGCCATCATTCATTACTTTTACTGTTCCTTTGATAAGAGACTATATTCAGTATCTCTGAATGCCTATCTGCTTCTGTGGGGAATGACCCCCTCCAGCCAGTATCATGTGACTAGCTAGAGCTCAGTGAAGGATAGAAAATCAGGGAAGAGATGAGATTTGTCAGAGGCAGGGGCCTGAGAGTTGGTTCTGAATGGATAAATCCACAATATTCCCTAGGAGGTAGGGAGGATTATGGAAATGCCTCCAGTCAGATCCATTTTTTTAAGGTTTAATGATTTTTATTTTTTTATTTTTGCACCTAACAGCATTTTATTTTTCCAATTATATGTAAAGATAGTTTTCAACATTCATTTTTGTCAGATTTTGAGTCCCAAATTTTTCTCCCTCACCCCTCCCCAAGACAGTAAGCAATCTGATATAGGTTATGCATGTACAATCATGTGAAACATATTTCCATATTAGTCAGGTTGTGAAAGAAAAATCAGAAGAAAAGGGAAGAACCAAGAGAAAGAGAAAAACGAAAAACAAAAAAGTGAAAATAGTATGCTTTGATCTGCATTCAGACTCCATAGTTCCATTTTCCATCATGGGTCTTTTGGAATTGTCTCGACTCATTATATTGCGGAGAACAGCTAAGTCTATCATGGGTGATCATTGCACAATGTTGCTGTTACTGTTATTCTCCTGGTTCTGCTCACTTCACTCAGCACCACAGATCCATTTTTTTTAAACAGTATCAGTATAGTAGCCATCAACACTGTTTATTTGTTTCTTTTAAAGGCTGAAGACAAGCTCTGGCAGATCATTTGGACTGTAGGAAGACCAGAAGAGCTAAATTCAGAGAAACTTATCACCAGGTTGGCCATGAGATGATGATTTTGTGGGTATAGCCATACAACTTACTGAGGGGAATAGAGGTTTTGATTGGTGATGGTGGAGTAACTGCTCAATCCGATGAGATCATAGATCCTTGAAATATTAAATAAATACTATATGAGAGCTGGTGCCATGTATCAGGAAGATTGATGGATTTAGTCCCATTTCTGCTGGTTACAACTTGGATTACCTTGAATGAGTCATGTAACCTTTCTAGGTTTTTCCTCTTCCATTTGCAAAATGAGAAGATTGGCTTAGATGAGCTCTAAGGTCAATTGTAGCCTTAAATAAGATGAATATCAAACATACAGAAAAGGATGTGTGTTATGGTATATATTGTCTTCTAGAGTCTGATTCTGATGTCTTATCATATTAGAAGGTTATGCCAGAAAGGCCCAAGTTCTGCCAGATTTTACCAGTATGAAAAGGCCAAAAATTGACTACTCTTTTAAGTTAAATTTGAAGTTTAAGAGAAGAGCCTATTACTGTTTAAGAGCTGGCCACTGGGTAATGATTTTTACAGGGGTTGGTAGCTATAGAAAATTTTAAAACTATCTATAAAGTCATGGAGAAGTTGTGGATGACATTTAATACACACTCAAACATAGAACCCTCTTATAGGACATGACACCTTACGTTGCTTGGGAAATGAAAGAATGAAGCACTAACTCATTTTTCAAGCCCAAAGAAAATGTATATAAGTAAGTTGTTGTTGTGTTGTTTTCAGTTGTGTCCTCCTCTTCATGACCCCATTTGGGGTTTTGTTGGAAGATACTGGAGTGATTTGCCATGTCCTTCTCCAGGGTGAAGGCACAGGACGATACACCTAGTAAATGCCTGAGGCTGGATTTGAACTTGGGTCTTCCTGACTCCAGTGCTCTATCCACTGTACCACCTAGCTGCCCCATGTGCCACCTAGCTGTAAGGCAGTGCTTAAATTTATGTCCTTTTCTCTATACTCACTCAGCCATTACTCTAATTTAAATTCTCATCACTTCTCATCAGGACTATTGCAATAGCTTCCTATGTGGTCTCCCTGCCTCAAGTCTCTCCCCACTCCTATCCATCTTCCACACAGCTGTCAAAGGGATTCTCATAAGGCACAGGTCTGTCTATGTTACTGTCCTCCTGTTTAATGAATTTCAATGCTTTTCTATTACAACTAGGATCACATATAAACTGTGTATGGCATTTCAAGTCATTTGCAACCTGTCTCCCTTTCACCTTTCCAATCTTCTTATAGATTATTGCCCTTTACCTACTCTACATTCCAGCCATACTGGTTTACTTGCTGCTCCTCAGACATGGTGCTCCATCTGCCACCTCTGTCTGTGCCTTTGCCGTAATGGTCCTTCACATCTGTAATGCTCACTCTCCTCACTTCTGACTCTTAGAGTCCTTGATTGACTGAGGAGATCTTTCCTGGTCTTTTGCAGAACTTTCTTGGTCTCCCCAGTTAAATCATTTCTCTGCTAAGGTACCTTCTACCTACTCTGAATGTATTTTGTATGTATCATTTATATACATGTTTTCTGCCATATTAGAAGGTAAGCTAGCAGTAAGGGACCGTTTTTTCCCCTTCTTGATATCTTTGGTACTTAGCATGATATCTGGCACATAATAAATGCTTAATACAAGCTTAGGGTACACATGCAGTAGGGTATTCCTTTTCCCCTCCTTCTCCCCACCTCTACCCCCTTCCCTCTACTGCCTCCCTTTTCCATTGCTTGCAATATTTTCTCCTTTATTTGGGAGCTCGGGAATTTGGCTATAACTTTGGGATCTCTTTCAGGAGGTGGTTTGTGGATTCTTTCAATTTCTATTTTACCCCTTGGTTCTAGAATATTAGGGTGGTTTTACTTGATCATTTCTTGGAAGATGATGTCCAGATTCTTTTTTTGATCATGATTTTTAGGTAGTCCAATAATTCCTAAATTATCTCTCCTGGATCTGTTTTCCAAGTCCATTTATTTGCAGTGAGATAGTTCACATTTTCTTCTATTTTTTCATTCTTTTGGTTTTGTTTTATTGTTTCCTGATTTCTCATAAAGTCATTAGCTTCCACTTACCCAGTTCTAATTTTTAAGGAGTTCTTTTCTTCAGTGAGCTTTTGTACCTCTTTTCCCATTTGGCCAATTCTATTTTTTAAGGAACTCTTCTCTTCAGTGAGTTTTTATATGTCTTTTTCCATTTGGCCAATTCTGCTTTTCAACTGCTCCCCTTTAGCCCAACAAAACAAAAAACCTGCACTCAGATATTGAGTTCATCTTATATCAGGGATGCCCAAAATGCTGCCCACAGTGTGATTTGCCTACAAGCATGGAAATTTACATAAATGCTTTAGTAAACAAAGCCGAGCTACCACAGAGCTCTCACTAAAATGGCAAATCAAAACATATTGTCTATTGTTTCAATAAAAACCTAAGGTTGGACAGCCCTGATTTTGTATATAGCTCATGAAAACATTAGGAATCAAAAGGGACCCATCTCTTCTCCTATTAGAGTCTAAATACTTCATTGTTTAAGTGCTTCTAATTGCTCAAATGTACTTACCTTTCAAGGTTTTTCTTGATTCTTCTGTGTGTATTGCAAAATATCTACTCAGCTCTAGCTTTTTCGGAAGGAATGGTTGAAAGTCCTTTACTCAAATAAAGATCCATTTCCCTCCCCTGTCATGTTATACTCAGTTTTGGTTACAAGCTTTTCTTTTTTGCCTTTTGGAGTATAAGTCCAATATTTTTACTTTTTATAGTAGTTGCAGCATTGTCTTATATTATCTTGAGTATAATTCCTTGATATTTGAACTCTTTCTTTCTAGATGCTTGCAGTATTTTTTCTTTGACTTGGAAGTTTTAGATTTTGGCAGTTGTATCCCTGTATTTTTTTTCTTTCCATTTAGGGTTTCTTTCAGAAGTTGAATATAGGATTCTTTCTATTTTTTACTTTCCTTTAATATGCTAATAGAATTAATTTTATTCTGGTTATTTTTTTTTTTTACTTTCAGTGAGTTCCTCAGAGCATTTTTATTTTGTTTGTTTTTTTTTTATATTTTTTTATATATTTTTAAATTTTTTTAAATTTAAATTTATTTATTTAACATATTTGGTTTTCAGCATTGATTTTCACAACAGTTTGAATTACAAATTTTCTCCCCATTTCTACCCTCCCCCCCACTCCAAGATGGCATATATTCTGGTTGCCCTGTTCCCCAGTCAGCCCTCCCCTCTATTAACCCCCTCCCCTCTCATCCCCTTTTCCTTTCCTTTCTTGTAGGGCAAGATAAATTTCTACGCCCCATTGCCTGTGTATCTTATTTTTTAGTTGAATGCAAAAACTTTTTTTTTTGTTTTTGAACATCTGTTTTTAAAACTTTGAGTTCCAAATTCTCTCCCCTCTTCCCTTCCCACCCACCCTCCCTAAGAAGTCGAGCACTTCAACCTAGGCCACGCATGTATCATTATGTATAACCCTTCCACAATACTCATGTTGTGAAAGGCTAACTACATTTTGCTCCTTCCCAACCCATCCCGCTTTATTGAATTTTCTCCCTTGACCCTGTCCCCTTTCCAAAGTGTTTGTTTTGATTACCTCCACCCCCATCTGCCCTCCCCTCCATCATCCCCCCCTGCCCTTTTATTTTTTTTTTATCTTCCTCCCTCTTCTTTCCTATGGGGTAAGATACCCAACTGAGTATGTATGGTATTCTCTCCTCAGGCCAAATCTGATGAGAGCAAGGTTCACTCTTTCCCTCCTCACCTGCCCTCTCCCCTCCTCCCACAGAACTGCTTCCTCTTGCCACCTTTATGCGAGATAATCCACCCCATTCTATCTCTCCCTATCTCCCTCTCTCAGTATGTTGCTCTCTCATCCCTTAATTTTATTTTATTTCTTTTAGATATCTTCCCTTCATCTTCAACTCACCCTGTGTCTGCTCTCTCTTTTACGTATATACATATATATAAAAACACATATATATACATATACATACATACACATGCATACATATACACATAAATACATACATACATACACATTCACTTATATATATACATAAACATATATATATACATACATATATATATATGCATATTCCCTTCAACTACCCTAATACTGAGGTCTCATGAATCATACACATCATCTTTCCATGTAGGAAGGTAAACAAAACAGTTCAACTTTAATAAGTCCCTTGCAATTTCCGTTTCTTGATTACCTTTTCATGCTTCTCTTGATTCTTGTGTTTGAAAGTCAAATTTTCTATTCAGTTCTGGTCTTTTCACTGAGAAAGCTTGAAATTCCTCTATTTTATTGAAAGCCCATATTTTGCCTTGGAACATGATACTCAGTTTTGCTGGGTAGGTGATTCTAGGTTTTAATCCTAGCTCCATTGACCTCCGGAATATCGTATACCAAGCCCTTTGATCTCTTAATGTAGAAGCTGCCAGATCTTGGGTTATTCTGATTGGGTTTCCACAATATTCAAATTGTTTCTTTCTGGCTGCTTGCAGTATTTTCTCCTTGATCTGGGAGCTCTGGAATTTGGCGACAATATTCTTAGGAGATTTCTTTTTGGGATCTATTTGAGGAGGCGATCAATGGATTCTTTCAATTTCTATTTTGCCCTGTGGCTCTAGAATATCAGGGCAGTTCTCCTTGATAATTTCTTGAAAGATGGTATCTAGGCTCTTTTTTTGATCATGGCTTTCAGGTAGTCCAATAATTTTTAAATTATCTCTCCTGGATCTATTTTCTAGGTCAGTGGTTTTTCATTCCTTTGGTTCTGTTTTATAATATACTGATTTCTCATAAAGTCACTAGCTTCCACTTGCTCCACTCTAATTTTTAAAGTAGTATTTTCTTCAGTGGTCTTTTGGACCTCCTTTTCCATTTGGCTAATTCTGCCTTTCAAGGCATTCTTCTCCTCATTGGCTTTTTGGAGCTCTTTTGCCATTTGAGTTAGTCTGTTTTTTAAGGTGTTGTTTTCTTCAGTGTATTTTTCAGTATTTTTTTGGGTCTCCTTTAGCAAGTCATTGACTTGTTTTTCATGGTTTTCTCACATCCTTCTCATTTCTCTTCCCAATTTTTCCTCTACTTCTCTAACTTGCTTTTCCAACTCCTTTTTGAGCTCTTCCATGGCCTGGGACCAGTTACTGTTTTTCTTGGAGGTTTCTGTTGTAGGCTCTTTGACTTTGTTAATTTCTTCTGTCTGTATGTTTTGGTCTTCTTTGTCAGCAAAGAAAGAATGCAAAGTCTGAGACTGAATCTGGGTGCGTTTTCACTGCCTGGCCCTATTCCCAGCCAGCTAACTTGACCCTTGAGTTTTTCAGTGGGGTATGACTGCTCGTAGATTACAGAGTTCTATGTTCCACGTTTGGGGGGGGAGGTGCCAGCTCTGCCACTCCAGCACTGCTCCTTCCCCAAGAACCCCCAACCCGAACTGGGCTTAGATCTTTGGCAGGCTGTGCACCCCTGCTCTGATCCGCAGCTTAATTCCTCCCACCAGGTGGGCCTGGAGCCAGAAGTAACAACAGCTGTAACTGCCCCACCTCCGCTGCCCCCGGGGCTGGAAGCCGAACCGCGAACTCCTTCCACTCCCTCAGCTTTTCCCACTAACCTTCTCCGCAGTCTTTGGTGTTTGTGGGTTGAGAAGTCTCGTAACTGCCGTAGCTCACTGAATCAGGGCGCTAGGGCCCCCTCCACCCGGCTTCTGGTCTGGATGGTCCACGCCACTCAGGCTGGGCTCTGCTCCACTCCGTTCCCAGCTCCCAGCTCCTAGCTCCCAGCTCCGTGTGGGATAGACCTCACCCAGAGACCATCCAGGCTGTCCTGGGCTGGAGCCCTGCTTCCCTCTGCTGTTTTGTGGGTTCTGCCGCTCTAGAATTGGTTCAGAGCCATTTTTTATAAGTTTTTGGAGGGTCTCGGTAGGGAGCTCACACTATTCCCTGCTTACCAGCTGCCATCTTGGCTCCGCCCCCTATTCTGGTTATTTGAATCTAGTTTTAAGGGTGTCTTCTACTTGTGTGAATTCTTCTGCCTTCTTTTCTGAGCTATTTGTTCTCCTTCTCCCAGGCTGATTCTTTTTCCAGTTAGGTAGAAGAGGCCATTCTCTGCCTCATTTCTTATCTACCCTTAATCACTGAATGGGTATTGCCTCAGTCAAGCTGAAACCTGGGGAAGATCTTAGCTTAAAAAAGCCAAGGTCTTCTGCTGCATCTGGGGCCAGCTCCAGTTGTCCTGATCTATATCTTTTTATTTTTGGTATTTATTTAGTATTCAGTTTTTCCCCAGTTACATGTAAACAACAGTTTTTAAAATTTGTTTTAAAAACTTTGAATTCCAAATTCTCTCCCTTCCTCCCTCCCTCCCCCCCATTGAGAAGGCAAACAATTCCATATAGATTATATGTGTATAGTCATGCAACACATATCCATAATAGTTATGTTTTAAAAGAAAACAGAGATAAAAAACGTCAAGAAAAATAAAGAAAGTGGAAAAAATGTTGCTTCAATCTGCATTCAGATGCCATCAGTTCTTTCTCTAGGGATAGATAGCATTTTTCATCCTCAGTCCTTCAAAGTTGTCATGGATCATTGTATGGCTGAGAGTAGCTAAGTCATTCACAGCTGATTATCCTACAATATTGCTGTTACTTTATACCCATTACATTTCACTTTGTATGAACCCATGTAAGTCTTTCTAGGCTTTTCTGAGAGCATCCTGCTCCTGTCCTGACCTGTATCTGGCCACTGGACCCAGATGGCTCTGGAGGAGAAAGTGAGGCTGGTGACTTTGCACAGCTCTCCCTCACTTAAATCCAATCTACTTGCATGTCATGGCATCACCTTTCTGATATCCTGATGTTCAACAACAACAATTTATTCTTCTTATAATTTTTCCCTCCAGAGTTCTTAGTTTAATTCTAATTCCATTTTTTTCTCACTGGCTTCACTTCTTCTAGCCACTTTTGTAGTCCTGAGCTACTTTATTCTCTAAGGACCTGCTTGTCCATATGGAGTTACTTTCTTGTAGATTTACCTCTTGGGCTTTCCTGTTCCATATTTTTTCCCATTGTATTCATTGTTTTCTTCTATTTACTTATATTTCTAGCTCCAGTTCTTGTATTGGGATTAGGACTGGGTTGCAGTCCTTTACTACTTTTGGATGGGTTGAGAAGGCCTTATGTGGTATTATCTTTTCCACATCCTGGATGCTGTTTCTGCCTCAGTTCTGGATGGGGTGGCTGGTAGTAGAACCCCACTCACTGCCTCAGTTTCTGGCTTCTGTCTCAGTCTCCTCAAAGTCTATTGAATTAGTCCCTCTCCTTCACCTGTGCAATCCCCAAATGGGAGGTGGTTCTATTCCCTGATGTGGCCCTGACATCTTCTAGTGGGATACTAGAGATTATTGTGGTCTCTGACCTCTCGTAATGCCTCTTGGTGTGGACGCCTGTCTTCGGGTATGCCTCCCAGTGTTCCACTGCTCTGTCTCTGCACAGTGACCCATGAGAGGTGACTCTGTCCTTTACTTCTGTTCTGATAGGACTGGTGTGGGATATGGTTTCAGGCCCCAACTCCTGAAGTTTGTGCTGATTTGTGACCTCCCTGAAGTTTCCTTTCTCAAGTCATCTGTTGCCTTCAGGATCATCCTGTGCTGGCTTCTCTAGGAAGACCCTTGTCCCAGACTCTGCCAGCTTCTGGTCATTCTGGGGTCAGTTTTGGACTAGATGGAGAAGCTTATTTCTGTCTACCTTCAGTTTTCTTTATCGCTGTTCTATCTGGGGGTCCTCGTCAGAAAGCTCACGTGGTATATCTAGGAGAGCTAGACTCCTCTATGTCCTTTCACACTGATTTCTTAACCAGAACTCTATCCTCTCTTCCGTTTAAACTTTTTAACTCAGCCCAGTGAACTCACCTTCCAAGATTTTTTTGAATTCTGACTGTGATTCAGGGTTATCCCTCATAGCTTTGTTCCACTTATGCATTTAATAAGCATGCTGTGTTCCTATTGGCTTTGAACCAATAGTATATCAGCCCTCAATACCACAATAAATTCTACAGCATTATGAAAGAGATTGGTCTAACTAAGCAGAGACTGGATGGAAAATTCATGTTGCTCAGCCTTTATGTAACCTCCTGAGTTAATCCATGTATAATGTATCTTGGGCAGGTAGAGCAAATGGACAATAAATCAGGGCCTAGAACTGAGAAGAACTTGGATTCTATTAAATCTAGGAATTTGTACAGGGCTTTCCATAGTCCCAGACTTCTAGCTCTTGCAAAAACCCATCTCTTCATCACCATTATTCTTCCAATGATGCCATATGGTTATATAGAACATCTTTATCTAGGAATAATGAAAATTCCTAGTAAGACAAAAAAGAATGTAAAAATATGGGTGGATGTAAACAGGTGGGGGTAGCTAGATGGTACAGTAGATGGAGTGCTGGGCCTGGAGTCAGGAAGACTCATCTTACTAGCCATGTGACCCTTGGCAAGTCACTTAACCCTGTTTGCCTTAGTTTCTTCATCTGTAAAATGAGCCGGAGAAGGAAATGGCAAACCACTCCAGTATGTCTTCCAAGAAAACCCCAAATGGGGTAATGAAAAGATGTATGCAACCGAAAAATTACTGAACAAAGCATCAGTAGGTAGCATTCTGTTAATGGCAACTTTTGCATGAGAAATGGCATAAAAGACATTAACTAGAAGAAGGCATGGAGGAAACAGGGTAAAGCATCATGGTATAGGGAAAAAAACACTGTGTTTATAGTCTGCAGAGATCTGGGTTTGAATCCCACTTCTGACACTTACTAGCTGTGTTACTTTGGGTAAAGCACTTAACTTCACATCTGAGTTTCTTCACCTGTAAAATGAAGATGTTATTGTTGTTGTCTGTCCTTCATTCTTGGAGAGGACCATGACATCGGAGAGGTGACACCATGACATGCAGGTGAATTGGATTTAAGGGAGGGCTATGCAAAGTCACTGGCCTCACTTTCTCCTCCGGAGCCACCTGGATCCAGTGGCAAGATATAGATGCAGTGGGAGACCTTGGCCTTTTTAAGCTAAGGTCTTTAACAGATCTCGGTTTGACCGAGGCAACACCCATTCAGTGATTAAGGCTAGGTTAGAAATGAGGCAAAGAATGGCCTCTTTACCTAGTCAAAAAAAATCAATCTGGGAAGGGAAGACCCTCAGAGTTTCTGACCAAAATAGAAATAATTGCTATTTATATTTACTCTGAGCCAGTCAGACCCAAACAATGACCAAGTGGGACTTGGCCTGTGACCTATTGTTGGCCAATCAAGGAGAGCCAGAGTAATTTGGCTTTAAAGCAGGGGTTTCTGTGATCAAAATTTATATTCCTTTGGGCAGAGCACCTATAGGTAAGGGCAGCTAGGTGGCACAATGGCCAGAGCACTGGCCCTTAAGTCAGGAGGGCCTCAGTTTAAATTGGGCCTCAGACACTTAGCTGCGTGAGCCTCCAAAAATAGTAATAAAATTTTAAAAAACTGTAAAATGAAGATAATTGTACTTTCAACGCCTAATTTATAGGGATACTATGAGGAAAATGCTTTGTAGCTCTTAAGTGACTACATGCATGCAGCTTATTTTTGTCCTCTGTGGAAGATTTATGGCAAGTTATGGATAAGAATTGCAAGTTGTTGTTGTTTTGAGAATGGGCTGAAAGTGCAGTGGCCTCTCAGTCCCCATCCCCCTATTGATTGGCATGGAAACTGACCTACTCCATTTCTGTGCAGGGTTGGTTTGCTCCTTCTTAGGCAGCTTGATTGCCCCTCCATTTCTAGCAGCTCCCCACATTGGTACCAGATTTAGTGTGGACGCTTTATTAGCTCAGCCCTGCTGTAGCTCAGGACTCTGTAGCTCAAGGAATCCACCAGACTTAGCCTTATGTAGGAGGGTTATAGGCATGTGTCAAAACACCGGGCTTTGGGGTTGTAATTGGTAAAGCTGTGGGAAATCCTTGCATTCGTGTGATAGTGGATCCATTACATTATCAAAGTAAAGCACAAGAGAACCCAATATACAGTGCTTGCCCAACGTCACCCCTAAAGATTGGCTCCTGACCCTGCTGGGAAGTTTTATCAGAAAGCTTTTTGGACTGGAGTTCTACCTAGAATAATAGCATTTTGGAG
This sequence comes from Trichosurus vulpecula, assembly GCF_011100635.1. NCBI lineage: Eukaryota > Metazoa > Chordata > Mammalia > Diprotodontia > Phalangeridae > Trichosurus > Trichosurus vulpecula. The sequence goes on along the minus strand of NC_050573.1, from coordinate 544,919,232 downwards.
TTGGATGAGATCCCAGAGACCATCTAGTTCAGCTTGGCTCTCCAAACCTAAGTCCTCTCAACTTTTCATCAACAACCATGCCTCCTTTCCTTGCTATTATACAGATCATAACAAGTTCAGAGTCAGTGTGGTCTAGGTGCACAAACACTGGACTGGAGTCAGGAGACCCAGGTTGTACTCTGAGGTCTGTGACTTTGGGCAAGACACAACTTTTTTGGTCCCTATTTTCTTTATGTGTAACATGAAGGACTAGAGAGGATTCTTAAGATCTCTTCTAGTCCTAACGGTCTGTGACATTCTCTATGCATTTTCAGCCTCCATCAGTGTTCTTCTATAGGGTTAGATTCTTGCCCTGAGACACTGTCAAATCAAAATGGAGACATTTGTGCCCCCAAACTGGTGTTTTATCTCACTTTCCAACTAGACATTTTCTTGTCTTCACTAAAGGCTTACTTACTAAGAGTAACTCTGGGTTTTGAATATCCATGCCAGAAGAGAGTAAGCTCTGGCTAGAAAGGCTTTAAGGATGGACTTAGTGATGGGAAATACGACTGCCAATTGAAGACTAACCTAATTAAATTCTGTATGATTCAGCTAGGGCAGCTAGATGGTACCATGGATAGAGCACCAGGCTTGGCATCAGAAAGACTCATCTTCCCAAGTTCAAATCTGGACTGACCCTTCCTAGCTGTGTGATCCTGGGAAAGTCATTTATTTACCCATCACTTAACCATGAGTCTCCTCCTCTGTAAATGAGCTGGAGAAGGAAATGGCAGAAAAACCTCCAATGTCTTTGCCAGGAAAACCCCAAATGGCATCATGAAGAGTTGGACACACACTGAACATGATTCAGCTACACTGGCTTACTTGCTATTCCTCCCACACAATATTCCATCTTTTTGTGCCTTTTCACTGGCTGTCCCCTCTATGTCTAATGCTCTCCTCCTTCCCCTCTACTGTTTACTTTTCCTGGTCTCTTTCAAATCCCACCCACCATTGTAGGTCTTTCATCATTTTCCCAGTTACTGGTGCCTTTCCCGTTGAAATTATCTCCCATCTACTCCATTTATGTACGGATCTAGGTATTTGCTTATTGTTTCTCCAGTTAGAATGTTAACTCCTAGAAGACAGGGACTTTTATCTTTCTTTGTATCCCCAATGCTTAGCACAGGGCCTGGCACATAGTAAACATTTAATAAATACATGCTTTTTGATCGATAGATTGATTCATCAGCAGAGGGCTGGCTGACCATTAGCGGATACATCATTTTGTTTGTTTTTTGGCCATAGAAACTCATTATACTATATACTGAGACACAGAAAGTTTGTCATCTGCACAGGTAGGGTGAGTATGAAACTCCTATGTATGAAAATACGGGTCACTGAAGTGGTGAATTCAGACTCTTTCATCCCTATATGACACAAGAAACCACTTGGTATGGAGATTTTAATTTGGTCCTGAAATCTCATACATAGTTCTCTAAAATGAAGGAAATGATTCCCAAATATTAGCTATTTGTGTTATTAGCTTTTGCCAAGATGTAATTACTTGATGGAAAAAAAGTATAAAAGAGAAGCAGCAGAAGGCCAGGCATGGTCAATAATCTTACACATTCATCTGTGCAACCAAAAAAAAAAGCCCCACTCATCCGCCCCTAGAGCTGAAAATTCAAACGATGCGGAAAGTAGACTTGGGAAAGGTACAAGCTGAGTGATGTGAGAGCTGTATTGGAGCAACTCTTCCCCTCCCCCTAATTTTGGAGGATAGCAGTGGTACCCGAAGCTGTGGCTCACACTCACAAAGGGACATCTCTTGCCCTAGACGTGGGAGGCTTCTTTTTAAGACTGGGATACTCTTTGATTCTAAGATTCTTCTTGGAATCATTATGATTCGGCATATAGCACAGAGTAAGTGTCTTAACTTTGTTAGTTTTTCTATGGGTAAAAGAGGGACGACACCTGTCCCTTACCACCCAACACCAGGAAGATGGGACCCCTCCAATCAGTGGCATGAGAGGCCTTGCTTAGAATAGGGGTACTGGCTGGGTTTCAGGTGCATACCATTTTCTCATGTTCAAAACAATAATCTCCTTAATATCTGATGTCTCTGTTTATAAATAAAATTATAGAGTCTAACATTCTCAAGTATCTTTATGTGGGCCAAGGGAACAATGTTTGCATTAGGACTAAAGCAGATTTTGGCTATTGTTTAGCTGGCTTGTTAGAACTACAGTTCAGATGACTTTGATTATTTGAATAATAATATAAATTTTTTTTTGGCAGTGGTAGATGAATGGATCATGGCTGTCAGAATCATAGCAAATCCAGTTAGAAAGCCATTCAGAGTATATTAAAATGACATAAAGGACTATGAAGTTGTCTTTTAAAGAAAGAAATTTCCATGCTCTATTAAATGCATTTAACAAGACACTTTTATATTAAAAGTTTCACATTAAATATACATCTTTATACATTTTATTACACAGAATGAAAACACTCACAATTTGCATTCAAAGTTTCCATAAACTTTTAAATGGGAGATACCCAATACACAACTTACAGCAGTGACTGATAAGTGACAGGTGACACACAAAACAGCTGAGTATAATTGGCACATATTCCACATGGAAGAACCATTGGGAGAACAGCATTCGTGAGATCAGAGATGAAATACCACCTTATCTACCTAGGAGATTTCATCAGTGCGGAGGTCTTGAAGGCACCATTTATGTAACAACATCATGCATGGAGCTGGTTCATTTTGGACAACCCCCCCCCCCCATTTTGCCTTCTCTGTTGCTGTTTGGTGAACTAACTTTTAAGGGTGAAAAGGTTGTATTCCAACAATCCAATGTGCTTTGTCTACCTAACAGTTGTCATTGGCTTGATGCCTCAGAGCCTAAATCCTCAATGGATTTCACAGGATAAATACAGCATGAGGAGTAAGACAAAGTTCCCTGATAACCCTTGCAATGTACCTTCTGTGGGTTCATCTATGAAGAGAGGATGGGGTTATTGATGCTACTGTTGCTTCTGCCTATCTGTGGGGTGTTCTGCTCCAATGGCCAAGAAAGGATCCAATGAAATCAGTACGGAGAGCCAAATGGCAAACCTGTCTATGAGGGGCCTAAGCAAGTCCAATGGATTCACTTCCCATGGAGCCATGAATGACTTTTGCTCCCAGGATACCTTGTAGAAGGTCGTACAGAACTTGAGTTCGAACCCTTAAAAAAGAGGGTTATTTCATTTAACAACCGATGGTGAACTTCTTTCAGTGAAATGACTTCACCTGTTCATCCTTCTCAGGCTCTTCCTAAAATAATAACCCTGTTCTCTTGTTCTGTCAGTGTTTTAACACCATGTATGTTCTTCAAAGTGTTAAACCAAGGTGATGTGGGAGGACAACATCACAAAAGTCTTTTAGAATAACAAATGCGATGCTTCCAGCAATGACAAAAAACCGAGAGAGGGCCCTGGTCCCATCAAGGTTTGTGGGAACAGCTCTGGGCAATTTAAGAAACTGGACTTTAAGAAAAAAAAAGACAAAAGAGGGATACAAGTTAATATCGGTCAATTGGTCTTTTAAGCCAGAGAGACCGAGGTACTATTCTGCCACATAGGGACAGGCTGCTTGTTCTCTGCACTGTAGACAAATGACTAAACTTTAGAAAGTTGTAGATTTGCCTACCAGGTCCCTATGTGAATGAAATCACAGGCTAAAACCCATTTTCCCCTCTCAAACAAAACAAATCTTGCAAAAAAGGCAGTTTTGTCAAGGATCCCCTTGTTAGTCAAGATTTTCCTTTCTATAGTTCATACCCAAGCATTCAGGGGGAACTTGGGATCCACACAGATCAGATTCTTTCTCCCTTAAGCCTTCCTTTTCTTCTTTATAGGTTTTTTGGGGCATTTGCTTTGAGCTACTAAATGGAAAAGAAAAGGCATCCCAAATGGCAGCTTTATAGTTACCAAGTGGTTGAATCTGAAGGTGCTACTGGGACAGTGTCATTAGAAGTTCTGTGGCTGGAGATGCCACAGAATCATAGATTTAGAGCTGAAAGGGTCACTAGTCCCCTTGTTTTAAAGATGAAGGAACTGAAGTTCAGAGCTTCAGTTTTAAGTGACTTTCCACTATATTACACAATTAACAAGTGTGAAACGTGGGATTTGAACCCAGGTCTTCTTGACCCGAACACCAGCACTGTTACATATCTATATTCTGGTTTTAGATGATATACAACAACTCAAAAGGCTTCTTTTTCTCCTTCCCTCAAAGATGAAATACTGAGAAGTACAGAAATGCTACGACAGGCCTTCTTTTTCTCCTTGAAACAGAACTTAATTATTATTTTCACTACTTGCTGCTGACACGCTAGGCTTGGAACTAACCAAAAAAAATCCCAAGTAATCTACATGTGAGTAGTCCTGAAAGAGAAAAACAGCTTCAATTGTTAGATGTTCAAGAAAATCTGAATACAGGCTGACAGACAGGAAGCAGTCACAATTGGAGGAAGAGGGAGAGGTTCACCAAAAAAGACACAAACAAAAACTGGTAATGGAGAGTGAATCTGTACTAACACATTGCTTCTTCAACCTGTTCTGCTCTCTAGGCCCTCACCAAGGGGAATAGATTACGAGTCTTGGGTAAACTTGATAATGATGACTGGTGAGCCATTGTGGCTTATAATCACATCAACAAGCAAAGACAAAGTCAGTGCAAACTCCTGTTTTTATTTCAGCTGCACATAAGGGAGCGGAGCATTTTCTTAAGAAAAATTTTCATTAAAAAAAACCCCTCATTATTAATACTATCCAAAGAGAAGATATGACTCTTCAGATTAGGAAACTAATTTAGTTTGTGGAGATGGAATCGGTGGACTGCAAAGCTGCTGTAGACATTTGTATAGCTCCACGCTTGCATATTTAAGAAGAATGGCTGATTGTGCAGGACATAATCCTTTCCATCCCCCAAGGAGGGAGAGAAAAGATGACATCACTAACAGGTTCTCTTGTCATGCTACCCTTGTGTGGCATTTCCGTGCAAAATGCAGATTCAACTTACTTGCATGTCATAAAAAAGGGCAGGCAAACACAAATTACACCAGGTAATCGGGTTTCATGGAATGTATCTGATAATACAAAATGGGACAAATCCTGTGGCTCTTTCTTTTGGAAACCTAACTAAGATTGCTATCAGAATGCACCAGCTGATGTAGAAATCCCAGGTTTTGTCAGAAGTGCCTTCTCAGGGACAGGCTCTCTTTAGCAGGTGGGAAAAAATATTTTTAGAAATGACCCTCATGGTGATGAATGAGGACAGTGAAGGGAGGCTGCCATTCTCAACAAGAAACATTTTTTTTGGAGAGAAAGTTTGTGGATTGATAGAAACAATCACGGAACAATCCTTCCTGGGGTAAGATAACAGCTTGCTTCCGTAGCTCTAAGTCAGAACGTTTAGACACAACTAAGTCACCTAAGAGGGCAATCTGATTTCTGGGCCCTCAAGTCTGTTCCAACTCCTCTTCTCACTAGTGTTGGGATTATCTAGACCAGGGGTGGGGAACCTGTGGCCTTGAGGCCATGTGTAGCCCTCTAGGTCCTCAAGTGCAGACCTTGGCTGAATCCAAACTTCATAGAACAAATCCCCTTAATAAAAAGATTTGTTCTGTAAAACTTGAGACTCACTCAAAAGGCCGCACCCAAGGACCTAGAAGGCTACATGTGACCTTGAGGCCAGAGGTTACACCCCTGATCTAGACCAAATCCAAATCAGTGCATCAAAGGTTTTGCAATCAGGAAGCAGAAAACAGCCTGGGACCTAATGCTGGTCCCACCCCATTTTGCTTTCCCATCAAGGGGTCAGTGTGTGTTAGAGACTTCAGAACAAATGATTATTCAAAACCATTTTTTTTTTCATTCAGTGCTGAACCAAAGCCTGGTTGGTGAATGAGTGGGAAACAGTATGAAAGAAAGGAGGATTAAATAGCAAATATTTTCATAGTTTTCTCATAGTCTGTATTCAATGCATGGTGAAGTGCAAGTTATACAATCTTGCTCTGCCTCAACTGCAAATGGAGAAACATGGTATTAGGTTAGTGGGCAGCATCAGTGAGCTCTCTGAACAGGTTTTGCATTCATGTGTGATCATGGCTTTGTCATTTGTCACATCCAGTGTACCAGGTATTGTTGGGAAGTCAGGGAGGAGGGTTCAGATTATATTTCTGAAGCAACACAACTTTGCCAATTTTTTTTTCTTCCAAGTGACTAGATGATAGCAGGGCCTGTCCAGGCCCGGATGATCTATTTAGCTATGAGGATAAGCCAGGTCACATTTGGTCACATTTCTTTACGTAAGGTAACCCTACCCCCACCTCCCACCCCACTCAATGCCCTCTGAAAGGCCAGATTTACTGTTTGTCTACTTAGGATTCATTTTGACTTAGAGAAATGGAAACACCATTTCTAGAATGCTTTTCTATCCCTGAGGCAAAAAGGACGTTGGGTATTGTGAGCTGGCTATTTTAGGGATATTCATTCATGCACTATTTGTGAAAATGAGATGAGATAAACAATGATAGCCTTTGGAAGGCCTGAAACCCAAGTCTGCCCCGCCCCCCCCACTCTCATTGGAATAACTTAGTCCCATTAATGAAACATTGGCCACGATGCACTAACTACCATAAGGTAGAAGCCACGGTGTCTTACTCGGCTTCTGAATGAAACTTGTGAGTGAACAGATACACCCTTAGAGATTTATTGTTGTACCAAAGAAAAAAAGATTAAAAATATATATATGTATATATTAAACCACTATTTTATTTACATACCCTAGTCATAAATAATTGAACTCTTTCTGCTACTGCAAAGTGATTCCATTGAGAAAGGTCTCCTAGTCACATCAAGGGGAGAAAAAGAACTTCTTTGTCGGATTAGCCTAACCAACCATGTGTGAAAGCACACACACCCCTGAACCCACACATATACTCAAGCGCGCTCTCTCGAGCACGCACGCGCGCACACACACACACACACACACACACACACACACACACACACACCCTGTGGGGAACGAGTGGAATGTGCTGTCACCCTCTAGGTCCTGAAAGGCCCAGCATCTGTCTGTTCTTATTATCAATAGGGGACAGTATAGCACCAGTGGAGAACTATCATTACTATTATTATTATTTTTTACCATATGCAGGTGTGAGTTCATGACAGCAGGAGAACAAAGAAATGAAAATCCTTGGAGCTCACTGTTTGCTATAAGCTGCTTTGCTCTGTTTACCCTGGAAGGCATATCTTTGGATTTGAAAATATTTTAATTCACAGGAAATAAAAGGAGATGTGGGGGCGGGGGCGGGGCAGGATTATCTGCTATCACATTTAAATATGGTTCCTCCATCCCCTTAAATAGAAACATAGTTCTAAAGACATGCAGCAGTGCCAAAGTACCACTCTAATGATCTGAACATGGCCATTCAATCGATGGTGAAAAGCTGGAAGCTCCTGTTTCTTCTCTCAGTCCGGAGCTCTGGTCAACGCACGGGGTGGAGTCCTGGTTTCCTTGCTTCTCCGTGGCCTCCCTCGCATACGCAGGAAGAGGCCAGCAGGGCCCTCCTCTCACAGGGTTCGGACAGCCACAGGGTACAGCAGAGACAGGTGCTCCGCTCCTTTGATGGGCAACTTTTTGGTCGTGTAGTAGTGGATGACTTCGGGGACACTGTCAAACGGGGGGCTGTTCTGCCCCAGGATGTATTTCTCTTTGGCTTTTGTCAGTTTCATGTGCATGAAGCCCTGGTTGCTCCTGTGGAGAAAGCAAGGAGACATTATGTTGGTAGGGTTGGCAAGGGGACAAACGTGCCAGAGAGAGGGCTCCACCTGCCAAGACAAGACAAGGAGCAGATGTGAGGGGCAGACCAGGGGATAGCCGCTCTCTCTCAGACAATCACCAGAATTAACTGGAGGCCGTGTGAAGGGCTTCTGAAAGCCAGCTCCTCTGGAACAATTGCAGGGATGCCTGAACAAGTGGTGGTGTATGACCATGATGGAATAGCACTGTGCTATAAGACAAGATGAGCTCGATGATCTTAAAAAAACATGGATAGACCTGCACGAAATAATGAAGAGTCAAATGAGCAGAACCAAGAGAACGGTGGTAACAGCAATATTGTTTTAAGAACAACTTGGAGCAAATAACTAATTTTGACGATTATAAATGTCTAAATTAACTGTAAAGGATCTATGAAGGAAGACACTATCTTCGTTCAGAAAGAGAACTGACAAATCAAAGTATGTATACAATGATTTTACACACACACACACACACATACACACACACACACACACACACACAGAGGTACGTTTAATGGTAGCCAACTCTAGGGTGGGGAGGGGAGGGAAGGAAAAGAAAAGAAATTTACATGATAACTTTAGTATATATTTAAAATGAATAGCAAGTTGTACATAAGAGATTTCTAGTTTCATGTGCAATCATCTTTTTTGTTATTCTATGTTATGGAGATGCTTGTTTTATTTCATAAGTTAAAAATTAAATAGAAAATTAAAAAAAAAGATTTGGGGCCAATCCAAATCCCAGTTTCCCTGCTTATTCAAATCCTGGGGCTAAGGAGTGCCTGCCGGATGCCAGAGATAATCATAGCTATGGATTCACTTTATCTTTTGACCTTCAAAACCTTTAGGTTTGAAATCTTGTCTTTGATTAGGATCAAAGCACAACACTTAGGTAAACTGAAACAGTACCTTCTACTTCAAGGTCATGCTGATAACCCTTGGTAACAAGGCCAACACACCCCCGGATACTGGCGACTTCCTCTATCTCCCATCAATTTTTGCTACTGTGGTGGAAATATGAGAATCCGGATTAGCAGGACATTGGAAATGCTGCTGTGGTCATCTCCAGCCAATCAGGACCCTTTTCACCTTTCCTTCTGTATCTGTGTTGGGAGGGGATGCTCTTGGGTGACTATCCAATAGGAATGGGGTAAGAGGCTTGTGGAAAAGGGTGGGGGCAGGTGGACTGCCTGCATGAGTGTGAGAGAGAGGGAAATTAACTCATTTCTGTGACATCCTTAGACGTTTCTAGTTGGAAGGGCCCTTAGTCCAGGGGTTCTTAATCCTGTTTTGAATCATGGATCCTTTCGGCAGTCTGGTGAAACCTGGGGACCCCATCTCAGAGTAATATATCTAAATGTAAAAAAAAATACATAAGATTGCAAAGGAAACCAATTATTTGAAAAAAAAAACCAGTTCTATCTATCTATCTATCTATCTATCTATCTATCTATCTATCTATCTATCCATCTATCTGTCTGTCTAAAAATGAATTCAAGGTCCCCAGGGCAAGAACTTCTGGATCAAGTCCTTTGAACTCCTTAGAAGAAAATGTCACCTAGAAGGAGAAAATTATTAATTGAGTCATGAAAATCGGTTGGGATATAATGGAAATTTTAAGCAATTTTTTTTATTAGATAAGTATGCCATTTTGTCCATTACATCCCTACAGCTTAGGCAGATTTTTATAGGGCTTTAATCTGTGGTTACTATTGTGAATGCATAGCCTGGGAACAGCACTCACTGTTAACTTCATCCCTGTTTCAGCAGTAAACCATCACTGACCAAATATTTTGAAGACACACATAATAATGGATACTACCAAAAAAGAAAGGCCAGTGTGAATTGGTCATAGCAACAAGATTGCCTTCTTTCAATAACCCAACTGGATAATTTATATGGTAAGAAGAGCAAACCTCTTGTCTTGACCCAAATTTTCATGCCATTCACAGCATGCCTTCCAACATCAACTGAAGCAGATTATACTGCTTTCACACAGCAGGGACTCTTTAGGGAATATATCCTAAACAGTTTAATTCCTGACACCAACATCTTTTGGGCCAGGGAATGCCAGTGTGTAATAAAAAAAATTGTGGTTATCTTATGATGTGTGTGTGTGTATATTTAGCAATTAAAATTCTCATTTTGGTGTTGCCACAGTGATATTAGTATTATTACAAGTGTTATTTTAAAATTTCCATTTTATATCCCTGTGCGAATCTCTTTGGAACAATTTAAGTAAATGCAGGCTCCTATTTTTCAGATTTGTTGAGGCAATTCTCTGATGAAATGACCCTTCACTGAAGAGTAGAAATCACTGCAGGCACTGTAATTATAACATTGCCAACCTAGAAATCTTGATTTAAATTTCAATTCTTTACAGGAATGACTCGCTTTTGAAACATAATTACTCTCTAAGTGATTTCCTTTAAGCCAAGGGTGACATCTCTAAATACGTTTGGAGCAGCTATATTGTTCTATTTCAACCATTCATCAAGCATTCCTTTTGCTAGGAAATCGTTTTAAGGTTCTACCCCTAAATTAATGTGAGAAGAGAAATAGATGCAAACTATGCTGAGGAACCCAAATTCCGACAAATTTAGACGGTCTTTTTAAAGACCTAGGTTTCAAGTAAAAGTGAAGATTACGGAGAGAGTGCTTGAAGCTGTTAAAGGGAGAAAGGTGGAGACTTGAGGTCTTTCATGTAGGCATAGGAATTCCACAAAAACACAACACCATCACCATCATCATCATCACCATCATGAAGAAGAAAAAGGAGGAGGAGGAGGAAAAGGAAAAGAGGAAGAGGAAGAAGAGAAGGAGAAGAAGGATGTAGGGAACTTTGGAAAATGTACCTATGTGGGCCAATCCCCAGGACAACATGAATAAATTACTCCAGGTGGACTATATAAGACACAGTTCACAATCACAGCAAAAGCAACCTAAGAGATGGTGAAATGCCTGGGGAAAAACCTTTTGGAAAATAGAAATAGAATCTGCTAACCATATACAATGCCATTTTTTTTAACCACCAAAGTATGATATAATCCAACTTGCCTACCGCATATTATAATAAAGAAGCCCAGCCCCCAATACTTTAGACACGTTAATCTCATGCAGCTATGTGTACTTACACAACACATAGGCATGTTTACACTCAGGGAACAACCAAATCCATACTAGCCTTTTGGGGGTCACTGCCATATGTTCCTGGAGTCTAGTCTTCAGTGAATAGTTGGGGTTTATTTTATGCTTGAAGGTCTTGTGTTGTCCCAGGGCTGCTGATTTTGAATTCACTACACCCCAGAGGGAAGGGGTTCAGTTTGAACCTGTGGCGTCATACCTGGCATTGAAGTACCAGGTTGCATCTAGTACTGGGTTGCTTTTAGGGCAGGGGGATCTTTAGGATAAGATAAACTTAATAAGAGCTTTACAACTGATAAAAATCTTTCCTCACAAAAACCCCTCTAAGGTGTGTCATTCAAGTGTCAGTTTTTATTATTGATGAGCAAGTTAAATGACTTGTCTAAGGTCAAGTTAGCAGTGGAGCTTGGACCTGAAGTCTGTCTTCTGAACCTCATGTTCTTTTCACTATACCACGGATATGCAGTCTGGGGCAAAGGAGAGCACCTTGGATTTAGAGAGTGAGGGAAGCTGAGACTGAATGCCTGCTCTGCCACTTACTGCCCTTGGCAAACTGGGCAAATCATTTAACTTTTCTGGGTCTCAGTTTCCCCATCTGTAAAATGAAGAGGCTGAACTAGATGACCTCTAAGACCCTTTCCAGCTCCAGATCTCTTATTCTCTGATCCTTTGGGGTCAATCTCTCACAAATGGAACACAACATCCTTTGCTTTCTTTTTAAGTGGGAGGACTTTAGGTGTAGAAGGAGAAAAAAATGGTGTAATAGTATAACGGAGGCAGCTGGTTGACACAGGGCTTCGAACCCCGGGTCTGGAGTCAAGAAGACTTGAGTTCAAATCTGGCCTCAGGCACTTACTAGTTGTGTGACCTTGGGCGAGTCACTTACCCTTATTTGCCTTAGTTTCCGAATCTAAAATATGCAGACGTACATGGCAAACCATTCCAGTATCTTTGCCAAGAAACCCCAAATGGAGTCATGAAGAATCAGACACGACTGAACAACGTCAAGACCACCGGACAAGGAAGGAAGGCAGGAAGCAAACATCTGTTAAGCACCTATGCCAGGGCACTGGGCTAAGCACTTCACCCCATTCGATCCCCAAAACAACCCTGTGATGTTGGTCAGGGCTGTCCAAAATGCAAGGCCTGCAGTGTGGTTTATGTGGCCCACCTACAAGCATAGAAACGTACACGAATGCTTTAGTAAAGGAAGGTGAGCTACCGCAGAGCTCTCACTAAAATGGCAAATCAAAATATATTGTCTATTGTTTCAATAACAACCTAAGGTTGGACAGCCCCGCTGTAGGTGTTATCATTATCCCCACTTTACAGCTGAGAAACCTGAGGATGTCGGAGATGAAATGTCTTGCCCAGGGTCACACAGCGAATAAGTGTCTGAGGCTGCATCTGAACTCAGATCTTCCTGACTCCAGGCCCCACACTCTATCCCCTGTGTCACCTAGTTGACTCACTGGGAGTCAGGAGACCTGAGTTTTTGTTTACAGTTGCCAGTAATGAGCCACGTGATTGTCACCTCTCTGTCCCTGCTTTACTTGGGCACACAGGCCAGGGTATGTTCCTGCAGACTCGCCGCATGATGGGCTTTCTGATCCTAGCGGTGCTGTCCTGGACGCCAGATTGCTGGCTCGCCTTGGAATATAATGCCTGCAGAGAATGTTGAGAGTGGAAGGAACCTTCAAAGTCATCCAGTCCGGCTTCCACATTTTACAGAGGAGCAGATGGTGGTACAAAGAGGCCTTTACTTATATGTACCCAAAATATAATAGCTCTTTCTGTAGTGGCAAAGAGGGTGCCTGTCAATTGGGGAATGGCTGTGCAAATAATGGTGTCTGAATGTAAGGGAACATTTTTGTGCCTTAAGAAATAAGGAAAGGGACCATTTTAGGGACTATCTGTATGAACTGATGCGGAAAGTAGTGAGCAGAGTCAGGAGAACAATTTATATAATCACGATAACACTGCTAAGACAAGCAAATTTGAAAGTCTTAAGAACTTTCATCCATGCAGTGACAAAATCAGGACAGCAGAGGACTGATGAGGAAGCATGATACCCTCTCTCCGAAAGACTGATGATGAACTCAAGGTGCAAAGTGAAATATATATTTTTAAACATGGCTAATGTGGGAATTTATTTTGATTAACAATTTATATTTACTACCAGGGCTTTGTTTTTCTTTTCCATTTGGGTACAGGAGAAGTTGGAGGTTGAGGAAATAAATGCTTTTTGAAAAAAAGTTTCAAAGAAGCAAAACAAAAGGAGAAGTTTATCATTAATGGAATATCTCATACTAAAATCTAGCTCTCCTGCCCCCCCCCCCCATATCTGACTTCCCCAGTGGGAAGAAGGGAAGGCTTCTAGCTCAGATCACCTGCTGTTCCATACACATGTATTTTTGATCCTTCATTGTGGAAAGGCCTTCTGGGTTCAGGTTGAGATTGCCAGCAGGGCACAGTCAGACACCTCGGCAGGGTGGATGCAAAACTCACCCAGCTGTACAAAATCATTATTTATCCCCTGGGTTATAAAAGGACACTGGGTGGTACTCTTGATCCTGGTGATTATTATTGGTGTGGTGGTAGAAGAGCTGGCCCCAAGATGTGCTTGTGATGTAGTGGTTGCTGAGTGAATGAAGTAAAGTGGAGAGAGAGGGAGAGGGAGAAAGATGGAGAGGGGGGGAAGAGACAGGGGGAGGGGAGAAGAGAAAAAGAGAGGGAGAGGGAGGAAAGAAGAGGGGAGAGAAGGCGAGGGAGAAAGCAGGGGAGAGAGGCAGAGAGAGACAGAGGCAGGGAGGAAAGAGATAAAAAGAGGGGGATAAAGAGAAGGAGAAAGCTAGGGAGAGAGAGGAGAGAGAAAAAAAATAAAGAAAGGGGGAGAAAAAGAGAGGGAAAGAGAGGGCGAGAAAGGGAAAGGGAAGAGGGACAAGGAGAGGATGAAAAAGACAAGAAGAGAGAGGGAGAAGCTTGAAGATCAGATGGAGTTAAGAGTGGAACTAAGGGAATCTGAACCTGACGTTTAGAGAGAATGATAGGAAGGGCAGCTTAGTGTGGATCCTAGGAGGGGAATCCCACGTTCGCTGTGAAGCAAAGCAAAGGGATCCCTGCCCATGTAGCTGAATTTAGTGGCTGCGGAATAATACCAGATTTCTGAGAGCTGTAATGACCAAGCCTTGGCAGATAAAGATCTCTAACTGGTCCTGTTTTGAATCACCAGTAGGCTCTACATGAGAAAAGAGATCGCTCAGGGACAAGTAGAAAGTGCTTGTGGGCATGTGGGTGAAAAGGTCTGAGTCACTTTGGGGAAATTAATTGTTCTATATTTGAGGTGGAATCAAGAAGTCATGTATGTTATATACAGCATGCATATTATGAATATAATCGAAAGCCATTAAGTTCTTGTGCCTTGATTTCCTAATTTGGGACTGAGCATTGGGGGGAGTAAATGCCCTAAATGGACAATGTCCTTTATTAGAAATATGAGAATCCCATAGCCTTACCCTAGCAGTGAAAATTTACACAGAGTGTATTCTCTTCCTTCTTTCTTTCCTTCCTTCCTTCCTCCCTCCCTCCCTCTCTCTCTCTCTCTCTCTCTCTCTCTCTCTCTCTCTCTCTCTCTCTCCCCACCCCCACTTCCTTTGACTTCAGCTGTGTAGGAAATTCTCTTTACCAGTTAAGATCAAAAACAAATTCTGATCAGAAACTGCCTGGGGCATTGAAAAGCTGTGATTTGCCCCGTATGTCAGAAGCAGGAGTTGCAGAGTCCAAGACTGGCTTTCTACCCACTACAGCATTCTCATTCATTCTTTCTCTTTTTTTTTTAACCACTCAAAAACTTTCTTTAATACACTGAGTGCTTCAATCCAAACACTACACACATGTGCACACACCTTTACTAAAGAGGTCCCAAGTAAGGGTGGGTCATGCATTAAGTGTGTTGGGTGAGGACTTTGGCATGACCTAACGGGTTCGGTATGAGAAAAAGTGGCCCTAAATGAAGCACAGCCCCCTCCCCTCTTCCTTGTTGAGAACCCACAATGGCAGTGGAACAAGACATTAATGCCATGGCAATGAGGAGGCCACAAGGATCCTGGGGGGTAACGGAAAGATTTGGTTTCTTTGCAGTATTACAAAATGTGTTTTAAGAAGAAAAAAAACAGCCCTGGCCTGCCAGCAGCAGCCTCTTCATGAGTTGGAGCTACAGGACCTGTAGGAGGCCTGAGCACCGCTGGGTGTTGGTAGATGAGGTCAGGGGGCAAGTCTTGTTTATGACTGGTATTGAGAAGACCTCGGGGCTCCCCAACACCCTCATCCCCTGCAAGGAAGCAGCTCAGTCTGAGGGACATATTGCATGTACCCAGTTGAGACCAGGAGCTGGATAGATAGTGCAGTGAAGCTAGTCATTGGTCTGGGGCCTATTTTCACAGGAGGAAGAAAACAAAAACTCCCATCTTGATCTTCAACGTAAAACAACCAAAGCAACACGACTGATTACCTATAAACCCGCAACTCAAAACTATTTTTAGAACAGTGTCCTTAAAAGTTTTGCTAAGGCTTGAAGTGTGGGGAAGCAGTTCAGCTTTTCTCTCTTCTCCCCATTTCTAGCCTGTCAGTGTTTTCCATTGTGGAAGGACATTTCTAACTGCAAGGCAGAAGTATCTGTTGTGAGACAGCTTATAGAGAAAGGGCCATACATAGGGAGCCATAGAAAGGGTCATCCATTTCCTTTTATGCTGAGATCCTCTTCCTTCAGAGCAAACTTCCTCTCAACACCTCTGAAATGAGGACAGCAGGGTCTTCTTCCTTCATCAAGCTCCGATTCAGGTCTTGGCTCTGCTTCATCCGGTGACTGTCCTTCAGGGTGCCCATCATGTCTGCAAAGCTGCTAGTCTTTGAGAGGGACACACAGGCCTCGTCTTCAGCCAAGCTGCACGCAGCTTTGGAGTCAGTTGTGCAACATTCAGAGCTGGCAGGACAAAGCATGGGAACCGATGGAAGCTCGGGGCCTTCTAACTCAGCCTCCTCTGTGATGTCACTAATGGCAAAGGAAGTTGTAGAGTGGAATAAGGTTCCAAAACAAGGTAAGGGAGAAGAGGCATTTGAACTTCCTGAAGATAAGAAATCTGGCGTTAATGAAGCTGAAGCTGCATCTGCTGGCACAATCTTGGCAATCTGGCTGCGTAGGTGACTTAGTTCATCGTGTAGTTCAGTGGTTCGGCTCAGGGCTGGTAGGCCAGGCTTCTTCAAGGCCAGGAGCTTCTCCTCTGGCCCTCAAAGGTTGGGCACTGAGGCATTGCGCTGCATGATGAACAGTGGGCTGGGCTTCCACTTGTGCCACAAGGGCCGGGTGTCACTCCTGACTCGAGCATAGGTTTCCTCTTCATCTGTGGCTATCCAGGCAATATCAGCCAAAGTAGGGACAGATATAGGTCAGAGATGTTGGGCAGTGTCTGAAAGGACGCCCGAGGACAGGGCTTCAAGGGCAGGTTAGTCCCAATCCTCCGAACTACACTTCGAGCAGCTCCATGTGGTTTGTTCTGCCAGAGTGGGATAGTAGAATCTGTTTCCATCTCCAGTATCACAGCTGGCTCCCACCTGGCAGGGCTTCCTCATGTTAGGCCATCTTCGGGAACAGCAGGTCTCTTTAACTTACGGCTCCACCTCCCAGAGTCTCTTTCTCTTTTCTTAATCCTCCTCTGTACATGTGAATGATTTGTGAATTAATTCCTCACTCTTCCAGATTCTTCCAGGAACTTCCTCTCTAACAAAGACTGCAACCCATCTATGACTTAGCAGCTAATTTCTAAGGAGTTACCTGAAGTACATAGAATGTAAATGACTCACCTAAGGTCATGCAACAGGTATCGGAGGCAGGATTTGAACCCAGGTCCACCTGAAAATGACTCCAGCATCTATGTCCAACCATTTCCTATCCACTGCGATATAAGCAATTTAACTGTGATATCATTTAGTATTTGTAATAATGATGCTCAGTCCTCTTTTTGCAGCAGACTTTTATGTAGCCTAAAAGTCTTTGGTCTCTGTCTCTTAATGCTGACTCATATTTTACATATACTCACTCCCCCCAATCTATCCATATATGTTTTGCTATTCTTTTCTATATCCACTTCTGTACTGTACTGTCTCTAATACTAAAGTATTTGGTGACAATTTCAAGGGTCTTACTGAATCCTAGGAAAGCATATGTAATCTGTCACCAGGGTTGAAGCCTTTCCAGCATGGTCTGCTGGAAAAATGTCCATGCTTCATTGGCATAGACGTCTAGATCCCGGGCTCACCTCCACGCTGGGGCGAATCATTGGAGCAGGACTCTGACTCCAAATCTGGCATCCTTTCCCCTTTACTAAGCTACCTCCTAAAGCTCCTGCTCAAAGGAAAACAGCCACTCATTTTATACCCTTTCACCCACCATACCCAGTCTTTCCTCCAAAGGATCATTTATTAGATAGGACATTAAAGAGATCAGTTAGTTCAAACACCCCCTTTCCCCTGCCCCCCCATTTATGAAGACGAAACTGAGGCCTGGAGATGTTAAGTGCCTTGCCAAGTCACAGAGGTGCCATGTAGAAGAATCAAATATGCCCCTCCAATCCTAAATCACATCCTTTTTTTGGCTGCCAAATATATGGAAAGGTTAAACCTTCACTTGAAGGTTTGAAGTGAAAAAAAGTGAGGTCAGAAGGGAAAATTTCTTGGACACAGAAGGAAAGGGGATGGAATGTGTTCTGTTCCTGGCTGTCTATCAGTTATAGGATAAATGAGCAGGGATTCTGCCAGAGCCACATCCTAGGAGACTGGCTGGGAGAACTTGATTTTTTCTCCAAAATGATCTACTGGTTGAGACTCCAAATATAAGGGCAACTCAAAAATGCATTAATATGTACCCATGTTCCAAGGTCTTAGGTCAGCTGGGGTGGGGGAGGGAAGAGAGGGTCCCATGTCCTGTCCCTGCTCCTTGCTGCTTGTGCTGCAACAGGATTATGTTTCAAAGACGCCTGGCAATCCAAGGCAATGCCTGACAAGCCAGTGCTGACAGCTACTTTCCCAGACATGACACAAGATCCCATGCCATTTTCTCCTCCTCTGATAGAACATACTGAAGGAGCAAAGTCACAATTAGAGGGCTTTCCCTGGTGGGTGACCTGCCTAATTAATGCAACCGCACTCTCAAATGATACAAGATACAATCCATACCTATGCTCAGATATTTAATTATCCTAACAAAAAGTAATTTCTGATCCTGGAGATTATCAAAACCTCCTCGTTGGATGGGGCCTAATAACAAGGACCATCCTCTCATAATAATCAAGATATTTAATAATACATCACACATCCTTGCAGCTGCTGGGGCACACTGCCTGAAGCACTGTGCCTGGCCTTTGCCTCTCACTTTTAGATGTAATTGCTTAATGCATATTTCATGAAGAATACAGCGTAATAGTTATGTTAAATCACCTCTTTTCATGATGAAATGACTTAAAATACTTACATATAATATTTATGCAATAGAAAGCAAAGAAATCATCTTCTGGTGTCAATGATTATGATCCTGTTAAAAGAATTCACACACAGTAATAACTCTTTGTTCACCCTTTGGGGCTAATAGTTATAACGATAGCTAGTATTTGTACAGAGCTCTATGGAATGTGTACAAAGCACTTTATACACATCTCCTAATAACCCTATCAGGCAGGTGCTATTATTACCCCCCTTTTAGAGAGGAGGAAAACTGAGCCTGAGAGAGGTTAAGGGATTTCCCTAGGATTGCACAGCCATTAAGTGTCTGAGGTGGAATTAGAACTCGTGTCTTCCTGACTCTCAGTCCAGCGCTCTATCCGCTGAGCCACCTAACTGAGGAGAGGGGGACGATGCTCACATAGCAGAGTGAAAGCTGTGCCAACTGAGGGGACGTGGAGATATTCTCAAGGCACACCTGGTGGTCTGTGGTCCAAGTAGACATTTCCAGTATTCAGCCAGGAAAGGAGGCGTGACAAGCATTATCATCCAAAGGCAGAAGGCAGAAGTACTTTTCCTTCTATCTTATTTTTTTCCTTCTCTATCAAGGAAAAGGTTCTCTGAACAACAACAAAAAACAAGAGTGAACCAGACTTGAGAGGCCCTGCACAGGGCCATGGAAGACGACTGGATGCCTCCGTGGGAGTGAGGGGATGGGGATGAGAAGTCAGACATGGTAAGGAGGCAGAGGGGACTCTGGGCTCCTCTCAGTGGTCTATCTTTGCTATTTTCAAGCATGGTTGTACTTTGTTGCTTCTCTACAGGAACAGATTACTGGCAGTACTGACCTTTCTCTAAGTCTGTATGTTGTTTAACAATGTATGAAACCATGTTCTTGGCCTCAATTTTTATCAGGAAAGCGATGCTGGCCCTTTGGAGAGTAATGCTCATTAAATGTAGTAATTAAAATAATGAATAGCTGCAGTTATGAACTAATATCAAACTCATATTCTAAAAACAAATTAAAAACCCCCCAAAATGTAGGAAACCTTCTTGAATTCTCATTTTAAAGCAATTCACGGTTTTGACTGTCTTCCCCGTGCTAGGCTTCAACCTTCTCCTGTACCCTCTATGGGGGTACCAAAGGGTTTGTAAAGTCCAGGAAGGGAACAACTCATGTATCCATTATCTTACTCCCTGGAAGCTTAATACCAGGACTAGTTTGTAAGGACGTCAGCTTTAGTCTCCCCAATGCAAGTAAATCTCTCCAGTCCATCTTGGTGGCATTTCCCTGTGTAATCATTCCAATTCTTGAATTAGAAGGGGGAAGGAGGGAAAATGAAAGAACAGAGGAAAAAAGTATTCCCCTCCTTCCCCTCATCTCAATCCTGCCCACAGCTAAGGAACCCAAGATTAAAGGCACAGCTTTATGTCACCTTTTCAAAATCTCTACTTTGTCTATAACAATCTCATCTTCATGAAACAGCATTTACTTATAATCACTTCCAAGGACTGACCTTAACCAACTTAAAAAAACACACCTTAAAACACACCCCAAACTGGTTATAACTGACTTGGGAGATTTGGGGTGAAATCCTGCCTCAAGCACTTATTAGGTGTGTGACCCTGGACAAGTTACTTTCCCTGCCTCACTTTCCTAGTCTGTAAAAGGGGGATAGTAATACGGCACCTACTGCACAGGATTGTTGAGGATCTAATGACACAGTGTATGTAAAGGCCTTTGTAGACCTCAAACACTATGGAGATGTGAACTATTATTAACGAGATTTTGTGTACTAAAAAGTCATTGCTACAAAACCAGTCTTTATGACTTGGCCTTTTTTTTTTTTTTTTTGCTGTTCAGTCGTTTTTAGTCATGTCCGACTCTCTGTGGCCCCGTTTGGGGTTTTCTTGGCAAAGACACTGGAGGGGTTTGGCATTTCCTTCTCTGACTCATTTTAGAGATGAGAAAACGGAGGCAAACAGAATTAAGTGACTTGCCCAGGGTCACATAGCTCATAACTGTCAGAGGCCACATTTGACCTCGAGAAGATGAGTCTTCCTGACTCCAGCCCACTGCTCTACCCACTGCACCACCTGGGCGCCCCTATAACTAGGTGGGGAGGGTGGGATGAGGAAGGGGCATATCAAGAAGGCAGAAGGCTTTAGTAAAAGGAGTAACTTAAAAGTAATGAAAAGTTACTTTAGAAATAGGGATGCATATTTTGAAAGCAGCATATTCTCTTATTTCTGTTTTGTTTAGACTTGCCTATGTGGTATTGTGTGCTTAGTGTGCTGGAATTGGAATCAGTAGGCTACGGCATTAGGTTCTTTCTCTGACACGTACCAGCTGTGTGACCATGGATAAGTCCCTTAATCTCTCTGAGCCTTGGTTTTCTCACCTCTAAAACAGGGATAACAATACTTGTGGAACCAATCCCACAGGATTGTTGCAAGGTTCAAATAAGATAATGCATGTAAAGCAATTTGTGGATCATAGAGCACCGTAGAAATGTCAACCGTCATTACTGCCTCAAGGGAGCATGACATTGGTTCCTGGTGACAATTGTTGGCTCCTTCTGCAAGCCCCCTCCCCGCTACAGCCAAATCAGAATCAGAGACTAACTACTTAATAGCCAAGTTAGAAAAATGACCTTCCCACTTCCTCACTTCAAGAACAGAATCCAAAGTAAGAGATTTTTCCTTCTGTACCTGATATTCATTATAAATGCACTCTTTCTATGCCATCTCTAAGCACCTTCCTTCCTTCTGCTCCCTACCACCAAACACACACCCTCACCCACACACTCCCCGCCCCCACTCCCCCCAAAAGCAAGACTAACATCAAATTCTCTTGCAATATTACTTCACAAGTGGAAACCTGTGAACTAGTGCCTTTACAAGGGGTGTGTGGGTTATTCAGGAGGACTAGCCCCTCTGGTGTGGGAGCAGCCATACCTTGGTAAAACCATCTTGCAGATGGGCTAAACCAAGTTGAGGGTAACTAACGGGCCCTAAATCTGTCTGTGAGTTGGGGATGTCCACTCCAGCCATGTGAAAACTCCCCCGGTGGAAGGGGCAGATGAGAACAATTTGTTCTAATGGCCATGATGGTGACTGCAGCAAGTGCTATGGAGTGATGTCAGAGATGCCAAGGTCATCCACTGCATCCCAGGCCATCCCCGTGTCATCCTGACTTTTGTCCTGCCCCTGGACTTTGATGACTCTGGAAGAGAAAGTGAGGCTGATAACTTTGTGCGATTCTGCCTCGCTTAAATTCAATTCACTCGAAAGATAAGACATCACCATCTTGATGTCATTGGTCCTCTTCGAGAACAAAGGACAAACAGCAGCAATAACATAGTGCGGATGAAGTAACTGAGGCATTAAGCAATTCACCCAAAGTCATGGTGGCAGAAACATAATTTGAATCCAGGTCCCGAGACTCCAAATCTAGCCTTCTATCTGTTGTTTGCAAAAAGGTGACCTGCTGGTGACCTAACAGAGCACTGAACTGTTAGATGAAAAGAAAGAACAAAGGTAGTTCTTTCCTTTGAGAAAATAACTGTTACTGGTTGGACTTCACAAGGATTCCCAGCTTATTTACATAATGTACAGTAGAGGGGGCTGGGCACTAGTTTTTCTTTAGATCTATTATCCAGAAGACAATGGAATTTTAAAAAGAAAAATGCCAAATCTCCAGACACTTGGAATGGTTTGGATTGCTTTAAGGATCTCTGTTACATATACTTTACAACACTAGGTTAAATATAAGTTTATGGGACTATGTCAAACCAAATATTTAAATAGCTAAACATGGCCAGATTATGGCTTAAACTTGGGTTATTCACTCGAGGTTAGAGGGGAGTAACAGCAGGCAGGTCTGACAAAATTGAGTTTGTATCAAACAGTGATGCAATAAGGAAAACCTCTAACGTTCTTTCCATTAGTAATGGGATAAATCTGTCATTTTATTCATAAACTCCCATTTGAAATAGCCTCCACGAGAAAACCTCTCATGCATGGATGCCAGGGGACTGAACTCCAGGGATCTCAACCTAGTGCCTGGGAACTTAAAACAATTTTTTAAAAATAATTATTTCAATATGAGTTGTTTCTTTTGTAGTTCTATTTATTTTATTTGTTTAAAAACATTATTCTGATAAGGGGCCCATGACACAAAAAAGGTTATGACCTCCTGACAAATACATCCAGGCCTTTTGTATTCATGATGGAGAGGCCCACATTCTCTCATCTGTTGCTTTGTTCCCCACCATCTCCACCTCTTAGAGGTTTTCTCTTTGCCTGAATCCTCTTCTGCCCTTCCTCCTTTTGGACTGACATTCAGTGTGAGCTCTCTCCTCCTTGATGTTACCCCTCCCCCTGCCTTATCTCCTCCTTTACTCCAGTCTATGATGAAGTGGTTCTTCCCCTCACCAAGGCCAACTTATATTTTCTCTATCTCAAAACCTGTTAATAACTCCCCCCAATGCGCTCTTCCTTTGTTGTTAAGTTATTTTTCAGTTGTATCTGACTCTTTGTTTTCCCTTGGTTTTCTTGTCCAAGATACTGCAGTGTATTTTCCTTCTCTATCTCATTTTACAGATGAGGAAACTGAGGCAAAGAGGGTTAAATGACTCGCCCAGGGTCACAAAACTAGTAAGTGTCTGAGGCCGGATTTGAACTCGGGAAGAGGAGTCTTCCAATCTTACATCTGACGGTTACTCCTTTCGCAACCTTGGGCACATAACCACTTCCTTGGCTCTCAGTTTCCTCCTCTGTTGAATGGGGTTGGAATAGCCTTTGAGATCCATAGCTCTAGATCTACCTACCTATCCATCAGTGACTGTAATTCAAGGAGGGAATGCAGAGATCACTGAATCCGCCCCCTCCATTTCAGTAAGGCTGAGAAGTGAAGTGACTTTCCCAAGGTCGCACGGCTAGTGAGTGGCAGAGGCAATAATCAAACCCAAACCTAGGGCTCCTTCCAGTACACTTTGCCTTGAGGGAAGAGACTGTGTCTCATTTGTCCCAGCTCTCTCAGGCCCCAGCATAATGCATTGCACATGGTAGAATGGACGTCAGAATAAAAGAACGACATTAAACCTGTTTGCATTGTTCTCAAACTCTGTGCATGTGTCTATATTTGAAACTTAAGGAGAGGGAACTCACAGATCTACTTAAGGAGGCTGGGGAGACTTTCAGCTACACTAAAATTATCCTCAGAGCCCCAGAGAAAACTTCACTCTGCTTGCTTCTCTGCCTGGGGGTGGCTGATGGGAGAGGGAGATGGCTTCTATTGGATTGTCTTTAAAACTAGGGGTGCTTCCAGGGACATGACACAGGGTTTCTCTGGGGAAAATGTTCCTCTTGGATATTTCACCATAAGAATCTGGGGAGGGAGGGAGTGGGTTTGAAAGTAATAATAAACACACACGATACATTCCGGAGCATGTGTATGCACATGGATGACACAAGTTATTCGATCCTGTTGATCCTCAGGTCCCCCATTTGTAAAATGAGGAGGCTGGACCATAGGACATGACTTCTGGGACCTACGACCCCATACGATCAGTAAATCAAACTTATTAATAACTTTGGGGAGCTAGGCGGTACAACGGATAGAGTGCTAGGCCTGGAGTCAGGAATGCCTCAGATGCTTCCTAGATATATGACTCTTGGCACGTCCCTTAACCCTGTTTGCCTCAGTTTCCTCATCTGTAAAATGAGCTGGAAAAGGAAATGGCAAACCACGCCAGTATCTCTGCCAAGAAAATCCCCAAATGGGGTCACAATTAGTCGGACACGACTGAAACAACTAAACAGCAGTAACAAAAACATGAATAACTTTCCTTAGGCTCTATGAGTTATTCCCACTGCTGGGAGAGGGGTATTCTTTTCCTTTTTAATTAAAATTTCATTTCTTTCTTTTATTTTTACCGCATCTACATTTTCAATGTATCCTTTTCTACTACCCTGAAAGCCATCTTTTACAATAATTAATAAAAAATAGAAAGAAGCAAAACTAACGATGACGTCAACAACAAAAAACACCCTTGGATATTATCTGCAGTGTTCTATCCTACCCCGTGTCTACAAAGAAGTGGGGCAGGTGCCTTTTCTTCTCTCTTCTTTGGGGCCAGCCTCGGTCATTTCAATTTGCAGGATTCAATTTTTTTTTGGCGGGGGAGCGGTGGGGAAGGCAGGGCAATTGGGGTTAAGCGACTTGCCCAAGGTCACATAGCTAGTAAGTGTGCCAAGGGTCTGGATTTGAACTCAGGTCCTCCTGACTCCAGGGCTGGTGCTCTACTCACTGGGCCACCTAGCTGCCCCGAAGCATTCAGTTTCGATTGGTTGTTCTTTCCATCGACACTGTTGGAGTCTTTGTGGATCTTTCTGGTTCTGCTTTCTTTACTTTGCATCACTTTGTATAAGTCTTTCCATGCTTCTCTGTGTTTGTGACATTCATCAATTCTTAGGGCATAATACCATCCCATGACATTCACCTAAACTTGCTTAGCTGTTCTCTAATTGACAGGAGTCTACTTTGCTTCTAAATCTTTGTGACTACAAAAAGTGCTGCCTTTTTACTGTTATACCATGAACTGCACACCGGCAAGGGAGGAAGTGGCTTCCATGGGGGAGCACCATGCACAGATTTTCTGATTCTCCCAGACTTCCTGGATGGAGGTGGATGAGCTTAGAGAAAACTACCCTGGGCCCTTTTTCATCTCTCTCAGAAAGGTTATCTTAGAGTTACTTCCTGTACTTTTTTATGTTTCTCATCTGTCTCATTTTCTCTACTAGACTGTATGGAGACAATGACTAGCATCTCCCAGGGTAATTGTTGAGGATCAAAGCACTTAGCATGGTCAGTGCCTGGCACATATCAGGTGCATAATAAATGCTTAATCCTTTCCTAGCCCCAGTCTCTAGGACTGACTTTGGCACATAGTAGGTGCTTAATAAATGCTTGCTGATTACTATATGGTTGTTGAATGAACAAACTTAGTAATACTACTTAAATATGATTCCATGGAACTTTGTACTTGCAGTGGGTTTTCATAAAATCAGTTACACTTTTTTTGGTTACTGTTTTTGTGAAATGATGAATTTCTTGAAAGCAGGGACTGTTTCTTCCTTTGCTTTGTGTCCCCAATGACACTAGCTACAATGTGTTTTGCATGTAAAGCAACTCCAAGAAATGTTTGTTGAGCGATTTTCTTTTTCTTTTCTTCAGTGAGGGGTGAGGATGTTAGAGTAAGGAAAGTGGACTAATGGCCAAAAGAAAAAAAAAAGAAAAGAAAGAAAAAAGGGTCATTGAAGAAATTTTTAAAAAAATGCAGGGAAGAGAGCAGAATGAAATACAGATGTTGTTGTTAAGCCAGAAGGAAGCACAGATAAACCTGACAGTTTAGAAAGTTGTATTTCAACAGATGCAGGAGGAAGTACGTAGAACCAGGAGAACCACGAATACAATAGCAATGCTGGAGAGACAGACATTGGAAAGACCAATGCTTTGCTACTCATGATTCCAGGAGACTGATGCTGACCTATTTTCTACCTCCTGACATATAGGCTGCAGAAGATAATATTTTTTGGACATGGATGATTTGGTAATCTTGTTTTGTTTTATTTTACTATGAATATGTTATAAGGATTTTTCTTCTAAATTGGTGGGACAGGAAGGGAGAGAAAATAAATGCATGTTAATTCAAAAGTAAAAGTTACATGTTGAAATTATCTACTCAAAAGGAAAAAGCAAGCTGTATGTATGCAATAGAGATTTACAGTTTCATAAACAATACTCCTTTTCTGTTCCGCTTTGTATATGGAAATGTTCATTTTATTTGAATGAAAGAAAATAAGAAATTAAAAATGTCTGTTGAGTGGAACAGAATTTCCTTGTGGAATCAGTTATTACAGAAACACTGACCCGCCTGATGGTTGGCATATCATTTTCCCTTCTCTGGGGATTCAGCTTCTTCATTTGGAAAATGAGCGGGTTAGATCTCTGAGGGACCTTTTGGTGATAATAGCTGACAATTCTAGGAATCACTCTCACATATATACACAAACACTCACACATACCCCTAGTAACGGCTTTCTGTAGGCTGGTGAGGTCTCTTACAAAAGGCTGTTTCCCATTCTTCACTCATGTTCTCAAAGAGTTGGCTCTAAATTTTCTGTGGGACTCTCTGAGCAGGTAAAAACTTGGGTCTTTCTAGAAACTTAGTATTTGCAAACATCTAACTTCTGTTGTCTATTAAATCTCCTCTGGGACTTTGTTCTCCTATGGCACCATGACTCTGCAGCTGCAGCTTATGTTATAATTATTATAATTTAATATGTACCGAATGCTGCTGGCCTGTGTAGAGAATAGAAAAAAAAACATATATGTTCCAGTTAAGGCAAGAATACACTTAAAAAAAGGGGTTGAGGACATTATCAACAGAAGATCAGCTGAGTGTTACCTCTGGCAAGCTGCCACTTTTCAGGGTGTTAAGAAACAGCCAGTACAAAGATTCCACAAAATCAACGGGCCAGGGAGTATCCGCTGAGTGCCTTTGGTGCCACAATGCTGGTAGAGATGCTCGTGGGATCCCAACCAACACACACTGCCCCAAATCACTAGTCTGAAGGGAGGCGCTCCCTGGTGTATTTCTTATTTTTTCTCATTCTTCCTCTCCGTGATCAAAGAGGATATAATGAAAATGGTTGTGTTCACATTTGCTTTTTTATCCCTGGCTCTGGAACATTTTACTTTTAATTTTGAAAACATCTTTTGTTACAAGGGGGAGCTGTGCTGTAGTGGTTAGAGAGCTGGCCTTGAATTTAGAGTACTTGGGTTCAAGTCCAGCCTCTGATGCAGACAGCTCTTTGATTCTGGGAAAGTCTCAGGGACACAGGTAACTCTCTTAGACTCTAAATTGTAGAGGAGGTGACAACCTGTACTAGTGAAGGGACTTTCCTCATTCAGGAGTTCTTGAGAACAATAAAATAACAGGTTCAGCAATTTTATTTGGGGATTCACCTCCTACCCTAAATTTGTTGATACAGTTTCTTTGGACAAAATGGGTATTTTCTCATAAGTCCCCCAGTAAATCCCTTTATAAAATATAATCACTAAAAAAATTTATTGATTGAAAGAAAAAAAGACATATTAAAATATATGTATTTCTTTTGTGCTTTATGTCTATTCCGTACTTTCAAAATATAAATGTATGTATATATGTATATACAATATATATCTATATGTACATACATCTATTGTTTGTACATGGTTATTTTTTTATATTTCTCTTCCACTAGACTGTGAGCCCCTTGAGGGCTGAGACTGTCTTTTGCCTTTTTTGGAATCCCCAGAGCTTAGTCCAGTGCCTGGCACACAGTACCCACTCTCATGCTTGTTGACTTGATGATGCATTTCGAGTTTCTCTTTGCCAGGAGGGAGGAGGCACAGCACGTCATCAGTCTTCTGGTCGTGGCTGATTGCTACTTTGGTCAGAACTGTGGGGGCCTTTCACTTTGTTTTCCCTCATATTAGCTGGTCACTGCACAAACTACTCTCCTGGTTCTGTTCATTTCTACAAGTCTTTCCATATTTGTCTGAATTTGTAATATTCTTTATTCCTTTTGACACAGTAATTTCGCTATATTCATATACCAAAATTTGTTCAGTCCTTCCCCTCCTGATTGCTTCTAGTTTTTTGCTACAACAAAAGCCTCTTGCCATAAGTATTTCCAAATTATTTTTTATAGACAGGTTAATAAAACAGAGTTTTAAGTTCAAGAAAGCACATTTTTGATATTTTTTATACGTTTCAATACCTCCCACTAAATGAAATTCTGAAATATCTAAGGAAAGCTATGAAAAGAAGTTAAAAAGGTTAGGAAAGAACTGATTCCTTCAGGTTTTGTAGGGCTTTTTATAGATAGATGTGTATGCGTATGCGTATGCGCGCGCGCGCGCGCGCGTGTGTGTGTGTGTGTGTGTGTGTGTGTGTGTGTGGTTTGTGCAGCGCAAACACCTGTATTAAACTTTAATACTATAAGGCATGACTTTAAAGTGATGAGACAAGTTGTTGTGTATGGCACAAGAAACCGTTCTTACTTGTAGAGATTACTGGTTACAAAACAAACATGCACTCAGGGTGTGAAGAGGAACTACCTCTGTGTGGGCTGAAACTCTCAAGCCTGGCACCTGGCAGTTTGGGTAACCAGTGACTTATGAAATCACGGTCAATCCTAATGACAGAGGTCAGTCACAAAGGATAACACAGAGAAGGCCGTGTGGCATAATGAATGGAGTGCTGGACTTGAAATCAGCAAGACTTAGGTTCAAATCCTAGGGTCTGGCATGTGACCACAGGCAACATTTTAAAGATTCTTTACCATTTTTGAATGCATTTAACAAAATGAAAGCATTTAAAGGGTTACTCTACGCCAGGCTCTCAAGGCATAATACTATCAGTGAGTTAGTTCTCATACTAAGATAACCCCAGATCTTTAATGTATTGACTTAAAGACAACATGAAAAAGGGGCCCAGCCAGATACACACCAAGCTACACACAGAGTCAGACCAGGATGTCATTGCTCGAAATGTTACTGGAGCTACTGTTGCTTCTGTTTGTTTTCTTTGCTAAGGAGAATGACTTTTACCATGAAAGTGACAGAAGAAAAATAATCAATGGGGAGAAAATACCCAAGACTGGGGGCAGCTAGGTGGCACAGTGATTAGAATGTCAGACCCGAAATCAGGAAAACTCACCTTCCTGAGTTCAAACCCAGCCTCAGACACTCACTAGCAGTGTGACCCTGGGCAAGTCACTTCACCCTGTTTGCCTCAGTTTCCTCATCTGTAAAAATGAGCTGGAGAAGGAAATGGCAAACCACTCCAGTATCTTTGCCAAGAAAACCCCAAATGGGACTGAACAAAAAGATACCTAAGATAAATATGGACATGGTAAGAAAGCAGCTGGTCTTGATGAATTCAAGTCATATGTCCCAGATGAATTATATCCTTGGGTCCTGAAAGAACTGGCAGATATGATTGCTGATTTACTATCAGTGAAAGCTGAAAGCTCTTCCAAAAGGAGAGATAGGAGAGATTGGAGAGGGGCAAATGTTTCTTGATTTTCTTTTAAAAAAAAAGGAGGGGAGAGAACAGAACCTGCAATCTAGAGGCCAGTGACCTTGACTTTGATTCCAAGGAAAATTTCAGAATGGACCATTAAAGAGACTGGCTGTCAAACAAATAGAAAGGGAAGTAGTGATTACCAAGAGCCAGAGAGGTTTCATCAAGACTAAATTATCCCAGATTAATCTCATTTCCTTTTGCGTCTGGGTTACTTAACTAGTGGACTAAGGGACTGCTGTCAATAAAGTTTACCTAGAGTTTTTCTCACAGTATTCTTGTGAAGATGTTGTGACGTGGACTAAGCAATGATGCAATGAGAGATTCAGAACTGTTCAGATGGCTAGACTCAAAGAGTAATTGTTAAAGGTTCAATGTCAACTTGGTGGGAAGTCTCCAGCTGAGTACCCAAGGGACGTTCAACAGCATGGGGATTGGCCCCGTGCTGTTTAATGTTTTTATTGGCAATTTGGATAAAGGCGCAGACAACACCGGCATCACATTTATAGGTGACCCAAAGCTCAGAGGGCTGGCTAAAAAAATGGTGACAGGGTTAGGATTCAGAAAGATTTCTTCAGGTACAAGTGCTAGCTCAGTCTAACAAGATTAACTCAATAAGGTTAAGTACCACCTCTTGGAGACCTCACCTGGAGTACTGTATTCAGTACTGGCCACCACAGTATAAGGAGGACATGATAAGCTGAGTAGTAGCTTGGGAAGGGCCATCAGGGTAGTGAAAGGTCTTCAGTCCGTGTCATATGGAGACTTGACAAGCCTGGGCGGGGGGATGTTTATCCTGGAGTGTTCTAGGGCTCAGTAAACTAAGACAATCCATTTTGTGGTGTTTGATTTGTGATTTCTATGACCTTCTTAAAAAAATATGTGCATAAGAATATATTTGTTTCTTAGAATTTTGTAACTGCAAGTGCCATCGTTCCTTGGGGGAATACAAATTAATTGGGTTTCCTCATTAGAGACTATATACATGTTCAGACATGTTTATATGCGGCTATTTTTTCTCCATGTTAGGATGTTTGCATACTAGACTTCCACCCCATACAGTCAGGATTCTTCTGTAGAATGCCCCTGGGAAAAGTTCTCAGCACTCTACTGGGGGCCTTTCATCTTCACTTCAGAGGACAATCCAAGGCCGTCTTCCTGGCATAGACCAGGCCATTTAGAGGCAGAATTCCCAGAGGCAGAGACCCTGGGAAGTCTCTTACCCATATTAACTGTCTGCTCTCCTATATATCTATGTGGTTTTAATTGCTTCTCACTTTCTTTTGTTCTCCCTCCTAAAATTTACTGAGATATTTTTCTTCATTTCTCCAATTATAGTTTCATAGATAAATGTCTGCCTGGACCCAAACAGCCCCATAATACCTGAGATCATAGATAAAGCCATACATAAACTCTATCAGCCAGCTTTGAGTAAATTAGAAAATAATCCAATTTATATTCTCAACTCCCTTAACCCATTACTGATGCTCAAAGATCTCCAAATTGTAAATCTGGAAGTTAGGAGGTAGCAGATAACACCTTACTCTTCTCTAATCTGAATTCTGAAACCCCTCAAAGGGAGAGAACAACTCAAGTATACATTAGAAATGGGGCTTTTACAGCTTGGAAGAATGTGGGAAGTGGGGGAAGGAAGGGGGGATGGGACAAGAAGTAGTAGTGTGTTCTAGGGTAGTTTGGATATGTCCACCACCTCAGTAACCAACTCTTGTCAGACTCTGACAGAGATGATCCAGGACTCTGAACCGAGAGGTTTGAAAGTGTCAGGGCCCTGCTTCCAGCCTGGACTTCACAACCATAAGTGATAGGATCAAACATTTGGGAGAAGCAGCACACTTTTCCTATTGCCACCAGTAGTGGCTGCTGATGGACAGGTAAGCTCAAGATTCCTAGGGGTGGCAGCACCCCTCAGACTACTGGTCCTGTTTCTGGCCCAGATCTGAAGCTGTCATCCTTGGAAGTAACCTCCACAGAGATGCAGTCCTACAGCCCATAGTTACAGAAGACTTGGAAAAGAAAGTTCTTGTCACCAAAGTTTTTGGCACTGTCAGTTTGACATCAGAAAGTGATATATTGTTTGGCTTGCAGCTGAGACTTTTTGTTTATGTTGTCTCCTCTATTAGAATGTGTTCTCTTTTCCTTTTGTATATTCAAAGTTTAGTATAGTGCTTTGTACATAGTAAGAGCTTAATAAATGTCTTTTCATCCATCTATCCATCAAATCAGTCAATAAACATTTACTAAGCATCTACTATGTACCAGATACGGTGCTAAGTGTTGGAGGTAGAAAGGCAAAAGACAATCTTGGCTTCTGAAGTGTTCACAGTTTAAGAGGGGAGGCAGTTTGCAAATAACTATGTACAAACAAGCTCTGTGCAAGATAAATTGGAAAATATACACTGGAGGGAAGGCACTAAAATTAAGGAGGACTGAGAAAGGTTTCCTGCAGAAGACTCCATCCACCCATTCATTCATGTCGATGCGGATTTAGAGGACAGCTGTACCCCTCTCCAGCTGTCTGTGAAGGATATCCTTTACAAATATCATTTGGACCCTAAGTCTTGTGTTTGGGTCCTTTCATTTTCCCTTTCCTAGTGTGGAAGCTAAGTTAACCACATAATCACTCATATGGAGGGGTCTTTGCTACCAAATGTAGGAAATGAAGTGGGCAGAAGAAGCTGATCGAGTTTCATTTTTAAATCTCCATGAACTCACACAGAGCCATTATTCAAACTGTTATAGGAAGTGATTCTAATTTAAGAAGAGAAGACTCAAGGGGGGCATCCTAGCTGATGGAATGTTTGAAGGGTTGTCATTGGAGAAGGGATTAGATTTGTTCTGTATGGTCCCTGAGGGTAGAAGCAGGAGTAATGGATGGCAGAGGCCAATTGGCTGGATGCCAAAAAAACTTGCTAAAGGTTAGAATTGTCCAAAAGTCTAATGGGTGGCTGAGAAGTTTCCTCTCCTTGGAGGGCTTCACCTGGGGGCTGGATGACTGTTGCGTACGCTGAAGCAGGGATTCCTTCTGAGCATGGTTTGGACTGGAAGGCCTCTGAGTCTCTTTCCAACCTGTAAATTCAGTGGTTCTATGATTTTGGTACCATTTTCAACTTCTCACAAGGCAATGAGTCTTACTAATCTATAGTCACACCTCTCCGACCCTAAACATCATCACCCAACCTGTTCACCAAGTTTGTCCTGAAATGCCTTTTGGGGACTTAAAAAATATCCAACCAGCCTTAAACACATGGCGATGTACTAGAATGGAGGATCTTTAAAATGCTAAGCTATAGGTACTGAAGGCAATTCCAAAGGAATTCAAAAAAGACTTTAAACAAAGGCAACGTAACTGGTACGGCAGAAACAATAACTGACATCTATATAACACTTTATTTTTTAATTTTTATTTTGTAGAGGGGGGAAGGCAAGGCAGTTGGGGTTAAGTGACTTGCCCAAGGCCACACAGCTAGTAAGTATCAAGTGTCTGAGGCTGCATTTGAACTCAGGTCCTCCTGACTCCAGGGCCAGTGCTCTATTCACTGCACCACCTAGCTGCCCCTCTATAACACTTTAAAAAATACCCTTTCATTTGGGTCTAACAAGAACTCTGTGAGGAAGGTACTATACAGTATTATTATCCCCATCTTAGAGACGTATAAGCTGAAGCTCTAGTTAAGGGTCTTGTTCATCATCATAGCTTAGTAAATGTCAGAGGAGGGATTTGAAGCTAGGTGGTGCAGTGGATAGAGTGCCTGGCCTGGAGTCAGGAAGACTCATCTTCCTGAGTTCAAATCTGGCCTCAGACACCTAATAGTTGTGTGACCCTGAGCAAGTCACTCAGCCCTGTGCCTCAGTTTCCTCATCTGTAAAATGAGCTGGAGAAGGAAATGGCAAACCACTCCAGTATCTTTGCCAAGAAAATCTCAAATGGGGTCAGGAAGAGTAGGACACGACTGAAAGTGAACAACAAGAAAATCACCAATTCTGACTCCAAGGGCAGTACTTTATCTGCCATGTTATATTGCTGTCCAAATACTAAGTCTATGCTCTCCAAAAGGGATAATTTTGAAGGGAAAAACACACAGTTGGATGAAAGTTCTGTCCTTTTTGCTTTTTAAAAAATTTTCTTTGTTTTTTTTTTCCCTGTTCTCTCTGCTAAAAAAATCATTCACAAACTTTCATTATAGCTTGTCTTTACGGACAAGATGGAGCAACTGGCAGCAAAAAGGGAGCACACAACTGGGCGGGTTCAGAACAAGCTGGACAACTGACCCAAAGATTCTTGATTAAGGTCAGCCTGAAGGAAGGTCTCTAGTGGAAGGCTTCCAGACTTTTCCCGTGCTTTTGTTCAACATTTTTATGAATGATTCTGATGAAGGCGTAGAAGACATGCTTATCAAAGTTGTTAATGGCAAAGAAAGGGAAAATTTTTTGCAGCTGACATGAGTCTGGGAAGGAAAATTAGTATACTACGTGACAAAACTGAAATCCAAACAAACAAACACCCCCACCCCCTGACCGAGGACAAACAAAACCCAACTCCAAAAACCCTCAACAAGTTAGAATGATGGCCCAAATCTAATGAAGTAACATTTAATAGGGATTATCATAAAATCCATAGTTTAGGGTTAAAAATCAATTGTACAAACATAAGATGGAAGAAACATGGCCAGATTTGGTGCTCTCTCCCTCATTAAATTATCATATATTTATACTTATACACAGACACAGACACACACACACATACAGCATATCACCAGTATGTAAAACATAACTTCCTTAGGGATAGGGGCTATGTACGTCTCTTTAACCTCAGCTTTTAGCACAGTGCCTTGAAAATAGCAGAGACTTTAATAATGTTTTGCTCAATTCATGTGAATTCATAATTCAAATGAAAGACAATAACCACCTAGGACTTTGGTTGGCTGCAAGCTAAATACAGGGTGTCCCAAAAATCTTTGTGCGTTTGAAGCTATTAATAAGGTTTTAATGGCTCATTTTAAGTAAACAGTATAATGAAGCAGCCATAGTAGCTAAGGGGTTTAATTTGGCTTCTGACACTTATTAGCCACATGGCTATGGGCTGGGTCACTTAATTTCTCTGAACTTCAATTTTCTCCTCTTGAAAATGGTGAAAATACTTATATCAGCTGCCTTGGAAGGCAGGGTCCTTTTGAGGTAGGCGCTTTACAGACCTCAAAACATTCTATAAAGGTGAGCTATTGCTTTTAATAAAGAAGTAGAGTGAGTATGTTAATACAAAGAGGGAGATGATACTATCACTGTACTCGTACACCATGCTGGGTCAGACGACATCTTGGTTTAAGTGAGGCAGAGCTGGGCAAAGTCTTTCCATGACTGGAGGAGAGAGTGAGGATGACGGCTTTTCACAGCTCTGCCTCACTTAAATCCAATCGACGAGAAGATCAAGATGTTAGCCTTGTGATGCCATTGGTCTTCTTGGAGAATGAGGGACGAAGATCATCGCCACCTCCACCACCATCAACAACACCAACAACATCTTGGGAATTAAGCAGCTGAGAATGCTTATGTATTTTGAAGAAAAAAAGCCTTAAGGGGTGACGTAAAAACTCTCTTTAACTCTTAGGAGAGCTGCCTGGGAGTGGAGGATTTAGGTTTATTTTACTTGGTCTTAAAAGGCAAGAATCTTGATTGTCATTAATTTCTTATTATTAGCAAGTGACCTTGGGCAAGTCATAACCCCTTTGGGCCTCAGTTTCTTTATCTGTAAAATGAGGGGCTTAGACCAAACAGACTCTGAGGTTCTTCCCTTTCAGCTTTCGATCTTGGATCAAATAAAAGTTATAGGGAGGCACATTTCAAGTTAATATAAGGAAAAAAAACCTTCCTGTTAAAAGTGGGATGAACTACCTCTGGGGATCCTTAAGTGGAAAATGGATAAACATTTGTTGGTGATATTGATAAGAAGATTGAGGCTTTAGGCAGGGGTTTGGGGGACATGCAAAAGAATTGCAGGATTGATACTAAAAAAGCTGGCATTTTATTTTACACACACAACACACACACATATTCTTCCCATCTGGTTTGCATATTATGTCTCCAATTCTGTCTTTGCTAGAGTAATGAGTGCTTTCCTCCTTCCTACCCAGCATTCATTGCTGTAGTTATCTCTGCTGAAGCAGTGAAATGGGTCAAAACTGCAAGCTATAAATTTCTGTTTATGCTTCATGAAACAAATCATTCGAGGGAACCCAATGATCTTGGGTGGGTGGGTGGGGGGCGTTTAGAGGAGTAGCCTTTCTGAGAGAAAGGTTGTACGTGCGTGTGTGTGTGCGCGCGGTGTGTGTGTACATAACTAAAGTTCCCAGGCAGCCCTTTTTAGTAAAACCCACCTGATCCCAGCTTAAACCAAAGGTGAAAACCACAGAAGGCATGACTATTTGTTATGATTCTAATGCTGAATGAATACAAAGGAAAAGAAAGTGGACAGAAAACCAGCCAGCCTTGAAGTCAGAGAGACCTAGGTTCAGGTTCTAAGAGGCACAAGTGCACTAGCTTAATGTCCCCTGGGCAAGTAAATTCGAGTCTCAGAGCTTTAGGCAACTTATTAAGATAGTCAATAAGGTTATTAAGTGCCTACTATGTACCAGGAAATGTACTAAGCTCTGGGGATACAAAGAAAGGCAAAAGATAGTCCCTGCCCTCAAGGAGTTCACAGTCCAATGAGGGAAGACAACATATACACAATTATACAAATTGTTAACATATAAACAATATATAAACCAATATATACAAACAAGATAAATAGAGATTAATCTGCAGAGGGAAGGCACTAGAATTAAAAAAGATTGGGAAAGGCAAATCAGGTGCTCAATGTCCAGTGGTATTGCTAGAGGGGGTATAAGGAGCTCCCAGTGAGGAAATCCCCTCTAGCAATACCAGTGGGCATTGAGCACCTGATTTGCCTTTCCCAATCTTTTTTAATCAGAGTTCTGGCTTAAAAGAAAGAAAGAAAGGAAGGAAGAAAGGAGAAAGAAAGAAAGGAAGAAAGAAAAAGGAAGGAAGGAAGGAAAGAAGGAAGGAAAGAACAAAGAAAGAAGGAATGAATGAAGAAAGGGAGGAAGAAAGAGAAAGAAAAAAGAAAAAGGAAATGAAACAAGAAAGAACCTGTTTATGTTTTGGAATTAAAACAAAAATATAATAGAAACAATAAATGCAACTAAAGTCACACGGGTTTATTTTCCTCCTCATTTTAATCACCTATCCTAGGCAGCTTGTCAGTGACTCAGTTAATTGCTGCCGGGTATCCAACCTGTTGTCAAATTTGGTCACCTCTGCCTCCATGACATCCCTCATATATGAATTCCTTTTCACTCACACCGATAGCCATCCTAATTCAGACCCTCATTGCCTTCTAACTGGTGTCTCTGACTCAAGTCTCTCTCTACTATGATCCAATCTGCAGTCAGCTGCAAGGCGACTTTTCTGAAGTGTAGGTATGACCTACATGTCCTGTACCTCCCTCCCCTAATCAATAAACTCCAATGGCTCTGTATTTCCTCCTGGATCAAATAATCCCCATCCGGCATTTACAACCCATCACAGCCCATTCCCTTCCTATCTTTCCAGTTTTCTTATATTTTATTTCTCCCCATATAACCTACAATCCAGCCACAACGGCCTCATTGCTTCTTCAGCCATGACATCCCATTTCTCAAGCACATGTCTTTGTATTGGTGGTCACCCAAGCCTTTGATGCTTTCTCCTCTCCTTCACCTCCTGGCTTCCCTGAAGACTAAGCTCACATCCTACTTTTGCTCCCCCAGTTGGTAGGGCCCTCCCCTCTGGGATTACTTTTCACCTATTTTGTTTCTATCTTGTATGTACAGAGCTACATATTTGCATTTTGGTTTCCCTGCTAGAATATGATTTCCTTGAGGGTAGGGGAGGTTGTCTTTGCCTTTCCACCCATATCTAGAGTGCTTAGC
This sequence comes from Trichosurus vulpecula, assembly GCF_011100635.1. NCBI lineage: Eukaryota > Metazoa > Chordata > Mammalia > Diprotodontia > Phalangeridae > Trichosurus > Trichosurus vulpecula. The sequence goes on along the minus strand of NC_050573.1, from coordinate 544,881,620 downwards.
ACAATGCCTGGCACATGGCATATGCTTAATAACTGACTACTGGCATCAGGTGTGATTGAAGCCTTCTTTCTTTGGAGCTCCTGGACACCCGACAATACAATAGACAACTTACATTTTTATTTGCTTTAAGGTTTACAAAGCACTTTACATACATTCTCTCTTATCTGAGTCTTTTTAATAAATAGTATTTTATTTTTTTCTAATTACATGTAAAGACAAATTTTAACATTAATTTAAAAATTTTGAGTTTGAAGTTTTCTCTCTCCCTCCCTCACCTTTCCTTTCCCTAAGATGGTAAGCAATTTGATACATTACATGAATTGCAATCACGTAAAACACATTTCCACATTATGCATGTTGTTAAAGAAGAAACAGACCAAAAGAAAAAACCCCCCCCACACAGAAAGGGAAAATAGTATACTTTGATCTGCATTCAGACTCCATGGAGTTCTTTCTCTGGATGTGAATAGCAATTTTCCTTATCTCATCCGATTCTTTTTTTTTTTTTTTTGCAGGTGGGAAGGCAGGGCAATTGGGGTTAAGTGACTTGCCCAAGGTCACATAGCTAGTGTGTCATGTGTCTGAGGCCGGATTTGAACTCAGGTCCTCCTGACTCCAGGGCCAGTGTTCTACTCACTGCGTAACCTAGCTGCCCCAATCTCACCTGATTCTTAATGACAAGTAGATAGCATTATCACCATTTTACAGACCTGGAAAATTGAGGTTAAATGCGTGGTCAGAAAACTGGTATCAAAGGTTGGATTTTCAAATCAAGTCTTTCTGGACTTAAGCCCATGCTCTTTCCTGAGTGGGCCTCAGTGAGATTGAGAATATGACTACCCTGGCACTGACTGGTGTGATTCAGTGGCAAGCAGACATGGGAGAAGTTTGCCCAGAGTCAGGCCTCTGTCTTCTACCCTGATCTGCCCCAAGCCCTCCTCTCACTTCACTTACCAACTTAACATCTGGCCCAATATTAAGAATAGTAGGAGTTACTTAGGGATAAAAAGAGAAGCTTCTCATTTCCATTTTTGGCTAATGTGGGGAAACAGGCCTTTAAACTAACTAGGTTAGGAAGGTGAAGTTGCTGTTTGGCTATATTTTACAATATGACCCTTCTGCCTACACGAGGGAGGCAGTATGCTATTTCCACTAGGCTCAAATCTTAGCTCTGGCTTCCTAGTGTGACTTCGGAGGGGACACTTAATGACCATGACCTGACTGACCAATGTATCTATAAAGAAAAGAGCATTAATAAAGCACTTTTTAAAAAAGCTGTGGAATATCATTGTGTCATATGTAATGACAGATACGAAGAATTCAGTGAAATGGAGAAAGACTTGTATGCAATGATACAGAGCAAAGAAAGCAGAGTCAGAAAAACATAAAACAATAAAGTATCACTAAAGTTGCTTTGTCCCTCAATTGTGGCCAATTGTTCCTTTTTTATGAGACTGGGTTCACTGACCAGAGGATATACTGGGAAATGATTATGGCATAAAAAAGGGCACGAATAAAGTTTAAACATCCAGACAAAATCACTTTTCCAAGGCAAAAAAAAATTATTGTGAGGGTGGTAGAAAAGGAAGGGCCCATATACTAAGCATTTTCCAAGGAGTTTCCTCAAGGTGTGATCACAGTGATGGTGGCAAAGGCATCTGACATTTCAATTCAAAAGGAGATAAGGGTCCTACATATTTCTACCGCTCTTTACTGTTACAGACCAAGCTGGGAAGTTTCATTGATAAACCCAGGAAGAGCAAGATGCATCCATTCTAGAGAGACAATGCCTTTCTTTGTTGTCAGAGGTGTCTAGTGAACCAGAAGTGAACACACACACACACACACACACACACACACACACACACACACACACCCCAGGGTGCAAATTGATCTGTCATTGTCTGTCCAAGAGGAACTAATTATCCTGACATGCAAATCTGATCAGCTATGGAAATCATTCTGCTAATTCATTCATTTGTTCAAACACGCATAAAGTGCCCACTAGTACCCAGGCAGGTACATAGGAAAGCAAAAAGCAAAATGATACATCTCTACAGTCTTTATTAGGCAAAAAGTCATTAACTTACAAATTTTAGAAATGAAATTTGGAAAGGTCAGTTTCACAGCTTTGTAATTTGGGATAGTGAGTCCTCATAGCTGCTGTTAGTCTTTTTTGGGGGGATAAAGGGAGAGGGAACAACCGGTTCCTACAGGGAAAGAAATTTCTCTTACTTAAATCTCCACAAATCAAAACCTTTTCTCCACAAATAAAATTGATTTATAGCCTGATACACAACAAAGACTTCATCTTATCGTTTGGCCAGGAACCTGATGACATTAATTATAGTTTTGCCAGTATGGCTGCAAGCCATAGCGCTCTCTGAAGTTATTTATTCTTATTAGAGACTTGCTATTCAGACTCCCACAAATAAATAAATAAATAAACAAACAAACAAATAAATAAATAAGTAAATAAATAAATAAACAAACAAACAAACATATAGCACAGATGTTCAACATACCTGGACAGCTTAAAAATGTCAATCAAAAAGGGGTTCTTTGAATATTGAAGAAGAGAAGAATTCCAAGTTCAAGTACGCTATAAAATGTATGAAAGGTCTCCTTTGTTCAAAAAATTAGTGATTCCTAATAGCCTGCTGAGTAAAGTTCAGGACCTCCCAAGAATCTGGTGACACTTTACCTCTTCAGTTTATCTTACATTACTCTCTTCCACATCCTCTGTGTTCCAGCCAAATTGGGTTGCTCTTTGGTCTCTGGGCCTTGCTCATTGCTTCCTACACCTGAAATGTCTTCCCTGACTCCTGTTCACCTGAATTGCTAACCAGCCTTTTAAAGGACAATGGAAATGGGGATGGGGGAAGGGAACAAACACTTATTAAGCGCCTACTATGTGCCAGGCACTTTGCTAAGTGCTTTTTACAGATATTGTTGCATTTGATTTTCACAAGCTCCCCAGGAGCCAGATGCTATTATCATCCCCCCTTTACAGTGAAGGAAACTGAAGCGGACAGAGGTTAAATGCCTTGCCCAGAGTCACATGGCTAGTAAGTTGTTATTGTTGAGTTGTTTCAGTCATGTCTGACTCTTCCTGACGCCATTGGGGTTTTCTTGGCAAAGATAGTGGAGCGGTTTGCCATTTCCTTCTCCAGCTCATTTTACAGATGAGGAAACTGAGGCAAGCAGGGTTAAGTGACTTGCCCAGGATCACACGGCTATTAAGTGTCTGAGGCCAGATTTGAACTCAGGTCTTCCTGACTCCAGGCCCACTGCTCTTTTTCCTGTGCCACCTAGCTGCCTCTGTTGACATACTACTGCCCACCTTAGGCCTTCCTGATCCTCACTGTTGTTAATGACCTACCTACTTAACTTCACCCAGCATCTTGTTTTGCATTTCTCTATTATACCTGTGGGGCAGCTAGGTGGCACAGTGGATAGGGCACCAGGCCTAGAGTCAGGAAGAGTATTTTTCCTTAGGTCAAATCTGGCCTCAGACACTTACCGGCTGTGTGAACCCTGGTCAAGTCACTTAACCCTGTTTGCCTCAGTGTCCACGTCTGTAAATGAGCTGCAGGGGGAAATGGTAAACCACTCCAATGTTTTTACCAAGAAAACCCCAAAAGAGGTCATGAAAAATCCGACATGACTAAATAATGACAACAAATTACCCTCACAATATAATGTGGCTAGTTAGCATTATCAGTTTTGTGTTGCCTTTAGATAGTAAACTCCCAGAGGTCAGGAACCTCTATTTGCCTTGTCTAAACATTCTGTATGCTCCCCAGGAGATTAATACGTAGTCCCCTGTAGATGTTGGATTGAATGGAATCTTGGCTGCTTTGATGGTTCTATTTTCCAATGTCAATAAGTTATGCTTTCCAGAGTTTTAAATCAGTCATTGGAATAGTACCACCTGTCTAAAACTGTCAACTGCAATGGAATTGATCTATTATTACCATAGCAATAATAATAAATCATATTTCCATAAGCTTTAAGATTTACAAAACACCAGTTACTACTGGAGAAAGGGAAAGGAAAAGACAATGTGGCTAAATGTTAGTGCTTTTTTGGAAGATCAAATTCACACATTCTTGGCTTAGGGCACAAGTGAAAATAACACGGTGCCTCTCTCCTTTTTCCCCTGGTCTTACAAGATCTAAGTTCCCTATTTTCATATCATATCCATTTCTAAAACTCTTTACTGTTTCAAATGATAGTTTGTTTAGGAACATGGGTTAGCCAGTGGAATAGCTCAATACCTGATTTTGGGGGGAAGTGGGGAAAAAAGGATTCTGCTTGCAAAGGGCTTACAATTTGGTTCAGAAGACAGGACAAACACTTTTCTCACTCCCTGTAAGCCTCCACTTCCAAAGTTCTCACTTTATTCCGATGACAGGTCCCTTCTATTCTTAGAAAAGTAAGGTGCTCAAATGAGTTCCTTTAACTTCCTACCTTTTGACCTCAAAATTTCTCTATCTTCATCCATTCTTTCCTTCTTTCTCAGACGAAGGATTGTCCCATCTTGCTTCTGAAGCTTACACCTCCACTTGGGTACCTGGGTCCATCCCTTCTGTCTCTTCTAGGTCCTTGTTTCATTAAACATAATTCAACAAACACTTAAGAATCTATTACGTGTGAGGTGCTATGCTAGGAACTGTGGACACAAAGATGAAATAAGGCAATCTCTGTACTCAAGGGAAGGAATATAATACAAATCTAAAAAGGGAAGGAGTTATAATACAAATAACAAATATTCGGCAGAATGTGATTCTGCCGAATGAAAGCTCATTTCCAGCTGAGTTGGACCTTGAAGCAAAGGAAGGACTTTGAGATGGGGAGTGACAGTGTTCTAGGCACCAAGGAATGGGGGAATGTGGTCAAGAAAGCCCCTAAGACATGAGTGCTCAGAATAAGAATGGAGGACAGTTTATTATCTAGTCTAGTTGGAATGGATACAACAGGTACTAATAAGGCTGGAAAGGTAGGCTGAAGTCAGACTGAATATCAAGATGAGGAGTTTCTATCTTCACTAGGGCCAGCAATCAGGATCCACTTAAGGTTGTTGGTTTTTTCCCCCAGAACAGTTAAACAATTTATCCATTCTTTCTTTTGTATCCTCCACTTTTCTTTCTCCCTTCTGGTCCATGACCTTGTTCAAGTCTTTTTTTAAATTACTTTTTTTGGGGTGAACATATTGGCCATAAATAAATTAATAATTTAAATTAAATAAATTAATTAAAATAATTCAAATTAATTAATTAATAAATCCTCTTTGGTCACAAATATGCATAGCCAAATTTTAAAGAAAATCAATATAGTGGCCATGTCTGAAAATTCACATCTCAATAAGTACAATTAGTCCACTGACCTCTTTGTCAAGAGGTAGGGGGTATGTTACATCATTAGTCTTTCGAAGTCATGATTGGTCACTGCTTTGTTCAGAGTTCTGAGATTTTTTAAAGTTATTGTTGTGGTCATCATCTAAGTTAATATTTTGGAACTGTTCATTTCATTCTGCACCAGTTTATCTAAGTTTTTCCATATTTCTTGGACTCTCTCATATTCACCATTACTTTTTATGGCGCAATAAAATTCAATTATCTTCATATTCCATAATTTGTTTTGCTGTTCCCCAATTAACAGGCACCTAGTTTGTTTCTCATTCTTTGCTACAATAAAAAGTGCTGCTATATATTCTTGTACATGTATTTTCTTTCCTTCCGTCTTTGATGTCAATGCTTTATTGTAGTATTGTAGTACCTACGGGTCAAAAGGTACGCAGAGCTCAGGGACTTGTTTGGGTATAGTTGCTGTTTTTCTGTAGTCTTTATGACAACCGTTATTTTCTCTTTTGTCCTGTTTGCCAAGCTGATGGGTGTGAGTTGGAACCTTAGTGTTGTTTGAATTTGACTTATTATTGATAATATATTTTTCACATGGTTGTGGATTGCTTGCGTCTATTCATTGGAAAAATGTCTACTCACACTCTTTGATAATAATAGCTAAAAATGATGGATGGCATTTATATAGCGCTTTACAAGTAGTATCTCATTTTCTCCTCATAACAATCCTGGGAGATAGGTGCTATTAGTGTTCTCATTTTACAGATGGGGAAACTGAGGCATGGAGGGGTTAAGTGACCTGACTTGTGACGAGTCACAAAGTCACTGAGTGTCTGTGGCTAGATTTGAACTCAGAACTTCCTGACTCCCATTCTAGCGCTCCATTCAGTGCCCGAGCTAGCTGTCTCTTGACCAAGTGTCCATCACAGAACGGTTCTTATTCTTGTATTTTTGTGTTAATTCTTTAGATATTTTGGTTAGTGGACACTTTGCTGTGAAGATTTTCCCGGTTGTCTAATTTCTATTCCTATTTATTTTCCATTTGAAGAAATGTAATCAACATTGTCCATTTTATCTTTGATGATCATTTCTATGCTTTGTTTGCTTGGTGTTCTCCTCTTGCCCACAGGTATTTAAGGTGCTGTCTTCCTTTGTTCTTTAATTTATGTTTTTTATGGTAAGGCCTTTTATTTATTTGGAATTTTTGGCATAACATGTTGGTCAAAGCTTCATTTCTGCCAGAATGTTTTCCAGTTTTCACAGCACTTTTTGTCAAAGTCTTCTTTATTCTTAAATGAAAAACCCAACAACTCCAAATCACTCTCCTCTAGACTTCACTGCCCTATCCTATTGCCTAGCCAGTAGTGGGGAACTGTGGCCTCCAGGCCACATGTGGCCCTCTAGGTCCTCAAGTGTGGCTCTTTGAATCCAAACTTCCATGGGAAGGCCCCAAGGCCGCAGGTTCCCCACCCCGACTCTGATCGGCCATACACATGACCGCTTTATGGTGTTGGGGTACTCGTGTTATAGAGTTGGTTTACTGAGGCAGTAAATATCTACTTTCTTTGAAGCTTGAATTTTGAAAACTTAAGTCATGGAACAACACCTTAGCTCCCCTTCCAGGCTTCTGGTCACTCCTTCAGTATTACTACTGGCATATTCTCCTTTCTATTTCTATTGAAAAAAAGGAAGTATTCTCCCGGATTCTTTCTTGGGTTTGCTCATTATGGTTTTGGGGCTCTCATCTCCCCTGGGATACAGTCTTTCACTGGTCCCTCCTTGCTCTCTGATCCTGAGTGTGACATTTAAGCCCCAGTGGAATTGTAGAATGTTAGCTCTAGGGAAGCACTTGGACATTATCTAGTCCATCTCCCTTATCCTATAGATGAAGAAACTGAGGCCCAGGAAAGTTAAATGACTCAGCAAATTAGGGCTAGAGATTAGCCAGTCTATTGATCTTTCTACTCCCTGTTATCTCTTTCATAATTTTATTTGTACTGCTCTGGTTTCCTCTTAGGAGGTGTTTTCTCTTTATGGCTTTCCATTTGGCTTTCCATTTCACAGCCTCCTCCAGGGCACCTCAGGTGTCTTTTGTCACTTCTCGTGGGTCATTGTTAGGGTCATAGGATTTAGGGTTGGTAGGGGTCTTGGAGATCATCTCATTCAGCCCTCTCTTTTTTCACAGATTAAGAAACCGGGGCTCAGGTAAAATTGCATTTCATTTTGCTAATGGACCAGCATGGATTTCAGATGATATCTACTTGGAAAAAAGTGCTGTTGTTCAGCCATGTCCCATTCTTCCTGAGTGGACCACAGCACACCTGGTCCTTTATCCTCTACTATCTCCCGAAGTTTGTCCAAGTTCATTTTTGTTGTTTCCATGATGCTATCTCTCTATCTCATACTCTGCCGACCCTGTTTCCTTTTGCCTTCATTCTTTCCCAACATCAGGGTCTTTTCCAGTGAGCCCCATCTTCTCATGTGGCGAAAGCATTTTAGCTTCAGTATTATATTTAGTGTATGCTGACACAAATAGGAACACATTCTTTCACGTTCATTGATTAAGCTAATATTTTCTCTTTCAACTCTTCTGATTAAAGGGAGAGCTGGTCACTGAGCTGACTTCAATCACTTCCCCTTTCCCCATAAAACAGAGCAATCTAGACTGTCTTATCTAAGAAGCAACTTACTGCAAAGTACATTGGACTTCAGAGTCCAAAGATACGGGTTTGCGCTATCTATTGGCTGTGTAGTCTTGGGTGACTCACTCCCCCTCAGTTTAATGAGCCTCAGTTTCCTCAGCTACAAAAATGGAGATCCTACATGCCTTATTTATTTCAAAGGGTTGATGTGAGAATCAAATGACACCATGTATAAAAAATTACACATGAATGGGAGTTAATTATTAAGACCAAGTTTGTATATCCAGCTCCGAGCTTCCTCTTTCTGCTTCCTTTCCCAGGCGAGGACTTAGCCTCATTCTTTGAATCTCCCCACAGTTGAGCAAGATGTTTGGAGTGTGCGCTCCTGGGATGAAGTATGTAGAGCTGAAAGAGATCTTGGAAGTCACTTGGTCCATTCTCTTCATTTGACTGATAAGGAAATTGAGGCCCAAAGAAGCACTCTGCAGATAAGTATGGCTTTAACTACCTCTTCCTAAAAGAGCCAAAACATTGCACTTAATTTGTTGATTAATTACACTTTCTGTGAATGGAGTTTAGCCAATACACCTGCAGCTCAAGCATTCTATCTTCAAGAGTAGAATAAGGCTTTTAGGCACCAGGAAGCAGTTAGTAGGGTTTTGAGGAAGCAGGGATGATTCCACGGCCTCTTGGCCCACTTTGGAGATAAAATTTGATTTCATCTTCTTTGGAATTAGAATTACAGAGTTAGAGTTGGAAGAGACTCTCTACTCATCATGGGATCACAGACCTCAGAGTCTCAGGACCCAAGCACACAGGCACAAAGGGGCAGAGCCAGGAACTTGACCCCAAGTCTTCTAACTACGAGTCCCATGTTCTTTAGATTCAAAAGTGGCCAAATGTCTTATTACTTAGGACTTCAACCTAAGTGTAGTCACTGATGTAAAAGTCCATTGCTAAAATTAAATGGCCAACAGCATGCGTCTTCGAGACAGAGGTGGCACGATCGATAATCTTGGGTTTGGAGTTAGTCAGTTTTGGTTAGTTGTTTTTCTGTTGTGTCTGACTCTTTGTGACCCTGTTATTGGTTTTTTTTTCGGTCAGAGATACAGGAGTGGTTGCCCATTTCCCTCTCCATCTCATTTGACACATGAGGAAACTGAGGCAAACAGGGTTAAAGTGACTTGCCCAGGGTCACACAGCTAGTAAGTATTTGAGGCTGGATTTGAACTCAGGTCTTCCTGACTGCAGGCCTAGCACTCTATCGACTGACCACTCCACCTAGCTGGCCTTGTCTGAGTCTTCCTGACCGCATCTGGGGTTTGACTTGCCCAAAGTCACACAGCTCATAAGTGTCTGAGTCCAGATTTGAACTCAGGAAGATGAGTTTTCCTGACTCCAGGCCTAACACTTTATCCACTGTGCCACCTGAGTTCAAATCCAGCCCAATTAATAGCTGTTTGATCTTAGACAAGTAACTTAACATCTCTCAGCCTCGGTTTTCTCATTTGGACAATGGGGATTATAATAGCACCTACCCCACAAGGCTGTTGTGAGGAGCTAATGAGATAACATGTGTGAGGTGCTTTGCAAACCCTTAAAGTGCTCTATAGACAGCAGCTGTTGTGATTATCATTCTTATAAGCACCTGAGTTTAAATCCTAGTTTTATGATTTACTCTCGGCGAGATCTTAGGCAAATCTTCAGGCTCAGTTTCCTCATCTATAAAATGCAGGCGTTGGCACAGGTGGCTTTACAACTTTAAATCTACGATTGATCTTAAACAGCAGGCTGGCTCAAGGTATGGCAACATGTTAATTCAGTGTGTACAGTGTGCCATGAAGGGTGGCAGACAGAGAGCTCTTCATGGACACGGATCAGTCTATTATGATGGACCCGTCAAACAGCTCAGAGGTGTGGGAGCATGATGATGGTTTTCCTTTTTCTTTTTTTTTTTAAAGGAAAGTTATCATTTTCAATTAAAATACTACCTATCACAACTGGCTATGCTAACCCACACTTGTTTCTGATATTCTGATCTTATGAAGACTAAACACACGCACATACACACATGTAACCCTGTGTGGTAAGCCCTTTCACAACCTGGCTTTTAAAATTTGAGCTTCAGAAGCATCTCTCCCATTACAACAAGGGTATTATGTACAAGAGCTGTTTTATAACCTTAACAGCTAGCCCATAGAGGTAAGAATGAAAAGGCTCAGAGAGGACCAAAGGAGTGGGAAAAGAAAACGTGGTACTAGAGATTGTATACATTAAGAAAAGGCAAAGCCGAATTTGACTGTGAAACCAGTCATTTCGGACTCTAGAAGACATATCATACATAATGTTCATAGTAGAAGGAACAAACAATATTTTCAGATGGGTTTTCAGAGCTATTTATCCAGATTTTTTTATTGATTTGAGGGCAAAGATGGTCATAAAAATAGAAGTACAGCTTTTACAGGCACATAGCTAGATATTTTGGACCCTGAGGCAAACATATGGTTACTTTTGGTTAATTTCAATAGCTCTCTAGCCCTTTTGCAATGCAGGGGCTACTTAGGAGATGGAGAAAAGAGAGAAAGATGAGGAGAGGGAGGGAGGAGAAGGAGAAAGGAGGAAGGGAGAGAAAGATGACAGAGAGACAGACAAGGAGATGAAAGAAAAGGAAAGGGAAGAGAGAGAGGGAGGGAGAGAGGGGAAGGAAGAGGGAGAAAGAAAAGAGGGAGATGAGAGAGAGGAGGGAAGAAGGGAGAGAGAGGAAGAGAGGGAAGGAGAAGGAAAGTGAGAGAATGAAGAAAGAGAGGGAGGAGAGAGAACGAAGAAAGAGAGGGAGGAGAAGGAGAGGTAAAGGAAGAGGGGGAGGGGGAGAGAGAGAGAGGGAGAGGGGGAAAGAGAGAGGAAGAGGGAGAGGGGGGAGAGAGAGGAGAGAGAGAGAGAGAGAAAGAGAGAGAGAGAGAGACAGAGACAGAGACAGAGAGAACATTGGGCAGGAGTTCTTTTTTCTGGAGTCTAGCTTCCTCGTCCTTGTTTTTTGCACTTTCTCCAAGTGGATCGGAGCCAAAGGAGTAATTAGACCTTAATCTCAAGCTTGGTAACAGACCTTTCATCCAATTCAACAAATACTTTTGAGTATTTACTATGTGCTAGACTCGAAGTATTGTTTTTAGTGGCTGTGGGGGATACACAAAAAGAATCAGAAGACCTGGTCTTCCCTTCCAAGGAACTTACAATCTTGTACGGGATATAAGAAGCAAATTTGAAACAACAACATAACACTATAAGCTGATATTCATTCACCTAACAAACAGGTATTGCCTGCATTCTGTGCTCAGAGCATTCAGCGAACCTGGGAGAGATACCAAGTCTAGATAAGTTTTGATCCCTTCCCAAGTGGAATGTAAGTCTCATAAGGGAAGAAGATGTGAAGACAGATGACTATGAGAGACATGAAAGGTGAAAAGCCAAGTGCTCTGTGAAGTCTGAGAGTGGGGCAATCAGGGAAGATTCATGGATGAGGTATCATATGAGCTGGGTAGGCATATGCCACAATACAGAAATATATTATAAAGATAATAATCCAGTCAATAAACATTTATTAAGCACTTACTATGTTCCAGGCACTATGCCGAGTGATAGGGATACAAAAAGGGGCAAAAGACAGTCTCTGCCCTCAAAGAGCTCATAATCTATTGGGGGAGACAACAAGCAAACAAACATGTACAAACAAGCTACATACAGGATAAATAGGAAATAATTAACAGAGGAAAGGCAGTAGAATTAAGAGAAAGACTTCCTGTGGAAGGTAGGATTTTAGTAGGGACTTGAAGGAAGCCAGGAGTTGAAATGAGGAGGGACGACACTCCAGGCACGGGGAACAACCAGAGAAAATTCCTGGAGCCAAGACATAGAGTGTCTCGTTCATGGAGCGAGGAGGCTGTAAGGTACCAGAGTGAAGAGCTCAGTGTAAGGCAGAGCCATTGGAGACAGAGGAGGAGCTTGGATCTGATGTGTAAAGAGGAGGGGATGCAGGAATGCCCTGTGTGAACAAAGATAAAGCCTGGGGCCCCAAATGTCCCGTCTCTTTTAGGGGACAGCGATCCAGCATAAAGGGCACTGCACTTGAATCTGGAATGTCTGTGTTGGAGTCTCACCTTGGCCACTTGGCTGGCTGCAGTATCTCGGGCCAGTCATTTTACTTTTGAACCTGTTTCCTCAGGATCTCTAACCTTCCTCCCTCTAACGTGATTCATTGAAGAGACCAGCCTGGAAGGAGCTGAGGGTTCTTTTCAGGGATCAGAAATGGCTGCAAAGGGAGATTGGAGCCAGTTTGTAAATGGCATTGAATGTGAAGCTTAGAAGTTTAGATTTTTTTCAGCAAGTGGATACTCTTAGAGTTTTTAGAGCAAGTGGATATTTTATGCAAATGAAGTATTTTAAGTGCTTTAGAACTCCCTAAAAAAATTCCTTACAGGTGAAAGTTAGCAGAATTTTAGACTAGTAATCCCGTGTTATAGTTGTTTCTAACCTGATTGTCATAGGATTTAGAGCTGGAAGGGACCTTACGGATTGTTGTCACTAGGTCATAGAGGTGGTGGAGTGGTGGACCTCTGGGTCTCTGGGAGGCTGCTTAGATGATTGCTATATTCATGACCCTCCCCTTTTCCCTCTAAAATTCTATTTTTTTTAAAACGAGAATTAGGCTACAGGCAGCATGGTTAGGAGTCAGAAGACCTGTGTTCAAATCTCACCTTTCCTACCCACTAGACTTGTGACTTTGGATAAGTCATTTAACCTCTATCTGGGGTAACTCCCTCATCATTATTAATAAAACAATTGATGAATGTGTTTATTAAGTGCCTACTATGTGCCAGGCACTGTGGTTTTTAGTACAAAGAATGAACCAATCACTACTGACAAGAACTTACATTTTAATGGGGGAGACAACAAGGACAGATATGAATATATACAATATAAATATAAAATGAGAAGTGCATACAACGTAGTTAACTACAAGGGAGGGATGGAGCTAGCAGCGAGGGATATCAAGAAGGGCTCCATGATGAAGATGGAGCCGGAGGTACATCTTAAAGGAAGATGGGGGCTCTATGATGCAGAAATAAAGAGGTAGAACATTCCAGGAATGTAGGGTCATGGACAGTGCAGAGGCGTGGAGATGGGATATGAAGAATCATATGTGAGGAACAGGAAGAAGGCTGGCTGGATAGCTGAGTATGGGAGGGGAAAGGTACGGTACAGTGAGGAAAGATGGCCCAGGGCCAGACTGTATAGGGCTTTCAAAGCTAAATGGAGGAATTTATATTTTATCCTGGAGGCAAAAGGAAGCCACCATAGCTACATCATCAGGTCTATGGTGGAGGAAGTTACTTTGGCAGTGTGTAGGATAGACTGGAGTGGTGGGGAACGAAGCCGAGAACTCAATTAGGAGGCCAGGGCAATAATCTAGGTGAGAGGTGATGAGGGCTTGAACTAAGGCAGGAGCTATGTGAATGGAAAGCCCATGGCCTGGGAGGTGAGTCTGCACCTGGGAGAGAGTCTCCAGGCCCCAAGCTCCTTCCCTTCCTTGATGAAATCGTAGCTATTTCCTAAATTTATGTATACTACTAAGGAAATTCCTTCTGAAGGTCCTCTAAAATACCAATTATAAAGAAGAGGTAGAACAAAACATGTTTCCAGTATGTTCGACAATTTGTTTCTAGGCATGAGCTCTTTTGATGATGGACCATGCCACTGTTGGTACTGAAGTCATGGAGGTATTGACCGTAGAACCAATTTGAGTACCATATGTCCATTTGGAAGAAGGTAAATAGATCAGAAATTTAGTGAGTCACAGTAAAAGAGATTCCTTAGGAAATGGAACTACAGGAGTTACTTATTTAAGTAAACCACTAAAATGGTTGCTGGACCAGGTCTGCTGAGATGGAATTCTGGCAATACCAACTGGACGTTGAGTTCTTTCAATTCAAGTGAATACAGTTTGTTGTTTGTGGAACAGAAGTCTATTGCTTAGAAAAAAGAGCCAACCTCTTATCTTGCCTTTTTCATGATTATACAGAGGACATAAGTGAAATTTATGATAATTTTCCAGTTTTACCAGGAATCTATTTTGGGGGTAAGAGGGTAGTACAGCTTCATGATAATAGTTAATACGTATCTCAGCATCCATGGCCAAAATTTATTCTGAAGGCTGATTTAGTAAGTCTTTTTTTTTTTTTTTTAGCCAGTTAGGGATAGCCATCCTTAACCTTCTCAATAGCTCCTTCCTGGAACTATTTCGCCCCCTTTCTTGCTTAGTCAGAGGTTGCCATTGTCAGGCTTTTTGTGATTGAGTAGAAAGAGCCACGGCTTGAGAGTGCGAGGACCTTCGCTTGAAACATAGCTCTGTTGCCAATGACTTGTATGACCACGGTCAAGTTACCTGACCTCTTTGTGAAATGGAGGGATTACATGAGTTGGAAGGTCCCTCACATTTGGGAAGTGTAGATCTGACACTTAGACTAAGCTTACTGGAAGAGGTGGCGGATTCCCTTACTGCATGCTGCTGCCTCCCGCCCTCCCCTCTCCCAGTCCTATTACTCAAACACCCCAGTCCCTGATAGATGACTTTTGCAGAAATATCTATTTTAAAATATCTTGTTGGCAAAATGTTACAAATGCAATTGAAGGTCTCCACCCCCTTTATTTCGAGAAGCCATCTAAGTCCTCAAAGCAAAGCAACTGGAGTATGTGTTTCTTGGCTCCAGGGCATGCTGTTGAAATTTTTCCCTTTACAAGCTGAACAGATTTAAGACATCCTGGAAGATTTACACGGGGTAATATGAGATAATGGAAAACCCACTATGGATGGAATTGGGAAGGCTCTAAAACACAACATAACCGAAAAGTTCACTGCACTGCTCAGAGAACTGATACTGATGCTCTGACCGGACTTGGAGTAAGACAGCTCAGACTGCAAAAGTAAACTGAACCTCATAAAAGCACATGTTCTGTATATGCGGATTGTTCAAAACAGGTTTAAGGCTGCGCTACGATGCCAGAACAGTGGGGAACATTCCTTCCTGGAATTCCAAAACTTGCTTTAGTGTTTCTCCATTCTTTGATGTGATCCTGTCTGATTATGGTTGATACCACCTCCTCCAGGTCCACTCAGCTTCTGTTCACCCTCTGCTGGCTGGGCCTCCTCACTACTGGGACATGTTACAGCACACACAAATGAGCAGGCCAACGGACAGAAAGAAGCCAATAGATGCTCCACACTGATGTGGGACACAACTTAAAAGGGCCTATTTTTTCTTGACTAAAAGAAAGTCAATAAGGAAGCACCCTCCAACTGCTCGCCATTTCAAGTATCCACCATTTGATATACAATGGTGAGTAAGTGAAGTGATACAAGACTGCACTGGGGGGAATCATTCTTGAAGCCATGAAAGAATGGTGTGTCTTATTCAAGGCAAACAATTACAGCTTAGACTTTTCTAAATAAGGAAGAAAAGAAGCCTGATCTCTCCTTTTCGCCACAGAAATGAGGAATAATTCAGTCAATAAGCATTTAGCAGTGGGCATATAGAAAGAAGTAAAAGACAGTTCTGGCCCTCAAGGAGCTTACAGTCTAATGAGGAAGACAATATGAAAACAATTGTGTATAGTCAAGCTATATACAGGATAGCTAGGAAATAATTAACAGAGAGAATGCATTAGAATTAAGTGGTACTGAGAAAGGCTTCCTGTAGAAGGGGAGACTTTAGTTGGGGCTTAAAAGGAAGCCAGGGACATCAGTAAGCCAGAAGCTTGGATGGGAAAAAGATGGTTTCTGTAGTGAGGACCCAAAAGTCTGAACATTTCTTTTCCTGTCATTTGCTTCTTTCTCCTTAAATCATATTTTTCTTCCTCCTAAATGCCGTAACAATTGGAACTGCTCCACCTTTCCTCCTTCGGTCCCCTAGGCCCCAAAGGCCCTGCTCGCTAGGTGACCCCTCTCCTTGGTTGGGCTAACCCTAGCCTCAGCCAAGTGCTACAGTGAAGACATATTATGAATGCTGAACTTTAAATTTCATCAAAATCCTTTCAGCCATGTGAAATAAATGAAACAATAATAAAATTTTCCATAGAATAAATATTAAAATAAACATAATGCACTATTTTGGGGATTTCCATTTTATGTCAAATTTAATTAAAAAACTTCTGTTTTTAATCTATTTTAAGCTGACTTAGAAAGTGGTGCAGGTCTACCACTGGATTCATGAGGCCCAGACTATATGGCTTCCATTTAGTTAATAAGTTGAGGAAATGTGCCTGAAGGCTATTTTTCTGTATTAAATCAACTCTCCTAAAGGTGTATTGTTGGTAATAAATTCTCTGATAATGAAAGTGTGGTACTGTGCTCTTACACACCACAGGCCATGTAAGGAAATCAATACATTATGTAACGGAGGGCTTGTGATTTAGTAGGTATTGGCAGTAAATTACCCAGGGGCTTTTCTTTCGCAGTTTGTCATCGGGCTGGGCAGGAAAAAATATTTACGCTTTGATATTTATAGGAAATCAGCAAGTACCAAACAGCAGCTTTGGCATAATGTAAACATGCTTTTGCTGCATCTTCTGTTTTCTGTTGGTTTTTTTAAAAAAAATTATTATAATACAGTGCTTTATAAAACACTGTGGTCTACTTCGTAGGAATCCGCCCCCAAGTAGGTGCTCATAACAAGTTCGCTGTTGCTTTTTTACACAAAATGCCTATCATGGGATCTAGTAATCAGTTAATCGACAAGGATTTAGTAAGTACCACTATGTGTCAGGTACTGTGGTAGGTGCTGAGTTTTCTGGGAAGATTTCTTCCATTTACAATAGGTTGATGTTGATGATAAGGATGGCAATTATTATTATTTTAACAAACACAATTTTCTGGTTAAATTTAATACCAAGTCTACAGTGACAGCTCCGGAAAGAAGTCATATTTTTCTATCCTGCTTTAATCTTTGAATGGATATTCAAAATTTTACTCTTCCTTAAGGTATACCTTCTATGATAAAAAAGCTAATTGTAAATTTAGGTGAAAACCAAAAGCAGATGCACACATCACATTCAAAAAACAAACAATGAAAGAATTTCCTCTTCTAGAGATGGCTGAATGGCAAAGAAACCTTCCCTTCATATTTCCATCACACTTGGACTGAAAATGGCTTTTTGGATGGTGACTGAAAATGAACTGATTTATCAGAGTTCCTGATATATATAATGAGAAGATAAAGATAAAGAGAACATGACCTTGGAGCAATGAGGACTGGTGACTGCGTGGTGAATATCATAAAAGATTCAGAAGAGGGAACTGGGGGTGGGGGGGTGGGTAGGAGGTGGGAACTGGGAACTGGGGGAGAAAAATGAAGTGGACAAACCGTATAAGTAAAGAGAAATCTTTCTAATGAAGTGAAGCTTAGAGAGCATGATAGCCAGAAAAGATTGAATAAGGCAGTGCCGAGAAGTTTCACCTGGTCTTCAGCAATGTACTAGGAAAGAGAAAGCTCAGTTTAGGAATTTTTACAGTGGAAGACCAGGGGATTATTTCCTCTGAGAATGGCAGGGGGCAGCTTACTTAGGTCTCACTACTTCCCAACATGGACCCTCCAGTCCGAAGCATTGATCTTTTGTCAACCATGCTACATGGAAGCTCTGAGCTGTGCATGGAGTTTCCCTTTCATGTCTATAGCTTAGAAAGGACCTTTTGCAAATCACTTAGTTTCTTTGGATTTCAGTTTTCTCATCTGCAAAATGGAGTCACCATCTACACAACTTACCTTATGGAATGATTCATTCATGGAACATTTCTTAAACATGCTAAAGAAACTGTGCCTGCAACTGGGGATATAAAGTTTACAAAGTCTTTCCCTTCAAGTAATTAACATTCCTTTGAGGGTGGAGAGCGATATAGTATACATGGAGATTAGCACTGGGAAAGTGCTAACAAACTAGGAAGTAAAAGGGACAAAGGGGAGACTGACAAAATACTCTAGGAAAACTGACAGAAGGAGGGAAAAAGGAAGGAAGAAAGAAAGGGTTAAGAGAAGAAGAAAAGGTTTTATGACACCAGAGTTGAGCACTCATGGAAGAGATAAGGGGGGAAGTGTATTCCAGCCTATTAAATCACAAGCCTTTCCTTACATAATGTATTGATTTCCTTACATAGCCTGTGGTGTGTAGAAGCATAAGACCAATATTTTCATTATCAATGAATTTATACAGAAGTAGAAAATGGCACATCAAGTTCAAATAGTCTAATTTTCCTGGAATCACATATTAAGGTGAGTATGAAGCTCCTTGAGGCTAGGGACTCTTGTTTTTGTGCTTGTAGTCCCACTTGTAGCACAGAACTTCCCACATAGTAGGTGCTTTAACAGATGCTGATGAAGTAATGTGAAATAAAGGTAAGTAGGAGTTATCATATCATGGAGTGCTTGAAATTAGAGGATAATGAATTTGTATTTTATCTTAGAGGCAATAGTGAGCCATTGAAGGATCATTTTTGATCAGGGGAGTTACCTGGACACATCTGTGTTTTTAGAAAGATAATTTTGGCAGCTAGGTGGTATATGGTTTGGAAAGGAGATAGACCCATTTAAGAAGTTAATAAAATAGAAAAGGGAGAGATGATGAGCAGAGGTGTCAAAACATGTGGCCCACAACACGCTCAAGTGCATCCTGAGCCAGAATAAAATGAAATTGGGAAATATTTAACAAAATAAATAAATATACAATAAAACAGATAACATTACATTTAAAAATGAAGTCAACGGGCAGCTCACAGAGATCTTTACGTACAGTCTAGTGGGCCCTATTTTTATTTGAGTTTGACACCACTGATGATAAAGGCCTGAACTAGCCACTCAACAAGGCAGGAAACATTTCTCCAGGGCTCACTATGTGTCAGATGCTGTGGTTATTTAAGTGTAAAGGACATATATGAAAGATGTTGGTAGAAATGACAAGACTTGACCACTGATTGGATCTGGGGGGTGAGGGAGATGGCAGACTCATGGATGATTCAGAGATGATGAGTCTGGATGACTAGGGAGATTCCAAGCAGAAATTGGCAAGTTTGAAGGAGGGTTTAAGGATGAAGATAATGAATTATGTATGGGGAATGCTGAGTTCGAGATGTCAACGGAACATCTAGGTGGAGATGTCTATGTGGTGATGTAAGACTGTAGTTCAGATGAGAGATCAGGGTGGATGTAAAGATTTTGAAATCCACATAGAGATAATAATTGAATCCACCAAAAAGAGAGAGTGTATAGAGAGAGCAAAGAAAACAGACTGAGGACAAAGAGCCTTGGGGGACATACCAGTGCTTTGGAGGAAGAACAGAGACAATGATACAGCAAAAGAGGCCGAGAAGTGATCAGAGGTCATAGGAGAACCAGGGTAGTATCATGAAAGGCCAGGTGGGAAAGAGGAGGAAAAAGATCTAGAAGAAATGGATGGAAGGGGGAGGGGCAAGAGGAGATAGATAACTATCCAAAGACCTCAAGTAGGATAAGCAATGAGAAAAAGGTCATTGAAACTTAGCTGCCAGGAGATCATCAGTTGTGGGATGATCTCGGAAAAGGCTGTTTCGGTAGAATTATGAGGTCGGAAACTTGAGGGAGGTGAAGAAGTAGTGAGGCTAGATGACTAGGAGTTTGGCTGCAAAAAGGAGAAGAAATATAAGATGGCAGCCTGAGGGGAAAGCAGAATTAAGTAAAGATCATTTTTAAAAAAGTATGAGGGAGATCTGGGGTGTGTGTGTGTCTGCGTGTATGTATGCATGTATGTATATATACATCTATGCAGATACACATGCACATACATACACTTGTATACCTAGATGCACACACAGACACATATATGGCAGAGAGAGACTGCAGATGAGAGGGAGGGAATGATAGAAGGTGTTAACTCCTGGACAGGACAGAAGGGAATTGGTTTGAGGGCACAAAGGGGTGGAGTTGGTCTTAGAAGGAGAAGAAATGATGCCAAAGCTTTGCTCCAAAGCCTTGAAGATGGAAACAAAGATAGGGGGATGGTGATATCAGGCAATTCCAAGGTGTGGAGGAGGGGAAAGAGGAGCATGCATACCAGATGATTGTGATTATAGCTATACCTCAGCACATGCAAAAATACTGGTGAACAAGAACCAGTATTTTGAGGCAGTGAGACGGGAGACAGTAGGTAGAGAGCTGGACTTGGAATCAGGAAGATCTGAGGCCAAGTCCCACCTCAGACCCTTACTGGTTGTGCGACCCTGGGCAAGTCGCAAAGAAAAGGGGGCAGGGGAGAAAAAAGCGTGGTGGAGGGGAAAAAGCATCATGCTCAGAGTCAAACCCAGAAGGCTTAGATTTGAATCCTGACTTTGCCCTTTCCTTACTTAAGAGTTCAGTGCCTCAGTTTCCCCACTGGGGAAATGAGGCAGCTGGACAAGACGATCTTTGCAGCTGCCCCTTTCTATTTCTGACATACTGTGATTCTGTAACCCCATTAGGATAGTGGCAGTGGGTGGACTGACTTAAAGAGAAAGTATAAATTATATTCAGCTACATTGTGGGCTACAATAACTTTTGTGGGCTGTGCTGGAAACCTAACCATAAATTATAAGACTGTCTCTTATGGAGACAATGTGTTTTTTAAATTCCAGAGGTGGAAAATGTGTCCTAAATTCCAAACAACTGATTTATAATACAACTACTTTGTAAGGTGGAAATTGTCCAATTATAAGCAAATACAAAAAAGGGTTGTTTATTAAAAATCATTTTATTGAGTTGGTTATAATGATTTCCATTCAGTGACTAATTGTGTAGAACAAGAGCATTTGATACAAGTCACTTCACCCCTCAGTGCTCCAGGCAATTCTCTAAGTTGCAAAGATGGGATGACTGGCATGGGGGGGGGTGTTTTCCTCATCTGAGGGTTCCCTATATCAATGAAATCACAGGTCCAGATCCTATCCTTAAGTATTAATTTTAACTGCTGGTTCTCTTAATTGCAGTTAAATAGAAAGAAGGAAGGCTTGCAGGTTCTTCTGGAAAAAAACCAATAAAGGGGTTGGTGAAATTGCTTTCATCTTATTTCCAAAGGTAACCAGAAATATCATTTCATGGAATACTTGTTTACTTCTCCTTGCACTGCTCACAGCTGAGAATATGCCAACTAACCACCATGAAAATGACTAGTATTCTCCTATCGCAATTTCGGTTTCAAAGGATTAAAAAAAATAAAGAAATTCTATGAAAAACTTGACAACCACCTTTAAAACAAGTCTACCACTGCTTTGATATCTGGTGTAACCTAGAGGCAGACACCAAAAACTATGCTGGAGCATGTGGTTCTGGACCAAGAAAAGAAAGGCCAAAGGTCTGCAGAATCCTCATAAGCCTCATGCCTAGGAATCATGAGTATCTTACTTAAGAAAGGCACTGGAAGACTTGGACATGGCAAATAAACACATCATTTAAAAACAATGAAACTGACTGCATTTTAATGGGCAGGAAATGAGGGATTAAAGATGTAGCAGTCACTTCAGATGCAGCTGCTGGGCAGATCACTAACAGAAGCAAAAGCAAAAATAAATACGAAGTCAGAATAGAAAAAAAAGATGAGAAGACACTGCGTGTGATTATGGGAGCTCCACCCAATCTGTTTAAATATGTTGTTGCAGGAGCAATCCAGAAAGCATTCCCAACTAGCAGAAACTGTGACTTTCATGTAGGGCCAAATACCTGTGACCGTCTTGCTGACTTTTCTGCATTAGAGGAGGGTAAGGTACCCTCTATGGCTGTCAGACGCAACCCTCCTCAGTGGGCTGGTCTATGGCCAACAAGGAAAACAAAGTGTTATAAAAGCAGGCATATTTGCCCCTCCTGGATCACTACCTTGTGAGGCAGAGGGAGCTACACCATGCAGGGCTACCCACGGTGGGTAGGTCCTAGAGGAGAGTTCTCTGACTCTGATTCACTGGAGAGGGAAATGGCAAACCACTCTAGTATACTTGCCAAGAAAACCCCATGGACAATATTTTCTGGAGTGCTTCGGCTCATTGGGTCGTGAAGAATCGGACATGACCGAACGACTCAATGACAACAACAAATGTTTCAGCTGTTGAAGCTTAATAAGGTAATTGTTCAGAATCGAGCTAATTAAACAAATGTGAGGAAGAGACCACACGATGCTTCCTGATGGAGCAGTGTCGAGTGCATTTTCTACATCCTTTTCTCTCCTCCAACTCCTGCCCACTCTTACCCTTTACCAACCCTTCCCCTATCATATTTTGCTGTCATTTCCTAATAATCTTCACAGTTTCTTGCTTGTGGCTGTCAGCAGCTACAAATCCAGATTAATCACATAACCAAACTCCAACCTGTCTACTGCTTGACAACCATCTCTTTTGCTCTATAAATCAACGAGGCAACAAAATACCACATCCACACACACATATCCATGCTGGAATGCAGACTATCAACTCTTCCCATTCCTCCTTTCAGCCATGAGCAGGAAAAAAAAACCCAACAAATTTGTCAGTTAAACAAAAAGTGCTGGGAGCAAAATCAACACAAACCCATTACTGCTCTGAAACTGTATTTAAATAACAGGATGTTATTAAATTATTAGTACAACACTATATTTAAATAACAGTAACTGTATTTAAATGAAACTGTATTTAAATAACAGGATGTCATTAAATTATTAGCACAACACGCTGCTGTGCATGCTCTACAATTGGCCTGCTGTGACAGCCGTCCTCTTCTCAAGTTCCTCCCTTAAGGAGCCAAGACTGTTTCTAGCGCCCCTAGGGCATAGATGACAAGATTCACCTGGCATTACGTCTGGCACTGGGGAAGAGCCTCTATCAGAACACTTTCTAAAGGACAAGGGAAGAGAAGGGTTAGGCAGAGCATAGCTGTTGACTCCTTGCTCCTATGATGTCTGCTCCACCCTAAATACCTTCTGGGACTTTTCAGAACAGATGAAATCAAATCCTCTTGGAACCTTCTTCCTCTTTGACAGCTGCATTTGTCAGGGGGTGCAGAAGTGGGGAAGGGGAAGCTCTGTGTATCTGATTGGATTCCCTCAATAAAGGGGGTGGGTGAGAGAAATGAAATAGTAAGGGGTCAGAGAAATTCCTGTCATCTTCCTCACTCTACCTTGGAATAGATTAAGGCTGGGAAAGGGGAAACCATGACTGATTTAATTTAAAATAAGCAGTGTATTTTTCTCTGCTGCTATATTTATTGTGTCTTCACAATCTGAAAGGAAAAAAAAAAGTCTTGTCAGGAGGACCAAACGTAAAAACAAAACATGCCAAGAGCACTGAACAATTAACAGGCCTTTAACAGGCTACCAGTCTTGAAGGAGCAGGCCTCAGTCTCCAAAGGTCAGGGATTAACTGGGCAGAGTGAGGTTTCTGCTGAAAACCAAGAAATCTCCTCTGGTTCCTATTCTCTGAAAGGACTGAGGGCCATTACTGCAGTTCTGAGAGAGGCCTAGCTTAGCAATCATGGGGAACAGTGACGCACACTGTGGAGAACCATGAGAGTCCAGAAGATAGGCCAAGTGACGAAAAGCTAAAATTATTACATAGCTAACAGAAGATAAAACTGGGCAGGGAGGCTATTATTAAGTTTTCCCTAAGCATTCTTTTGTCCCAGCTGAATAAACATCATGATAATCCCTGAGCATATGAAGAGATATAGATGGTGAGAGGGTGACAGTGAGCAACTTTTCACTGAAGACAGACTGAGAAAGAACAACAGGCTTGACAACATGTAGAGCTGACAGCAATTTTTCTAAAGATCTTTCTGACTTAGAAAGGGTCTAAGATCCTGAGCCATGTATTACCAAGGAGTGCTGCCTACCCTAGAAATTTTAAAGAAGTCTAAACTTAAAAACAAAACAGATTTTATGTATATCTTTTATTTATTACCTAGATTCCTCTCCTATATCCAATCTTCCTCCCCTAGAGATCCAGTCCTTCAATGAATTTTTTTAAAAAAAATAGCATTTTATTTTTTCCTAATAACATGTAAAGCCCATTTTTAACATTCGTTTTTAAAAAAATTTAAGTTCCAAATTCTCTCCCTCCCTCCCCTCCTTCCTGAGATGGTGAGAAATTTAATATAGGTTATACCTATGTGATCACGCAAAACACATGAAAGAATTTTTAAAAAGGAAAGAAAGATGATTGAGGAAGAAAAGAAACAAATATCAGCAAAACTGATCAATCCATTGAAAAAACTCTGTCATTTTGCAATGTTCTATACCTGTGGACCTGCCAGTCAGCTATACAAAAAAGTGAGGGTGTGGGAGAAGAGGTAGAAAATTGAATTTTTGATACATCTTAATTGTGTGGTACAAAGAACACTGAATTCGGAGTCTAGAGAACTAGACCGAAGTCATTATTAGTTGTTTGACCTTAACTTCTAAGAGCATCAATAAAAATGATTTGTAAAAATCACTGTAATTATGTAAAAATTAAAAAAAAACTAATAAAAAATCATCTGTAAAACAGGGGGTTGGGTTAACTGATTTCTGAGGAGCCACCTGGCCCTGACAGTTGATGATTCTCTTGTGGTCAGAATTTCTCACTGCTCTAATATAAAAAGAGGGAATGATTCCTCTCTGAGGAAGGGTGCCCTCACTGTGACTTTCCAGGGAAGCTGTCCTTCAAGTAAAATAAAACCACGTGTCTAAGTGAAGGCCAATGTAGAATCTTGCCCAAATAACTCCTTTCAGGTGGAGATCAACCAAAAAGAGATGGAATGAGATGAGAAAGC
This sequence comes from Trichosurus vulpecula, assembly GCF_011100635.1. Classification (NCBI taxonomy): domain Eukaryota; kingdom Metazoa; phylum Chordata; class Mammalia; order Diprotodontia; family Phalangeridae; genus Trichosurus; species Trichosurus vulpecula. The sequence goes on along the minus strand of NC_050573.1, from coordinate 544,856,798 downwards.
AATGGGGAGTGACCCAAAGTTCATTTTGCCAATCCTTTCTCCCCTTCATGTTAAATCCCAAAGCCTTTGAAGTGTGATTTAATTCATATGCTCCTTATTCCTTTGCAGAAAAGCTCATCAAAATCATACTTGCTAAAAACTATTCAATATCCCAAAGTGCCTGAAGAGCCTTTTTAATGAGTCTTTTTTCAACCTCTGCTCCTACTACAGTTTTTCTTAAACTCAGTCTTTGTTTTTTTGGCCAAGGGTAAATGAGCTGCAAATGCTCAGGGTTCCCCGACAGGCTCAAACCTCACTTTCCTGAAGTCAGAGTAAATTCCACTTTGGTGATCCCCAGAGATTACATGGATGATGCTATCCTCAACATTTCTATCTCACTTCTCGGAAGTGGACCCCCTTGGAATATAGAGAAACACAAAGTTTTACGTTGTTTTTTTTGGGGGGGTTTTGAGGGGGGAAGGCAAGGCAATTGGGGTTAAGTGACTTGCCCAAGGTCATGCACCTAGTAAGTGCGTCAAATGTCTGAGGCCAAATTTGAACTCAGGTCCTCCTAACTCCAGGGCCAGTGCTCTACTTACTGGGCCACCTAGCTGTCCCTATGTTGTTTCTTCCAGGAGAATATAAGCTTCTTGAAGACAAGAGGCCATTTGGTTTTTGTCTCTGTATCCCCAGCACCTAATAGAGTGCCTGGTAACATAGCAAGGTCTTAATAATAAATGCTTGTTGAATTTAACTGAATTGAAACTGGTTTAGTCTTTCTTGAAGCACTGGCAAGAAATGGATCAACAGAAAGGGTTAAGAGTTTAAAATATGTAGACAGGGACAAAAAAAAGGAATTAACTGCTGCAATGCCTTTCGTAATATCTGGCCTTTGCACTGCTATGCCTTTTTCTTATTATATGTATAAATAATATGGTTTTACTTCTTAGAATTTTGTAACTGCAAATGCTCTTTACTCATTCAGAGGATTAGAAATGAATCAAAAGTACTTGCTATAGAATATGTACACGATTATACATAGCTATATTAACAAGTAAGGCATTTATTCTCATGGTTGGCATATTAGCATTCTGGAAGTTTATTCCCTCTCCCCTATATGGTGAAGTAGCATTTCACATTTTCCAAGGGAAAAAAAAAAAGCCGTTAAGTGCCACTCTACAGCTTTTGATACCTTAACTGAGAGAGCTACCTAAGGCTAGCCTCTTGGCAGTAACTGCCATACCAGGAAGTGTGCATCTTCTCTTGTTTGTTTCCATCCCTACAGACAGCTGACAAGACCTCTCGTTTTCCCAATAACTTCAGAGATAGCTTCCATCTGGGTTCAGATAGCCCTCTAGTACCTGGCATCATGGATAGGACCATCCACAACCCTCTTGTTAGCTAATTCTTTTGGAAAATCAGAGAACATTCTACTTTCATTCTCAACTCCATCGAGTAATCAAACTGAGATCCCAGTGCATAGACCTGGAAGCCGAGATCAAAGATGTTAACACTGAGCTCTCTTATCAATCACTCTTCTAGAACCCATAGAAAGGAGGAATACTCAATAGAGATGAGACTTTTCCTAAAGGGAAAATGGAAGAAAAAAATGAAGAGTTGGCCGTTCCCATACTACCCTACTCTTGCGGCAATCTGGAAACAGATTTAGATACCCAGAGCGTCCCAATCCTGTCCAGAGCTGGCTAAAAAGAATCTCCTTCAACGAATCTCGTTTAGACATGCTAGTCTTCTGTATGGGCATTCTTTACCCTTCCCTAATGTGGACACTTGGGTTACCACATGAACCAGAGGTTCTAAACCTTTCATCTGGATCTCTAATGTTCATGGATCGAGTAGGACAGATTTCAAGGAGTTTATATACTTGGATGGGTGAAAATCTCTCTTTATTGGGAGGGAAGCAGAAAATTGGGAGAAAATCTTTACAACTAGTGTCTCTGATAAAGGCCTCATCTCTGAAATATACAGGGAACTGAGCCAAATATATAGGAATACAAGTCATTCCCCAATTAAGAAATGGTCAAAGGATATGAACAGGCAGTTTTCAGAGGAAGAAATTAAAGATATCTATAGGCATGTGAAAAAATGCTCTAAATCACTACTGATTAGAGAAATGCAAATCAAAACAACTCTTAGATATCACATCTCTCCTGTCAGGTTGGCTAAAATAACAAAACAGGAAAATGATAAATGCTGGAGAGGATGTGGAAAAATTGGAACATTGTTACATTGCTGGTGGAGTTGTGAACTGATCCAGCTATTCTGGAGAGCAATTTGGAACTATGCCCAAAGGGCTATAAAAATGTTCATACCCTTTGACCCAGCAATACCACTTCTAGGGTTATATCCCAAAGAGATCACACAAGTGGGAAAAGGACCCATATGTACAAAAATATTTCTAGCAGCTCTTTTTGTGGTAGCTAAGAATTGGAAATCAAAGGGATGCCCATCAATTGGGGAATGGCTGAACAAGATGTGGTATATGAAAGTAATGGAATACTATTGTACAATAAGAAATGGGGATGATACGGACTTCATAGCAACCTGGAAAAACCTACACGACATAACGCGAGTGAGCGGAGCAGAGCCAGGAGAACATTATACACAACCACAGATGTATGGATTCTGTGAGGACTAACCCTGATAGACTTTGCTCTTCTCAGCCACACAAGGTACAAAGACAACTCCAAAGGACTCATGATGGAGAATGCTATCTACATCCAGAGAAAGAACTATGAAATATCAATGCAGATTGAGGCACACTTCATGCTAGCCTTCCCCCCCCCTTTATTCTTTTTCTCTCTTTTGTTTTTGTTTTTGGGTTGGTTTTTTTTTTTTGGTTCTGTTTCTTCTTTCTCATGATTCATTTCATTGGTCGTAATTCTTCTCCATAACTTGACTAATGTGTAAATTAATTCAGTGCGAAGTTATACGTGGAAATTATATGGGATTCCATGCCACCTTGGGGAGGGAGGGGGGGAGAGAGGGAAGAAAATCTGGAACTTCAAAAATTAAAAAAAAAAATCTCTCTCTTTACTTCCACTAACTTCTAACTGAAATTTAGTAATTCTTTCAATTATTAAAAAAGGTTATTTTGAGAAGGGGTCCATGACTTCACTAGAACTGCCGAAAGGATCCATGACACAAAAAAGTTCTGAATCCCAGACATTTTCTTCCAAATGAAGGAATTGAGATAGGTGGAAGAAACAGATACATCTCCTCTTGATTTTTAAATTCTCCAAACTCAAGGAGCCCTCCTTCCAAATGCTGCAGTGAGTGGCTTTAATTAAGCATGATTTTAGGTTTTTTTTGGTGTGTGTGCTTCTTTTAAAATATATTGTGTCCCCTCTCCCAGGTGGGAAGAAGTGATGAGAGGTTTGGATTAATCCTTTAATAATTAAAGAAGAGGAAGAGGTGTTTGGAACATGGTAGCTGGTTGGGAGGATGTGTGTGTGTGTGTGTGTGTGGTCAGTGAAGGAGGACTGAAGGTGGAATTCTGGACTTGAACAGGTGGTGAATATTTGGAGCTTTTGGGAGCTGAGGGTGAAAAGTGGTTATTCCGTCACCATTCTACACCCCCTAGAAATATCATTCCATTTACCTACTCCAACAATAATGGTACCACCAACTACAAAGCTGACTGTTTCCCCAGCAGGAATTCTCTTTCAGGCCCAGCCCCTGCATTAAAATGGCAAGAGAGCAGAGAAAATTGTTTGAATTCCAGTGTCAAGGAGCTTAAATGGTACTTGCTGGATGGGAAGAACCACCACCCTTCTCAGTCAGGCTGGAAGTATTTGATAACACGCCCTAGCTTCTGGTGGACTAAGGAAGAATCCCAAGTTGATGGTTAATTCAATGGCCATTAATGGTCTCAAGTGATTAATTGCAGGATATTACTCACACATCCAGTTCACTGCCTCATTCTCCTTAAGAGTCTTATTATCAAGTCCATGCCAAAACCCAGAGGAACTGGAAACTGGACATGGCTAAGCTGGAACCCTTGCTGCTGCCTTAAAATAGAGAAGCACATCTTACTTTAAAAGCAAGGCTGCTTGCTGAAATATTCAGCCTTTTCCTTTCTTTGTCAACTTTGACCTATCAGTTCAGCTAATCAGAACCTATCAACAATGCTCTTTTAGGAATAATTTGACCAATTCTGAAGCTTTAAAACAATTCCTGTTGGGGAAAAATATAATCTCAGATTGATAGTAATTTTGGGGACAATGCCTTGTCATTTGCACTAGAACTCTTATCAGAGTTGATTCACCCCTATCATCAATCGTCATATTTGCTGGTGGCAGTTCTCATCAACCAAACGCAGGAAGCAAACAAGATCATCTAAGACATTTTCTAATCTGCATTTCAACACAGTAGCAGTGAATAGGAACTTGGTGTTTCTCCTGATTTTTGCCTGTCTCCGGCCCTAAAAACAGCTTTAATCAGGATGTTAGGCTCATTCCTTTATAAAGAAGTTGGCACCTTTGTCCTTACTGTTGTGATCTGGTGGAAGGCCTTAGGCCTGAGAGTGTACATCTCTCTGCTGACCTTGGAATCTTGTTTGACAGGCTTGCAAGACCAGTGTAGGAGAGAGGGAAGAAATTAAAGTCTAGGATTCCTGGGGCCTTCATCTACATACTACATTAGAATAGTTCCAGGGTTCACAGAGTAAGTAGTTTTATTTCAAAGGCAAGCTGCAAATTAGGAGATTTCATTTATTGTTTTCTTGATTGTTTATTTAATGATTTATTTATTGTTTATTGATAAATTGGTTAAACTTAAAGTACATGCACCTACATTATTTTTCCAGAGAGCCAGTTGTTAAACACTTATCAGCATAGGATGAAAGTTATTTATAGACACTAGGATATGACCATCTGAATCTAAATCCTTGCAGTTTAAGATCTTACCAGTAGGTGAAACTAATTTTTGCTGGGATTTTGGGTATACTCTAGGAAATTCTATTAAAGGCTAGAACCTGTAATCGTAATAAAATGACTCAGAGAAAATACAGGCTGAGTGGTGCAAACTGTGGAAACTTTTTAAATGAATGGTGAAATGCAGATGACACAGAGAGCATTCAGGGGAAACCCCCATAGGTATCTGTGCTAGCTGGGCAAGCTTGGAGGACCTCACCCTTTCCCTCCTATCCAGTGAATTATTGCTTAAAGCTTTCATTTCAGTCAATCAACAACCATTTATTAAGTGCCTGCTATGGGCAGGTAGGTGGCACAGTGGATAGAGTGAGCTTTAAGTCAGCAAGCCTTGGGTTAAATCCAGTCTCAGATACTAAGTCGTGTGACCCTGGGCAAGTCACTTAGCCCTGTTTGCCTCAGTTTCCTCATCTGTAAAATGAGCTGGAGAAGGAAATGGCAAACCGCTCCACTATCTTTGCCAAGAAAACCCCAAAGGGGTCTCGAAGAGTTGGGCATGAATGGACTAAACAACAACACCATGTGCTAGGCACTAGGGACACAAATACCAAGAATGGAGACCATGGAAACAATCCCTACTGGCAAAGAGTTTACATTCTAACAGGGAGACAAGTATAAATAAGTATATCTTATTATTGCTGTTGAGTCACATATGACTCTTTGTGACCCTGTAAGGGGCTTTCTTGGCAATGATACTGGAGTGCTTCGCCTTTTAATTATCCAGTGGATTAATGTCAACACAAGTTAAGTGACTTGTCTAGGGTCACACAGCAAGTCAGTGTCTGAGTCCACACTTGAACTCAGGACTTCCTGTCTCCAGGCCCAGTGCTTAAATACAAGGTAATTTGGAAAAGGAGGGCAGTAGCGAAAACAGTTGTGGGGATCAGGAAGGAAGAGATGAACTCTACGAGGTGGAGGTGGAGAGGAGCACACTTTAGGGACGGAGGGACAGTCAGCGCAAAGGCAGAACAAAAACAAGGCTGGAAAGACAGGGGCCAAGTTATGAAGGGCTTTAAAAACTGAATGCTGAAAGCCCGTCACCAAATAAATGCCTATTTAAGAGAGAACAGAATTCTCCAGAATTAAAAATATGTAAAATTAAAAGCATTCCCCATGGCATCCTCTGAAGGCTACAGGGCTGCCTTCCCTTGCCTGCCCCTGGTACCAGCTATTCTCATTGCCCTGCAGCGTGACTAATTGGTGAAACTGTCATTCAGTTGTTTTTTTCCTCTCCTCATGATCCCCTTTGGGGTTTTCTTGGCAAAGATACTGGAGTACTTCTACCTCCAGCTCATTTTACAGATAAGGAAACTGAGGCAAACCGGGAGAAGTGACTTGCCCAGGGTCATACAGCTGGTAAATGTCTGAGACCAAATTTGAACCTCGAGAAGATGAGTCTTTCTGATTTCAAGCCCAGTGCTCTATCTGATGTGTCACCCAGTTACCCAAAATCAAGAACGGGAAGAAAAACTTCTACCAGATTGAAAAGTGTGAGGATTCCATTGCTAGAATATTTTAACTTCCTCATGTTCAACATTCCATTCCCTACTTCTGGACTGGAATGGTTTCCCTCCTCAGCCCTGCATGATTTCATAGCTTAGGTTGAGTGCTAGCTCCTACCTAAGGCCCTTCCTGATTGTTGCTCCCTCCCCGCATCCCTGCCCTCCCCCCCCCCCCCGCTCCCCCCCCCTCCCCCGCCAAGAGCCTGGCCACATAGTGGGTGCTTTAAAAATTTAACCAAATTGAATTCCCAGATTTATTTTGGAAATCAGCATTTTTGTAGCAAATTCTTAGTTACACGCATATTTTAAAGGAAGACAAAGGAGAGCGGTGGCTATCCAGAGCCCTTTTTTCCCCTTTCCTTCTCACTCTTTATGATTTTGGAATCATATTTGCTTGTTGTTTAGTCATTTTCAGCTATGTTTAACTCTTTGTGATACCAGCTGGGGTTTCCTTGGCAAACATTTGACAGATAAGGAAACTGAGGCTAACAGTTAAGTGACTTGTCCAAGGCCACACAGCTAGTAAGTACCTGAGGCTGGATTTGAACTCATGAAGATAAGTCTTTCTGACTAAAGACCCAGCACTCTATCCACTGTGCCACCTAGCTGCCCAGAATGGTATTCAACTTTTCTTCCCTACGTGATTCCAAGGAAAAATTTAAAAATATAATCTTGCACTACTTTCTCTGCCAGTTCTTTAAGAGCCCCTGAATACCAGCCATCCAAGCTCTGCTCATTTAGATTAACTTAAATTATCTACGTATTTGTTTACATGTCATTCATTATTATTAAGTTTGCTTCCTAATATTTGTAGATGTTTATTAACATTTATCACACATCCTGCAGCTTCCCCCATCTTTTGTGCTACAGACCACGAAGTTTCCGGTGAGTGCTATTACTTAAACCCCTGAATTGGCAACAAGGGCTTTTTTTTTTTTTTTCTGGGTCTCTGTAGCTACCTCTCCTTTCCCTTGGACTCACTCATTACACACAAATAACAGAATCATAGACTTGCAGAATTGGAATAAATCTCCCAGGTTTATTGCCTCCCTCTGCCCTGGATCTTGAATGCCATAATACATGATTACATACCAATGCTGGTTGATCTAGAGCTCTAGAAATTGAAGAAAATTATTACAAGAGTCAATGTGCATTACAAAGTTATTTATTCCAAGGTAAAAACTGACAGACAGGAAAAGTGAAGAACAATGCACAAATTTCCCTGAAAAAAGTCAACTCAATGAACTTGAAATGCCTAGTTTGTCCTGTGACATCATAATAATCTCTTAGGCATAATGCTTAGTATTTCCAAAATTAGCAAGAAGGCAAGGTATACTTGGGAAACTCTCCTTTCTTTTCCTTAACTTTTAGGATCCACCACACTTTCAAACTCCTGGGCATTTTGGTAGTATCACAGGTCTAGGGCTGAAAGGAACCTCAGAGGTCATCCCATCTAGTTCAAGAACCTCATTTTACAGATGAGGAAACTGAGGCTCAAAGAATTTAAGTGGGCTTGCCCAAAGCCACAGAGGTAATAAACAGCAGAGGCAAGATTTGAGTCCAAGTTTTCTGACTCAAATCCAGCAGTCTTCCCAATGCACCACTCTGTGAGTCATAAAAATGACAATCCAGCACACAAATTTATCGGGAGGTTAAAAAGTCGTTAACAATCTGCCATGGAAGAGCAAGGGAACCAACCAAGATGTAGGCAAATTAGGAATATAAATGAAGATCAATACAGGGCCAATCAGGACACGTGCAAGTGAGGTCCTGAAGTGTAGTTAGGGAAATTTAACAGAAAACACTTAATTGATTTGCTGCCGTCCCCAAAGACAGCTCAAATGCTCTCTTTTAGCAGCAGAGAGTAAAGTAATAAATACCACTCACTATTGAAGCAGGCTACAGGATACTGACAGCTTGTCACGACCTATCGAAGGCTATTACTTAGTATTTTTTTCATTTACCAGGTTTTGCCAAAAAGTCTAAGTTTTCATTCTCTTGGGACTCTTGATTCCCAAAAGTAACAATGAGAAACTTCTCCCCAATTCCTCTCCAGAAAGGCTTTGTTTCAGTCTCCTAAGGAAAGATGATTAATTCGGAGAGGCTAAAATGATCCATCCAAACATCCATCAACAGGCATTTCACACCCAGGGGTGGTTAACCTGCTTGTTCAGCCAATTGTACTGTTCTCTTTTTGATCCAGTCGGTAAAGAGTTTGAAACTCATAAAGGGATAAGGGCATGGGTGAGCTAAAACCTCATCCTGTGGGACTCCATTCTGTGAAGATGATATACTGAAGTGGGGGGAGGAACCCCATCCCTTAAACATATTCTGTGACCTGGAACTCTGTTGGGTGTCAGCTACCAAAAGAGTTCTTGTACAATTGGCAAAAGGGAAGAAGGGTGTTTAGGATGACAAAGTTTATATGGAAGATCTGCTATTCAGGAGAGTGCGACCTCAAGGATTTTAAAAAATTTTTATTTTTAATTTATGGAATAAAACAAGCATTTCTATACAATTAAAAAGGATGATTGTATATGAAACTGCAAATCTATTATGCACAACCTGCTATTCCTTTCAAATATACAACAAAAGTATCGTGTAAATTTCTTTTTTCCCCTTCCCTCCCCTGTCCCCTTCTCCCCATCCCCCAGCCCACTGCTACCATTAGACACAAACAGGTATATATATATATATATATATATATGTGTGTGTGTGTGTGTGTGTGTATGTAAAACTATTTTATATATACTTCTATTTACTAGTTCTTTCTCTGGATGCAGATAGTGTCTTTCTTCATATATCCTTTATAGTTAATTTGGCTATAATAGTCAAAATAATACATTCACTCAAAGTCATTCTTAAAACAATATTGCTATTACTGTATACAGTGTCCTCTTGGTTCTGCCCATTTTGCTCTTCATTATTTCATGCAAGTCTTTCTATGTTTTTCTAAAATCACTGAGCTCATCATACCTTATAGCACAGTAGTATTCCACCATAATCACACACCACAACTTGTTCAGCCATTCCCCAGTTGATGGGCATCCCTAAAATTTCCAGTTCTTTGCCATCACAAAGAGAGTTCTATAAACACTTTAGAACATATAAGTTCTTTTCCTTTTTCTCTAATTATCTTCGGAAATAGACCAATTGTGGAATTGTGAATTCATTCAGGAATTACGCCCAAACACTTAGCAAACTACCTATATCCCTTGACCAGCAATAGCAGTACTCGGTCCATTTCCCAAGGGTTTTTTGAGCTTCCAAGGGAAAAACCCTGGGGCCCCAACAGTACGGTGGCTCAACAAACAGGCTTCAGAAACTGATTCTGTGGGATACTCAAGGCAATAATCTAATTTTTTTTCCTTCTAGTTGAAGCATGTCCCTCTTGCCTTGGGGACATTTACTGGCTCAGTCTGAATCACTTCCAAGTTTCATGTGGTGAAATTTGGGAATATAACTATCACCCAGATGTTGGCAGAACTACGTAAATAAGGCCTCAAAAAAGAATGGAGGGGAAGAAGAGGCAGCTAAGTTACTAAAGTTAGCAATACTTCTTTCTCCCTTGTAGTTTGCCGCTTTTCCTTCTGAGAACAAAAAGTGATTCTAAGTCAAGCCCTGATGACTGGTGCAGTGATAAGTCCGATGGAGTAGGAGTCAAGTGAGACCTGGGTTCTAATCCCTTCTCTGCCACCAGTTAGCTCTGGGACCTTCAGGATCTCACTACCCCCCACCTCTGCACTGTTTCCTCCTCTAAAATGATGAGCTCAGATGATCTCTAAGGTCATTAAAAAAAAGCCCAAATGTTTTTCAAAGAAAAAGCAACGGCTTTTTCTTTATTGAATCATTGTTTTTTTCCTAAAGATTCTCTCTTTCTCTTCTCCAGCAGAACCCTCCCTGGTAGCAAAGTACAGCTAAGCAAAATAAATTTAGTAAGGATAAAGGTTTTATTTCCAAACTTTCAGTTTACCATCTCTTTGCTTGAAAAAAAAAAGGAAGTACACTTCATAGCCTGTCTTTTGAAGTTGAATGTTCAGAGCTTTGACGACTTTCAATATTTTCTTTACATTATATGGTCGCTGTGATTATGTAGTCATTGTGGAAAAACTGTCCTCCTAGTTCAGCTTACTTCACTCTCATCAGTTCCTAAAATTCTTCCTAAAATTCTTTAAATCCTTCATAGTCACAGTTTCTTTCGGTACAACAATATTCCATTATATTCCCCTACCACGATTTGTTCGACCATTCCCCAAACAACGGGTAGCTACTCTGTCTCTTGTTTTCTCCTACCACAAAAAGTACTGCCAAGAATATTACTGCATATTTGGGATATTTCCCCTTTTCTTTGGCCTCTTTTAGGATACACGTCCAGCGCTGGTATTGCTGACTCAGAGGTATGTACACCTCAGTGACTTTCTTGTATACTTCCGTATTGTTTTCCAGAATAATCAGAACAATGCATAACTCTACCAACAGTGCTTTAGAGTAGAGGGTGTCATACACGAGGATCCAACCAGGTTAAAATATGTTTGGGGAATAGTTAGCCAAATAAATAAAAATACAATAGAACACAGATAATGTTAATATGTATTTTTCTAAGTCAACATGCTGCTGCAGGGATCCTTATATATACCGGTCTAGGGCCCTATTTCTAAGGTCTTTTTTTTAAGCTTTATATTTCATGAACTTTGTGGCACATAAATAGTTGGGCACTGATGTTCTGATTATGTACTTAGCAGATCACTATATCCCAGGGCTGTCCAGGGGGATACCTTTTGGTTAAGAAGCCTCAAACCAAGATCCACCAAGCCTAAGGATTTCAGCTGTGCAGTTTGGACCTAGGAGCTGGATGAGTGACTATAACATATCGGTTTGTGCTTCGGGAAGAATTCCAGACTTAATGCTGGGTTTCACATTCCACGGGCAGGCCAGTGCAAAGAGCTCAGGGCGGTGTAAAGTGATGATGTCTGTGGCCTGTGCATTCAAGGTCTGCTTCATTCTCTGGCTGGCCACGGAGAGGGAAGAAAGAGCCAAGGACGAGGAATTAGGAGACCCAGATTTTAGCCTTTCTGTTTGGGGAGAAGTTCCTTTCTCAGCCTCACGTTCCTTATCTATAAAATGGGGGATAATAAGTCCTTTGCCTGCCTTGTAGGTCCATGGTAAAGATTAAAGAACAAAATGGACATGCAAACGCTGTGTTAAATTGTGAAGAGCTCTGCAGATGTAAGGCGTCATTGCCCTGGGGAGGAAGGCTCTGTCTGCAGATAAGGGACGCACAGATCACCAAACCAGATGTTCCCCTCGGAGGACCGGCTATCTCCCAGCTGGTCAGGAATAGGATAGAGTTCAGATTCCTGCCACCCTCCAGATGTCCAAGGGGAACAAAAACTCTAAAAGAAACTCGAGCCCACCCCCCATGCCAGCTTGTGGTGGACAAATTCTCCCCAGTCTAGGGTAAGCTTATTTTCTAGTTCTGTCTAGATAGTTCTCTTTTGTTTCCCTGCATGGTTAATACGATTTTATTCTTCTTCCGTGTGAGGGCTGTCGGCAGGATTTCATCCATAATCCGACAGGCTAAACAGAAGGCATGTGGATTTCAGGGAAACTGGGTTGTTAAAATTTGTGAAGCAAAAGATGTACTGCTGATACAATAGGATGGCCTCCCGTGGAGTCTCCCACAGCCTGGATTTCCAAGGCAGGGGCTGCTACTGGCAAACAAAGAGCAGGTGACATGTGACAGATTGTGCTAGATTACAGAATTTGGGCCTAGAAAGTACCTCTCCCCTCCTCTATGCCTAAACCATCTCATACACCTGATTACGCTTCTTTAAAAGACCTCCTAAAACAAGATTATCATTCTGCAGCTCATTGTTACATATAGCAACCCTTTCTACTAGGAAATTTGTCCTCATCCTAACTTGCCTCCATCAAGCTGTTGTTTTAAGCTCAGTTTGTCTCACTTTGGCCTTTGTGGAAGCTGAGAATAGCCAAGCCCCTAAGGGAGGATGGGCATTGACATGGCCTGCTGATGGGGATGGACAGCTGCATCTACAGACACACTGCTCATGCTGGTTAGGTCTTGAAGCCATCAATGCATCTTTATTGATAGAGGCTGAGCATGGTCTGGAGCTCTGTTAATTCCTTCCTTCCTCCCTCCCTCCTTCTCTTCCCCTCCCTCCCTCCTTCCCTTCCTCTCCCTCCCTTCCTTCCTTCCTTCCTCCCTCCCTCCCTCCCTCTCCCTCCCTTCCTCCCTTCCTCCCTTCTCTCTCCTTACATTGCCTCTCACTAGGTATGGTAAGCCACGTTAGTTCTGCTCCTTGATGCTCTCTCACCTGGATCATTATTCCACCATGGTCTCCTAAGAGGTCTTCAGGTTTTTGGGCATTATAAAGACCAAGAAATTTGGGACTGGAGGAGTTGAGGAAATGTCCACCCTCTTCTTTGTTGAGGCAGACACACACATAGAGAGTATTGCACTATGCTGTTAGACTTGGGTAAATATATTAGCTGGCTCTGTTGAACTGCTCCCCTCTCTACCTCCCCACCCCCCACCCCAGGTTAGGAATTATTCCAAGAAATGGTTCCCTCGATGGGGAATGGGGAGGGACACATTTGGAAATGAGGAAGATAGTAAGTAGGGAATGGACCTGGGCATTCATTGTGCATAGCACTCTCAGACTGGGAAATTCCTTCCACCAATTCAGGCTTGCACACTCTCTGTAATTTATTGTCTTCAGAGAGCTGCCTGGAGCGGAGGTGTCAGACATGGCCCCCAGCAGCCTGCAATACTCCTGAACCGGATTAAACAAAATACAATAATTGTAAAAATACAATAAAATGTAGACAATATTAATAGGCAATTTTCTGAGTCAATATGAGGCCCTCTGGGATCTGTACATACGTTTAGTTGTTCTGGTTTCTATTTGAATTTGACACCACTGACTGGCAAGAGCACCGAGATGCGTGGATAGAGTGATGGACCTGGACCTGGACCTGGGGTCAGGAAGACCTGAGTTCAAATCCAGCCTCAGACCCTTACTAGCTGTGTGACCTGGGTAAATCATTTAACCGCTCTGTCTCAATTTCCTCATCTGTAAAATGAGATTATAATAGCACCTACCCTACAGAACTGTTATGAGGATGAAATGATTTGTAAGGCACTTTGCAAAGCCAGTTAAAGCACTATATAAATGCTATCATCATCATCATCATCATCGTCATCATCATCATCAACATCGTCATTGTCATCATCATCATCATCATCGTCGTCATCGTCGTCGTCATCATCATCGTCGTCATCATCATCGTCGTCATCATAGTCATCATCATCATCGTCATCATCAACATCGTCATCGTCAACATCGTCATCGTCGTCGTCATCGTCATCATCATCATCGTCGTCATCATCGTTGTCATCGTCATCATCATCGTCGTCGTCATCGTCATCATCATCATCATCATCATCGTCATCGTCATCAATTACACCTGTCCAGGGTCACTGAAGGCAGCGAGGTGGTACAGTGGATAGAGTGCTGGCCCTGGAGTCAGGAGGATCTGAATTCAAATCCAGCCTCAGACACTTATTAGCCGTGTGATCCTAGGCAAGTCACGTAATCCTGTTTAACTCAATTTCTTCATCTGTCAAATGAACTGGAAGAGGGAATGTCAAACCACTCCAGCGTCTTTGCTAAGAAAACACTCAGACGGGGTCGTGGAGACTTGGACACGACCGAAGTGACTCATCAACAACAGGGTCACAGAGACGGGACATATAAAAACAAAAGAGACCCTCCTCCACCCCGCCCCCCCCCCCCCAAACACCTTCCTGCCTCTTATTTTTCTACAACTCTGCGGATTCCTGCTACCCTGCGGATTACTGCTAGCCTGGTATTTGGGGGGCACAGATAGTACCACAGCAGTTCCCTATTCAAAAACCTTCAATGATTTCCTCATTGTTTACTGAATTGGGACCAAACCCCTTGGCCTAGCACCGGAGTCTCTCCAGTCTGAATCCAAATGAGCTCTATTATACATCTTACCCTTCAATCCAATCCATCCAACACTGATTAAGCATCTACCATTTACAAGGCACCTTTCCTTAAGAGACAAAGAAGAAACAAAAGAGGGTTCCTGGTGTCAAGAAACTTTCAATCTATCGGGGGAGAGGGCAGGGTTTACAAAATTTAAATGAGTAAGTACACACACACATACACACACACACGATAATGTGAGAAGGATGGGTAGGGGAAGGCTTGCTATAAAAGGCAGCAAAGGAGCTGAGCCTTGTAGGAAGCCAGGGATCCCTCTACAAGGCAGAAATGTGTTCTAGGCTTGGGGATGGTCTGAGCAGATCCACTGGGGGAGGGGGGAATGAAGAGCTGGGGGAACAGAAAGCTAATTTAGCTAGAATACATATTAATTGACTGCCAAAGGATTAAAGTGTCAAGCTAAGAGTTTGCATTTTATTCTAGAGGCAAGAGAGAGCCATTGAAGATTCTTGAGCAGAGGGTAGATGTGGCAACCAAGCCAACCTGGACACACTTTACCACAGCACCTTTTTTCACATTGGTCCCTTTAACTTGAGTATCCTCTTCTGTGAGAGGCCCTAACTTTGTCTGGTGCCATTCTCTACCTCAGAGGTGTCAAATATAAGACATTTGAGTGCCTCTGGAACCATATTATAATGTAATTGGGAAATATTTAACATAATAAGTAAAATACAATACAACAAAGATAATGTTGATTTGTAGTTTTCTAAGTCAATGTGAAGCCAGCAGCGATATGTTTCCATTTGACTGACATCTCTATTCTACTTTTTCTCCATGAAGCCTTCCATATTCTCCCAAAGGGAAAATGATTTATCTCTTGAGTGATCTCACAGCACTTTAAATTACTCTAATTTATTTGTTCTACTGTATCTCTCCATACATACCACAATGAGTTCCCTGAGTTTATCTCATCATGTTGACTCCTGATTCGATTAACTCCAATGACTCCCTGTCACCTCCAGGATCAAAAATGAAATCCTTTTTGGTGTCCAAGGCCCTTCATAAGTTGGTCCCTTCCCCCCCTTCCTTTCCAGCCTTCTTACACCTTATTCACCCCACTCTTCAACCCTGTGACACTGGCCTCTCTCAGGTTCTTCCCACAAGACGCTCCATCATCTAATTCTGGGCATTTTCGCCAGCTGCCCTCACAGCCTGGGATTCTCCCCCTTTTCACATCCCTCTCCTGGCTTCTCTTTATTTCTTTAATCCTACCTTCTACCAGAAGCCTTTTCTAATCTCTCTTCATGCCAGTACCCTCCCTTTGTTGATTATTTCCAATTTATCCTGTCCGTAGCTTGTTTGGACATAGTTGTTTGCAGGCTGTCTCTCCCATTAGGCTGTGAGCTCTTGGGGGTCAGAATTTAATGTTCAGTTTTCTTGCCTGGCACATAGTAGATGCTTAATAAATGCTTGTTTACTGAGTTATGAAGCATTACCTCTAGTAAGTGCTTAATAAATGTTTCTTAAATGAGTGAAGACATGATCAGTACCTCAGTTAAAAGGCTCATAATTCCCTATGAATTATTCATAGGATGCAAAGAGAAGCAGATATGGGAATATTAGCAAACATAAACAATCACTGTAGTGGTTATCTATTTTTGAGTTGTAACTGCTCTAGACAAGCAATATTAACAACTAAGCCAGGCAAACTGATGGAGTTCATTTATTATTATTATTTTTGGAGTGGGGAAGACAGGGCAATTAGGGTTAAGTGACTTGCCCTAGTAAGTGTGTCAAGTCTCTGAGGCTGAATTTGAACTCAGGTCCTCCTGACTCCAGGGCCCGTGCTCTACTCACTGCGCCACTTAGCTGCCCCACATTTATCAATACTTACTGAAAGAGAATTGAACTTGAATTTAGTGGTTGTGGTTTCCAGGCTCAGCCTTGCCACTTACTAGCTGTGTGACCTTGGGTAAGTCATCTACCTTTCTCTAAGGTTCAGTTTCCTCACTGTAAAGTGGGGTTAACAATACTTTCATTTACCAACCTCATAGGGTTATTATAAAGAGCCAATGAGATAGTGAATGAAAGTCCTTTACAAACCTTAAACGTTACATAAACATTAACGTCTATATGTCAGTTATTACAATAAGACTGCCTTCCTACTTTCCCCTCATTTCTTCCTGAATTGGTCCTTCAACTGAACATACACACTGCTGTCCTTGGCCAATACACCAATCAACCACAGTTTAGCCTACTTTCTGCAGTTTCCAGCTTTCCATCCTTCCTTCCTTGCTGTAGGCAGTTCTTATAGTCAAAACCTACGTGGGGAAATTCAGCTTCTTACCTTGGCTCCCGTTAGTGCTGGCTCCAGTCAGAGGTGAGGCATCTTTAAGCTAATGAAGCTCTTTTATCCACCTCCATCTGCCCCACCCCCAATAAAAAAACGAAAGCCTTCTCCTTCACATTACCGATCTCAAAAGGGGATGTTTGCTCAGAAAAGTAGAAATCTTGGAGGTAGATTTTTCATGCAGGTTATAAAGTGATTTTAAAATATTTTTAAATGAGAAAAGAATATAATGAGAAGGATCAATGTGGAGTCAAAGATACTAATGTTTGCTTTCCATGCTCATTATAGGCAATGCCCTTCAGGCTTAGCTGTACTCTTCTCAGGAAGAGATTTGGCTTTCTACAACTAAGTTAGAACTTTTTTTGGGTTCTTGTAGAGCCAGCTTCCACATACTACTTGATTTGGGGCTTAATACACTGAATTTTCCTTGAATGTGGTAACTGACTTGGTTATTAATTGGCTGGATCAAATGTGAAAATTAACATTTAGATGTTTTTAAGGCACAGAGAGCTCCTTGGAGGACACTATGCAGCACAAATACAGATTAACAATATTATTTTTTTTCTTTTGATAAGCCATAACTTAGCAGGTTAAAGGTGGCATTTGTAATCAATCTTCAGTAGAGAGAAACTTGTAATTTGGCTCATTAAGAATTGTCGAGAGGAAAGGCGGGGGACAGAATCCATCTCTGATGCTGCCTTTACTGATCTTTTTTCTTTTTCTTTCTACTGACCAATAAGATTTTAAGTTCTTTAAGGGCAGGAACTGTATTGTTTTTCTTCTTTGTAGCCACAATGTCCAGGTCAGTGCCTTCCACTTTAGTAGGTGCTTAATGAATGTTTGAAAAATGGAAACTGACTCCTTAAATTGCTCTGCAGGCCTGTTCTATCAAGGCTACAACTTCCACTTTCTTTAGAGCAAGCATTTATACTTCTACAGATCAACTTCAGAGGATTGGGGAACTTGAACGGGAAAAAAAAATCACATATTTTCACTATCTTTTAACTAAAATTTAGCATTTCCTTTAATTATGAACACAGGCAATAACCCATAGTAGGGTTAGTCTTCATCAGACCGCCATGACACAAGAGAAGTTAAGAGTGCCTACCCTAGAGATTTTGTACTGAATTTCCCATGAGCCTTTGTACTAGTATGCCTTTGTACAAGGTAGTACAATGAAAACTGGGAGGTTCTTGGAGTTGGCTCCATTGTTCCCTTCTCAAAATCACATGATCCTATGATGTTAGACTTCATCTGTTCCAGGGGATTCTGAACTTGGAGATGATAAACTTTAAAGAAACATAATAAAAACAGGCTGTCCCAAAAATTTTAGGGTCATTTTTAGCTTGTTTAGTCATTTTCAGTCATGTCTGACTCTTTGTGAACCTGTTTAGGGGTTTTCTCGGCAAAGATGCTGGAGTAGTTTGCCAGTTCCTCCTCCAGATCATTTTATAGATAAGGAAACTGAGGCAAATTGAGTTAAGCGACTTGCCCAAGGTCACACAGCTAGGTCTTAGGCCAGATCTGAATTCAGGTTCTTGACTCCAAGCCCAGTGCTCTATCCACTGTGCTACCCAGATGCCCTTAAAATGGCACTAAGACTTTTGGGACACCCTGTATTTAGATAATTCTCTCAGTATAATTGGTTTCCTTTGAAGTCCTAGAATATTTTATCTCATGCACTTAAAAACATGATTGTGAGAAGGAATCCATAGGTTTCAGCAGACTGCCAAAGGGGACCATGATCCCCAAAAGGTTAAAAATTTTTCATCTAATCCACTGTCTCCATCTTATAGAGGAGAAAACTGAGGCCTTTAAGGCAGATTGCTTTCCTGGAGTCATGTCATGAATTGGTGATGGAGTTGGGGTGAGACCCCAGGTCTGAAGTCTTTGAGTCTGACGATTTTTCCTCCTCTGTCTCCACTCCCCGTCAGAATGAAAGAGATGGCAATAGTTTTGAGAAGCCCTCTACGTGTGGAAATTGATTTTGGAAAGCTGCCCTGAAATAGACTCAGAGAACAAATCTCAAAGCAGGATGGGAAGCTGGTTATAAAAAGTAAAATAAAAATGGAAAGCCAGAACAGACAACAGTCAGGAAGTATGAGGAACTATACAAAGGAACATAACTATTAGAGCCTATTTACTGGGACAATGGCCCATTCTCATTGCCCTACACAAATCAGATCTTTATTAATCTTCTTATTAGCCAGAAATATGTGATATGTGAATCCTGGGAAGATGGTAGGGAATGAAAGACTTCCCAGGCATGGCTTCTGCTTGCCAGACCGAAAAAATACAAGTAAAAAGCCCCCAGATTCAGAAGGTTCAATGCTAACAAGATGACTGAGAGAACTCTACACAAGGTAATTCTTGCAGAAAAAATAGCTGAAGACCAATTCACTAACCTGGCAATTCCCATCTCTCCAATCGTTCCTGACCTGGCCATTCCAGTCCCACTCCACCTATGATCCTTTGACCCATCATTGCTGCTATGATTTTAGGCTCCTGCCTTTGAAGTTAGCTTTTTAATTTGGGGCGAGGTCGGGTAGGTTTTGAGAGAGTTTTTACTTCCAGGATAGGTGGAAGCCAAGTAAGTTTGCTATTTCCAATACCTCCAATACCTCCAAATTCTCTAGTTTTTGCTATTAAGCCTATGACACGTCCCAAGAGGACATCCTGCTACCAGGTCAAGTTGAGGTCCCTGAATCTGACCAGCGCTAAATCCTAAGAAGGAGGGGGTGGCAGTGGATGAATACAGAACCTGAGAACGTAGCAGAGGGTAGAGATTAGAAACGCACGGTTGACTAATATAGTACAGGAGGAAAAAGGTAGCCAAGAGGTTAGAGAGGAGTTTGGAGAAAACTCAAGTGCAAAGTTTCTTATAAAATTTAATTTTATTATTTTCAAATTAACTAGCATTTATTCCCCCCTGCCCCCCACCACCTACTTCCCTGATCAATTAAACAAAAAAGAAACCGAAAACAAAATACAAAGTCAAGTGAAACAAATTTCCTCAGTGGCCATATCCAAAAGTCCAAGGACAAAGTTTTCTTAAAGCACAACTCTTAGTTGTGTGGGGCCACTAAATCTTACATAAGGATCCCTGAAGACTGCAAATCAACTTAGAAAACCACATATTAACGTTATCTATGTTTCATTCTATTTTTACCTATTTTGTTAAATATTTCCCAATTATATTTTAATCTGATTAAGGCCACAGTGGGCAGCGTGTTTGATGCCTGTAGAACAGTTGCACAGAGGATGGGAAAACTAAGAAGACTGGAACTGGTAGAAAAAAAATAGAGGGTTGGCCCCATCTTATCAGTCATTTGGGGTGTCCCTGTAATAGTGTTTCGACTAGCTACTCTTGATCTCTGAGGCCTTGTTCAACCTTGGGTGAGGAGTCAGAAAGAAGAGGGAACTGGCAGCAAGTGCTGGAGAAGGGACTAATTTGGGCTGGGACTTCTCAATGGAAGGGAATGATGACAAGCACATTTTCAAGAAACCTCACAGCGGAGTAATTGATTGAGACAGTAAAAAGCTGACTGAGGAGAAGGAAGATGTAAGCATTTGAAGAAAAGGTGCATCTCAGTGGGCAAGTACTTTTCAACAAAGGGAACTGAGGATGGTACAAGAAATTCTGTAAGGTCCCTAGGGTTAAAAAAATTAATACAGAAACTCTAAGAACCTCCAGAATGGTTGAGAAGAGCAAAGAAATAAAGACTACATTAAAGAAATAAGGCCAGAGATTAGAATACTCAAAGGAAGAAATCAGCAAGTCTAACTACAGGCTAGAGAAGACACTTTGATAAGACAAGTCATGCATCTTTATATTGTCTCTAAGTGGGAGATGAGGCAGTGGTGTATCTGGGAAGGTGTGATAGGGATAGGGTAGATCAACAGGTTCACAGGGTCAAAAGAAGAGTTGGGGTTGTGATCAAAACAAATCAAAAGGGAAAAGCAAGAAAGGATGACAGAAAAAAAGGATTGAATCTCTCAGATTATGGTTATAGAACACTTCCCCAAATATCATGATGATCTCCATCAAGAGTTAGTGTTCCTGGGAACAGAGCCTAGAGAATCCTCAAAAGTGGAAGGAATAAGAAAGGAGAGTGGAGAGAAAACAATACTTTTTGGAAAGTGGCATTAATAATTAAGATCACTGAGACAGAGAGGAATGGATGGGATGGGAAGGGAGGCTTAGACACCTGAACGTTTATCTGATGTGGGAAAGGAAAATGAGAGAGAGAGAGAGAGAGAGAGAGAGAGAGAGAGAGAGAGAGAGAGAGAGAGAGAGAGAGAACAAAAAAACAGGCAAACTTAAGGAGTCTGGGTTGGGAAGGATGATGGGAGGGAGAAGGGAGCTGGGGTGCAGAGGAAGATGAGACTGCTATTAGATTTGTAGAAACAAATGGCA
This sequence comes from Trichosurus vulpecula, assembly GCF_011100635.1. Lineage (NCBI taxonomy): Eukaryota > Metazoa > Chordata > Mammalia > Diprotodontia > Phalangeridae > Trichosurus > Trichosurus vulpecula. Next base: position 544,835,610 of record NC_050573.1, on the reverse strand, counting down.
GAGCTTATAGGACTGCTGACTTGCAAGAGAAGGCAAATTTATATCTTAAATCTATATTCACATAAATAGCTGATGGAAGTAAATACAAAAGCATTTATAATCCTAAATGTGAGCAGAAATCAAACAATTATCAGAAATTACTACACATAATTACATGCCAGCACAACTGAGAATTCAAAAGAAACTGATGAGGATCAACAAAAACATAAAATACCCGAATTAACAAAACAAAAAAGAGATCTTAACTCAATCTCAGAAAAAGAACTCACAAACAACAAATGAATGGCCAAAAGGTGGGGAAAACATGTCAGGTCAGGAAAATTTACAAGTGAATTCTATTAAACATTTAAAGAGTAACTGATCCATACGCTACAAAAATTATTCCCAAAACGGATAAAAAGCACCCTGCCAAATGTCTTTTCTTGGACAATTATAGTTCTTATCCTCAAATAGAAAGGAAACAAAGCAGAGAAAGAGAACTATAACCCAATCTCATCAATGAATATTGATGCAAAAAAAGTGAAGAAAAATCCTCCTAAGACTATAGAAATATATCCAGAAAATAATTCACTAGGACCAAGGTTTGTCAGACCGGTGCAACCCTAGGAAAACAACAAGGACGATTAGTCACATAAATAACCAAGACAACAAAAACCACCTGCTTATTTCGAGAGATGCAGAAATATATTTGACAAAAATCAGCAGTAATTTATATACCCCCCCCCCCAAAAAAAATTACAGGCACAGAAAGGCCCTTCTTTCGTTTGATCAAAAGCATGTATTTAAAATCAAGAGTTTAGACTTGTCAAAATCGTGCGGCATATCCAAAGCACAAATCTAAAACCAAGTACTAGAATTTTCAAAATTATGTAGTGTAATTGCAATGGAGAAAGACTAGACTCTTTACCAGTATATATGAAGAAGGTAAAACAAAGATGCTCCCTCTCCCTACTATTATTTGACAAAGTTACATAAATGCTGATTATAGCAATAAGACAAGAGAACAAAATAAAAAAATATAAACATCAATGAAGGGGATACACAATTATCTCTATCTGCAATCAACATAGTCGTGTAATTAGAAAAGCCCAGAAAACCAGTGAAAAAACTGGAAAGATTAAGAGCAAGAACAATATTCAAATGAAATGTATAATATCACCAGAATATCTATACATTACAAAAATCAGGAAGAAATGATAAAAGCCATTCTATTCAAATAATTATAAAATGCACAAAATATTTGAGTTAACTATCACCCACACGTAAGATTTATATAAATACAACTACAAAACACTCTTGACCGAAATATGAGGAGATTTAAATAATTAGAGATATTCAATGCTCATGGTTGGGCCATGCCAATATAATAAAAATGACAACACTGCCCAAACTCATTTACAGTTTTGGTGTTATACCAATGAAATTATCCAAGTTATACTTTTTTTAGAACTAGATACAAATAACAGAATTCATTTGGAAGAACAGAACATTTAAAATCTCAAGAATAATAAGAAAAAATTATGAATGGAAGGGCATAGTATTACCAAATGTCATTTTATATTATGACACTGTGATCATTAAATCTACTAAGTACTAGCTAAAAAACAGAAAAATAGATCAGTGGAATAGACTAGATAAGCAGGAAAAAGAGGTAATAAAAATTAGTAGTCCAGTGTTCAATAAACCCACAAACATATATTACTGGAGGGAAGACTCCCTTTTGGACAACAACTGCTGGGAAAACTGGAAAGCAGTTTGGCAGCAATTAGGATTAAACCAACATTTTATACCATATACCCCAACAAATAAAACTGAGCATATAGCTTAAATATAAACAGTCACACTGTTAAAAAAGAAAAGAAGAGAATGAGGTGAAGTACCTTGTACTACTATGGGTAGGAGAAAAATTCTTAACTAAAAAGGGATAGAAGAAATTATAAAAAACAAAGCAGACAACTTTAGTTATGTAAAACATTCAACATGGTATCAAAGCAGGGGAAAATGGACAGGCAGGTGGTTCCTTGTATTTTGCATTTGTTGGTTTAGGAAGACTAGATTTTACTCCTAGCCTCTGCCTCTAATTAATTGTCAGTTCATCTGTAAAATGTAAAATGGGGGGGGGGCAGGAAGGGAGTTGTATTAGATCAGGGGTGGGGAAACCTGCAGCTTTGAGGACACGTATGCACTTGACTGAATCCAAGTTTTATAGAACAAATCCTTTTATCAAGGGGATTTGTTCTGTGAAGTTTGGATTCAGTCAAAGGACCACACTTGAGGGCCTAGAGGGCCACATGAGGAGTCCAGGCTGCAGGTTCCTCATCCCTTATTAGATAAGTGCTAAGGTCTTTTCCAGCTATAAGATTCTAGTTTCCTTTGAAATACAAAAACCAATTGAACAAACTCAAAACAATGCCAAGGCCATAGAAAGCAAAAGAGATTAAAAAATAATGAAAAATAAAAAGCAACCTTTTTCTCTAAATTTTGGGCCATTCTCCTTGAAAGGGCCCTAAGACTTTATAAATGCCTCATTCACAAAGAACCAGCAATCAGTAATTTTTGCATCAAAGGCTGAATACAAAACATAGAAGGTGTTTTATGTATGCTGTGAGGAGTTCTTCCCTAAAATATCAAAGCCTGTAATGATCTCCCCAGATTGGGAATATGATTAAAACACAGTATCCCAAATGTAGTGTTATGACCTACCAAAAGGAAAGTAATCATTTTAATATAAAAACTGGGAGAAAGAACAAGTATATTTTCTTCTTTTGGACAAAGAATGGTAAACAATGAAAATTTCTTCACGTCCCAAGAACACAAGATCAAATCTAAGACTTGCTAGTAGGAACAGTACGCTCTCGGAGGAGGGAATGCTAAAATCCCTTGGAATGCGTTATAAAAAGTCTTCTACTTTATAGTGATCACGAGTCGGCTAAGGAAGAGATTAGGAAACTGGGTGCCAGAAAAGTGTGATTAAATCATACTTACTTCAGTGACAGAGAATAGTCGTGCTTGCTTGTCTGGCTATTTCTTACAAGGTAGCTACACTCTTTACATAACCGGAGAAGATTTTCGGCATCTGTTCTGCTGATTGCTCCGTGATACCATCTAAAACACATTTGGAAAAATAAACAATTTATTTTCAAAATTGGATAATCTCACAAAGATGGACATTAAGAGAGTCTCTTTTGCTGTGGGGTGACAGCTGTGACACCATTACTTGGGGCTCATTACACAGAGAATTAATCAGTTGGAATGGGACTACAGCAAACTGTTAACGTGTTGCTGCCAAACAAATTTGGTATTAATTGGATAGCTGGGAATAACACTATCATTCATTTTTGTGGGATCAATAATACAAAAGTTGCTATAGATAATGCAGGAGGGAAAACGACATCAGCTGGAGCAGAGATGGGGAATTATGTTTCTGTGGAAGCAAAGGAGTGTGATGAAAACAGGTTGGATTTGGAGTCAGAGAGCCTGGGTTCAAATCTTAGCCCTGCTGATTACTAGCAGTGGAAAATAAAGCAATTCATATATTTCTGGACCTCAGTTTCCCCATTTGTAAAAGCAGGGGGTTGAATTTGAGGATCTCTAAAGTCTCTTCTATTTCTAATTCCTAGGACAAGCAGAGAAAAAAAACTCAGTGGAAGGTAACATCTATTTTTTTCTTTTAAAGAGAAAAATATAAAATGTGTTGCTTTTAGAATGTTTATTTTTTGTCTCTCAAATTTTATTTTATTTTTTTTAATAAACAAGCATTTATTTTCCCGGGCTCACTCTCCCTGCTTTTTGAAAAATAAAAACAAATGTATTCATAATTAAGAATAAAGGAGATAAAGTGAATTTTTAAAAACAAATACTTAAATGCTAGTATTACACCTAGTTAAGGACAAGAGACAAGGGGAGAGAGCAGGACAGAGACAGACACATCTAAAACAAAGACACAAAGGGAGGGAAAAGAACCATGGACAGATAGATTAGAAGGTCTTAATTTTCCATACCTTCCCCAGGAGAAGGTGAAATCTCATTGTCATTAAGATTGACTCAGCTTTTGTTAACATTAATTCTTTTGAGAAGTATCTATTTGTATCCTTTGAGCATGTCCTTAATGGGGAATGGTTCTTGTTCTTCTATATTTGAATCAATACCTTATATATCTTGGATATATTTTGTTTGTACCCACATTTTTCAATTTTATGTAATCAAGATTGTCCATTTTATCTCTTATGCTTTTTTCCTAGCACTCGTGTATTCAAGAACTGTCCCCCATTCAGAGTTGTAAAGGTATCTTATTCCCTGCTCCTGTATTTTTTTTTTAAATAATGATATGGCCTTTTAATCTAGTTCGTTTATCCATCTGGAGCTTGCTGTGGCACATGGTGTTAGTTGCTGCTCTAAACCTAATTTCTAGCAGACTGCATTCCTGTTTTCCCAGCTGTTTTGTTGAATAGTTAGTCTAAGCTTATCCCAGTAGTAGGGATCTGTGGATTTGTAGAACACTAGGCTATTATATTAATTTGCTTCTGGACCTCCTATACCTAATCTATCCCAATGATCAGCTTTTCTCTTTTTCTCAACATGTATCAAATGGTTTTGACTATCACTGTTTTATAGCATAGTTTGCGATCTGAGACTGCTACACCTCCTTTCCCATTTTTCTCCATTATTTCTCTTTAGATTCTAGACCATTTGTTTCTTGAATTTTGTCTTTTTTCCCTAGTTCTATAAAGTAATGCTTTGGTGGTCTGATTACTATGGCATTAATTCTGTAAGTTAGGTGGTGTCATTTTTATTATATTAGCATGGTCCAACCATAATCAATTAATATCTTTCCAATTATTTCAATGTCTTCATTTTGTAGTGTTTTTTTTAGTTGTATTCATTACTGTGTGTGGGTCTTGGTAAGTGTACTCCCAAATATTTTGAGCTTGCAGTAATTATTTTGAATGGAATTTCTCTTTCTGTTGCTCTCTCCCCCCCACCCCATGAAGCCAGACAGCCTTTGAAGGAAAAAGCAGAATGGAACAGTGGCTAGAACACAGGCCCTGGAATCAGGAAGAGCTGGGCTCAAATCCCACATCATATACTTACTAGCTATCTGCCCTTGAACAAGTTATTTGACCTCTTTGTTCCTCAGTTTCTTCATCTTATACATGAGAGGGTTGGATTTGATGACCTCTAAGGTATAAAATCTCTGATCCTAAGATAAGTAGTCTAAAAAAAATATCACAGAATCTCAGAGTTGAAGGGACCTGAGAAGGCCAAACCATACCTGAACAAGGATCCCCTTTACAACATACCAGAGAAGTGGTCACTTGACTTTTACCTGAAGACTTCCAAGTGAGGGTATTCATTTATCCAATCAACAAACATTTATTAATTTTATGCTAGGGACTTTGCTAGTCAACAGGGATACTAAGAAAAAAAATTTAAACAGTCCCTGCCCTCAAGAAGCTTACATTCTTCTGGGCATATATATGGATAAATCAATACCAAATACATATAGGAAAGAGAAAGAGAGAATTTGAGAAGAGGCTGAGCATCAAAAGAGATGTACTGTCCATGGTGCCAGAGGAATTCTGTTGAAAGATCAAGCTAAAGTAGCATTAGGAGTTGGAGAGAGGACACTTAGGTGGCTGAGGAAACAGAAACGCACTAGAAATAAGAGAATAACAATACAGAATTTTCAGAGCAGAGCATGAAGACTTGGAATAAACACAAAGCTAGATCAATACGACTGGTCAACTGTATGCAGAAACAGAGAAACGGGAAAAAAAATCGGCAAAGTTGTGCAAAATTGGGTTCTCTTTGAACATTTGTACCTTCATAACATACTCGTGATTACAGTCAACTAATGAAGACTCACGAGGCTGGTGTGAAGGTATACTCCAGACAGCTTAAGAGATGAAATGGCATGAGATAGTGAAGAAACTATTGTACGACTGTATTAAAAATTGTTTATTTCTGTCTAGTGATGTGTTTAAAAGGTTCATAAAAAGCATATTTATTTAAGAATCTAGGTTTGTAAATACAGCAGAAACATTAGAGATCAGTTAATGAGTTGAGGCTCTCACATCACGGTACTTTTATACACGGGGCAACCTATACTGTGGTTACAAGGTTTTAGCTGTGGCTTTGCTACTAGCTAGCTGTGTGACCTTGGGCAAAACATGTAGCATTTACATTGCATCGTAAGGTTTGCAAGAGCAGCCAGGTCACAATGGAAGTGCTGGGCCTGAAGTTAGGAAGGTTCATCTTTCTAAGTCCAAATCTGGCCTCAGGTGCCTATTAGCTGTGTGACCCTGGGCAAGTCACTTAACTTTGTTTTCCCCAGTTCCTCAACAGTAAAATGAGCTGGAGAAGGAAATGGCAATCCGCTCTAGTATCTTTGCTAAGAAAACCCCAAATGGGGGACGTGACTGAAAAGCACTGAACAATAAAATAAGGTTTGCAAAGTGCTTTACAAACATTTTATCTTCACAACAATGCTGGGAGGGAGGAGCTATTATTATCTCTTCTCCACAGATGAGAAAACTGTGGCAAATAGAAGCTAAGTAACTTGCCCAGAGCCACATCTGAGGCAGGATTTGAACTCAGGTCTTCATGACTCCATGTCTGGCACTCTACCCACTGTGCTGCCTGGCTAATTTATAAAGTCACAGGCTCATAGATCCAGGGTTGGATTAGATGGCTTCTGAAGTCCTTTCATTTTACAGATGAGGAAACCAAAGCCCAGGAAGGTTAAGCGACTTGCCCGAGGCCACACAGTAAGAATCAGAAATGCACTCTGAACCTATGTCTTCTAGCTACAGCACTCTTTCCCCCATACTATGCAATTCTATGCTTTTAAGAGCACATTATTACTCAACCTGAGAAAGAGACAAATAGAATACATAAAAACTAAATACAGTTGTTATTAGTGAGAAGGCACCTCTGTGTGCATCTGAGGGTATACTTCATTGGATCTGTTCTCTCACCGATGTGGATTGTGATCCTAAAGGTACCCTAAGCTCTCTAGTTTCTCATTCAACAGGCTCATCCATATTTTCCCAGAAATTCTCAAAGAACTTATTTGTACAAAAACATTTATAGGAGCTCTTTTGTGGTTGCAAAATTGAGAGGATGCTCATCAACTGGGGAACGGCTGAACAAGCTACGGCATACGACTGTGATAGAATATTACTGTGCTATAAGAAATGACAGGCAGGATGATTTCAGAAAAACCTGGAAAGGCTTACATGACCTCTGAGCGTGAACTGAGCAGAAAACAGGATCTGTGGTCTTTCTACCTCTCAGACAATTGTGTGCTTGTAAAGATGTAGTTTGCGATGGGATGTAGTTTTCTTGTTCATAAATATCTGTGACGAGGGAAAGTAAGCTCTTGACCTGGTGACTTGATGGATAACTTTTGGGAGGTCACAATAAGGTCTGATTTTTTTCTGAGTACTTGGTATCATCCCCTCTTTAAGGTATGTTGAGAATCCATTCTTCCACACCTTCACATGTAGCTATAGAAAGGAATTCTGCTGTGCATATACCTGGTCAAGTCCAGCGGGTCTTCTCATCTTTGTTTCTGTTACAGCCATTTTTATTTCCTCATGGAGCACAATGGGAAGCTTAATATTAAGAGTTATGCAGTTGGCAGCTTCACTGCCAGTGAGGAAGGAAAGTGCTTGTTAGAGAAATCTTTAAGGAGAATATTCCATTTTCTGTCTGTTCGTTGTTTTCCAGTTTCATCCTTAAATCTGCTTCAGATGATTTGGCTTAATTGGATATCTTGCCAAGTTTTCTGCAAACTTGTTTCTCTTCGCTGCTTTTCAGTTTTACGAGGTGATGTAAGATTTTACAAACAAGTTTATATTCTAGAATGGTGCTGCCCTTGGCTGCCATATCTGCTTGGCGAGGAGCTTAAGTTTGTTGCCATAAGCGTCAGATTTTTCAAAATCTTTCTCCAAATTGTTATTACTAATACTCAAATATAAGTAATTACTAATGACAGTGGATATCACAGATCTAGAGCTAGAGGTCATCTAGTCTAAGCCAGCTATTTTATAGATGAGGATCCAAGGCCCAGGGAGGCAAAGCAAATTGTTTAAGGTCAAAAAAGTTCATAAGCATTAAAGGCAGGATTTGAACTCAAGACCTCTGAAACTTTTGAAATCCCTTGGACAGCAAGGAGATCAAATCAGTCAATACTTAAAGAAATTAATTCAGACTACTCATTGGAAGGCCAAATCCTGAAGTGGAAGCTGAAATACTTCAGCCACATAATGAGAAAACAGCATTCATTGGAAAAGATTCTGTTGCTGAGAAAGATAGAAGGCAAAAGGAGAAGAGGATGAGCCACGAAAGCAATGAACATGAACTCTGACAGACTTTGGGGGATAGTGCAGGAAAGAAGGGCCTGGTAAGCTACGGTCCATGGGGTCACGAAGAGTCGGACAGGACTTAATGAATGAACAACAGCCTCTTGACTCCACAGGCAATGTTCTTTGTGCTGTACCATAAAGCTTTACATTTTAAAAATGATTATTTCAATACTCACATTCCTAATTATAGGTGGAATTGAGGAAGAACCAACTAACTTCTAGGGAGCTTGCTTTATAGATTAAAGTCTATTAAATACGTGGCATAGCAGAAAGCTCACTAGGATTAAAATGAGAAGAACTATGTTCAAATCTCAGCTCTGCCACTTATAACCTATGCAACTTGAATCCTTTGGCTTCAGAAAAAAAGGCCATTTGGTTGTACGGTGGGCATTAATTCCTTTCTAGTTATCTATGCCTGCGAAATAATCTATCCTTTGAACCTATGTTATCCTAATATATAAAACCAATACCAATTACAAGCAGATCTAGGAGGAGCTTCTGGGGAGCATGCTTGTAGACAAGATTCTATTAAATATGTAGCACAGTGGCAAAAAAGCCCACTGGAGTTAATGCTTTATAGATTAAATTCTATTAAATACATGACATAGCAGAAAGCTCACTAGGATTAAAATGAGAAAAACTGGGTTCAAATCCTAGCTCAGCCCTTATAACCTCTGTGACTTGAGTCTCTTGGCTTCAATTTCCTCACTTTTAAAAGGGAAAGGGTTAGATGACATGGTTTCTAAGGCCCTTCCTACTTCCAAACCCCATGATCCTAAGTGATGGCAAATGCCACTTGGAGATAAAGGAAGAGAATAAGGAAAGAGACTTAAGTCTCTGGACAGCGGCAACCAATAATTGGTTAGGGAAGAATTTCCAGGTCTGGACTTTGCAAATTAAAGATGAATAGCCAGCCTCCATGAGTGTACATATAGCCACAGAAAGTAAAAGGAGCGGCTTGAATTCAGTTATTAAAGAGGGCCATTTCGGTTCTTCTACTGCCAGAGGAAATAAGCGGTAGGGAATATACCTTTAGAGGGTAGCAATAATGAAGAGTTTGGATGAGACATTCTCAAGGTCTAAACTGATAAAATTCACCAACCCTAAAATATAGATCACAGGAACCACCGTTTACTGCACCTTTCAAAGCCTTCCCTCCTCCTCTTTGTCTACAGATGTCCTACCAATCCTACCATCCCAACAGGCTGAAGTTATTTAATTCATTCAATGAATATGTTAGGGATGGGACCCAGGAGAAGCCACTTCTGCTATCAGAGGCCTTCTCCAAATACATTCCATTAGAGAGATAATACTAGCATCCAGAGGGTGAGCCAGTATTGAGAAGAAGAGAATGAAGAGAAGAGACAGAGAAGAAGAAGAATGAACTTTGAGTGCTGAACTGAAAGGAGACCTCTGAGAGCAGAGAGGAGTCCTCTGAGAGTGAAGAGAAGACCTTTGATGGCAGAGACTTGCTGAAGCAACTTCCAAGCTGTAAAAACAAATAGAGCTGGAGGGCAGAAACCTGTCCATGGAAAGCAGGCTTATGAAAAATAAGGGTATGGGGAAGGGATATCCCAAAAATGCCTCACAAAAGAGATGATGTTTGACCTAAGCTTTGAAGGAAACTAGGTATTCTAAGAGGTAGAGATGAGGAGGTGGGGCATTCCTCGAGCTGGGGCTGTGAAGTTCAGGGAAGAGGTAGCCTGAAGAAAGGTGGGGAGACAGAAGATGGAACGTCACATGTGGGAAGCAGGATTGCGGCCAGTTTGGTTGGACCAAGGGATGCAAGGAGAGTAATGCATAATTCTAAAAAGGCCAAGAAGGGATCTATGTACCGCACAGTTTGTCTGAGCCTAGAGATAGTGGAGAGGCACAAATATACACTAAGCAGAAGAATGATACAGCCAGACCTGAGATTTAGGAAGATCACATTACATATTTGTGGTACCTACCTCACAAAGTTGTTGGGAATCTTAAGTGAGAAAATAGATACAAAACCCTTTGCAAACATGAAAGTGTTATATAAATGTGAGTTGTTGTTACTATGATAAGGAGAGAAAGGGAGAGGGAGGGAGGGAGTGGGAGAAAGGGAGAGGGAGAGGGAGGGAGGGAGGGGGGGAGAGAGGGGGGGAGAGAGAGAGAGAGAGAGAGAGAGAGAGAGAGAGAGAGAGAGAGAGAGAGAGAGAGAGAGAGAAAGAGAGAGAGAAATGTGTGCTCTCCTACAGTGCTGGGCACACAAGAAATGCTCAAGAAGGATCTGTTGATTACTGGCCTTTTTTGGGCTGTATCTGATTCATATTGCACTATTACTCCAGCAACATTTTAATTGAATGTGGGGACACAGAGTTGGGCTTTTGTTTTTTTTTGCTTTACAATAGAGGGATTGTCTTTGTGTAGGAAATTCAAGTCACAGTTTTCTGCTATCACCTGCTTATAATTTTCTAAAGTACTTTTATTTCCACACACCAGACAAAACTGGATTTATTTTAAAAGTTAAAAAACAAACAAAAACACCCCTGTGCATCTGATAGTTATTAATTTAATAATGTTTGGAGAAGACGAAAATGATGGCGAAAAGGTAACTGTGTAACAGTCATTTCAGACATAAGACGTTTGCTGAAGTAAGGTGGTTGATAAGCTTGTCCTTTATGTTATTGATCTAGCATTGGAAAGAACTTTAAGAGATCAACCATGCCTTTTATTCAATCATTTTTCAGTCTTGTCTGACTTTTTGTGACCCCATTTGGTATTTTCTTGTCAAAGATATTGGAGTAATTAGTTTGGCATCTCCTTCTCCAGCTCATTTTACAGATGAGGAAACTGAGGCAAACAGGGTTAAGTGACTTGCCCAGAGTCACACAGCTATTAGGTGTCTGAGGCCAGATTTGAACTCAGGATTTCCTAATTCCAGTAGCTATTAGTAAAGTTAGATTTAAAAAAGTCATTTGCATGTCAGTAAGATATTAGAATGTTAAGATTATAAGTAACTAACTCCAATCAATCAACCAATCAACAAGCCTTTATTAAGTGCTTTCTATATGCTAGATACAGTTAAGTGCTGGGGGTACAAAGAATGGTTTTTTTTTTTTATTAAATAGCTTCAGTGAGCTATCTCAGTTTAACAGTGGCTCACACATCTGCAAGCATACATTTACATGTTCAGGGCAGCTAGCTGGAGCAGTGGATGGAGCACTGGGCCCAAAGTCAGGAAGACTCATCTTTTTGAGTTCAAATCTGGCCTGAGATGTGTACTAGGCGTGTGATCCTGGGCAAGTCACTTCACCCTGTTTGCCTCAGTTTTCTCATCTATAAAATGAACTGGAGAAAACAAAACCCTAAATGGGGTGATGAAGCGTCGGCCATAACTGAAAATGACTGAATGACAGATGACACGTTCACCAGAACATTATAGGATCATAGAAGGTTAGAGCCAGAAGATATCTTAGAGGCTATCTAGTTCAACTTTTTGATTTACCCATGAGACACCTTAAGTGATTGTCCAAGGAAGAAATGATGTCAGAGCTAGAACCCAGGTTTACTGGGTGCCATTCCAGGGTCCTATTTTTTTTTTTTAAATGAGTTGATTCCTTTTGTTTTTACATCAGGGATTCCAGGAAATACGCCCCTCCTCCCCACACACAATGAGCCCTCTTGTAAAACAAAGAAAAACAGTTAAGCAATTGATTGATATTTATTAAGTCCCCTCTATGCATCAGGCACTGTAAAACTAATCCAGTGTCGGTGCTCAGTGATGAACCTACCACTCTGTCCCTATGGTCCTCCATCTCTCTCACTACTGGTCCTTCTACTACCCCATGCTGCAGTGGTTTCTCCACGGTACTCTAGGAATTTCCTAGGTTCAACTTTAGTGGTGGGGGAAGGAGTAAGCCTGTTTAGGACTGAAGTGGAGTATAAGATTAGGGCACTCAGAAGGGATTAGAATTCACTATTTTTGCTAACTCCTTTTTTTCCTGTAATAGACTAGCTAGTATTTCAGCCTAATACAATTCAATTCACTTCCATTTAATTCAACAAATGTTAATGAAGCACGTATTACATGCAAGTGACTATACAAGGGAGGAGCACATAGGATTATAAACTAGTTACTCATAATCTATTTATACTATTTCATCTGTATAAATGGAAATATATTTTAAAAAATTCTCTTCTAGATGGTATGGAAGGAGATCCAGAAACAGAGCCATCAAATGGATTAGTCACAATCTTTCGAGGCCCAAAGAATAGAGGAGACATCAGAGTGCAGTAGTCTAGAAATTAGGAGAGTCGGTTTTAGCCCTGGCTCTGCCTGTATCACTTCAGCCTCTGGGGCTCCGTTTTTCATCTGTAAACTAAGGGAGTTGGAAGATAAGCTGAACTCTAACCCTGTTCAAATTTGCTAGTCTGAATCTGTGAATGAAAACATTTAAAAGGGAGAGAATGTAGAAATTAAGTATGTTTTTTTAAAAAAGGAGATAGTAACTATTGTAATACACTGTTACTTCACTAACACTGACATCTCTATCTTAAGAATGGCATTTTAATTTGGCTTCATTAACATTATCTGCAGTGGAGTTTGAGTTCTATAATCTCGAATCTCTAAAATCTAAGAGTTGCTAATGGAAACAGTCTCCCACATCAGAAATTACTTCCCTGAAAGTGGGTGAGATGCTTAAAGGATAGCATTAAATGTCTGATGGGGAGATTATTTTCACTGGCCTGAAAAAGTAATGATCGAAGGTTAGCAGTAACGCTCTCAAAGAACTAATGCCCTAATTAGACGCTTTATTTACAACTAGAGAGTAACTTGGGTCCTGGGTAAAACAGAGCCTGGCAGATTGTATATTTACATAGGAACAGATTCATTCAAAACAATACTAAAGATACTACTTAAAAAGTAAAATGGACTGTGATATCTCTGGATCTGGCTTTGTTTGTTGATTAAAAAGTGCACAGTTTCTATGCTTGGTGCGTAGAAAACAAGAAAAACCTGCTACCCAGTCTGTGTGGTTGTGATAAATGATTAACACAACACCTGCTGAGAAATCATCTCTGCTGTCTTAATGTATAGCTAAATCTAAGCTGTTAAACTGACATCGGGGAAGCATATTTCTGTTACTGTATATTCTAAAAACAAAATTTAAGGGGGAGGGGTACATTATAAAGTCTGGAAAAACCAGCAATCTGTTCATCCTATATGCATTTAGAGGGCCATGTCCTGTTTGATGCTATTATGAATGACCAAAAAACTAAGTTCAAATGATAAAAATGTCAAATGACCTAGGCAAATAAGCTGGCCGACTACTTCATCCACAAAATGTTGGTCTATGCCAATCACTCCTTCAACGAACAAGCATTTATTGAATGTCTACTACGTGCATGGCCCAGTGATAAGTACCATGGAGGATTCTTTTATGGACTCATGATATATCCACAGTGTGGCAGGGATATCTAATGCAATCTAAGACTGAAGTAATAGAATATTTTGTTTCTACTTTCTTTTTTAGTGCCTTTCTTTTGATAATGGAAGGAGAATTTCCATTAAAAAGAAAAGAGAATGAAGGAGAATGGCACATATTACATATATAACCCTGTGTTTGAGGTTCCACTGCTGTCCTCTGACATCACCCTCCAAGAAGTAATTGATACTTTAAATTGTACATGGTTAACTCTGAGACACAGTAATTGAGACCGATTCTTAATCATGTTAACACCAAAATACCATTCAGAAAAGATGCCTTAGAATGATGAAGACTGGAATAGATCCAAGAATGACATTAACTTGCATTTAAATTCTATTTAGGATTTTTCTCCTCCTTACTCTTTTCCAGCTGACTCCTGTCACTCTGGCAAACCAAATCCTTAGACTCCTCTCTTTCTTATATTTGTGCCACAGCCTCCTGAACCCCATCTTTCCCCATCTATCTGAATCTTCACTATGGTACAGCCTGAGTCCTACCTTCTCTGTGAAGCCCTCACTTGGACCCTTTCATGTGTAGTGTTCTCTGAATGCTCTGAACTTCCTGACTTCATTTGGCTCCTGATCTTTACTATTTTGTGTAGTAGGTTAGCTACCTTTTTATAGTGTCTGTGACTTTTCTTCCTGATTAGATTGTGAACTCCCTGAAGACAGGACTCAAATCTAATTCATCTTTGAATGCTCTCAAATACCTACCTTAAGGCCCTGTACGTGATAAATAATCAATTGATATTTATTAACTGACACAGGATACCATTTTGTGGACAAGATAACTGGCATCAAGCAAGGAGATAAATCTTTGCTGGAAGTATTTGCCCATGTAACAGAAGATGTCCTCTATAAAGTCTAAACAAAAGAAGGATTTCATATTGACAATGAGGTTCTCCAACTACTCTTATTCATAGATGGCACTGTACTCAATGCAGGAAACTCCAAACCACCACCAAAGCTCCTCAGTGAAACCCACACCAATGCCCCTTTCTGGGCATTATGTTACATGGAAAGAGGACTGGATTTGGATTCAGAAGACCTGAGTCTGGTGCATATTACTAATGTGACCCTGGACAAGTCACTTCTTTCTAGGCTTTTGGGTTTCTCATCGGTAAAATGGAGCTAGACTAAGATTATTAGCCCTTTTTGGTATCATGAATTCCCCTTTGGCAGTCTGGTGAAGTCTATGGACACCTCAGAATGATGTTTTTAAATGAAAAAAAAATAGAATTACAAAAGAAACCAATTACACTAAAATACAGCTATTAATTTTTTGAAAAAACGAGTCCATAGATGCCAGGCTAAGATCTCCTAGGTTAGATGATCTCTGAGTTCCCTCCAAACTCTTAAATCCTATGAACCTGTGGTCTATATTGGAGAAATAAAGTAGAAGAAAATGCACAACGTACAAATTATGGCAAGGAGCTGGAGAATCAGCTCATCAAACCAGTCTATCAACAGTCTATCTTGAACAAGCTCTATAGATGGATAAGGACCTGGGCCCCAAAAAGAAGACACTTATGGAGCCAGTTCCATGTGGGAAATTAGTTTGACACCTTCTTTTCAAGTTATACAGAATTGTGTAGTGATGTCAAATGGGTCACATATTGACTTAGAAAATCATCAATTAATGTTGTCTATGTTGTATTGTAGGGCAGGTAGGCAGTAAAGTAGAGTGCCTGGCCTGAAGTCAGGACTTCTTGAGTTCGAATCTGGCCTCAGACACTTACTAGCTGTGTGACCCTGACCAAGTCACTCACCCCATCTGCCTCAGTTTCCTCATCTGCAAAATGAGCTGGAGAAGGAAATGGAAAACTACGCCAGTATTTTTGCCAAGAAAACCCCAAATGGGGTCATGAAGAGTTGGACACAACTAAACTAAGTGGACAATAGTATATTGTATTGTATTTTTATTTATTTTTCCCAATTTCCCAGTTATATATACATTTTAATCTGGTTCAGGAGTTTGACACCTCTGGTATAGAGCACTGAAGGGTTAAGTGACTTGCCTGGGGTCACAATGCCAGCGTGTGTCAGCTCCTTACACCAATGAAAGCACAAGTCCAGATCCCTAACCCAGCTTCTGAAGGTTGCCTTTCTTGGTCTCTCAACTCCCTCTGCTAGTGCCTTCCCTTAGAGATTACCTCCATTTACACTGTATACATCTTGTAAGATATTTGTGCATTGTCTCTCTTATCAGAATGTGAACACATATGGGCAGCAACCAGGTTTTTGGCCTTTCTTTGAATTTCCAGCCTTTAGCACATTGCCTGGCATACAGTAAAATAAATGCTTGTTGATTGACAATCCCTATAAAATCCCTATACTCACATATACACTTAAAAGCAATTAAAAGAAATGGCTGTATTAAAGAATGCTGACCTACTTGAGAGAACCTGTTATTTTATTTAATGAATGAAGTTTTGCAACATAAGAAAACCATGCATCATAACAAGTTAAAAGGAACCCAGAGAAGTAGGAAAATTGCTAACAGTGAGTTGGCTTTCAAGGCCAAAGAGGAGGCAAACATAAATGGATCACTTTGACTTGCCTTTCCTGCCTCCCTCCACTTCTGGGCAGTCCCTTCTTTTGTGGCAAAGGGTAGAAACAATCTCATGGACCCTACACCCCTGGCCTCCCATATTCATTGGTTTCATGATATGGAGCTGCACTTGCAGTTATTAGCAGCAGTCCTGAGAAGGTGAAGAACAATGCCAGAGCTGTAAGATAAAAGTGTAAACTTTATGGGAAAGAAGATCCTGGGATCCTGCCTCAGGAATACAGGTAGGTGGTCGGGACTGGGGAAGAAAGCACAATTAGTAGGCTTTTCAGGGAGACCCTTATCTTAGGGAGACAACCAAAATTACTGGGGAAATGCATGCAGGAAGGGTCCGCCTCCCCAGGCAACTCTTAGCACTAGTTAGTAGGAGTATCAGGCACAGGCCCTTTCAACAAGGGTGTTGGCCAGTGGAGAAGCTGTTGTTCCTGTTGCTGCTGCTGGATGCTATCTATCAGTTGTGTCTCTGCTACTAAGAGTACAATAATAGACCACACTCAGTTTTTATACATGCCAGATCGGGGGGTGGGGGGTGGGTAAAGTGTGGCTTATACATTTGGATGAATTATATTAGTTAGTTGATAAGGGGCTTGAATCTCCAGATGGTCATGATAATAATGATAACTCACATTGACTTGGCAGGTTATGTTTAATATACACTTTTCTCAAAATAACCCTATGAGGTAGGTACACCAAGTATTAATACCTCCATTTTACAAGAGAAAAAAAAGTGTTAGTGAAGAGAACTAACAAATAGAAGATAAGTGCCAATGAATGTGAGCTGGGGGGTGCAGAACACAGATTTGACTGAATAAGTGGAACTCTGCCACAGAACTAAATTAGACATATTTAACATTTGTCTGCTCAAGAGAGTTCTTGTTATTTACAAATCTGTTTTTGTGACATTATTCATTAATTTTGCAGTAGGGGTCATAATTTTTTGTTCAAGTTTTTAGAAATAAGAAATTTTTATTCCTAAACAAACATTTGTCAGAATCCTGATGGTAGCATCTCTGTTCAGAAATACTTCTCTGAATAATTGCTCGCATTTCTAGATTGCCTTAAATTTTGCTAAATATTTTACATATCTTTTCATCAAATCTGTGAAGTAAATATTATTATCATCTCTATTTTACAGATGAAGAAACTGAGGGCAAGTTACTTGACTAGGATTACACAGTAAATGTCTGAGGTAGGCAAATCTTCCCACTTCCAAGGTTACAATGCCGTCTCCTATGATATGGAAGTCAGTTACTAAAACCTGACCCCACCCCTTATTTGGTGAATGAAGTAGATATGACATTAACAAGGTACCTAGAATGAAAAAATAATGTTAGGACAAATTATAAAACTTTCCAATGGATCTGTCTTGAACCTCAAAGACTCTACTAAGTGGCAGTGAATTACTGGGGAATAGTTCAAATATCTGAAAGCCCGTCTCATGGAAGAAGACTTATACTCACTCTTGCTTAGTATTAGGGATGGGACTAGGACCTGATGGGTGGAAGTTGTAGGGAAACTGACTTCAGTTGAATATTACTTCTGCCTCTCTGATTGGAGGGCAGAGTATAAAACTGCTCCTCAAATCTCCCTTTGAAGAGGTCCCAGAAGCCTAGCCAATGCTTCATTTCTTAACTAGCTGCATGGTTTTAATTCTACCATCATCAGCCTCTCCATCTCCAAAATGATTATCACCGGGAGACTCATCATGATAGATACTGCTTCAGCTTTGGTCCTCAAACCACATCAGTATCCTCAGTTGTTTCTGCCCCTCTGATTAGAAGGCTGGAGGGTAAACAACTCCTCCCAAAGCCTCCCTTTGGAGACGGCCCAGAAGCCCACCAATTCTTTATTTCCTACTAGTTGAATGCTTCCTTTCAACTCTGCCATCGTCATGCTCTATATCTAATACCTTCCCCTCTCACCCATTCTGCTTCCTTTTGTGTCTTCCCCCATTAAACTATAAACTCCCTGAAGTTAGGGACTGTCTTTCTTTTTCTATTTGTATCCCAAGTGCTTAGCAAATAGTAGGTACTTAATAAATATTTATTGTACTGTATTGTTATAATAGGAGGAAGAACTTTCTAACATTTAGAAGGTCTAAAAAGGGAATTGCCCGTTGTGTGTGAAGAAGTTTAAGTGGAAGCTATTTTACAGAAATGTTATGGAAAATATTTATATATCGGGCAAATTTGGACTAGATGGTGTCTCTGCCAATTCTATAATTCTATGATACTACAGTGTCCTTGGGATGATAGCAGCTCAAGAACCAGTTTGTAAGATCAATATGCTGTTTTGGACACAGCCATTGTGGGAATTTTTTTCTGCTTAATTCGGTATATTTGTTACAAGGGTATGACTTTTCTTCCTTCCTTCCTCCTTTCTTTCTTTTCTTTCTCCTCTCTTGTTTCTTTTTCTATTTGGGAGGAGAAATTGAGGCTAGAGATGGGGTTGTCAGAAAAAAGAAAGAAAAGAGCTCCATTGAAGCATTTTTAAAAATACACAGAAGAGAAGGAAAGCCAAAAGGAAACCCAGACAAGCAGGATATCCTTGAAAGTTTGTTAAATTGATTACATGCTTAAAAGGGAGCTGTATGTAATAAAGATTTGTGGTTTCATGTTCAATCCTCTTTCTCTACTCCACTTTGCATATGGAAATACTTTTTTTTTTTGGGTGTTCACATTTAGAATAAATATAAATAAAATTTTAGAAACAGAATGCAAAAAAAATCAATTTGTTGAGAAAACCTGACCCTCTGATTCTCTTTTCTCTGGTTACTTCCCTTCATATGCCCATAGCAACAAAAGGAAGGTCATTCTTGCTGCATCAGCCATTTGCATCTTCCGGCAACTTTGTTAGGATGTGAATAGCAAAGAACAAACTGGGTAATGTTCTTAGAAGAATCCAATTAATGTGAGTCTTCTGGGACCACGTTCTTTATTACTATTCTATACACTCTAATTCTGTTCTAGAGAATTTCTGTAGGGAATATTGCTGCGGCTGTATACAAGGAAAGCTGCCATCTCCAGGTCTCAGTGTGGGACCTAACGTGTATGAGAAGAGCATCTCAGAAACTGGAAACTGGAAAAACATCTCCTTTCTTTGGTTCAACCAAAAAGCATTTATCGAGTCCTTATTATGTGTGGTGTGTTGGGAAGAACCCAAAGGTAGAAGCCACTGTCTCTGTCACCAAGGAGCTTAAAATGAATGAGTGAGATAAGACACAAACTCAGAGAAAATAAACAATACTACATAAGATAGTGCTGGATGAGTATATAACTGAGGATGGGAAAAAAAACCCATTTTAGGAGTTCCCTAGTGGGAGAGGTTACTGGGATGTTCAGAGAAAGCTTCCCAGCAGAGGTAATGAATAAGTCTTACTACAAAGGCTATAAAAAAGAAAGGAGACGGATCCTTCCATACTTCGAGGATCTAATATTTCACTGACACTACCACTCTCTCTGCTGATTGAAAATTCTCTATGACTTAGTAAATGGCCTTTATGTGTTGCTGTGGCTGAAAAAACCCCACCAATCATCTTTTGCCCAAGCTTTTGGTAACTGAACTCACCAAACTTGGCTAGGCTGGTTCAAGAATTACAGTGCATTGTCTGGTGTGTTTAGTTTGTTAGGACTTGGCAAAGTTGGCCCTTGAGTAGTGCAGCTTTACAAAACGTGGGTCATCTCCATTCACAATGAAATACTAGAATGGGATGACAATGAAGGAACTGGTTAATAAGTGTGTCATCCCTTCCAGGCTTCTGCTACAATTTGTACTTTTATTCCAGTGTTGGATTCCCAGATGCCTGCTGCCTCAGGTTCCAGGGTTGACCTGTAGCTTCCAAGCCCCCAGTAGTGTACTTCCCCAAACAATCAGGCAGTAGACATATAGCTAAAAAACATTCCCCCTCATAAATCTGGGATCTCCTACTTAGTATATACAGCATTTGTGAGAAAAGTGGGCATAAACTCAGAATACAGTAGTAGTGATGCACACATATAGGAAATACATATGGCTAATGCAACTCAAAATTCTGGTACTAAAGGACCTGGAAGTCCTTTATCTCTTTGTGGAGTTGTGATGTAGCTGCATCCTGGCTGGGTTGCTCATCTGGGTTGTGAAAGTCTGCTATTCCCTCTCAAGTTTCCAGGGTTAGCTCTCTCAAGTCCATAGCCAATCCTTTTTTCTCCTTCAAGAGGTCCCACTACTAGAAGCTGTTTCCTCCCTCTAGTGACAGACTGCCTCATGGTACCCAGGTCTGCCTGGAGTAAGTGTCTTTGTTCCCTGTTGGATGCCATGTCTCCTACTGGTGGAGTTGCCTTGCTTAGAAGCCACGTGGCCATTGGGCCTGGGGGGAATGAGAGAGAAATTCTTCCTCTCCCCTTCCCTGGGGGGCTCCTCACAGGTAGCACCAGGCCTACACTCACATTAAAGATGATCAGGAAGTGTGTTATGGGGATCTAGCAATCCTCATTCAATCCAGCAAAGATTTCATACTTCCTAAAGTTAGCATAATAAAATCTCCTGATTATATACTGGGGTATGGACACCCTTTCATTCTGTGATTAGATCCTGGGCTTTCGGAGTTTTATTTTATGCATTTGAAAACATTATTCTGAGGGGTGGGGTCCATAGATTTCACTGGTTTGCCAAAGGAGTCAGCTAAGTGGTGCAGTGGATAGAGTGCTGGCCTGGAGTCAGGAAGACTCATCTTTGTGAGTTCAAATCTGGCCTCTGACACTTCCTAGCTGTGTGACCCTGGGCAAGTCGCTTATCTCTGTTTGCCTCAGTTTCCTCATCTGTAAAATGAGCTGGAAAAGGAAATGGCAAACGGCTGGTATCTTTGCTAAGAAAACCCCAAATGGGGCCATGAAGAATCAGACATGACTGAAAACTGACTTAATAAGCCAAAAAAGGTTAAGAACTCCTGTCCTAATGGGTGAAGTTGGCATTTAAGTGCTTGTTCCAGTGCCGGAGAGGGTGGTGGTGGTATATATGCACCACAAGAGTGAGCAGTCGTAAGGCTGGGCTGGGAATACGTGCAGAACTCCTGGAGCTTCCTGCTCGTCTCTGCACTCAAACAAGGGTAAATCATGAAGTGATGTGTATGCGTATACCGCATGGCCACTTCTTGGTCCTCAGGAATCAATACAAGTGTTTCTATGTCCCCTGAACAACGTCAGTCCCCTGGGTATATACAGACTGAGAACAGTGACAGTCGCAGGCTCTGGGACACTCCTCAGTTTTGTCCTGGGATCTCCTGAAGGGAGCTTGTACACTGGAGCTGGAAGCACCTCTGGGGCTAGGAGCAGGGAAGGGTGAGGCTTGTGTGACCAGGATGGGAGTTGGTGTTCCCACAGTGTTTATCAACTGATGAAAGCTCCAGCAGCATGTTATTCTTTCTTTCTGTGAACGTACGGAAAACTTGCTAAGAACAAAACAAGACGAAACTACCGGTTTTCAGTTGTCTGGAGATTTCTGAAGTACGGAGGTTTACCTCGCTTTAAGAAAATTCTATTTATGAAAATCCAGATTTATAGAATTAATACACGGAGGAGGGTGATATCTCAAAAAGGATTCGGGCAAAATTAACCAATTGTTTTTAAATGGTTAAGATAAGAGCATATGTGTATGAGAGAGAATGAGGGGTGTGTGTGTGTGTGTGTGAGTGAGAGAGAGAGAGAGAGAAGGAGAGAGAGAGAGAGGGAAGTATTAGTGTTAGTTGGGGTAATTAATGGGGCATCTAGGTGGTACAGTGAACAGAGCACTGGGCCTGGAGTCAGGAAGACCTGAGTTCAAATCCACTCTCACATGTTTGCTAGCTGTATGACCCTGAGCGAGTCACTTAAACTCAGTCTTCTCATCTATAAACCGGGGGTGATGATAACAGCGGCTATGTCCCTGGGTTGTCCTGAGGCTCAAATAAGATAATATTTGTAACGAGCGTAGCACGGTGCCTTGGAATGACGTAAGCCCTATAAAAATGCTACCTATTACTGTTGCTGTTATGATTACTTGTTACCTTATAACTTGTACTAGTATAAAGAGGGCGTTTTTTGGGCGGACAGACTTGTGATTTCATTGTTTAAAGGAAAACTTCCAATCGGAAAATTCACTCTACAATGAATATCGGCACCCCAGGCCCCATCCCCCACGCCATGCTGGACTCACTAGCTGTGTGGCCCTGGGCGAGTCACTGAAGCTCTTCATCTCAGTTTCCCCATCTGTGGAGTGTACTTGGTATCTGCTAAGGTACTTTCCAGCTCCAAACCTATGACCCTGCAAACTTCTTTGACTGGCAATCATTGGAAAGAATGACTTTCCACAAAATAAAATCTGATATATATATACATATATATATGTATGTATATATGTATATATATATACATATATATGTAAATTATACACACAGACACACACACATATTTTAAAAGAACAGGCTAGTAATAGGGATAGTTGATGGTCCATCATTGCTTCTTATTCCTCATCCATGATAAAAAGGATTACAAAAATGTACTATATTTAAGAGATTTTCTAAGATATAAAAGGGTTTGTTCTGGTGAAACAGACTAATGATTTCATTTACATAGGGGACTCCCAATGAGAAAACTCCCTCTCCCAATGGAGAATAGCATCTGTTCTATAATTTACAGATGGCCTTAGAGAGTTGCCTAAGGCACCGAGAGGTTAAGCAACATGCTCATATGACCTAACTCAGGTCTTCCTAACTCAAAGGTCACTTCTTGAAATTCAATATGCCCTGAAGCCCCTCTCACAAAGGCGGTTAAATAATAAGAAATGTTCCCCTGGTTAAGGATGTCCAGGGGATGATGATCAAGTAGGTACATGACCAGTAACTGATAACATCTTAAATTAGACCCCTGAATAATCATGACTACCTAAAAGTAAAAATGAAGCAGGTAGGTGGTGCAGTGGATAGAGTCCCAGGCCAGGATTCAGGAAGACTCTTTTTTCTCAGTTCAAATCTAGCCTCAGACACGTTCTAGCTGTGTGACCCTGGGTAGGTCACTTAACCTTGTTTGCCTCAGTTTCCTCACCTGTAAAATGAGCCAGAGAAGGACGTGGCAAACCACTCTAGTATCTTTGCCTTTCTTGGTTTTCTTACCCCAAATGGGGCCATGAAGAGACAGACACAACTGACGTGACTGACCAACAACAACAAAAGTAAGAATCGAGTATCTCAGTTGGTAGCGGGTTCCCTCTCACTGGAGATCTTCAAGCAAAGGCTGGATGGGTCACCAGTCTAGTGTGCTAGCGTATGGAGGCGATGGCTATTGGGGCCCTGCAATTCTGAGAATCACATTACAATCCCCAAAGTAGTACTTTACAATGTAACAGTTAAAAAGGTTATCAGAGCTCCAGGATAAAGTTGGTTTCTCACTGAACTTACATTTGCTTTTCCAGTGGGACAGTAGGATCGACTCTTTCTCCCAATATCCCGCAGAACTCTGGGCTCCCATGTTTGATGGGCTTGAAGCCTCCACCAGGGGCTCGGAGCTGTCGACGCCTGTCTCGGGAAGGCGAGGGGGAAGATTGCCTTTTCTCATTACCGTTAAACTGAGCTGTAAGAGATAAAGATGAAAGAGTTATCAGAGAGTGAAAGAATCAGTGATAACATTTTTTAAAAAGTGTAAACATCTGCAGACAGGTCCAATTTGTTACAAGGCTTCCTTCACATGATAAGGATATCATTTACCCTTTCCAAACTGGTATTTAATGCTTTAAGCGAAGAAAAATTTTCTTCGTAAGGTGTCCCACTGAGGTAATTTTTCCAGCAGTGAAAACTACAAGGCTAAAAATATATTTGGCTTTTTAGAACTTGATCATCCAGACACCCTGAAATCACGAATGAGGCGACTGTTGGTGTTGCTTGTTTAAATATTTAGTGTGTGTGTAACTGGGATGAGGAGCCACAGGGATGACTCAGTCACTATTTCTCCCATGCTTTGTTATGACTGGTGGATGTTCAGATTGGGTGGGTACATTTTGTCCTTTTTCACTCAACTACAAAATGATGAAATATACGCTTTGCAGATTGGTATGTATGGGGCTTACACTTGAGATTAGATAAGAATAGCCCCAAAGTATTCATTTGCTCTCTGATATAAAAAATTTAATAATCCACGTGCTGGTAATCATAAGTATGGAATGAGTCACATACTGAGATCTTTACACATGGCTTGAGATACAAGAACAGTGCAGTATTAAAGCCATACCAATGAGCCATACCTGTCACATCAGAATTGTTATGAATTTAGAAAAGAATGATACGGGGCTCTTCAGGCACATGACACCCAGCCCGCTGTTGACTGGTCACGGCCAGACGCGACTGAATAGGACTAAACAAACATGGATTTTGATTTTTAAGTAAGATTATGGTTTGGGCATATGAAAGTGAGATCGAAAATCAGTTATTTTCATCCCTGACTGAGGTAAGGCTAACAGACATCTCACCCCTCTCTCTATTCTCAGAGACCTGTGTCCTGTTTTGAAATTAGTCCTGATTCAAAAGTAAAGAATACTATGGGGAACTATTAACATTCTCCCCTGGAAAGAAGCATCTTAAGAAAACACATCAGGGCATGTCAGAACCCACATTACTATGACTTCAATGAGACACAGTGAGGTCACAGCTTTCTAAATACATCTTATAACAGGCACATCTTTGGATTGAAGATGACCAGATAAGGTGGTGAGAAGCTGGAACCACATGAATGACTCTTCAGCTATGGGATGAAGAGATGACACCAGGGGCCTCTGCAGCGTTGCTACTGTCTCCTGGGGACAGATGTTTGCCAGGATCGTGGCCCTAACCTGAAAGGTACAAATAGTCAGGGTGATGGGCCCCCACTACTACCCTGGCAGTAGTGTAGTGAATCTGAGAACTCAGGCTTTTGTAAACCTCCCCGCCTTCAGGAGTAACTGCAAAACACTCCAGTAAATGCTCCAGCTACTGTGTTAAGAAAAAAAGCAACAAAATGATATACAGCTAGCATTTTATACAGTGCTCTAAGATCGGCAAAGGGCTTCACGTATGCTATCACACGTGTATTTTGCAACAACACAGGATCATTATCCTCATTTTACAAGTGAGGAAAATGAGGACCAGAAAGGGTGACCTGCCTATGGTTACACAGCTGGTGTCAGAGACCTTCCTAAACACCGACTAACTTCAAAATAGGACACAGGTCTCTGAGAATAGAGAGAGGGGTGAGATGTCTGTTAGCCTTACCCCCGTCAGGGATGAAAATAAGTGATTTTATATGCCATGCAATTACACTCCATGGTCGAGGATTAAAAGAGATGAGTTAGAGTTCATAGGCTCAATATTTAGAGTTGCAAGGGACCTTAAGATTCTTCTAGTCCAACCCCCGCATTTTACAGAGGAGGAAACTGAGGGGAGGCAATGATTTGATTTAGGTCACACAGGTAACGAATGCCTAAGGTGGAACTCACCAAGGTCCTCTCTAACCCAGCCCTCTTTCCATGCTGTTAGTGTGTCAGTGAAGGTTGCAATGTTCTCCATTCTTTAAGCGTTGCAATCAAAATGCAAACTTCTGTTTGCAACCAAAATATCTACACAGCTCATTTTCCCTTTTGGTTAATATTTGTGTGTCAACTACATTTCTTCCTCAAAATATAGTTTAGAGAAATGAAAGAAAACATTTCCTTTCATAATTTCAGCACACTACACAAATACTTCCTTCAGAAATACAACATCCTTAACAAGGGGCGATTCTGTGAATGGACCAGGGCTAAAGGGCAGTTGCACAGGCCTATAATGTAACTTGCAATCAACTATTATTTTCAATAAGAATAAAATTGGAGTAGGGAAAGCAGCCACTCTAATATGGAAATCTTCCGTCTGTTGGGGATAGATGAATGCTAATGTACTAGCTTTGTGCCTGGAGCCCCTGAACAATATACTTAATTAGATACTGAAAATCATTTAACTTAACCCAGCAAAAAATTAGCCTTCTAACACATTTTCCTGGATGCAACCATCATAGTAATATTGTGATGGAAATGTTGTATTTAAAAGTCAGTACCCACATGAAATCCTTTGACAAAGGAGCATAGAGTTTAAATTTGAAGGCTCCTGCAGATTAATGTCTCAGCCAGGATGACATAAACATCTGGCTTGGGGATCCTGATTCATTAAAAAAAAAAGAAAAAGAACATCAAGTGACTCTAGAATGAGAAAAGTGTGTGATGAATAAGCCTAACTGCTGAAATGAGACATTCAGTCAGTCCACAGTCGTTGGTGAAACAGACAGGGGTTCTAGTATGGAGGACCATACTCTAATCACTGGGCAAGGAGGAGAGAATGAAAGAGATAAAATTTC
This sequence comes from Trichosurus vulpecula, assembly GCF_011100635.1. NCBI lineage: Eukaryota > Metazoa > Chordata > Mammalia > Diprotodontia > Phalangeridae > Trichosurus > Trichosurus vulpecula. The sequence goes on along the minus strand of NC_050573.1, from coordinate 544,808,850 downwards.
TTCCATCTGGGAAGAGTTGAGCAGTCCAGTAGGGGAGAATCAGAATGGTACAATGGAGAAAGCAATTAGTTCTATGGGCTAGAAATCTGACTACTTGGCTAAAGTCCCTTACTGGGCCCTGAGCTTCCTCATTTGAAAAGGAGTAGGGGAGGAGGTTGAATTTTTAAGCCCATGATTAGGGGACAAATAATTCATTTTTGATTGTAGTACAAACATATACTTTTGAATTCACAAATATTAAAGACTCTGCAGTGCTTCTAACACGCCATATAATGTAAAGTTAATTTTTGTTCCTAAGGTGCCGTATGAACAAAGGAGATAGAAAATACATATAAGGATGGGTACCCTTCTATTACTCCTTTTTGAAAGTGAGCATTCATTTTATTTCTTCCTCTTACAATATAGCATATTGATTTCTTTTCTTTTTTTAACTATTGGGGAAGAATATATCTCTGGAAACACACTCTAAATGACCACAATCTAGGGGCAACTAGGTGATGCACAGGCCCTGGAGTCATGTTTCAACAATTCGGCTAGCGGCTGCTGCGGGGGTGAAAAACAAACACGAGCCCAATAACAGGAATGCTGTAAGCCCAGGTTCTTTTGACCTGCTTTACTAAGGAAAGCAACATTAAGGGGTTAACAATCTTACTTTAATCCAACATACAAATATCATTCACTCAGCTCAGGGGGAAAAGCTAGCACCCTGAGCTTCAGAGCAAATACAAACAAATTACAAACATCAACAGACAGACCTTGTCTGATTCAAATCTCAATGCATAGTTACCAGGGTTTAATGGAGTCTGAACATCCGGGTTTACAAGCTGGAGGGCTCTTAACTACAGCTGCCCAGGGTCTCCACATCAGCACAAGGCCAAGGGTGAGAGCCCTAAGCAAATAACTCTGTTCTCTCTTTTTATACAGTTTCAGATGTCATCGAACGTCATCTGAGCGACAGAACTTCGTCTCCTAAGATTGGCTCTGGTCTTAGCAATTCCCCTCAGGACCCTGAGGACTTCATGCCCACACAGGCTTAGCACCTAGTAGATAGGGGCTTGGGCCTGAGGTTTAGCACTTAGTAAGACACAATCAAAGACACCCAACTTAATTGCTATTACAAGTCAAGAGGGCCTGAGTTCAAGTATGACCATAGATACTTATCAGCTATTTGATCCTGGGCAAGACACTTAACCCCAACTGCCTCTTTAAAAAATGACTATCATCTCCGAGGACATTTCTTTTCTTTTAAAAACTGTTATTGATATCTTTTATTTTAAATCATCTACAACTCCCAGTAGACAGCTATGTTTGTTGACTGACCCAGATTCAGTTTCCTCACCTGTAAAATGGGAATATTGATTGTGCCCACCTTCTAGGGTTGTTGTGAGGATTGGATAACATGTTTAAAATGCTCTGCAAACCTTCACGCACCATAAAATGCTAGCAATTATTATTATCAGTGTGGTTGTTAATGTATTTCCTCCTTTCAGAGAGCTATACAACAAATAAAGAGTGAAAAAAAGCCCATTTAGCAAAATTAACCAATATTGAAGAAGTCTGACATCGATATGCAGCGTTCCACAAAGAAGGGGGTGGGGCGGTGCCTTCTCTTCTCTCTTCTTTGGGGTCCAGCTTGGTCATTATAATTTTGTAGGATTCAGTTTGGGTTGTTTAGATGCTGTTACTTCTGCTTATGTGGTTGGAGTCATTGTGGATTTGCATTTCCCGGTTGTTTACTTCATTTTGTATCAATTCATATAATTCTTCCCATGGGTCTCTGTACCCATCTTATTAGCTTTTTTAAAAAAAAACTGTGCAGGAATATTCTGCTATATTCATGGACCTGGAGTATTCTCCAGTATGTGGGTATTGCTCACATTTTCACAAAAGCGTCCTATATTTGAATTAATCTCAGCTTTTCGAGGCCTAAGTTTTCTCATCTATAAAATTAGGGATTTGAACTAGATGACCTTTAAGGTACCATCTAGTTTTAAATCTCTAATGCCATGATTTACTTCCTTTGTGTCTCAATTTCCTCATTAATAAAATGAGAAGAAATGATGGCTAAGGTTTCTTTCGGTTCCAAAATTGTGGGATTTGCTAATCCTCCAAAGACTACGTGGAACACTGACTAAGGAACAGGAATGAGATAATCCCTTAAAACGAGGATATCTGGTCACCCTCCCAGGGGTTGCTTCCACATCTTATTTACTAAAATTCAGAAGTCTGGTGTAGGTTAAGTCTCAAGCAGAGAGGTTTCTGGTTTACTTGAAAAAAAAAAACATATCACCGGCAAAACTGCTAAATCATAGAGCAAAGAACCTGATCATCTCAGGAAACTGAACTCAGAAAAGTTAACTGGCTTGCTTACAGTAGGGGTAGCTGGGCAGTGGACAGAGCATGGGGCCTGGAGTCAGGAAGACCTGAGTTCAAATCTAACCTCAGAAACTAGCTGCAAGACCCTGGCCAAGTTGCTTAATTTCTGCTTGCCTCAGTTTCCTCAACTGAAAAATGGGGAGAATAATAGCATCTATCTTCCAGGTAACTGAGATCATATCTGTAAAGTGATAAAGTGTCTGGTCTAGAGTATGTGCTATATAAATGCGTATTTCCTCCATATCCCCAGGCACTGAGCTAATAAATTTCGGAGGCCAGGACACAAACCTTGGCTTCATTTGACTCCAGATCTAGTATCTTTCCCATACACCACATTAAGAATTAAAACATTCTGCATGTAGAATTAAGTAGAATTCTACATTCTACTTAATGTGGAATTTTGTCCATAGGATCCTACGGGTAAAGTTGGGAGGGAAGTTAGAGGCCCTGCTGTCTAATTTACAGATGAGAAACCTGAGTTGAGTAAATTTGCAGAAGGGTGGAATTCAAACCCGGGTCCTCTTTCTCCAAAGTCAGTGCTTTTCTCACTTTGATAAACTAGGAGAGAAGACGTGTGGAGCACAAAGGTTAAGAGATAGGAGATAGAAGATTGTACATTTATCCCTTCTACATAGTGACTTTTCCCATTGTGGTTTTGCTATATCTCATATTGGGCATAAGAAATTAAATGGAAATTTTGGGGGGAGTTTTGCAGAAGCCACAGATGACACAGAAGGCCAGCAGAAGACACAGAAAAAGTTTAGAAACTCAGAAATGTGTAAAATATATGTATAGTATTGTATCTTATCGACCCAAATTTTACAATAAGGTTCTGTAAACAGCCTATAAAAGAAAAAGAAAAAATCCAGACCTTTTCTCTGGTATGAAGGGAGGGCCATAAAATTTTAAGCTTCAAGTGGATTTTCCAGATGTGTGTGTGTGTGTGTGTGTGTGTGTGTGTGTGTTTGCGTGTGTGTATGTGAGTGTGACGGGTGGGACATCGCACCCCTAACGCCCTCCGTGTAGAAGAGATAACTATATACAGAGACTAGAAAGCTGACGGATTTGATTGGAATGCTAAGTGCATAGCTGGCCTGTAAAGTATGGCAGCCAGAAGGCAAAGGATTTTAAAAGCTAAAAAAACAAACAAACAAACAAAAAAAAGGTTTTCAGTCTCTCCTAGAGGAAAAAGGGAATCACCGGAGTTTCTTGAGAGGGTTGAGTCTGAGTGATACAGTCCGACCTGTGTTTTAGGAATATTAGTTTTGGAGTTATGTATTAATAACGTTCATTCAAAGCAAATTTGCTCAGGGCAACTTTGTGGGTATGTGCTTGTAACCCACATCTAGGCGGGCAGCACTAAGAGAGATCATATGGGGTACTCTAAGGAAGCTGAAGACTCAGTTTCAGTCCTGGGGGAACTGGCTTTTAAGTGACATAAGGTATGGTATATGTAAATGAGATAAATAAAGGCTGGGGAGCAGGAAGAGGCTGGAAGACAGAGATGACTGGAAAGTAGAGTGGGGGCAGATTTCCCTTCTCCTTTCCTTTCTTTGCATGCCTAATGGTTAGCACAGCACCTCACATATAGCAAGGGGTTATTAAATGCCTGTTGATGGACTGCTTCTAATATTGATTTCTCTCATCATTTGAGCAGAGGAAGGACAAGGAAGAGAAACTCAAATCAGTTAACCTTGATCCCTTGAGACTAAAAGGTAGGCTGGGGGAGAGGGGCTCCTATCTAAAGTCAGGAGTTTACATTCTCTGTAGACTTCAATTTTAAAATTAAATCTATTACCATAATGTAGCTGAGGGAAAATTTATATACAATGCTTTGTAATCTTTAAAGGCTATATACTTGTTAGCTATTATTATTATTATTAACATAGAAAACTGGGGTATAACTGTACACAGACACTAGGGTTCATTAATGGAGGAAACTAGATGCCTGCTGTTTTTCTTCTTTACGGTAAAATATCAGTTTTGAGAGCAGTTAAATTGGCTAAAATCTAATAATGTCACAGACAATACTTTGATTCCCCGCTGAATTAATTTATACATTCATTTGCAACCATAATCGTATACCCATATATTTTAGACAGAACAGGTGGAATTGAATGGCAAGCTTAATTAGGCAAATCATTTTCCCTTAAAATAAAAATATTCAAACTCCACAATCGTAGTAATTCAGTGGTGAAAAAAGAAATCACAGAAGCTCTAAACACATAACAGTTTTCTTTCCTTCTAATTAAATTTCTCTTTAGTCTGCAGTTTAAAATGGCAATATTTTTAATTTAGTGATTTTTCTGCAGAAGATAAAGATATAAAAGAATTGTATTTAGGGAAAAACACACCACCCTCACAAGCCATTAAAATGGTGGAAATGAATTAATTTAACATGTAGGTGATTAAAAATTTAATCTGAATCCAAGAAGATGTAAGTTAAACCCAAATCATGGCAGCCCACGAGGATAACAATGCTCTTCTTGGCTCAGACAACTCTGACCAGCAAATACGAACTAGATTTCAGTGGAGAACACTATTGATTCTTTCCAGGTGTAGGGCATTTGATCTGCTGGGTTGCCTTCTCTCCTCTCATACTGCACCACGAGTTCAGGCCCTTATCACCTCATCACCCAAAGGACCTTGGGAATTTCCCATCTGATTTGTTGCTAAAACCTTCTGTATATGTTGCCTTCCTCGTTAGAAGGTGTGCTCCTTGATAACAGGGAATAATTCTTAGTGCTTTAGCACAGCACTTTGTGTATAGTAAGGGCTTAATAAATACTTGCTTCATCCATTATTCATTTATTCATACCTAGACTAATGAAAAAGACTTTTGGTGGATCTTCCTGCCTCAAGTTTCTTCCCAGTCCAGTCCATCCTCCAATGAGCTATCAAGTAACGTGGCCACATCACAGACCCTATTTGATAAACAGCAGTGGCTCTCTCTCACCTCCAGGATAAATGACAAAATCTTCTGTTTGGAGTTTAAAACCCTTTATAACCGGGTCCCTTCCTACCTTTCCAGATTTCTTACATCTTAGTCCCTCTTCCATGTGCTCTATGATCAGGGCCTCCCTGCTGCTCCTTGAATTTTTTCTCTCCTTATTCCCTTCTGAGTCCCTTTGCTTTCTGAAGTTTCAGCTAAAATTCTAATCCTCCTGAATGCTAATGCCTTCCCTCTGAGATTCCATCTCCGTCTCAGGTTGGGAGATTCATCACAAAATATGGCCCTCCTCTCATTTATTCTGATTGTTCGCAAAGATGGTCCAAGGTGGGCTCCTGCCATGCAACGCCTTCTCCTAACCTAGAGCAGTGAGGGTGGTCCAGAGGATGATTGACAAAGAAGTTTCTTTGAAGTTCTGCTACATAACAGCTTGTTAATAATTTTGTTTATATAATTCATGTGGCCACTAAAAAGTTCACTGTCTAACTCTTATATCTAAGTTGACTAAGAGAGTTCTCAAATGGGGGCTGGGGACTGTAAACAAATTGAGATGTCTATAATATTCATATTTTGGAGTGATTTTCCATTTTCTTGTTTCTATACTCCTGAACTGACTGTAAATCCATCCAGTGCCTGGCCAAGAAGTTAGGGAAATGGAAGAAGCAATAGTTAAAGATATCAGTTCTCTAACTTTTTGTTCTCAAGACCACTGTATACTCTTAGAAACCAAGGACCCCAAAGGGTCTGTATTTATATGGGTAGTATCTTCAATATTTACCATATTATAATAAACTGATTACATGTTAATGCAAACAATACACTTTTATGAGATACATATTTTCCAAAACAAAAAAAAATTAGAAAGAAGTGTGGCATTGTTTGATATATTTTTGCAAAACTCCTTAATGTTTGGCTTAATAGAAGACAGCTGGATTCTCATCTGTGTCTGCATTCAATTGGTTGTGTCAGGTTGTTTCGGCTGAAGTGCAAGAAGAAAGTCTGGCCTCACACAGATTGATAATAATAGCTAACATTTACATAGTGATTACTATGTGTCAGACACTGTCTTAAGTGCTGTATGATCATTATCTCATTTGATCCTTGCTATCAACCCTGGGGAGGGAGGTGCTATTATTATCATCCCCATTTAACAGACGAGGAAGTGAAATGACCTGCCCGAGGTCACACAGCTAGGAAGTGTCTGAGGGTAGATTTGAACTTTTGTCTCCCTGACTCTGGGCCTGGTGCTCCTGTGCCACCTACCTGCTCCTGTGTCGTTGGGAAAAGGAGCAGTATTTTCATAGGCAAATAACACCTCAGTACTATTATGAAAATAGGTTTGATTTCATGAATCCTTTAAAAGGGTCTTGGGGATGTCTAGGAGTCCTTGGACCACACTTTGAGAACTTCTGGTCTAAGAGCTTATAGGATGAGTCTGCAGAGGCCTTCAGGAGAGGCAGCGCATGCACATAAAATACCTGCAGAGAAAGCCCGTTGGCTGGTGACAAGGGAGTTAGTGCCGCACTGTGGACAAATTATGTATTACATGCCATAGCTACTCAATAAACGCTTCATTAACAATCTGCTTTTTGGTAAGTTACATACCAGACAAGCAGGGAAATCAGACATGGGTAGCTACAGCACCAAGGAAACCCATCAAGTAGGCACCTAGCTCATACAGAATGTCGCTTATTTTGTGATAAGTCAAAGAGCATGGTAGCACCAGAGGACCCTTTTTGCTCTGGTTCTGAATGTCCTGACACAATTTTACTAACACTTCCATAGAAAGGACTTTATTCCTGCCATATTTCTATTTTCTTTACAAATCAAGTGTATTCTTTACATAAACAAAATCACCATTTTTTGTCATGCTGTTTTAAAAGGACATGTATATTGAAATACAATTATAAATATTAAGAAAGCTCATGAACCCCTAAGTTAAAGAAGCCTTGCTCCAAGTTTATTTATACAAAATTCTTATATTATACCAAAGATTTCATAGATATTCTGTAACACTTAGACTTCCTTGAGTATCAACACATATTAGAAAAATTAACCAAAGGAGCAATAAAATATTCAGGAAAGACAATCCCTTGGTGAGCATAGTGAGATCCCAAGTATTTTATGAAAAATATCTAAGAACGATATTTAAACTCAACAAAATTGGAATAACTAATAAAATTCATTGCTTTCAAAGTCACTAAAGAAGGGAGGGGCTAGGGGTGGAGCCAAGATGGCAAAGCACAGGCAGCAGCCCAGCTAACTCTCCCTACATTCCCTTCCAAACAACTTGAGGAGCAAAGTCAACAAAAGATCAGGGTGAGACTTTTTCTAGCCCCAGGCAACTTAGAAGGTTAGTAAGAGGGCTCTGTGACACCAAAGTGGGAGCAGGCCTGGAGCATGGCAGTAGCACCAACTATTGGCCTCAGGGGTGGGACAGTAGCCGTGACAGCTTTGGAAGATTTCAGCCTAGAGATGGTAAATAGGTTGGATAACTGGCCAGAAAGAGATTATGGAGGACCCTCTGCTGGCATTAGGTGCAGCTGGTGCTGATTGGCAACTCTATTGCCCACATGCAGCTCTGGGTCACAGTCACAGGGCCAAGAGGGGAACAGGGATCCTTCCTGGTTAAAGACCAGCAGAGCAGTGACCAAATTTCTCTCTCAATCACACCACCTTGGAAGCACTGAAAACTTGCAGACTCTCAGAACTAACTCTGAAAAGAGTAGCACAAAAAGGTCTGAGACTTGGGACAGCGCCTTCCCAACCTCCAGGTGAGGAGGGCCCAACTTATCATAAAGTTCAAAGTCAAGAAACAGGCTGGAAGAATGAGTAAACAACAAAAAAAGAATTTGACTATAAAAAGCTACATTTGGCCAAATGAAAAAAGCACAAAATCTCACTTAAGAAAATGAAATTAAAATTAGAATTAAATTAAAATTAGAAACTCTTTAAAAATCAAAATTGGCCAAGTAGAAGCTAATGACTCCACGAGACAACAAGAATAAATCAAACAAAATTAAAGAATGAAAAAATAGAAGAAAAGTGAAATATCTCATTGGAAAAATAACTGACCTGGAAAATAGATCAAGGAGAGATAATTTAAGAACTATTTTTTTTATTTTTTTCAATTGCAAACATTTATTAACCCTACTATATGTTGGATACAAAAATAAAAAGAATGGAACAACTCCCCACTCATAAGGAATTTACATTTTGTTGGGGAGACAAGTACACTTATAATTTTATATGCAGAATAAATTTTAAAATTCAAATAAAGACAAGGTTACTATAGTTTAATATAGAAGTTAGGAGTGAAGAGCATTAGCAGTTGGGGGTAGCGGATGCTTCATGTAGCGTATGGTTTTTGAAATTCCATCTTCAAGGAAGAGAGGGATTCTTTGGGGCAGTGATGGGGAGGGAGCAAATTTTGTAAAACTGATCAGTATATCAAAAAATCTTATATCTTATCCTGTGTTCCACACCTGTGGATGACCCCTTTCCTCCCCAATCTCAATAAGGAGTTGGGGGGAAGTTTCTTCTCATACTTCTTCTTTGGAGGCAAGCTTGTTTACAATTTTGCAACAGTTAGTTTCAATTACTTTGTGATTCTTTCCATTTATATTGCTAACATTGTACATGTTTTCCTACCTCTGCTTACTTTACTTTGCATCAGTTCATTTAAGTCTTATCATGGTTCTCTGTATTTATTATAACTCAGTGATATTCCATTACATTCATGTACTAGAGTTTGTTGAGCCATTTTTCCAGTCAATTGGCATGCATTCCCTCCCAATTCTTTTTTTTTAAAATTTATTTAATATATTTAGTTTTCAGCATTGATTTTCACAAGAGTTTGAATTACAAATTTTCTCCCCATTTCTACCCTCCCACCCACTCCAAGATGGCGTATATTCTGGTTGCCCCATTCCCCAGTCAGCCCTCCCATCTGTCACCCCACTCCCCTCCCATTCCCCTTTCCCTTCTTCTCTTGTAGGGCAAGATACATTTCTATGCCCTATTGTCTGTGTATCTTATTTCCTAGTTGCATGCAAAAACTTTTTTTTGTTGTTGTTGTTTTTGAGCGTCTGTTTTTAAAACTTTGAGTTCCAAATTCTCTCCCCTCTTCCCTCCCCACCCACCCTCCCTAAGAAGGCAAGCAATTCAACATATGCCACATGTGTATCATTATGTAAAACCCTTCCACAATACTCATGTTGTGAAAGACTAACTATATTTTGCTCCCTCCTATCCTATGCCCCTTTATTGAATTTCTCCCTTGACCCTGAACCTTTTTGAAACTGTTTGTTTTTGATTACCTCCTCCCCCGTCTGCCCTCCCTTCTATCATCCCCCCCTTTTTATCTTCTTCCTCCTTCTTTCCTGTGGGGTAAGATACCCAATTGAGTGTGTATGGTATTCCCTCCTCAGGTCAGATCTGATGAGAGCAAGATTTACTCATTCTTCCTCATTTGCCCCCTCTTCCCTTCCTACAGAACTGCTTTTTCTTGCCACTTTTATGCAAGATAATTTACCCCATTCTATCTCTCCCTTTCTCCTTCTCTCAATATATTCCTCTCTTATCCCTTAATTTGATTTTATTTTTTTTAGATATCATCCCTTCGTATTCAACTCACCCTGTGCCCTCAGTCTATATACATAGATATATATAGATATATATATACACACACCTACATATAGACATACATAGACACATACATATGTATATATGCATACACACACACACACACACACACACACACACACACACACACACATATATATATATATATGCATATTCCTTTCAGCTACTATGATATTGAGGTCTCATGAATCATACACATCATCTTTCCATGTAGGAATGTAAACAAAACAGTTCAACTTTAGTAAGTCCCTTAGGATTTCTCTTTCTTGTTTACCTTTTCATGCTTCTCTTGATTCTTGTGTTTGAAAGTCAAATTTTCTATTCAGCTCTGGTTTTTTCACTGAGAAAGCTTGAAAGTCCTCTATTTTATTGAAAGTCCATATTTTGCCTTGGAGCATGATACTCAGTTTTGCTGAGTAGTTGATTCTTGGTTTTAATCCTAGCTGCATTGACCTCTGGAATATCGTATTCCAAGCCCTTCGGTCCCTTAATGTGGAAGCTGCTAGATCCTGTGTTATCCTGATTGTTTTTCCACAATATTCAAATTGTTTCTTTCTGGCTGTTTGCAGTATTTTCTCCTTGACCTGGGAGCTCTGGAATTTGGCGACAATGTTCCTAGGAGTTTTCTTTTGGGGATCTATTTGAGGAGGTGATCTGTGGATTCTTTCAATTTCTATTTTACCCTCTGGCTCTAGAATATCAGGGCAATTCTCCTTGATAATTTCTTGAAAGATGATATCTAGGCTCTTTTTTTGATCATGGCTTTCAGGTAGTCCAATAATTTTTAAATTATCTCTCCTGGATCTATTTTCCAGGTCAGTGGTTTTTCCAATGAGATATTTCACATTGTCATTCCTTTGGTTCTGTTTTATAATATCTTGATTTCTCATAAAGTCACTGGCTTCCACTTGCTCCAATCTAATTTTTAAGGTAGTATTTTCTTCAGTGGTCTTTTGGACCTCCTTTTCCATTTGGGTAATTCTGCCTTTCAAGACATTCTTCTCCTCATTGGCTTTTTGGAGCTCTTTTGCCATTTGAGTTACTCTACTTTTTAAGTTGTTGTTTTCTTCAGTATATTTTTCAGTATTTTTTCAGGTCTCCTTTAGCAAGTCATTGACTTGTTTTTCATGGTTTTCTTGCATCATTCTCATTTCTCTTCCCAATTTTTCCTCTACTTCTCTAACTTGCTTTTCCAAATCCTTTTTGAGCTCTTCCATGGCCTGAAACCAGTTCATGTTTTTCTTGGAGGCTTTTGGTGTAGGCTCTTGCACTTTGTTGACTTCTTCAGGCTGTATGTTTTGGTCTTCTTTGTCACCAAAGAAAGATTCCAAAGTCTGAGACTGAATCTCAGTGTGTTTTCGCTGCCTGGCCATGTTCCCAGCCAACTTACTTGACCCTTGAGTTTTTCAGCGGGGTATGACTGCTTGCAGAGCAAAGAGTACTTTATTCCAAGCTTGAGGGGATGTGCTGTTGATTTCAGAGCTATTTCTATACAGTCACCTCTGTCACACCAGGACTCCTCCTTCCTCAAGAACCACCAGCCTGGACCTGATGCAAATCTTAAGCAGGCTCTGCACTCCTGCTCTGATCTGCCACTTAATTCCTCCCACCACGTGGGCCTGGGGCTGGAAGTAACTGCAGCTGTAGTTATGTAACTGCACCTCCCTCACTGCCTCTGGGGCAGTGGCCGAACCACGAACTTTGTCCCCCGCGGCTTTTCCCATTAACCTTCTATGTTGTCTTTGGTGTTTGTGGGTTGAGAAGTCTGGTAACTGCCACAGCTCACTGACTCAGGGCCTGTTCTGCCAGGCTCCCTGCCTGGTTGGTCCTGCTGCCACCCACGCTGAGCTCTGCTCCCCTCTGCTCTGGGGCGATAGACCTCATCCAGTGACCATCTAGGCTGTCCTGTATCCCTGCTTCCCTCTGCTATTTTGTGGGTTCTGCAGTTCTAGAATTTGATCAGAGCCATTTTTTATAGGTTTTTGGAGGGACCTGGTGGGGAGCTCACGCAAGTCCCTGCTTTCCAGCTGCCATCTTGGCTCCGCCCCACCTCTAATTTAAGAACTATTGCACTACCTAAAAGCCAGGTTGAAAAAAGGAGCCCAGACATCATATTTCAAGAAATTATAAAGGAAGACTGCCCCAATATTTTAGACCCAGAGGGTAAAATAGAAATGGAAAGAATCCACCAATCACCCCCAAAAAGAGATCCCAAAACAAAAACTTTCACGTATAATAATAGTCACATTCTATAGCTTCCAGGTCAAAGAGAAAATATTGCAAAAGGCCAAAAAGAAAGGTGTCAAATAAAATGGAGCCACAGTTAGGATTGCACAAGGTTTAGCAGCTTCCACGTTCAAGGAGTAGAAGGCTTGGAATATGATATTCCAGAAGGCATAGGAGCTAGGCTTACAACCAAGAATAATCCACCCAGCAAAACTGAGTATGATCTTTCAGGGGGAGAAATGGATATTTAATGAAATGGAGGACTTTCAAGCATTCCTAATGAAAAGACCAGAACTGAAGAGAAAATCTGACATTCAAACATAAAACATTAGAGAGGCACAAAAAGGTAAACATGAAAGAGTAATCATAAGGGACTTAATAAAATTTTCTATATGGGAAGATGATACAGTTAACTCCTATCAACTTTATCATTACTAGGGCAGTTAAAAGGAGTCTACAAAGAATTCATGGGTGTGATTTGACTATGTTTGAATGATCTGTAAAAAAATGAATGGGTGAGAAAGAGGGATGCACTGGGAGAAGGGAAAAGGGAGAGGCAGAATGGGGAAAACTTTGTCACAGAAAAGAGGTAAGCAAGGAAGTGCTTTTATAGGGGAGGGGAAAATGGCAGCGGATAGACAACACTTGAACCTCATTCTCATTGGAATTGGTTAAAAGAAGAATACACACACACACACACACACACACACACACACACACACACACACTCAGTTGGTATAGAAATCTATGTTACCCAACAGGGAAACAGGAGGAGAAGGGGATAAGAGATGTATGTGTGTGGGGCGGGGCGGAAGATGACAAAAAAAAGGACAGATTAAGGCAGTGGTCAGAAGCAAAACAGACTTTTGAGGGACAGGATAAAGAGAGGAGGATAAACAAACAGAAGAAAAGATGGAGGGAAATGCACAGTAATCATAACTGTGAATGTGAAAGGAATGAGCTCACTCACAAAATGGGAGCAGATAGCACAATAGGTCAGAAACTAGAATCCAACAATATGTTGTTTACAAGAGACACACATGTAGTAGAAAGACCCATATGCAGAGTTAAAATAAGTGGCTAGAGCAGAATCTATTATGCCTTCAGCTGAAGCAAAAAAGGCAGGGACAGCAATCGTAATCTTAGGCAAAGCAAAAGTAAAAATAGACCAAATTATAGGAGATAATCAGGTAAACTACATTTTATTAAAAGCTACCATAAAAATGAAGTAATATGAAAATTTTTTACAGCAAGTTTCTCTGATAAAGGACTCTTCTTTCAAATATATATAGAGAGCTGAGTCAAATTTATAAAACATAAGAGCCATTCCCAATTGATAAATGGTCAAAGGATACAAACAAAATTTCAGAAGAAAAAATCAAAGCTATCTAGAATCACATAAAAAAATGCTCTAAATCACTATTGATTAAAAAAATGCAAATTAAAACAACTCTGAGGTACCACCTCACACCTAGCAGAAATGACAAATGCAGGAGGGGATGAGGGAAATAGGTACACTAATAAACTGTTGATGGAGTTGTGAAATGGTCCAACCATTCTGGAGAGTGATTTGGAATTATTTCCAAAGGGCTATAAAACTGTGCATTTGACCCAACAATGTCATTACCAAAGAGATCAAGGAAAAAAGAAAAGGATCTTCATGCAGAAAAATATTTGTAACAGCTATTTTTGTGGCAAAGAATTGGATATTGAGGGGATGTACATCAATTGGGGAATGGCTGAACATGTTGTGACATATGGAGTACTCTTGCGCCACAAAAAATGATGAGAGGCATGGTTTCAGGAAAAACAAAATACATGGTAAGACCTGTGTGAAATGATGCAAACTGAAGTGAGAAGAACCATGAGATCACTGTGCACAGTTACTGCAATGTTGTAATGATGATCAAATGTTAAAGACTTGCCTACTTTGATCAATACAATGATCCAAGACAATTCCAAAGGACTCATGATGAAAAAATACTATCTACCTCCAGAGAGAAACGAGGAACTCTGAGTGTAAACTGAAATATAATCTTCTTGCTTCATTTTTTTAGTTATGGCCAACATGGAAATATGTTTTGTATGATTTCACATGTATAATTGATATAATTTTGCTTGCCTTCTCAGTGGGTGAGGGTGGGGTGGGAGGAAGAGAGAGAATTGGGGACTCCAAATTTTAAAACACTGTTAAAAATAAGTAAATAATACATTATATATGTATATATGTATATAGATGTAAAGAAAATACTGTCATGTACCAATGAAATAATATTAAGGAACCGTACCAATAATAAAGTACTTTCAAAATAATAATCAAATGTACAAAGATATAAAATGCAAGAAACTATAATTATTAGTAAAAATTCAGTTAAACAGAAAAACATGTGAGGAAGAAATATGGATGCTCTCCATATGACCTTTAAAAATATTGTGAATGGAGTCCCAGGATTTATAAAAAGTAAAAAAAAAAACCTTATTAATCACACATATTTTTACTATATTTACATATTAAGTTAGGCAGTGGTTTAGGTAAGGAATAAATCAACACCTGCAGAGGAAAATTTTTTTTCTCTAACTCAAGGAAGCTCTAGATTATATACTCTCTCTGTCTCTGTCTCTCTTTCAATAATATAGAGATTTTCTCTCTCTCTCTCTGTGTGTGTGTGTGTGTGTGTGTGTGTGTGTGTGTGTGTGTAATACAGAGGGAGAAATGCCCTGTATTTCCATTCTAAAAAAAGAGAGCATATTGTTTCTATTGACATTTCAGTATGAGGACATGATTTGGTAATAAGAATATAGAACTAAAAGCCAGGAGTCTTGAGTTCAAGTTCTGTATCTCTCCAATATTCTCTGCACCTCAGTTTCTTCATTATTAAAACAAAGAATTTGGTCTAATACTACAATATAGGAAAAACCAAGGGGCTGAAGAATAATTATTACCTAGACCAGTGGTCCCCACTGGTTCTTAAACCCCTTGGGAGTTTGTGTCAATGCTCAAATGAATTCACAATAAAAACTCTTTAATGCTGCCTTAAATAGCAAATAATTGCAGAATATTGTGGGTACTATATTAAATTACCCTGAAGTTTCACAACACATTTTTGTTGTTGATGAAAGGGGAGGAAATAAAAGGGAAAGAACAAAAAACATTGAGAACCACTGACCAAGACAATGATATGTAGCTTAATGGAAAATAACGTTGGTCCATTGGCACATCTACCTTGGACACACTTTGCAGATGGAAGTGAATGGGGCTCAGACTTCAGAAAATGCACAGCACTTCTAGCATCTCAATTTCATAAGAATCCAAATTGCAGGTGACTTAAAAAGAGCAGAAAGACGTGAGATGTCTAGTCGGCATGAGTAGGCTGTAATGCAACACTTGCACACAAGAAGTGGTAATGGGGGTATGATGCAAGAGATGTATCATCAGAGAAGGAGGTGGACCAGTCATATAGCAAAAGTGAGGATCAGGAGATGGACAACTTGAGTACTGCCCTGGTACTCACATAATGTTAAAAGACTAGAGGAAGGCCTCCAGCACACTGGGTGGGTCCTTTATGGAGGATTTATAAGAGTACATGGACAAAAGTCATGCAGAAGAAGGCATAGATAGCTTTTGTTGGAGGTATTACATTGTAGGCACTGACAAGATCCACTGAAATGCAGAAGAATAACTACTCCTAGGGACACTATGAGGAAAGCTATTTGTAAATTTTAAAGCTTTATAAAATTTCCTAATCAGTAAAAATTTAGCTTACTTTTAAAAATAAAATAAACTTGTAAAAACTGAGTTGATAAAAACTAATGAAAAAGGCTAATCAAAGACTATATGGAGTTAAAATTAAATATTTTCCTTTTTTAAAACTGGAAAACTACAAAAAGGAAGTAAACCAAATCTTAAAACTCAACAAAAAAATTGTCGCAGGTATCTGGGTTTCTTGAAAAGAAACATTTTTATATATGTGGGAGTACAAATACCGTATGTGGGAAAAAGTGTGAATCTTATATATGTAGCAATTGTGCCTTTCAGTAAGGAACTAATTACATGTAAAGCAGGCTGGTCATAAGGATGAAGGAGGGGGCATAAATCTAATTCACCAAACCTGTCTCTTTAAAAAAGTTTACACCTTTCCTTTCTATCCCTCATTTGGAAACTGGCTAGAGAGGGAATTCATTATCATGGGGTGAAATATTCAGAAGGCCCTATTTTATCCACGTCCAAAAGGGCAATCCTTCCTTTTGGGGCCTCCAGTTGATTCAGTTGACTTTCCTATAGCAAGTCACCTATGATCTCTCCAGCATGGAGCTCTACACCTGAAAAATACTCTGATTTGTCCCATCAGACCATATTTTTTCTTTCTTTCCTTGGTGGTGACAATTTTACTTTATTTGATAATAGTATTTTATTTTTTCCCCAATTATATGTTAAATCAATTTTTAGCATTCATTTCAAAAGACTGTGAGTTCCAAATTTTTCTCCCTCCCTCTTTCTAAAATGGTAGGCAATATGATATAGGTTATGCATGTGCTATCATAGAAAACATATTTCCATATTAGTCACAGTTGTGAAAGAAATAGATCGAAAGAAAAAAACAACCAGGAAAAAAAAACAAAGTGGAAAAACTATGTTTTGATCTGCATTCAGAGTCCATCAGTTCTTTATCTGGATGTGGATAGCACTTTCCTGCCTGAGTCCTTTGTACTTGTCTTGGATCATTGTGTTACTGAGAAGAGCTGAGTCATTCTTAGTTGATCATCACACAATATTGCTGATACAGTGTACAATGTTTTCCTGCTTCTGCTCATTTCACTTTGCATCAGTTTGTACAATTTTTTTTAGGTTTTTCTGAAATCTGTTCATAATTTCTTATTGCACAACAGTTTTCCATTATATTCATATTCCACAGCTTGTTCAGCCATTCCCCAATCGATGGGCATCCTTTCAATTTCCAATTCTTACCTACCACAAAAAGAGCTGCTATGAATATTTTTGTACAGATAGATCCTTTTCCCTTTTTTGGGATGGCTTTGGGATATGACCTAGCAGTGATATTGCTGGATCAAAGAGTACATAGAGTTTTGTAGCCCTTTGGGCATAATTCTAAATTGCTCTCTGGAATGGTTGGATCAGTTCACAACTGCACCAACAGTACATTGGTGTCCCAATTTTCCCACATCCTCCCCAACATTTATCATTTTCCTTTTTTGTCATATTAGCCAGTCTGATAGGTGTGAAGTGGTACCTTAGAGTTGTTTAATTTGCATTTCTCTAATCAAAAGTGATTTAGAACATTTCTTCATATGCCTATACATAGCTTTGATTTCTTTATCTGAAAACTGCCTGTTCATATCCTTTGACCATTTATTAATTGAGGAATGGCTTGTATTCTTATAACTTTGACTCAATTCTCTATGTTTTTGAGAAAGGAGGCCTTTATCAGACACACTTCCTGTAAAGATTTTTTTCCCCAGCTTTCTGCTTTCCTCCTAATCTTGGTTGCATTGGTTTTGTTTGTGCAAAAGCTTTTTAATTTAATATAATTAAAATAACATATTTTGCATTTCATGATGCTCTCTATCTCTTATTTGGTCACAAATTCTTCCCTTCTTCCTAGATCTGACAGGTAGACTATTCCTTGCTCTTTTAATCTGCTTATAGTGTTACCCTTTACATCTAAATTATGTACCCATTTTGACCTTATCTTGGTACATGGTGTGAGATGTTGTTCTATACCTTATTTATTGTTTTCCAGTTTTTCCAGCAGTCTTTGTCAAATAGTGAGTTCTTATCCCAAAGGCTGGGGTTTAGACCGTGTTCTAATGTTACATACATAGGCTTACTATTAAAACTTTTCTTTCAATTACCCAGATTTCTTGGGGGTAAAAACACAGCAAGCCTCTTTCTCCCACGTAGAGGAAGTCTTTCTACAGAAAATAATATCCTAGAGGTGAGGATGGGGGAGGGGAGAAATAATGGGATAAATCATAGGCTCTCCTCTCCAGCCCTGATTCCCACTCATGATCATCCCTGCTCCTATTTTCCTCTCTTATAGCTTTAATTTTGCCAGGTTTTAACACACTTTCCAGAGAAAGCTCTGAGTCACAGATCATACCTTCCACCTGTAGTCTATTAATCTCTACTTCCATTAACATTGGCCTTTTCCCGTGTATAATTACAAGATCCATTAATCTTTCTTTAGCCTAGGCTCAGTCTTTCAAGATCAAATGCTCATTCACCTGGGTCTCTAATTGCCTAATAAGCATGGACAATTTATTTTCGTTCTCCTTTTCTTGGCAATGTAGCTTTTCCAAAGCTGTCAACAAGAGCCAAGGAATATTTTTATTTTTTCCCATCCAATTCTTCAGGCATTCATCGTGCCAATCCCACAGGGTGAATGGGAAGCCACTTTAAATGTTCCATGCTGTGTCTTTCCAAATGTTCACTATCTGAAGGCATGTTTCTGGATGTGTAACACAGGGATCTTCATGTTTGAAGGGAAGAAGAGAAGAAAAAGCAGGACTATGACCCTTTTTAGTTCTCTCCCACTAAAAACACTGACTGATAAGCATGCTGGGATGGGAAGAGCACTGGATAGAGTTGGGATACCCAGGTTTGAGTCTTAGTTCTGTCATTCGTGTGCTGCAGGACACAGGACAGGCCACTCCAACCTCTCTAGGCTTAGGTCTTCCCTCACCTAGAACACGAGAAGTTTGGACTAGAGGATCCTAACTGCTCTAATATTTTGTGATTCTTTGCCTATAGTCAGGGAAGGCTATTAGAAAGTAACTGGCTCAAGCTGTACATACAAAATGAGGATAATTTCTAATAAATTCTACTTGTGTTCCTAAGGTGAACTCTGGGAATTCATGTGTTTATAAATTAAGACATTTATAAATAAAACAAAAAAGTCTCCTTGTTTCAGTTACATGCTTTGCTATATATATTTGTACTTGATCAACTTGAGTACAGACACAGACATATCCCACAGATGCCTAATAAAGGAAATGACAAAGCTCCTTAATTTTTCATCTGCGCATCATCAAGCACTTGAATTTAACAGACTGACTGTTTTGATATAGAAGTTCAATTACATCATTCAAGGAACTGGATGTATTTAGCTAAGTGTGTTATTTGTGAGCCATAAACCTCTATTTATTTGGAAGTGATGGGGACACGGAAAATGATAAGGAACAAAGCTCCACTTCCCCTTTATTTTGACAAAAGTGCAGTTCATTAGTGAGTTGCCTAGTCCATTTAGTTTGTGGATGTCGTTTATGATATTTTAGTCCATTGTCTCTGCCCACTAGTTATTCATTACCATTTCCTGCACTCATCCGTAGAATATCCACTGGCATTTAAACTGAATAAATCTCTTTCACATGAGCCAGTCAGCATAAAAATTGAGAAAACTCATATTATTTTTATTATCTGGCATGTGGAATGGTAAATAATGACCACAAGGATGATATGACTGAAACAAATTCATTAGAGGAAATCATTTAATAAGCCCAACCTTTGATTGTATGGCTGCAAGCCATGGAACAATAGAGTCTCTGATGAACTGAAAATGAGTATGCCCAGAGGGCAATGGAGAGGCACATGGCGGGTGGGAACAGGCAGCCACACATTGCAAACAAGGAAATACGAAGAACTAGAGTAAATGATATCATCAAGGAAACACAGGAAGGAAAACGATGAGTTAGCCATGTGCCAAGTAAGGAATAAACAATGGACAATCTTTAGATACCACTGGTATATCCTTGAGATGTCAGGAGAAAGTGAGGGAGACCCCTAACAGATAGGCTAGGGATATCCTTGTAGCCAGTGAATGACATCAACATGGGGATGGGCATAGATAAGGGTTGCAGAGGATGGGGGTGCATTGTGGTTGGCACCAATGTATGAAATCACCAAATTGATGAGTTCGCTGATATATATATATATGAATTGAATATTAAGCTTAAAATATGAGGGAGCTAGGTGGCTCAGTGGACGGAGTTCTGGGCCTTGAGTTAGGAAGACCTGAGTCTGGCCTCAGACACTTGTCTGTGTGACCCTGGGCAAGTCACGTAAACTCTGATTGTCTCAGTTTACTCGCCTATAAAATGGGGATTCAAGTACTTACCTCCTGGGGTTATTGTGAAGATCAGATGAGATAACATTTGTAAAGTACTTCGCAAACCTCAAAGTGGTATATAAATGTTAGCCATTAATAATAATAATAGCCAACATTTACATAGTGCTATTACATGCCAGACACTGTGTTATTATTGTTAAATAGGACACACCATCCTTGGTGCAAGTCAACATGCCAACGTAACCCTATATACATTTTGGGACAGCTAGGTGGTGCAGTGGATAGAGTGCTGGGCCTGGAGTCAGGAAGACTCATCTTCCTGAGTCCAAATCTGGCCTCAGACACTTCCTAGCTGTGTGATCCTGGGCAAGTCACTTCACCTTATTTGCCTCAGTTTCTCATCTGTAAAAATGAGCTGGAGAAGGAAATGGCAAACCGCTCTAGTATCTTTGCCAAGAAAACCCCAAATGGGGTCACAAAGAGTTGGACGTGACTAAAACGACTGAACAACAACAAAAACACACATTTTTCCTCCCTAAAAAGTATCTGACGAAATCATTCCTGCCCAAATCTTTGCATGTGCAAAGGTCCCTGATTTGTCAAGCAAAAAGCAAAGAAAATAATATATTGACTCTGGATCCCTTTCAAACAACACACAAAAGTAATCTTAGGGAAAATTCAAATCTCCCAATTATCCCATGCAGATGAGCTAAAGCCATTAACATTGACTTCTGAGAAGCCATTAAATGAATCTGTTCATTTTTCAACTGGGAAAACCAGTTACCAAAACCTTGCCACCAGCCTCTTATTATCCGAAGTCAATGTTACTAGTTCCCTCATTTAAATCCCTTTGCTCTGTCACAGTGTTAAACATTAATTACAATGGTTATTTATTACATATCCAATGTTAATGGTACAAATAAAATAGCTTCCTTGCTGATTGACACAAGACAACCAGGGTAACTCTGAAAGAGACAGAACGAACACACACCCTTATCTCCGCTTCTCTCCCCTCCCACTCCCGGCAAGCTCCGGCTCTTAGGAGAAACAAGAAGCAAAGTAAAAAGCATGCAAAAATCATGAGAGCTCAGCGTTGAGAGAGACTGCAAAAAGAAAATATTAAAAAACAAAAACGACCATCACCAATGGGGTGTCTGAGCACTAAAGAGAGACACAGCCTCTTTTACAAAGAGACACCATTTGACTAGTATATCTGTAGAGGGCTGGTTTCTGTTTAATCACAGGACGAGATCTGTTAATTTTATAGACACAATGCCTTGTTCAGCACCATCATGGCTACCACTCTAGTTCAGGTCTTCATCACCTCTTGCCTGGGCCACTGCAACACTTAGAAATTATTTCACTACTCTGCCAAACTGATACTTCTCGGCACAGGTCTATCCCCTGCTAAAGGTTAAAATATCAGCTCCCCACCTTGGCATTTAAAGGCCTTCATCACCTGGTTCCAGTATGCCTTTCCAAGCTTAACTCATACTCTTCCCTTCCAATCATTCTCCTACATCATAAATGGTCTACTTGATGTGTCCGGTAAATGGCATTCCTTTTCCTGTTTTTGTGGCTTTGCAAAGACTTTTCCTCATGCCTCTCATGAATTCTTAGATTCCTTCATACATGAGCTCCAATGGGAAACCTTTCCTTTTCCTTCTCTTTTCTTGTCTACACACACACCTCCAACCTTCCACACAAGAGACAGTCAGTAGAGACTCTTAACTAGTTGTGGCCATTGGCCAAGAAGAGAAATTTGGGGAATACTCACTGTTTAAGGGACAATACGTAAAGAGCCAGAAGGTGAGAAGATGAATGGATGGGAGGGAATGATCAATTGAACAAAGTCACAGAGGAGGGGATGGGGTTGGGGTAGAGGAAGAATGGGTTCTTCAACATGTTCATAAAAGTTTTGGGCTTACTTCTGCATTCATTTCATTTATCCACATCTAGACTACTCACTGGCTGCATCAGTAGGTCACCATAGTGTTATTCTCATAAAGAACTGAAATATTTACTTAGAGAATGAAGAATCAAATATTATTTTTGGAAAGCCAACTAACTGTGAGAACATCTTTTCCTTCAACAGCTCTTTCTTTATTCTCTGTGTGTCTGATGTAGTTAAGTCCAAGTGGACTCACCTGAGTGGTTATTAGAATGAAATAACTAGACCGGTTTTGCCCTCTATCATCTGCTCTAATGGTGGCATAAGAAAATAGTTCATTTGCCAAAAAAGATTACAAATGTGTCCTTTGCAGATATAATTTTCATCAGGAGCAAGTACCTTGTTTCCACTTCAGACAGGTTCAAAAGCTTGTTTTTTTTTAATGCTGTGGTTATTAGTTCCACCACTGCATTAAAAAATTACTAATCTACAGCTCATTCTCCTTCACCCCAGAATCTGAGAACATGACTAATGCCAACAGTGTGGTGTAAAGTATCAAAATCTTTATTTATTGCTGAGATATTTCAAGCTCAGAGAGATCAAGAGACTAGCTTAGAGTCACATAATAAACAAGTGGTGACAAAGAATCGACAATTAAAAAACTAAAATTATCATGATGTGGGTACAAATGTTGGTTGACTTTTTTTCCTCTTAGAGAATGGGGTTGTGTGGTATGGGAGATAGAGTCTGGCTCTTGGAATTCAAAAGAAGTGGGTTCTGATCCTAACTCTGACACAACTAGTTGTGGCCATTGGGCAAGTCACTTAATTTCTCTCAATGTCAATTATTCTCATCTGTAAAATGGGGCTAAGAAAAAAGTAGGATTGTTGTAAGGTTGCAAATACTTTCGTGAATACTGCTCCCTCCCCTAACCTTAAACATAATTTACCCAGCACTGGAGTGAGACATAGGGCAAGAATCTCAAACATGCCTCACTACTCCAATAACCAGCCTGTTAAGCAGGACTCCAAAGATCCTTGTTTTGGCCATCAGGCTGGACTGGGACATCTGTACTGCTGTATGTGTAGCCTACCTCCACTTCCTTTTCACTTCTTTCTCAGGGACTGATAATCAAACCAACTTGATTCTTGTTTCTGAGAAGGGTGTCACAACTTATTTGCCTATGGTTCTACTCAGAATCTCTGTGATCCAATCATAGGCTGAGTAGGCTGAGGTTCCCTCCCAAACCCACCTATGTCAGACTCATCCTTCCAGAGGCTCTGCTGCACTCTTTAATCTTCTTCTGATTTGCCCCCTGGAATCCTGTTTTATTGCTAATAAACTACCCTCATATTAGACTTGTAACCTATCCCTAGAAATGATTTTGTCTTTACTCTTATGTATGTATATATACACATATTTACATATATATGTATATATATATATATGTATATAGTTGCTAGGTGGCTCAGTGGATAGTATGCTGGGCCTGAAGTCAGGAGGAGTCACCTCCCTGAGTTCAAATCTGGCCTCAGACACTTACTAGCTGCATGACCCTTGACAAGTGACTTTGCCCTGTTTGCCTTAGTTTCCTCATCTGTAAAAATGAGCTGGAGAAGGAAATGGCAAACCACTCTAGTATCTTTGCCAAGAAAACCCCAAACAGGGTCATGAAGAGTTGGACACAACTGAAAAAACGACTGCAATGAATATGTGTGATTATTGTTTTCCTCCAATAGAATAAAAGCTTTTTGATGAAAGGGGTTGTTTTATTACAGTGCCTGGTACATAGCAGCTACTTATAAAATGCTTTGCAAACCTCAAAGTACTACATAAACATTAGCTATTATTATTCATTTGAAAACTGTTAAAGTGGTGGAAACATGACCTAAGGAGCCTTTTAGTCATTTTGGAGCTAGTTGTCTGTGTGCATTTAGACCATCAACCGTCAGGGCAAAGGTCAAAACCAACCCAAATTAGGATAAATATGAGAAGACACTGTTTGCAATTATCTCAGCTCCAAGCTGAACTATTCAAGCTGGCTATTGACCCTGAAAAATGAGAAAAGGATAAATGTAAAAATACATTGACTCTGATTATCACCATTTCTTACAGCATTTTAATTGATATAACATATTCACCACAACCACAGAAGCAGAGAAATTGCTTCAGCTCACATATGCTATCTCCTTGTCAAGCACGGAGACATGGCAGCCAAGGGCGACTATCAGTTTCTGGTATACTTATTTGCAAGGCATTACAGTGGATAGCAGACCATCATTAGCAGCAATAGTTAAGTAGCAAAAAATAAACAAAAAACAAAAACAAAAACAACAATGGAAGGGAAAACGAGTCTGAAGAAGGTTTGGTGGATAGCCCAACTAAGCTAGATTATTTCCAGATAAACTTTAAAAAAGGAAAAAAAAAAAGAAAATGGAATGGATAAGCCAAGGTTTCGGTGGCATTCTTTTCTTATAACTGTCACCCTTTTCTTGTAATTGTCAATGCAGTCACTGAATTTGGCATCTAACACAACCCAGTATTTTATGTCTTACACGAGAAAGTAGAAATGGCACTAAAATGATGATGTCATTCTCTGTTTGGACTAGACCAACACAATTCTGAAAGCACCAAGGGATTAAATTTCAAGAGATCTCAAATTGGGGTAGACACTGAACTATTATAAAGAAGCCAGATGAAATTATTTTAAAGAAAAAAAATTTATCACCTCTTCTTAAGCCCCTGAGAAGGCAGAGTCTACAAGTGACACCTCCCTTTCATTTTTTCCCCTCCTCACTCTTCTTCTTAATTTGCTACAATCTGGCTTCTTACTGCATCGTTCAACTGAAACTGCTCTCTCCAAAGTTTCCAATGATCTCTTAACTGCTAAAGCTAACGTGCTTTACTTAATCCTCCTCCCTCTTGATCATTCAGCAAACTCTGACAAGGTCAATCACCCTCTTCTTCTGGACACTCTTCTCTCTAGGTTTCTGTTGACATTATTCTCTCCTGGTTCTTCTATCATCTGTTTGCTCCTTCTCAGTCTCCTTTGATGGATCTTAATCTAGGTAACACATGTTAAAGGTGGGTGTCTCTCAAAGCTCCATCCTACGTCTTCTTCTACAAAATTTCACTTGGTGATCTCATCAGTTCCCATCTCTTTGTTGATGAATCTCAGATCTACTTACTCAGTTCTAACTTTTTTCCTAACTTCCAAACTCACATCTGTCATTGGAGTATCCAAATGGATATCTCAAACCGGAGGACCTGAAAACATCTTAAACTAAACATACCCAAAACGGAACTCATCATCTTTCCTCCCTGGTTCCTTTCTTTTCTATAACTGTCAAAGGCACCACTATCCTCCCAGGCACCTAAGCTCTCATTCTCTCCTCACCCTTCCCAGATCAAATTTGTTGTCAACTTCTCGTCATTTCAATTTTTTTAATATCTCTCATATATAGCCCTTTATCTTCTTTTAAATTTTTTTAAAAAATCTATTTTTTTTCTAACATTTCAATTTATTTTTTTTTTTTAGCATTTTTTTTCTTTTTAAATTTTGAGTTCCAAATTCTCTCTTCCTTCCCATGGCCATTAAGAAGGCAAGCAATATGATATCAATTATACTTGTGAAATCTCCTTATCTTTTTTGACACTACCAGC
The DNA here is from genome assembly GCF_011100635.1 of Trichosurus vulpecula. NCBI lineage: Eukaryota > Metazoa > Chordata > Mammalia > Diprotodontia > Phalangeridae > Trichosurus > Trichosurus vulpecula. The sequence goes on along the minus strand of NC_050573.1, from coordinate 544,783,016 downwards.
ATCCTGAGTCAGACCCTCACCCCTGCACTATTACAGTAGCCTTCCAGTTGGTCTCCCTGCCTCAGGTATCTCACCACCGGGGTCCATCTTCTACTCAGTTGTCAAAGTGATCTTCCTAAAGCACAGTTCTGACTGTGTCACCTCTGTAGGCAATAAACTCAATTCATTCCCTATGTTTCCAGGATCAAATGGTAAAATCATCTGGTATTCAAAGTCCTTCATTACCTGCCCCTTCCTACCTTTCCAGTCTTCTTACAAATTACTCCCTCTGTATTCCCCTGCCTCCACCATATTCTGTGAGATGCAGTGACATTGGCTTCCTTGATGGTCCTTGAAGAACATACTCTTGCTCAGTGTGTTTTCACTGGTTTTCCCTCATGCCTAGAATTCTCTCATTCCTCATCTCCTGGGTTCCCTGAATAAATTCATGTCTCAGCTAAAATTCCACCTTCTGTAAGAATCCTTTAAAGCTAGTGCCTTCCCTCTGTTGACTATCTCTAATTTATCCTTTATATGGTTGTTTGCATGCTGTTGTTTGCATGATGCCTCTCCAATTGAACTCTTGGAGAATAGGGACTGTCCTTTTTTTCTTCATATCCTGAGTACTTAGCGCAGTACCTGGCATATAGTAGATATTTAATAGATATTTGCTGACTTGACCTCTCCAGGACCTTCCTTGGTTTTTCCATTACTAGTTCAAATTTCCTTTAAGTGATTTTGTTTTATCATTTACATCATTGTGTTCATAATGTTTATTATTTTCTTGGCTCTGTTCAGACTCAGATTCTCTATTAAATTCAGTTTGCTCTGCATCATTTTGTGTAAATTTTCCCACGTTTCCCCAAATTACAAATATGTCATTTCTTACTGCATGTAAGTATTCCATTATATTAATCTGATGTCATATTTTTTTCAGCAATTACCTAATTAATGTTCATCCATTTTGTTGCCATGCATGAATCAATGAATAAAAAACCACGTAATAAGCACTCCATAACAGAGACTGAGCAAGGCACTAAAAAAGTCAGAGGGTCCCTGACTTTGAGGAGCTCATATTTGAATAGGATGAGACAATATTTTGGGGGGAATGGTGACCAGAAGGGAGTTTTGGTTTGGGAAGTCACTAGGGTTGTGAGTTAATCCATAGGATAGTCAATGGACACCATCTTTCCAAAAATAAATGTATTTTGATTTGATTTGTGTGCTCAGTACAAGAGTTTCAACACAGCAGTGATTTGCTCAGGGTCACACAGCTGGTAAATGTCTGAGGCTAGATTTGAACCCATGTCGTCCTGGCTCCCGCCTAGAGCCTTATCCACTGTGACACTTCGCTGCCTTTGGTCAGAAGGTCACAAAGATCATAAGCATTGGTGTTGGGGATTTGAATTCAGGTAGAGCTAGTTATTTTCAGTCTACCACTGACCCCATGTCCTCTGCGACAAAATCTTTTTATAGGAATGAGCTCTACAAGTTGACCAGCAAAACAGCAGATAGGCTGCTTTCTATAATTGTCTTCAACATCAAAAAAATTTATACCAGAAGCAGAATTACAACAAAATCTACAGGATACGAAGAAAAGACTCCTCTCTTACCCCAATTCATTCCCATCCGTAAAAATCTTATGAACCATAACCAGAGAGATCTAATCTCTACAGGGCTCACTTAGCTCTCTGCCTCAGCGCCAGACCCAGGGTAGAAACTCCCTTAGTTTCAGTGACTTCCTGAACACTTCTACCATGCAGGTGGGAGACACTTTTTCCTGCCCAACCATGTGAAGGAAAGGAGGGTAGAGTACAAATAAAGCTGGTTGAAAATATGCTGGTATGAGTAGTTTTCTGATGGAAATGGGACTGTACAATCACCTGGCCTTATCCTGTGCCCCACCACAAGGAGGTAGAGGCAGTTTTGAGTCCCGCTTTGGGAGGTGGTCTACCCATCAGGGAAAGGGATACTTATTTTAAAAATAGAATCATGAACAGCATGAAAAGGGCCAATGAAGCCTTGATCATTCAACACACATTTATTGAGATCCCACTGTGTGCAAGGTACTGTCTAAATGCTGTGATGCTTCACAGAGATGAGAAGCTAATGAGATTTGCAGCCCCAAGAAGCATTATAGAATTAGCTAGGACTGGAAGGGATAAGCGTTTTATAGTATTTCACAGGAATTGTATAGGCTTTGGAACCGTAAGGGAAGTTAAAGATCATTTAATTCAATCCCTCTCATTTATAGATGGAGAAACTGATGGCCAGAGAGGAATAACAATAGCAAAGTAGAAATTAGTTTTAAGCATATGTTGTTCAGGCTTTGAAGGAAGACCTTTCACCCGAATATTTTGGGATATAATGTTTAAGGGTGGAATGCCAGAAATATCAAGAGAAAATACCTAAGTAAAAACATGCTGCATAGGCAAATAAATCACCAGAGAGGATTCCAAAAACAAAAAGAATGAGTAAAACTGAGAAATCAAAGCATACTTAGGAAATATTATGGACACGAAGGACAGTGAACCCATAGTGCCTAGTGAAAGCCAGAATTCTGAGAACTCCACAGAGATCAAGGGAACAAGAAAACTCCATAAGTATCCAAGAGAAATAAGATTCATAAAAGAAGAAATTAGGAGTGAATACAGAGGAATAATATATACATACATGCTGAAGGTATCACATTAGAATATAAGTTCCTTCAGAGAAGAGACTCTGGCGGTTTTTTCGGTAACTCATTTTTGTATCCCCAGCACTTAATGCAGTGCCCAGCACATAACAGCACTTAATAAATGCTTACTGATTGATAAATATGTGAAAAGAAAATGGACAGGCTTTTCTAGACCATTTTCAATGGCAGACTGAGTTTTTATAATTGCCCAATTAGGAAAGGTGCAAATAATTTAAGATTCTGCTGTGTCAACTGTTTGTTGATTACCCACAAAAATCAATAAATAAAATCTTACTCAATGGAGCATAATGTAGCATATTAAAGACTTTCCCCAACAAGGTGACTTCCATGTATCTGTTTAGATCATATGAATTCCTTGAGAGATGCACCCACAAGCATAACATTGTTAAAGGATATTCTGATGATCAAAATTAAGTGAAGCATAAAACAGGAAACATGTGCTCATCAGAAATGTTTGCCACAGTCACTGAGGCTGTACTGTACAGAGTCCAAAGGAAGAGAAATTCTCCTGTAGGAAATTCTAGGTGCTCCTGTCCATGGATGGCATTATTCTGACTGTATCAAGCCCTCTGGTGTGAAATCCCATGACAGCTCAAAAAGGTCAGCTCCACAATTCATTCAGGAAAAACCACATGCATAAAGAATACCTCCTGCAGAAACTCTCACATATATTTAGTTGGCAACCTACTGAATTATTTCATCACAACAGCTATTTTGGATGGATACTGAAGATGGACAATGATAGGTCCATGATTGAATGGGAGGAAGAGAGTGGGAGTGAATTTGGGAAACGGTGAAGTGTTTTTTAACAATTCCCAGATGCACCTCGACCCTTATTTAGGTACATCATACTTTGGGGGCACTGTGATTATTGAGAGCTTTATAGCATGTTTAGAAAAAATATACTCATCTCTGTATCAGGGAGCATCCTGATCTGCAGGTAAAAGGCAGCCAGTGGAGATCATGGAATAGGGATGTGACAGATCAGAACTGTACTTTTGAAAAATCATCTTGGCAGCTAATTGGAGGATGGATGGAGAGACAAGGCAGGGAAACCAGATGGAAGGTTATTGCAGTAGTTCAGGCAAGAGGTGATGAAAGGCAAGACTAGGGTTGGGGCTGTGTGAGTTGAGAGAAAGAGATGTATATGATGGGTGATTAATGTACTACTGAGGGAACACTGGACTCCTAGGAGTTGCATTAGTGGGTGTGCAAGATAAGCTGCTTGAGTAGAGTATTAGACTAGTCAGTATTTGCTAGCAGGACATTTTAAATAATACCACTCCTCTGAATGAGTTGGTACAATTTCCAAAATTACGCGCCACTGTGAAGCACTAGTTTACATATTCTTCAAACTATAAGCAGTATTATGTAATGAAAACAGTACTTGGATTCGCAATCAGACTATCTGGGTTTGAATCCAAGCTCTGGTGAATTGGCCTAACTATTCTGGAAACTATGTTGGAATTATACTAAAAAAATTACCTTTCTCCTCACTCCTTTATGCCCCGAACCACTACTGGGCATATAGCACACACACTTTAATAGCTTAAAATTATACTAAGACTTTTGGGATACCTTGTATAGATAAAGGAGAGAGAGAGAGAGGGAGAGAGAGGGAGGGAGGGAGGGGGAGAGAGAGAGAAAGAGAGAGAAAGGGAGAGAGGGAGAGAGAGAGGGGGGGAGGGAGAGGGAGAGAAGTGATAGCACCTACACACACACATCTCAACACTTCTTGCAGTAGAGAAGAACAGGCTGGAATGTGGGTGCTCATTGAGAGGGAAATAACTGAATACATTGCGGTATATCATACACAGAGAGCTAGAAGGGATGTCAGAAAGCACCAAGCCCAATTCCCACAACCGTCTAGGTAGTTAGCAGCAAAGACCACAGGCATACCTTGAAGCTACTGAGGGTCTGGCTCCAGACTACTGCAGTAAAGCAAGTCACAAGAATTTTTTGGTTTCTCAGTGCATATAAAAGTTATGTTTACACTATACTGTAGTCTATTAAGTACTCAATAGTATTATATCTAAAGAAGAATGTGTGTGTGTGTGTATCTTAATTAAAAAAAAACTTTATTGCTAAAAAAAAATGCTAACAATCACCTGAGCCTTCAGTGAATTGGGATCTTTTTGCTGATGGAGGGTCTTGCCTCCATGCTGATGGCTGCTGACTCATCAGGGTAGTTGTTGCTGAAGGTTGGGGTGGCTGTGGCAATTTCTTAAAATAATTCAACAGTGAAGTTTGCTGCATTGATTGGCTCTTCCTTCTATGAAAGATTTCTCTGTAGCATGTGAGGCTGTTTGATAGTATTTTATCCACAGTAGAACTTCCTTCAAAATTGGAGTCAATCCTCTCAAACCCTGTCGCTGCTTTATCAACTAAGTTTATGTAATATTCTTCAATGTTGTTGTGTCTCAGGGAATAGGGAGACCTTTGGAGAGGGAGAGAAATGGGAGAGCTGCCAGTAAGTGAAGCGGTCAGAACACATATAGCATTTATTAAGTTTGCCATCTTACACGGGCAAGGTTCATGGTGCCCCAAAGCAATTATAATGGTTTAACACCAAAGATCACTGATCACAGATCACCATAACAGACATCAAACTAATGAAAAAGTTTGAAATATTATGAGAATTACCAAAATGTGACACAGAGACATGATGTGAGAACATGCTGTTGGAAAAATGGTGCTGAGAGACTTGCAGGGTTGCCACAGATCTTGAACTTGTAAAAGAAATGCTGTATTTGCAAAACGCAATAAAACGAGGTACACCTGTGTACTGGAACCTAAGGTCTCTGAGGATCAAGCCATTGTTCTTTTCCCTGAACCATGCTGCCTCTCATGAATACAAGATGAATATAACAAAATACTGCAGCCATAAGAAGTGATAAATATGAAGAAGTATAAGAGAAACTTGGTAAAAATTATCTGAATTGATGTGGACTATCACAACGTAAAAGAAAATACTAAAAACGACTTTAGAACTTCAGTTGTGACTTCAAAGGACTGAGCTGAACATGTATGTCACTTCACAGCAGAAGTGGACTACAGAATTTGAATAAGGCATGCATTTACAGATACAGACAAAGCATTTATTGGCTTTGTTTCACTTTTTCTACTTGTTACAAGGAAAGTGTCTTGGGAAGTGACTGATATGATATGTGTGTGTGTATACATACATAAACAATAATATTTCAAAAGAAAAAAAGAATCCAAGCCCTGTGCTCTCCAAGCCTCAGCTTCTATAAAATGACAGGGTTGGATGTGCTGATTTTTTCTCATCCTAAAATCTTGGGGTTTTTTTTTTGGTAGGGCAATTGGGGTTAAGTGACTTGCCCAAGGTCACACAGCTAGTACATGTGTCAAGTGTCTGAGTCCTCCTCACTCCAGGGCAGGTGCTCTATTCACTGTACCCCCTAGCTGCCCCCTCATCCTAAATCTTATAATCACCTTGGGTAATTTGTGGAATGACTACTGAGTTTTATTCTGAGGATCATTTGGAAATGATACTAAAACCCTTACATTTTATTTCAATTTTTGGTTAAAACAAATCTTTCTCTTCCTGAATTATAATCCTCAATGTCAATCAAAGGTACTTGGGACAAGTTTTCATGGCTCTTGAAAACTGGGAACAACTTGAAAGTCTGTTATTAGTAGTGTACATTTAATTTGCTTTCTAAATGAAAACTGCTGGCACATATTAGGTATCAAATGCAGAATGCTTCACTCTAAAAAGTCAGTTTTTAAGAGTTTCCCAAACTGGACAGGAAGCTCACATATTCCCTTTCTGTGGGCTACATTCAGAAATGAAACAGCCTTACTAGAATATTATGCATATTCAATGAATGTTAGGGTTAAACATGTGCCTCAGTTTCTTCATCTACAAAATTATGGAAACTGAACTGAATGGCCACTTCTAGCTCTAAATCTCTGATTCTATGATTAGAGACTCTCCACAAGCTGGATAAAAACAACTCAGAATTGACAACCAAGAGAAAGTAGAAAATTTAGGGATATCCTGAGGCTGACTTTAAGGTACTCGGCCCAGAGCTCAGTCTGGGATGTGAACAGCTGTTTGGAGGGTATCTTGCCCACAGCTGTGGTGTACCCCTTCCTTTTTTCAGGGAGACTGATGGGCTCACACAGAGAACCAAGTTCCATGTCTCGGCTGCCCCTTCTGAGTGAATGGGAAGTGAATTTAAGAACCCACCTGGTAATGAGGTCTGTGGCTGTGACCACGCAATTTGTTTCTAGAAAAGCTTCAATGGGAATTTCAAAATTGCATAGAAACAGATGCTCTCCTGTCTAAAATGCAGGATTCCCGCTGGTGGAAGGGTAGGTGGCGTGCAAGGCTGATTAAACTTACAATATCCTTCTGTTCCCATTGAGATCCTATATTGTTTCCCTCTGTAAGCTGTGTGGGTTGCTGGGCTGTGAAATCAGATCCTCAGGATCTGCCCTCTGCTGCTGGGACTCATCAAAAGCCAAATGTTCCTAATGTTTTCTGGCATTGGGGGGATTTTGGCCAATGGCTGCACGCTCATGCTGCTGGATAGGGGAAACATGGTACTGGTCAAGACTCTTAGGAGAGTTTAAAATGTTTCTTGCCTGCCTCCTCTTGAAGGCCTCAGCTAAATAATGGTAGCCAAGTTCCAAGAGAAAGAGTAAGTCATGACACCAAAAAGGCCTGGCAGCACCATTTGACACTTTACAACACGTGTGACTCGGAAAAGTGTTGACAGGGACTGCGCTGACTTCATGGAATGTGGGTTGTAGTTTTCCAGGAGATAGTCACCCATACAGAACTCAGACACTACAAATGTGGAATGGATGCTTCCACTGGAAAATGCAAGGCATTTCTTTTCACCAAACTTTTATCTTTTTAACAAACCCTCCCTCCTTTCCATGATGTCAAAGAACTTTGAAAAGAGACAAAGCACTGTAGAAATTCAAAGCAACAATAATAACAATTCGGATTTATGCCTTCTTTTGCAACAAATCCCTCCTCTTTCCAGTAGCCTAAGGTTTCACGTATGAAGAGATCCGGGACAATTTAACAAAATTTAAAGCAAACCATTGCAAAGAAGGATGGAAAGACAGGCATTTCCTTATGCCCCGCTGATTGGCTTTTCTTTTAAAAGAAAGCAAGTTAACGACAAAAACCAAAACCCTCAACAAAAGACCAAAACTAACATCATTCAGCATCCTTCAGACTGCTACGAGCGTTACTTCTTCTCTTTACAGAAGAGTAACATTTCTAAGATGTCTGCAGTGCTTCGGTTTACAAGTACTGTGGTTAGAGCTACTGGGAAAGGCAATCACATTACATTAATTAGTCCTCATTAGCCTGCTAAGCTCTTCTACCACTTTCCTCTCCACAAACGAATGAAAACCCTCCTCAACTGTCACTTTAATTCAACAAGCATTTATTAAGCAGCTACTATGTGGAGACAGAGACAGAGAAAGAATAAGAGAGAAAGAAAGAGACAGTGAGTCAGAAAGAGAGACAGAGACAGATAGAGGGGGATGGGAGAGATAAAGAGAGAAATGAGAGATAGAGATGGGAGAAACACAGAGACAGAAGCAGAGACAGAGAAAGAAAGTGATAGACAAAGTCAGACAGGGAGATGGATGAGAGATAGGGACAGGAGAGAGGGATGGGACAGAGACAGAAAGACAAAGAGAGTTAGAGAGACATAAAAACGGGGTGGGGGGCAAAGAGAGAGAGAGAGGCAAAGGGAGATAGGAGAAAGATGGCAAAGAGCTAGTGAGAGAAATGGGAGAGAAAGAGAGATGAGAGAGACAGAGAGAAAGATAGAGACAGAAAGAAACAGTGAAACAGAGAGAGAGATGGGAGAGACATGGACAGAAAGACAAAGAGAGATGGAGAGACATAAAGACAGAGGAAGAGAGAGACAGAGGCAGAGAGAGATAGGGAGAAACAGCTAGTGAGACAAATAGGAGAAAGATATGAGAGAGAGGCAGAGAAAGAAACAGATGGAGGAGGGAGGGAAGGAGTGAAGGAGTAAGAGACAGAGAAAGACAAAGAGTCAGAGATGGGAGACAGGAGAGATGGAAGAGAGGGATGAAAGTGAGGAAGGGGAAGAAGGAGGGAGAGGGGAAGAGACAGAGACGGTCTAGGGTGTAGGACAGAGTCCAGCTGGCCTCCAGGTCAGAAAGACCTGGGTTCAAGCTCCACATCTAATACATACTGCCTGTGTCACCCTGCACAAGTCACTTAAACCCTCCTCAGTGCTTTGGGCAGCTCTCTACTACTGTAAATCGTGGAGAAGGTCCTGCTCTGGCAGAACAAGTTCTTCATGGGAATGTCTCTATTACTCCCAGATGAAATCGCAGGTACAACACTCACATGTCAGACACTATGCTTGTTCCTGGATATCTAAAGACAAAACCAAACCAATTCTGCCCTCCAGGACCTTATGCTCTCTTTTGGGGAGGGGAGAACAACATGTGCACAGAAGATTAAATACAAAATATGGACAAAGCAATTGTGAGGGCATTAGAAACTGGAGGTATGGGGGAGGATGGGCTGGGCTTCCTGTAAGAAGTGATGAAGAGGGAATATTCAGAAGGTCGGAGGATCAGGGCTCTAGATTTGGAAGGGACCTTGGAGACTATCTAGTCCAAATCCCACATTTTACGGATAAGGAAACAAAGGTTGATAGGTTAAGCTCACTCAAGGTCACCCGGGGAGTAAGGATCAAAGGTGGGATTTGACCTGCGAGCAAGTATATTTTCTGCTGTCCCCCAGAGAAGGGGAGCTCGTGCAAATGGTGATAATGAACACCAACTAGGTCAATTTGGCTGGACTACAGAATGTAACGCTGGAAAGGTATGCTGAAGCCAGACTGGAAAGGATTTTGGAAACCAAAAGAGAAGTTTGCATTTGATCCTACAGGAAAGAGGGGGTCATGGGAGTCTCTAGATTAGAAGAGAGACATGGTCAGATCTTTGCATTAGGAATATTAGTTCTGAAGTTGTATGTATGGAAAAGGGACTGGTGAAGAGAGAGACTAGAGGCAGAGAGAACAATTAGGAAGCTACTGTAATAGTTCAGGGAAGGGGTAATGAGGTTTTGAAATACAATGGAGTTGTGTGACTGGAAAGGAGGGGAAGAATCTGAGATATATTAAGGAAACAGGAATGAAAGCCAGGGAGAACTGCAAGGGAGTTCCAGCATCCCTGGCAATCGGGAGCCAGGACGACTTTCCAAACTGACATGTCTTTTAGGGCGACAACCTTCTTGGAAATTACACTGAAAAACCCAACAGGTGAATAATGCGAATGTCACTATCCCTGATGAGGAAAGGTATCCAGCCTGGTAAGCTTAGTACATACCTCCCCCCTCACCTCCCCCCCCCCACTTTTAGTACTTATTGGCAAACCTATAACAGTAGTTTATTATCTGACAGTTGCAGAAAGAGATAAAAAGAGAGAGCTGAGCAGATCGTGGGATACCAAGGACCTTCCTCAGCATCTCCAGGAATTCAGGGCTGCCATCCAAATATCATCTGAACAGATATTCTTATTGCAGAATGTTAGGATAGCTTTTTGCCTTGGTGGTTCTCATCCAGGCATAAATTAGACTCCCCTCAATTAGAGTCCCTATTCATTGAATCACTACAAAATATTTTTTAAAACCCTAAAATTTTCTCCTGGGGACTGGTTATCAAAATTGTGATGTACCCAGATACAGAATTCTAAGACTCAGATCTATAACTCTCATAGGTGGCCTCAACGTGATTCTATTTCAGCACACTCACAGGTCATTTCTCAATTCAGTACCAATCTCCATGGCTCTATGGGGCAGCTAGGTGGCGCGGTGGACAGGGTGCCAGGCCTGGAGTCAGGAAGACTCTGAGTTCAGATTTAGCCTCAGATACTTACTAGCTGAATGACTACCTGAGCAAGTCACTTCACCCTGTTTGTCTCAGTTCCTCAGTCTGTAAAATGAGCTGGAGAACGAAATAGCAAACCACTCCAGTATCTCTCTACATACAAAACATCCATGAGAGCTTATTAGTTCCTTCCTTGGTATCTCATTCTGTTTGTGTTTGTTCATTCATCCGTGTATTTGCAAATGCATTTTTCTTTTAATGTAGTCTCAGTAAGTATATATACTTATGCTTTCTTTATTCTGTACTACCTTAAATGAGGCGTTCCAAAAGTCTTACAACTATATTTTCCTTATTTTCATTGTTTTAATGATGGTATAGTATTCTATTACACTGCTATGCTACAATGTATTTAGTTATTCACCATTTGTTGGGCAATGAAGCTGTCTATAGCACTTTGCAATTAAAAATAATGTTACGTATGCATGTATGTGTGCATGTATGTATCTGTCACCTCTCTCTCTCTGTCATTTTTTTTTTCTTTAGGATAACAATAAGGATATGATCCTAATGAGATTGAATCAGAGTACAATTATTTTTCTGACTCTTGGACACTGTCAGAAAATCTCTGAAAAAGGTTCTAATTTGTAGTTCAGTACCTAGGACAGTGCTTTGCACTAAGTAGGTAGTGACGTATGCAAGAGTGAGTCTATGTCTTTAGGATTGATTCACAAACACTAGTCTTTCTATTCAAGTTATATTTGCCAATTTGATGGCTGTAAAGTGGTACCTCAGAGTAGTTTAAATTAGCATTCACTATGTATGTGTATGTATGTGTATATATATATGTGTGTGTGTATATATATATATATATATATATATATATATATATATATATATATATATGTAAAAGAGAGAGAGCAGACACAGGGTGAGTTGAAGATGAAGGGAAGATATCTAAAAGAAATAAAATGAAATTAAGGGATGAGAGAGTAACATACTGAGAGAGGGAGATAGGGAGAGATAGAATGGGGTGGATTATCTCGCATAAAGGTGGCAAGATGAAGCAGTTCTATGGGAAGAGGGGAGAGGGCAGGTGAGGGGGGAATGAGTGAACCTTGCTCTCATCAGATTTGGCCTGAGGGGGAATACCATACATACTCAGTTGGGTATCTTACCCCACAGGAAAGAAGAGGGAGGAAGATAAAAAAAAAAATAAAAGGCGGGGGGGGGGATGATGGAGGGGAGGGCAGATGGGGGTGGAGGTAATCAAAACAAACACTTTGGAAAGGGGACAGGGTCAAGGGAGAAAATTCAATAAAGTGGGATGGTTTGGGAAGGAGCAAAATGTAGTTAGCCTTTCACAACATGAGTTGTGGAAGGGTTATACATAATAATACATGTGTGGCCTAGGTTGAATTGCTCAACTTCTTAGGGAGGGTGGGTGGGAAGGGAAGAGGGAAGAGAATTTGGAACTCAAAGTTTTAAAATCAGATGTTCAAAAACAAAAAAAGTTTTTGTATGCAACTAAAAAATAAGATACACAGGCAATGGGGCGTAGAAATTTATCTTGCCCTACAAGAAAGGAAGGGAAAAGGGGATGAGAGGGGAGGGGGGTGATAGAGGGGAGGGCTGACTGGGGAACAGGGCAACCAGAATATAAGCCATCTTGGAGTGGGGGGGAGGGTAGAAATGGGGAGAAAATTTGTAATTCAAAATGTTGTGAAAATCAATGCTGAAAACCAAATATGTTAAAAAAATAAATTGCAAAAAAAAAAAAATTAGCATTCACTAATTATAAATGACAATAGGTTTTTAAATGAAGTGGAGACAATTGGAATATCACTTCTCTCTTACTCTCTCCTATGTATGGAAGAGATTCAAGCAATACAACAAGAAGAAAAAAATTTTATTCTACATTTAAAAAAAAAACTTTCTCCTTAAAACCCTCTGAGAAAGATCATCCTTTTCCCTTGGTGGGAGGTTTATCTATCACTCGATGTATTTTTAAGGGATTTTTGATACTATAAAACTCTAATGACCGAGTTTTAGAAAAACATTCTCCTAGGGAATACCTACTTGATGAGAACCGGGAGAGTGGCCAGGCCTGGAATCTGAGCAGGGAAAAGTTGAATAGTGATTGAGAACTATTAATCTTTCTCTCTGCTTTGCAAATGAGCTGAAGGCAACCAACCCTCAGACAGGAAACAGGACTTGGTGGGACACCCAAAATGTTCAGGCTTTGAAAGAGGAAGAGACAGGAAGGCTACTTCTGGTCACCAGGGCCACTCAGTCCCCTGGAGTTCAGTTTTCCTATCTATTAAATCTTGAGGTTGGATTAGAATTAGAGGTTCCCAAACTTATTTGGCCTACCGCCTCCTTTAAAAAAATTTATTCAGTGCCCCCCTGGAGTTAGGTTAGGCTAACCCTTATTTTTATTCGATGCCCCCCTCAATTACACCTGAGGCTATTACTGCCCCCCTGGCTTGCTCCGGCGTACCCCAGGGGGAGGTACCGCCTATTTTGGGAACCTATGGACTACATGGTCCCTCCTGGCTCTAGAACGGAGTGATTCTATGATTCAAAAGGGCTGATAGTAATGTGACTCAAAGGTAACATTTGTCATTGGAGTTCACATTAAACTGGGAACTACTTGAGGAAAGCTGTGATATTTCTTTCACTTTTCTTTGTATCCCTGGCACTTAGCAAAATGCCTGGCACATACAAGAGAATAGAAAAATAGCTAACATTTAGATAATGCTTACTGTGTGCCAGGCCCTGTGCTAAGTGCTTTATAATCACCATCTCATTTGATCCACACTGGGAGGTAGGGGCTATTATCATCTCCATTTTACAGTGGAGGAAACTGAGGCAAACAGAGGTGAAGTGACTTGCCCAGGGTCATACATATGAAGTGTTGGGCCCAGAGTTGAACTCAGATCTTCCTGACTTCAGGCCTGGCTCTCTAGCCACTGTTACCACCTAGCTGCCTGGAAACAGTAGGTACTTAATAAATGCTTATTGACAGGCTGACTCACTACAGAGTCTGGGCCTAGAAGCTGCCTTAATACAACATGTTTCACAGAAGGAAGAGCTGAGCTAAGTATTCAATTGGTGAATATGATTCAGGCAAACCAAAGTGATTGAAGAGAAATTAGTCAAATGGCAAGGGCTGGGTTTTCAGGGGCCAAGATTCTTTTAGGAGAAAGGCCAAAGACATCTCTGTAAGGTCAGTGCAGGGGAAGTGAGGCCTGACAGTGGAGATAGGAACCCAGGGGGGAAAAGAGTTGGGCATACCAGTGGACTCGGCTACTGCCTGGGTCACTTACCTCATATTTTTCCCTCTTCTTGGGACACTGATTTACCTAACTCAAGGAGGCGGGGACAGTTTTGGCAAAAATCTACATAGACGTCACAAGGTTTTCAAGGACAATCTATGGATATGTGTTTTCATAGATGTGAAGTTACCCCCTCAAATGATGCCAATGGTCACCAATACACAAAAAATGGGTTTCAGTGGAATGCTCCCAAGAAGTAAATAGATGGAAAATGCTGTTGCTTATTTTGGAATGACTACAGAGAACTTTGTGCATCTTCTGTAGTGAATATATATACAGGATAGACTACTAAAAAATGCAGGCATTAACTCCTATTCTTTTACCTGCCAAGGCTGGAATCGTGACTTTGTTCCACTCCCAAGGCTGGTCGTACTCATCTGCAGGCCTGTCGTCATCCTGAGGCAGCTTGCTCTCTCGTAAACGCTGGCTGACCAAGCTTTCAGAATCTGAATCCACACCATTGCCTTCTGGTTCATAAGGTGTATCATATAACTGGACACCTTTATTCTGAGATTTCACGCTTTCTTGCCTCTGAAATTCTGCAGAGAAAAGAAACATAGTATTAATGTAATTTGATAGGAACCTGTTATGCAACCTTTACTTAACAAGCATTTATTAAACATCTATTTACACGCAATGCACTGCACTTGGTACATGGGATTAAAAAGAAGAAAGAACTTCATTTAAAGTTCTGGCCACTTCCCATCTTTCTAGCCTTTTAAGGCATTGCTCCTCCCTTAGACACTCTATGCTCCAGCCACACTAGCCTGTTGCTCACAATGCACACACCGTACAGTGTTCATTCCCTCTCTCTTACACCTTTTGCATAGGTTACCTCCCAAGCCTGGAAGGCTCTCTCAGCTCACTTCACACTCTCAGAATCCCTGGCTAGCTTTGGGACTCAGCTCAAGGGCCACCTCTTTGTGGAGGCCTTTCCCCATCCTCACAAGCGACAGTGCCATCCCCTCTAAGACTACTTCCATCTACTATGTAAAGATGAATGTATTGATTTCTATACATTTATGTGCATAGGTTATTTGGGTTTTTGTCTTGTGTGTAGGTTATTTGCATAACGATTTATTATATACTGTTTCCTCCATTAAATGTAAGTTTCTTGAGAGCAGGGATTATTTTTTGCTTCCCCTTTGGTACAGTGCCTGGAACAGAGTAAACATTTAACAAGTTCTTGATTGATGACTGTTTGCTCTAGAGATACTTACAATATACAGATGGAGAAACAACTTCACAAATAACTGATATACAAGAGGAAGGGAAATTAGTGCAAATGAAAGGTCTGAGATTGATCCTTTATAATATCAAAGTAGCACAGGTTTTGCTATCTTCACTGTCAGTCAACCAGCACTTATTAAATAGCTATCACATGTACAGGGCAGCTAGGTGGCACAGTGCATAGAGTGTTGGGCCTGGAGTCAGGCAGGCTCATCTACCTGAGTTCAAATCCAGCCTTAGACACTTACTAATTGTGTGACTCTGGGCAAGTCACTTAACCAACCCACTTAATCCTCATCTGTCAAATGAGCTGGAGAAGGAAATGGCAAACCACTGCAGTATAAGAAAACCCCAAATGGGGTCACCAAGAGCTGAATGTGACTGAAAAACAGCTGAAGAACAATTATGTACAAGGCAGAGTGCTAAGTGCTGGGGACCCAAAGAAAGGGGGGGAAAACAAACAAACAAACAAATAGCTTCTGCTTCCCAAGGAGTTCACAGTCTAACAGGGGAGAGAATAACCAATAAACATTTATTGTGTGTTGTAAGTATGTGCCAGGCACTGCGATAAGCACTGGGGATACGAAAAGAGACAAAGGACAGCCCCTGCCCTCAAGGAGCTTACAGTCTAATAAGGGAGCCAAAAAGGAAACACATTGCACAAAGTAAGCTACATATGGGATAAAAAGGAAATAATTAACAGAGGTAAAGACATAATGTAAACAGCGATGTACAAGAGAAATATATACAGGATGAACTTGGGGCAGTAGGCACTAAAGATTAACTAAGGACGATTTAGGAAAGACTTCTTGAAGAAAGTAGGATATTAGATAAGACTTGAAAGCAACCAAGCACCATAGGTCTCCTGAGCTCATGTTTGTCTAGGGTGGATAGCTAGAGGAAATTTACCAGGTGATCAGATCTCGATTCTCATATGTGCTAGCTATATGACCTTCTGGAAATCATTTAACCTCCACAGAACTCAGATTTCTCATCTTTAAAATTTGAGGCTTGATCTATCATACTCTGATTTCTGATTTTCGTATTTAGAAATATTTTTCAAGAAATTTGTCACCTCTGTGATCGTACAATTCCACACTGAAAATAACAGCAAAACCTTTTTTATTCCAAATGGCTGGAGAATAGAGTATTATGGTTAATTGAAGGTTCTGGTAACCAAACAACTGTTATTGTTAGTCCTTCATTTTGAAGAAGACCAATGACATTTGTTTGTGAATTGGGTTTAAGTGAGGCAGAGTTGTACAAAGTCTTTAGCCGCACTCTCTTTTCAGAGTCATCGAAGTCTGGAGGCAGACAAAAGCATGATGACTGGTGATGGCCTGGCATATAGTAGAAGACCCTGGTGTCTTTGATGCTTGACCAGGCTCTAAGCATTCCACAGTGCTGGAGTCAGCTGCCTTTGGAACAAGGTGGGCCCATTTTTCCACCAGGAGAAATTTTCACATTTTCACATGCTTGGGGTAGACAACCCTGTAACTCATCAGATTTGAGGTCTGTTGATTACCCTCAACCTGGTTTAGCCTGTCTGCCAAGACAATTTTACCAGGGTATGGCCACTGTGCATGATACAGCTTCTTGGAGCCACAGATGAGAGCTGGATGACCAGTTAAGACACCAAAAGCGGATAAGCACCTCTGAAAAGGGTTTGGCAAGGCATCACACCAGAGGTACTAATCCTCCCTGAACACCCCATAAACCCCCTACCAAACAATTGTACGTATACATTATTGTACAGCTGGCCTTGCTATCAGGAAGAATGAGTTCAAATACCACCTGGCTGGTAAACATGGGCAAGTCACTTTTAACTTTTTGGTGTTCTTCAGTTATTTTTCAGTTACATCTGATTCTTTGTGACCCCATTTGGGGTTTTCTTGGCAAAGCTATTGGAGTGGTTTGCCATTTCCTTCTCCAGTTTGTTTGACTGGTAAGGAAACTAAGGCAAACAGAATTAGGTGAGTTGTCCAGGGTCACACAGCTAGTAAGTGTTGGGGGGCAGATTTGAAGTTATCTTCCTGATTCCAGACTCTGTGGACTACTCACTTTGCTACCTAACTGCTCAACCTCTCAGTATCCCAGGGCAGAAATTCTCTAAGCCTTTTCAAGCTGTAGAGGGCCTTCATTGGTAAAGGGAAAATTTATCAGGAGCTCTCTACTTTGATGAGGTCAGAGGTTCAGTTAAAAAAAAAAGTCCATAGTATTACTGATTTTCAAAAAACTAAAGTGCAGTAAAAAACATATTCTATAGAAGCAACATCTACTGAGACTGGAAAATCCTTGCAACAAAAGGAGAGAAAGAGGGAAGGGGGAGAGAGAGAGAGAGAGAGAGAGAGAGAGAGAGAAAGAGAGAGAGAGAGAGAGAGAGAATATATCCTAGAGACTTAATTGGATTAGGAGGGGGAGGGAGAACTCAGACTCAGACTACTCAGCACAAGTCCATGGCTATAGGTTAACACATCCTCCAGCCCCTGCAGTTCAACCCAGAAAATTCAAAGGTAAAAGAGTTTCAATGAATCGGTCAATGCTATTTCTTTCCTGAATATCTTTTCCATGCTATTGTTAAGTAAGCTTCTTTTGTCAACTGTTATATAGTTCCAACCCTGAGCCTAAACAATCATATTGGTTTTGAGTTAAGCCTGGTCCAGAACATCATAAACTAATAAAGATATACAGAATATAACTAGCCTTTAATAATTCATTGATTTTATAGGACCTCAGCATCATCATTAAAATAACCAATTGTTTTTGTATGTTACTATAAAAAAATTAGTCTTACTGTTTGGATTCTGGATAAAACATCATTTATTATAAATGTTTTAAGAATGAAAAAGTTAGCTTGGCCTTTTAAAAGTTGCCTCTTCACTACTCCTAGAGATCATAGTAGTGTTTATTTACAACCATTTATCAAGCACCAGTATTTATCAAGCACTTACAGATTGCAAATACCTAAGCTGGTTACTGGAGAAAGATAGAAACAAAAAAAGCATGTGGCCCCTGTCCTCAAGGAGCCTACAATTTACTAGGAGAGAAAAGATACATACACAAATAATTAGAATACTGCCTTTGTGTACTTATATTTTCTTCATCTGCTATGTTGTTACCCTAAAGTCTAACTCAAATGCTCTGCCTTCCAGGAGGCTTCTGCTCATCCCTTCCAGTCTATAATAACTTTTCCCCTCAGACCTCATGTAGCACTTTATTTTTGAATTCTCAAATGTATTTATCATATAATATTGTACATTTGAGCTATCAGCTCTAGTGTCTTATCCTCATACTATAACAATAAATATCTTGGGAGTAAATAGTGTCTCACCCAGATTTTTCTCTCTGCCCCAGGGCCTAGAAGAGGAAAAACAAAAACAAAAAAACCCAAACAAACAAACAAAAGGCTTAAAATTTCAGCTAAGAAACAAATCTAAAACAATCTCTTGCCTAAGACTTCAACTAAAAACTCTGTCTGCTGTGCTAATACTAATATATAGGAGACTACCCTAAAAGGAGGAAGAATTGGAGATTAAGTTAATTGTGAATAGGCTTATCTGACTTAGTAATTACTAACTATGAATAATAGAGTATTTGAAAAGACAAAACAATTTTGTGATTTCCAAGTACATGTTTAAGAGATTGCTAAGAAAAAGTTTCCAAACAAAGGTTCATCGACATACACACCTACAGCCTGACAGATGTGGCTGAATCACCTGAGGATGTGAGGATGGCATTTTCATGCCTACATTGGTATGTTGATACAAGGTGGCAGCTGCCAAAAAAGGCCTTTTTTTGTGGCATAATGTATGTGAATACTAGTTTTCTGTTTCTTGGAGGATCTGACACCTTTAATTTTGGGGAGATGGCTTGCATTTTGCTTCCTGATCAAGAATTAATCCCCTAGCCTGAATCTCAGTACCTACATCTGTTTTTTCCCCCTCCCACTTACACTAACTCTTTGGATTATGGTGCTATGCAGACAGCCTTGTATACCAAACTAACCTGGTTTGGCCTGCTTAGCTCCTGATTTGAACTACATTCCCAGCCCCAACCCATCCCAAACAGAGGTGGAGGAGAACCCTTTCCCCTCCCAGTTATTTGCTTAATTCACTAGCACTAATCTAACCTGTCTTAGGCAGGATGTGACAATCTAGGGATCTGATGTAGGTAGGAATCATTTGTAAATGAATCTTAGAAAAGTGCTCAAAAATAGTTTGGGTCTAAATATAAAATGATGGAATCCTAGACAGCCAGAGGTAACTTCCTCCAAATTCTTTCTCAAAAGACAAATAACTTCTAGAACCATTCGTTTATTCATTCGTTAAACAATTATTGAACACTTTCTATACATCAGACACAGAATCCCCAATATAGTGGAATCTCTTTTTGCATAGAAAACTGCTACAAAAGCAAAGTAAACTTTACTAGAGTTCCTGATCAAACTTTTAAAAAATCGAATTAGTTTAAAAACAAGAGCCTTGGGACAGCTAAGTGGCTCAGTGAGTAGAGCACTGGCCCTGGAGTCAGGAGGATCTGAGTTCAAATCTGGCCTCAGACACTTGACACATTTACTAGCTGTGTGACCTTGGGCAAGTCACTTAACCCCAATTGCCCCAACTTCCCCCCTCAAAAAACCCCCCCCAAAACAACAAGAGCCTAGAAATTCAACAGTAGGACAGACTAACAGACCCAGCAGGTGATGCATGCTTCAGCCTAAACTGAACAACCCAAGGTCATGTATTCTTTTGGACAACAAAGAGCCAATCTCCTGTTAGTATCAACAAGGATTCATGTAAGTGCCTAAAAGAGCACCTATAAATAAATAAATAAAATGCCTATAAATCTTAGCTTACATATGTATAATAGGATTTTATGGCTTATAAAATGCTTTAAAATTTTTTTAGACAAAATCCCTTTGTATTGGGCAATACAAGATGTGGAAAAGGAGACCAAGGAAGGTTAACTGACTTGCCTGAGGTCTCACAGGTAAGTGGAAGAGCTGGGAATCAAATTCAGATCTCTGATTTGACATCAAGTTTTCTTTTCACTACAGCATGTTGTCTCTTCAGTTCTGGCCTACTGGCTACAAAACAGCTCAAGCTATGCACCCCCTGGGGCAGGGGCTCTGGGCAGGGGGGTGGGATGGCTACATGGGAGTAGCGGTAGGGGGCAGTGGTGGGATTCAGCCTGTTCCCATTGGTTTGGTAGGACCGGCACCTAATTTTAGGGGGAGTTCTGCAAGGGGTTGTTGGGGGTAGTGGAGCTAGCCTTCGCCTGCCTGCCATATCACCTTTGTGGGTGGCGCCTGGGCTGAGTGCCGTGGAAAACCAGTTCATTCATTTGAATCCCACCCCTGGTAGGGGGAGAGAGAGAACGTATCTGTGAACTCAGATGGGGAGAGAGTGACACCTTTATTTCAATATAATTAGTTTCCTTTGTAATCCTATATACTTTATTTTACGCATTTAAAAACAACCCTTCTGAGAAGGGCTCTATTATACACACGCAAGTTAAGATCTGTAGCTGTCTCTTAGACACTTATATGGTTCCTGTTGATACTGATGGGGCTTGTCTGCAGTAGGCTTTTTGTTGCCCAAAAGAACACATGGCCTTGGGTTGTTCAGTCTAGGCTGATGCATGTATGACCTGCTGAGTGTTACTCTCTCCTTCCGCTGAATTTCAAGGCTTTTATCTCTCAACTGATTTGATTTAAAAAAAAAAATTGGTCCGGAACTCTGGTAAAGTTTACCATACCTTTGTAGCGGTTATCTTTGCTAAAAGATATTCATTATATTGTGAACGCTGTGTCTGGTATATTGAAGGTGTTCAGTAACTGTTTGATGAATGAATAGGTGCCAACACAAAAAATGTTAAGAATCCCTGCTTTAAAGACTGGTGTTTTATAATTTACCATGAGTGATGTTTTATAGATCTCATCTCTCAGGGTGACATGTGGTCAAACATTAAGACAGGTCGCAGGAAAAATATTGAATAACTGAGTATTGCATATTAAATAATAGTTTTTCTTTAGGTAAATTGCTGTCTGGTTACAAAACTCTGGTTAAAGTGAACCTTGATAACTTATTCTTGTTAAATTCTATTAATTCTGACTGTCTGACTATATCTTATATATACTGTAAGCCACACATTTGCCACTGTTTAGTTTTTACAGCCTTTCTGAAATATTGTGCATGTCCAAATCTCAGGAGGGTAGCTGCAAAAATGCACTGAAAGCAAGTATGAAAATGTTCCTGTCTCTTCTTTACAGGACTTGTGAGCAAGATGCAGTGTGGCAGAACCTACCTCTCACACCTTGCTATCGAAGGTCCACGATTTTTCCTGCTAGAATGCTGGCGTGGTGAAAAGCAAAATCAAATATGAAAAAGAGTAAAGTTGATGATGGCGAAATCATCTTAGTGGTAAATATTTAAACATGACCCAAAGGACAGAACATTCTGAGTCAGATTCTCTACTAAATTCTTAAAAGCCCCCTAAGATGCATTTGCGTCGTATCGTTTCAAACTCGTGTCTAAAAATGGGCAGAAGTGAGAGGTGCCACAAGGTAAAAATGAAGGTGAAAAGTTTCCCAGTGATTACATAGTGGAACTGGACTACATTTCAGCTCAGAGGCTGCTGTCCAACTGTGTGGTTAAGACAGGCGAACCGTACACAAACCAACACTGTGGACAAATCATAAAGACATTACATGGGGATTCAGAATCTGTTAAGACAGAAGGTTCTAGTCTCGGTTCTGCTAATAATGCAGCTTTGAGACTCAATTTCCTCATCTCCAAAATGAGGGAGTGGGACCAGGTGCTTCTTAACCTGGAGTTGGCCCATAGACTTGTTTTTAAAGAAATGTTTTAATAACAATATTTTAATATAATTGGTTTCCTTTGGAATCCTACATAATTTGTTTTATAAACTTAAAAACCTTATTCTGAGAAAGGGTCCATAGGCTTCATCAGACTACCAAAGGGGTCTGTGACACAAAAATGGTCAAGAACCCATGGTCTCTAGACCAAGCGTCGGGAACCTGCAGCCTCAAGGCCACATGTGGTGCTTTTATTAAGGGGATTTGTTCTGTGAAGTTTGGATTCAGTTAAAGGGCTGCACTTGAGGACCTAGAGGGCCACCCGGTAGGTTCCTCACCCCTGGTCTAGATGGTCTTTACATTTCTTGGTTCTTCTATGATTATAGACACACCAGGAAAGCACAGTCAGAACTGGCACTCCACCAGAAAAGAGCAGCATCATTATATGGAATGGCATTGCTAAATGAAAGCTATTCAATAAAATGGGATTCTATTTGTATTCAAGAAAAATTCAAATTTTCAGTAATATATAAAAACTTGAAGTAAACAAATTTGGCTTACGTTATCTAAAGTAGTTTAGGAAACACTGATCTTTCCTTATTAACGTTTCTACTCATTAAGTAGGACTTGTGAAAAGTATGGTATAGTAGCAAGAAAGGAAGGAAGGAAGAAAACAAACATTTATTTAATGCTTACTATGCCATGTGCTGTGCTAAATGCTTCACAAATACCATCTCAGTTGATTCTCCCAGCATCCCCATTTTAAAGTTGAAGAAACTGAGGCAGACAGAGGTTACAAATTCACCCAGAGTCACAAAACTAGGCAAGATTGGAACTCAGGTCTTTCTGACTCCAGGCCCAGTACTCTATCCACTGGGCCACCTAGCTGTCTCTATAATGATCCTTGCCTTTGAATTTACAAGTTGTGTGACCACGGGAAAGTGCTTAACCTCCCTGAACCTCAGCTCCTCATGTGTAAAAAGCATATTTCCCATACAGAGTTCTATGAGTAACAAAAGCAATAAGGCATGTAAATGAGTATGTAAAGTGCTTTGAAAAATTTAAGGCTCTTTATAAATTTCACTTACTATTATTAATTGTTATTATTTGGTTTCCAAGGCAACACTCCATTATATATTGGATAAGGGGGCAATCATTTCCTGCCAGATAGTCAAATGTAGCCCTCTCTTCCTGGCTAACAATCTGTGTGGGCTTTCTTTATTGCAGATACCAACATCCAACAGTCCAGGAATCTATCTAATACAGTAGTCAGTGGTCATATGTTTTAAATCATGTTATTTTTACAGCCTATCTATAAATTCATAGAAAATGACCTTTAATACTGAGGTGGCAGGTGGCTATTTCATGCCTCTTAGTCAGAGTACATGAGCATTAAATTGACAGGGTGGATTTCTTTCTTTTTTTTTCCAGCCACTTCAGGAGAAGAAAGATTGTCACAGTGAAACTAGACAGAAAGACCCGAAATGTAATACGTGTCTTTAGTTTGCTTGAATTTTATTTTAACTTTAATCTTTATCCCAAATATTTCCATAAAAAGGAGCTTAAAAAAAGCTTCATTCCATTCAGGCAGGCAGTTGTGGCCAAGGCACCAGGAGTGTTTTCTCCATATTGTGAACTGAGGAAATCACAAAAGCACCTGGCCTTGATAGCTAGGTTTTTGTTTATGGTGAGTCCTGGAACAGCATTATCTCTTGGGGTTTAAGCATGGTCATTGAAAGGCCCTAGAGCTTCCACATAGAGACATACCTTAATTATTCAATATGGTTGGGAAGTAATAGCTACTTAAGGATAGGCCTTTTTTTTTTAAGGGTTGAAAGAGACTTTAGGGATTATCTTGCTAACCCCCTCATTTTATAGGAGGAAACTGAGGCCTAGATAGTCAGCTAAGTCAGTTATTTTGTACCCACAGAGCCCGTAGTACAAGGTTATAATTTAGTGGATTCGGGATATATTTAATCCACGTATTTCTTTCAGGACTGCAGACTGTAATTCCTCCACAGTATCTCATCTGGTTCACACAGGAAGTATTCATACATATGTTTAATTAATTGTCTCAGTTCCATGGATTCTGGCACTCCAAAGAAACCCAGGTTCCCAATCCAGCCTTCCTTCTGAGATGACCCTCTACCATGTACTCTTATATATTGTGTAAGTATATACTTGTTTGCTTGTTGTCTTCTCCACTAACTCTTTGAGGGTAGGGACCCAGTTTTTGTGGTTCTTTTTATTCCTAACATTTAGCACAGTATCTGGAACATAGGAAACCCTTAGAAATACTAGTTAATTGACTGATTTGTGTTTGTTTGGATCCCCTGAAAGACCCCACCCTTCTTTCCCCAAGAGAATATTTCTCACCCCTACCTCACCCTGGCAGGGGCCCCTAATCACCAGCTGTGACTGTTTCTGGCTGACTCCCTAAACAGGCTACCTTTCAGCTGAAAATGGGAGAGCTCATGGGCCATACAAGCTGCTAGCCCACCAGCAGAGGACATTAGAGACTGAAAACTTGAAGAGATAATTGGCCCAAATTGCTGAGGAACGGCATGGACTACAAGGCGCAAGGATTAAAATGCCTACTTCAAGGGGAGGCTGGAGTCAGATGACCTGAGCAACTGGCACCGGTTCTATTTTTCTATGGCCCTAGAGCTAAGAATGGTTTAAAATTTGATAAAACTCTATTTAAAAATGTAAAATCCATTCTTAGCTCACAGTCTTCATAAAAATGGCCCTAGTGCCTTTGTTTGGACTGTAGTTTGGTGACTTCTACACGGCATCCTGATCACACTTGAAGTCCCCTGGGCTCTTTCACCAAGCTCTACCCACAGGGGTTTCTCCAAGGATGCCTTGTAGCTTCTAAGCAGGGCCACAGAAAATAATTCCCTGCTGTAGAAGCTCCAGAAAATCTGTGCTTATAGCAGACGTTGTTAACAGCAGATTTTCTGGCTCTATTAGAGTCATGAGATAGACACACCAGCTCATTGGTTGCCCTAAGTAGGTATTTGGAATTACCTATCTCTGCCTCAGTAGATCAGTTTTCAGAGAGCTTGGCCCCATCAATCTATGCATAATTAATTACCCCGAGAAAAGAGAGAGAGAGAGAGAGAGAGAGAGAGAGAGAGAGTGTGAGAGAGAGAGGGGTGTGTGTGTCCCATGCGTACTGCCTTGGATATCCTCTTAAAACAGCCATGAGCATCACAAACATTTCTAGGTACATATGCACCAGCTTATATTTGTATACTTGTACAGTCTGAGGTAAATTTTTCTGACTGGCCCCTGGCTTCTATTCAAACCAAATCTCGCCCAGGAAACCTTGCTTGGTCCCCACAGGTTACTCTAGTGCCTAACTCTTTAAAGCTACCTTCTATCTACTCTTAATTTATCTTGCATGTTCTGATTTATACTGTTTCTCTCCTGAAACTATAACTGCTTTGGTTTTTATGACTGTTCTTTGTACCCCAAGTGCTTAGCCCAGTGCCTGGCACACAGTAGGTGCTTGGTAAATGCTTGTTGACCATTGATTGTTTGGGACCACAGCTCCATCAACAGCCTACCAGCCATTACAGGTAAGGGGGCCTGGTGAGAGTTCTTACCCCATTCTTCATGTCTCACCCCACCTATGTCTGATCCTTGAGACTGAATTGCCAGAGCTCTGAGTATTGCTGGTCGAAGCCATGATGAACTCAGACACTTGGATGAACTTAATGGCCTTCATCATTATGACCCAACAAGAGAGAACAGTCCAGAGCTGCAGTCCCATTACAGAGGCAGTAGAAATAACTGGTAGACAACCAGTGGTCTCGACCAATGACTCAGCAGACCAATCCCCTGCAGGTCCAGCTAGAGAGACACTGTGCTTCACCTCCTACCATTAGGACAATGGATCACTGTGGAATTTTGTTATGATATATAAAGTATGGCTTCTATTATTTGTATTTTCCTGCATCTCTCGCTCCAGAATCCCCCCCCCCCCATTCTTGTCTGTTACAATGCCACTCTTACAAAACTTGACCTGGGCCATTCCACTCCCTGGGACCTATTGTCTTCTCCCATTAGAATGTAAGATCTTTATGAGTAGGGACTATTTTGCAAGCTTATATTATGATCTCCAATACTTAGAACAGTGACTGGCACATATGAAATGCTTCTGCCTACCCAACAAGTAATCTCACTAGGATTTCCTCATTCAATAATTACCTGGAAGAGCTGGAGGCAACCCAGTCTGGGGGAATAGCTCAAGTAGTATATACCAGAGGTGTTGCAAGCTGCCCTCAATACTCCTTCTAGTGTGGGCCTAAACCAGATTCACATGCAATTGGGAAATATTCAACAAAGTAAAATGTAATACAGTATAGATAATGTTAACTTATGTCTTTATTTAGTCAGTATAAAGCTCACATTGCCCTTCTATTTGAGTTTGTTAGCAAGGTGTACAAAAGGGATGGGGGTAGGGGGTGGATTTTCATCGCACAGCTCTGAGAGCCCTGAAGGACAAGGAATTACATCTGGTGTCATCTTTCATACTTTGACATGCACTAGGATCCCTTCCCAGAAGCTAGCAGAAATTGGTTTCAGACCCCTTCCCTCTAAGTATCCTGACTCATTGGGTGGGATTGCCCTGCTCCTTCCAAATCTATAGCCTATAATAAATACAATTTATTGTAATTGAACACTTTATAGTGGAATGGGCAAAAAAAATTCATTGTGTAGGATGAACTTGAAGGCAAGTGCTATTTTTGCCTTTTTAACCCAGAATCTAGTATAGTGTACATTGCACACAGTAGGAGCTTCACTGTTTGATGAACTGAATTCAATTGAACATATTTAATTTAGGAAGTGACAGAGTTGTCTCCAAGAATCTTGTGGACTGGCACAAACAAGAGCCCCCGAAGAGGCCATGGACGGGGTATAGCTCACTCCCCTCCCCTCCATTTCACAGATGTAGAAACTAGGGCCCAGAGAAGTTAAATGGCCTGCTTAAAGTCAACAGAGGGAAGATACTTTGACTCCAGAACCAGAGCTAGGTCCATTGCAATCACACTGCCTGACACAGCAGGTGATGATTTGCCCATGCTCACATACAGAGTAAGTAAGGGAGAGAGGCAGAGGCAAAGGGAAGAATGTAGAAACATGGAAGGGGCCTCAGAGAGAATCAACTCTAGGTTCCAATATCAACTTCTATCCTCTTAACTTCCAGTAGAGGATTTTAAATGAATGGATGGACAGATGAAAAAGCATTTAAGCGCTTATTATGTGTGAAGCACAGTGCACAAGAGGCTAGGAACAGATACAAAAAGATGGTGAAAAAAGATAGTGTCTGCCTCAGGCAAGATCAAGGCCAAGAGCGAATACCTTCATTCACCTGATTTTTTCCTTTAAAAAACTATTTACTATAAAAAGGAAACAACACAGAGACACATCAATAGCAATTTGTCAACTCATTCTATATGACCCCTTTTCTGATGTTTATGACTGTACAGGTCACGGGCGAAATGAGCACCCTGAAACTATACTAAAGCTCTATATGGATTTCTAAATATCTATAAAAAAAATGAAAAGTTACTTTAGTGTTCTCTTCAATCTGGGCATATTACTATTGACAGCAGGCACTTCGGGCTCTTTTGGTGTGTGTGAAGTCACTCCCCTTCCCCTTCTCAATAACCATGGCACCTATTACATCTAGGATCCAAAGCAGACTACTCTGGTTTGGCATTTAAAGACCTTCCCAACCTGGCTCTAATCTCTCTCACTCTCTCCAGGGCCTTACACATCAATTCCCACCCCCCAATGCCTCCAATATACTAAAGATTTAGCCAAACTGGCCATCTTGCTGTTCTTCCTCCAGTCCTTCTTCACCTTGGTCTCTTAGAATCCCTAGTTTCCTTCAAAGCTCATTCTACATAAGGCTCTTTCTGATCCCCCTAATTGCCAGTTTTCTACCCTGACTTCTCAAAAACAAATAAAATAAACCAGTCCTGCCAACTCATTCCCCCCTGCAAAAAAATAAAAACAAACAAACCAAAACCCACCAAAACTTCCTGTTTGCCTTGGTTTCTCCATCTGTCAAATGGGGATAATATTGGCATCTACCTCCCAGGGTTGTTGTGAGGACCAAATGAGATAAAATGGTGAAGCACTTACACAGTGCCTGGCACACAGTAAGTGCTTTATAACTGTTAGCTAACATTATTATTATTTCTGCTTGAGAATCTAAAGACTATCTAGCTGTGCTAAGATATAGAATTGAATAAAAACCCTGTGGCTAATTTTTGTAACCTCTGTCAGGGACAGATATATTTCCTGCCCTTGTTTGAAGGACAAGAAGTAAAAAGGCCATATGTCTTATAATAAATCACACTGGGAGAAAGGAGTAAAATTGTACTAAGTTAATTTAATTTTTATTCCAAGAACTGAGAACCATGCTTCTAATAAGGAACTTTAGTGCATAATTATACACAGATGACATTATCTTTCACATTTTGATTCAACTAAGCACTTGGTTCTCTCAACCAGTGACTTCATATAGGACAACCCTTTTCCACACTCATCCCATAAATGAAACTCCAAACACTCAGTTCTTTCATAAGACTGAGAAAACAAGGAAAAGCCCCTACATTTACTAGCATGGAAAAACAGCAGGAGGAATTTAAGCCTGTAGATAAATATTATAATTAATGAGAAATGAACCACCAGCTCAGTAATACACAAGCTGGGCTCTCAAATCAACTAGTAAAGTCCGATTCCAGTGACTCATGTGGAGGTGACCTCTGGATGCTCACAGGCTATCCAAGAAGATTGCAGGCTTTGACAGGTCTTAGCAAGACATAAAGGCTTTGTGTACAGACTCTGGGAGAGGAATGACAACTTGCTTAGTCAAGTTTAAAGAAAGCTCATCATCAAAATGTTGGCCACGAAGGGAGAAGCACCTGGCCTGGGCAGCTCAGGAAGCTATTTACCATAGTGTGAAGGGTTTGGATCTGCATTCATGGAGGAAGAACCAATGAAAGCAAAGATCCCTGAGATACTGAAATAAGAAAAGGCAGGCATTTAACTGATGTGACCCTGTTTTTTAGTGGTCACATCTGATCTAAGGGCACTTGAACAGAGGGACCAGAATCTTCCACTGTGTTGCCACATGTCACCAAAAGTCTTCTTTTTTTCTTAATCCCCATAGTTAAAGGCTTCATTACTTCTGTAGATTTATGATCTCGCCCACAGGGTCTCCCTCTAACAGTGCCTATCTCAACACATGCACATTTCTCATCCTCTGCAGCTCTTCTCCATGTCCTGACAAACATCTTCTGAAAGGGGTCTGCCCAGTGTAACAGAGGCCTTCCTTTAAACCTTTTCCCATTCTGGGGGACCTGTTCCTGGCTCCTGGACTTCCATACCATGCTGTCTCATCCTGGAATTTTCCTCAGTGCCAAGAATCTCCTTGCCTTGGAATATCCAATTGCCCATTCAGCCTTTTCAACCTACACCATATTTATGTAAAATCCACACCCTCTTTTCCCACTGATGACCTCTTCCCAGAGCCTCCTTTTTGTAGAAGTGTCCATTCTGGTCACTTCCTTCCCCTTCCCCTTCCAGCTGTGCTGCTCACTCTATGGACACTTTCACCTTTTCCTTCCCTACTTCTCCCTCCCTTTCAGCTTCCTTTTATGTGCCCTCCACTCCCCTCCCATTAGAACGTAAGCGTTTGCTTATATTTATATCCCACCTTTATAACCCCACCTCTTAGGACAGAGACTGGCACATAATAAGCTTTCAATAAATGCTGGTTGCCTGCCACCTGCCTTTATCATTCTAGAAGTACCAGTGCAGGCCTCAGGCTGTCCAGCTGTTATCTCTTGTTCTCACATATTTAGCTTCCTTTTTATAGTTATATCTTTTCTGAGATATCTTTTTCACTTAAGGCATTGTCAACAATATGCCACAGTCAACTCCAACCCACCATAGTTAAGCTATAAAAAATCATAGTCATAACTATCATAAAATGATATTCTTTCTCTAGTCAGCTTTTCCACCATTGCTATTACATCCTTTTTCTCAAATATCTCTTTGATTCTTTCATCCTTCCTAATGTCAAAAAACGAATTGCCCAAATTTGCTCCCCTTTTCCCAGGTCTAGAGTCTAGGGCTTTCCACCGGTTCTTCCTCGCTTTTTCTATCATTTTTGATGCCCTGCCAGTTGTCAATGAACACACTTTGATTCCCTTTAAACCAATTGGAAAGAGACAAAGATAAATGATTTATTTCTGGGAACATACTATGTGCCAGGCACCATGCTAAGCTCTAGACACATAAAGACTAGTAAAGAAGACTATACCTGCCCTCAAGCAGTTCACATTCTGATGCGGGGAAGTCAGCATATAGAGAGGTGCTCGAAAAACATGGGAGTAGGGGCAGCATCCTATAGGGATGGCTATGGAAGCTTGGTTCCAGGGAAGAGAGGGAGAAAGCTCACCCCTTCAATCCCGGTGTCCCAGGGGTGAAGTCCGAGGTTCCAATGGAGGAAGATGGGGAGGATGGCTGGAATGGAGGTCATCATGGATCGAACGTTTAACATTTATTAGGGGAGAGGATTCTGCTGAAGTCTAAGTCCCTTCTAGCCCCAGGGCATCTGGAGTAGAATTAGCCATCTTTGTCACTGTAGGCAAAAACTCTTTTTTCCTCAGTTTTGGTCATGGCAACAATCAATCAAAAACGGAGAGCCGAAAATACAGGTCAGATCCCACCATACAATAAACTCCAAAAGTGACTACAATTTTACCTTATAGTTATACTTGCCTCCATCCTCTAATTTACCAGGAATCTCTGAGATGCAGTGGAAAAGGCACTGTATTGGAATTGAGAGCACCACTCAAATCTCAGTTCCACCAAATCGTGGGCAAGTCTGATTTCTCTAGACCTCAGTTTCCTCATCTATACGATGACACGGCTGTAACTCTAAGCTCTAGCTTCCAGATCTCAATCTATGAATTCTTCTGTTTTAGAAGTAGACAATTATCTCCCAGGAGCTGCTTGCAAATTTCTCCCTCCACCGCTTGTGGCCCTGGCTGGGAATCTCATGCTACATCCACCCTGATGGAATAGAAGGAGATTAAATTGGCTGAATGGTAATGGAAGTCTGGAATAATGAGTTGTTATTGAATCATTTGAGTCACTCTTTGTGACCCCATTTTGGAGTTTTCTTGGCAGAGATACTGAAGAGGTTTGTTATTTACTTCTCCAGCTCATGGAACAGATGAGGAAATGGAGGCAAACGGGGTGAAATGACTTGCCCAGGGTCATAGAGCTAGTATCTGTGGCTGACTTTAAATTCATGAAGATGAGTCTTCCTGATTTCAAGTCCAATATTCTATGCACTGCACCACCTAGCTGCCCTGGAGTAATGAGTACATAGTACAAAATATAATTCCTAATCGGCACAGATCTCTGGGAGATATCTGAGATATACCTTCAAGAAACTTTTTCTTTGGATTTTTTTTCTGGTTTGGAGTTTTAGGTCAAGGTTTAAGAAACATGAAGTGAGAAGTATGAGGGGAGGGTGTGGGTAGTGATGGTGATGAGGGAAACGGAATGGTTAATTAATGAGTAAAAAAGCTAAGAAGAGTTAAGTGACTGCTTAGCTTTTATCTGGTCCCCCTGCCTGCATTTCATTACTCTCTATACTCCCCCAAGGCCCAAAATAACAACCACAACAAGAATAGCTCTTCTATAGCTATTTATATAGTACTTTGTTTATACAGTGCTTTAAAGTTTGTAAAGTGTTTTAACTGTGTTATTTCACATACACCATAGGTGATGATTACACACAGAGATGTGTGTGAGAGACATATAAACACACAAGATTATTTGTATAAACCAAAAAAGTATTGTGAGCACGAGTCACTTATCTAGACATGACTTTATAGAGGTTTTGCTACAATAAAATTTACCCATAAACTCTCACTCACATGACCCAGAAGCATTGCCAATGGAAGTAGGAAGGCTTTACTAAAGCTTACGAGGGTCAGTCACTGTAAACCTACACAGCCCATCTAAGGTCAAGGGGGAAGAGAAATCCTTGGGGATTGCACAGCTCCCTCAGCCTTCACATGGTCAAGACCCCAAATATCTCTGTGCATACTTTCTGATCATTGGGCCTAATTAATTCTGGACCTTCAAAGCTTTTCTCCAGGTTCCTGTTCACTTAACCACAGAGCGAGCCCGTTTCAGAAGGTGGGGTGAGTGGGAAGGAAGGTGCGGCTATCAAGCAAAAGGCCTGGAGTGTAGTGAAGGAAGAAACAAGCATTTATTAAGCACCTACTGTGTGCCAGGCACTATTTGAAGTGTTTTTCTCACTCGATCTTTACTTGACAACCCTGGGAGGGAGCTGCTACTTTTATCCCCAATGTTACAATTGAGGAAACTGAAGAAAACAGGTTAAGTGACTTGCCCAGGGCCACACAGCTGGGAAGTGTCTGAGATCTGATTTGAATTCAGGTCTCCCTGACTTTGGGCCCAGCGCTCTATCCACTATGACGGAGTTGCCTTCAGTTCTTCACTCTATTGAATGTTTCCATCTCATTTCTCTCTCTCAGGGAAGCTGGCCTACACCCTCATTTCTCAATTTGCTCTGTCCTGCCAGGTGCTCTGGGCAAATAGGGATGGATTTTCTCTTGAGCCCAGATTTCCAAAGGGAAGGGCCACTTTTCATCTGTCCTCTGAGAGGAAGGGACAAGATTAAGACCAGCCTTAGGCAAATGTTTGAGGTAGAAGACACTTGCCTTTGGTGCCCTGCCACAGTTTTCTCCATCCCACTCTAGCTTCTTGGTGTGCCTCTTTCTTGCCCTTCCTTTACTCTGACATAGCCTGAAGTCCCTACCGAAGCCTGTGTTTCTCCTTACGACATCCCATTCTCTTAAGACCATCCCTCTTTCCAGCCCTACATCAAAGCTTCCATTCTTCCAGAGCAGTCAATCTCAGCCAGATATTCCAGGAAAACAATGTGATTAAGCTGATTTATACTAACCTGCCTTGACCCTGTCTTGTGGCTGATTCATAATGTTAATAGAGAAGCATATTAATTAATCTCTATTTTGTAGCATTTGGCATTTAAAGAAGATATTTTAGATAAAGGAGCCTTCCTGGCATAGTGCAGGAGAGTAAGGATAGCCTAGCTGCATAAGCCCCTTTGGTGACAGGATTTTATGAGTCTTCAGGGGAATCTCAGGGAAGCTCCTGCTATTCCAAGCACCACAGCTAATCATAAAAATGTCCTAATGGAGAAAGTTCCTGTAAACCAAACCACTCTGCAGCCAGACCTCCCCCTGACCAGTTTCTTTGTAGTCCTAAAGAATGGACTATGACTTACTAGGTGACCTTGGCTATAGGACTCTTCTTCCCAAGGCCACTGCTCACATTTACTTTGGAAAGTCAAACTGCATGGGTGCCACCTAACTATAACGCTTTGCCTCTTGGGAGCTTAATGATCTTCTTTCCTTAAATCTTGACCAGATGTTATCTGTAATTCAAATAACATTACAGACTGCTTTCTTGCCTTTCTTTGTATTCCCAAGGCTTAGTACAGTGCCCGGCTCATAGTAGATGTTTAAAAAATGCTAGCTGACGCTCCAAGAGGTGAAGATGGCCAGTCAAAGAGGGATAAGCAAAGTACTACAATTTACTTGCAAATTAGACAAATAAATACCATCCATATGCTGCCTGTCTCTTATCGCTGCCCTGCCCCCCCCTTTAGATACTGGAGGTTTAGTGAAAAGTCCCTGAACTACACTAATACACTGTTGGTGGAGTTGTGAATAGGACCGATCATTCTGGAGAATAATTTGGAACTATTCCCAAAGGGTCCAGAAGTACCATTACTAGGTCTGTATCCCATAGAGATAAAAGAAAAAGGAAAAGGACCTATTTATACAAAATATTTATAGCAGCTCTTTTTCTGGTGGCAAAGAAATGGAAATTGAGGGGATGCCCATCAATAGAGGAATGGCTAAACAAATTGTGGTATGTGATTGTGATGGAATATTATTGTGCCATAAGAAATGATGAACAGGAGGCTTTCAGAAAAACCTGGGAAGACCTGGATGAACTGATGCAAAGTGAAGTGAGCAGAACCAGGAGAACATAGTACACACTAACATCAATATTTTAACGATCATCAACGGTGAACGACTTAGCTACTCTGATTAAGACAATGATTCAAGACAATTCCAAAGGATCCATGATGAAAAATGTTATCTACCTTCAGAGAGAAAACTGGTAAACTCTGAGTGTGGATTGAAGCATACTTTCTAAAAACTTTATTTTTCGTGGGTATTTTCTTCTGCAACATGGCTAATAGAGAAATATGTTTTGCACGACTATATGTATGTGTGTATATATAATATATGTATATACATACATACATATAATCGATATCATATTGCTTGCCTTCTCAAGGGGTAGGTAGGAGAGAATTTGGAACTCAAAATTGTAAAAAAAAAAACCTAAAGTCTCCCAATTGCTCTCTCAAGTGCAGCATGTTAAAAACAGAACTTCTTATATTTTCCCCAAATCTTCCCCTCTTCCCAAGTTTCCTATGGTCAAGGGTACCACCATTCTTCCAGTTACCCAGGCTTATAACCTGGACTCCTTATTCACACTCACCCCACATATCTAATCTGTTGTCATCTCTTTTCATTTTTACCTTCATAATAACTCACATATATGTTCCCTTCCTTCCACTCACACAACCACCTTAGCCCTTTTCACCTGCAGGAGTCATCTATCTGGGTCTTCATGCCTCGAGTCTCTCCTCACTCTACCCTCTTCTCCACTCAGTGACCTTCCTAAAGTACAGGGCTGACCATGTTACCCCCATCCCCCATCCCGCTCCCACCTCAGTCAATTCCAATGGCGCCCTATTAGGCCTCGGATCAAATATATACTCTTCTGTTTAGACTCTAAAGCCCATCAGGACCTGGCTCCTTCTTTCCCCTTCCAGCCCACTTACCCTTCATCTCTTTCTGTACTCTATGGCTCGTGTACACAGGCATGATTGTTGTTCCTCATACAACACTCCATCTCTCAACTCTGGCTGTACCTCCCACCTGGACTGTTCTTCCTTAACTGCAATTCCTACCTTTGTTCAAGACTCCACTCAAATCTTACCTTCTGTAAGAGGCCCTCGCTAAATCCCTTCCTTCTAAAATTCCCTGCTATTCACACTATCTTGATCTTGTATGTACCAAACCATGTGCGAGTTGTTCCTTTCTTGAGAATGTGAGCTCCTTGAGGGGAAAGATCATATTTTTTTTTGGGGGGGGGCATTTCTTTGTATTCCTACTGCTTAGCCCAGTGCCTGGAACACAGTAAACACTGAAATGATTGTTGACTGACTAACTTAGTGGATGAAGGAAAACTGGGGATGAGAAGACCCAGATAGAAACATGATAGCTATCTCAGTGCGTGCATCCCTGTCCCTGTCACATCAGCTACTTGAAAGTAGTTCTTGTATCCTCAGCACCTAGCAAAGTGCCTAGCACACAGTAGGCACTTAATATATGTTTGTTGATAGGTCTTGTTCCCAGTTTTAAGTATCTATTATCATTTCTAGCTCATCTTAGGAAAGCAGCCCTTGGTGCCACTTGCCACAATCTTATGTTACTTTCTCATATGATCTTATGTCCATTCTCCTGTGCCCCAGTTATATGAAGATCGACCAAGACTGGTCTTCTCCCACAATGAGATGGTCAACCCCTGGAGGCAATAGTTACCAGCAGGACTACCATACCTTTCAGCTGTTCTTCTATCTCCCCTTTTACTGGGTATGTTGGAGCACTGAGAAACAGACATACAGAATGATTGTGAATGAAATCTGTGAACTCAGGATGAGTTACCACATTGAAAAAAAAAGATGAACTACATGTCTGCAATTTGTGTGCCAAAGTGTTTTGTTTTATTTTGGGGGTGGCAGTGGAAGAGAGGAAAAGAGAGAAGGTTTAAGTCAATGGATTAAAGATGGGAGGTTCCTTCTCTCGAAATGTATCAAAATAGGACCTGAGGCAGCCCCAGTTGCAAAAGCTGATAATCTGGTGGTCCACAATGGTTGCTCTATAGGTGAAACATTCCAGATAATTTGAACAGGGTTGGCTAGCCATTTCCTGTGCTTGCATCCCAGCCCTGGAGGTGGATCTGCAGGAATACCAGAGGAAAGCAGACAAACAGGAGCCTAATTTGAAATGACAGGGGCTGAAAAATGTAAAATAAGCCCTTCATTTCTAATTTACCTTGCTGGGCTTGTTTGTGAGTTTTAAAACTCAATCCCTGAATCACTGGAGTGACAGGGTGAGTTGGGGACATGGAATCTGCTTCAGCTAAATGTTCCCAGGCTTTTGCCACCACCTTGGTGTGAAAGAAACATATATTTAGCCTGTAGATATGAATGCCAGACTAGAATCACATGAACAGCTCTGACTTTAACACAGAAGAGTGTTATGATGCTCACTTCCAAAGTCGACAATTTTATTTATAATCAACAATTCGGTTAAACACAAGTAACACATGCAGGAAAGACCTCTGCACCTGTCAAACAACAGAAAAGAGAAACAAGCTATTGTAATTAGTGAATAGGAGAAATAATGGATGTATCCATTATTAGGTGATTACATTGAGACATATAGACCCATACGCACAGTTACAGGTAAACCAAATAATTTTGCTTTGACTTAATCCCATGCTATCAGAAGGGGCTGACCAAAGTAGTTCACTTGTAAGTAAGACAAATAAATACTATCCAAGCATCCCCATAAATACTGGGGGTGTAGATGAAAGTGTCCCAACTACCCTTTCTTCCATTTCACTTATCCCAAAGTCACGTTCACTGGATGTTCGTTTAATCACAATGCACTGCACCAAACATACAAAACCAAAATGGCCCCACACTACTGCTTCTGAACATCAAGTCCTTGAAACTGAGCTCCATAAGTCCTGTTACTAAAATGCTGCTGCTGTTCCTTAATATTAGCATGAGTGAAAAGTTTCAAAGAGCCAGTATTGCGAACAAAGTGGAGCCTATAAAGCTATAGAATGCTCAAAAAGACCATCTAATCCAGCTCATTTACCCTTTATTTACAGGAGACTGAGATGTGAAGAATTAATTTCTATGATTAAATTAGGGCAGCTAGATAGCGTAGTAGAGAGAATGCTAGGCCTAGAGTCAGGAAGACTCATCTTCCTGAGTTCAAATCTGGCCTTAGATACTTACTAGCTGTGTGACCCTGGGCAAGTCATTTCACCCTGTTTGTCTCAGTTTCCTTATCTGTAAAATGAGCTGGAGAAGGAAGTAGCAAACCACTCTGGTATCTTTGCTAAGAAAGTCTCAAATGGGGTTATGAAAGTCAGACACGAATGAACTCAAACATGATTAAATTAAATTAGCATGGATTGAATGCCTATAATATGCAAGGAATCATGCTAGCTATGGAGGAATACAGAAACAAAATCCAAGTAATCCCTGTGCTCTCAAGAGATTTTTATGTTCAACTTGGAGAAATAGATAGGGTGTGTGTGTGTGTGTGTGTGTGTGTGTGTCTGTGTGTGTGTTTGTGTGTAGAACATTCCAAGTATAGGAGATAGCCTGTGAGAAATTAGAGTTGAAAGATGGTATGTTATGTATGAGAAACAGCAAATAGGTCAGTTTGGCGGAAGCATAGAATGTATGATGGGGAGTAATCTTAAACCAGACTGGAGACTGAGAGGAATCCGATGGCAAAGGATTGTAAATGCCAGAATTGTATTTTATTGTAGAGGAAATAGAGAGCCATTGAAATTCCTTGAGCAGGGGAGTGACATGGCAAGATCTGTGCTTTAGGAATACCAATCTGAAAGCTGTGTGGACGGATAGATTGAAGAGGGGACAGCTGGGAGATGGAGCTCATGAAGCAGCCTTGAAGTCTTTGCTTGAAGACCTAGTGACGGCAAAGGCACCACCTTCCATTCTGGATTTTTCTTTTAGGTACTTCTTTAATCTGGTTAAGTCTCACACCTCAATAGATGGCTGGTGACAGACCTAGCAGTAGAATGAGAGTCTCCTGACTCTCTGTGCACTGAAGGCTATTTTCACTGCAACATTCTGGGAACCTACTTTTCTCTGATATTTTTATTCAGAAGAAAGGTAATCTGTTTTAATCAGACTTTTGAGGTGTAACAAAATCATCCAACGACACAAACTAAAACCTGAGGCAGTGAGGTATTCTGCCCTAGTTAAAGTATTGACTAATCAGGTGTGCATACTTAAAACATTGAAGCTTCAGGAATCATCAAAGGTTTAATTAAATTGTCCTGCTAAGCTTAAAAAAAAAACGACAAAAAACAGACTGAGATGAGAACAAACCATTTTTTTTTTCGTGAAGGGAGGCTACTAGTTGTCAGAATTACACATAATTAAAACCAGTCTTGAAACTGTCAGACATGGCTGGCTTTTGGTTCTCCATTTAGCCATTATTTTCAACCCACTTCCATCAAACCTTGTTTCCAAGATTCCATACAAGCAGTGAAATTAACTGTTCTGATTTTCTCTTCTTTTCCATTCTCTCTACCTGAAAACGCACACACACACCCACACACACCCTAAAAGCAGGTTAGCAGATAAATTAGGTAAGGTAAGCAGGAAGAAGTTGCTAATGGAGTGGGGCGAAGGTTAATTTCTCCCAGGTAGCAAGAAATCCAGGAGGGAACCTTCTAGAGAAAGAGGTAATTGCATCTACCTACTATCACAAGATAGTAATTTGCCAGCCTGTATGTTGGATAGTCAACATAGACTCAGTGACCTTATTTAAAGTGACTTTTTTTTTAAAAACAAAAACCTCAGTTGTACCTATGGTTTTATTAAGGTAGGCAACTCCTTGTACCAATTCAGATGAGTACCTGCTATCTAATTTACAGTCTTAGAGAGTTGCCTGGGGGGACTGAGGAGTCAAGTGACTTGCCCAAGGTGACATGGCCAGTACAGCACAGAAGCAGATCTTGTATTCAGATCTTCCTGACACCAAGTCCAGCAAAGACATCAAACCCTGACTTTGAGGCTGCCTTTCCATTCAGCACGTCATGCTATTGTATTTGGGAAAAAAGAACCTATTCATTTTTAGAAACAATTTTAAGAACTTTAAAAGGCTTGCTTTTAAAGATTCCTCCCCAAGCCCTGGAAAGGATGCTTTCATCACTGTTTTGAAAATATATGAGTGCAATTTATTACTGTAGATAAAGTTTTCATATATCATTTTATTTTTTTCAATATTTTTTTAAAAATTTATTTAATATATTTAGTTTTCAGCATTGATTTTCACAAAAGTTTGAATTACAAATTTTTTTCCCCATTTCTACCCTCCCCCCACTCCAAGATGGTGTATACTCTGGTTGCCCCATTCCCTAGTCAGCCCTCCCATCTGTCACTCCACTTCCCTCCCATCCCCCTTTCCCTTCTTCTCTTGTAGGGCAAGATAAATTTCTATGCCTCACTGCCTGTGTATCTTATTTCCTAGTTGCATGAAAAAACTTTTTTTTGTTGTTGTTTTTGAACGTCTGTTTTTAAAACTTTGGGTTCCAAATTCTCTCCCCTCTTACCTCCCCACCCACCCTCCCTAAGAAGGCCAGCAATTCAACATAGGGCACATGCGTATCATTACGTAAAACCCTTCCACAATACTCATGTTGTGAAAGATTAACTATCTTTTGCTCCTTCCTAAGCTATCCCCCTTTACTGAATTTTCTCCCTTGACCCTGTCTCTTTTTGAAAATGTTTATTTTTGATTGCCTCCTCCCCCCATCTGCCCTCCCTTCTATCATCCCCCCTTTTTTATCTTCTTCCTTCTTCTTTCCTGTGGGGTAAGCTACCCAATTGAGTGTGTATGGTATTCCCTCCTCAGGTCAAATCCGATGAGATCAAGATTTACTCATTCCTCCTCACCTGCCCCCTCTTCCCTTCCTACAGAACTGCTTTTTCTTGCCACTTTTATGCGAGATAATTTACCCCATTCTATCTCTCCCTTTCTCCTTCTCTCAATATATTCCTCTCTTATCCCTTAAATTGATTTTATTTTTTTAGATATCATCCCTTCGTATTCAACTCACCCTGTGCCCTTTGTGTGTATATGTGTATATACACACACATATATATATCTACATATATACATACATACACACATATGTATATATATATGAATACACATATGTATATATATGCATATTCCTTTCAGCTACTATGATATTGAGGTTTCATGAATCATACACATCATCTTTCTATGTAGGAATGTAAACAAAACAGTTCAACTTTAGTAAGTCCTTTAGGATTTCTCTTTCTTGTTTACCTTTTCATGCTTCTCTTGATTCTTGTGTTTGAAAGTCAAATTTTCTATTCAGCTCTGATCTTTTCACTGAGAAAGCTTGAAAGTCCTCTATTTTATTGAAAATCCATATTTTGCCTTGGTGCATGATACTCAGTTTTGTTGGGTAGGTGATTTTTGGTTTTAATCGTACCTCCGTTGACCTCCAGAATATCATATTCCAAGCCCTTCAGTCCCTTAATGTGGAAGCTGCCAGATCCTGTGTTATCCTAATTGTTTTTCCACAATATTCAAATTGTTTCTTTCTGGCTGCTTGCAGTATTTTCTCCTTGACCTGGGAGCTCTGGAATTTGGCGACAATGTTCCTAGGAGTTTTCTTTTGGGGATCTATTTGAGGAGGCGATCTGTGGATTCTTTCAATTTCTATTTTACCCTCTGGTTCTAGAATATCAGGGCAATTCTCCTTGATAATTTCTTGAAAGATGATATCTAGGCTCTTTTTTGATCATGGCTTTCAGGTAGTCCAATAATTTTTAAATTATCTCTCCTGGATCTAATTTCCAGGTCAGTGGTTTTTCCAATGAGATTTTTGACATTGTTTTCCATTTTTTCATTCCTTTGGTTCTGTTTTATAATATCTTGATTTCTGATAAAGTCACTAGCTTCCACTTGCTCCAATCTAAATTTTAAGGTAGTATTT
Source organism: Trichosurus vulpecula (assembly GCF_011100635.1). Taxonomy (NCBI): domain Eukaryota; kingdom Metazoa; phylum Chordata; class Mammalia; order Diprotodontia; family Phalangeridae; genus Trichosurus; species Trichosurus vulpecula. The sequence continues at coordinate 544,742,048 of NC_050573.1, read as the reverse complement.
TCTTCAGTGGTCTTTTGGACCTCCTTTTCCATTTGGCTAATTCTGCCTTTCAAGGCATTCTTCTCCTCATTGGCTTTTTGGAGCTCTTTTGCCATTTGAGTTAGTCTATTTTTTAAAGTGCTGTTTTCTTCAATATTTTTTTCAGTATTTTTTTTTTTGGGTCTCCTTTAGCAAGTCATTGAGTTGTTTTTCATGGTTTTCTTGCATCATCCTCATTTCTCGTCCCAATTTTTCCTTTACTTCTCTAACTTACTTTTCCAACTCCTTTTTGAGCTCTTCCATGGCCTGAGACCAGTTCATATCTTTCTTGGAGGCTTTTGGTGTAGGCTCTTGCACTTCGTTGACTTCTTCAGGCTGTATGTTTTGGTCTTCTTTGACACCAAAGAAAGATTCCAAAGCCTGAGACTGAATCTGGGTGTGTTTTTGCTGCCTGGCCATGTTCCCAGCCAACTTACTTGACCCTTGAGTATTTCAGCAGGGTATGATTGCTTGTAGAGCAAAGAGTACTTTGTTCCAAGCTTGAGGGGATGCACTGTTGATTTCAGAGCTATTTCTATACAGCCAGCTGTGCCAACCCAGCTCTCCTCCTTCCTTAAGAACCACCAACCCGGATCTGATGCAAATCTTCAGCAGGCTCTGCACTCCTGCTCTGATCTGCCACTTAATTCCTCCCACCACATGGGCCTGGGGCCAGAAGTAACTGCAGCTGTAGTTCTGTAGCTGCACCTCCCCCGCTGCCCCTGAGGCGGTGGCCAAACCTCAAACTCTGTCCCCCGCAGCTTTTCCCACTAACCTTCTCTGTTGTCTTTGGTGTTTGTGGGTTGAGAAGTCTGGTAACTGCCACAGCTCACTGATTCAGGGTGCTAGGGCCTGTCCTGCCCGGCTCCTGGTCTGGTTGGTCCTGCAGCCTCCCACGCTGAGCTCTGCTCCCCTCCACTCTGTGCATGATAGACCTCATCCAGCAACCATCCAGGCTGTCCTGGGCTGGATCCCTGCTTCCCTCTGCTATTTTGTGGGTTCTGCAGTTCTAGAATTTGTTCGGAGACATTTTTTATAGGTTTTTGGAGGGACGTGGTGGGGAGCTCACGCAAGTCCCTGCTTTTCAGCCGCCATCTTCTCATATATCATTTTAATGGCTGTACTTTCAAAATCTTAGTTTATATATGCTTCTATACATAATTTATATGTTTTAGTACATTGTGGAAGCAACATGTGGTATGGAAATAAATAATACTAGAAGATATAAAATATTGGTCCTATGATTGTCTTTATGGACTGGAATAATCACTTACTTGCATTATGGCAAAATTTCAATAAAGTTCCTTTACAATGCTAAATGAGAGATAATTCATATGGCACAAAGCCAAGTTTCTAATCAGAATTTTTGGCTTGCTTTCAAAATCACATCTTTATTTTCATCCTATGAGTTCTCATAATTTAACTAAAAATGTAAATTGAAATTAATAAAAGAAATTCAGTGTTAAAAAGAAGATAAAATAAGTGAGCAGAATGTCAAATAAAAACTAGATTACAGAATTATTAAATAAAATTATGATTATTATTATTAGCACAGTGATTCCTAACCTTGTGTATGACTTTAGCTTCTTATACTGTTTAAAGCAAGACAACGCTAGTCTTAATGTATACTTTGAAATAGATCATAACAAATTTGCAAAGTATCCTAGCCAAAAAACAAAAATCCTAGGATATTAACAAAACCCAGGGCTCATCATTCTAAAGCAGCTATGGAAAATTAATACTTCCTTACCAAAAAGGAGGATATTAATATATATTCTCAAGGCACATGATAAAAAGAATAGAAAACTGACAAATATTTTAGGAACAAACTGATACCATCACTTCACTAAGTAAAATAAAAGTAGATGATAGGTATGTATACCTCATTGAGTTTGTCAAATGTAATAAAGTGGTTTGCCTCTGAATTGAGCTGAAGATCCAAGAAAGGAATCAAAAGATCTTCCACGGGAGATAACTGCATGAACTCAGCCAACTATAAATGTCAACAAAGACCAACAAACAAATGGCTGAGTCATCATCTAGATTTACTTACTGAAACCGAAGGATTTATAGTGGCACTTCAGGACCAGGTCATTTCCACTATAAATCACAAAAATCAGTCAGCTGATAAATATTTATCAAGCACCTACTATGTGCCAGGCACTGTTGTTAAGCTCTGGGGACACAAGATGCTCACAATTTAAAGAGGGTGACAACAAACAAATATACACAAGACAAGCTATATATAGGATAAATAGGAAATAAATAACAGAAATAAAACACTAGAATCTGGGATTTTAGTTGGGACTTAAAGGAAGCCAAGAGGCAGAGACGAGGAGGGAGAGCAGGCCAGGAATGATATACTGGAGAGCAGGCAGAGAAATTCCCAGAGCTGAGAGATGGAGCGTTGTATTCATGAAACGAGGAGGCCAGATGGAAAAAGTATGTGATGAGGAGTAAGGTGAAAGAAGATTAGAAAGATAAGAGGGGGCTAGGTTATGAAGGACCTTAATGCTAAACAAGATTTTGTATTTGATCCTGGAGGTGATAGGGAGCCACTGAAGTTTACTAAGTAAGGGGTGATATGGCTCAATTGTCCAAAAAGATTATCCTTATGAAGCCTGGATTTGGTAATCAACATAATTAAGTAAATGGTAGAAACTGTGCAACACATCTTTGCAGGCTGCAAAAATTTGTCTAGCATTTACTTAATGCCTCATTAAGACATAACCTGGTAACTAGCAGCAGGGACACAACAGGAAGGGAAAAATACATATTGATTAATCAATAAATGTTCATTAAGTGCTTATACCATGTGCTAGGGCTGGGAATGCAAAAACAGGGAAAAGATAGTTAAAGACAGACAGAAGACAGACAAAGATAGTCCCTGTGTTCACAATCTAACGGGGTAGATAATATGTGGTAAGACATGGGTTGCTTAAGATGTACAACTGCGAGAAAACTCCTTGCATAAATCTTTGGATCTGACTGGGTTTCTGGTCAGCATAACCTAGGTACTCAGTTAAGGGTCTCTATGCAGCAGGTAAAGGTGGTCCAGCTTCCCAGCCACGCAGGGCTAGGTTCAAACAATGCAAGAAAGTTTTCTCCCAGTTCCCACAATTGAATAAAGTTTTCTCACAAGACAGACGTTGTACCAGACCCACAATTGAATAGAAAGAGAACTGAACTAGCTCCAGAACTGAGTCCCAAGATGGAGTCGGTGTGATTCAGTCAATTCACACCACCACTTGCTTCCCTCACATGCAAACAAATGTGGACAAACAAGCTATAGAGAGGATAAATAGGAAATAATTAACAGGGAAAGTATGAGAATTAAGAGGGATTGGGAAAGGCTTCCTGGAAAAGATAACATTTTAGTCAGGATATAAAAGAAGCCAGGGGAACCAACAGGTAGAGAGATGAGGAGTGAGAGCATTCCAGACTTGGGGGATGGCCAGAGAAAATTCCCAGAGCCAAGAGATAGAGGGTCCTGTTCGTGAAACAGCAAATAGGATAGGGTCACTGGATCGAAGAGTGACTGGTGATAAGGTAACTACAGAAGAGGAATTTAAATTTACTAGTGTTATTTTATTAACTATTCATAATTTTATTAAAATGTACAGTCTCAGGGCAAAAATATACAAACAGGACAAAGTAGATCTTAGTTACAAGGAAGCAAATAATTATATACTTCATGACATTATAGAGAATATACACAAAATCAAAACAAGGTAATTTGGGGAGGGAAAGCCTCTGAAGTGGGAAGCTCAGGAAATAAAGCTTTATATACACATATTGGCTGTGTGGTCCTAGACAAGTCATTTAACTTCTCAGAATTGAAGGTGCAAAGCAGGTGTTGATCTGCTACACTGGAAGAGGGAGTTTTCCATAAAAATGGACAAAATGAAAAAAAATATATTTTGGACATTTCAATCACTTGCTGATAATTTGTACTGATACTCGGAATCATTTGGATCCCATCTCAGAAGATAAAAAGTTGAAGAAACAGAAGATTCTAGGATTGGAAAATTGCTTTTTAAATAAACACTGATGGTAATCACAATATAAAAAGAAGGGTGACTTATTACTGTACTGAAAAAAATGGGAACAAAAGAAGATAACAAGTTACCTACGAGGAACCAACAGCATTTACGAGAAATGCTGAGTACCTGGAAATAAAGGAGCTGCTGCCTTGCGTGAAAACAATTAAGATCATACACACTGATGTGGCATTTTTACTTGGAGAAGCTCTAGAGATGCTCCATTAGTCCTTACAACATCCCTGGGAGGTGGGAGGTAGAAAATATCATTATCCTTCTTTTACAGGTAAGGGAACAGGAAGGTTAAGTGATTTTCTCTAGGTCACATAAGAAATAAGAGGTAAAGGCAGAGGTACGGCTCAGGTGTCCTGATTTCCAAGCTCATATTGGGCTAAGGCTTCAGAGGCTTTCAATGGGATGTTATAATGAAAACATTGGCCCCATCTTCTGAGATCTACTGTTTACAAATAATGATCCAGACACAGAAAAGCCAGAAAGGCCTCTGCCCATGCTTTTCAACGTCAACATCGTGAATCTTCTGACTTGAGCACAAAATTAAAGAATGCTCTAATCAAAATGAAAAGGGGATGGATGGCAGCAGAAAAGACATGCTGCTCCTCACTTCTAAGCATTGGGGAATGAGTTTACAGCATCCTCATTCCAATTTCCACTGCTGGGAACTAACCTTCTATGGAACTAACTATTTGCTTTTCAGAGAATGCTCTTGCTTTGGAAAGAAATACTGATGTCTTGTGTCCCTGTTCCTCTACTCTCCCATACTACTCACTGCACAGTCCCAGGTCAAATCATATGCTCCTTTTTTATAGGAGAAAAGAAATGCATACATACTCTGAAAATATCTCTGAAGAGTCAAATGGATTAGAATGAACAGAAATCAGATGAAGCTATAAAAACAGAAAACAAAAACCAAAGAAAGTCACTGAAATCTGGTAGATAAAGGTCTTAGCTTCAATGAACTTATGATTGATTCAGCACCTTGGAAGTATCCAAAGACAGAAAGAACAGATTTTAATCAAGATATTCTCAAACCAAACCTTTTTTAAATTTAAGTATAGCAACCTTGTTGATGCACAGTTCAGAGAAGACTTGACTTGCTTCTTCTCTACAGTCAGTCTTTTTACACATAGTCCTCTAGAAGGACTATGTTTACCAGTGGATGGGGGCCTGAGTTTATGAACTAAACTAATAATAATGACAAGAATAATAATAGTAAATCCAAGACATTGGAGGACTCTCTGGCTGCAGTCATCCAGGGCTCCCTAAGGCCAAGGTAAAAAATATGTTTAGGTTCTGAAGCATTGGTTCCTTAAGATTTAGAGTCAAGAAATTCCTACCATTAGTATCGTACTTTTCCTTGGGGCTAATAGCTCTGGACAAAATTTGTCATTGACTATAAAGTATACATGTAGACTGCACAAACAATACCTTCTGAGAGAGCAGGCAGAGGCCAATGAGAACACTCTGGTGATGGGGGTGTATGATGACCACTGAGAAATCTCAATTGTTTACTTCATGAATATCCTTGATGAGGAGGTAAGCTTGGGGATGGTGGGTGGGGAGGCAGTGGAAATAAGGCTACTGCTGCCGCCTTTCCCATGGGATTGAAGCCTTAGACTCGGTGATATCTGGACAGGAACCATTAAACTAAGAAAGTGTGCCTACAGGCTTCCCCTTTCCCCATCAGCAAACTTAGGCACTCAGGGGTGGTGGTAGCCACTACAGATGATAGTGAGAAGTTCAGTCTGGGTACTAAAGATGTTAATTTGCTGAGGTTTATGAAATGAAAACAGCACTAGAATTATACTTTGGTGAGACTAATATATTAGGCTTCTTTGGAGTTCATTTAATTGATCATAAGCAGAAAGTACCATGTGATTCAAATGCAGATTTTTTTTTCCTCAGCACATCCTGGACTGGTTGGTGATGGGGAGTCAGGAGAAAATGAACTAGAATTATTTGCTTTCTCTCTCAAACAACCACAGGAGCCGAAGCAATTTGCTACCAGCCCATTTACCTGACAAATTATTTCCTTCCCATGTTCTTCCCAACTCACTTCCAAGAAGTCCATCTTGGTGGGAGAGATAAGAGTGGAGGAAGATAGAGGAGAAGAGAAAGGGTAAGAAAACAATATCCTAGCATGGGGGAGAGGGAACAGGACATCACAAGATCACGGACCTGGTTTGGAAAGGAATGTCAGAGGTCATCTAGTTCAACCCCCTCAGTAATACATGAGGAAACTGAAGCTCAAGGAAGCTAAATGACTTGCCCAAAGTCACACAGGCAGTGGCTCTCTAGAGGTGGAATCTGAACCCAGATCCTCTGACTACAAAGCCACTGTTCTTTCCAAGATGTCTCTTCAGTATCAATAATCATAGTTAGCATTTATATAGTACTTACTGTGTACCAGGCACTGTGCTAAGCACTTTCCAAATATCCTCTCATTTGATCCTCACAACAACTGTGGGAGGTAGGTGCTATTATGATTCTCATTTTACCGTTAAGGAAACTGAGGCAGACAAAGGTCAGGCGACTTGCCCAAGGTCGTGAAGTTAGCAAGTGTGTGAGGGTGCATTGAGTCTTCCTGACTCCGGTCCCAGGGGGTCTATCAGCAGCTCAACTATGGTTCCTCTTGCCTTAAGCACTTGTTACTTGGGAAGAGCCAATGACTTCATTCTGAAACCTCAAAGCTAAGAATTAGCTCAATGGCTCTGACCACCTCTTCCCTTCTCCCTGGTCCTAATTTGGCTTTCACGAAGGAAACTCCTTATCTCCACCTCAATGATTCCAGCCTGACACTGGACAGATGGGGCAGTCTGCAGGGAGCCAGGCTCACAAGGACCAGCGCACAGAAGTTTTCAAAGGGTGATGTTTTCATCCAGCATTTTCTTTCAGCAACACTCTCCCATTACCATTACCATCACCATCACCATCACCACCACCACCACCACCACCACCCAGCACCAAGTTTTGACCTCAAAATGCAAATCTCCCATTGGCCAGAGAGCTCAGAATATGATTCAGAAAGATGGCAAAGGTTACTACTGTCGCTGGTAAAGACTAGCACGCAAATCAAGCAAAGGAGTGCTGTAAAATTCCCTTCAAGTGCATTTACTCTTGGCCAGATGACATGGAGAATACATCTGGTGGGTGTTGGCAGTCTTCTAGCAGCCTCCTCGGTCATTTCTCCCCTCCTGCTGAGAGGGAGTTTCTGGAACTATGCTCCAATGCCCATCCCAGCTGTCTGACAGGAAGTGCCTCTTTGTGGTCTGGCAAGCTTCTGGCCTCAATCTTCCTTGCTCAGGAACTGTTTTAAGAGATGAATAGGCTCCAAGTATAAATTAATCTCCCTGGCATTTATAAAATCTATCAACCTCGCTGCAGCATTCCAGGATGAGGATGACCAGACTGACAGTGACAGTGTGGAAATGTGGGCCTCCAGCCATCCTGACTGAATCAAGGCTTGTATGGAGCCATAATCTAATCTAAGCGGGGGCCTTCCCCCACTGGTTCAGACTGTACCTTCCCATGCCTTCCTGTGAGATTTTTGTTCATGTTTTTCCATCACCCTTCTGTAGAGGACTCACTCAAGCCACTGCAGACCTTCCCCGGTTTTTAAAAAAAATATATCACAATTATTAATGCAGAACTCAAGCTCTTATTTCCATGGAAATGAAGTGATATACTTTATATGCAAACTATTAGAGTCTATTCATACCTTCTTGAGTTAATTTGGTTCTAAACTTTACCAATGATTTTCTCACCTGTCCCAAATAAATAAAATATCACATTTACTTTTGCTACCCATTATGTGATTAGGATCGTTTATATTTAGGAGGGGTGCGTATTTACTTTTGTTTCTGTATCCCCAGTGTAAGCACCGTACCTGGCACATAGTGTAGACCGAACAAATGCCTGTTGACTCATTGATATGCTCCCTTCTATGTGTTCGTGCAATAACAAACATTTATTGACTGCCTGCTGTATGCAAAGCACTGTTCTAGGTACTGAGGGAGCAGTGAAGCTTGGAGTCAAGACATGGTTTCTGAACTTGTAGAGTCAAGAGTCAAAAATCAAGGGCAGCAAGATGGCACAGGGGATAGAGCAGGAGGACCTGAGTTCAAATCTGGACTCAGACGCTTGATGCTTACTAGATTACATGATGTGTAATCATGGGCAAGTCAGTTAATTCTGACTGCCTCAAAAAAAAAAAGTAAAAATCAATTAGGAGGCCAATCAACAAATATTTATTAAACACCTACACACCAGGCGCTGTGCTTGGTGCTAGGGATTTAAGGACAAAATTGAATAGTCCTTGCCTTCAAGGTGCTCACATTCACTGAATTACCTGATGACTGCAATCTGCAGTATTCCCCCCTCCCTCAGCCTCTTCTCCCATCTGACTGAAGGACTGAAGGATGCAACAATAAACTCCTCTTGAAGCCGTTCTTTGTAGACAGCAGAAATTGGACTTCCAGCTCACTCCCCTTTCCACCTGCATCTCTGCTTGGTTTCAACTCCATGAAACTAGATGCCCCTATGCCAGGTAACTCCTGCTGTCCTTTCCCCAACCCCCTTCCACTTTCTAGCTTCCTTTTATGTGATGTCTTCCCTCATTCAACTGTAAGTTCCTTGAGGGCAGTAACTGTCTTTCATATATACATACATACATATATATATATATGCATGCATGCATATATATGTGTGTATGTATATATGTATAACAAGTGTGTGAGGGTGGATCTGAACTCGAGTCTTCCTGACTCTGGCCCCAGACACAGACATACACACAGACACATAGAGTACTTAATTTGGTATCTGGCACATAGTAGGTGCTGAATAAATACGGAAATGAACTTTTAAAAATGTGGTTGACTATGGTTATAAAAAGTTACATACTATCAGTTATGATTACTGTTACCAGATGGTTTTATTTAACTTTAAAAAAATAAGTGCACTAAGGAACATAGGTTATTGGGAAGTGTCTGTATTATAAAGATGAAATGCACCTATAAAATATTTTCAAAAGGTACATTAGTGAGGTACGACTTGAAGTGTTTGTGGGATGTTCCAATTTGAGTTGAGCTTTAAACAGTGGACGGGAATTTAACAGAAGAGGGAAAGAGATAGCAAGCAAGGCAGAGGGAACAGTACTGGGGAAAGGCCAGAGAGGCAGGAGAACAGAGGGCATGTTGGAGAGAAGGGGGAGCAGGAAGCCAGTCCAGTTTGGCTGGAGGGAAGAGTGCACGAAGGAGAAAAACACGAGAGGAAGCTGGGAAATGAGGGTAGCATCAGACTGGAGAATGCCCCTGAATGTCAGGCAAAGGCCTTTTAACTTGACTCCACAGGCAAGGGAGAAACAGATGGTTTTTGAGCAGACCAGATCTATGTATCAGAACCGTGTGCTCATATTACTGAAAATAAGTAGGTAGGAATGCAGAAGACTTTAAAGCAGACTTTTCCAAATTCTGGGGGCGTGCTCCCATGGGGAGAGGTATGAAGCAACAGCAAAAATGATTGGATATTTTAAAATTCAACTCCCATGTAAATAAATGTATTTTACAAAAAGATAAATTTCAACTCAAAGTTGAGGCAAATAAAACTTACAATGGGAAATTCAATTACACTTACAGTGATTGAAGCAAAGTAATTATTTATTATATGTAAAAACTTGGGAAAAAAGATTTTTTCTGAGAAAATTAGAGGCCTTAAAATGTAGATTTTTAAAAAAAAAATAAAAAATGTCGATATAATCAAAAGAATTACTTGCATTGCAAAAGGTGGCTTGCAGAATTGCTAAGTGTAAAAAAACCTCATATAATAAAAGAAACGGTGTTAGCTGCAGCTATTGATAGAGACTGTCAACAGCAGAGACTGTCTTGCTTTTCTTTATGCTTCTAGTTATAGCACAGTGCCTGGCACCAAACAGGCACTTGATAAATTCTTACTGACTGGTGGAAATGATGCTTGGTGAATCATATACAAAGCAGCTTTGAATATAATTCCACTTAGAGATAATACAATGGGAAGAGGCACTGCCCAAAAGTCTGAAGGCCTTCATGATCAAAAACCAAGAAGCTAAAATCATTCGACTTTTTATTTCAAGTGGATGAAGCAACAGATAGAGATAAAGATACCTATTTGATTATATTTGTAAGATAGACAGTTGAAAATGATTTTGGGGGAAGATTTGTTACTTTACAAACTTATTAATAGAAATGCCACATAAAGAGAAATATCCAATATAGCTGATGGACTTTTAGAAGTGAAGATGATATGATGGTGGAGAAAAATGTATTAGACTCTGCAATGATGGAGTACACTTGCGGTCAAAAGGAAACATAGGTCAAGAAGTATTAGTTAAAAATGTAATTTGTGGTACCATTTGGACACACTGCTTCATGCTCATTTGTATCAAGCATGAGTCAAGAGCAACATATAGCTTTTCAATTTGTTACAAAAGACATTTTGTTAGAAAAACAGTCCATTAAAGGGAAGTTGTTTTTTTTTTTTTTTTGCAAACTTGTGTGATGGTATTAGAAGGTGTAGTGGTGGCAGTGGTAGTAAAGACTAAGACATGTCTATTTGTTATATAATACTGGCTTTCTCCAGCAGCTAGGTGGTGCAGTGGATGGAATGCTGAGCCTGGAGTCAGGAAGACTGACTCAAATCTGGCCTCAGATACCAGCTGTGTGATCCTGGTCAAGTCACTTAACCCTGATTGCCTTAGTTCCTCATTTGTAAAATGAGCTGGAGAAGGAAATGGGGAACTACTCTAGTAACTTAGTCAAGAAAACCCTAAATATGGTCATGAAGAGTTGGTCGTGACTGAAAAGGACTAAACAAGTGGCATTCTGAAGCCAAAATATTTCTCAAGATTATTGAGCCAAAATTAGAAACCGTCACTTAAAAAATTTTTAATAATAAAGATGAAGCAAATTCATTTTACAACAAATATTTCTTCCTGAGGCTTGCATATTTGGTAGGCATTTTTGAAAAAAAGTATATAATTTAAATAAATCAATGAAGGTTTTCAAGCTTATACTTTGATCTAGAAAGAGAAAATGACTGCATTTAAGGAAAAGAATTATAAATAATAGATTTACAAACATTTTGATATATTTTCTCATTTGAAAAACACTTATACCCTGCAAAATGAAATCAAAGAAAATAAAGACATGCTTATTAGTCACCTGATCAGCTTAAAGAAGTACTTCTCATTTGATCTTAAAGACCTACATAATTTACAAGGTCTCTTTGAACTCTCAGCCTATTTCTAAATATGAGTGGATCAGGAATCCATTTGCTGTAAGCAAATGTGATACAGTTGGTCTTACTTTTATCTGAATAAGAATGGTTAATTGACCTGACTTGTGACAGTAGTCTGAAACAAATGTTTGTGCATCAAATCTTATGTTTTGGCTATGGATGACTATGGAGTTGTCTGCTTGACCCAAAATAGTGATAGATTGATAATAATAATGGTGATAGCTAGCATTTAAATAGTGCTTTAGAATATCTTGCTTGTGTGAAACAGGGCTTTCTACTGTAGTTGTTATGAAAACAAAATATAGGCATACTTTGCTTTATTGTACTTGGCTTTAGTGCATTTTGCAGATATTGCAAGGGTTTTTGTTTGTTTTGTTTTAACAAATGAAAGGTGTGTGGCAACGCTGGGTTTGGCAAGTCCTTCGTCACCATTTTCCCAACAGCATGTGCTCACATCATGTCTCTGTGTCACATTTTGGTAATTCTCACAATATTTCAAACTTTTTCATTATTATTATAATGTGGTGATCTATGAATGGTGATCTTTAATGCTACTGTAGTAATTTTACTGCGCCCATAAAAATGGCAAATTTAATTGATAAATGTTGTGTGTTCTGACTGCTCCACTGACTGGCTGTTCCCCTGTTTCTCTCCCTCTCCTTGGGGCTCCCTATTCCCTGAGACACAAAAATATTTGAGACAACTAAGTTGATAAAACAGCCTCAGGGTTTGAGAGGAATGACTCCAATTTTGAAAAAAGTTCTACTGTGGGGAAAATGGTATCAAACAGCATCACATGGTACAGAGAAATCTTTGAAAGGAAGAGTCGATTGATGGGGCAAATTCACTGTCGTCTTATTTTAAGCCACTCCAGCCTTCAGCAACCACCACCCTGATCAGTCAGTAGCCATCAACATCGAGGCAAGACCCTTCACCAAACAAAAAAATCACTGAAGGCTCAGATAATGGTTAGCACTTTTTTTAAGTAATAAAATATTTTAAAATTAAGGTATGTGTTTTTTAAAGACATAATACTACTGCACACTTAATAGACTATAGTACAGTGTAAACATAACTTTTATATGTGCTGAGAAATGAAAAAATTCATGTGACTCACTTTATTGTAGTGTTCTGAAACCAAACTCGCAATATCTCTGATGTATTATAGTTTCAGAGTATCTACGCTGTATTGTAATATCATAATCTTAGATCTATAATGAAGCTTAGAGGCCCCTGGGTACCCCTGCACTGCCACACTCCCTTCCCCCAATTTTACTGTGAAGAAACTTGATACTCAGAGAAGTTAAGTAGTTGCTGAAGAAATCTGATTAGGAATATCATAAATGATATCATATTTAGAAAAAAAACTTTGTGTCAAAAGGCAAGTCCACCAGTCCCAATAATACTATTCGAGTACCACAACATAAAGCTTGGGAGTCATTGGCCATTGCTTTAAAGGAGGGACTTTGACCTTTATGTGTCCTGGATCCACTTAGGCAGTCTGGAGAAGCCTGTGAATCCCTTCTCAGAATGGTATTTTAACATGCATAAAATAAAGAAAAAAACACCATATGATTACAAAGGAAACCAATTATACTTAGTTAGCAGGCTATCTATCTATCTATCTACACACACACATACACCTACAATACATACATATATGCACATTTATCATATATACATTTATATATATATACACACATATGAAAATTTTAACTTAACAGATATGAGATTAAGAACTTCTGCTTTAAAGTAACTATTGAATACCAGGAGAAAGTAATAATGTGGCAGATACATATATGACCTTCTGGGAATACTAACCAATAGTTTCCACTTAAAAGACTTTTTGATTTTTTATTTCAAATCCTATTTATTGATTAACATTTTACTTAGAAACTTGCCACTGTTGCTAGACAGACTTCCAGGGTGTTAACCATGCAGCTACCCCTATGGAGAGCCTGACTTGGGGCTAAGTTGTATCAAAGAGTGGGACATGTCTTTATCAAAACCTATTCCCATTTCAGACATCCTGGAATCAGAAATTAATTCAATGGTAGTATACTAAGAAACACTGTAATTCAGCCTTCTGGATCCTGAAAATAATGCAGAAGCATTATTTGAATACAAATACGTGGCTATGTAAATGGCATTCCCTGGCTGAAATGATCTAATGGTGAACAATTATCTTATGACTAACTAATAAGTACTATCCAACATTTAATAACTAGTCAGATTGCTGGTCACTCTATAACTTGTTACATCATAGTCTAATGGATACATACATGTATATATGATTCAAGAGTGTGTGGAAACAAAACCTGATCAGCATGAAAGTGCCATTATTTGAAATACCAGTAAGGTTCTGTTGCCCACTTGTTCTAAGTTAGATGCTAACAGTACTTAAAGTCTTTTCAGCAGGACCCTTCTAGCGCTTGGGGGTCTACTGGTAGTATTTGAGAACCTAGGGTCTCTTCCATTCATTATGAGCAGAGTAGGAACTTGGTGAAATGAGGCAATTTTAACATGGCATTTAATTTCCCACAGGATTCCCCAAGACCACAGATAAGGAATAGTCTGAAAAAAAATTTTTTTTGCTATTTTTGTGAGCTACTTTGTTGGCTCTATCGCATTTTCAAAGGATGTTAAATCATTTTTATTTAACATGATCTTTCCAAATTCTTAATTATAAGAATGGAGTTTCACATAAAATATGGCATTTCTCCTAACCATGATTTTAATTTTTCAATGTATATTGACATGTATAGGAAGAGTCATACTACATCTACGAGGTGTCAATATCAGGCAGATTTGAGGAAACATTATATGTATATATCTATATAATATTATATACAAACATTATGTATTCTTCACATATATTATACATGATATTGCACATTATGCACGTATATATGCACACACATATATTTTGTAACTCTGTATTGCTGTAACTATCTCAACACTGGTAGTAGGTTCTGATGAATGTGTTAAGGGAGGGCAAAACAAAAACAAAGCAAAATCTTAAATGTAGTCTGCTATTCAAAACCCCCAAGTACTAAGAAGCACTTTTAAAAATAAAGAGGAAGCTATCAACTAAGTTAGGTTACTTTTAGAGATTGACATCTTAGTGAAATAAGGTAGTTTATTCAGTTATCTTACTTCAATAGATGTTTGAAATTGTCCCTTTCAAAAAGAAAAATATAAATTATTAAAATCGATTTAATTATAATAATTATAACTATAAATATTCATCTTGTGGTGTGCTGGAGCCAGCTTGTACTGGCTCAGGAGAGTGAATCATTGAATTTTCAGTGTGGGTATTTACACCTTGGGAATCAGCAAATATTACAAATAAGGGCTTGATTTAATATTTTGGTGACTGTCTAAATTTTAAAAAGTGATAGAGAAAATGTTAATAATGCAAATTAAACTTAAAAGTATGTCATGTGTGCATCCTCTCTATCTCCTCCACCCCCCTCCACCTAGAGCTGGTTGTTAAACATTTTGCAGCACATCCCTGGATTAATCCGAAAGGAGAAAAATTTAAGGATAAAAAATGATCATTGAGGGGATACAAGAGAAAAAATTCAAGCCCCCCAATCAGTAACCAAGTGTAGCCAGAATGGACTTTGTTTTCTTTGAATGACTCAGCTCGCCTCGTTGAGCTTCCCTGGACGCTGGGGCTTGCTCTTCCGGGGCAGGACCAGAGCTTCCTGTGTGATGAGTCGTGGCGCTGGCTGAGGGGAGGTGTGTTAACGTGGTCTACGCTGGGGGAGGGGCCAAGTCAAGAACCAATCGGCCCTGGTCGTTCAGGCGGTGCTTGATGATGTCAAAAACTCTATAAGAGGGGAGAGGACAGCCTGAAGATCCTCCTTTCCTTTTCCGGTTGGAGCCAGAGACGCCTACAGCCGAAGCTGAGCTGCCGGTAGCAGAGCTGACTAGAGGCTAGTGGGTAATCTTCTTACCGTAGAGGGGAAGCATGTATACGATTTTGCCTTATACCATCTCGCTTCTCTGTGGCCTCCTAGTTACTCTTGTGAGGCGGACTTATTGGGCCTGGAAGCTTTTGATGAAAATATCAAAATGGGGACGCTGGTTTGTGGGATTGTTACTGTGGAGTGTAAATACATGCTTTAGTTCTCCTGCCTTCTGCCTAGAGAATTCCTTATATCCTGCGGTTCCGGACCTTTTAGGCACATATGAGATTCTCTTTGAAATCATAAATTCTGCCTTCCTAATATACCAAGAATAGGTCATTTTACTGGCATCTGCAAATGAAATTAAACTGGAAGGCACTGAAAACAATGCGGTCCTTGAGCAACTCCTTTAAAGTCTGTGAATCCCCATTTCCACATCTCTAAAATGGCAGGACTAGTACCTCCCTAGCCTAACTCATAGGAATTTTGAGGTAGGTGCTTTATGGCCCTATGTAAATGCTAGGTTTTATTATCAAAGACATCTCATTTTACTATCATTATTAATAAGACTACTGACATGACATGACAAACTACTTGTTCACAGGATTTAAAAAGAAAAACTGAGTCAGGACCACCAAAAGAGAAATTTAGTTTTAGAAAATGGAAGTTTGGTTTTTGATGGAGAACCAGAAGAACCTGACTCTGGAATTCGATTGAACAAACACTACTACTCTGTGCTGGGGAAGATGCAAGGTTTGGAGAAGAGACAGCCCTTTCCCTCATGGAGTATAGTAGGCAGACAAAGCACTGATACAAATAGCTAGTCCAACAGATCTGTAATATCAGTCATGTCAGCAATTCCATCCAATGATACTGGCTGCCTCCTATCTATGCAAATCTTATCTTCTCAATTCTTCCCATAACTTCCCCATAGTGCGTCTACCCAAAACCCTGGGGACTTTCCTCTCTTTTTCTTAACATGACAAGAATATTGGAGGAACATAAGGGCTGTCCACTGGTTATCCCTTGCTTGTTGGTGGAGTGAGGCCATTTTTTTCACATACATTTCTTTGGCGATATCTTTTATACTGATTATCCTTCATGATTCCTTTTTAATAATGTTTCAGAAGAGCATAATGTGTAACTTTACATGACAAATGAAATTCAGACTCATAAAACAAAGTGCTAGGTGAGAGGCAAGGAAGAACATTTTTTACCATCGGAAATTTCTGTGGAGGTAGTAGTAAATAGCTAGCATTTTTACGGTGCTTAAAGTCCTGCAAGGTACTTTACAAATATTCTCTTATCTGATCTTCCTAAGAACCCTATGAAGTAGGTGCTATAATTATTCTTAGTTACAGTTGAGAAAACTGAGTTTGAGAGAGTATGTGACTTGCCCAGGGTCACACAACCAATAAGTTGGGAAGCAACGAAGGGAGGTATTGAAATCAGGTCTTCCTTACTCCAAATCCACTATGCCCAAGGCAACGTAATGTGAAGCTGGACGTTGAAGAATGGTTAAGAAGCTAGAGGAGGATGAAGAAGAAGGAAACAAGCACTTATTAAGCACCAACTATGTGTCAGACTCCACGCTAAGTGCTTTACAAATATTATCTCATTTCATCCTCATGACAACTCTGTGAGGGAATTGGTAACATCCTAAATGCAGCCAATCTGCTGACAGACACACACATTGAGTGTTGCCCTTCGTTCTAAAATGACATCACTATGTTAGAGTCAGGCCACAATGCGTCCGACTGTGGCTGATCTGATCAATATGAGCTCATGGCAAAAATAGTCCATGTTAGGGGTGGGGAACCTGTGGCCTCAAGGCCACACGTGGCCCTCTAAGTCTTCAAGTTTGGCCCTTTGACTGAATACAAACTTCACAGAACAAATCCTTTTATTAAGTCCATGTGAACATTTGGGGTGAATTCTCTAAATTTGTGCATCTTGCATTTCTTTTGAGCTACTTCAATTCTGCTTTGTTTATATAGCACAGCATGCCATGTTGAGTGGTCCTGTGCCACTGTCTCCCATGTCACACAATCAATTCCAAAGTTCGTCAGAGAGACCTTGAGAGTGTCCTTGTATTGCTTTGTCTGACCACTGTGTGAGTCTTTTCAGTAAGCATGCATTTGGCAGTTGAACAACATGGCCAGCCCATCAGAGTTGTGTTCCCTGTAGCAGAGTTTGAATGCTTGGGAGTTTAGTTTGAGAAAGGACTTCAGTGTCTCAGTGTACTTCCTAGGGATGTACACATTGATAATGAGGTTGGTGCACATGTTGCCAGAGCTGGCTCAGTGTTTGGGAAGGCTCCAAGGGAAAGCGTGGGAGATAAGAGGTATTAGACTGCCCACCAAACCGAAGCTCTACAGAGCCATTGTGCTGACCTCCTTGTTGCATGCCCATGAAAGCTGGACAGTCTGCCAGTGCCATGCCAGGAAACTGAATAGCTTCCATTTGAATCATCTTAGGAAGATTCTGAAGATCACCTGGCAGGATAAGGTACCAGACACTGAGGTCCTTACTCGAACACACACATACACATGTTCCCAAGTTCAGACTGCACTCTATGTCTGCTTGAGGAAGTTACACCAGGGAAGCGGGACATTATTGGATTCTTTTGTTATATACATCCTTTTGGCCAGGGTGTGGACATGGTGTTGAAAACCCTGATGATTTCTCCTAAAAATCTCTCCCTGTACTCTGGACTAGTTTGCAGCAGCTGAATGGCAGAACAGCAGAGTTGACAGTGAAATATGAGGATAAATATTTGATGATCAGCGCAGCCAATCCCTCTCCCCTCCTTTGTTGGAGAACTAAAAAGTATTTTTACAACTAAGATTTTCCACTATTTGCTCACCAAGGAATCCTATTAATGGAATATAGATTATAATTTCAAAAGGGGCCAGTTAGAACACAGACATTTAAAGGGGTTAAGGAGTGTCTAATACACAGAATGAGCTGATGCTGTGACAATGGTCACTCTTCCAGCTGCTGCAAGAGACTCATATGGCTGGGAGCAGTCATGGGGCTTGGGAGTACCTGCTCAATGCCCCAAGCAGGGGCTACAACCTACACTTGTGGCTAAACCTTAATGCCTCCTGTATAGAAACAGCAATATGGCTCTCCCCAGGTGTCCTCGTGCAAGTGACATCATCTTTAAACCCTTCGTGGCAATCCCTGAAGCACCTTCGAGATGCCCAGGGAAGACAGGGCTACCTGGAAATCCAATTATTTCCTCAAGATCATCCAACTTTTGGATGATTATCCAAAATGCTTCATTGTGGGAGCAGACAGTATGGGCTCCAAGCAGATGCAGCAGCTCCGGATGTCCTTCCATGGGAAGGCTACCGTAGTATTGATGGGAAAAAAACACTGTGATGCGTAAAGCCATTTGTGGGCATCTGGAAAACAACCCTGCCCTGGCGAAACTGCCGCCTCATATTCGGGGGAATGTGGGCTTTGTGTTCACCAAGGAAGATCTGACCGAGATTAGACATATGCTTCTGGCCAATAAGGTGCTAGCTGCTGCCCGTGCCAGTGCCATTGCCCCATGTGATGTCACTGTGCCAGCCCAGAACACTGGCCTGGGTCGTGAGAAGACTTCCTTCTTCCAGGCTCTGGGTATCACCACCAAGATTTCCAGGGGCACCATTGAAATCTTGAGTGCTGTGCAGCTGATTAAGATCAGGGACAAAGTGAGTGCCAGCAAGGCCACCTTGTTGAACATGCTGAACATCTCCCCGTTCTCCTTTGGGCTGATCATTCAGCAGGTGTTTGACAATGGCAGCATCTACAACCCTGAAGTGCTGGACATCACGGAGGAAACTTTGCACCTTTGGTTCTTAGAGGGTATCCGTAGCGTTGCCAGTGTCTGTCTGCAGATTGGCTACCCAACTGTTGCATCAGTACCCCACTCAATCATCAATGGGTACAAGCGAGTCTTGGCTGTAGCTATGGAGATTGAGTACACCTTCCCACTTGCTGAAAAGGTGAAGGCCTTCCTGGCTGACCCTTCGGCATTTGCAGTGGCTGCCCCTGTGGCTGCTGCCCCAGCTGCTGCTGCTCCAGCCAAGGTGGAAGCCAAGGAAGAATCGGAGGAATCTGAAGAAGATATGGCATTTGGTCTATTTGATTAGCCCACAGGAAACAACTATTTCAGCCAGTTTGTTTGTGAAACAAAGAAATAAAAGTGCTCATTTATCTCAAAAAAAAAAAACCAGCAATATGTTGACAGCTAGAAAACTTAATATAAAATGCCTTTCCTGGCTACTCTCCAGTCTGTTTGCAGACTGGAGAGTGATTTGCAAAGAAACGCCTCTGAGACAAAAGGCACTAGGGTAGTTGGTGATGGATCTTTTCTGCCAAGAATATTCTTTCACTTTTGCCTCTTGGAAAGAGCTCTGGACTTAAGAATCAGGAAGCCCTGGGTTCCAATCCCACATTATGCCCTTATTGGCTGCGTGATCCTAAGTTACTTAATCTTTTGCTTAATTTGTTTTTTACTTAATCAGTTTGCTTATTTGTAAAATGGGGATAATAATAGTACCTACTTCACTGAGTTATGAGGATTAAAAGAAATAATATGTAAACCACTTTGCCAACCTTAGAGTGTTATATAAATTGAAGGTATTATTAATACTACATCACATGTTTGCGTGTTTTCCTCTGGTCTGACATCCCGGGTCTCATATTTTGTCCTCTTGGGAGAGCTGAGTTCCTTTGTAGGGTTCTAGTTCCCAGTATGTATCTACTATGTATGGCTAGAGGCATTTTCAACTCAGTGGGAATCTTTTTTTCTCTGTAGGAAGCTGAGATGATATGTTATGGGTACTCTGATTTCCAACAATCTTAATCAATTTGGAGAACTTGGAAAATCCAAATTTAGTGTTTCCTCAGAGGGCAGGAAAAGGATTAATATTAACTTAAAATCAAAGCATTTCAGTGGTGGCAGAGTTCTCAGTAGCCACCTGAACAAAATCTCCTCTACAACATATAACAAGGGGTCATCCAGACTTTGCTTAAAGACCTATAAGGAGTGGAAATCTATTGCTCCCTAATCTCCCAGGCATCCCATCCCATTTATGGATAGTTCTAATGGTTAGAGAGTTTTCCCTTACATCAGGCCTCAATGTTCATCTCTGTAATTTCCAACCACTGCTTCTAGATCTGCTCTCTCGGGCCAAGTAGTAGTACTCAGGGGTGGTATGGATTATTACCTATGATGCCCAAAGTATTGTGCCATGTGGACTAGAGGTAGAAGTATTGTTTGTAAAGGAGAGGTGAGAGGATGATTATGGGGAAGGCCTTTTTGGAGGGAACATGGTGCATTTCTCTGCAATCCCAAAAACAATATGGGCAAACATTTTTTTTAAAGATGTAATGCCTTCCCAGAGACCAAGTCATTGTAGGATGAAGTTGGAACTGCAAATGCAATGTATCCTGATTGGTTGCATCTGCTTGGAATCAGTTCAAGCTGCCAAATTAGTCAGTAAAGGTGGCAAAAGAAGCATACAGGTAGGTCTTTAATAGGTAACATCAAATTAGAAAACAGTAAAGAATAAGAATCACTTTTATGAGAACTCTTTAAAAAATTTGTATTAGATACATATCTACAAATGCCCAAGTAGGAAACAAATTCAAACCACACAACATTTCCAACATTATAAATTTTCTTTTATGGGCTTCTGATACAAAAAGCTAAATAGAATGCTTAGATATCCTTGTAGGCCAGGTTGGAATGATGCTATCTACATACTGATATAATATCAAGGTTGAAATATTTTTCATGATCGGTATTTGCATAGGTTTTAATATGGAAGATATGGGGGTACCAAATGATAACAAGCTGCCAGTGAGTGACAAAGAAATTTTAATTAAGTTGTAGATTAAAAACATATATAAAAGTATAATCTAAATAACTGCTTAAGGATTTGTTTCCCATTTTTGTGAACCAGAATAAAAGTGTACCTCAATGCTTTTGAAAAATTTTTAGTGGGTTTTGATGATTAAAAAATATATACTTTTTTTGGATCCAATGTTTCCTTTGCTAGAATTCTATGGCAAAAACATCATAAAAATAAGAGGGAGGGGACTATTTGTACAAAAACATTCATAGATGCTCTATTTGTAATAAAAAATAAATTAAATAAAACATGCATTATCATTTAACTTTTCTGTGCCTAAGTTTCATCATCTGTAATATGAAGCTAGGCTTAATGGTTTCTAAGATCTTTCCAGCTCTAAAACTGTGATTCTATATTCCCCAAATGGGGAATGGCTAGCTGAATCATAGGATGTTCACAGAAGGGAACACTTTGGTGTCATAAACAGTGATGGATCCAAGCAAATATGGAAAAATGACACCAGAAGAACCCAAACTGCATATTTTTGTTGTTTACTCATTTCAATTGCGTTTGATTCTACACTACCATATTGAGGGGTTTTGGGGCAAAAACACTGCAGTGGCTTGTCATTTCCTTCTCCAGCTCATTTTACAGATGAGCAAACTGAGGCAAACATGATTAAGTGACTTGCCCAGTGTGACCAAGGACTTGCTAGGATGTGTCTGAGCCTAAATTTGAACTCAAGTCTTCCAGAGTTCCAGTCTGGCACTCCATCCATTGTGCCACCTAGGTGCCAAACTATATATACATTGACTATATTAACAAGAAAGAAAAGAAAGAAGGTAAAGACCATGTCAGAAAAACCGGGAAGGAGACATAAAATGAAAGTGGTTTTTTGTTTGTTATTCATTAATGCATTCAGTTTTACCTTGATAAATATTAAGATTCTTTTGTAAGATTTTAATCCCTATTTTCCATGCTGATTGTATGCTTACTGCACTTGAGACTGTTGACTCCTCTTTACTTCTTGAGAGCAGGGATTGTTTCATTCTTTGTACAGTATTTATATTACCAGTGTCTAACAGTGCTAGGCACACAGAAGGCATTTAGTGAAGGCTTATTGACTGACTGATCCCCAAGTAGAATGTAAGTTCCTTCAGAGTAGGGGCTATTTTTTCTTTTGTCTATGCATTTCCAAAGTCTAGAACAGTGCCTGGAACATAGTTGGTGTTTAATAAATGCTCATTGAATGACTCTCCTCCTCTCTAAAACTCTACTCAAGAATAGAATCATTTTTATCAAATTCTATTTTTTCTGTACAACTTGTCATCAAATTCTAAGTCTCCAAATACACAAATGACTCTGATACTAAAACAAAACAATGATAATTTAAACAAAGGCCATGGCCTGATTAATCTTGCAAGGCTCATCTCAATTCCTAATTATCAACTCCTTAGTTGCACTGGAGCTGCAAATTCATTCCTTAGCCTCCAAACCTGGCTACAAATTGTACCTTTGATATAAGTGAGCAGTTTTTGTGAAACACTGCTAACTGAAGAAAACATATTTTGAGGGCACCAAAAAGGGATTCCAATGTAACTCAATACAAATTCATTGCACGCATAGCATCAAACAGCTTGGAAATACCAGCTCTGACCCTAAAGAGAGGCTTATATAGGAAAGGCACAACCTTCTTTTTGAGTGCTTAGTTAAGTGTATCATCTGCTTTGGTTTGGCATTTTTCCAACAACTAAGAACCTATAAAAACCAATGCCACTTGACAGCTTATGTGGTATCTCCAGGCAAGCTTGCTGGTTTAAAGAGAGAAGGGGAAAAAGAGGAGGAGGGGCATAGCAGCTGGCTCATTACAGCTGCTGTCAGGGTGGGGGGAACCCCCAAGCAAACCGACTTCAGATTTTACTCACCTTTTCCATTTTGGGACTATGAGAGTTTAAATGAAAACCGCAGGCAAAGTTACTGTATACACACCACACAGTATAAACCATACATTCATTTTCATTTGGGCATGACAAAGAATGCTAAACACACCACGATGAATTTTTTTCAACCCAAAAGGAATCTTTTGTTAATCTCCCCAGTGTATATATTCTAATATTCATTCCTGTTATCCTTCTGATCTATTTTTAAAGCTTTCCACCCTCCAATTAAAATCCAAAGAGTCTTCTATGTCTTTGTGGCTTCATGCCAACAGAAAATCTGACTTTTTTTTTAAAACAGTGTGGGGTCATTGAGTGAATTTGTGGCAACTCTTTTTCTGCCCTTAGTTATTTAAGAGGTTTATGATACAGAGTTCTGGTTTAAAAAAGTGGCAAAGAAGAAGACAGAATCAAAGACTTATTTTAGAGAAGGCATAAAACAAACTAGCATTAATGTGGCCTTTAAAAGTTTGTAAAATACTTAATGTTATGTCACTTCAACAGTGCCAGGAGGTAGCTGCTATTATCATTCCCATTTTATGGGTGAGGAAATTGAGGCACATAAAGGTTTAATGACTTGTCTACAATCACACAGCTAGCGTCTGAGGCAGGATTTGGACTCAGCTCTGATTCTATGTCCTGTGCTCTAGTCTAGCTGCCCTAATAAAATCCCCTTATTTTACAGGGGCAGAAAATTATGTTTGTTTAATAAATGTTTTTTGCCGTTGAAAACAAATTAAAACTCACTTATTGAAGTTCTATTTGAGGGTGAATTTTACCTTTTAAAAAAATCTAACTTTTCCTCAGTGCAAAAAAAAAAAAAGATAAAATTCATTAACACCGCAAAAGTGCTATACGATATTTAAAATAATTTAGAGAAAAAACCTAGGTCACCTCAAGCACCTGGTGGCACCATTTGCAAAAAAGTAAAAAAGATTCAGTTTTGAATCCAGGTTTTTCACCTAATACCTGTGTGACCTTGGGCAACATCTCTTGGTTACATGGTTTGGCCTATAAGGTCCTTTCCAGAGCTAGATCTATGTTATGATCTCATGAATTCCAAATCATTCTTTTTTCATTTTAAAAATCAAATCCCATTGTTAATCATATCACTAGGAAAACTTTTTTTTTAGCCTAGTTTGAGTTATTAGATGATGCAGTGGGTAAGAACTCCAGGCTTGGAGTCAGGAAGACCCGAGTTCAATTTTGAACTCAGACACTTACTAGCTGTGTGAGATGCCGGGCAAGTCACTTCACTCTGTTTGCCTCAGTTTCCTCACCTGAAAAATGATCTGGAGAAGGAAATGGCAAACCACTCCAGTATCTTTGCCAAAAAAAACCCAAACAAACCCCAAATGGAGTCACAAAGAGTTGGACATGACTGAAAAAAAAACGACTGGACAAACATACTCAAAAGTAATAAAGCTACTTTAATACTTCATGTTATTACCTTCAATTATTACTATTACTAATAAAGCTATGCTTCTTAAATATTCTGCAATTCAGTATGTTCGTCTCCTCAGGCTGTCAACCAGCATTTCCCTAACCCTTCTAACACATTCCTCCTTCCTTCCCCTATTCCTGGAATGCCCACCTTTCTCCTCTCAGACTGTCTAAATCTTCCTCACACCTGCCCCTAAATCTCTACCTCCTCCACAGCCCTTCCCTGACCACTTCAAGCTAAGGGGATAGTCCTCTTCTGCACAACTATATCAGTTATGGCATATATAACTCCTCTGGCAATTAATCAGTCTTGCACTGGGGCCACCTCTTCAATTTTCTAGGAATATTTACATTTCGCATTTTAGTTTAAATTTTCGAGTGCATCTCTAACGAGATAACAGTAAGCTCCCTAAGAGGAAGGAATTGTGACTTCCACATTCTTGTATCCTCCTCTGAGCCTGGTACAGAGTACGATGTTTAACAAACAGTTGGAGATATGATTTGGGGGAAAAAAAAGATTTTGATTAGGGAACATTTTTAAAAAGTATTTAATTTAACTGAATTGACTTATTATGTTAGTGCCACTGTAGCTGGGTTCTGAGAGGCTCTGAGACCTACCTGCATGAATTCTAGGAAATTTAGTTTTAAGTAGAAAGTTTCCTTCCTCTCAACTGAGAAATTATTGAGAGAGATGGACACAGAAAGAAAGAAATGTGTGAGAAGAGACACTGTGTTTTGAGTAAGGGAGGAGATGGGACAGAAGCTTAAGATGGGGAGCCAGGGTTTGGGGAATCTATCACTGAGTGCCAATGGCTGGACAATTGGGTGAGTTTGATGCCCCAAACCAAGCTGTGTTCAGTAGACTCCTGCAAGAGGACCAGTGATTTATCTCTCCTCACTTGTCTCTCAACAGAAGAGCACATGTTGAACCTAAAAGCTGATCTGTTCTTTTACATTATTTCCTGACTTAAACAGCACTTTCAGGCCAGCTTGGAGAAAGCTCAAATTATTTGAGAAATAATTTCTCAGTTTGTTTAAGAAAGAAAAATAAGATTGATCAAAATTGCTTTTGAGGGAAAAATGTCCTTACTGTTCAGTGGGAGTGGATTAGTCATAAGAGAGACAAAGACAGTGATTGAGATTGGAACAGAGAGGGGAAGATTTGCTAATATGTTTAATCCTGTTAATCTTTTGATCTATTTTTAAAGCTCCCTACCCTCCAATTAATTTCCAAAGAGTCATAATTCTTTGCTGCCTCATGCCAACTGAAAATCTGATGATGTATTTTTATTTAAGAAGTATGGGGTCGAATAACATACACATTCAACTGGGTATCTTACCCCACAGGACAGAAGGAGGAAGGAGATAAAAAAGCGGGGATGATAGGAGGGAGGGCAGACGGGGGAGGAGGTAATCAAAAGCAAACAATTTCGAAAAGGGACAGGGTGGAGGGAGAAAATTGAATAAAGGGGCATAGGATAGGAGGGAGCAAAATATAGTTAGTCTTTCACAACATGAGTATTGTGGAAGGGTTTTACATAATGATACACATGTGGCCTATGTTGAATTGCTTGCCTTCTTAGGGAGGGTGGGTGGGGAGGGAAGAAGGCAGAGAATTTGGAACTCAAAGTTTTAAAAGCAGATGTTAAAAAAAAAGTTTTTGCATGCAACTAGGAAATAAGATATACAGGTAATGGGGCATATAAATTTATCTTGCCCTATAAGAAAGTAAGGGAAAAGTGGATGGGGGGCGGAGTGGGGTGACAGAAGGGAGGGCTGACTGGGGAATGGGGCAATCAGAATATATGCCATCTTGGAGTGGGGGGGAGGGTAGAAATGGGGAGAAAATTTGTAAATCAAACTCTTGTGAAAATCAATGCTGAAAACTAAAAATATTTTAAAAAAAGATTAAAAAAAAGAAGTATGGGGTCATTGAATGAATCCTGTTGAAACTATTTTTCTTCCCTTAGTTATTCAAGAGTTCAGACTCCTCTGTCTAAAAATCTAGGGGTAAAAAAAAACATGAACAAAAACATTGCTGGCTGTTCCAAGCAAGACAGCATAAATTATAAATAAATTATAACTAAGTTTGACATATCACTCAAAGATTTCTTTTCCTTCAAAATCATCAGGTTCAAACCTCTCATTTTGGAATTACAGAGGATGGAAATTAAGAACTAGAGAGGTGGCCACACAGGTAGCAAACCTAGAATTTTTTCCACTGATTTCTAAGTCAGCTGGAATGCAGGGTCCCACAAAGAGTGCTCAGGTCACCTGAAATTCTGATTTCGTAGTAATTTTAATACATCATTCAACAAATATTTATTAAGCACCTACTATGGCACCAGGTACTATGCTAGACAATGGGGGTTTGAAGACAAAAACCTCAACCGTTCCTGCCTTCAAGGAGCTTACATTCCACCAGAAGTTATACTCTGTACAGATATAGTAACTATTAAATATGCACAAAGCAAATACAAAATAGTTTGGGGGTAGGGGTAACACTAGCAGATAGGAGACTGAGGAAGAAAGGCCTCCTGTAGAAGGAGGTACTTGAGTTGAGCCTCAAAGCATTTCAGAAGGAATGTACTTTGAGCATGAGGAATGTGTGGTCTGTGCAAAGACATGGATGGGAAGTGGCACATTGTGAACGAGGAAGAGCAAGTAGGCAGTTTGGCTGGAACACAGAGTATGTAAAGAGTACCAGGGTATGATAAGCCTGGAAAGATAGGCTGAAGCCAGATTGTGAAGGGCTCAATGCCAAAATGAAGGAGTTTTATTTTAGCTTAAAGGCAATAGGGAAGTTTTTGAGACTGTGGGCAGACATACTTTAGGAATATCACTTTGGCAGCTGGTTGAAGGATGGGTTGCTGAGGGGAGAAACTTAAGTCTCAGAGACCCATTTGGAGGTCACTTGATCACTTATCATAGTGTATTAGAGCTGGAAGGGTCCCCAGAGATCATCTAAATCCAACCCTCTCATTTTACATGTCAGAAAGTCAGGTCTGGGGAAGTTAAGTGACTTACTTGCCCTAGGTTACATTCCCTCTAAGGGCTTACTTCTGGGTCACTTAAATGCAGAAGTGGCTGTTATATTAACCCAGGCAAGTGGTAAATTCCCTAGAGAATATGGCTCCAGCTCAGCAAAAAATAATTTCATCATACTGAAAGTGGCTAACTATACAAAGGTAAAGGAAACAAGAAGATGGCAAGTGAATTAGTTCACTTGCAGTATGATAGTGACACACCCTGAGGATGTATTTAAGAAAATTCTGATCTTGACAGAGATGACAGCTTAAGATGTAGAAGACATACACTGTTGAACATGAGCCATCAGGGAGTTTGATTTGCTTGACTATACATATTTGTTACAAGGGTTTCTTTTTTATTTTGTTTTTATTTTTATATTATTTTGTTTTTATTCAATTGGGGATGGGTGAGAAGGAACAAAAATAAATGTCAATTGAAAAATAATAAAATTTTTTAAAAAGAAAAAATAAATAAACCTGTGCTATATTATATACACATTTCTGGGCTACTCAAATCATTAGCTTTAAAGGTGAAAAGAAATTTTCATATAAGAAATGTAATCACTGATGTCTACTACAAAACAAAGCCCTCTACTCGTAAAATGATGTCTAGCTATTTCAAGCACTCCTATAAATGTAAATACCAAGTCATTTTATATAGTTCCTATCAAAAAGTCTCAGAGTCCCAGATTATAAACTCCGACTAACTACTAACTAACTTCTGAGGATAAATGAGCTCATGTTTCTTGACTCCTGAGCACGTCAAAGTGCTACATTCAGGGATGCCAACCATTAATTTTACAGGATGCCCCCACAAATGGCAATGATACTAATGAGGCAAAGTTCCCAGAACTGTAGAGCCATTAGTTACTCATTTATATTTAACCTTAGACTTTCACCTTCAAGGCTAGGTCAAATATTTAGATAATTAGTTAAGTAATCCATACTCTCCAAAAAGAAGAGTGGTTTAACAGCCTGGCGGTTACTCATTTCTCACCCCAGGAACAAAAGGGAAACTTCAACAATTCATGTTTTTACTGCAATGGTAATAAAACCAACTTAAAACTACAGTAAAAGGCTGCAGTGAATGAGGGCATTTCAGAAAAACAAAAAACTTGGCTTAATAACAGTGCTGGACATGCTACAGATAATCATGGTCGATTGATAGGTTAAGTAACATGTAAAATGCTGCATGCATGACTTATAAGTCAAGAGATAACAACAGGGAAGGGAAAGTAGTGCAATTAAGTACAATAGGAGAGGTATTCACACAGTACTGTGGGACTTCAGAGGAGGCAGAGATGATTCCTAAGGGGATGAGGAAAGCCTCGGAGAAACAAATCCTTTCATCCTGGCCTTCTGTCTCAAAAGATAAAGATAAAATTGCTTTCTCGCCTTCCAAAGCTAACCCTTCTGGATTCTGTCATTTAATCTAAAGTTTATTCCTTCCAACACTGTGTCATCTGCAAGTGGGATAAACAAGCCTTCTATGACTTCATCCAAGTCACTGATAGAAATGTTGAAAAGAACAGGGCCAAGGACAGACTCCTTTGGCACCACCGCTAGGAACCTCCTTCCAGGTTGAACATAAACAGCCATCTGAGTCCAATTCATACCATCAGTTCCAAAATTACAACTAAATTGTGGTCTCCTGGGTCCCAATCTCTCTGCCTGAGTCACCTAGCTCAGGGCAGAGCTTTGCATTCAGAAGGACCTCAGCAGATTTTTATTCATAATGACAATGATGATAATGATCCCATCTGGGACCACAATAGAAAGTCCTGGCAGGAGGAGAACTCCCAAGCCTGCTGGGTAGAGAGAAGTTCACAAAACTGCCACACTCCAAAAGTCCACAGTGACTTCTCTGGAACTGGTCACCCATTACTTCAAGGCACAATAGGGATCTAAAATCAGTACATATAAAGCACATCTTTCAGCAAAGTTTAAACAAAGACGAACTTTTTTGAATGAGTATTACAGTAATTACTTAGGAGTACTGAAACATAGCTCATTTGCATAAATGTCCTTGGAAAATAGGTCATCTCTGATTTAATTTTCTATTTTCAGTTGGCCCTTTCTATCTACCTTTTCTCACCTATATGCTCCACAACAAAACAAACTTTAAATATTTCTATGACAAATCTCTCAACACTACAATGTAAAAGGGGGCCGGGGAAGGGTAGGTAAAAGCATGGATGGTTGTTAAATTTAGAATAAAAAAATAACATTTCATTATAAGAAAAAGATACGCAGGGATACAAATAAATATTTTAATAATTAGTTCTCCACTTGAAGAAATATTTAAAATTATATAAATATATGATATAAAATATGAAACACTTAACTAGGCAACATAATCTAATTGACTGTAAGGTGGTACAGTAAATAGAGTGCTGGACTGTGAGTCAGAAAGACCTGAGTTCAAATTCTGCCTCAGATACTTACTAGCTGTGTGACTCTGGGCAAGTCATTTCATCTTTATGTGCCTCAATTTCCTCATCTCTAAAATGGGAATGATATTTGCATCTATCTCCCAGGTTATGGTGAGGATCAAATGAGATATTGTGCAAAGCATCTAGCAAACCTGAATGTGCTATACTAGCTCTTATCGTCATCATCATTGTCAAGATAACATGAAAAGTACAGGGCCAACTTTGCAACCCTGCGTGGAAGAATTCGCCAAGTCATTTAGCTGCTCTGCATCTAAGGTGACTTCTCCGTGAACTGAGAATACATGAGGAGGCAGATGAAACAGTCTAGTTTAATGGAGAAGAGTCAGAGGACCTGCCTTCAAGCCCCTGTGCTGTGATTTCCTAGGTAGATGAAATTGGGCAAGTTATTTAATCATTCTAAGCTTCATTTTCTCCATCCATGACATGGGAATGCTAAAACTTACCCTCCCACTTCACAGGGATGTTCTGAGGATCGAACAACATGATGTACACAAATCTGTACATTTCAAAACACTACATCAGTTATTATTACTGAGGAATAGTTAGGCACGATTATCATATTAGTACTAATTTCCTGTCTACTGGAGGAAAAAAAATTCCATTAATGGCCACATAAAATATGCATTTCATCCTGTGATGAAAGAGGGTACAACATTCTTGCTGATAGATAAGACTCAGATGCAATCTTTGCTGCCACCACCCAAGGTAATAAATGGCAAAGGATTTCTCTGCCTGAGATAGTGACCTTGAATCCCTATTCCCTTCTTCTCCAGCCAAACTTTTTCTCTCATCCTTTCAAGTGCAGCTCCGTGAACAGTTTGGTTCCAGTACACAACGAAAATTTATAACAGTGTAGGAGCATTATGGGGTAACACATGAAATAAAATCGAGATAAAACAAATATGTAGGCTCACACTATTCAACTTGCTTGGGATAGTTTTAAGTAATTAAAACAAGGGCAACAACCAAAGATGATATATGGCTTGGCTGGACCCTCTCCCTTCCTTATCTTTTTATAAATGCTTCTGACCCCCAAAGTTGTGGCTGCTGCACAATCGCAAACCATATGCATGATGTTAGTGTTTTTTTCTGCAAGTATGACCCCATTCTTGGTTTGTTAGTATCCATTAATTCTTTCCTGCCAACTCTTTCAGTCAGGAACAGCCAGGTGGCACAGTCTAGGTATGCCTAGAGTCAGAAAGACTCATCTTCCTGAATTCAAATCTGGCCTCAGACACTCACCGTGTGACCTTGGGCAAGTCATTTAACTCTGTGTCAGCTTCCTCATCTGTAAAATGAGCTGGAGAAGGAAAAGGCAAACTACTCCAGACACTGCCAAGAAAACCCTAAACAGAGTCACAAAGAGTCTGAAACAACTGAACAACCACCACCAATCCTTTCTGGAAATCCAGCTTGTTGTACAGTAGACATCACCCCTTTCTCAGTTTCCTTTGCTAGTTCATCATACATATCACATCCCTGAACTGTAGTAGGCATCCCCCAGGTCACATTCCTAGGCTGATTTCTCTTAATTCCTTAGATTCTCTCGTGGCAACCTCATCATCTCTCATGGGCTTAAGTATCACATCCAAAAAGATGACTCACAGATTTCTATCTGATACTATGCCCCCTCCCCCAATCTAAGTGAGCTTTGGTCCTTCATAACCAACTGCATATTAGACATTTTGAATGGATGTCCCAGCAATATATCAAATTAAACTGGTCCAAAACAGAATACATCTTTCCCAACAAATCCACCCTCTTCCAAACTTCCTATTTCTGTGAAAGCCATCTTTGTAGTTTCCCAGGTCCATAACCTAGGTGTTATTCTTGACTCACCACTCTCCCTAAACTGACATATCCAATTAGTTGCCCAATATTGCCATTTTTAACTCCTTAACATCTCTCAAACCCTACCCCTTCTTGATATTCACATATCTGTCTACTTACTTCAGGCCCTCATCAACCTTGGATCCAGATTACTTCAACAGCCTAATTGATCTCCATTAAACACTGCTACCAGAAGGATTTTCCTCAAGAAAATCACACTATGCTACATATTGCCTCACCTCCTCAATATCACATCATGTTACTCCATGTCCCAAACCCCAGTGGCTCCCCATTGCCTCTGGGATAATATGTAAACTCTTGTTTAGCTTTTCAAACTCTACAAAACCTACCAGTATCTTTTCTGCTTTCCGGTATATTACTTTCTCTTTCTGAGCTCTGTTGATCCAGCTAAACTGGCCTTCTCTCTGTTCTTTGAAGGCGATACTCCAGGCCCTTTGCACTGGCCATCAACCCATGCCTGGAATACACTCCTTCTCACAGAATTCCTCTCATCCTTCCAGATGTGGCTCAAGTACCACCTTCTACTTGAAGTTTTTCCTTCCTGATCTCTACTCTCACCCCTACTCCAACTGTTAGATCATTCCCTCTAAAACTATCTTGTAGTTACTTTGCATTTTTTGCATTTATTCTCTTTATATTCATTCTCTCTCTCTCTCTATATATATATCTATGTACTTATCTCCCCTGATACAATGTAAGCCCCTTTAGAACAGTGATTGTTTCATTCTTTATATTTTTATATTTTGCAGAAGCCACAGAAGACATGCAAAGGCCAGCAGATAACACAGAAAAAGTTTAGAAACTCAAAAATGCCTAAAACGTCTGTATAGTATTGTATAATGTCAACATATTTTCTCTTTTAATACCATAATAATTCAGACTTCTCTGGTACGAAGAGAAGGCTGATAAATTTTACACAGATTTTTCAGATTTCAACCTGGCGATGTGGAAGGGATAACCATATTTTGTTAAAGGCTTTTTCTGTAGTTATTGCTAAAATCGTATGGTTTGGGATATTTTTATTTAAATAATTAATTGAGCCCCAGGAGAAAACAGGTCCTTTTCACTTTGAAACCCAGTGGTTTCTGTTTGAAACTTCTACTTCATAGCTAGTTTCCTCACCCTGTCTCCCAGTGTTCTCAGCTCTGCCCCTGGAAATCCTATAATATCTTTACTGTATCTCCTTTTTCCCTTAGGTGCTTTTTGAGTCACTGAATGTTGAATCACAACATCTAAGATTTCCAGTATTCTAGTCTCTTTTGTTTATCTGTATTAAGCCTCATTAGCTCCTTCTATTCCACCAGAGCCCCCTGCATTCCTGTGACATCAAACCACAGCCATTTCCCTCAACACATTACACTTACGTTACACATATGTGTTTTTTCTTGAGAAGTTCCCCCTGTCTTCCCTAAAATACTTAAAGTACTTAAAGTCCCACGATTACACTTTAATAGAGAAAATTCCACCTCCTTTGTCTGAATGTTGCCTTTGCATCTGTGGTCGCCACACCCCCCCCCCCAACTACCCTTTTTGGATGTGGATGAAAAATGTGTCAGAAGTACACAGAACTCAATTCTACCAATTCAATTTGAGAAGCGCTTATTAAGCAACCACACTATATGTGTATGTACTGAACACTGCTAGGTGCTGAGAATACAAAGGTGAAGAATGAGAAGATTCTTGTCTTTAAGAAGTCTACAATCTATCATATGGCAGGGAAGGCAGGGGGTCAGCTAGGCATTTCTGTGAATAGAATGTGTGCTTGGACTCAGAAAGATGTGAGTTCAAATTTG
The DNA here is from genome assembly GCF_011100635.1 of Trichosurus vulpecula. Taxonomy (NCBI): domain Eukaryota; kingdom Metazoa; phylum Chordata; class Mammalia; order Diprotodontia; family Phalangeridae; genus Trichosurus; species Trichosurus vulpecula. Next base: position 544,708,431 of record NC_050573.1, on the reverse strand, counting down.
ACCTCAGACACTTACTAGTTAAGTGACCCTGGCTAAGTCACTTCACCTCCACTTGCCTGAGTTTCCTCATCTGTAAAACGGGGATCATGATAGCACCTACTTCCTAGGGCTGTCATGAGGATCAAAAGAGATAAAACTTGTAAAAGTGCTTAGCACAGAGACTGGCACATAGTAAGCACAATACAAAGGCTTGCTATTATTATTATTATTATTATAATTATTATAACATATTCATAGATCAATATGATGAAAGATAAAGTGTGACAGAATTGTAGCACCATCAACTTTTATAACCAGAATAGATGCCTTAAAATGTTTCTTTCCTCCTTTCAAATGATGTGTTTACAAAAAACATAATGAGAATACTTTAAGTGTTTTTAAAGGCATGTTTAAAAATAGGGAAGGTACCATAAGCCAGTCTGAAATGGGTTTCTGCAGAAAGGCTTTTTCTTCAGAGGCTGTGGTAAATTTACTTTTTAAGCAGTTTCTGGTGGGCTAAGTGGAACTTGATGACAGTAACAATATGACTATTTACAAATCTGATTGTAACTTGTGATAAAATGAACCTATTTAGCAATAACAGGACTGCCCAAAAGTGTCCTAGGTTTGTGTAACATTGGAAAGCTCCCTTACAATGGCTGGTTTGTGCTCAAGAGAATAGTTTTTGTGGGTCACGACCCCATATGATTTGCACATCTTTCTACCTAAAGGCTGCCACCAACTAGAGTAAAGGAGATAAATTTTCCTTGAGGAAAGGTTTCTGGCAGGTGATGGGACCAGTTTATATTGGAATCCTACAAAACATTATGCTGTCATTGTATGGTCTAAGGGGTGAAGAAAAATGTAGAATCACAGTGAAGAAATAACAAATCAGAAAAGCACTTAGAGAAAAATCTATTTCATCTCTCTGCCTCCTGAGCAGACAATACTGAAAGAACCCAAGGACAAGAGATTGTTTCTCAAAAATCCCTAAAAGGTTTCCAAAAATTTCACTTGAATATGCAATCTAGTATATCATAGCCATAATGGTCTACCCTTTTCTAAATGGCTCAGCTATTCCCATAATAATAAATCATTTACAACTGCAAATTTTCTCTAGAAAAACTACTCAAAGACAATTCAAGTTGTTGAGATGACAGAAAGTACTAAAGCTGACAGCCAAACTGATGGGGGAGGAGAGAAAAAGGTGTGTGGATTGAATAGGTAGTCAAAAAACAAACATTCCACAAGAAACCATTTAAGAAGAACAACCAACCACATGAGACATATACTTTTTCAAGCAAAAACAAAGGCTTGAGCTTCATGGGGTTACACAGATATAGAGGGCTGAGTAAGTCTTTATGGAAATTCTAGAGAATTACTTTCAGAAATTGTCCATGAAGGCAAGGCAGTGAAAATTATTTTGAGAATATTTTGTTGATGAAATCCTCTTGCTAATCTTGAAACTGATGGTACTTTGGGCTTAACTATTAAAAGAAAAATCATGGATACACTAGAGAGTAGCTACTGATGGGAGAGTTCAAGGACTTTGGTGGTCTTACTTGATTGTCTACAGACAATCATGGTCTCACAGTACATAAGGAAAGGCCATATTTTTCCTATTGTTTTAGCTTGAGGTTGTTCTCCATCATCTATCTCCAGAAGAATTTTTGGCCTTTCATGCCAATTTACTCTCCAGAGCCTACAGGTCAACTCTCTTGGGCCAGTCTTGGCCTTTCTGTATGTATTTTAGGGTAATTCATTAACCGCTATTGACTCGGTTAACCAATCAGCTTCATATTGCTTCTAGGTGAGTATGCCTCACCAGATCATCATAATAACGTTCATTAGCCTCAAACTTTGAACCTTGGTTTCTACTGCATATCCACAAAAGGAAAAGATAGGGAGAAAACGACAGAAAAAAAATAATGATTCAAAACCACATCTTACACATGAATGCCACCCTTTATGGAAGTTCTTGGTCACCCTTTGGTCACTCAGCTCTTTCTAATCCCAGGAAAAGACTTTTTTGTTTATTTACAATTCTTAAATAGGGCAGCTCACTTTTAATAGTTTCCTTTGAACCTTGCTTTTAGATTTTTATCATCAAGGAAAAAATGCCTATGTGTTTATATCTACATGTCTGCAGGGATAGGGAAGGACTCTTGGTGAGTAAATAGAGATAATTGTGGAGTTAGGCTCAGTTAGGCTATGGCAGTGACATGAAATTAAAGATGACAACACTGAGTGTTGTTTCAAAGCTCCATGCAGATACTATTAATCCTGTCGACCCCTTTCTGCAAGAATATGTCTAACTCTTCAAGGTTAAAATGTCACTGAGACATTTTTTCTTTCCAACTCTGTCTCACTATCAAATTGAGGCTCTCTAAGAGCAGGAGTATCCTCAAGGCTTTGAGGAACAAGAGACATCAACAGATTGTTTAATTTTGCTTCTCAAAACTGCAACCTCTGAAATTTTGTCAGCTCCCTACAATACATTCGGGATCAGGGTTGCATTGGTGATTAAACATTTTGATCTCACAGAAGAAAGGTTTTATATAAATTGAAAGTATTCTCACTTAACAGTTTCCCCCACCCCTCCAAAGATAGAAATATCCATGAGAGTCAGCCCAGAACACTCCCCTCTCTAACAAACTGTGTCAGCTTTCTAGGACTCACTTACGAGCTAAAGTACAAAGCATTCTGTGAATTCTTGCTACTACTTAGGGGAAACACTAATGAATTAATTAAAAAATACCCTTTAAGAAATTGGGAAAATGTGATATATTCTGACAGGATAACTAGAAATTGCCATAAGCCTGAAGAGACCAGAAAACAAAAAAGTTTTCTTACTGATCCCTATTTTAGACGTAGGATGTTGAGATGACACCATTAACAGTCACAAGAAAGAAAAGCATAAAAAGGTGATTTTTATTTCTACAGGACAAGGAAAATTTCTTTTAAACAAGGGATCTTAGGCTCAGGTTTTCCTTCCTTTCTTTACCATGAAAATTAATAATATTGATAATATTTCTAAGGGAATACTTAAAGTACAAACTTAAAGACAAACTTTTGTAACTTCTAGAAAAGCACAATTTTACACTTGAGAAGTTTTATTACAGAAATCACTGGCAATTTATAGGACTGCTACTATGCAGAAATAAAAATAATAATGATAGCTACCTTGTATATGGTACTCCTCTGAGCCTCACAACTACCCTAGGAAGGAGGGTAGGATTACTCTCTTTGTTTTACATTTGACAAGATTTAGGGTGAAAGAGGTCAGGTGATTTCCCAGGGTCACACACCTGGTATCTGTGGCAGGATTCTTTCTGATCCCCGTCTTTCTGATTCCAATCTGGCACTTTATTCACTGCCTCTATTATTATGCATATAACACAAAGGTATGTTAAGTATACAAAATATGGCTGTTTTAAATGCTTCCTAGATATAAGGTACTGTGTTAGACACTGTGGGCTACAGAAAATTCAAGACATGCTTTCTGCCCTTTACTAATCTGCGATACAATTGGGGAGAGAAGATCATTCAATCCAAAAGCATTTTTTGAATTAATTTATTTATTTTTAGTTTTCAACATTCATTTCCACAAGATTTTGAGTTCCAAATTTTCTCCCTATCTCTCCTCTACCCCCACCCCAAGATGGCATGTGTTCTGATTACCCCTTCCCCCAGTCTGCTCTCCCTTCTATCACCCCACCCCACCCCTCTTATCCCCTTCCCCCTTACTTTAATATAGAGCAAGATAGATTTCTATACCCCATTGCCTATATATCTTATTTCCCAGTTGCATGTAAAAACAATTTTTAACATTTGTTCTAAACACTTTGAGTTCCAGATTCTCTCCCTTCTTCCCTCCCCACCCATCCTCATTGAGAAGGCAAGCAATTCAATACAGGTTATACATGTGTAGTTATGCAAAACATTTCCATAATAGTCATATTGTGAAAGACTAACTATATTTCCCTCCATCCTATCCCACCCCTCTCATTTATACCATTTACTTCTTTGACCCTGTCCCTTTTCAAAAGCGTTTGCTTCTGACTACCCCCTCCCTGAATCTGCCCTCCCTTCTATCATTCCCTCACCTTTTATCCCTTTCCCCCCTATTAGGGTAAGATACCCAATGTTATTCCCTCCCTCTAGACAAATCTGATGAGAGTAAGGTTGACTCATTCCCTTTCACCTCCCCTCTCTTCCCCTCCATTGTAACAGCTTTTTCTTGCCTCTTTTATGTGAGATAATTTATCATATTTTATCTCTCCCTTTCTCTTCCAATATATTCCTCTCTTATCCATTAATGTTATTTTTAAAATATTATCCCTTCATATTCAACTCACCCTGTGCTCTCTGTCTATATATATATTCCCTTCAGCTACCCTAATACTGAGAAAGGTCTTATGAGTTACAAATATCACTTTCCATATAAGAATGTAAATAGTTCAACTTTAATAAGTCCCTTATGATTTCTCTTTCCTGCTTACCTCTTGATTCGTGTATTTGAAAGTCAAATTTTCTGTTCAGCTCTGGTCTTTTCATCAAGAATCCTTGAAAGTCCTCTATTTCACTGAATGTCCATTTTTTCCCCTGAAGTATTACGCTCAGTTTTGCTCGGTAGGTGATTCTTGGTTTTAATCCTAGCTCTTTTGCCCTCTGGGATATCATATTCCAAGGCCCTTGATCCCTTAATGTAGAAGCTGCTAGATCTTGTGTTATCCTGATTGTGTTTCCACAATACTTAAATTGTTTCTTTCTGACCACTTGTAATATTTTCTCCTTGAATTGAGAACTCTGGAATTTGGCTACAATATTCCTAGGAATTTTCCTTTTGGGATTTTTTTCAAGAGGTGATTGATGGAGTCTTTCAATTTCTATTTTCACTCTGGTTCTAAAATATCAGGCCAGTTTTCCCTGATAATTTCTTGAAAGATGATGTCTAGGCTCTTTTTTTGATCATGGCTTTCAGGTAGTCCAATAATTTTTAAATTCTCTCTCCTGGATCTATTTTCTAGGTTGGTTGTTTTTCCAATGAGATATTTCACATTGTCTTCTATTTTTTCATTCTTTTGGTTCCATTTTATAATTTCTTGATTTCTCATAAAGTCATTAGCTTCCATTTGCTCCACTCTAATTTTTAAGGAATTATTTTCTTCAGTGATCTTTTGGACATCCTTTTCCATTTGGCCAATTCTGTTTTTATGGCATTCTTCTCCTCATTGGCTTTTTGGAGCTCTTTTGCCATTTGGGTTAGTCTATTTTTTAAAGTGTTATTTTCTTCAGTATTTTTTGGGTCTTCTTTAGCAAGCTGTTGACTTGTTTGTCATGATTTTCTTGCATCACTCTCAGTTATCTTACCAATTTTTCCTCTACTTCTCTTACTTGATTTTCAAACTCCTTTTTGAGCTGTTCCATGGCCTGCAACCAATTCAAATTTTTCTTGGAGGCTTTGGATGTAGGAGCTTTGACTTTGTTGTCTTCTTCTGGTTGTATGTTTTGAATCTTCCTTGTCACCAAAGTAAAATTCTATAGTCTGATTTTTTTTTTATGCTGTCCACTCATTTCCCAACCAATTACTTGACTTTTGAGTTCTTTGTCAGGGTATGCTTTCAGAGTGAAGAATGCTTTGTCCCAAGCTTCAGGGGTTTTATGCAGCTGTTTTCAGAGATACTTCTTAGGTACCTGTAAATCTTCGGTTCTTCTAAGGTGCTATGATTTAAGGAGAGGTGTTTTCTTTTCTCCTGGCCTGTGCTCTGGTCTGTGAGTGACCACAGGGACTCTCTTCTGCTTTGGAACTGTGAGAAGGCACCAGAAGCTCTGCCATGCCAATGCACTTCCCCACTCCAAGATTGCCACCCAGGACTATGACCCAGATCCAAGCAGGGCAAAGCAAGAGAATCCTGCCTCAGCACCAGCAAAGAGACCCCTGCAATCCCACTCTGATCAGCTGCTTGATCCCCCCACTATCTGTGGGTCTGGAGCTCCAGAAGCAGCCACTGCTGCTGCTGCCACCACCACCTCCACTGCCCCAGGGCTGGGGCCAGACCCTGCTCTTCTCTCACGCAGGTGTGACAGAGTTTCCCCACTGAGCTTCTACTTTGTCCTTGGTGTTTGTGGGTTAAGAAGTCTGGAAACAGTCACAGTTGCCAGTGATTCAATCCCCTGAGGCCTGCTCTGGCCCTGTGCAGCCCACACTGGATTGTGCGCCACTCCCAGACGGGTATGACAGACCCTTCCTGTTGGCCTTCTAGGTTGTCTTGGGATAGAGATTTGTTTCACTCAGTCATTTTGTGGGTTCTGTAGCTGTAGAATTTGTTTAGTCATTTTTTACAGGTATTTGGAGGGGTTTGGGGGAGAGCTTAGGCAAGTCCTTGCTTTTATTCTGCCATCTTGGCTCCACCCCCCAAAAGCATTTATTATGTATCAGGCACTGTGCTAAGTGCTAGGGATGTTATGACTCACATTCTACTGGGAAACACATGTACTTATATGTATACATATGTATAAGTATACATGATATACACAAAAATAAACATAAATGCAGTTTGGGGATAGAGGCCAGTATGAATGAATGGATGAAAAAAAATTATGAAATGCTTACTTTGTGCGAAGTAATGTGCTAACCACTGAGCGTACACATTCTAATGGGGGAGAACACAGTACGGAAGGCCTAAGGTGCAAGTAAGATGTAAAGAGTTTAGTGTACAGCAGCAAAACAGATGATAATGCCTTTTCCTTAATGTTATTTCCACTTATAAAATCACATCAGCTTTGTTTTTTAAATCTTATTTTCTGACATTTGACAGTTCCAAGGGCTTTTGGCAGTAAAACACTTTCTTTTCTGGATTTTCAGTAGCTGTGGCTTTAGCACCTGCAGGAATAGCTGGCTGTCTCTCCACAGGAGTGGCTGCTCAGGATGCTGGCTGAGGGCACTGGCCTGGAACCCAAGAATTCTGGGTTCTTAGTGGGGGTCAAATAATTTTTTTTAAAAAAAGATATGGAACATCTGGCATGTTTGAAGGTAGTAGGGAGAAAAGCAAGTGGATAAGTAGAGGTTGAAAATTATTTAAATTGAAGAGATGATTGAAGGGCAAGTGCTAGAGGAGACAGGATTAAGGAGACAAGTAGATGGGCCAGTCACTTCATTCTCTGAGAAGTGAGCAAAGAAGAAAAATATATGACAACTATAGAAGAAGGTCAGGTAGTATATAATTCATTTCTAAGTGGGGCTGGTAAGACTATAGAAGTGCTACAGAATCTGGGGAGAGGGAGGAGTAGACTAGTCACAGATGTCTTCGAGGAGGAAGGCGGGATTTGAGCTGAGCCTTGAAAATGGAGGTTTTGGAGAGAGAGCTTGGTGAGATAGAGGAATATTCCAAACGGAGAGGAGAGAAAGTGCAAAGGCATGCAAAGGCATGGAGAAGAGTGGGGAGTATCTTGGTATACGTAGGAAATAAGCTTGATTAGGTTTGAGGATGGGAGGAGGGGAAGGGGAAAGGGAAGGGTAAAGAGGGAGGGAGAGGAAGAAGGAGGGATGGATGGAGGGATGGAGAGAGGGAGAGAGAGGAAAAGAGGGGGGGGAGAGAGAGATATAATATGAATGAGCTTGCATCTTTCCTCTTTGGACATGAGTAATCAAAACTGGCTTTCATTTCACTTAAAGTGAGAAGTCACACCTTCTTCTAAATCCTTAATTTTCCAAACCCTTCCCACTCTGGACCTTGCTACTTGGCTGATAAAACAGGAAGTCTTTGTTGTAAACAAGACAACCATAATAATGAAACAGCTAGGTGGTGCAGGGGATAGAGCCTGGGCCTGGAGTCAGAAAGACCTGAGTTCAAATCTGACCTCAGACATATACTAGCTGTGTGACTCTCTGGGCAAGTCCCTTAACCCCTATTTGTCCCCATTTTCCATCCACTGGAGGAAATGGCAAACCATTCCATTATCATTGCCAAGAAAACCCCATGGACAGTACGGATGTGCTATGGTCCATAGGGTCTTGAAGGGTTGGACAAGACTGAATAACAACAAAAACAATCACAAAGTTCTGCATCAATGCTGAAATACCTCAAGCCCACCTGAAAGGCTAATGCGAAAAGAAACCAGCTTATTTTTCTTAGGGCATAAAAGGCACTAAGACGCCTCCCCATATCTCTGTGTTTTCTGTCTTACTGATTCAAGCTTCCATTGACCTGGTACATGTTTGAACCAGTTTTTTGTTTTTGTCTTTTTGCTATGACAATGTTATAGGTTGGGAAATGGTTAGAAATAAAATTTCAATGAACAGGGTGGGAATAGATAACGAAAAATGTTGAAAGGAGTTCAGATTTGGATATGGCACATAAGGAACCACTGAAGTTTCTTAAGCTAATGAAAAAAAAATTTTAATGACTTAGTCTGATGGCAATATGTAGAGTACACTATTGGAATGAGAAGAGACTAGGGTCGGAAAGTCCAGGTTGGTTATAGTTGATATAGTGGCATCAGGTCCATCAACTAACACAACATAGAAAGTTCTAGGTGTTATAGGACTAAAGAGCTGGGTCAGCAAGGGTGAGATCTTAATAGTGAAGTAAAGTGAAATGATGAGTCCTGGTGAGTAGCCATGATAATACAGAGCTAATGGAGAGTGGAGATGAATGTTTTTAAATTTAAAAAGGTAGGGAACTATGAAGTCAAGAATCTTTCATGCTGACACTGAAATCACTGAGGAGGATGGTGGGAGACAAGGTAGACAAACAACATCTGAGGAAGATTCTAAAGTTATTTTAAGAGGGAGAAGTAAACCAATAGATAACCACGGAAATTATTTGAGGTAGGTGCTATAGAAAAATATCATGGCTTTTAAATTGTGAGAAACAATTTAATTTGGGAGAAACAATTTAAATTGTTAGAAAAGATATTCATTCAATGGGCGAGAATATTCTTCTCCAAATAATGGCTAATGATATTTACTCCTCTCACTAAATCTGGGGAAGCAAGAGCTGCATCTTCCATGGGAAGGAACAGTAGAATGTCTTCTGGGTAGAGCCAAATACTTCTATTACTACCAGAGTAAAATGATGCTGCTTACTTATAATTAAGCCTTTATTTTTAGCTAATTGACCAAGAGGGAACTGTATACTACCTCTGAAAGTCAAACTTCTTGTAATTAAGCAGGTTTAAAAAAAAAAGAAAAATATATGGACAAACTTTATTGGAAACAGGAAATGAAAAATGTGCTGTAAAATGAGCCTGGCTGTATTGCCATAGGTTTAAAGTAATAAAATATTATTTTGTGTCATTTTATTAAAAACCTCTCCTGTGAGAAGAAGCCAAACACAGGGCACACTGGCTTCTCAAAGCTTTTCATTAGCATTTGGAGCCTTAGCTTATTTTCAACAAATCTTAGTCCAAATGAAAATTAGCTCCAAGCCTCTAGAGTAAAGAGGCTTAATGCATTGAAACTACTAATTTCTAGTCTTTGAGCTGGCTGAATACGTATAAATTATTAAAATAAAAAATATGGCATTTAAGAGGTTGTTTTCAAAACCAAAACTATAGGGCTAGGGTTCTTCTTGACTAACAAGAAAATGCAGTACATAAAAAACTATTCTGAGTGTTAAAAAAATGGAACCTACTCAAAGAAGTCACTTCTCAAAAATCTGACATGCTTCTCATGGTTCAGTTAAAAAGCTATCATAAATAAAAGTGAATATGATAAAATATACATCAGGTATCTATCAGACAGAAAGAAGAAGCATTCTTCCCATTCTCACCTTTTCTTGAATGAATTCTTATCAGATATAGTTCTAAAATAGCTCCCAAACTCCTTTATTTAAAAAACGCTTTCTTCCATATGATCCTCAAACCCATCAAAAAAAAAAAAAAAGAAGACAGTTCATTTTGCAATCGCCCTCTTATTTTACAACAGCTTTGAGAAGGCTCAAAGAGAGCTTTCACCAGTTCACATTAGCTCTTTTCTTTATAAGGACTATTTGCATCAGAAGTCATAAATGAGAGGATCCTAAGAGTGATAACCAGGAATAAAAATGCAGGAGAAAGAGCATAGTCCAGAAAGGAAGGCTATTCAGCCCACAGTTAATTCTACTCTTTTTAGTCTGTGTTCCTTACCCAATGTACTTGCTGCTGGAAATGGAATCTTGTTGTGTGTGTGTGTGTGTGTGTGTGTGTGTGTGTGTGTGTGTGTGTGTGTAGATATGTACACACATATATGTATATGTCTGTGTATATATGTTGTCTATACACACAAACACATACATACACACACATATGTAATAGAAGAAAATTCCTTCAGGTCTCCAACTTCTACCATAAGATGTCAGATGTCTTTCTTTTTCCATATCAAGATAACAAATCATTTAAACAAATCATCAAAGTTCAGGTCTCAGGGTTGGTCCTCAGTCAAATTCAGCAATGGAGGCATCAGAAACAGGCAATGTTCTGTGAGAGGTATCAGTGGAAGGTTTTAGGTGGCGCTACAGTGAACTGTGGCTACATTTGAAGAAGCCCCAATTCTTTCTTTTCTTAGGTATGGAAACTACTGGAACGAGATGCAAGGTTTTATTGTGTTTACCTTCTTCCTAGATGTACTCTCCAATTATGTGTGAATTAAATGTAAGTTGGTATGTCTCCTAGATAAGGGGAATGAGTTCAAGAACATCTGCATTCTCTAGCTTATTAGAGAGGACAAAGGGTTTCAAGACAAGTTGGAAGCACAGGAGAAAAATATTCTTAGAAAGTTGAAAGGAGGGAAAAAAGCCAGCTTCAGGAAGCTGGCAAGAGCAGAAGTATGTAATAATGAGAAGAAAGGAAAGAGAAAGAATGTTTGAACTTTCTTTACAACTACATAAAAGTTTCCTATGGAGAACAGATCTAGCCCTTCTAAGGAAAAAGCAGCATCCCATATTCCAAGGAAGGACAAATGGGATTCATTTGGCCCCAATATATATGAGAATACCTGTAATTATTAAAAGAGAAAGAAATGATTTGTGGTGTTTGTTTTTCTATATTTAAGCAGTACTTTGTTTTGTTATTGGAGCTGCCAAAGTAACATGAACATTAAACTTGACTTCTATTAGCTCAGGCACTGAATACAGTATGGCTGGAAACAGGCAGCAGGGACATGAGAGTAGATGGATCATATATGTGATATGAAATATCAGCATGAAGATTAAGTTTCCTAACACCACTGAGCATCAATGCACTTGACAATGTGGGAGAAATGTTAACGTGGCTGAAGGCGCAGTGACTGGAAAGAACTGAATCCTACCCCACCACTGACTCATCCAACAGTCACAAACATCCCAGATCTCTGATTCATTTTTCTCATATAGAGAATGGAAATAATACTTGCTGCCTTCCAGGGGTTTGGTGAGATTAATGAGGTAATATATAAAGTGCTTTGAGATCACTAGATGAAAGGCATCACTTAAGTAGCAAATAACTATTATTATCATAACCAACCTTCCTGAAGTACATACTGGGACCCAACTAGCTGAGTGGCACCAATTAGTCAAATAACAGGGTAGGCAAGAGAAGTGTCTAATTTTACCATTTTTTCTGGTACATCAGTAAAGAAGCTAGGCAATTGGTTAGTTCTCATTATTTGCAGATCAGAAAGGTAGCCAATAGAACACATGCTTCAAGTACAAATTAGCTACTTCAGAAACAGGTAGGAAATTCCTTTTTTCCATTGGATTTTTGCTAGACATTTTCATTACTATTATAATCCTTATTATGAGACAATTGAATTTCAGCCTTCAGTCTCTATTTTTCCTTAGTGTTAAGAGTTTTAAACTTATTGAGTCCAAATGACATTTAGACATGATTGAAGGAGGATTCCATGAGAAGTTGCTGAATTTGTAATTTGGTGGAGCCAAATAGTTTGATATTATCCAAATACATCAAATGATTTAAGATATTTTGGTCCAACTTCCTCTTTAATTTGGAAGCCATACATAATTTTATTTAGAAGAGCTAATAATGGGTCTAAGGGTAGACAATTAATAGTCTAAAACTGTTTTTCTGAAAAAATGGCATGTTTTATCTTTTGTTAACATCATTGTGTTGGTGACTTGTTTTAGAAAGAGGATAATTTTCCACATGAATACCAAATACTCTGGTGTTCTCATACCTGGATCTATTATATGTTTTTGCAGTTTGTGAATGAACTGTTTGTGTAAAACTGAGTCAGAGACTTTGGAATAATCAACAAAGTTGCTATAACCATTACAATGTTTTCAGGACATCTGTTCAAAAATGACCAAATTGATAATACATAGTTCTTTATAACCCTGGGATTTTTGGCACACACTTATTTGCTCCTTGGACAATAGTGTATATATGTATGTGCACCCCTTCGCTCCACACTCACATACATGTAGTGATACAATGATTTTCATAAAGTACATACATATCTTTTTGGTCCACACTTTGCAGGAGTCACTGGTGTGTTCTCATTTTTTGGGGGGGTGGGTAATAGATACAATGCCTCCTTTTTAAAAAGGTGGCATTAAGCTTACATTTGAGAGGAAGTTGGTAAAGTTCCTTGCAAATAATTCACATACCACTGTGAAATATTTAAGCCAATAATTTTGGATTTTGGGGGGCCTGTCCTTTTCCAGTTTTACGGAGAAGCTACAGTTTAAGTTACCTCCATTAATGTAATGGTTGTATTGAGTCATATTAATGATGTGCAAGCTGTTTCTCATTTGATTCAACTTGTGCATTTGATATTGGACTTCTTGTGGCCGTATTGCTGGCCACAAATTTTCCACATTTGTGGTTTCTCTTGGCATCTGATTTCTTTATTTCTCAAACCTTGAGAGCAAAGTTTCTGAATGATGTTGAATTGCTTATCTTTATGGTACTCTGATTCATTGTGTACCCTAACCTTTTGACTTTTGCTTTCAATTGCTGGTTAAAGGAATCTACAATTTCTGATGTACTTATGTTATATGGATGCCTTTCTCCATACTTCTTTTTTGTTGCCTTTAATTGGGCAATATGGCAGCCAAAACTTTTCTACTGCACTTACTAACTACATATTGATGTAATTGTCCTATCTTACACAATGATGTTATCTTCCAATACTTTCCTACACACCTTTAATTCCTCTCTGAAGTTGCTTCTGCCATATTGTTTGATGTCTGTCTGTAGGGATATTCCTTGATAGTTTTATCTTCCTTCTATGGGTCAACTGTAGCAATGACCACCATATATAATCCTGTGTGGAGGTCCTGAAATGTCTGTATACTTTTTCGCTAAATACTATGGGAGAATGTAAACGTATCCATTCATAGTGGCTGGTAGGACTTACTTTTTTGAATCCTGAAACTGGTCAACTGGTTGAATTTCAGATGTCAAGCTAAAGAAAGGGGGTTTTGAAATTCAAGTCAAAGCATGCCCATCTCTTTTTCAAAATCAGTTGAGACAGAGGTAGTATCTTTGTCATCTGTTTTGTTATCAGGCAGAATTTTGGAGTTTGCATTTAGTGATGTTTTTCCCCCAATGACCTCTGGTTCTTTCATTTTGTATTCCCCAGATTGCAATACCTCTTCAAATTCATTTCTTACTCTACCCAATCTAACCTTAAGGATGGAGTTATCACTTATGATTTCCTGACAGTGGTAGGCAATATTTTGTTGTATGACACGGAGCTGAGGGCATCATTCACAAAAAAGTAACATGAAGCCCTTGTCTATTACTGGTGAGATGTTTCCAGTTTTGCTAAGATATAGTATTGCTAGTGCACTGTGAAAGCATTCTTCTTTTTAGTCCATTTTGTGGGTACTTATGGCTTAACTCCACTTGTTGACAGTACCATTTGCCTGGAAGCATTTGGAGCTGCTAGAATACTTCTGACCTTTCTGTCATATCTTCCCTTTTTTGTGCTACCAAGACACAAAGAAGTTGCCCCTCTTGCTTTGCTATTCCCCGTGTCAAGTTGATCAAGTCACTCTTCCTTCAAGTTGACTAGTCGGAAGCCCAACGCTATCCAGTCTATTTATTCTGACTCTTAGGATCAAGTTAGAGTGCTAAGGCAATCAGCAATTTCCATAGAGCTCAATTTTGTTCCTGTTTCAGCACTGCTGAAATTGTGATTTCTTTGGCACGACTCAATTATTATTATCATGGTCAAGAAATGTGGATTTTTGTGGAAAATGGAAATGCTGGGTGTGGAGAGGGGGAGTAATATTCTTCACACGTACACATACACACACACACTCTCTATATATAAAGAAACAGTCATTTTGGTGATTCAAAACATTAAAAATGTACAACATACAATTTGGCTGGCTCATATAATTATTCTGCTTAACAAATTAAGTTATAATATATTCAAATAATAAAGCTAAGTGATGCAGTAGTTAGAGCCTTGGACAGGGAGTCAGGAAGACTTGAATTAAAATCCTACTTCAGACATTTAAGCTGTATGTCCTTGGGCAAGTAACTTAATCTCTGTCTGTCTTAGTTTTTGCATCTATAAAATGAATATAATAAAAGCAACTACCTCCCAGGGTTGCTGCGAAGATAAAATAAGATGTTTCTAAAGTTCTCTGAAAACCTTAAGAGCTATCTAAACGTTAGTTATGTGCAATTATTATTGTTGTGGAGTTTATCTTTAAATACATTTTGGGGGGAGCTATAATATATTGATATCTCTCCTAAAATGGCTTGCAGAACTTGTTATTTCTGAATTGAACTGTTCAATTTAACCACTATGTATCTTGGAGTTTGCAGCCTTGTTTTTTTTTTTTCTGGGGGTGGTCTGTGAATTTTGTCAATTGGAATTCCATTTTCTATGTTCAGAAGTTCTGAGCAGTTCTCTATTATTTCCTTTGTTACAGTGTTAAGGTTTTTTGTTCTGTCATGTTTTTGAGGGAGATCTACTATCCTTAGAATGTCTCCACACAATCTTTTCTCTGCTTTGCTTTCATGGTTTTTTAAATGGTTTTTTTTTTTTTTTTTTGCCTTTCTTCCTCTGAATTCTTTCACTTCTTTGTATTTACATTCCCAATCTATTGTTCCCTTTCCATTTCTTTGATGAGGCTTGCCATTGCAGATTCAAGTTTTTCTATTCTGCTTATTAATTTTGCTGTGCAGGACCTAAACTCTTTTCAACTAACTACTCTTCCTCTTTTCAACTAACTACTCAGGAACAGTGTGTTGCAGTTCCATGTTTTCCTCAGTATTGGATCATTTTCTTGCACCTTGAAGTATTCATTCAAAGATGCCTGAACTTGTTTACTAGATTTGGAGGCCATATTGCCTCCTGTTGTTACTGTTTATGTTCAAGGTCTTTGAGACTTCTTCTTCCTAGGATCTTTGGTACTTTCAGTGCCCTCCCCCACCTTATTTTCTTTATTGTTCACTTCTGACTCCCTCTTGCTGTGGTTTCCTTAGGGGCTGGATCTCAAAGTGTCTCAGCCTCCTCCCACCACACCAGGCAATTCATAGTTCACTCTTTATGTTTCTGCCCCAACTGACTTTCGGGTGGTCAGAATTGGCCCTGGCTGGACAATGTGCTCTTTCCTCAGGGATGGTGGAATGCTGCACAGAGTGCCGTCCTTATTACCTATCCCACTCTCTCTGTTCCTTACTTCTCTGGACCACAACCATTAGTTCAGAGCCTCCTTTACTCAACACCAGCAGAGCCTAATTTCCCCAGCACCAAATACTTCAGAGCTTTGCAGCACTGGTGCTTCTGGGTTGCAGTCCCTGGCAGGCTTTTGCTTCTGAAGGGCTGTGGCCAAGTTGGCTGTTGAGGCCTAAGGAAAATTTCCCAGCTTTGAGTCAGGGTCTCTACAGCACTGGAAAGAGGAAGAGGAGACCAGAGCATAGGGGTGGATTATGATATAAGCCTGTGTTGTCTCCTTGGGTTTGCTAATGTAGCTTTGTTGATAGCATGGGAGGGGGTGGGGGGAGGGGTGCTATGTGAGCTCAGGGTTAGTGAGTGTCAGTTCCTGGTTTTTAGGGTTTGTTTTTTAATCTTCTTTTGGATCCTGGGTGTCCCAGGCAATAGAAATAGCTGAAAATGCTTTATCTTTAGCATATAATTTCTGTTTTGGAGAAATTTGAGAAGTGATGGGGATCAAAGAAAATGTCTAGTCTGCCATATTGTTGTTCATGTGACCCAGAAATCCCTAAGATATTGATTTTCAAATGATCTAGCATCTCTTAATTTTTGCCAGTTTGTGAACAGGTAAAAAACTAGAATGGAAGAAATTATCAATATCACTGGGTATTCTGGACTTGCATGTTTCTCCACTGGCTAAAGCAACTATGGAATAGAGCCACTCCTGAGGGTGGGCAGGATGGGAATCCCAAACTCATCAAATATGACTTTTGTCACATATAATTTTATCTAATGAAGTACATGTTCTACTCTTTCATTAACTACAGTTTCTGCTGCTTTTGATACTTCATTTTTATCTTTATCTTTATGGAGATCTGAAAGCTGACTTCTCTCCTCCGATGGCAACCCCCAACCACTGTTGTCCTTTCCCATACAAAACTATATTTACTCTAGTGTGAGAAACTTTCAGAGTTCTGATACTTACAAATTAGGTAAAGTATAAAATACTACATTATTCAATTAGCTCCATATTGTCTTACAGTAAGAATGACTTGGGTTCAAGCCTTGACTCTGATACCCCTTGGTAGCAGTCTAGGCCAGTGGTTTTCAAAAGCCACATGGCCTAACCCAGTGGATATGTGGTCAGCCAACAAGGAAAGGGAAAGATGGGATGAATTCCACCTTCCTTGACATAGCCAATCACAGGAATTGACTCCATCACAAGTACAACCATCCATGTCCCTCAACACAGACTGACTACCCTAGTCACACCACTTTGCAAGCTACTTACCTCCCCCATTCTGAGCCAGACTTTAGCCCCTCACTACAGTTATAACCCAAGCTATCAAGGAACCCACAACCCACACTAGCTGCCTAGTGCCATTGGGGAAAATTCCGCGCCCCCCCCTCAGTCTCCTTTTCATTTTAAGTGGGACAGTGTAAGGATGAAGAGGCATCTGCAGGTCATGACAGGTCACAGATCTCATTATTTTTTCCTCTAAACTTATCATTTTTTCTGAATATCCCTATTACTACCAAGGCACAACCACCCTTTTGGTCATACAAGTTCACAATATCAGGGGTTACTTTTGACTCCTCACTGTCCCTCAGTCCATATAGCCAATCAGTTACCAGATCATGTCATTTCTATCTCCATATCTCTGCCACCTGTCTTTCTTCTCTCTTCATATGTCTAACGCTCTAGTAAGGGCCTTCACCACCTTTTATTTGGACAATTGTAAAAGTATCCTAATTGATTTTCTCCCTGTCCAATCCATCATCCACACCATGTCCAAGTGATTTCCCTAAAGCGCAGGTCTGATCATGTCACCTATGTCACCCTTCCCCTATTCAACAAATTCCAATGGTTCTCTATTAAGATATTAGATATTACTTCATATTTATCTCAATCCTTTTTAAAATTAATATCTTTGTGTAACTTTTACAATGTACACAATATAGTAGTGCACATACAATTGGTATGTCTGATAAAAAATTTTAGGGCCCTACGTACCTGCAATCAAAAAAGTTTAGAGATACCTAACCTAAGCAACTGTGTAAGTGTCAGAACAACTGCTGTTTTGCATCGATAGAGTTTCCTCAGTGGTAGTTCCCTGTTTCAGGGCAATCATAAATATGGACCCCTCCGCCCAGCAAATGCAAAGAACAGAATTTTTCTGGTATTAAAAATTATAAAAATATTTTTTCTTAAAAATCCTTTTCTTACATATGAAACAATTGCTTTCTCAACCTACCTTTATTCCTGGCTTTAACTTAGAAGGAAAGAGCTTTCCTTCTAAACATGTGAAGCCACAACCTAGCAAGCAGACGTCTCTGTCCCTGCTCCCAGAATTTTCTGCCTGTTCTTTCTTAGTTCTAGGCACTCGTATTCCTATCAATAGCTTCAGCTCCTCCCTGCCCTCATCCTACCCCAACTTTTCTCTCTTCTCCTCTCAGGCTCATGACCCCAGACCCTTTTCCTTCTGATCATCTCATCCTGAGTTACACTCACTCCTTGAATCTCTCTTCTCCCAAGACCACAAAACCTCCCTCCTCTCCTTTCTGCCTCTTCACAATCTTGACCACCTCATCCCCCAGGCATCTGTAGTCCATGTAGGGGATTAAAAAAAAAGCCAACAAAAACTCTTAACTACAAACTTTAGGTAACATATGTTATAGAGATGAAGTCTAATAGGCATGTACTAGGGCTCTGAAGAATGTTCATCCCACTTTCTATAGCCTGTACTAAATTGGAATGAATGACGGCCAATGTTCATGTACTGGTCGGGCTGATATCAGAGTGTGGCCAGAATGGCCTTTGTTTTCTTCGAGTGACTCAGCTTACCTCACTGAGCCTCGCTGGGCGCTGGGGCTTCTCTTCCCGGGCAGGAAGCCCAGAGACCATGCCTGGGACAGAGAACTTCCTGTGTGATGAGCCATGGGGCTGGCTGAGGGGAGGTGTTAACTCCAGAGCCACGTCCTATTGGGTGTTAACCTAGGGGAAGGGGCCAACTCAAGAACCAATCGGCCCTGGTCATTCAGGCGGCGCTTGAGGATATTGAAAACTCTATAAGAGGGAGAGGACAGCTTGAAGAGCTCTCTTTCCTTTTCCAGTTGGAGCCAGAGATGCCTACAGCTGAAGCTGAGCTGCCAGTAGCAAAGCTGACCCACGTGGAGCGAGGAGTGCTGACCAAGGACTGGAGGCCAGTGGGTAATCTTCTTACCGTAGAGGGGAAGCATGTATACGATTCTGCCTTATACCATCTTGCTTCTCTGTGGCCTCCTGGTTACTCTTGTGAGGCAGACTTATTGGGCCTGGATGCTTTTGATCAAAATATCAAAATGGGGATGCTGGTTTGTGGGCCTGTTACTGTGGAGTGTAAATACATGCTTTAGTTCTCCTGCCTTCTGCCTAGAGAATTCCTTATATTCTGCGGTTCCGAACCTTTCAGGCACGTATGAGATTCTCTTTGAAATCATAAATTCTGCCTTCATAATACACAGAGATATCCTGTCAGAGATCTAGAGAGCCCCTCATTTTACTTAGGAGAAAATGGAGGACTAGGGAGGTAGCTGACTTGCCCGTGGTCATACAGACAATATCATAGGCAGTATCTGAAGCTAGCTAGGGCCTTTAACTCCAGGGATGGTACCTCCTCCACCATGCACCCTACTCAAAACAAATTTATACTTTCTTACCTCCTCATACCCACTCCAGGGAAGAGTTGCTCTGTGGTCCACAATCCTATTTGGGAAAGACAAGTGCCACAAGTGTATTTATGTTTTCAACCTATATACAGCATGTCTTGGGGGTAGGGAATTCTATAACTTTATTGTCAGCTGCAGTCAGTATTTATTACTTGAGGCTGTTAGTGATCTCTGCCTCCTCATACGACTTCCTTTTTACTTTTCTGTGTACATAGGATCACAGCATTAGAGCTGAAAGGGACTTTGGGTCATCTCAGTCCATCTGACTTTCTCATTTTACAGATGAGAAAGATGAAGCTCTAGAAAGGTCAAGTGAGTTGGCCCAAGTGACAAACATATTAAGCACCAGCATGTGCTGTACTTCTCAAGTAAAATATAAGCCCCCGGGGGCAGGGTCAGTTCTGTTTTTGTTATTGTATCCACGGTACCTGACTTTATACATTAGGAAGCACTAAAGAAATAGGTATTAAATTGAACTAGACGCGTACCAAATTTACTTTTCTGCTAGCTTCAAAGGGTGCTCTTCATTTCTCATATCTTAAGATTGGGTTAAACTGTTCATGATTTCATAGACTTAGCCAATCTCCTTTCTCATTTGTCCAAAATGAAGAATTTTACATTTTTTTAAAGCCATGCCTCAGAAATTCTTCTATCCTCCTTCACATTTAGTTGCACAGCACAATCTGAGTCATTCAGTCAAGAGAACAGAGACCTTTAACATTTTCCCCTTGCTCACACTCCGTCGTTTATCACGTTGGCCTAACTAGCCCCATTCACTGCAGGGTGTGCTGTTCTGTTTCCTAAGTGCAGGAAAGTCATCAGGTGACTCATACAAAATCTATTTACCTTTGATAATCTGTTTCCTGTCCAGTAGGCAAGTCATTCTGGTAAATGATAGACTAGTCAGAGAAGCCATAGCTAAGAGATGCCAAAGACTTAAACCTTTTATTTGCCAGTATAGAGGGCGTGCCCAAGAGGAACCTGGTAAAGCTCTCCAGTCTTTCTCTGGTTCTCTTTTAAAGACCAAGTCCAAGGGTGTATGAAATGAGTTAAAGGGACAAAAGTGGGGAAGGGAGAGGTGGTGATGGAATGAGTAACCAGGGCCAGGTCAGTTCAAATCTTACTTCAAAGACTTAACACTTTTTAAGGAGATAAAGGTACACTCAGGAGGGCCTCACCCAGCTGGCCCACATGGCCAACTTTAGACAGATCTTCATAAGAACAAAGGTAAATATGAACCTAGACAAGCAGTATACAGCATTTGTGGATAGGTCAGGGCAGTTAATAGTTACAGGAGATCTAGACTTAATCATGAGTGCCTATGAACTATTCCAAGGATACAACCCATATGACTTTGTCCTTTACCCCTGGCATCGTAGGGATAGAAGGTATTAAGGAGGTAGGACAAAGGATTGCTGCATCATGCAGTGAAAACATTCCAGGTCCTCAGAGAAATCCCAAACTGTGGTAGGGTGTGTGTGTGTCCCAGTATAATTTGCAGGGATTGTGAATTCTTTAGCTGGGGGGAGGGGAGGGCTAATGTTAGAGGGTGTGCCCAGGATGAACTTGGTAAGGCCCTTTGGAATCTCTCTGGAATCTCCTTAGGGAAACACTTATCTCTAAAGGTTAGCTCTTTGATATGATGTGAACTCATTCCCCTGACCCTCCCACAGTTCAATTTAATGCCATGGGAAGACTAAAAGGCAGTGTATTACAGAGAGAAAATGTATTTAGAGTTAGAGGACTGTGTTGAAATCTTGGCTTTGCTTCCTGGGTGACCTTGGCAATCAACCAATCAAGGGAAATTTATAAAGTGCCCATTGTGTGTGAGATGCTAGGCTAGGAAAAAAATGAAAGAATCCCTGCCCTCAAGGACCTTATATAGGAAGAGGCAAATTTTTCTTGGCCTCCATTTCATCATCTATAAAATGAGGGGACGAGACTAAGTTCATAAATTTAAGAGTTAGACGGCAGCTCAAAGGTCATACAATTCAAGCCCTCATTTTGCAGAAAAAGAAACTGAAGCCTTGAGATATTAAGTGACTTGCCTATGGTCACTCAGGTAGCAGAGCTGGGACAAGATGTCCTTTGGGTTTCCTTCGAGGTCTCAAGCTATGATCTTATAATTCATGACCAGCTCATACATCCTGGACTTGGGCTTCATAAAGAAAAGGATCAGAGAGACACTTAGAGAAGAGAAGGCTACCTGTAAAAACTTGAATTCCTGAAAAGGCATTCCTATATATCCATGAGGCCCCTTTCTGGAAAACCCCATGCCTTGGAGGAGGTAGCACAAAGCAACAGAGGCAGTCACATGGCATTTCTAGATTGAGCCTCCTGGATCACAAGGAATTCCTGGACTGAGCTTCCTAAACACAGTGAAAGAGATTCTGATCAAACCAATCAACCAATGGTTGGAATTGGAGCTGGAAGTGAGAAGCAGTAGGGCACAAAGTCACAGTGTGGAGGAACAAACCTGGACTTTGCCCCTGCTGTTGAATGATTAGGTCCATAAGGAGTCAATTCTCTGGTGATTTCAAATGCTTTATATTGTTAGGAAACTCAATCCCAGGTTAATAATACACAGCTGGAGAAATATAGCCCCCTTGAAAGAGACAGCACTAACCTAAGAGAGAGGGAGTGGTGGGAGTCCTTGACGTTTTTTCATGGAGTGATCAAAAATAGTTTCAAACTAAAACTAAGAAGAGCTAAGGGACCTCAAAGAGTAAAAGAACTTAGGACTGTCTTACTTTTCTATGTGTATCCCTAGTACTCAGCACCTAAATGGTGGCAGCTAGGTGGCTCAGTGAACAGAGGACTGGGCCTAGTTCAAATCCAGCACCACACACTAGCTGTGTGACCCTGGGCAAGTCACTTAAGCTCTATTTGCTTTAATCCACCAGAGAAGGAAAGGGCAAACCACTCCAGTATCTTTGCCAAGAAAACCCCATGGACAGTATGGTCCACAGGGTCACTAAGAGTCGGATGTGACTGAACAACAGCAAAGCACTTAAGTACTTTCTTCATTCACTTATTCAAAAGCAGGGGAGACTGATCAAAACTTTTGTAGAATCAGAGAATTTTGGAGTGGAGGGGGACAATATAAACTCATTGAATACAGGTATCCCCAATAGTTTTATAGTGAAGACCTTTATTTCTTGCTGCCAGCAGCTGCGGCACAAAAATGGCCAGAGATGGCTGAATGCCTCAGAGAGTGAAAAGATTACACAGGCCAGGCAGGAGAGTATAGGACAACTCCGTTCATTAAGTTGAAGAAAAGGGCTTATATGCCTTTTTAGGCAAGCAGATCAACAAATTCACATGCGAGACATTTGTTATATAGCATGACTTCCTCGTGCTTTGTTCCCCTTTTGCTGTAAACAATATTGTGTTAATAGCCCGCAGGTGGCATTTAGCACATGTGTGCCAAGGGAGCTTTGGAGAGAGCATGTGTGTGCTGGGGGAGGGGTGGGGGGGTTGGAGAGCCCACATGCTGAGTTATTAGCCCAAGGGCAAGAACAGGCTTCAGGGGAAACCTGACCTGTATCTTATCCCAGAATGGACTTTCTCAGAGCTGGCCCTCTACAATTTCTCACATTCATGATTCACTAGAGTTTGTAGTGTGTATATACACAGTGGTGATAATTCACTGGGGAAAAGGGATAAGCAATCTTACCAGACAGGGAGAGGACATGGTGGTGGTGCTTCCCACTGTGCCAAGCTCCTTTAACTCTGGTACTCTGGAAATACTGACAAGCCAGGGGAGGGGTTTTAGTCTATCAATTATGAACTCCTGGATGACTCTGAGCCTTTCCCCATGGGCATTCCCAGATCAGAAACACACACTAACTCACAAACCACACTAAAGGGCAAAGGAAACAGGGACATTTGGGAATCTGGGACCAAGGTAGAGATTTATCCACTGTCTCCCTGAAGCTCATGCCTCAAGGACACAAGGAGACAGAGGGAGCCATCCCACAGAAAGGAAGGAACTAGTGGTGGTGGTTTCCATCCATTCCTTGATTTTGGGCTGGAAATGCCAGCAAGCTTTGGTGAAGGCTTTATAGCAGACATGAGAGCATGGTATTTTATTAAAAGGCTGTTCCCATTACAGAAGGAGTCATTTCTTTAACCTCCCTAAGCCAGGATAGAAATAACCAGGATGTGGTGGGGGTTGTGGTGCCATAGATGGGACTCTTTCAGTCTTTGCTGTTCATATTTAATGAATATCACAATTCGTTCTACTGACCTGTGAGATCTTTTCTGTACATAAAGGGGCAGTCCCCTAGAGGATGAGAAATGATAGGAAATGAAACACTTCAATATTTTAAAAAGGTAATTAACAATTAATTGTTTGCACGCTGAAACACAAGAGTTGATTTAAAATGATGCCTACGTAAAAGATGACACATCAAAAATATTTAAAAGGACATTCAGAAAAAAAAATAGAAATCTCATCTAAACTTGGGGGCCCAATGTTGAGGACTAATTAGTGTTTCATTCCTCAGCTATATCTTCACACTTTCTCTGAAAGTATGTTGCAGGAAGCAAGTCATGAGCTAGGTTTTCTTCAGTGCCAATGGTCTTGGATTAATAAGGTTCCATTAATAACAGGAATTACACCCAAGATCACATATGTTAGACTTGGAAGGGACTTTTAAAGGTCTTTGAGTTCTACTCCCTGGTTTTGTAGATGAGTAAACTGAGGTTTTGGTTACTTGCTCAGGGCCACACAGCCAGGAAATGTTCAGTGTGGGATTCAGACTAGGTCCTCTTGATCCAGGTACAGAACTCTATCTACACACCATGCTGAACTGTAAGCTTCCCATCTGATCTGAGAATTAGATGAGTTTAAAGAGGACTATCTAGGACAGGGCTGTCCAAAATGAGCCCACAGACCTGCAGTGCGATTTATGCCACCTACCTACAAGCATAGAAATTTACATAAATGCTTTAGTAAACAAAGCCGAGCTACCGCAGAGCTCTCACTAAAATGGCAAATCAAAATATATTGTCTATTGTTTCAATAAAAACCTAAGGCTGGACAGCCCTGATCTAGGAGATGCTGCCATCTCTGAATATTTCATTAGGGCTCTCAAGGTCCCTCTGTGAGGCAGCCATCAATATTTTGTAAGTCCCCACAGGATGTATGATTGGGTCACATGAGGAGTAGGTAGAGAAAAAGGTCTATTGAACACATGGACAACTGCAGCAAGGAGCCTACAGTTTACTTGAGGCGGAAAATTCCCACCTGAAAGGTCAGACTAATAAAATGAATCATGATCTGTCTTTTTTTTTTTTAATGAATATTTTTTGTTCACTAAGTCACCCTATTCTGCTCTGGCTAAAGCACTGGGGGCCCTCATGGGCCTGATCCCACTCTAATCAGTGAGAGAATTCTGACTTGCTCTGCATCCACCCTGGGCCAGTTTGCCTCTGCTTGGACAACTTGGTTTCCTCCTCTCCCCCACCTCCACAATTGCTCATCATTATTAATGCTGAACTTAATGTGGACAGTAGACTGGCTTAGCCGGAACTCCTGAGCTCAAGAGATCTACGGGCCTTGGCCTCCCCATTAGCAGGGATTACAAGCATGCGCCATCATGCCTGGCCACAATCTGTCTTAAAGGGTAAGAAACAGAGAAGGAGAAAATGAGATGGGACAAGAAGACGACAAAGGGAAGCAAAGAGGGAAAGAAAAGGAAAATCAATTTCTCATTTAGGAAAATAATGTTGGCACCATTAAGAAGAAGCTTCCAGCCTAAGACTCTCTCATTCAAAGTAAGTTTCAAAGTGACACTGGGGCCCTGGTGAAATGGGCTGGGCCTGTGACTAATCCTAATAATTGTGTTACAGTGTATAATGGACCAGTGCCACTCTGTTAATCCTTCCCTGTGGAAATAAATCTTTTGGATGTAAATAAAGGAAGTGTGTGATAGATTAGGGATGATGAGGACCAATGAACTAAGGACAGCACAATCCATGCAGTGTTGCAGAGGGGTCAGGAAGAGTCAGCCAAGACTGAAAAAATGAATGCAAGCTTCTTGAGGGCATTCTATCAGGGGATGGGAAGACATGTAAAAAGAGAACCGAATACAGGATAATTTGAAAAGGTAGAGAACACTAAGAATTAGGGAGTTGAGAGAAAAGGTTTTGTTGTTGTTGAGTCATTTTTTTAGTTATGTCTGACTTTTCTTTACCCCATTTGGGGTTTTCCAGGCAAAGATGCCACTTCTTTCTACAGTTCATTTTATAGATGAGGAAACTGAGGCAAACAGAGTTAAATGAATTGCCCAGAGTCACACAGATAGTGTCTCAGGCCTCATTTGAACTCAGGAAAGATGAGTCTTCCTGACTCCAGACCCTGCAAACTGCCCAGAAAAGGTTTCCTGGGACCAAATACCAAAACCAATAAGGTGACTAAAAGTATCATTTCTCTGGAGCAAAACCAACTATTAAACTGGATGCCCTTCCTACACATGGGAAATCTGTTTCTCACCCAAATCATATCTCCATATTTCCCTCTAATATTTGCCAAAGTAAGGCGCTAAAGGAAGACCAACTTTCTTTATTCAAATATCTCTACAGATTCAGAGGATTCAAAACCTCCTCACTTTAAAGATAAAGAAAGCGAGGCCCAGAGAGAAGAGGCCAATTCCTCAAGGTTTCAGAACTTGAAAATGTGAACTAGGCTTAGACAAGAGGAGAGCTCAGGTCTGCTCCCAAGGCTCCATCTTTTATTATAGCATGCTGCCACTGACGACTGCCTCATCAAAGTACAAGTTTGATTATTGAAGAAAAAAAAAGTAAAAAACTTTGTCAGAAATCAAGTTTCTGACAAAAACTCGGACTTCTCTCTCTGAGCCAACAGATAGCTCACATCCGTACTTTGCAGTTTACCAGACACTTTACTCACAACAACAAAAAGGGGCCATTCAAGTATCATCATCCCTATTTTACAGACGAGGAAACTCAGCCTGAGAGAAATGAAGCGCTTTGTCTGGCTTAAAACAGTTGAAGCAATCTCCTTACTCCAAAACCAGGACTCTCTGGGGCACCCTGCCAACATTCTCCTAAAGGCCTGAGACAGAAACAGAAGGAGTTTGAAATACAATAGAAAAATAAATCATAAAAAGTTCTGATCTTAGCTGATGACAACCACTTTTTGTTTTGTTTTTAGGATTTCCTTAAAATATATTATGTCAAAGTGAAAGGACAATTAAAAACGAGCAAAAAGCTGTGGACTTGGTGACAAATTCAGGAGATTTACAGCAAAATCCATGCTGTAGCCAATGGGGAACTTTCAAAAGGAGGAACATGTCTGGGCATATGACATTAGCTATAAACTACAATCATAGCTACCAACTAGGAATGCATTCATTACCTGTGCAGTGTTGAGAAGCTGATCATGACCTACCCCCTTTTTCACAACCTGGAAAGACCAGTAAGGCAAACTAAGCATTTGTTTTATCCTGTGCTGACATAATGGTGGCCTAAGCATTTGGGAGTCTACGCTTAGAACAGATAATTAAACCTTGTGGCTCAACTCAGGAGGTGTGAGTGCAAAAGGTATTCAGGTAGGCTCATTTGCATACTGTCTAATGTAATTTTAAGAGAAGCTGAGCCCTGCCTCTGTTTTATGCAACCAAGCCCTCGAAAATGAGGGCCTATGTTTTTATGAATGAACTCTTATCCTATGCAGGGCAAATAAAAACTCACTACAACATGTAGCATCAAGCTTATGAATTAAAATGGTAATAGCTAGTTTATTAATCACAGCATTAATTTGACCACATTGGGCACACTCTATATTTTAAGATTACTTTTTCTTATTTAATAGACTAACCAAAAGTTTTAAAAGCAAATCTCTAATAAGGAGGTATTAATGGGACTGAGAGTTATAATTTTGGCCTTGTATACAAATTAACAACTCATCTCAGTGAAATTCTCTATGTAATATTCGATGACATTCATTTGTCGATGTGTTCATTTAACACGGATTTACTGACTGCCTACTATGTGCAAAGATGATACTGTTTAATGAAGAGATTTCTGGAGCCCTGCTATCTGCAGATGGTGAATTATGTATTCAACATTTAATTCCCATACAATAGATTTTGGGTTCTTTTCTGAAATTTCATGGAAGGGGATCTGATCTGTTGCGCTCTTTTTTCCTCCATCCAATTTCTTTTCTTTTTTTTTTTAAAAGCAAAGAGCATTTAAAAAAGAAATGTATACTACAATGAAGGGTTTTCCACAAGAAAATAGGTGACACTGTCAAAATGACATCAAATATGTGATTGTTTCCTAATATATATGTGTATATATATAGAACATGCACATATATACACACACACATAATTGCTCAGTCAATAAGCAATTTAGTGAGTACCTACCATGGGTTAGGCATTGTGCTTAACTCCACATTTGAAGCTACCCTGCCCCACTCCGGCTATGAGACCATGGGCGAGTCCCTTAACCTCTTGGTGCTCTAGGCAATTCTCTAAGACTAACAATTGCAGAAATTGTGCCCTCCTCTCCAGGAGATCACTATACTAATTAAATTGCAAGTCAGTTCATCAATAAACCATTTATTAAGCCCTTATTCTGTGCACGCTGCTCTCAGTGCTGGGGATACCAAAAGAGGCAAAAGACAGTCCCTGTCCCTAACCACGTTGGACAATGTGATACATGGCAGGGCCCATGGAATTAGGAGCTAGGAGACCTGGTTTTCACTTCTATCTATGACCAGTAGTATGACCTTGGGCTGCAAACCACAACCCCTCAGGATGTCATAGTTTCTCAATCTGTAAAATGGGGACAATAATACCTGACCTCGCTATCTTACAAGGTGCTTGTGAGGATCCACCAATGAAGGTGCTTTGCAAAGCATAAAGTGCTACAGACACTGTGAAGGATTATTATATATACTGAGCATAAGAGTATAGTTATTGAGTGCTCAGTAAACTCCAGTGGCTATTAAATACTCCTGGGATGAAATATGAACTCCTCTGTTTGGAATGAAGATATGAAGGCTTTACATGCCAATGTGCCTTTCCAGTGTTGTTATGTATTACTCCACTTCATGTACTCCGGTGTAGTAGCAATTTAGATTTGAAGATCTTTCCCACCCATTAACAGGCCAGGTGACCTGCTTATATCACAGGAAGCCTAAGACATATGTGGTGGGAGGAGCTTCCTGACAGGAAAAGGAAGTTATGTCACAGGAAATGCTGAGAGAGAGAGAGAGAGAGAGAGAGAGAGAGAAAGAAAGAAAGATGTTATGGCTGCTAATGGCCACCCTCGTGATTGTTAGAACTGAACAGGCTGACAGCTTTACTGTGAGTTTGTTTTGGGGAAAACCCCAGCAGGGTGTCAGAGAGGTTCTGGGATGGTGAGGCTCCAGGCTGTCATATGGTGTTTTAAGTTCCTTGCTGTTATAATAAAGCGGGCTAACTGGTTGTGGGAACTGAACATTTGGTTATGGGATATGCTTTTCTGGTGTCTGAATAAATGTTATACTGCTTTTGCCTTCTTTATGGAGAGTCTCTCATACTTTGTGATACAGAACTACATAGGCATATTCACAGTTATCATTGATGTGTTTATTGCCTTACTGATACATCTGGGAATATAGTACTCTGAATTTCCTGCTGTTCCTTAGACATGACAGTCCATCTTTGTATTTTTGCATCATCTACCATATCATGCCTAGGATATACTTTCTCTTCAGCTCCAACTCTGAGAATCCCTAATTACCTTTGAAGCTCAGCTCAAAAGTCACTTTATACATGAAGACTTTCCTGATCCCCCTAGCTAACAGTGCCTCCCATCACCAAATTACCAAGTACTAATTATATATACTTGGCAAATACTTCTATGCATATATGTTAGCAACTTCTATAGAATCTAAGTTTCTTAAGGGTAGGGACTCTTTCTTTGTCTCTGTATTCCCAGAACCCTAGCACAGAGCCCAACACATGTTGTTCAGTACCTTTTTTTAGTGACCCTTTATGACCCTTTTTTGGGTTTTCTTGGCAAAGACACTAGTGTGGTACACCTTTTTTTTCCTCCAGCTCAATTTACAGGGAAACTGAGGCAAATAGGGTTAAGTGACTTGCCTAGGGTCATACAGCTAGTCTGAGGTGGGATTTGAACTCAGGAATATGAGTCTTCTGAGTCTAGGCATGTCACGCTAGTTCTACTGTGCCACTGACATATAGTTGGCATTAAAAAATGTTATTAACATTATTTCATCTCTTCTCATTTTTTTGGATGGAGTTCAGAGAGAAACTATCCTGCAATAAGTTGCTATATTCCGTACACTATAGGAGGAATGGATAAAATAACTTCTTCTTATAATTGAATCCAAGTGTTGAAATGTAAACTCATCTTCTATAGCCTCACTGAAAGCATCTTTAGGAAAACAGAGATGATATATTTCATCATGCTCTTACAGCATTTGTATTTCTTTTCCAAGATGTCTATACTTTGAAAATTTTTTCTTCAATATACCTTGGAGATTATGAGCATCTATTAAAAACATTGTCCTTAAAATTTTATGGATCAGTATTGCATCCAGGAGACTGTGGGGAGGAGTTTCATTTGTGATACTGGGCTAGTACCGGTACATTTTTATTTGGCGAATCTTAATCTAGGATATATTGAGGCCTGTATTTCTGGCGTATTGCCTTCTAGTTTAGACAGCTGTTTTCTGATGTGTATTTCTAGCCACAAGGTCATGCCTCACTCTGTATTTGATTTTGTTGTTGCTGTTTAGTCATTTCAGTTGTGTCTTACTCTTCCTGATCCTATTTGGGATTTTCTTGGCAAAGTTAGTGGCGTGTTTGACCATTCTTTCTCCAGCTCATTTTGCAGATGAGGAAACTGAAGCAAACAGGGTGAAGTAATTGCCCAAGGTCACACAGCTAGTAAGTGTCTGAGGGCAGATTTGAACTCTGGAAGAGGAGTTGTCCTGACTCTAGGCCCAGCACTCTGTGTACTGTGCCACCTAGTTGCCCATGTTTTAAGCCGGAGCTAAATTTTTGGAGCCTGCAGACATGTGTTATATGTAGTGTCTACCTTGCATAATCTGTACTGATCAATAAAATTAGGTTTCTTAAGGAAAACTCATCTATCTACAATCTCTAGTGGCAATAATCTTGATCTTGAGTTGCCACCATAAACCCTTCTGTTTCTATATGCAAATCTACATTTGTCTGACACTCCTTTGTCAACATTGGTTGATTTCAGGTGGAGGTTGCTTATAGAGGAACTTCTGATTACACAGTGGGCCTTGGCCATCTCCA
This sequence comes from Trichosurus vulpecula, assembly GCF_011100635.1. Lineage (NCBI taxonomy): Eukaryota > Metazoa > Chordata > Mammalia > Diprotodontia > Phalangeridae > Trichosurus > Trichosurus vulpecula. Next base: position 544,677,837 of record NC_050573.1, on the reverse strand, counting down.
ATGCTCTAACTGGAGGTAAACAATTTCTGGTTACATTTGGCAAATTCAAAGGCAAAAAAGAAAGAACTGTTTGCTGAATTTTCAGTGTAAAGCTATCTATATTTTAGCAGAAACACGAATATCAAAGGCCTGCTATTGTTACTCACTATCAAACACATGCTGCAGTCTCATGGAAACTTCAGGAAAAAAAACCAAATTTATAGGTCATCACTGCTTCTCTCCCTTCACCCTACTCACAGACCCTACTGTCAGTCATCCTCTTTAATCACCATTTCTTTCTCTATATTTCTCCTCTCTACTACAAGTACTTATTTCAGGTCAGATTACTGATACTTATATATTCATTCTGATTTTTCAAACACAATCTGAGGGCCTATTGACACCAAGTACCTCTATTTATGCAACCACTTATAATCAAATACAAAGAATTTTGACTTTGAAAAGAAACTTGCAATAAGAAAAAATCTAAGCAAAAGAGTCTGATTTTGGTCTCAATATCATTAATAACTAAAAAAAAAAATACAATGTTTAGGTAAACATCCTTTGTCCTAGGAATGGACACAGTCACTGCTTTTAAAAAGGAATTTGGAAAATAGAGTAAGAAAAATTTAATCAGTGGATGTGATTTTTTTTTTTTTTAGAGAGGATAGAAGTTCTGCATGTCACAATGAAACCAATCATCTACAAATTTTTCCCATATAATGATCCCTCTAAATAAAAAAAATGATCTTAGATAATTTTATATGGCTAACAGTCTGCTTAAATCCAAGGTGGAGTTAAGTACAGGAAGAGATGTGGCAAACACTATTATCTCTAAAAGGATCATCAGCAATGACAAGCTTGCCACAACGTATTAGTCTCGCTCCAAGATATTCCTCTAGTTCAAGGGTCAGCAAATTATATTTTAAAATACAATAAAACTATTTAGAAATGTAAAAAATCATCCTTTGCTCGAGGGCCACACAAAAAGGGCAGACTTGAGTGTTGACCCTTGGGAGCCCTTCAAGCTTCCCAATACTGGTTTATCCCCCATAGTTTTTAAAACTAGCCTTCAGATTCTCTCATACACATTATAGTTATACCATGGATTATAAAATACTGCTGCTGGGATACTAGAAACCCTCAACTTGTGCTCTACTCACGCAGTCTGGGACCATAGTTCACAGAAATGAGACAAATGGAGAGAAAGATTGGGATCTGTGCTCCAGTCTGGCTTTATTATTAAGAATTATTTGAGGTATATCCCAAAAGCAGCTCTGGGTAATACAGGAGTTGGGGCTTTGTTAAAAATGTGTATAAAAATGATAAGGGAAATAAATAGCTAGTTAACAAGACAGTGTCAGAATAAGATTTCGATTTCTGGACAATTTAAAATAAGAGAACAGTATCATGGCCAGGGATGGAGTGCTTGTAACAAGCATTAGCCAAAATGAAAAAATGCATTTACTTGGATTTTTGTAGACATAACATAAAGGGCTTTAAACTGAAAAAGAAGTGGGAAGCAGAAACTATGTATATCTAACTAGACTATATATCATATAAAGTAGCAGCAATGCAGGAAGGTTAGAAGTAGAGATGTTCAGAAGTTTATAGGAGACAAGAGGAATAGAGTCAGCAATAAAATCCCTGGCCTCTAAGGCTAATATGCAAGTGCATAAAGTATGGATTTCAAACAACTCCTAGATACCATCAAGACTTAGTGGGATGGGGCAGAAGGCTGCAATATGGCTCTGGAAGGATGGACCTTACGTGAAAGGAAAAATGTGGATAATGGGGTAATGGAATAGGGTAGTGATGCACATTAACAAGAGAAGCAAGTGTAAGGAAATTTAGGAATCAGATGGGGAAAGCACGGTGGAAAACCTGGGGGTGAAGATGAATGAACACAGGAACAGAAGTGATATTGATTGCCAGAAACATATGCTACGGACCATGAAGGCAAGAAGAGGAAATGGTTGAAGGGCATAGGAAAAGATCATAAGCATGGCATGGAGGCATGATATAGTACTGACATAAGACTTGAGTTATCTAAGTATCTGCTGGAGCTCAGTCTTGGCCTAAAGGAGAACTCATTTTCTGGTATTCTTTAATGATAACGCCATCATTCAAACAGTGAAAAAACCCCAATTCTGGCCTTGATTCTCAACAATGAGTACGGACTTGTTTTGGGGGTAGAAATGATGTGACTCTTAGAAGAAAGTAGATCATTTCATCCTGGAATTTGTATTATGGAAAGACAAGCATAAGTCAGACGTAAAATAGATTTTAGAACAGATTTCAAAGGAGTCAGAGAAAAGGTTAAGTAGGATGGCCAGAAAGATCAGGCTCATGAACTAAAATTTCTTAGGGGAAGTGAGTTCAGGAGCAATGAGAAACTGTTCATTCAAGTCTTTGTGCTGATCACCATTTCATTCTTCTGTTCTATTCCTCGAGATCACGCCTCAGCAATGGGCTTTTTAAATTTATCGTATCCAAACAAATTAGTGACAAATTACATCCAAGATGACTTAAGAGAAGTCTGTGTTAAACCAGGAACTCTGACTCTAGTTTTTCTAAAGGTTTTTTATAGACCAGCAGGGCTCAAATTATGGTCCGGGAACACAAAGAGAGTCCCAAGGTCCTTTCAGAGGGGCGACCAGGTTAAAACTATTTTTCTAATATTAGTGACTTTTAATTTCTAACACAGTGAATATTGGTGGGGCAGTTAGGTGGCACCGTAGATAGAGCATGGGGCCTGGAGTCAGGAAGACTCATCTTCCTGAGTTAAAATCTGGCCTCAGACACTCACTAGCTATGTGACCCTAGGTAAGTGACTTAGCCCTGTTTACCTCAGCTTCTTATCTGTAAAATGAGCTGGAAAAGGAAATGGCAAACCACTCCAGTATCTTTGCCCCAAATGGAGTCACAAAGAGTTGGACATGCCTGAAAACTGACAGAACAACAACAAATATTGGGAGATATAACATGTGTAAACAAAAGCTCTTGGCGGGGAGAGGAGGTTCAATAATTTTTAAGAGTGTAAGTAAAACCAAAAAGTTTGAGAATTGCTGCTAGTGACTAGACATTAAATGCGTGTCATAATAATGCGCTGTGAGATAACTTGCTTTTAATCATTTTCACCTGGCATTAATAATGCTCCAGGTGCTGCATTTTAAGAAGTATCAGCTGCAGAGGGTGACCAGGACCCTGAGAGTCCTTGAGATCATGAACTAGCAATGTTTAGTCTGGAGAAGAGCAAACAAGAGAGACATGATTCAACATGATTCCATCACTGACAGTCTGTTCAGTTGTTTTTCAGTCATGTCTGACTCTTTGTGACCCCATTTGGGGTTTTCTTAGCAAAGACACTGCAGTGGTTTGCCATTTCCTTCTCCAGCTCATTTTACAGATGAGGAAACTGAGGCAAACAGAGATAAGCGACTTGCCCAGGGTCACACAGCTAGTAAGCGTCTGAGATCAGATTCGAACTCAGGAAGATGAGTCTTCCTGAATGTTAAGCCCGTCACTCTATCCACCGCACCACCTCACTGTCCCACTGATAATCTAGGTGCTTACTTATCCTTAGTCTCAGTTTTCTATCTCCAAAATGAGGATGGACTATCTAGGGTCCCTTCTATCACTCACTCTTACTCTATGACAGCAGTCTTCAAGTATTTGAAGGGCTATCGTGTGGAAGAAGGATTAAACATGTTCTTTTTGAGCCTAAGGAGCAGAACTAGAAATAATGGGTTGAAGTTATAAAGAGGTAGATCTTAGGGTCAATGTAAGGTAAAATTTCTTAGCTATTAAAATTATTTAAAAGAAAGCTGTTTGGGGCAGCTAGGTAGTATAGTGGATCTAGCCCTGGCCCTAGAGCCAGGATGACCTGAGTTCAAATCTGACCTCAGACACTTACTAGCTGTGTGACCCTGGGCAAGTCACTTAACCCCGATTGCCTCAAAAAAAGGAAGGTTGTTGACCCTTTTCTGTGTCATGGAACCCTTTGGAAGTCAGTGAAGTCTGTGGACCCCCTTCTCATAAAGTGTTTCTTTTTTAAAGAATCAAAGAAGTGTGTGAGTGTGTGTGTGTGTGTGTGTGTGTGTGTGTGTGTGTTAGACACTATGCTAAGTGCTCTTTACTACTATTATCTCATTTGATCACTTGAAGGAAAAGCAAAGACTGGAGGACCATTTGTCTAGTATGTTATAGATTGATGGTTTTCAAACATTCTGGTCTTAGGACCCCCTTCACACTCTTAAAAATTAGAGGACTTCAAAGAGCTTTTGTTTATGTGGATTATATTATTCATAATTATCATGTTAGAAATGAAAACTGCTAAATTTTTAAAGTTATGAATTTATTTTAAAATAACAATAATGAAAATTTTATGTTAACATAAATAACATTCTAATGAAAGATAACTTTATTTTCCAAAATTAAAAAAAATCCATGAGAAGAGTGACACTGTTTTACATAGTTTTGAAAATCTCCTTAATGTCTGGCTTAACAGAAGACAGATGGATTCTCACATCTGCCTTGGAATTTAATCAGTTGAGATGTGTTGTTTTGGTTGAAGTATAACAAGAAAATCCAGCCTCACAGATATGCAGTTGGAAAAGGGACTATCTCAGGCAAATATCAGTATTATTACCAAAAGAGTTTTGACTTTGTGCGTCCTCTGAAACAGTCTTGGGGACCCTCAGAGGTCGGTGGACCAATGCTTTGAGAACCTACTGATGTGGAGTATACACTTGCCAAAAGGATTCCTTTTCAGATATAGATTAGACTTAGGTGGTCTTTGAGGATCTTCACAACTCTGAAATCCTGTGACTGCCCTTACGGTACTATCCTTATGTACAATAATAATCCTTTCTACCCACTTTGCTTTTGCTAATCCTCAACTTGGAATATGATCCTTATTCCTATCCACCAATTTCAAGTCCTATACATACATTTTTTAAAGGTTTCCTCCATGAAGCCTTCCCTGATATCTTCCCTTCTCTGAATTCCCACCACAATTAGGTTTTCTTCTGAACACATCATTTATCATTGCTTACATATTATCTTTTATTATTCTCCACTTTATCTCCTTGATTAGTTCGTTAAGTTCCTCCTGTGACTGTTATATCTAATTATCCTGTGGCACTGACACTTAGCATAATACTAGGCAGACCAGCAAATGCTTAATTAATAAATATTTGATTTGGGGCTTTTAAGTGTATGAGGAAAGTGAAACATCCAGAATTGCTGGGTCAGCATAAAGGCATCACATTCCAGGATCTTTGTTCCACAGGTTGCTCTTCACGTGAAAGTTCATATCTCATTCCACTTTGTTAATTTGTTTTCTGTGGGCCTTCTTTTTGGAAGGAGGCCTGAGAGTAAATGTGTAGGATTTTTGAAGCTTTTTGTTCCTTCCTTGCCATCATGTTATTTATCAGGAATGAGAACCTTTAACACAGACCCTATGAATAAAACTGGAAGCAGTTAAAAAAAAATTTTATAGGTCAGAGGAAGGCCTATTTAAGTAAATGACGGGGGCACAGAATTTCTTTTAGTGGCTGCTATTGCTGTCTTTGCTTATTAATCCAGGATTTGAATTGTAAGTAACTAAGGGAAACATAAAGATCCAGCAAAATCATTTTACTCTGCTCTGATAGTTACCAACATATTTCTAAATTAAGCATTATTTTTAAAAATTGCATTAACTTGAATTGCACATAAGCAAAACGGAAACAATAAAAGGTAGCTCTGACTCAGAAAAGTCATGCTTTCCCTTATGTTTTCTCTGGTTGATTTTTAAAGGCACTGTTCTAAACAGATCTCAAGGCAGGAGGGACAATATAAATCCTGCACCTGCCCATGGGTCAATAACAAATAATACAATGAGAGCAACCACCATCAGCCTACTTTAAATATAGCTTTTCAACTCAATTCATTTACTCTATAGAAAAAGGGTATGTTCTGAAAATAATTTCAGGGTCATCAAGGGGGACAGAAGCTGTTGTCCTTCATGGATCAGGTACAGAAATAGCTGTGATATTTTAAAAAGAAAACTCAATGAACTAAGCCTGACTGACATAATTTAGAAAGTAGAGCAGCCAATTGAATATACTTTACCAGAAGTCTCACTACTAAGAAATCTCCCTCTCCTACCCTGGCTCCATCTCAGCTCTTCTACCAACCAGATCTGATGCACTTAGGCAGGGACAAGCTAAAAATAGCCACTGCATTGCAGCTGGAACAGAAATCACAGCTTCCCTCAGTTGCAAATGAAGGACAGGAGAGTGTGTGGGAGAGAAAATGTGTATGCATGTGTGAGAGAAAGAGAGAAGAGAGGCGAGAGAAGAGAGAGAGGACAGAGAGGGAGAGAGAGAAGAGAGATGTGGGAATCATGTGCATTAAGATGATACTCATGGAAGCTAATGAGATCACCCACTGAGATTATATAGTGGAAAAAAAAAAGAGAGCCAGGAACAGAGCCTTGAGGGAAACCCATGGAAGAGGAATCATCAAAGGAGACAGAGACAAAGTGGTCAGACAGGTAGGAGGAGAACCAGGAAAGAACGGATAAGACCATCCACAGTATAAAGATACTTCAGAGAGGTCAAGAAAGGAGGAGGTAGAGAATACCGGGATATGCCTTGTTCCCCATAGTGTCACGTAGTCTTCCTGCTGGTTGCTCCCAATCCCAAGAATTGGGCCCCTAGCTATTGCCCATCATTGTCATCATCCTGTCATCATGTGCTGTACCTATGGACATCATAAATGCTCTCTCCATTGGGGGGAGCAGACAACAAGGGAGGGGAAAGGACAGTTTTGGGCACTTCGGCATGACCAGCTTACCACTAGGTATGGTGCTAGGTTCCTAGATCACAAACCCAAGTTTCCCACCCCCTCTTTCAAATTCCCAGCCAGTACTCACTTTGACAACCATAAATTTTTAACCAGTTTCATGTGACAAATTGTGCCAAGTAACTGGAGCTACAGATTCTGTAAATCTGGAAATTTTAAATCAGGGGCGGGGAACCAGTGGTCTGGAGGCCACATGCAGCCTTCTAGGTCCTTTTGACCGAGTCCAAGTTTTACAGAACAAATCCTTTTATTAAGGGAATTTGTTCTGTGAAGTTTGGATTCAGTCAAAGGGCTGAACTTGAGGACCTAGAGGGCCACATGTGGCCTCGAGGCTGCCGGTTCCCCTCTCCTGGTCTAAATCCTGATCATCCCAGGAGATAACAGCTGCTGTGGCCACAAAGGCCCTGAAACTAAGCCTCAATTGCTGTTGTTCGGTCATTTCAGTCATGTCCAACTCTTTATGATCCCAATGGGGGTTCTATTGGCAGAGAAGCTGGAGTAGTTTTCCATTTCCTTCTCTAGATCATTTTACAGATGAGGAAAGTGAGGCAAACAGGGTTAAAGTGACAACGAGTCTGAGGCCAGATTGGAACTGAGGGAGATGAGTTTTCCTGGCTCCAGGCCTGGCTGGAGTCACTCTCCATTGCACCACCCAACTGCCCTTAATGTGATTCCTTAAAGTCCTCTCTCCCAAAGAAAGGACCAGTGAAGCAGGGTTTCTCTACTCTACAAAAGAGACGATGGATCCTGAGATGAGGAACTAGCATTATATATAATTTTTTTAATCTCCTGTACTTAACACTTCCAGGATTTGGTATGGACGCTCTCTCCATGGACACAAATTACAAATCTTTAGTGACGTAGTCAATAATTTCAGGAGTTGTTGATATGGCCAAAACCAACTCCTCACCTGCTGGCCAACCCTCCGGTGATGGAGCTTCCCTTAACATAGCTAGCTAGGCTGGTTCTCAGACATACAATTCATCACCGGGCACCTATTCAAAGTCTTTTCAGTCTGGGAGGGCCTGTCAGAGCTTGTGCCTCACTGGGATAAGCTTTCAGCTTTGGACTTTATCTAGCATAAAAGAAAGGTACCTAAAATTACAGAAAGGCAGTGGCAATGGTGGTGGTGGTGTCATGTATAGACAGTCAGCCCTAGAGTTAGGGAAGTCATAGGATCTTAAATATAGAGCTGTAAGGAAGTTTGGAGGTCAAGTCCAAACCCGCTATGTTACAGATGAGAAAACTGAGGCTTGGACAGATAAGTAATTTGCTTAGGGTAAAACACTGTGGTTAAGTGTATAATGGTAGAATTTGAATTTGGGTCTTCCTGGCTTAGCATTCAATCCACTACATCACACTCCTGTACTGATTCAAGGTCCGAGTTCAAATCCTACCTCTGACATATACTAGCTATGTGACTTTGGGCAAGTCACTTATACTCCCAGTGACCAAAATAACTCTCTAATGTTCTAAGTTAACAGATAAATTCCAAGTTTATATCCACAGAGATTCACATCAGAAGTTCCCCACACCTACAGAGCTACAAACAAACAAAAAAGTATCTAAAACAAATTTTTTACATTCACCTAAATAGCATCATTAGCTTTCAATTATCTGATGAGAAACAAAAGCAAACTTTCCCTAGATATTAAAAGTCTGTCTGGGAGGCTGCCAGCTATTGCTCAGTTCTAAGCCTAGGCTTTTCAACCTTTGCCCAATTACTCCTCAAAGAAGTTGGTTTTTACAGGGTAAAATTAAAATCAGCAGGATGGAGATCATTATTTTCAAAGTATGTCTGAATAAAAATCTGATTTTTATGAGCCAATCTCTCCCTTTCACAGCACATCATAAAAAATTCAACTCTTTGTTATGAGATATCACAACTGGTCACTGAAGAAGTTATAAAATTAGTTTCTATAAAAATAAACTTATTTCATTATCAATACTTTAGATAAAACATGACATGTAAAAAAAAGCATTCCAGAATAGTATTCCAAGAAATAGAGTATTCAAAAGAAGCCTCCAAAGTCATAGAAATTAAAAAAAAAAGGCACACAGAGAGACATGGTCATACATTAAAAACAGCAAGAGAAATCAAGGAACAATTTTTTTTGGTGCTTTAGAAACATATTATGGCTTCCTAAATCTCTACAAAATTACTTCAATGTGTTCTGCTAACATTTAAATCTAAATATTTTCTCTCCCCCTTTCCCCCATTACTGGAAAACAGTCACTGGGAAAACGTGCCTTTCCTTCTCCCTCTTTTCTCTGACCCAAGTCAACATACTCACAATTTAAGATGGGCCTTCACTGACTTTCCTTAGGAGATGCCAAATCAAATAACCTCATTTGAAACATGACACCCTGCTCCAAATCTTGCACGTGCACACGTACTCACGTATCACCTCAGCCACTTCTTCTACCCTGAAGAGCTTGAGGTCTGCTTTCCTTATCTGTAGGTCGCTGGCCATTCTTACCTGTCATGATCCTCTGGGCTTCATAGGGCTCCATGTAGCCAGTGCTTTCCCCCTTTCCTGCTTTGTTTTTTAGCTCACTCTTGGCATCAAAGGGATCTGAGTAGTCATCCGCAATGACAACCTGGAATAAGAAAAAAATTCATTCATGCTATTGCCACTGTTTGCTGATCTATTTGAAAACCAAAGGTTCGGCCCAAAAGCATCAGTTAGTAAAGTGCCAAAAAATTAAGTAAAGCAAGAGAGCCCCTGGGAAGTACCTTTCCCAGTGCTTTTCAAACGTGCTTTCCTTACTAGATCACAGGGAGTCCCAAAATGCACAAATTCTCCCCCAAAGATAGATATTGTATAATATTCTTTAATCTCTCCCCCGCTTCCAACGTGGAACACAATTATCTCTTGGGTTAGCAGAAAGCAATTTAGCGAGATCACTGATCCTTATATGAGGCATATACCTGAAGGAGGTGTTAGTAAAGAACTAGAAACATAGTGGTGCCCATTAAAAACTGGGGGATGACTCAAAATAGTATATTAGTGTTAGAGAAAATTATTATGCAATAAGAAATGACAAATAAAAGGACTTCAGAGAAACATAGGAAGATATTTATGAACTGATACACAGTAAACTAAGAGAAATTCGAAGAGCCCTAATACATGACTTTAATAACGTGAATGCTAATATCATTAAAAGGAAGTCAAATTCTGCAACCACCATTCATACTCCTCTTCTCAACTGCTTTCATTTCCCAACAGATGATGAAACAAGGACCTCTTTGGACTTTTTCTCAGATTGGAATCAAGAGGCCTGAAATTTAAATCTCAGCTTTCCTACTTACTTTCAGTGTGACCTCAGGCAAATTACTTAATGTCTCTGGCCTTTAGTATTCCTCCTCTGTAAAGTTAGGGAGTTGGTCTAAATGACCTTTGGGGTACCCCCAGCCCTAAAGTTATGATCCTAAGATGTAGCCAATGAGAAGGTAGGAATGGGTTAGATGACAGATAATGAAACATCTCCCTATTCTCACCAGATAGGCAGGTGACTACTGGGGCAGAAAGTTTTATACACCCATTTCATTCTTTGTACTTCTTTCTCCAGTGTCTGGAATATAATATGTGCTTGTTGGTTGATTAAAAATATTGTTGATTGATTCAGTCATTGTCAGACTTAGTTACTATAGAAGGTGTGTTTGCTTAACTTTTTTTCTTTGTTCAAAATGGAGGGGAAAAGAGAGTCTATTACCACAAATGAGAGATTTTAAAACAATAGTCACCAATAAAATTCATTTTAAAAAAATAGTAAAATGAAACTACTCAGGACAACGTACCTGCCTGAGAGTCAAGTGGACCTGAGTTCAAATGTGGCCTCAGAAACTTACTAGCTGTGTGACCCTGGGCAAGTCACTTAACCCAGATTGCCTCACAAAAAAAGAAAGGGAAAGAAATTACTAATGTCCCAGATTTATTAAGTTTACAAACTGTGCTGCTTTTCCATATTCTCAAGAGCATATTTAAATACACATTCACCTATACAGTACACACATATAGAGACTTACTAAAGATGAAGTTCTGTAATATTTTTAGAATAAAACCACTGTAGTTCCTAAACTACTGGGTGGCTCTCTCTCACCCAATACACAGCTTTAAGCATCATGCTTATCAGGGAGCCAATACCATCAATAAGAAAAGAAGCAAACCTTCTTACAACTCTGGCCCTTTCGGCCTCATCTTCTTCAGAAGCCTTTCCATCTTTGAAGGAAAATGACAAGAGCCAAATCATAAAGCAATGGGAAAACAACTGTTACTTGAGGTCCTGAGGGCTGATGCCAACCACAAGCATGTCAGGAAGGCCTGCCAAGATTCTACTTGAACAGGAAAAGCTCCTGCAGACAGAAACTTTACTGCCAGTGTCCCCCTTCGCTATTTAAAGGGCAGTCTTCTCTGCAGGGATTAGAGAGTGGACCCTGGGCCAGCTTTTCATCTCATCCTCCTTGTAGTAGAACCTCTAGTTACACAGGATAGGAAATCAGCATCCTCCCCCTGACCCCTGTAAGACATGTGACAGACATCTGGAGCTTAAAGCTTAGAGTAAGATCTAGAAAAATTCATTTCTCTATCACATTAGGGCAAGATGTTTATTTTTTCCCCTTAGCTTGTAAGAGAAATTTCTTAACCTACCAGTTATAGGGTCACCTTCTGTTACTGAAAAAAGAGGGTTTAAAAGCTGACACTCTCTTGACCCACATTCAATTCAGTAAGCATTTGTCCAGTGCTTATACTGTACAATAAAAAAGGCAGTATGTGATAGTGGAGAGAGGGAAGGTCTTATAGAGAGGGAGAGCTAGATTTGAATTTTGCCTCTTTGACAGATACTGGCTATGATCCTGGGAGCAAGCCATTTACTGACTCAGGATCCCAGACAATTCTCCAATGAATGAATGAAACATATGAAAAATCATTTACTAAGTGGTTACTATGTGCAAAGACTACAAATTATAGAGCAGTTGCCAATCTGAACTAATGGAAAGGGTTTCCACAGTGGTAGTCTTCAAGACCAATTTGGGGCAGAGGGAGAAAAATGTGGAAGTCATTGTGTAAACAAAGAAAAACATTTCCTGTCCTAGTGGAGTTTACCTTCCTGGGGGGAGGTGAAAAGGGAATAAAAGAGTAAACAGGTAATATAATTTAGGGAGAGAGAGGGAAGGAGGAAGGAGGAAGGGAAGGAGAGGAGGAAAAAAGAGGGAGAGAGAAGGAGATGGAAAGAGAGGAAGAGGGAGAGAAAGGGAAAGAAGAGGAAGAGGAGAAAGGAAGAGGAGAAAGGAAGAATGAGAGAAAAAGGAGTAGGGAGGGAAAAAAAGAGGGAGAGGAAAGAGAAGGAGACAGGGGAGGGAGGGAAGGATGGAGGGAAAGAGAGAGAGAGAGGGAGGGAATGTGAGAGGTGGAGGGAGGGGGAGAGGGAGAGAGAGAGAGAAACTTAACCAACTAGGGAGATAAAGCAAGGATCCCGGTAGGAGGTGGCACCTAAGCTAAGCCTTGAAGGTAGTTGGGGGATTTGCAAATGGACAAGGGTGAAGAGAGGGGGGAAAAAGGACCCTTTGTTTTACTTAACCACTGCAATGAATGGCTTGTTATTGCAGCTTTCCTAGTGAACTCCATGACAAAGACCACAGGTTGTCTGTCAGTAATGTATGCAGGCGCTGTAATCAGCAGTCCTGTCAGAGGGTGTCAGCGCTGGGTGCACTTCACACAAAGACAACAATGTGCATCAGGCAGCAGTAATTTCTCCTCAGAACAAGAGCAGGTTTCTCTGTAAAAGCCCCAGAGCTAAAACACCATCCATTTACTTTCCTGATGCTGCCTTGTCAAGAACTGATGGATAGCATCTCGAGCTCCCTGCTATGCTCCGATTCCAGATGCTGACACCATAATAGTCTCCTTTCTTTAAAATAACAGCACTAAAATGACATGAAACAGCAAAGGAGCCTAATGTGGATAATGTCTTTTATTTGATATTTCTACTTTGCCATTTGCAGAAAACATTAGGGGGAAAATTATACACGTGAACTGCTGTCAAACAGGATAATATCAGATGCTGATTTGGTTTAAATACAATGGTAACATCTTTCAGAGTTCAAGAGACCAGAAGGCAGAATGGATAAAATGATGAACTTTCTCTCTGAGATTTGATCTCATTTCTCTTGTCTCGATCTTCCTTTCTGTCTGCTTCATACATACAACGATATCTTCAAGTCAACATGAATTTATTAAGCGCCTACTATAAGCCAGACACAGCACTGAGTGCTGAAGATACAAAGAAAGAAAAAAAAAAACCCAAAACAAAACCACAGTCCCTGCCCTCAAGGAGCTCACAGTCTTATGGGGGAGATAATGTGCAAACAATTGAGTACAAACAAGAAATACAGGGTGTCCATGAAGTCCATGTGCAATTTAAAATAGTTGTAATGTTGTACAACTATATGTGATAGGAAGAATCTGTAACAAGGATTAGAAAGCTTGATATATCTAGTTTATTTTTGTCTTTAGAAATTTTATGCTTATGTTTATTTTTAGAAATTCAATTTAAAAATTACTTATTTTTCAGGATTACTGTTGACAAATAGTTTCACTAGAAGAGAAAGTAAACTGTGTTCTCTGCTTGGCTGAACTAAAATCTACACTGCTGTCCAAAGTCTACCATTTTCTTGGCCTCCACGTTAGCCAGATTTGACTCCATTGGGTTTCTTTTTATGCGGACATGTGAAAACTAGTGTTTATTCAACCAAACCTCTATCTAAAGAGGACTAGCAAGCTAGGATAGCTGACGCAATTGCTGGCATTACTGAAGGTCAGCTTGAAAATGCTTTCCATGAACTACAGAATCGTATTAGTAATGAGGGTGGACATGTTGAAAATTAACAAGAACAATAAAAAAATTAAGTGCTTCTTCTTTCTATCACAACTATTTTAAATTGCACATGGACTTTATGGATACCCTGCATATGGGATAAACTGCAGATAGTGTCAGGGGGAAGGCACTAAGGTTAATAGAGAGGATAGTAAAGGCTCCTTGTCAAAGGGGGTGGACTTTAGTTGAGTCTTGAAAGAAGTCGGGGAAGTCAGGAAACAGATGTAGAAGGGGAATGCAGAATGAGAACAAGTACTTTTTAAAGGGAAAAAAATGTCATTTATCAGCATTGGAAAGCCAGAGAGGAAAATTTTGGTTGTATTCAGTCAAAACCAATATATCTGCTACAATATGGAGTGCTGCATAATTTCAAAATACTGAGGCTTACAGAGTATAAATTTAAGCCTTTGTTAATTTTTTCCCCCTTACAGGAGACCCATGGAGCCAGGTTATGTAACATGTTCAATCTGTATCTCCTAATTAGAAGTCCATCTACAGATCAGGGCTGTCATAGAACCTCTAGCCGCCTCTAGTCCTGATTTCACTTTAAATAAGAATTTACAAATTTGCAGGCTCTATAAAGCAACTGGACTTCACTGACATACAGTTTCACTTATACCTGCTGACACTTGCAACTCCCTTTCATTTGAAAAAAAAAAGAGTTTGGATTTTTTTTAATAGTTAAAGAGTCCTAAAATAGATTTAAATGAGTTTATTTCTGAACTTTTAATGGGCATGTTATAGTCAAGAATGATCTTAAAAACTCACCAGATACTAAATTAAATAAAGTTTCTTTTACCTGCCTTTTAAAAGAATAGCTTCCTGCCTTTAGGTTTGAAATGTAATCAGCAGCTTGAAAAGCTTAATAAAAGTTGAAGTGACTAAGCTGTCTACTTACTTGGGCTAGCTACCATTTCCAAGGTGTTGCATATACCAATAAATTACAAGCACAAACAGATCACTGTACAGTTTCGTTTGTGGTGATGTCTGGTAGTAGGAGCCTTCTTTACACGAGGTTGGAAAAATGGCTATGGATCCTTTTCTTTCAAGTTATAGAAAATCATACTGTTGCCTCATGATGTCAGCTTTGGTTCCCACCATGCTTTGTTTTAAATCCTCTAGATAAATTGTATAGAATAAGCTGAATCTCCAAATTCAATCAAGCAACCTGACCAACAGAAAGCCAGAAATTCTCTTTTCTCCACTCTTTAGCAAATGAAAGGTATCAGTGGTAAAACACCTGTACTCCCTGTTACCAAAGCTGAGGTAGTGGATTACCTGAACTCAAGTTTTGAACTGCATTGGTCAAAAGCAGATTGGGTGTCCGAAACTGGTTTGACACCAATATAGTAAGCTCCCTGGAGTGAAGGCCACCTGATTGCATAAGGAGGGAGAAGAAAAATGGAGCAGGTCAAAGCTGTTGGTGGAGGAACTGGGCTGTTGAATAGGCAGTACTTCCAGCCTGAGTGAAACATCCTCAAAAAACAAACAATTTTCTGCTCAAAAGCCAAAACCAAAACCAAAACCACAAGAAGAAGGCACAAAAAAGTTACCTAGCTTTATTCACACTTTTGCAAGCAAAATATTTCCTGCTGGGAAGGTGGGACATTCTAATCAAAAGCCACTTCCATTTTAAGGGCACAGACATTCATTATGCTTATATCTTTAAAATCTGATTTAGATTAAGAATATCTGCCTCTTTGCTTCTCTAAAAATGGCAATTAAATTCTTTGCATTTCTGCACAGTGTTTATCCCCTCTTATTAAGTATGACTGGCTAAGTATGATCAGAGCTCAGATGAGCAGGAGACAGAGCTGTGAGGGGCAGAATGCAGCTAATGTATATAGTGGGAGAGCCAGAAGGTAATTTTGTGTGTGTGTGTGTGTGGGGTGGGGGGCAGTATTGTGGATAGTATATTGAGAATTAATTTTATTTTATTTTTTAAGGGACATTCTTTTAAGAAATGGAGTAATCAGTCACCAAACTGGTGTGACAGGAGGGGAACAAGGAAGGTCCCCCCAACCCAGTTATTTCCTCTACCTAACTTGACACAATGTTTTCAATCCTAGTATTAGGAATTTGTTTCTCCAGATTAAGATTTGCCCAATTCCCCCCCGCCCCCACTAGTAACACTCTATTGTAAAAGTTTATTAGATTTGGTTTTCTAGTTGAAAGAAAAGCACTGAATAAGGGATGGAGGGAGAAATAATTTTTAGTATAAATGGGACTGCAACTTAATACTAATCTAGGAGGGATGCTGTAATGCAGGGGTTTACCATTTTTGTGTATGTCATGGACCTTCTGGGCATGTGAAAATTTTTTTACTCTTCTCAGAATAATGTTTTTAAGTGCATGAAATACATAGTATTACAAAGGAAACTGTTGAGATATAGTTATTAAAAATTTAAGTGCACGAACCCAAGAGTTAAGAACCCCTGTCATAGGGGGATGCTTTGAGCTGCCAAGGGAGCACAATGAGGGGTGCCTTAATGGAAAGGAGGACAAGAAAAGGCTAGCGGCATAGACAGAAGCTATGGGAGAATGTCTCCTACACCAGACACTTGTGTTCTGCTCTATGTCTGGGACTTAAGTGGTATTTCTATACAAAGGACCAATGCAGAATTCATATTTGATTCTGTTCTGACCATGACCCACCACTATGTTGTTAGCCCTCAGTAGATAAAAGTTAATAAAAGTAATACTTCTTTTTTGTCCTCACTTATGTCATTGGCACTTAGCTTCACATGCTACTGCAAATACTGAATTGCCTTTAACGTCTTATCCACAATCACAGACTGAAGGAATGAAAAAAGCATTTATCAGGCTCTTACCATGTGCCAGTCATTGTGCTAGATGCTGGAGATACAAATGAAACAAGTAAATACAAAGGGGCTGCTAGGTGGCATAATGGACAGAGTGCAGGGCTAAGAGTCAGGAAGACTCATCTTTTTGCATTCAAATCTGGCCTAAGATATTTACTATCTGTGTAACCCTGGGCAAGTCACTTACCTCTGTTTGCCTAGGTTCTCTCATCTGTAAAAAATGAGCTGGAGAAGGAAATGACAGATCACTCCAGTATCTTTGCCAAGTAAGCTCCAAATGGGGTTGCAAAGACTTGGACCTGACTGAAAAGCGCCTGAACAACATCAACAAAAGCCTCCCAATACAAGTTCTCTCTATGAATATGAAACACATTCTAATGCCTTTATATGAACGTCAACTTGTAACTTTGCATCTTGCTCATATTAAGTGGAAATGACTATACTCACTTATTCAGGACACATTTACTTGACACCCACTCTGATTAAAGTCGTTTGTGGGAATTTCTGAGGCTGCCATCCAGACCACCGTTCAAGCATGAGTTCCTTCTAGAATATCCTTGCCTCTAAAAAGACTCCTCCAGTGATGTTCAAATACTGCACTAGGTGATGAAATACAAGCCAAATACACCAGGGAACATCTTTCAGAATAAGATTTCAAACCTGGAAAGGTCCTCAAGAATTCTTTATATGCTTATTGTTTTTACTGTTGTTTATTGTTCATCATAAATATAGAGTGCTAAGTTCATTCACACAACAAGAATTTATTGAATGGGTACTATATTAATAAGAATCTCAAAGTTGGAACAGACCTTAGAGGTCAGCTAAAGGCATACTGTAAGCATTATAACTGACTTAAGTTTTAGGAGGCATTTTTATGTATTTTGTAGTCACTGAACTGGATCGATGAGATCAGGTGTCAGGAAATTAAATGTACTTCTGAGTTGAAAAGAAAGCTTCCTCAATAACTTCTTTTTAGTGCAAAATCTAAGATGTTATCTCCCAAAAGTTCATTACTTTCATATATTACTCTGCATTGTTCCCCAGTGATTTTTTTAGCCATGGTGCTGACTTCTGAGTGTGAAGCAAGATGGTTGTGTTACTTCATTCTCTTTCATATCACTCTGAATTCCTCTTACTTTCCCAGCTCAGGAAGTCTGGATGACCCAATAGGTTATTTTTCCCCATCTCTAAAATCTAAAACACTAATGTAATGGCATCATCCTATGTAACCCTGCGGACCAGATCCAAGATTGTGCAATATGGGGATCATGGAGATATAGGGAAGTCACACTAGTGAGCTAGCAGTGGGTGTTGGCCATTTAAAGGATGGACAGCAGGGTCTCACGCAGGAGAATATAGGGTTTGGATGTTGGGTTTTACGAGTTTCCTGCCATATTCTTTGTGGAAATATTTATCACGGCCCCACAATACTACTCTGTCAGGTTTCCAAATATATCTTAGCACTGGCTTCACAGAAAAGCTTTCCTTTTTGCAATCATCCTGTGTTGGCAAGAGTTAATTAGGCTATGAGGTGGAGTCTTCACCCACGAAGTACTCCAGATGCAGAATGGAGGGGACTTCTGTAGAAATTATGATCTCTTGATAGAGAGATAAGGAGTCCATAGCTTATAAAAAGCTACCTTGCACGTTCACACATGTTTAAATGACTGCACCCACATGATTGGCACCCAAACTGTCCAGAAGAAATAGCTGCTTTCTGGAGCTCCAAGCCTTGTGCTGTTGCTGCTGCTACCACAAAATACACTGAATGTAGTAAAAATCTGGGAGTCTATTTCAATGCTGAGCCAAATCATTTGCTATTCATTTTACCTACTGTCATTTTTTTTTAAAGCAATCAGAACTGGAGACTTAAAGTATCTTTGTCTTTTGACTTAATTGGTACATTGCCACATTAACTTGATTATAAGGTCATTTAAATGTGTGTGTATGTGTGTGTGTGTGTGTGTCTGTAATATATATATATATATATATATATATATACATATATATATATATTATATATGTACACACACACACACACATACACACACACACATATAAACATAAACACCCCATGCTAAAAATACAATATAATAATGCCCAACTGGACATATCATAACTTTTTGTCTGGGTCTTTAAGTTAATGAAATTGTTTTTGCCTTGCAATCTTGAAATTCCAAAGCAAAAGAAGGTCTTAAATCATTCTCTTTGTTCTGCTCAATTCTCTCTGTATTAGTTCCTAAGTCTTCCCAGGTTTTTCTGAAATCGTCCACTTCATTATTTCTTACAGCACAATAATATTCTGTCCATTACATCCACATACCCATAATTTTTTTGGTCATTCCCCAACTGATGGGCATTACTGTAGTTTCCTTTTCTTTGCAATTACAAAAAAAAAGCTGTTGTATTTTTGTACGTATGGGCCTTGCCCCTCTTTCTTTAACTCTTTGGGGTACTGACTTAGTAGTAATATTGCTGGGTCAAAAAGTACAAAACAAGAATCTTTACAGATTTTGCCTCAGCTGCCTTCTCACCCTGGAAAATCCCTTTGCCACTGGTGTGTTCTTCCTGGGGCTTCCATTTTGGGTAGGGGCTCAGGCCCTCTGTTATGCCAGCCACAACCTGCCACTGCTGAGTTCCTTCTGAGTCCTTCATGTTGAACGGGAGCCCAGGCTAGCTAAGCTTCATTCCCCTCCTGACTCTGCTTTTGACTTTGCAAACTTCAATGCCATGCCCCTGTACTCCATCCCCAACCCTTCCCTTTTGTCTATCGTTTTCCCTCGTTAGAATGTAAGGTGCTTATAGACAGGGACTGTCTTTCTTTTTGCCTATATTTTTATCTCCAGAGCTCAGCACAGTACATGGCACATAGAAAGTGTTTAATAAAATGCTTGTTAGGTGCTGGCCTTTAAAGATAAAACACAGTGGCACAGCAGGTGGAATGCTGGACTGGAGGGACAGGGGATCCCTCCTGTAGATCTTTACTTAAATGGGTGACCATGGGGAAGGCTTCTAGTCTCTTAAAGAGTCAGATTCCTTATCAGTTAAAAAAAAGCAAATAGCAATACCTGTAGCATACAGCTCACAAAGGTTTTGTGAGGTTCAAATGTATGTATATTATAAAGTGATCTGGGCAAACTTTAAAACATTATACAAATGTTAGTAATTATTTAAAAGAGAGGCTTTTCCCCAATCATCTTAAGCTTATTTAAAAGAAATCACCTCCATTTATGGGAGAAAACATTTTATCAGGGCATGTAAACTTTTAGGATTCTCTTTCTGAAACTCATGAGAGCCAGAACGGACATCACGTGGGCTAAAATGGCATCCAATAATGGAGGTTCTGTGGGGATGCTGGTCCTAGTTCATTTGCTTAGTTATTAGGCTATCTCTGTTTAAAGGATCTCTAAAACCAAATACTTCAGTGTTTTAATCATCTGTCATTTTGCCAGTGGGGATACAATGAGCACTGGTTGCAGCCTTTCTATAACTTAGTACACGGTCTTGAAAAGTTGCTATGGTCAAAAATGTTACCACCCTGCAATAAATCTGGTGATGAGGTTCTCTGAGCTGAGCTAGACTGGTGCTCTAAGACCATAGACATAAAATTCACCACATTATTACACTTCATGTATGCTACATTCTAGCCAAACTGGCTGACTTGCTGTTCTTTGCACAGGATTTTTCATCTCCTGCCTCTGCCTTTGCCCAGGCTGTCCTCCACGGCTGGAATGCTTTCACAACTCAATTCAGCCTCCTGGAATTTCAAGCTTCCTATAAGACTTCGCTCAAGTACTGCTCCTAAGAGGGGCCTTTCCTTGGAGTGGGGGGGAGGGTAGAAATGGGGAGAAAATTTGTAATCCAAACTGTTGTGAAAATCAATGCTGAAAACCAAATATGTTAAATAAATAAATTTAAATTAAAAAAAAAAGAGGGGCCTTTCCTGATGACGCCTCTTGTTAGGAGTGTCTTCTCTGTCCCAATCAACTACTCGGTTTTTATTTCAAATGTATGTTGTATTGACTTATTTTGTACATGCTGTCTCCCCCAGGAGAATTTAAGATAGTAGAAGGCAGGGATTGTTTCATTTTTATCTTGTCTCCATAGTGCCTAGCATAGTGTCTTGAACATAATAGCTGCTGAATAAATGTTTGTTGAATCGAACTGAACATAAGAGTCACATTCTAACGCTTCCCAGCTTTCCTTCCTTTCCTTCCTTTCAAGAGCTCAGGGTTATCACAATGCTACAATGAGACACTACAATAGAACCTTCTTGGGGTGCCAATCAATTTAGTATTTATTGAGCATCTAGCAAGTGTGATCATGATAATAGATGAAAAGGATTTCACAAGTTCTTAAGAATATAATCCTGTTCCTAAGGAGACTGATTAAAAATATTGAACTGAGAAGACAGAAGAGAGCCAGTCTCCCCTCCTGACAACTAAAAGAAATAGAAAAGAGAATGGAACCCCCAAATAAGAACTTTTGTAGCAAATCTTCATAGTCGTATTCCTGCATTGGCCATGTTTAAATATGCCTCATTCTGTACCATGAATCTATCTCTTTTCTCTCAGGAAGTGGGTAGCACGTTTTATTAGAGGTCCTCTAGACCTCCAATATTAAGAAACCAACTAAAATAAAAAAAATGCCAATAAAAAATTTTTAGAGCACAACTGAATCACATATCCTCAGATGGGTAAATAACCCAAAGAAATTAAATGAGGATATGCAATGTTAAGAAAGAACATAATACAAAAGGAGAGCAAGAATAAGGTAGAAAATTAAAGGAGGAAATTAAGAAAAAATGAAGAGAACTACTAAAGAAAATGGCCAAATGGAGAATCCAATAGAAAACTTCAAAAAACAGAGGCACAGAAACAGCAAACAGCAGACTTAGTACAGTGGAAAACTAATTTCACACAGTGTAGACCAGCTGGAAATACAGGCTCAAAAAAAAAATCATTCAATTATCCATGCTACTGGAAAATACAGAGACTCAAAGGACAGAACTGGAGGATAGATCATGACACAACAACCTCAGGGATTATTGACATCCCACGGAATTTAGAGTAAAAAAAGAATCTGGACTCTACATTATGTCCAAGAAAATTTTTCGAAATTAGTGAAAACAACTGGTGAAATACAAACAGGAAAATCTTTCTCTTTCCCTCCCTCCCTTTGTATAGATATGCATGTGCCCCCCACCCCGCGCCCCACAAAGAGGGGGGGAGAAAGAGAGGGAGAGAGGGAGAGGGAGAGGGAGAAGGCCCACAAGGAAGAACCCAATAGGTAACTAAATTATACATTGCATAGTTTGCATAGTTTAACTCCAAAGTTACAAATGTAAGGGGAAAATCCTGCACAAACTTCCAGGAAAAATGAATTAATAATTTACCATTGAAATGTAATCAGTATCACTGCGGATTTTCCTAAGGATTGTAGAAACTGGAATATAGCACTCAAAAAATTAAGAACATGGCCCATGAACCCAAGATTGTCTATCAAGAACAGGTGCCCTTAATCTTTCTTATGCCATGGACTCCTTGGGCAGTCTCATGAAGCCTTTCTCAGATAATTTTTTAAATGAATAAAACACATTAGATTACAAAAGAAACCAATTCTATTGAAACAGTTATCACACACACACACACACACACACACACACACACACACACACACATATTTTAAGTTCAGGGGCCCCAGGTTAACAATCTCTGATCTAGGAAAAGAATGCTTTATAAAGATAGGAGGTGGATATTTTTAGAAGCAAACATGAAAAAACATTGTTTTCCCTCATTAGAATGTAAGGTGCTTGGAGACAGGGACTGTGTTTCTTTTTGCCTATATTTTTGTCTCCAGACCTCAGCACAGTACATGGCACATAGAAAGTGTTTAATAAAATGTTTGTTAGGTGTTGGCCTTTAAAGATAAAACACACAGTGGCACAACTTGGAAAAGTTTACAGAGAAAAATTTCTATTTCATGGACGTCCTCCTACAACAAACATGCCTCTCAGTCAAAAAGATAAGTATTTAAAATAAGCAAGACAAAATAGTTGCTAATAATATCAGAGTTTTCATGTATTGTATTATCCAAATCACTAAAGGTTATCATGGAAGGGTGGTTCAGAGAAGTGAATGGGGAGGGTGAGGAAGGGGAGGAGGGAGAACAGATTAGAAGGGGACAGAAACAGTGAGTGAAAAGACTGAAAGGTACAGGGTAGTTCCAAAGTGAAATTTTTATCTTTGGTAAAAGTAAAGTAACCTACATACTTACATAATATTTGGTTCAGAAGGCACTCCTACAGTGCCTATAGTAATTGTTATTGTAAGAGCCAAAAGGAATATTTTAGGATTTTGCATTTGGGACTGACAGTTTTTTGAGAAACAGAAAAAAGAAAATTAATTGACATGGTTTAGGAGAAACTATTGAGAAGACAGAGAAAAAGAGCATGAAGAAAAACTTTCTTCTTGGGAAAACTGTCTCGAGTTGTTATTTAATGAAAAAACATTATAAAGATAATTTTATTAGGAGTCAGTCTATAGAGACACTTAAGAGTGATGGCTTAAGAGAAGCCCAAGTAACCTTTCCTATTATGGCATGGGAGAAGGTGAAAAAACGGAAAAAGATGAGGGAGATATCTTATTTCTTGATGGAATTATTTTAACTTTTATCTGTTGTTGAGGATGAAGAGAATTACTAAGAAGACACTTTGATTTGTTTCTTGAGTGAACTGAATGGTGAAACTATGTTTCCAGAAGAAAAGAGTCATCTGCACTAAAGTGACAGAGGAGACTTGGCTATGATCTTTCTCATAGCTATAATATTATACCTAGCTATTTTTCTCTGTGTTATTATTGATTATATTGCCAATAAATGCAGTTAACTATAAAATTTATTCAATACTAGGATAGTAGGGGTTTTAATATAAAGTGAGATATGAGTAACTACTTATAAGAAAGATGTTTCTAGTTCCTTAAATAACATTTGATGAACTGGGATGTGGAGTTCTGAGATAAATTGCAATTTTAGTGATTAATGAGGAAATATCCAAACATATAGCCAGCTAAATTACCCTAAACTTAGGATAATAAGAATGAATATAGTGAAAACTCAAGTAGTAGTCTGAGGGATGACCTACAAGGGAGGTTGGGTAACCTTAGATCCCATGTAATACCACTACAAAACAAGACATGGGCCCTTTTTAGGAGTACTTTGTTTTGATAACAGAAATAATAAGAATGAGAAAGTCTATATTATCTTCAGAGAGAACGAGTGAAAAAAATAAACTAGGTAACTTATATTATTAAAGAATACATAATCATAATTTAATATAAAACATAAGTAAATAGCCAAAGAACTATGACAATCAATGAATATGGATTAAACTCCCCAACAAAGAGTAAAAATCATGGCATAGGGACAGCTAGGTGGTGGAGTGAGTAGAGTACCAGCCCTGAAGTCAGGAGGACCTGAGTTCAAATCCTACCTCAGACACCTGACACATGTACTAGCTGTGTGACCTTGGGCAAGTCACTTAACCCCAATTGCCCTGCCAAAATACAAACAAAAAATCATGGCATAAATTGCCTAGCATGTATTAAGTGCTCACTTGTCAGCCTTGTGCAAAGAATAAGGGATGCAAAGACAAAAATAAACAGTCTCTGTCTCCAAGGAGCTTACAATATACTGGGGAGGAGGGGAGACATGTGCACAAGGTTAAGTAGAGGCAAGCTACATACAGAGTAAATGGAGGCACAGGGGTCAGGGACTACGAAAGGCCTCTCATACATAATGGCACTTGACCTGAGCTCTGAGGAAGGCTATGAATTCTAATAGATGAGAGGAGGGGGAGAGAATGCATTTCAGGCATGAGGTGCCTGCACAATGGTCTGCACATGGATGTAAAGAGCAGCAGGTATGGTGAGGGGCTGGATTTAGAATATGTAAAGGGGAGCAATGCATAATAAGTCAGCAAAGTTAGTCTGAAACTTGACTGTGGAGGGTTTTAAACACCAAACAGAGGATTCTGTATCTGGTTCTCGAGGTCACAGGTAATGACCACAGCTTCTGGAGCAGGACAGTGTCAAGGTCAGGCTGGTGTGTTAAGAATATGACTTTGATGTCTTATGTAGAGGATTAATTGAAGAAGGAAGACACTCAAAGAAGGCAAAACAATTAGAAAGCTATTGCAACAGTTCAGCTGAAATACGATAAGGCCTGAAATAAGATGGTAGTTATGTAAATACATAAAAGGGGATGCAAGACATGTTGCAGAGGTAGAATCAACAACATTTAGTAACTGATTGGGTAAGAAGAGTGAGGAGAGCTAAGAGTTGAGGATGACTCCAAGGACATGAGCATGGGTGAGCAGAAGCCTGGCAGTAACCAAAAGAGAAAAATAAGGAAGTTAGGGAGAAGGGTAGGTAGGGAGAGGGGGAACTACAATGCATTCTATTTTCAACATGTTGGATTTGAAATGCCTACAGAATATCCAGTTGGAAAGGTAAAATAATCTCCTGGTTAAGTGGTCTGAAATGCAGGAGAGAAACCAGGGTTGCATATGTAGATCTGGGAGTCATCTGCCTAGATCAGTGACACCAAGGAGCTGATGAGATCATCTGGGGAGGCAGGGTAGCTTGAAGAAAGAAGAGAAGGTGGTCCAGAACACAGCCTTGGGTTATACACAACAATGCAATGTGAGAACAGGACATGTATGACAGTATAAGCAAAGGAGAATGGGAAAGACTGGCCTTGTTTGTCAGGACGAGAATCAAGAAAGAGCAGTGTCAAGGAAATCAGGAAGGAAGAGAATGTGCAAGAGGAGAGGGCGGTCAACGGTATCAAATGTTGCAAAGAGGTCAATGAGGGAAGACTGAGAAAAGAACATTGGATCTAGCCACTGAGACACCATTGGTAACTGCAGAGAACAGCTTCAAGTGAGTGATGAGCTGGAGACCAAACAGTAGGAAGGTGAGAAAAGTTAAGACTACAGGTAGCTTTCTTAAAATTTGGACATATAAGGGAGGAAAGAATGAACTTCACTCGTATCTGAGCCAAGCAAAGGAAGGTTGAAACACATTTAAAAAGTGTGATATAGAAATACATTAAGCACTCTAGGGAAATAAAGAGGAAAAGAAGAGAGAGAGTTAAGTTTAAGAGGGTATAGAGTGAATTTTGTTGTTGTTATTCAATCATTTCAGTCGTGGCTGACTCTTCATGACCCCATTTGGGGTTTTCTTGGCAAAGATACTGGTGTGGTTTGCCATTTCCTTCTTCAGCTCATTTTATAGATGAGGAAACTGAGGCAGACAGGATTAAGTAACTTACTGAGAGTCACACAGCTAGTATGTTTGAGACCAGATTTGAATAGACTGAACCTAAACAAACTTGAACTTTGAAGGGCTATTTGTAAACAGGAATCAATAGGAAGAACAAAGAAAGTGTAAGAATCAGTGTTTGGGGTGTAGGCTAGGTGAAAGAACGAGGGGAAAGCAATTTGGAACTATATATACCCAAAGAGTTATTAACATGTGCACACCCTTTGACTCAGCAAAACCACTATTAGGCATATAATCAATCACTCAATAAACATTTATTAAATATCTACTATGTAACTACAAAGAAAACAGGGAAATGTGGGAAAGGACCCACATGTATAAAATACTCTTAACAACATTTTTGTTATAGCAAAGAACTGGAAATGAAGTGGGTGCCCATCATTTGGGGAGCTGCAGAACAAATTATGGTATATGAATATAATAGAATGTTATTGTACCATAAGAAATGATGAAAAGGGTAGCACACTCTACTGGCCATCAAGGTTGGCCTTTTTATTCTTCCTCACAAACAGAACTCCTACTTCATCTTCACCTCCTTTGCACTGGCTGTCCTCCATGCCCAGAATGTTCTTCCACATTATTGCCTTCTTAGAATTCCTCATTTCCTTCAACGCTGTGCTCATACAACATCTAAGACATCAAGTTCTCCCTGAAACTCAGCTGCTGGCATCCTTCTCCTCCACTCCCACTTCAATTTACCTTGTTATTTTCACGGTATATATTTTGACATACTTATATACATGCTGAATCCTCCAATAGAATGTAAGGTCCTCAAGAGAAGAAACTTTCATTTTTTGTCTTTGTAATCTCTAGTGCCTAGTACAGAGGCTGTCACTTGGCAGGTGCTTAAATAGTTACTCGTTGTTCGACTTATTTCATCTACCTTCTTCCTTTTATGCATCCAGATGGACAAGACTGGATTTAACTGCAGATATTCATTTGTGACTAACTCATCAGTGCCTTACAGAAATACATTTTTACAAGTCTATATGGCAAAGTGGAGAAGAACCATGGCAACATCTTCAGAAATAAGACCAGAATGCTTAAGCTATTGAGAGGAAGGAAGTTTGGAATGAGCTGTGTGGTTTGCTCCAGGATGTCCTTTGGCAGCTCTGTATGTATCTTGGTTGCCATGATCCCCTGACTCTAATAAGGAAACGCTGCCCATGCGATACTCATACATCCACCCCCTAAATTCCCACTGAAGGAAAGAAGTTATGGGAGTTCACTAACTCACTCTTCGTTTCTACTCTCCCATACTTCTGGTGGGCTTTAGACATTTAAACTAATCTAGAGAAACAAAGATTTTGGTTAGCTGAAATCCATGTAAAAGCAAATTCTTTAACTATCACAGGCCAATTTTTCTAATTGCTCCTTCTGTATGATAGCATTAGTCTGGTTTTAAAAAAAAACTTGACTTAGGAATTTAAGTTTTAGTATTCTGATTACTGCATGGAAATCGCTAGTGAGATAAGAGATACATAGATTTTTTTAATCCACTTTTCCACAAAGCTAAAATGTGTTCCTTTTTTTTCTTTTTTAAAAACAGCTTACAGTGCTTGGGATAATGTGCTGATTCACTTGTCCTGGCATTTTGCTCATCCTACTGACTCCTGTGAGAGGCTGTGGTTAACCCACCTCTGTCAGTGGAGTAAGCATATTCAACCCTATTTACCAAAGCAGACAAGCTTACCTAACCAACACGGCCAACACATCAGGATGGGAGAAACGTTTAAAGTGGTCACTGTTGGGCTTTCAATGACCCACCCTTTTTGTGGCCACATCCATCCAACTGAAAACAATGTTAGACTCTTAACATGTCCAAACTTGCCAGCAAAAATGCACAGCAAATTATAGCCCATGTCAGCTCCATTCAGAGCTCAACCTGGAAGGCTCTTTCTCTAATCTTTCCACACAAATGCTTTTAACCAACCTTCCAAGGGTGACTTCCGGGATGCAGAAAGATGAGCCCACTTATGTCGATTTAGAGATAAGCCCAATAGCCAAGGTCAAATAGTCTTCCTGATAGCTCATTTTCAAGTTTGACATTTTACAGATTTTCAGTATCCTGGGAGGAGTTATGATTTGAACTTATGACACTGACGTCTTAGAAAGTCGGAATTCCTTCCAGCCAGGGAGCCAGGAAAGAGCATTCATTCTCATTTCCTAAAGAACTCCTACACATCCTTTAAGGCCACCTCCTCCATGAAGCCTTTCTTGATTTCTTCAGTTATCAATGCTGTCTCCTTCTTTTGCATTACTTTGTACATAAGCCTGTCCAGGTCCTCCCTGTTATTGTTCCCCCACTTCTTGAGATTACTTTGCTCAGTTGGTGCAGTGGACTGGACTTGAGAATGCTGGACATGGAGTCAGCAAGACCTGAATTAGAAGCCCGCCTCAGATATTTCTCTAGCTTGTGGACCTTTGCCTCTAGTTTTCTCATCTGTAAACAGTTACAATAACCATAATAATAATAATGAAAATTATTTGCCAAGGCTGCTGGGAGGGTTCAGATGAGATACCATTGGTAAAGTGCTCTTCAAACCTTACTTAATGTGTTCTCTAAATGCTCGCTGGTGCTGTTTATGTAGTTGTAACTCATCCATGTTAATGCTGACTTTCCCTACCCCTAAACTCCTTGAGGGTAGGCACCTGGAACAGTGCCTTGCACAGAGGAAGCACTTAGTATTTGCTGGACTGAATATCTATCCCTTCTCCCAGAAGTGACCACTCACCTCATACATAACACTTTGTTCTGTAATTCTCTGGGCACCTAATAGTAGATCATACTGTGGATCTGAGGTGACAGATGGTCTCATGGGACCATGAGCCTGCAGACCACCTGAGAGCCGGGGTCAAGTCATAGCTAAGCTTTGTATGCCTCCTTCCACCTGAAACAGTGCACAGTCATCCTTTAAGTAATGTCTGTTGTATTATTCTGGATTCTTTTTAACGAGAGAAACTTAGCAGAGTTTACTAAGCCACTTTCAGTCACCTTACAATTTTCTTTTGAAGTCACGCCCCTGAAATTCATAGCTTGTGTTCTTCCCTCATAGAAACATTCTGAAAAGCCCTTAAGCCGTTCTTCCATGATTCACAATCATACCTTAGTCCTTCCTGGCAGCTCTGGGTATGGCATTGAGTAATCGTCTCTGCTCTCAATGTCTAAGGCAGCCTTGTCTTTCATATTATTTGGTCCTCTTATCCTTCATATTTTTTGACCTTGAGAGGCTACAAAGTCACCAGTCAATTCTTACAAAGCCTATACTTTCTGTTTATTATCTGTAGTCTTTAATCATTTAGGATAAACTTTGTTTCCACAAAGCACACAGATCCCACCTTCCGGTCACACTTCCTACAACATCTAATCTCACAAAGAGTTAATGACAAAACCATATGAAAGAGATTTCAACTCTCTCGCGTGATCTTACATTGTAAGAAGTTTATAATTTGTTAAAAAGAAAGGAAGGGTTTGTACTTTAAATTTGTATGGATTTTGTCCATTGTCTTTGAGCTGATTTGTTGCCTTTTAAAGTTAATAATTTTCTACAGGGTACTTTTGGTTCTTTCTTCACGTTGCCCCACTTAATAGATGTTCCCCATATTTCTTTCAATCTTTCATGTATATCACTCCTTACTATGCAATAACATTCCACTACATTCATACATCATTATTTATTCACATGCTCCCCAGTTGTTGGGTAAAATTTCCAACTTTTTGATACTACAAATAGTGCTAAGAGATTTCTTTTCTCTCTCTCAAAGACACCTTTTGGGGGTATAACTAGTGTTCTATTCACTATAGCACACTGTCTCTTGGATATAAGTATATTGAAAACATATAAAAAAAGGAATATAATCTTGTTTTGGGAGGAGGGTATTAAGAGCTGAGGGAATCAAGAAAGGCTTCACATAGAAGGTGATGCTTGAGCTGAGTGTGGAAGGAAACCTGCAACTCCAAGAGGCAGAAGTGAGGAAGTAAACAATCAGGCCTATCAGTGGGTATGAGGAAAAGCATATAATCCAATACCGTGAGAGGTCACAGATCGAGAGTGATATGTGAAAAGACTAGAAAGAAAGGGTCCAGATGGTGAAAAGTTTTAAAATTTTATGTTTTGCCATTTTGACGGGGGAGAGGGGGTAGTCGGCCACTGAAACAATCGGTCTAGCACATTATAGGAAAAAGTCAATTGATTAATCATTTGTTAAGGGCCTACTATGCGCCAAGCACTATACTAACACTGAGGACACAGAAAGAGGCAGAAGGTTGTCCCTGCCCAAAAAAAAACAAAACGCTGGGCTAGGAGACAAGAGATCTGGGCTCTGGTTCAGCCACTTGATAGCTTTGTGATTTTGGAAGAGTCATTTCATTGCTTTGAGACTCAGTTTTCCCATCTGTGAAATGAGGCATGGGCTGCTAGACTAGGGAATCACCAAGGTCCCTCTTGGTTCTGAAGTTCTAGGATTCCAAAGACCTTCTGGATAAAAACATGTTGGCATGTGCCTTTGGGCAGGCACACGACCACAGATGAAGACACTATAAGGTTTGCAAAGTGCTTTACCTATGTTATCTCATTTGAGCCTCCTAACAGCCCTGGGAAGTAGGCACATTTATTATCTATTTGCCTCTGTAATTAAATGGCATCTAACTACTTGTTCATTCCAAGATTTCACTTAATTTCCATAAGGAGGCTACAACTTAATAACGATCAGTAAAACAAAATTCTGAGGAGAAAAAACTAAGCTTCCCTTGCTTTTGTCTCTCACTACTTGTTGCCTTAGGCAAGCCACGTCCTTTTTCTGGGCCTCAGTTTCCTCATGTAAAACAAGGGAGTTCATAGGCTCACAGATCTAAGGCTGGAAGGGACCTCAGAGGGCATCTGGTTTAACCCCTTCATTTTACAGATGAGGAAACCGAGTTAAGTGGCAGAGTCAAGATCTGGACTCAGGTCCTCCGGATCCTGTGACTCTCAGCGCTCTTTCTACCACGCCATGGTGCCTCCCTTTGGGACCAGCCATCTCCAAGACCTCTTCCAGCTCGGATGCTCTGTGATTTCTATAGAACATAATCCATACCACTTAGTGATACGTGCTGGCCCAACCATGACAGGGCTGTCAAGCCTGTTGAAATAGGACACTCTGCCAGTGGCTTCTTTGTCTCACACTGGAAACTCAGAGCTAAAGAGAAGGCTTCACTAGATGTCTCGCCCTCCATTTCTAGCCCACATCTCTTATGATGCTTTCCTGACAAAGGACAGGAGAAATAGCTCTTTTCTTCTGTCGGAAACAACCAGATTTCATAAAACATGTGAGGTCCCAGGGAGAAGAAAAGCACTGGAATAAACATTGTAAAAGCTGATTTAATTTGGCAGGATTCATCTCACTAGAGCCATTTTATATGTAAGTCTCAGAGTCTGTGAATTTTAATAATCTCAACTGTTCCTAAACAGAAATAATTTTAACCAGAAGATATTTTCATTTTGGTTTTACTAGTCAGGATAAGCCATTCTCTCAACAAGTGTCTCAGGAATTTTTAATCATTTCTCTGAACAACACAAGGACCCTTATAAAAAGAACACTTACTCACTGATGCCTCCCCCCACCACATCCACTTTGAATCAGTGTTTTCCAGTGTGCCTATAGGAAAATTAATGTTTAAAGCAAAGTTGCATAATTCAAAAGACAAACGCCTAATTTCTGCAGTACACAGTACTTTAGAATCAAGCAATTAGAGCAAGGAACATCACATGTATACCTTGGTAGATATGTGATGTCAGTGTTACGGGTGTCTCCCTATGGATACAAATCACAGCCCCTCTTTACCATGCAGTTGTATGTTACACACACATTGTTATGAATACATGTATAAATATACTTACATGTGTATACACGTGTATATATGTGTAGTTATTGCTGTATATGCATGTATTCATATGTGCATATAGACACATAGCGTATTTATATACACACAAGTGTGCATATATACATGTGTTACATGCATATGTGTGCATTTGTACAAATACACGCACATGCATACATACACAGACTTGCTCTAGACCTGAGGTTTCATATGGAATACCGCATGCATACCTTGGTGGATGTGTGGTGTCAGTGCTGTGGTTGTCCCTCTCTGGATGGAAGTCACAGCCCCTTGTTACTTTCCTATCCCATGTAGTTTATATATCTCTACACATGCATACATGTGTATATGTATACAATATGTGTGCACATATACACACATATACAAACTGATAGGTGCACATATACATGTTTCTATATACATACATGTACGTGTATGTTGTTATAGATATACATGTATATATGTACAAATTGATATGTACACATATACATGTGTTTCTATATACATATATGTATGTTGTTATATGTATACTTATATATGCATGTAACACACAGACATGCATAGGTTTGATTTAGCCCTGTGAATTCATCATTTTAAGGAGTTCTTCAATTTATAACCTTAGAGAGTTCCCTGGGGGTACAAAGAGGTTAGGATGCATAGCCAGTATATGTCAGAGGCTGGGACTGAACCTTAGTTTTCCTGACTCTGAGGTGGGCTTTCTATCTATTCACTGCATCATGCTGCTTCTCATCTTGTTCATTCATGGACTTCTCAGACATCACCAATACAGATGACCCACAAAAAAAAGGATCCAAGTACTTTAGGACTAGAAAAATTCTTTCCATCATGAAGGATATGCTTTATATCATTAAAGAAGAGATTAACCAGGAGGAAAAAAGAAAAGGGGGGGTTGTTAATCACAATGGATCAAGGTCTAGAAATCATCATTTTAATAGCAAACGCTTCATTATACATAAACAATGAATTTCATACTAAATGAGGAATAATTTCTTTTCATAATGGCGCCCATTGATGATGACATACGCACTTTTCCAATAAGAAAGAGAAGATGCCACAAAATCTCTCAGTGGCCAATGAAAAGAACTACAATTCTGTGAACCCGTAATCACAGTGTCCTAAG
The DNA here is from genome assembly GCF_011100635.1 of Trichosurus vulpecula. Classification (NCBI taxonomy): domain Eukaryota; kingdom Metazoa; phylum Chordata; class Mammalia; order Diprotodontia; family Phalangeridae; genus Trichosurus; species Trichosurus vulpecula. The sequence goes on along the minus strand of NC_050573.1, from coordinate 544,644,963 downwards.
ATTATGGAATTTTAGCCATTTAAGTCACTTCAGAGGTTGTCTAGTCTCAGCATTTTGATCTATACCCTACACACCTGGTCAAGGTGACGTTCCTAAAGCACAGGTCTGACCATGGCACTGCCCTGCTTCACAAGCTCCAGTGACTCCCTATTCCCTCCAGGATGAAATACAAGCTGTTTGGCTGGTAAAACCCTACATGACCTCGCTCCGCCCTCTCTTTTGAGCTTTATTATACTTTACTCTCTTTAATTCACTCTTTGATCCAGCCCAACTAGTTATCTTGCTCTGTGTTCACATGAGACATTCCCTTTGCCATTGCTGCTTCTGCACACACTTCCTCCCGTGTCTGGAGTTCCAGGGCACTGCCATCTCTTAGAATCCCCAGCTCAGATACCACTTCTTATGAAGCCTTTCCTGATGCCTGAAGCTACTAATGCCCCCCCCAAAACCCTTGCATTTATTTTGTTTGTATATATTCTATTTATAATTATTTTGTATAAATGTACTTATACAAGTTTCTCCCACAGTAGACTGTAATCTCTCTGAGGGTTGGAACCATCTCATTATTGTCTTTGTATCTTCACTGTCTGCCACAGCGTCAGAAATAGTTATTGGTCTAAAGCATAAACACTATCTACAACACCTCCAATGAACTGGTTATCTAGCATCTGCTGGGAGGGAGGGAGGGAGGAAGGAAGGGAGGAAGGAAGGATGGAAGAAAGGGAGGGAGGGAAGAAGGAAGAAAAGAAATAAGGAAGGGGGAGAGGATGGAGGGAAGGAAGGGAAAAGGGAGGGAGGGAAGAAGCAAAGAATGAAGGAAGGGAAATAAAAGAAAGGGAGAAGGGAAGGACGAAGGAAGGAAGAATTTACTAAGCACTTATGCTGTGCTAGGCCCTGCTTTAAGTGCTTTACAAATATTATGCCATTTGATCCTTACCACAGTCCCGGGAGGTGGGTGCTATTATTATCATCCTTGTCCTTTTAAAGTGGAGTAAACAAAGGGTAAGTGACTTGCCCAGGGTCTTACAGCCTGGTGAATGCCTGGGGCTGGCTGTGAACCTAGGTTGTCCTGATTCTAGGCCCCACCCTGTCACCCTGCTGCCTTGTTAACTCCTAAGGTCATCCATACTACTTTTGGACAGCTCTAATGGTTGGAGTTATCTTCTCCTTCCTGCTTCTACTGTGAGACCAAACAATACAAGTCTAATCCCTCTTCCATGGGACATATCAAATACTTAAAAGGTAAGTTAGCAAGTTCCTAAAGTCCTCTCCTATTTATTTGCATTCCTAAGAAAGTCTACAAATACCACAGTGTTTTAGAACACTGAATCAGTTCCTACTTAAATACAGCTAGCTAGCCTATTACATACAACATGTAGCATTGTTTTAAAATTATTTAATGTTTGATCTAAGTCTTGACTCCCCAGCAAAAAAAAAAATAGCAGCTCTTCGCAGGCAGGGAACTCGTCATATTTCTTTGCGGGCTTATTGAGAATTATTCCTCTTTGTGTACTCTATAATTCAGCCAAATTGTCCTACTCCATTGAGGGGCAGGGCAGAGACGCTGGGTCCTTCCCTCAGTGGGGCTGATATGTCTTTATCTGTTTTAAGGGATGCTACCTCCTACCTGCTCTTTCCCCCAGCCCTCCTCCTCTCAATAAAGCTTCTTCCTGCATCCCTGCTTCTTAGGGAGTGTCAAGGCCCAGGTGGAGAGAAGAGCAGAAGTCTGGGACTCGGGTCCTTCATCCCGGATCTATCCCCCACAGATGAATTCGGCATTCATGCTATTTGCAGTATTCCTTTGCACAGATAGTTATCCCATGCCTAGAATTCACTCCCTCCTCACTCCCACTTCTCAGAATCTCTAATGTCCCTCAAGGCTCAGTTCAAGCACTACCTGCTATATGGGGGGGCCTTTCCTGGTGCGCTCCACCTAGTTGCCAATGCCCTTCCCCCCATTATTATTTGCATTTACTTTGGGTAAATGTACTTAGCTGTACACATGTTGTTTCCCTTCAACACAATAGAAATTCCTCTGGGAAAGGGACTGCTTTTTTTCCTGTCTCTGTATTAATGCCCAGAGTCTGACACACAGTAGGCACTTAATAAATATTTGAATGAATACACTTCTTTACATTCAAAAGTCCCTAATGAGCACACTACTGGGATGTAGCATGGGCTAAATAAACCCTTGTTCAAATGAATGGAATTCTGAGTGAGACATGTTCAGCTGAGGATGAAGAAAGGGGAAAAAATTCAGCCTAAGATCCTCAGGCTTTCATTAGCAGTGATGAGATTTTTTCAAATAAGTACATGGCAATACATTCATCCTTCTCCCAAAGAGAATCTGGATGGCTTCCAGCTAGTCTCAGTGTACTGCTACATGCGTCTTTCTTCAAAGTGAGCAGAAAAGCCCATCAATGTCAAATTCTTGGAGGAGCTTACTAGGTCATTTTTTTTGAGCATGTGGTTATGCAAATATAAGCATATGGCAGATGCAAACACAAGCAACTTCTACTTGGGGTGGGGGTGGGGGGGAGGGAGGAGATGAATCCTAGAAAGAAAAGCATGGAAACAGAGGCTAGAAAGTACACTGCTGAGCATTGCCCTGAGTATGTAGAAAGAGCCAACATGGGGTAATAGAAAGAGTCTGGGCCTCAGATTCAGGAGACCTGGGTTAAAATTCCAGCTCAGCCACTCATTAAGCTATGGGTAAGTCATTCTGCTTGTCTGTGCCTCAGTTTTCTTCAGTTGTGAAATGAGTAGGGTGGACTAAGGGGATCTCTAATGCCCCTTTCTGCCCTAATAATCTATAAATGACTGTGATAAGCTCTACCACTGTCTTTGCAACCTCAAATCTCTCTGGGGCTCAGCTTTCACATCTATAAAACACAGAGACTCTCAAAGGTCACTTCCAACTCTGAATTCTTTGTCTCATTTTGTCTAATGAAAGCCTGAAGATATAAGGAGACTAACTTTCTCCATGTTTCTTTTTAGCTGAATGTGAACCACTAGGATCCCTAGGGGTGGGAGGGTGGGGAGGGTTGGCAGATGGGGGTGGGTGGGTTGGGAGACAGTCTTAGTAGTTCACCAGGTTAGATGGGCAGTGACCATTCTTGTGCCTGATCCCACTGAGGATCAATTAGCACAGAAGCTGAGATCTGCTCCATTTCTGACCTGGGTTGCTTTGACCCTCATTAGGCAAGCTGGTGGCCCTCTTGTTCCCAGGGGTTCACCATTTTGGTGCTAGATTTAGTGAAAACACCATATTATTTTTAGTCTTCTGCAGCTCAAATCTCCTGAGTTCAAATGATCCATCAGTTTCAGCCTCTCCAGTAGAAAGGATTGCAGGCCTGAACCACCATTCAGGCCCTCCATTTTAAGAAGCAGTATTCATTTTAACATGTAATGCTTGGAACATGCTACATCTAACTAGGGACTGTTGAGAGTAAAGAAAGTTACTGCTTGACCATATAACTATGTAGACATTCATTACAGTGCTGATGTAAAACAAGATAAAAAGGCAAGTATTTATTAAATGCCTACTATGTAGCAGTCACTATGTTAACCCCTGGGAATATAAATTATAAGCCAAAAAAGAAAAGAAAAAAGAAAGCGTGTAGTTCTTCCCCCAAGGGGCTTACAATTCTAATGGAAGAAGCTAACAGCTCCCAAAAGGGAGCTAGAGGTGGGAGTGGGGTAAGGTACCAACAAGGGACAAGGTGTTGAAAGTTTGCAGTAGGACAGCCAGGTATGAAGGTTGGTTGGCCTGAACGCTTCATCAAAATGGAGGCCCTGAGAGGAAGGTAACCACAGGAGAAGGAGGAATGTTCCAATGTAAGATAGCCTCAGGAGTAGATGGATGTTCCAGGGTGAATGATTACTACACATTTTTTTCTGTGACATTGTTTTTAAAAAGGAATACTGATGAAATTGTCCATCCTTTCATCCTCAAAACAGCAGATGTGATTATAGAACAGAAAGATTTGTTAGTTGTCGGAAAAAAAGCCACCTATTCACTGATGCTGTGACCACAGAAGTTAATTTGACCACCTAAATCCTTTAAATAGCAGGTAGTTCTACAGTTATTCCATCAGATGTAGATTTCATTTAATCCTATAATCATTAGTTACTTTATATCAGGTAGATTATTAAGAATTTATTTATTTTATCCACCCTTTGGGCTGATACCAGTCAGGTTTTTACTTGCAACTATACAGAAATAGAATGCTCTTTAGTTACTACTTTTTTCTATATATTCATCAAAATTAATTTTCTCTTCCTTGAAAAAAAAGCAACTAAACTTGGCTTTCAAGAGTCTATAAAGACAAACAAGAAGACATGACCATTGCCCAAAGCACGTCAAAGCACAGAACCCTTGGATGAAGAAAAGAAACATTAGAGCTAAGACATAAAAACAAGCCACAAAGCTTGATGCTCATTCATACTATAATTTAAAAGTGATGCTTCCATATCATTACCACACATTTAATCTCTAGCATACTTCAGATTTTTAGGAATTTGAGAGTCGTCAAAGAATCCACAAAGGAAAAGCCAAGTAGATGAAGAGTGCCTGCTGTTTGGAGTCTAGTATCAGTACACACCTCTTGGAGAGGCACTACAAATGGACTGGGTTCAGAATTCAATGGAACAGCAAGCGTGACTGTCTTGTAGAAACTAGACATAGGGATTGGACCTGTAGGCAGCTAGGTGTCACAGTGGATAGAGCACTGGGCCCAGAGTCAGGAAGACCTGAGTTTAAATCCAGCCTCAGAGACTTACTAGTTGTGAGACCCTGGGCGAGTCACTTAACTTTTCTGAGCTACAGTATCCTCTGATGTAAAATGGGGATAATAAGGGTGCCTGCTTCACAGAGTTGCTATGATGATCAAATGAGATATTTGTGAAGCACTCTTCAAACCTTAAAGCACTCTCTAAAAGCTATTATCATTATTATAGCTGCCTCTATTTCTACCACCACCATCTCACTGGCATAGAACAGGGGAGGAAATCATTGGTGCAGGTCAACACTTTTCCACAACTGACATAGTCACAGAGTTGACTATAGCACTGAGACGTTAAGCAACTTACTGAGGGTCGCACAGCTAGTACGTATCAGAGGCAGGACTTAAGGTGAGGTCTTCCAGGCTTCAAGGCGAGCTCTCTACCCAATACACCAACCTGCTTCTCTCTGGAGATTACAAAGTTCTTTTAATGGCTCTAAGCCTCTGCCTTAAAAAGACTAATATACTTAAAAATATTAATATAGTGGTACTGTATTCTGCAAGCATGGGACACTGCAGTCTCTAAAGAATTAAAAATGAATATCATTCTAGGAATGGTGGCACATGTCTGTAATCCCTGCTATGGAGGGATGAAGCAGGTGAGTCATTTGAGAGAGGGAGTTCTGAGTTGTTAGTCGGCTGAAGCTATCCTGTGTTCACATTAAATTTGGTATAAATGTAGCTGAATCCCTGGGATTAGGAGACTATTGTGGTGCCTGAGGAAGGGTGAAGCAACTGAAGTTGGAAATGGAGTAAGTCAAAGCTTTTCTGAATCAGGCCCCATGAATAATGGCTCCTGCACTTCCAGTCTGGCCAAGGGGGGGGAAGGGGGGGAGAGAGAGAGAGAGAGATAGAGAGACAGAGAGAGAGAGAGAGAGAGATAGAGTGAGAGAGACAGAGAGAGAGAGAGAGAGAGGAAGGAGAGGAGGAGGAGGAGGAGAAGAAGATGATGATGATGACGATGAAGATGATGGAGGAAGAGGAGCAGGAAGGGAGGGAGGGAGGGAGAAAGAGGGAGGGAGGGAGGGAGAGAGAGAGAGAGAGAAGGAAAGAAAGAGATCACTCAAAGTGCAAAAGAGACAGCAAGAGTAAAGACCTATAGTACATAAATAAGGAAATATGAAAAAACTGAAGTAAAGATCATAAGAGAAATGGATGGCTGAAAAAGATGGTGCTAGTTACACGGTGAGAACAAGATATGATCCATGTGCTGATCATCTCCACTTGCAATCACTGGAGAAAGTGAGTAAGGTCCTAGCATATGGGAATGGGACATGGGGAAGGGGCAGGAGATGCATAGTGATTAACTTATGGATGGACATGCAAAGAGTTACACACAGGATTGGGTAAGCATGGATGTATTATAATCCTCACTGTTAAGAGGAATAAGAATAAACATTTCTAGAGTCAAAGCAATTATTACTGTACATAGTATAGAAAATAAATCTCTTCAGATTGTCTGGCATGGGGAATCATGAAATATGAGGTACCAGAAGAATCACAGGATCACAGACTTGAAGCTGTAGGCATCAAAGGCAATTTAATGAGAAATTATTATTATAATAAAAATAGCTCAAATTTATTGTCATTTGTGCTTTAAAATTTGCAAAGTGTTTTACAAATATTCCCTTATTTGAACCTTTGCATCAACCTGGTGAAGCAGGTGCTATTATTATCCTCATTTTAGAGATGAGGAAACTTTAGGCTGAGAGAGAAGTTAAGTGGCTTGGCCATGGTCACATGGCTAGTAAGTGTCTAAGGTAAGATTCAGATTCAGGTCTTTCTGACTCCAAATCTAGTACAATAGTCTCTATGCCCAACTAGCTCTAACACCATCATTTTACATGAGGAAATTGGGGCCTAGAAAGATCAAACAAGAGACCCAAGATCACAGAGTTAGATGAAGCACTGAAGCCACAGTGATATACCAACTGGAAAAAGCTAACCGTGAAACTGATTTCCTTTTATTTTTCTTAAATTTTCTTTTTTTAAATAATGAATGGAGATATTATAAACAGTAAAATTTCAATACACAAAGGGAAAAGAGGATTATATATTAAACTATGAATTTTTGATATGTTAAGTTTATTTTTCCAAAAATGTATATTGAATTTAACACAATACTGCCCTGCTTGCTGGTATCCTGTTCTAAGTCTCTGCCCTCTTCTATATATATATATATATATATACATATATATATATATAATATGCTTATACTCTTTTTTAAATTTATTTTTTTATTTTTAGTTTACAACACAACACTTTTTGAGTTCCAAATTTTCTCTCCTCCCCCAAGACTGCATGTAATCCGACATAGGTTCTACATATACCTTCGCACTGAACTTATTTACACAACAGTCAAGTTGTAAAGAAGAATTATAATCAATGGAATGAATCATGAGAAAGAAGAAATGAAAGCAAAGAAGAAGGGAAAAAAAGAGAGAGCAAATAGTTTGCCTCAATCTGCATTCAGACGCCATAATTCTTTCTCTGGATATGCATAGCTTTTTCCATCATGAGTCTTTTGGAGCTAACTTTGAACCTTGCATTGATGAGAAGAGCCAAGTCTATTAAAGTTAGTCCTTACAGTCCTTACAATCTTATACTCTAAACCTTTTGCATTACTATCACAACCCGGCAACTCTTCACTCTACTCCAATGAGAAGTCTTCCCTGGCTACAAATAAGTTTACCCCAAGCAAAGCAAACCAACACATTAGCTATGGAAGGAAACAGAAGTCTCCTTCTGTACCTCTAGTCTATCATGTCTCTGCCAAAGAGGTGGGAGGCATGCTTTCTCATCCATCTTCTAGAGTCATGAATGGTCTTGGGTTTCTCTGAATCCGACTCCTTTGTTGTTTTCTACAGAATAATGTTGTACCCTGTTACATTAATGTCAGAGCTTGTTTAGCCATTCCCCAATTGATGGGCACTCATCTTTTTTTCTACTTCTTGGTTACAACAAAAAAAGTGATATTAATAAAGAGCTTTGAACACAAGGGCCCTTTCCTTCTGTCTTTGACCTCTTTGGGGTATATGCCTAGTAGTAGTGTTCCTAGGTCAAAGGGTATGGACAGTGCAACGAATTTTTGGTTGTAGTTTCAAAGTACCTTCAAGAATGGTTTGATCATCTGTAACTCTACTGTTGGAAAATGATCGTTGTTCCCCTATTTATACCCAAATATGTCTGGTTCTTATGCTTTTTCTCCATCTCCTTTTAAATTCCTCCCATCTCACACCTTGTGTTCCACTGGAATTTATTTGACTGTTCTCTAATGTTACTTTCCTTTTCTAGTCCCAGAATAGTTCCCTGTTGCATTTAATGTATTTCTATACAAGATTGCTTTCTATGTATGTGTATGCACATGTACATGTTTCTCTACATTTGGTCCTCCATTCATCAGTTCAGATAAAAGAGTAAAGTTCCTGAAATGCCTGCTCCCCCAACCTCAGCTCCGTATTTGTATACTTATTTGTATTCTAGTACACTCCAATTATGAGAATAGGAAATTCCTCCCTCTTCTGTTATTTCTGCCCTAAAGAATTTCTTTTCTTCCTCCCTCTTTTCTCCCCCAAATTAGAAAAGAGAACAAAACCACATGCAGACTCTGATTTTTAACCTTTCTTTAATCCCTTAGTGACCCTTGAAGATAAAATTTTGAAGGCACCCTTGTTCCTTCTCCCCCGTTAGGATTAAACACTTGCTAATCATTTAGCTGTTCACGTTGTTCAACATTACCTTTCTGTGTTTCTCTTGTCTGCTATGTTTATATTTCAAAGATTTTGCCCAAGCTTGGATCTTTTCATCAGGAATTGTTTTATTCAAGTAAAATTCCATTCCTGCCGCCCTCCCCCTTTTATAGGATTATATTTATTTAATCAAGATAAGTCATTCTTGGTTTTAAGTCTTATTCTTTCTCTTTTTTTTGAGGGGGGGAGGGCATTTACAATATTCTAAGATTCTTTTCCTTTACTATAATTGCAACACAGCCTAGTATGATCCTGTAATTGAATTCTTTCTTTCTGGATGCTTCTAATATCTTTTCTTTGATCTGGAAACACTGCAGTTTTTAGCTATTACATTTCTGAAAGCATTCAGTTTGGGATTTCTTTCAGGAGGTGACCAGTAGATTATGTTTTCATTTTGACCTTGAGTTCTAATAGTTCTGGGTAGTGTTCTTTAAAGATTTCTTGAAATATGGTATTCTGGGGTTTTTGTTTGGTCACGTTTTTCAGGAAGTCTAATGGTACTTCACCTCTCTCAGTTGTTTTTATAGTGTTCTTCAAATTTTTCAGTGTTCTCTCTCTCTCTCTCTCTCTCTCTCTCTCTCTCTCTCTCTCTCTCTCTCTCTCTCTCTCTCTCTCTCTCTCTCTCTTTCTCTCTCTCTCTTCCCTTAATATTTCTTCTGTCCCTTGAAGTCACCGAGTTGTATCTGCTTCATTCTCTTTTTGGGTGGAGCTCACTATTTGGGGTAGGGTTTTCTCCTTTTTGTTTGAAGCTATTTTATTTGAAGTTATGTCCTTCCAATTTTCCTCAGGAACTCTAATTTCACTTTTTTTCTAATCCCTTACTTCATTTCTTCTATCCACTCTCATGAGTCTTTGTCAACTCCTTATTTTTTTTTCCTGGGGCTTAGCTTGGATGAAGAAATTCTCTTCTTCTGGTTACACTTCTTTGGTTTCTCTTAACCTACAGTCTTTCTTCATTCTGTTGGTAGCCTTATTCTGTTTGCTCATGTCTCCAGTTTCAGTTCCTGGATTGAGACTGTACCAAGGCCAGGCTCTACTCTCTTGATGGAGTGACTAGCCCCAGGGACAGTCCCAACTGGATGGCATTGCTGTTGCTCTGCCATAGTTCTGGATGGGGCAGTTCAGTTCTGGTCACCACTCCCTGCATTCTTCTGCAACCCTGGGGCAGGGGGCAGGGAACTGAGCCTGGGAACAAGCCCTGACTTCTTTTTCCATCCCTGGCTCCTCCTTCTGTCTCCTAGCCATTCAGAATGCATTCTGACCTCTGTGTCATTGTGCAGTCACCTGCTGGCAGTTGGCTCTGTCCCTTGGTATGGGTCTTGACCTGCTATCAGAGGTCAGCCAGCATCAGGTCTCCTGGAAGACACATGCCAGGTGTCTCAGCCCATCTGTCTCCTCATGTAGTCATATCCTTAGAATTGGTTTTTTCCCTTTCTACAGCTTGCACAGGCCAGGATCTCAGATCACACTGGCCTGAGGCCCCTGACCACAGAGCCAGCAGGTTTGCTGCCATCTTCTTGTGCAGTCCTGGACTGGATGAAGGAGCTTGATCACTGTTCGCCATTGTTGATGGTGTTTATCTTTGATTGAATTGAATCTTTGTTCATCTGATGCTTTTTCATCTTTGCCGGGGTGTTTCTCGGGGAAGCAGGTCTTGCTGAAACCTCTCACTGCCTGATGTCTCCTTTTCTTTTCATGGGACTATGGATCAGAAAAAAAATCATATATACAGAGTTGAAAGGGGGCTTTTTTGTTTTTGTTCAGTTGTTTTGGTTGTGTCCAACTCTTTGTGACTCCATTTGGGGTTTTCTTGGCAAAGATACTGGAGTGGTTTGCCACTTCCTTCTTCAGCTCCTTTTACAGATGAGGAAACTGAGGCAAGCAGGGTAAAATGACTTGCTTGGGGTCACAGAGTTAGGATAAGTATCTGAAGCCGGATTTGAACTGAAGAAGATGAATTTTCCTGATTTCAGGCCCAGGGCTCTATGCACTGCACCACCCAGCTGCCCTTCAAAAGCAGCCTAGAATCTTTCTATTCCAACTCCTCTCGTTTCACACTTGAGGAAAATGAGTGCCAGGGAAGCTAAATGACTTGTCCAAGGTTATACAGGTAGGCTCTTTTGCTTCCTGAGATCAGCTTATGCGTTCTATGTTGTTTTTTCCTCCTGTATAGGCTGCTAAACTTTAGAACAGTTTCCTATGTAATGGAAGTGGAGTGAGAGGACTCAGGTTCAAGTTCCAACTCTGCCACTGTAGGACCTTAGGCAAGTCACAATCTCTCTGGGAATCAGTTTCTCCCCTCTAAGATTCTTTCAGCCCATCATGTCTTGTTGGATAAATTGTCCTCCTAGTTCTGCTCATTTCACTCTACACCATCTCCTAGAAGTCTTCCCAGTTTCTTCTAAAATATTTTCTTTTTTAAAAAGATAACTTTTGAGGCAGGTAGGTGGCACAGTGGAGAGACAGTAGGCCTGGAGCCAGGAGGACCTGAGTTCTAATCTTGCCTCAGACACTTACCAGCTGTGTGACCCTGAGCAAGTCACTTAACCCTGATAGCCTCCAAAGCCGGGGGGGCAGGGAGGGATACCTTTTACTGATGCCTCCCTTCCAGCTCCAAGATCCCATGATGGTTTTTTCTCTACATCTCAGGTATTTCCCACTCTCCTCTGGATTGCATCCTCACTTGTGACAAAGAAGAACAACAAAGCAAAAACATCTACTATAGAGATGATAGTGCTCCACCTGTCTTGAGGGAGAACCTACCTTTCACTTTTGTCCTTTCTTCTTGACCTTCACTAATTTTTTCTGTCACTCAGAATTTTAGTGAACTTTTCCATTTACATTATTTGCAGCTGCTTTGGACGTTGTTCTGTTGGTTTTGCTTACTTTGATCTATATCAGTTCACATAATTTGTTATTAAGATTAAGAAATGAAAGTTAGAATTATTGGAAGTCTGTGTGAATTCCCTAAAAACAAGGGTAGAATCTTAGCAGAGAGAAGAGTAGATACACAGTTTGAGGATTTGTATATGTCCAAATCCTGTCTTGGCCACTTACTACCTTGGCAAAGTCCCGTCACCTCTCTGGCTCTGTTTCATTATCTGTAAACTAAGGACATTGGACTGAATGCTGTGAAGGTCCTGGTCGGGTCCAAATCCTATGACTCTAATTAAGTAACAGTAAGCTAATCTAACTTTTTGGGTAGGGTTATAAAACAGTACATCAGTGGGATGCTAACGACATGGTGAATTTTTATTTCAATCAGGCATCTAAAAAAATCTTTCACTATTCTGGGCAAGATTAATGCCTGGTAGTCTGGATGGTATAATTCAATAGAACAATATCTGGCTGGACAAACGGACAACCATAGTGATTTTCAGATCCATGTCAACTTACATGGAGGTCTGTAGTAACATACCACAAGGCTCTGCCCTTGCCCTTATCCCATTTGATCTTATTTTCAACAATGTGCACTGTAAGAAGAAGGCATGCTTATTACATGAAACCTAGCCAGTCATTCTATGAAGCATTTATTAAGTGCTTACCATGTGCCAGGCACTGTGATAAGTTCTGAGGACAGAAAGATAAGCAAATACATGTTCCCTGCCCTCAAGGAGCTCTAGTTCTGACAGAGTAGACAAAATGCAAATAACTATGTGCATATAAGATATATGCAGAGCAGATGGCATGAAATCTCAGAGGAAGGCACTAACAGTGAGACAGACCAAGAGACCCTCTTCCAGAAAACAGGATTTGAGCTGAATCTTATCCAGGGAGAATAAGAGACAGAATTAAAAAGGGAAAGCCTCCAGGCAGGTGGGACTGCCAGTTTGGGAGAAGAGGAGAGACTGAGCATGAGGAACAGCAAGGATGCCAGTGGATCATAAAGTACATGGAGGGAAGTCATGTTCAGGAAGACTTGAAAGGTAGGAAATGTGCAGATTGTCAAGGGCTTTGAATGTCAAACACAAGATTTTCTGTTTGCTCCTGGAGTTAATAGGGAGCTGCTACAGTTTATTGAATGGGGAGGGGGAGTGTCAACAAGGGCAGACCTACACTTTAGGGTAATTTGGAATGGGGAAAGACTTGCACCAGGGAGACCAAAAAGGGGACTATTTCAATAGCCCAGGCAAAGGGCCTCTTGAAGAAGGTCATGCTTAAACTAGGTCTTGAAGGGAGCTCGGAGTTCCAAGCTGGAGACTGAAGGTCACATGCAAGGAACAGCTAAAGCAGGGTATGGACATGGCCCATTGAGTACGTGGAGGGGAATAATATGTAAGAAGACTGGAAAGGTGGGAATAGATCAGGTTAAGAGTTAGGAAGGGCTTTAACTGCCAAACAGAGAATTATATCCCGAGGGAAACAGAGACACAAAAGTTCATGGGGGCAGAAGTGACACACTTTGGTCACTGAGAGGAGGATGGATTGGAGTGGAGACTGGAAGCATGGAGACTAACAGCCTGGAAGTGAGAGATGATGAGGGTCTGTAGTGGAGTGGTGTAGGTGGAGAGAAGCGGACGAAAGGGAGAGATGGTATGAATGCAGAGATAACTAGATTTAGCAACAGACTGCGGAGAGACTGAATGAGAGTCAAGGGTGACACTGGGGTTGTGAGTTTGCTAGTTTTACATGGCATAATCAAGATTCAAAAACACCTCAAAATGTTAGAACAACGGGTAAAAAACATAAAAAATTTAACAGGAGCTAATGCAAGGTCTTGTGTTCGGGTTAAAAAGCCTTAAGTATAAAAATGCAGGATATGGTAGAACTGGGTTTGGCAGTAGTTCATGTGAACGAGAAAAAACCTAATGGGGTGGAACACTAAATATGAGTCAGCGGGGCACCAGATATAAAAAAAAGCCAATATGATTTTGCTTCCAATAAATAAGTAGGATTTGTGAATAATCCAACTGCATTCAGTGGCAAAGAATTACACCTGGAATTTAGAGAATCATGTTACATTCTGCGTGCCAAACTTTAAAGAGGCATTGATAAACAAGATTTTGTCCTAAGGGCAACAAGTAGGATGGTGAATGGTCTGAAAAATGGGTTCAATGAAGATGTTTGAAGGACCTAGCAATGCTGATCTGGAAAAGGGAAGGCTAAAGAAAAGGTCAGAAAGCTATCTTCTAATAGTGAAATGCTGTTATGTAGGAGGAGTCAAATTATTCAGAGTCACTTTAGAACTAGGACCGATTTAATTCAGCCAATATTTACTGAGAGACTATTAACGAGCTAGCATTTATATAATGCTTTGAGGTTTGCACTTAGCCCTGTTTGCCTCAGTTTCCTCATCTGTAAATAAGCCAAGAAAACCCCAAATTTGGTCACTAAGAGTATGACGTGACTGAAATGACTCAACAACAACAAAAACCAAACATTATGATAGATTGACACAGGGGGGATACAAATATGAATAAGATGTAGCACATGCCCTCAAGAAGCTTCTAGTGTACTAAAGTAGAAAAAACAAGTATACAAATGACTGTAGTACGAGAAGTATCATAAAGAGGTAAGAACTGCTATGGGAATTCCTTCTTAATTTTAATGCCTTCCACTCTATCGATTATTTCCAATTTGTCTTGTATATAACCATGCTGTCTCACCCATCAGGCTGTGAGGCCCTTGAGAGCATTCTTCAGTGCTTAGCACAGGACCTGACATGAAGGAGGAGTTGAATATTTATTAACTAGCAGACACACAACAGAGGTTGTGAATGGGCTGGTACTGGTACAGGCCTAGAAGGATGGGTAAGATTTCAAGAGGAAAGAGCAAGGGAGGTCAGTCAGAATGGAGGGAACAGCATGAGCCAAGTCATGGAAGTAGGAAAGGGACCAATTAGTATAATTTATGGACAGTAATGTTTTAACTCAGCATAAGGAAGAATTTCCTAAATATCAGCTCAATCCCACAAAGATAGAGGTGGGCCGCCCAAAGTAGTGACTGTTGCTCATGACTAGGATCATGTGACTTTATGACTTATGCTGAGTGGGAGGCTGAAGTAGCTAACTTCTTAGGTTCTCTTCAGTCCTGATAGTCTATGTTAAATCTTTCTTCGTAGGAGCTCAAGGTACTTTCATGTTCTTATGCCAAACAGAAAGAGTTTATAAACTAGTATTCCTGAGACCATAGGGGCTGGTAGTTTCTGATCTACTTAAGATTAACTTGTAAATTAAATATTAATGTTTTTTCCAATATCCCCAACAAATTGGTCATTTAGCCTCTGCGTAAAGACTCCCAGTGACTGAGAACTCATTACGTACCAAGATGGCACATTCCATTTGGAGATAGCTTTAAGGGTTGGAAGTTGCTTCCATCCTCACATTTAGCTGATATCTATTAACTTCCATCTCTTGAGTAGGGCTAAACTGAGATCAGTCAATACTCAAAGAAATTAATTCAGGCTCTTCACTGGAAGGTCAAATACTGAAGCTTTGGCCACATAATGTGAAGATGGGACTCATTGAAAAAGACCCTGATGTTGGGAGAGATTGAAGGGAAAAGGAAAAGGGGACCACAAAGGATGAGATGGACAGATGATGTCATGGGAACAACGAATGTTGGACAGACTTCAAGAGACAGTGTGAGACAGAGAGGCCTGGCATGCTATGGTCCGTGGGGTCTTGAAGAGTCGGACATGACTGAATGACACCACCACCACCACAACAACAACAACAACAGTGAGTAACTCTGATCTTCCTTCCACATGATAATCTGTCAGTTATTTGAAAAGCACAAGTATTTTTGTCCAAGTTTCTCCTTCTCCTAGCTAAGTGCCCCTAATTCTTGGAACCAATTCTCATAGGGCATAGTTTTCAGTTCCCTCAGAATACTGATTGTCCTTCTCTGGATCCACTATAGCTAGTCAGTCTTCTTCCTGAAATTGTAGAGCCCAGACCAGGGGTGGGGAACCTGCCACCTCAAGGCAACATGTGGCCTTCTAGGTCCTTGGGTTCAGTCTTTTGACTGAGTCCGAGTTTTACAGAGCAAATCCTTTTATTAAGGGGATTTGTTTTGTGTTCAGTCAAAGAGCTGCACTCGAGGACCTAGAGGGCCACATACGGCCGCTAGGCCGCAAGTTCCCCACCCCTGGCCCAGACCATACAAAAAACTGCACGTGTGTTCTGATCAAGGCTGACTATATCGAGACAGCTACCTCCTTCACTTTGCTGGTCTTAGACCGCCCTGGGCTTGTGGTTGCCACATCACACCACTAATTCACATTGTGCTTACGGGTTCACTAAAAGCCCAAGTCCTTTTTCACGGAAACTGCTGTCTAAACACATCTGTGAGGCCTGTACTTGTGCAGTGTCAGAGACCACAGCAATAATTAATACATGTTTATGGAATGAACAAGTGGTTAAATGAAATGTATATAAATTGATCCTACCAGTTAAAAGAAGTATTGCTCCAAGGTAAAGAGAGATAATGTTGACTTGACAACCAAAAATCATAATCATCTGCTAAAAGCTTGTGTTTGCAGCAATTACTTAGTAATTTCAGTGCTTGAACACAGTAAATTTGCTATGGAGCAACATTTTTAAAAGCACAAATAGGCGTCAGTCATTGTCGCAGTCCCGCCATGGGGGTTTATACGCCAAATATTTGGTCTAAGGAATTAACTAGGAAATGGCATGCCCTTTCTTTGTCAATCTAAGCTCAAAGTGAACAGGAGTTTGTTCTTATCATTTTTAATTTAAATGAACCTATCTTGCCACCTTCACCCGGGGGCTGTCTCACCCCTAGCAGGCTCCATCAAGCATCCTGTCCTCGGCTGCTTTATTGACGCAATGATAAATATGGATTCTCTTGTTGCCACTCACCTTCAAGCAGTCATGAACTGCCCTCAAGCCCCTTTTCAAAAAGCAAACCAACTGACGTCCTACTGCTGAGCCCAGTTGGATAGGTACTATCAAATCCAACATATTGTATTTCATAAATTACTATCCCTGCCTCATTTGCCTAGTCTTAGAGAGCCCCTTCCACAACAGTAACAGGGCCATTTGGCAACTGGCCAAGATTAGGAGAGCTGATGCCTACTTTGCATAGCTATTTACATAAATTTAAATTTATTGCTTGATCCCAGCAGCTAAAGCAAGCAATTTCCTTCCTACAAAGTGGCCACAACTCTAAATCAAAGAAAGGAAGCCAGGGCGAACATGGCAAATTGGGTCAGTACAGCTGCCCTCCATGCACACAGCTGGTTACTGGCGGCAGCCTGTTGGTAGGCTTTCGCCATTGAGCTCTGGGGCCTAAGACAGGCACCCTGGGATTCTATTTCAGGGACTGGATGGATGGCTGCTGCTTCCAGGTGCCGGCACATTATTCAGCTCTTTGTACCATGGGTACTCTCAAGAGGAAAATGGGAACAATGATATCTGCCGGCTTACTACACTTCCATGAAAGGCAAGAGGATAGTTGGAAACCTCTAGGATGCTTGGATTAGTGGCATTATCCAAGTGTGCAGCATGATCATCGTTATTAAAAATAATGATAACAGGAATCTGCATAAAAATTCCACATTCAGTGATCTGTAGTTCCCTAAAAGGGCCCTGATTCTCTGGTGATTCAACAGATGACAACCCTCCACAGGACTCCAACTGGTTTCTTATTCCCCTCACACAGCTATTCCAAGGGAATAGGGCAGGGGCTCCCAACCTTTGTCAGATCATGGACCCTCTGACTTTCAGTAAATCTTCTTGTACGTTTATTCACCATAAAAGAAAATGAATTCTGGAGTTTTACACACACAGGCCAAAAAGAAATATAATAAAAAATAGGACAGGGATAGGATCTACGATTGCACTGATATAGGGAACTCCCAGATGAGCAAAACACCTCCACCAAAGCAGATCGGCAGGTGCTTTGCAACCGACTGTCTTAGAGAGCTGCCGGGAGCACTGAGAGGTGAGGGGGTTAAGCCCAGCTTTTTATCTTCTACTCTATGTCTACTTCTAAAGTAAAACAGATTAATTTTTCACAAAGAAAACTATTTGGTATATAGCATCTTTTCACCCACACTACTGCTTTTGGAATATTTTAATAAGATAATATAGTTATTGGCCTTGATGGGTTTCTCTGTCCTCCTAGGAGGAAGTTCTCTGCACTCCCTGGTCATGAACCCCCTGTGGAGAGGCTATATTCAGGAACTGGCCAAGAAGGAATTTGCTATAGTTGATAACTGCACTTTAGTGAGAATATCACTTTGGTATCATGTTGTTGACACCCTCACTTTGTATCTCATGGGAAAAAATGGCCAACTTCTAAAACATTTCCTTCAGTTTCTGTGACATACTAATTACCTTAACAATAAACAAAATTGTTTTTGGAAACTTGAACCAATGCAAAGGAAATATGCTAAATTCTTCTGTTTTAGAGTCACAACAAACTTGTGATTCTAAATCACCTAGAGCAAATATACAAGCAAGCATATTTGTAGATGGGCCACTAAGTGGTGCAGCAGATAGAGTGCCAAGCCTGTAGTCAGGAAGACCTGAGTTCAAACATGACCCTCAGACACTTAGACACTAGCTGTGTGACTCTGGGCAAGACATTTTGCCCTGTTTGCCTCAGTCTCCTCAACTGCTGAAGAAGGAAATGGCAAACCACTCCAGTATCTTTGCCAAGAAAATCCCAAATAGGGTCATGAAGAGCCACATACAACTGAAACAACTGAACAATAACATATCTTTGTAGGGTCATTTATATAGAGTATAAAATGATATCTTGATTAACGAGAACCCATCACTAAGAACTATCAATTAATTGAATTTATTCCCTTGTGTCACTTATAGGTCAAAAAGGGAAGTGGTAAAAAGGAGTACATTTATCAGATATTTCATTTTTTAAAAATTGAACTTTTGAGTTATATCCTGCAGTTGGCATATATGAAATTTTAGAAAATTAACCTTTGACATGATTTAGTCCCCAAATCTTATTTTACAGGTCACTGCATCACAAGATCATAGATGTCAATATGGAAGGGTCCTCAGAAGCCACTAAGCCCAACCCAACTCATCTTAGAGATGAGGAAACTGGGGCCAGATGAGGCTTAGTTTGCTCAAGGTCGTACCATTAACCGGTGTCAGAAGCAGGATTTGAACCTAGGTCCTCTGAGTCCAGAGTCAGTCCTCTCTTTCCGCTGTACCATGCTGTATGAAACAACTGGCAACCAGAGAGTTGGAGTAACCTCCATACTAGGTTTCTAATCCAAGGTTCTCTCAATTATACTATAATGATCTCATTGAATCTCATCTCCATACTTACATCTATAGTACTACAGACTGATCACTGATTTTCAGAATAACATTAGCATTGCAAGATCTAAGGTCAACATTAAAGACTACTAATAATAGCTAGCATTTACATAACACTTTAAGTTCTGCAAAGCGCTTTACCCGTGTTAACTCATTTGATCTTAACAAAGACCCTGTAAGAAGCTTTTTAGTCATGTCTAACCTTTCGTGACCCAATTTTGGGTTTTCTTAGCAACGATACTTGAAGGGGTTTGCCATTTCCTTCCGGCTCATTTTACAGATGAGGAAAGTAGGGCAAACAAGGTTAACTGACTTGACCAGGGTCACACACCTAGTAAGTGTCTGAGGCCAGATTTGAACTCACGTCTTCCTGACTCCAGGCCCAGGACTCTATCCACTGTGCCACCTAGCTGCCCACTCCCTAAGATAGGAGCTATTATTATCCAAGCTTAGTATTATTTTACCTCCTGTAATGCCTAGCTGGCCATATTATTAATAATATAGTTGGTATTTATGTATCACTTTAAGGTTTGCAAAATGCTTTATCTATACTAACTCATTTGAATCTGACAAATGGGCTATTATGATCTCCATTTCACAGTTGAAGAACTGAGGGACAATCAAGTGACTTGCCCAGGGTCACAAAACTCAGCTTCTGAAGCAGATTTTGAACTCAGGTCTTTCTAACTCCAACTCTTGCTCTTGATACACCCTGCCTTTAGCTGCTGAGAAGCAGTATGGATATTGAGCCAGCTTTGATTTCACTAAGACTTGAGTTTAATTCTTACCTCTCACTTAAAGTGGCTGAGTGAGCCAGGGCAGATCATTTAAATTGTGGCTATTCCACAGGTAAAGATGTTTCCTCCCCTTGAATTCCCTGATGAAATGACAGGTCCAGTGGAGGTGGGGGGGGGGGGGCGCGCAGAGCTTCTGGCAATTATACATCTCCCATCATTTAGAGTTTGTAATTTATGCCTCCCCTGAAATCCTTCTGTTAAATTAGAACAGAGACAGAGAAAAGGACTAAAGAGGGGCTAAATTATGCCTTAAAAGGTAAATAAAATGCCCATATCCTTTGGCCCAGAGATCCCTAGTTAGGCATATAACCCAACAAGGTCAAAGATATACACAACAAAAATTCATAGCAGCAGAGATTTTTTTTTGGTAGCAAAGAATTGGACACAAAGTAGATGCCCATGGAGAAGGATTAAACAAATTGTCAAACCTGAATATATAATGAAACGTTACTGCACCTTGAGAAATGACAAACATGAAGAATTCAGAAAAGTAATGAAACTTATGTGACCTGATATAGACATCATTAGAAATGGGAAAACAAGAGATCCAATTATTACAACAGTGAAAATGGAAAGCACAACAAAAAGTGAAACTGAAGGCTTTCTAATTATAATGATCAAGTTTGACTCTACAGAAGAGATAAGAACATGTACCTCCCTCCCATCTTTTGGGAGGTGGGACATTCATTGTACTATCAGACTCTGCTGATGAGTTGGTTACCCCTTCCGTGTGTGTGTGTGTGTGTGTGCGCGCGCGCATGTGTGCGCGTGTGCGTGTGAGAGAGAGAGAGAGAGAGAGAGAGAGAGAGAGAGAGAGGGGCTTGAAGCATAGTTTAAAGAAAAAAAAACTTCCTTCATTTTAATTGTGTTATTTTGTTTGTGTTTTCTTTTGCAACATGGTTGATATGGAAAAAATGTCTGGCATAACCTCACATGTATAATCAAAATCCAAGTGCTTGCTTCTCAAGAAGGGGCAAAGGGCCAGAAAGAGAAATTTTGAAACTCAAAATTTAAAAAAAAAGATTGTTAAAAATTATTTTACATATAATTGGTAAATATTTAGTGAAATAAAGAAAAATAAATTTTAAAAAAGGAAATCCTTTCACTCCTTTTCAACTGTCTCTAGAACATCAAATTTGAAATGGTTGACTTTACCTGCCTTGTTTTCCATCACTCTGCCCCAAATTTCATCTCTTCTGATCTTTCCTCCTAGGCTCACCTTCATCAAACACCTCTCCATCATTTCTTTTTTCCTAGCCCATTGCACTCTGTCCTTCCTTGTCATCGTAAATATCTCAGACAATCTCTCATAGCCCACTTTCATCCCATAAATCTTTGCTCCTTTCCTTCCAAAAATTTACCCAGGAAATTCACATCTTTCATAACTGAGATTACCATAAGTTCCACAGTGAAATGAATACAGTACAGTAGCAATGTTGCGGTGGAAAGGGCACTGGATTTGGGGACAATAAGAATTTAGTTTGAATCCTAACTCTGCTAAAATTAGCTGTGGGACCTTGGGCAAGTTCCTGTACCTGCCTCATCCTTGGTTTCCTCATTTATCAAATGTAGATAATAAATAACTGTAAGATCAGCATCAAAGGGTTGCTGCGAGGATCCAAAGACATTATGTATGGAAAACTTCTTGTAAAGTGCTATAGGAATGTCAAGATTTCATTAGTTGCCATGCTGTGATTCTAATCCTCATAGATATGTCGTGTTCAGGGCTACAGAGGTCAGTTGAAATGCCCTTCCCTGGTGTTCATTAAATATTAAAGGATAAGCTGCTTCCCCCAGCTCTGGGCTGCTGCTACGGGTGTCAGATATAAAACCATGCACTTATTTGTTAATCTGCATTCAAAACTGCCCTTCTAAGCACAGAGTCCTAATCTAAGAGGGAGCCTGGCTTGGTGCAGTGAAGAACGTGATGGACCTGGAGTTAGGATGACCTAGACTCCACGTACACCTCTGACCAGGTAAATCACTTAATCGTTCTGGACAGTTTCACTGTCTTTTAATCAATCAAGCAATACCCATCTATTAAGTACCTACTGTGTGCTAACTTCTACATGAAAGTGCTTACTATGCGCCAGGCACTGTGCTAAGAGTCTTACAATTATGATGTTGTTTGACCCTCACAACAACCCTGGAATGTAGGTGCTATTGTGACCCCCATTTTACAAATGAGGAAACTGGGGAAAGCAGAAGTTAAGTGACTTAACCAGGGTCACACATCTAGGACGTATACAAGGTCAGAAAGGGTTTGAATTCAGGTCTTCCTGACTCTAAGCCTAGTTCTCTATCCACTTCCCCACCTACCTGTACCCTGATTACATCTTAACTTCAATTGGGGGAGCCACAGTGGAAGCAAAGAAGTACCTATGCTGGGGGCAGCTAGGTGGTATGGTGAGTAGAGCACCAGCCCTGGAATCAGGAGGACCCGAGTTCAAATCTGACCTCACACACTTGACACACTGACTAGCTGTGTGACCTTGGGCAAGTCACTTAACCCCGATTGCCCTGCCTTCCCCCCTCCAAAAAAAAAAGAAGTACGTATGCTGGCTTCTTAGGGCAGTTGCAAGGCTTGAGAATAAAGTAAATAAAGTGTTTTTTGAACTCTAAGCTACATAAATGTCAATTATTATTGTCTGTCAGAGAGAATATCACAATCTTAAAAGAAATTCAAAAGTATCCTGAAATGAATCTACTAGGCTCTACTTCAGAAAGTAGTCCTTCGTTAGCAGCTTGCTTGGAAGGGAAGAAGATTCACACATAATAATGCCATATTACTGTGTTTACCCAAAGCATCCGTAAATAGCGAGCATGAGTGCACTGGAAATTACTTTGGACCTCGAGGCAGGAGACATAGGTTCAAGGCCTGCCTGCCAGGAACTACCTGTGTATCCTTTGTCAAATCACTTAAATTCTCTGGCTATTCTACTCCATTTCTTTCCCGCCTGATGAGAGAGACATTCCAAGACTACTAGGCAAACAGATTTCTGTATTCAATGCCTTTTTCCTCTAGAATGAAATCACCAAAGGGACTGTGAAATAACTTGCCTCAACTAGGCAGGAGGAAGGGGAAACACCATTAATTTGGCTTGGTGGTGCATTCTCATTACCAGCTTAGGGCAAGGTGGGGTAGGGTGCATAGAGGAACCAATCAGTCTCCAAGAAGTCCAGAGAATTACACAAGCTTAAGACAGACTCCTGTCCCAGAGGATACCACAGAGAGGCCTTGCTCTCCACCTTCTCTCTGTTGGTGATTCAGCTGTGTCTGCGGTATGCCTTCTTACCTTACTGGAAGTGTCCTCTTCCTCTTCCTAAGTGCATGTTGCAACACAACATAAATCTGTGCCTCGAAAACAAAGCAGGAGCCCGAATGCACCTGGACAGCATTCAGCCCCGCAGCTAGCTCTCTCCCTACCCCTTCCTTCCCTTCTCAGTTATTACCAGCTTGCAGGAAGTTCCAAACCTGTATTGTTGGCTTCACTTCACGTACTCTCTCCCCTCCCTCCACCACCCAAATAAAAGCATGCCAGATGGCATATATGCATTTTAGCTTTTGTTTTTTAACCAGTCACTTGATGAATTTTGAATGATAGTGCATTGGGTTTTGTTGTCCTTGTTCAGTCCTGACTCTTCATGACCCCATTTTGAAGTTTACTTGGCAAAGATGCTGGGAGTGGTTTGCCATTTCCTTCTCTAGCTCATTTTACAGATAAAGAGGGGCAGCTAGGTGGCGCAGTGAGTAGAGCACTGGCCCTGGAGTCTGGAGGATCTGAATTCAAATCCGAACTCAAACACTTGACACGTGTACTAGCTGTGTGACCTTGGGCAAGTCACTTAACCCCAATTTCCCTGCCAAAAAAAACAGAAAAAAAATAGATAAGGAAACTGAGGCAAACAGGGTGAAAGTAACTCACCCAGGGCCACACAGCTAAAGTGTCTGAGGCCAGAAATATGACTTGAAACATACTCATTTTAGTTTGAATAAGTGAGATTTCATCATGGAAATGTTTATGACAACTAATCACTTAACTGTCTCTGTGTCTGTTTTAACTTTCTTTTCGTTCAGTCATTCCTATATAGTGATGCTGCTTTCTCTTGGTTCTTCTTCTAGCTGTCTGGCTCCAACTCAGTCCTCCTTGCTGGATAGCCCAAGGGCTCTATCCAGGGGCCTCTTCTGTTTTCCCTTTATACATAGTCTTCTGGTGATCTCTATCAGCTCCCAAGGGTTCAACTGTCCCTATATAAAGATGCCTCCCAAGGGCAGGTAGGTGGCTCAGTGAATAGAGCATTAGCCTTGGAGTCAGGAGGACCTGAGTTCAAATCCAGCCTCAGCCCCTGACTGGCTGTGTGATTCTGTTCAAGTCACTTAACCCAATTGCCTCAAAAAAAGGTCTCCCAGCTTTAAGTATCCAGCTCCAAGTTCCCTCCTAACCTCTAGTTCTGCACTGCCAATTAGCTTCCTCTTGGACATCTCCACTTGGATGTTCTATGGGCATCTCAAATTAAACACGTACAAAAATCTCTTTTTCCACAAACCTTCTCTACTAAATTCCCTGTGTCTGCTAAGGGTAACCACCATTTTTCCAGTTATTTAGGTTCACAATGTTTTTCTCTGCTTCTTCTCCCTCTTTTCTCTTTCCTTCTCTCCCTTTCCTTCTCTTATTATAGCAGAGAGTAGGGCATTCTTACCATACTCAGGGGGTTCTGAGATGAATAGAAAGGGAAAAGAAGGAACATAGAGCAAATGGTACCAATTTTCTCACTAAAGTAAGAGGGTAGTCAAATAAGCCTTCTTGGCCCCACCTCCCAGCTCTAAAATCCCATTAGTCCATCCCTTCTTCAGAAGATTCTCACCTTCAGGACTCAAAGCCTCTACATCCTAATTCAGATTTCTTTGCTCAGGGCCTCTAGGATTAAACTTTGTACCAGGGAGGTGCTCAAAAAATAACTACTGTCTGACAAGGTCATAGGGCTTGCGGCCTCTCTGATCCATAACGTGAGGACACATGGGTCTCATTTGTCACAGTTACATTTGTTTTCTCTGGGGAAAAGAATCCAGTCGCTATAAGCATGGGATGCAAGGAGAGGGTGGGAAGAGGAGGAATGCCCTAAGACTGCCACAGATCACTCCAAATAGATGGCCAAACAAAATCTGAATGGTAGAAAGACTGCAATTCAGAAGAAATGTTAAAATTCTAGTACTAGCAGAATCACACAGAAGGATTTGCTTGGCTAGTCGATCTGTGCTTGGTTTGAACGAACACATTCCCACCAGGCACATCCTTTCCAAGCTGGTTTAAGAAACAACTTTATAAAATTGTTACTATATTATCAAATTACTCTTCGATTCCCAACTAATAATGCTTTGCTTTCTCTTTCATCAAGGGAGAAAACAAGCTTTGGTTTACTTTGGAAACAAACTGGGTTGTCCCTTACTTTATTTGCTGAAGCCTGAGTCTTGACTGTGTCTGGGAATTAAGAAAGGAAGAGAGAAAAGGAAGAAGGCAGGAATGGAAGAAGCAAACATTTATTAAGCACCTACTATGTGCAAGGCACTGTGCTAAGCGCTTCACAAATACCCCCTTTGATCCTCACAGCAACTTTGAGAGGCAGATGTTATTAATTATCCCCATTTTACAGTGGAGGAAACTGAGGCAAACAGAGATAAAGTGATATTCATCTCTGAATACATTCCCCCTTCATCTCTCCTGCCTTGTGAGCCTTCCTTTGTAAAAATGATTTTATAATAAGGGGCGAGGGTGGGGAAGAAGTTCAGCAAACCACTGAATGCATCATCTCACAAGATATACAATATTAAAAAATGACAAATGACTATGTAGGGAGGTAGGATTGGTTAGCATAACAGGAGGTAACAGACTTAGGTTAATTAAACCTGTGTTTTAAGTTAATGCATTTGATCCTCAAAAAAACCCAGTAAGGCAGGTACTATTATTCACAATTTACAGGTGAAGAAACTGAGGCAGAAAGAGGTTAAGGGATTTGCCCAACTTCTTACAGCTACTGTTGGGGGCAGGATCTAAACTCAGGTCTCCCTGACTCCAAATCCTAAGCATATAAATTGTGTGGCATAGATATTAATTGCTCTTTAAATGTTTCATAGAATGCACTTCTTTTTTTTGAGGAAAAACATATTTATTCTTCAGAAACAATTGCTAGTAGGAAAGATTCTTATAAAAGTTATAATATGTAAGAAATTGGAGCAAGGTGATTTGACTTTTTTTATTCTTGTTTAGTTTTTTATTAGATTTATTTGGGTCTGAAAAGGGGTACATTGAGGCCCCCTAATCTCATAATTTTACTTTGTTTCTCCTTGTAATTAATTTAGCTTTCCTTTAGGTATTTAAGATGATAGATCTGATGTAATCTGATTCTACTCCCATGGTTCATTTCTGTTTCCATTACCCAGGCCCCAATCCCAGGTTCTAATCATTACTTTTAAACCCCTCTTCACAATCCACTTTCTATGGTTAGAGTACATGTTATTTGTGACTCATTTCTCTTTGAATCTACCCTCCCTCTTATTCCCCTCCCTCTGCTTTTCCCCTTTTCTTCTATTATCTTTGTTGAGTTCAATATATTTTTTTTCATTTTTTTAAAAATTTATTTAATATATTTAGTTTTCAGCATTGATTGAGAATTTTAAAAACTGCACTACTCCACAATAACTCAAGTTGCAACTCTTCTGATGCCCATTTGTATAAGCAAACTTACTAAAAGGACCAATCACCAGTCCTAAGGCCAAATTATCCTTTTTCTGCTTCTATACTTCCTCTACCACCATCACTGCCCTTGGAAACCCTCTCCTAAGGTGGGATATAATCCTTTCTTATTCTCCTAATGAACAAATCTCCCCCAAACAAAACCCATTATAAGGCTCCTTTCTCTTACCATAGACATATGCATCCCCATCTTCCCCAACCCCTTGAGGAATGGTCTTAGAAGGCATCTTTCTTTTCCTCTCTGGGGTGAGATTTCTCTTCGATGCTGCCCTACATTGCTTTTAGGCTATTGTCCCCACAGCCCAACCTCTGGTTAAAAGACTAAAGAAATTACAATTCCTCCTCAGTCCTGTTCTGTTCTGGACTTGGAGGGATGCATCTTTAGATTTTAAATCCTATATTTTGTTTTTGTCATTTTAAATTCTGCATTATATCTTCTGATTTCTGACCTAAGTTTATTTCTAATATCTTTTCTTTTTGGAATCATTCTGGAGTTTATAGGTGTTGCTACATGATCTCTGCAGAATCTAATAAATACTGTTTTTGACGAAGGAATTTTTGTTTGTTTTCCTTCATAGTACAATATTTGCTTATAGAGTTCTGGTCTCTCATTGTTTTAAATCATTCTTCCTTTTGACTTAATGAATTTCTCTCTCTGTTCTGTGTTTACGAGCTAGGTTTGTTCTCAGCCTTTCTCCATCAAACTTTCAGTTTTTCTCTTGTTCTCCCAATCATTTGCCTCTGTTTTCCCTCTTAAGTCACTGGACCCTCTCCCTTCCACTGGCTGAGAAGCCACAGAACTCTAATGTTAGGGATGGGGGCATATTAGGGACCCAGCCTGGGACCCTGCCCAGAGTAAACTCTGGTGGAAGAGGACTGGCCTTATTTGGGTGTCTAGTCCCCTTTAGCTTAGGAGATGCTCTTTTCCCCCTAAGTAGCTCCTGTATCTTCTGCTCCTTCTCTCAGTTATTTTCCCCTTAATTTGTGTAACTGGCAGAATCAGCATTAGTTGCCTCTTGTGGGATGAGGGGTGGTTCCCACTGTGGGGATGGAGGAGAGAAATCCATGTGGGGAACCCTCACAGCCAATGTCTGAAGCACAAGCCTGTGAAGCTGCTTGCATGGTAAAATAAAGACCAGAGAACTAAGCCCGTATTGCTAAGTTCAATGAGACTGAAGCCCATGAGCCTCAATCACAAAATGAAATGGATCATGTTTGGTCTATGCTGTCTATATTCATTCAGAGTATGGGATTTGCATTTGCTTTCATTCTCAAGTAAAACAGACCCCTCTCTTTTCTTCAAGGTAAGGGGAAGAGGTAGAGATTGAGGGTGCAGAGAGTGCCTGCCTAAACAAGGGAGGATTACAAATATCTGGGTCCCTTTTGAGCCTCACACTGGCACTGAGACTGGATGGATTCATAGAGGGTGGGCAGGATAGAGGGGTAGTGTTGCCTAGGTGCAGGGTTCAACTACATCCATAACTTGGTTTAAAATAAGAAATCAGAGTTTGGGGAACAAATGAAAGGGAGAGAAAAAATGACATCACTGACAGATATAATTAATACTGGAACCCCTGTTCTAAGTAGCTCTAGATCAGGAGTTCCTAACCTCAGGTCTGTAAACTTTAAAACTTTTGACAACTATTTTGATATAATTGATTTCCTTTAAAATCTATGTATTTATTTTATGCACTTAAAAAAATTATTCTGAGAGGGTTTCCAGAGGCTTCACCAGACTACCAAATGGGTTCAATGATACAAAAAAAGGTTAAGAAACCCTAGTCTAGATGTATGTATTTCTTTTTTTTTTTCTTTCATTCTATTCTTGTTTCCAATAAACACATGGCACCTCTGGGAGTTGGGAGACAAGAGAAAAATAAAAACAAAAGAAACAAAACTGAAAGGCATTTAAGCACAAGACTGTCTTGTTCTAGTGCCAAACTCTGCCTAATTCAAAAGAATACTGAAAGGTATTTCAAAAACAGCCATCTTTGTTTTTAGAATGAGCATGAAAGATGTCAGAAGGTGTAAAATGTTTATTAGCACCTGAGAAAAAAGAGGGTACCACGGGCACCTGCCAACATGTGCTTGCTCTTGGGAAGGTTTTGCCTATACAGACCTGCAGCGTCTCTAATCCTGAGATCTACTGAGTTATGTTGCAAAACTGCTTGGCAAAGGCAAGCAACAATCTTCAGTGTCCTCTGTGTCTAGGAAGTGAACATGTTCAAGTGGACCTGGGCAAGCTGAGTAAATCCCATCATCTCTACCTTTAGCAGAACTGCTGCTTATTTTATTGTTGGTTAGCTCTTAAATTATCATGTAACTCTTCAGAAAGCCTCAACAAGCAATCCTGGAAAATGTTTCTTTCACAGAAATGAAACATCACATGGCATGGACTTTCTTCAATCCTTTCCTATACTCCTATGCAATCAGTGGGATGATGAACCTGGGGAGACTATTCCTTAAGCGCACTGGTGGATGGTCAATATTAGGCTCTATAAACAAATAAAATGAGGTGGGAAATTAAGACCCTAAACTTGGTCATTCAAGCCAGAAACATTTGTCTGGATGAGTCAAGAAACAGAGCACAAGGAGTGAGGAAGACGTGGGTTCAGGTTATGACTCAGATGCTTCAGAGTTGTGTGACCCAGCCGCTCAGCCTCGGTTTTCTCATTTGTAAAATGGAGGTAATACTAACATGTATCTGGAAGAATTGTTGTGAGAATCAAGAGATAATGTATGTAAAGTGATGCCGATTCAACCATGCCACCCCTCTTCCCCACCTCATGCCCATTCAATAAACTCTGGTGGCTCCCTATCAATCCTGGATCAAATACAAACCTTTGGCTTCCCAAACATTTTACAACCTAGTAGCACCTTCCTACCTTTCCAGTCTTCTCATAACCTACTCCACGCCACTCCAACTCCCATGGACACTGGCTTCTTTCTTGCTGTTCCTCACACAAGATGCCTCATCTCCCAATTTGGTCACTTTCACTGGCTTTTTCCATATGCCTGGAGTTCTTTACCCCCTCATCTTTACCTCCCAGCTTCCTTCAAGTCCCAGCTAAAATCCTACCTTCTACAGGAAGCCTTTCC
The DNA here is from genome assembly GCF_011100635.1 of Trichosurus vulpecula. Classification (NCBI taxonomy): domain Eukaryota; kingdom Metazoa; phylum Chordata; class Mammalia; order Diprotodontia; family Phalangeridae; genus Trichosurus; species Trichosurus vulpecula. The sequence continues at coordinate 544,615,526 of NC_050573.1, read as the reverse complement.
TCATCCCCTGTAATGCAGATACCTTCACTCTGCTAATTATTTCCAACTGACCCGGTCTATATCCTGTTTGGACATGGTTGTTTCCAAGGGGTCTCTACCATCAGACTGTGAGCTTTTCTTTGTATCCTCAAGTCTTAGAACAGGGCCTGGCATATAGTAAGGAGTTTAATACATGCTTACTGACTGTTATGTTGTTATTGGGTAGAAAATATTTCATTTTTTTTCTTTTTATCCCTTGAGAACAAAGTGACTTGGACATAATAGGCACATATAATAAACTTTATTTAATAAATTTTACTGAATTCTTATCGCTATCATATTTGAAATATTTTGGAGGTCTTCTGTTTATCCAGAAGATATTTAGCTTCTTAGCACTCTGACCAAGTTAGGGGTCACTGTTCAAAGTGTACCCCTTTAAACTACAAATTAAACAAGATAAATATCCGTAAAGCACTTAGTACAGTGTCTTGGCACACAGTAGGTGCTTAACAAATGCTTGTTCTTTTCCCTTCCTTGGTATTAATATAAGGACGCTAGTCCTTGTATTGCATGTTGATCATAGTAGGAAGTCATGGTCGTAGTCGATGGTGAGCAAAGCTAGATTATAGCATCCCCTAAATTTCTACAGTGACTAGGTTTAACCTGTGGTTAAGTGTCAGTAATATGGCAACCTGGACATTTCTCCACCTTTGTTACCTGCAGTCTGGCTTGGTGCCACATTATTATAATTGTAAAACTACTCTTTGAAGACTACACTCAAAAGCATCGCTGTGGTATGGGAGAAACAGCACATCTTGGTGCCTGAGTTAGGACAAATTTATTGAATAATAAAAGCTTACATTTATACGGTGTTTTAGTATTATGAGACATTATGAAACAAATTGGTCCTCTCTTAAATGCACATGAGGTCATCTAGATCATAAACCTACAGGGGCTATTCCTTAAGCACACTGGTGGATGCTCAACATTAGTCTCCATAAACATACAAACTGAAGAGGAGATTTAAGGCCATAAAACAAGTCATTCAAGCCAGAAAGATACACTTTTGCCTGAAGGAAGCCAAAAGGTAACCTCAGAAGGAAGCATTTGCAAATGAAAGATGAGAAATGGGTTCCCTCAATTCCTAAAGGCCTATATAACAATCCTGGACAAGTCACTTAAGCTGTCTAGGTCCCCTAAGCAACTCAGTGAGGTGCAGAGCAGGTGCTGATCTGCACTGAGTTTCTTCACCAGGAATTTCCTATACCAATGAAATCACAGGTCAAGTCCAAAACAAGAGGTATAGGTTGGATGATATCTAAGGTAATGCCCAGTTCTGATAGTCTCTAATTCCAAGTAAAAATATTTTGTAACTGCAAAAACACCAAATAAACACAAGCTGCTATGATTATAAACAAAATGGTACGAGAACAAACCTCAGAAGTATTCTGGCATCACTATATACAAGGTACCCAAGAGGAGAACATATCTGCTGGGCTGGAGTACTGGAAAAGTACCTTTTTAGCATAGTAGTAACGCCTTGCATATGAGCTATGCTTCAGTAGATCTGAAATGCTTTCCAATACATTGGCAAGAGTAGGTCAACTCCAAAGTGCTGCACATATATGAGATTTACTATTGCTAATAGTGCTATTACTATTATTATATCAGCATTGCTAAGAGCAAAGAAACAGCATTTGCAGTTACTATTTGCCAGGAAACTTGTGCTCTAAGAGAGAATGGTTTTTCTATTTTATTCACTATGGTAGGAGTGGTCCACACTGCACAAAGAAGTGTGGACCAGATTTAGGGTTTGATAGCTAGCTAGAGAGCCTATTAACACATTTAGTTCCAGAACCTGTTAACTGCAAATGTCACTAATGTAGGAAGGTAATTATCATTATCAAAGGCATCAGTGCTGTCCAAAAGTGGAAGGAGGTGGCTGGGGATGAAGCAGATCTTCCCTCTGTTGAGGTCCTTGAACAGAGGATGAAGGAGTGTTCATCACAGAGGAGATTCCTGGTCAAGGTGCATGTGGGGCCCTCAAACTTGAAACTGTCTGAACAATGGTCATCCTCTCTCTTAATATCCTGAGAAGTGGTCATCCATAGCTCTCCAAGGTCTCGCTCAACTTTAAATTCTATTACTATACTCAAAACAAATTAAACAAGTTGCCCAAAGGTCACTTTTGAACCAGTTAAAAGCTATTTCATATTCTGTCAAATTTTATTTCACTTTTCTTAGTTTAGCAGTCTTAACACAGAATGAAGTATTTGCAGTAATTCCTGGCATTTATATAAGAGTATAAAAGGCCAAACCACTCCATGCAAATTTCTGAGTATCAAAGTACAGCTTCCAAATTTCTGCCCTTCCTCCTTTCTGTAACTTGGGTTCAGTTCATCTGTCTCCTGCCTATCCTTAGTTTGAACACACACATATATATCCTTCCCTTCTCCCCATCCAGGTGTGTTAAGGAATGTTAAGGGGTCCCCTGAACTTGTTTTTCGAGTTGGCCTTATTTTCCAGAAACACTGTATCTGGAATATACAAGGAGGCCCTGAATGAGTCAAGGATGAAGCTCCTGCTGAGCTGACATAATCTGTTATTTGCATCCCAAACTGGACTCCCTGTGTGTCCTTGAGAGTCAAGACAGGTGCCAGTCAGTCTGCACTAGGCTGAGAAACTGCTTGTGCTGCTGGGACCTCTGTAGATAAGCAGACCCTCCTATTTTTGCAGTCAAACGACTCCCAAGGGAAAAGCCATCTCCTTGTTCCTCCCCTTCAAGAGGGATTTTGTCCTTTTCCCACTTTACTTCACCTTTCCCCCTCCCATGCCATACCCCTTTAGGTGGAAATTTGTGTTTTCTCCTTCTCCCTTTGCCCTACTATTACGAAAACATGAACTTCTGTGTGGATTGAACTCTACATGCATGTTCATTTCTCTGGTAGTAAATCTAGCTTTCACATACATTTTGTGAAGTTGTGACTGCCTGTTAACAAGTGGCATGGCAAATAAATAACTGGACCAGGAGTCAGGAAGGATGACCAAGTTCAAATCCAGCTTCAGACATTTATTAGCTTTGTGACCCTGAACAAGTCCTGTAGATGATGCCAAATGTATCACCGAGGCAATATTCACAGCAGTTGCTATTGCTATGAATATGCTGGCATGGTTCTGAATTGCAAAATGTAACAGACTCTCCATACAGAATACAGAAGCAAAACATTTATTCAGACACCAGAGAACCAAATCCCAATACCAGGAAACCTAATCCATCACAGCAACAAAGAAGTGCATACACATTATCCCAGCAGGGAGCATCACCATCCCAAAGCCTTCCCCAAAACAAACATTCACAGTCCTAGTTGCCTCCTCAACCACTTCTGCTCTCTCCCACTGTGCTAACTGCTCTGACCTCACTTCCTCTCAGTTCTGTTCCACCTGTTCAGCAAACTCCTCCCACCACAGGCTTCATGTGACTCAGGATTCCGTGTGACTTAAATGGGTCGCATGGGCCTATGAATGGATGGGAAAGATCTTCCCATTAAGGAAAAATACATTACAATACACTGTCTTAGTTTCCTCATCTGTAAAGTGGGGATGATAATAGTACCCACCTTGTTTTTGTGAGGATAAAATGAAGTGATGCTTGTAAAGCTCTCTGTAAAACCTCAAACATTGCATAATGGCGGCTATCATTCTGGCTATCAACATGGACCTTCAGGACTGAGCTCAGAAGGCACAAGGAGGGTGAAGTAGTGGAGACAAGTTGTCCAGAAAGTACAGATTAGCCAAAAATAAAAGGACAGCTGTTCCACTCCACACAAAACATTTTCAGGACTCACGGAACTTCCCCATCCTCACCTCAAAAAAGACCCAACAAAAATTATTCTGTTCTTGGATGAAAGGAGGCCAAGGACATCAACCAGTACAGTAAGGTGTTATTTCAGTAAATGGAGATTAGAAGCAAGAGTGTATGTGTAAGATTGGGTATACATGAGTGAGAAATACAGTGTCTGAGTACTCGAGAGGTTGTGTGTTATAGAGAGAATGACAAGAAGACACATGGAACTGTGAGGTACGACACATGAGAGAAAAGAAAAATGGGGAAGGCGCTTTTACTGTAGGGAGAACAAAAGCAGAAATATGAAGAAGGCTGCCTATTTGACCACAGGAAAGGAGAATATTAATATTTTATGAGGCAGTAGAATTTTAGCAATAAAAAGGCATTATTTCATGCTTTCAAACTTCTGAAACTTATTGGGCAAAGTTTTCAGTTAGGTTCAAGGAAAAATTTGGAAAGTAAGTTTTATTTCCACGGATTTTTTTTAGGATTATGATAGCTTTTTTCTGGAAATGGAAATGAAAGGCAGTTTAGTACAATAAACAGAGTACAGTGGATAGATGGCTAGCCTTACAACTAGGAAGATGTAGATTCAAGGCTTGCCTCTGATACCTGTGCAATCATAGGCAAATGCCTCAAAATGTCCCAGACAATTCTATAAACCCAGTGTTTTAGAAGAAATGTCAATCTACATTGTCAGAGGGAGTTTCCTCATAGTGGAAATTTTTAGAATTATAAATAAAATCCTAAGAATGAATATAAGTAAATAGAAATAAAACCCTAAGAATATGGCTTACATATTGCTAACTAGCACCAACTCCCCCCAAATAACTTCTAAAAACAAAGTAACTGTAAGATCAGTGTTAATATTTATAGCAGTCAGTGCATCATAATCAATGAGCCAAATAACTAAAATAAAATCACTTCCTCTAATTATTTTCAAAATTTTTTTGGGGGGGTGGGGGTGGTGCAGATCTAGACCTGTGAATTCCTTTGTGTGGAGAACATCCTGTGTGAAAACTCTGTCAATGCAAAAGGCAACTCTTCTGGACTTTCTGGTATTCTTAATAGAATTGCCTGGGGAGATTTCAGAAAAACCTTGAAAGGTTTACATGAACTGATGCTGAGTGAAGTAAAGAGAATATTGTACACAGCAACAGCAACATTGTGTAATGATTAACTATGACAGACTTAGCTCTTCTCCTCAGCAGTACAAAGATCCCAGACAATTGCAAAAGACTTGTGATGGAAAATGCTAAGCACATCCGGAGGAAGAACTATAGAGTCTTGAATGCAGATTGAAGCATATTATTTTCACTTTTTCCTGTTTTTTCTTTCTTGTGGTTTTCCCCTTTTGTTCTGATTCTTCTTTCACAACATGACTAATTTGGAAATATGTTTAACATGACTGTACATGTACAACCAATATCAGATCATTTGCTGTCTTGAGGAGGGGCAGGAGGAAAGAGAAAAATTTGGATCTCAAAATTTTACAAAGGTGAATGTTGAAAATTACCTTTGCATGTGATTGGGAAAAAAAAAATAAAATACTATTAAGGGAAAAAAAAAACCTGAGAATTGCCTGGGGCACTAAGAGTGATTTGCCTGTAGTTGCATGAATGTCTGTGTCTAGTCCAATATGTACCTGACCAAAAATCCCCTTCACAGGTAGAGATCCCTGAGGCAAGTAAGTAGTCATCCAGCCTCTGTTTCAAAACCTCCAGTAACAGGATACTCATCACTTCCCAAGGCAACTCAGTCCACCTTTGGACAGCTTTTTTTTTAGGATGATCATAAGAAATAGCATGATGTAGCAGATACAGAACAAATCTCAAAGCCAGTAAGACTTGGGGTTCAAGTCTCTCTGATACACTGGCTGCATGATGCTAGGTAAGTCACTTAAACTACAAGTGCCCTCAACAACTCTACTTTGAAGAATAGTTGCTGATCACACACACACACACACACACACCGCCTTAATGGATTAATGTGACTTGCTGTTAATAAATCCTGATGTTGAAAGTATTAAATGAATCTCTAATAGACAGTCAAGTCTAGTCATTTAAACTGTCCTGTGGCACCCCCTGGAAGAAACCACTTCTGCTAAAGCAAAACAGAATAACTATATTCTCTCTTAAAGGAGGTTTCCTAAACATGATTTTGGAAGGCTGCTTCATTGTTCTTGGCAGTGGAGATATAATAATAAAATGTTTCCAAAGTTCTAAAGGACAATACCAAATGTAGCAGTTATAGACTCTGAAGGACGCTTATCCCATCTCCCAGTCACACTGATGAGCCAAGTCCTAGACTGAAGCTCAATCTGCTCCTTGGAGTTCTAGTATCCCTGAAGGGCAGTGGCAGTGGGGGATGAGGGTGGGAGTTGAGTGATTCTATCAAATGCTATCAGTTTGAGCTCCCATTCTGTTCTCCCCATGATCATGGGTTGATGTAGACTCAATTTTTATAGAGGGGTATTTACTAAGCTGATACAGTAAGAATAGTTGTTATAAAACATCTTGAAAAAGAGAAGTCCCAGATCCTCTAGACCTTTCAAGGCTTGCAAGGTACCCCTTTGGCACAAGGTGGGATAGGATAAGGAGACTAGCCTTTCCCTCTTCTTCCCCAAATGGTTTCTTCTCAGGGGGTTTAGCTAGAACATCATACTTGCTTCAATATCTTGAATATCTTGTTCTAAACTTGCTTGATATTTATAGAGGACCCCTCAGGACATGACCAAGCTTATTCTGCCTGAGTAGCACTCTTCTTGCACAATATATCACTCCAATTCCAAGTATTTTTTTTTGAATGATGGATTATTCTATCACTTGTCTCTGGGCATTTTCCACTGACTTTCTCATTCCTACAATACTCCCAGTGTGTGTGTGTGTGTGTGTTTGTGTGTGTGTGTGTGTGTGTGTGTGTGTGTGTGTGAGAGAGAGAGAGACAGAGACAGAGAGAGACAGAGAGAGAAAGAGAGAGAAAGAGAGACAGAGACAGAGACAGAGAGACAGAGGATAGAGGGTAGATAGAGAAGAGGGGAGCTAGATGGAAAATCATGAAATGGATGCTTTAGGAAGAGAAGCTCTTCCCAATAAGAGGGAGGGAGGGGACCCAGGGACTGGGAGTGCTGAGGAGTTGTGACTTTTAGAGTTGATGTGATTCTTTCAGGATGATGAGTTTCTAGAGACAATGGTGAAGACCAAAAGTTTAGCCACATGAGAAATTTTACATATATACGCACATATGCAAATATATGCCTTGATTTTTTATGCATATGCAAGATACTAGCAATACTGTATAATGCTTTTGACTAAATAAAATGTGAAGTAGGCCCAGTGAAAAATGCTATTCCCCAATTAATGGGCATTCCTTCAATTTCCAATTCTTTACCACCACAAAAAGAACTGCTATGAATACTTTTGTACAAATATTTTTGTTACTCTTTTCTTTGATCTCTTTGGGATACAGACCTAGTGGTGGCATTGATGGCTCAGAGGGCAGGCACAGTTTTATAGCCCTTTTGGCATAGTTCCAAATTGCTCTCCAGAATGGTTGGATCCATTCACAACTGATCAACCCAACAGTGGATTAGCATTCCACCAACAGCGCACTAGTGTCCCAATTTTTCCACATCCTTTCAGTATTTTTCATTTTCCTTTTCTGTCATGTTAGCCAATCCCACAGGTGTGAGATGGTATCTCAGGGTCGTTTCAATTTTCTGCATTTCTCTAATAAGTAGTGAATGATTTTTATGTAATCAAAATCTTCCATTTTTTTATGATCACCCCTTACCTCCTGCTTGGTTAAGAATTCCCTCACCACAGCTGAAAAAGGTATTTCCTTTCATTCTCCTATAATTTTTAAAAGACGTGATGTTTAATATTTACGTTAAGCATCCAAACAACCTTCTCTATGGGATGCCCTTCCACATCCCACCCCTGACAGAAGTATTCTTGCTCTGAAGTACTTTTTCACACTTCTTTCATGGCATTAATCAAGTACTACCTTCCATAAAAGTTGGTTGTGCACCTGTCTTATCTACTAGACTGGATCTCCTTGAGCATCATCTTTTTTGTTTCTCTTTCTACATGCTCCAAAGTGCCCTATTCATAGTATGTAGTCAATATGTACATAGTACATATAGTATTTAGTCTGTTAAATAAATGAATTAGTTTCTAAATTTGCTTTTTTAACATTGTCACCAATTCTTATACCATGAGAAAGACATGAGTCTAGGCTAATAAATACTAAAGCCATAACTGCAAAAAAGTCAAGTCATGGAATAATATTGAATCTTAACATTTCTCCTGAACTTCAAAAATAGATTTTGTAAACTGGTTTTCTGGACCCTAAAGTTTTTGTCATCCACCTTCTCCCCCCATGTATGCTGTTCAATATGAGGGTTACATTCAAAGTACAAGGATACTGACCATCCTGTGCAATGTAAACGGCCAAATGAAGTAGTTAGAAACTCTATGATTTGAGAATTTATCTTGATAAAATCTAGAATCTTATTTTTCCTTGAGAAGACTTTGGGCTCTACCTTGCCTATAAAATGAGTATTTTTAGAAGAAATTATCCAAGTATCTGATTTCTGAGCTCCAATAATCAAACACCTACTTGTTGTAACATGGCAGCTAGGTGGTGCAGGGGAAAGAGTGATGGGTCTGGAGTCAGGAAGACTCATCTTCCTGAATTAAAATCTGGCCTCAGACATTTACTAGCTGCGTGACCCTGGGCAAGTTATTTAATCATGTTTGCCTCAGTTTCCTCCTCTGTTAAATGAGCTGGAGAAGGAAATGGCAAATCATTCCAATATTTTTGCCAAAAAAACCCCAAACGGGGTCACGAAGAGTTGGACACAACTGAAAATGACTGAACAACAACAAACCTCTTGTAATAGGTTATAGCAAAATGCTCTTTTTTTGGAGGCAAAAAACAAGAGATTGCATGTTTTTGAGTACTATTTAAATATAGGTTTTTGGTTTAAGATAGGTAGGGGGTGCAGTGGATAGTACATTGGATGTAGGGTTAGGAAGCTCTAAATTCAAATCCTCCCTCACACATCTACCAGATATCTGACACTAGAGAAGTCACTTATCCTCCTCTTTTAGCCTCCCTTTCTGTATCTGTAAAATGGGGATAATAATAGCACCTCCCTGCTAGCATTGCCATGAGGACCAAATGAGATAACACACGTAAAGCAAAATCTTAAAGAGCTATATAAATGCTGTTATGATTATTGTTGTTGTGGCTTAAGTCTTGATAAAGTCTACAACAGAAGTCCTGGATAGAGAGTCAGAGAGCCTGGGTTCAAAATCTGGCTCCACTTACTACATTTTATTGTTGTTTGTTTTGGTTTCTGAAGAGGACCGATGACATCAGGAGTGATATCTTGACTTGTGCATGAATTGGATTTAAGTGAGGCAGAGTTGCACAAAATCCTCAGCTTCACTGCTCTCTTCCAGAGTCATCAAAGTCTAGTGGTAAGACAAAAGTCAAGATGACTAGAGAGGGCCCATGATGCAGTGGTTGACCTTGTGGTCTCCAAAGCCTGACCAAGCTAAGTGCTCCATGACACCTGTTCCAGTTGCCTTCATGGCTGTTGGGACAAATCTGTTCTCTTGTACCCATTCCATTGGGGAAGTCTTCACATACTTGGAGTAGACATCCCCCCAACTCACTGAAGGGTCTGAGGCCTGTCAGTGTAGCCCATATGCCAAGCTTTACAGGGGTGTGGGAACATGCTACAGCTTCTTGGAGCCACAGGTGAAAGTCGGGTGAAAGGTAGACACCAGAGGAGAATGAGGAGCCCTGGAAAGGGCTCAGCAGCCCTCACACCAGGGGTACTAGTCCTCCTGAGCACCCGTACCACATGGAGGACCTTGGACAAATCTCTTCTCTGTACCTTGGCTTCCTCATCTAGTAAAGAAGGGGTTAGAGTGGCCTCTAAGTTCCCTCCCACCTCTACATCTATGAACTTATGAACCAAAGACTCTAATTTCAGCCCGAAGCTATGTTTCACATGTATTGCTATTCCAAATGCATTAGAAAACAACCATGTAATTCCAATTGCAATAATCTTCTACAGAGAGCTGACGATGCTGACTCTTTTCACTCAACGGTAACATCCAAGTTGACAGCACTATATATAACAAGGGATACTTGAAAAAACTTATGGGATCTTGAAATTCAGAGCCAAGGGACATCAGGGATCATCCAGTCTAACTAACCCTCTCATTTTATAGAGAAAGACCTTCAAACCCAAAGATCTGAAGTGATTTGCCAAATTAATGAAAGTAGTCAGTAGAAACAACACAGGTTTATAAGCCCACTACAGCTGGCTCCAAATCCATTGCTCTTTCCTGTATAAGAGGCAGCGAGGTGACACAGTGGATGGAGAAAAGGGCTTGGAGGCAGAAAGACCTAAGTTCAAATCCAGCCTCAGACACTTAACTAGCTGTATGACCTTACAAGTCACTTAACCTCTCTACCTGCCTCAGTTTCCTTAACCACAAAAAGGGAATAATACTAGCAGCTCCCTTCTAAGGGTATTTTGAGTTTCAAATGAGACACTATTTGTAAAATGCTTAGCACAGTGCCTGGTACATGGTAGGCACTTAATAAATTATTATTTCCGTCCTTCCTATATGATATGTTGCTTTCATTGACAGTAGACTAAGGTACAGGGTCACTATTAAAAAGAAATTTATTACCTGTCTCTTTTTTTTGCAGGGGGGAAGGATGGGCAATTGGGGTTAAGTGACTTGATCAGGGTCACACAGCTAGTAAAGTGTGTCAAGTGTCTGAGGCCAGATTTGAACTCAGGTCCTCCTGACTCCAGAGCAGGTGCTCTACTCACTGCGCCACCTAGCTGCCCCTATGTGTCTTCTTAAACCATTCACATACCACCTAAGATTTCTTGCCTTGCTCTTTTCAATTATTTGGGTCTGTTTTCTCTTAATTCTTTGAACACAGCCTCTTTTTCAGAGTGATTTGGTGTAACTGAACTTTTCCTTTATCATAGCAATGAGAAAAGCAGACCAAAGATTCATAGATTGAGAGATAGAAGGGACCTGGGCACTTCCCTAGCCCAACATTTCATTTTACCGATGAGGGAACATGGACCCTGAGAGACTCCTGCATTGACTTGTGCATGGTCACAGAGATTAAACCCACCTGCTCTGACACCCAGTGCAGCCCTCTTCCCATCACACCACATGACTAAACATCAACACATGGATCCCTGCATTTGAAAGCACAGGCCCCTCCAAAAGGTAAGCAGGGATGGAGCTAGCTTGAACAAATCTGGCAGAAAGGGAACCGCAGCTGGAGCATCCAGTCAAAAAGCAAGCTGTCAAGTAGTGATATGCTCTCCTTCTGGCAGGATTTAGTTTTCCTTGGCTCCAGGCTCAAGCTTCGCTCTCAGCCTGGCTTCTGTTCCTGCCTACTAATACCAGTCTAGTAAGACTCAGCCTGCACACCTTCACTCTTGCTGCTGTCTCCACTGGCACGGTGATTATACTCTCTGACTTCCCAAGTTTTTGGAGCCTTGCTTTGCATGCTGGCGATGGCTTGCTTCCCTCTGCTGCTGACAGCAATTCCTATACATCATCTATATAAGGGACAATGGTCCTTCTGTCAACGTGGCTGTAATCTTTCCCTGACAAATCCTAACAGACTGAACGCCACACATCAGGGGATCCTAGAAAGAAGGACTACAGGTTTGCCTGAGATTATATATTCAAGTGATAACAATGATCTTAGATCCTCTAATATATTGTATTACAAATTGTACTGCAAGCTTCTTTTAACCCTATTTTTAAGTGAATTATTTCTATCTCTCCTTAAACTGTCTCTTTAATCTGATGGGATCTAAATATAGCTTTAAAATGCATCTTTTTTGGTTCAAGAATGAAAGTTAATACTTGGAAAATGCTGCCATTCTGACATGTAGCCTTTTAATATAATAATAGCTAACATTTAAACAGCACTTACTAGGTGCCAGGCACTGAACTAAGAGTTTTATAATTGTTATCTCATTTGATCCTCACAATAACCCTGGGAGGTAAGTGCTATTTATTAAAAGGAAATAGAGGGAAAGAGAGGTTAAGTGACTTGTCCAAGGTCACATAGATAGCATCTAAGGCAGGATTAGAATTCAGATCTTCCTGATACCACACCCAGCACCCTCTTCACTGCACCACCTAACTCTGAAACTTTTTTTCATTTAATTAGATCAACCAAAAATATTTATTGGACATCTAGGTAAAAAGGCTTTGTTGGGTATTGGCAGATGGCTAGGTGGCACAGTGGATAAAGCCCCAGGCCTGGAGTCGGGAAGACTCATCTTCCTGACTTCAAATCTGGCCTCAGACACTTATTAGCTATGACCCTGGGCAAGTCACTTAACCCTGTTTGCCTCAGTTTCCTCATCTGTAAAATGAACTGGAGAAGAAAATGGCAAATCACTCTAACATATTTGCCAAGAAAACCCCAAATGGGGTCATGAAGAGTCAGACACTATGGAAAAGGAAAGAACAACAACCACAAGGTATTGGCACGGAATACACCAAAGAATAATAATACCCTTGAGGCACTTAGAATCTAGTTGAGAGATAAATGGGATAGATAGACAGCAAAAGTTCACAATTCCAGGGGCTAGATTAACTATGGCAAACAAAGCCTAGGTAATTTGGTTCCGCTACATCATGGACTAAAAAGACTTTGCTTTGCTGGAACACTGCTTTATCAGAAAATTAGATTCAGGTTCCCAACAACCAACCCACAAGCTTTTGAAACATTTTTTGAAACACTGATAAACTGGTTGCTGCTTTCTTCTTATCCCAGCTGAGAAGCTCAAATGTGCACAAACCTGGTGGCTAACTACAGACCAGCAAGATTTCTGGGTCACAGTTACTCTAATGCCAACAACAGAAGAATAATTTGAGTTTTACATATTTTTTTCTCTTTTAAAATTCATTCTTCTCAACATTGGAGAGATCAAAATCAAGTATGAGGAGGATGTTAAAGGGTTTCTAAGAATAAGTTACAGGAAAACATTATTATTATGCCAGGTAGAGAAAAAATTTTCTGTTCTGTTTTGATGCAAGTGTGGATGGGTCTTTCAGACAGCGATAAGAGAGAGAGTCAATGCTTGCTGCTAGGTCCTATTTTTATCTAACTGAAAAGAGGCATTTGGCATTTAATGCCTAGAAAATCCACTCTCAAATCAAGAGTATTTTATCCTCACCTTGCAAGGTGTAAGTGTTTCAAATGGTCCTTTCTGTTTTAGTTAAATTGTAACTTAAATCCTTTTCTAGTAATTACATTCCATATCTGCCAAAAGTTCTGTCTCTCCCTTATCATTTCTTAAGTCAATTTTGTTCACTTGCATATTTTTTTTATCCTTTTCATTTTAAAGAGTTGACAAGTAGAAACACAGAATTTCTTCTAATCTAACTCAAAGTTGAACAGGGACACTGTTCTATGACACCGCTAATAAATGTTTATCCAGTCTCTAGCATGAAGATCTCAAGTAACAGGTAACTCACTACCTAATGAAGCAATCCATTCCATTTGAGGAAAGACCCAAATACTAGCTTTCTATGATTATCCACTGGTCTTCTGTGGCCAAATAAAACAAGGTTTAACCCCTCTTCCATATGACAGCCCCTCAAATACCTGAACACAGCTATAAGAAACAGCTTTACACATCAAAAACTTAATCTCACTGCTAACCAGAGAAACGTGGTAGCCAAGAACACCACCAGTCTGGAATACAAGTTCATTTACATTACAGAAAAGTGTGGAAGCCTATGTACAATATTATCACCTCACATAAGGAAAAGAAGCAACTGGGAAGAAAACAAGCCCAAAGAGAGTTTGGCACAAGATTCTGTTAACAAGCCAACTCTTACCAAGAACCTTTATTGATGAAACTAGGACAACAAAAAGACATGAAATTGAACAGATCTCCCAGCATGTTTACAGTAAGCTATTTTGATTAACAACAAAACTAACTCAAAATGATACACAATGTATCAGAGAGGTATGAGCAGAATGCTATGCTATTTCATGGCCATTACCAACTGGGAGGTGTTCTGGGAAGGGTTCCTACAGGAGAAGTAAGAGAAGATTTAACTACAGGGAGAGCAAAAGTAAATAAGAACATAAAATGTGGGCTGTGTGTGAGGTCCAGTTTGACTTGGCCCACTTCTAAAGCACATACTTTTTGATTAGTTGAATGGGAATCTTGAAAAAAATATCGTCAAAGAAAATGGTCATATTTCATTATTCTGAAGTAAAAGTTAAAAAGAGAAATAAAAAATAACCAGAAAACAAAAGGTTAATGGAACCAATAGATGAATGAAAGAATTGTGGATCCAAGACTTGGTCAGCGCTGGTAGGCATCTGTTTAAAGACATCCTTTAAATATTACTTTAGGTCTTGTGAATAATACTTCATACTGTGCACATTCTCCTTTCTTCTACTTCAATTTTCTCTCAAGTTTCTGAATATTAATCTCTTGTGGAAGCCATTAGCTTAGTCCTCTATCCTGCTGTAATTAACAAATAATCTAAAAGTTTCAGGAAGGAGTGGGACAATGTATGTCTACCTTTTGGAGCTACAAAGTTAGTCTTGAAACCTTCGGTCTCTTAAAAAAGTAGTAAATAAGTTTGATTTCATTTTCATTACTGTTATATTGTTATTAATGATGATGATGATAATAATAATTATACAATTTCCACATCACAGTGCTTAGGAGGGCAGTACCTCAGAAACTGGAAAATCCGAGTAAAATTTTTTGGTCCTCCTTTCGTACCAGAGAGAAGTCTGAATATTTTTTTCTTTTATGGAGTGTTTACAGTATCTTATTGTAAAATTTAATATACAATACATATATTTTATGCATTTCTAAGTTTCTAAACTTTTTTCTGTGTCATCTGCTGGTCTTTGTGTGTCATCTGCAGCTTCCACAAAACTCTCCCCCAAATTCTCATTTAATTTCATATGCTGATCTGGATCCGTGATATATTGAAAATGCCATGGGGAAAGTCAAGATGTGGAAGGGATAACTGTATTAGCTCACATTCCTATAGTGCTTTCAGGCTAACAGAATGCTTTTCTCTCATTAACCCTGTAAGGTAGGTTTGTATGCCTGTTTGAGGATGCAACCCTGTGTGGTGGCCACAACCTGTCACAAAAGAGGTCTTGCTAACGTGCTATAAAAACAAAGATCGGATATACTCCACTATGATGGGAAACATTTGTCAACTGCAAAAAGAGGGGGAAAATCTTACTGATATTGATAGTTATGAAACTATTCAATGCCTTTTTCTCATTTAGGACAACTCATAAAAGTATAGTGGATGGATAGAATTTCCTGTATGATAAACTTGCCACTAATACTACATAAGTGCTTTATAGATAAGGATCCTATTCCTTCCATATTTCCAAATCTGAAAAACTCTAAATCTCATTTGATTCCCAATACTCCTGGACTATGTATTTCTTAAGGATAGGGATTAGCTCTTGTATGTGACTGGATCACTCACTGTACTTAGCAGCACTGTGCCCTGCTTATGGCAGGAACTCAGTTAACTACAGTCAGTTCTACTATAAGGCTTGTTTTTAAAACACAAATTTGTTCCAACATTGTTGATAGATTAGGTAACATTTGAGCATAATATGAATTTTGTGTCTGCTTACGCACAATATGATTCACCTGAAAGAGAACACATCACACCACTTTACAATAACTGAAACTCTTCCAATGTCCTCTTCTATAGGCAACCTTTCCCACAAGAAAACTCCTTTTTCAAGGTAAAATATCGTATTTCTTGTATATCTTCTGGTACAGTAGGCACTGCAGGTGGAAGATGGTTGGTGTGCATGGCCCCTCCATCCACCATGACCTCTAGTCTTAGGCCGGAGTTGCAGCCTGCCCAGCCTTTTCTAAACTGTAAGAAGGCTAAAGGCTCAGATGCTGGCACCATTTATTGTAGTATCCATGTATTTCTTAACCACGTAGTATGTACAAAAGTGTGCTATCATTTATATTAGGTTCCACTTCTTTTGTGTGTCACTGACAAAGTTTTTGAGCATTGTGCTCCTAACTCCACTTTCCCCGTATTGTACAATTTTGCATACTGTGCTGCTTTGGGAAAACACAAGTCTCATTATAGCAAAACTGACTGAATTGCTTGAATGAATAAAGGGAAATGTTGAGTTCTTTTAGTTTTTTATTGCTGTCTCACACAATTTCACATCCTTCTAAAATAAGGTTAATAATAACATTTTATATATGTATAGTCCTTCATACTTTTCAAAATACTTTCCTATACAACACAGGGTACAGCAAAGTATTTTGAGCTGAAAGGAGCCTTAGAGGGCATCGGGTCCAACTGTTATTTTACAGATTTTGAGTTCCAGAGAGTTTAAGTGAACTGTCCAAGATCACACAGGTAGCAATACAGCCAGGATTTGAACCCAGGTTTCCTAACTCCAAATTAGTTTATTTGCATTGAACGATGCTCTTTTACCATCTTGTGAACCAAGTGATGCAGGTATTACTATCACCTTTTTATAGATGAGGAAACTGAGGCTCAGAATACTAATTAAGTAAATTGCCCAGTGTAAAACAGCTACTTCGCGGCAAAACTGAAAATAAAACAGTAGAGTCACTGAACTATCAAATGTTAGTGCATGAAGGGCCCTTACTAGAAGTTACTTAGTCCACAGAAGCAGAAAAAAGAGGCTTCTAAAGTTTAAACAAATTGCCCTAGTACATGCAGCTGATTAGTTTGGAATCAGGACAAGGTCCTAATCCCTAGACCAGTGTCCTTTCTAATACATCACTACTCTAAGGGAAGCCCATATTAAGATGACAGGGAGGGGGGCAGAGCCAAGATGGCAGCTAGAAAGCAGGGACTTGCTTAAACTCTCCCCTAGGTGCCTCCAAACACTGGTAAAAAATGGCTCTGAACAAATTCTAGAGCTGCAGAACCCACGAAATAACAGAGGAAAGCAGGGCTCCAGCCCAGGAAAGCCTGGATGGTTGCTGGGAAGGGTCTATCACATGGAACTGGGAGCTAAGAGGAGCACAGCCCAGCATGGGCTGTGCCAGGACCAACCAGACAAGGAGCCAGGTGGAATAGGCGGTATGGCCCTCAATCATTGAGCAGTGGCAGTTACCAGACTTCTCAACCCACAAACGCCAAAGACGACAGAGAAGGTTAGTGGGAAAAACTACCGGAACAGAGTGAAAAGAGTGCATAGTTGGCCCCAGCCCCAGGGGCGTGGAAGTGGTGCAGTTCTGAGGCTGCTTCCAGAGCTCCAGCTGCGGTTGCTTCCCGGCCCAGGCCCATGCTGTGGGAGGGATTAAGCGGTGGATCAGAGCACGAATGCAGAGCCTGCTTGCATCTGAGTCCCAGTCCAGGTTGGCAGTTCTTGGGAAAGGAGAAATGCTGCTGTGGCAGAGCTTGCTGTGTATAAGTAGCTCTGAAAACAGCAGTGCAAGGCCCCTAAAGCTTGGGACAAAGTACTCTCTACTCCACACGCAGTCATACCTTGACAAAAAGCTCAAAGGTCAAGTAGTTGGCTGGGAACATGAACAGGCAGTGAAAATGGACTCAGATACAGACTCAGACTTTGGAATCTTTTTTTGGTGACAAAGACCAAAACATACAGCCAGAAGAAGTCAACAAAGTCAAAAGGCCCACATCAAAAGCCTCCAAGAAAAATATGAATTGGTCTCAGGCCATGGAAGAACTCAAAAAGGATTTGGAAAAGCAAGTTATAGAAGTAGAGGAAAAATTGGGGAGAGAAATGAGAGTGATGCAAGAAAATCATGAAAAACAAGTCAATGACTTACAAAAGGAGACCCCAAAAAATATGGAAGAAAATAACACCTTAAAAAATAGACTAACTGAAATGGCAAAAGAGCTCCAAAAAGCCAACGAGGAGAAGAATGCCTTGAAAGGCAGAATTACCCAAATGGAAAAGGAGGTCCAAAACACCACTGAAGAAAATACTACCTTAAAAATTAGATTGGAGCAAGTGGAAGCTAGTGACTTTATCAGAAATCAAGATATTATAAAACAGAACCAAAGGAATGAAAAAGTGGAAGACAATGTGAAATATCTCATTGGAAAATACACTGACCTGGAAAATAGATCCAGGAGAGATAATTTAAAAATTATTGGACTACCTGAAAGTCATGATCAAAAAAAGAGCCTAGATATCACCTTTCAAGAAATTATTAAGGAGAACTGCCCTGACATTCCAGAGCCAGAGGGTAAAATAGAAATTGAAAGAATCCACTGATCGCCTCCTCAAAAAGATCCCAAAAAGAAAACTCTGAGGAATATTGTCACCAAATTCCAGAGCTCCCTGGTCAAGGAGAAAATACTGCAAGCAGCCAGAAAGAAACAATTTGAGTATCATGGAAAAACAATCAGGATAACACAGGATCTAGCAGCTTCTAAATTAAGGGATCATAGGGCTTGGAATATGATATTCCGGAGGTCAATGGAGCTAGGATTAAAACCAAGAATCACCTACCCAGCAAAACTGAGTATCATGCTCCAAGGCAAAATATGGATTTTTAATAAAACAGAGGACTTTCAAGTTTTCTCAGTGAAAAGACCAGAGCTGAATAGAAAATTTGACTTTCAAACACAAGAATCAAGAGAAGCATGAAAAGGTAAACAAGAAAGAGAAATCATGGGGGACTTACTAAAGTTGAACTGTTTTGCTTACATTCCTACATGGAAAGATGGTGTGTGTAATTCATGAGACCTTTCTCAGTATTAGGGTAGTTGAAGGGAATATACATATACATAGACAGAGGGCACGGGATGAGTTAAAGATGAAGGGATGATATCTAAAAAAATAAAATTAAATTAAAGGATGAGAGAGGAACATGTTGAAAGAGGGAGAAAGGGAGAGATAGAATGGGGTAAATTATCTCACATAAAAGTGGCAAGAAAAAGCAGTTTTGTAGGAAGGAAAGAGGGGGCAGGTGAGGGGGAATGAGTGAATCTTGCTCTCATCGGATTTGACTTGAGGAGGGAATACCATACACACTTGATTGTGTATCTTACCCCACGTGATAGTAGGGGGAAGGGGATAAAAGGGGGGATGATAGAAAGGGAGGGCAGATGGGGGAAAAAGTAATCAAAAGCAAACACTTTTGAAAAGGGACAGGATCAAGGGAGAAAATTGAATAAAGGGGGACAGGATAGGAGGGAGGGAAATATTGTTAGTCTTTCACAACATGACTATTTATGGGAATGTTTTGCATAATGATACATGTGTGGCCTGTGTTGAATTGCTTGCCTTCTTAGGGAGAGTGGGTTGGGAGGGAAGAGGGGAGAGAATTTGGAACTCAAAAGTTTTAAAAGCAGATGCTCAAAAAAAAGAGTTGTTTTTGCATGCAACTGGGAAATAAGATATACAGGCAATGGGGCACAGAAATCTATCTTGCCCTACAAGAAAGTAAGAGGAAAAGGAATGGGGGTGGGGAGGAGTGGGGTGATAGAAGAGAGGGCTGACTGGGGAACGGGGCAACCAGAATACATGCCATCTTGGAGTGGGAGGGAGGGTAGAAATGGGGAGAAAAATTTGTAACTCAAAATCTTGTGGAAATCAATGCTGAAAACTAAAAAATATCAAATAAAAATCATTAAATCTTAAAAAAAAAGATGACAGGGAAGGGTTTTTTAGGCTGGAGGATGAGCTTCATGCCCATCTTACCTTTTCACTACACCCACTTTTAAGTGACCATATTTAACCAAAGTTTAACCTCAAACTTCAGCCACAGCTTGCTTGAACTATAACTTAAACTTGCTAGTTGACACCAAAAAGCTGTTACATGTGTCCAAGCAGGTCTGATCCCCAAATCAAATGCATTTAGAGCACTGGATGTGGAGTTTGAAAACCCAACCTAATGTTTACTACCTTGGACAAATCTTAAGGATTCCATTTCCCTAGCTTTAAAATGAAGTGGGCTAAGTTCTATGTCCACTAAGGTTCCCTCCCTGAATGTGAGGTCAGCTGATCAAATTTTCCATCAACTAAAGAAAGATTCCTGAAGGTCACCAAAGCTATAATTTGTCATTGATTTGTTTCTTCTGGAAAGTATTTCTCCCTTATTCTATTTTTATTACTGGACTCCTTAACCAGAATGGCTTAGTCTGGTACAACTGCTTGAAAAACCACCATTTGTCTTGTTGCTTTTGAAATACTTCTCTGGAGAATTAAAAACAAAACAAAACCCTAAAGCAGGCTTGCATTCCTTATAGTTTTTCTTTCTTTCCTTCTTTTAGAGCAGTATTTCCCCCAAACATTGCTCCTCTGCACCTTCCCATTCCCCAATTGGTGCCTGAAATTTAACAGCAAAGTGGGGTGGGATGGAGGGGAAAAGAAAGGAAAAGGGTGAAATGGAATCTGCACTAGGGAAAATGTCATTAAATATTAATTCATCTGTCTTTCCTACTTCCTACAAGGGCAAATGTCCAAAATAGCCCCCATATACACCTCCTAAAAATCATAGAATTTTAGAGCTTAAAGAGCATATAGTTCAGCTCTTATGTTTTAATAAATGGCAAAGTTAAATAACTTGCTTTAGGTCACCAAGAAAATCAGTGTGCCATAGTGCATACAGAATTAGCCTCAGCATTTGGAAGACCCTATAGGACCAAGTAAGTGAAGCAACTGGCTAGTTGTCCAGCACAGTGGACAGAGTATAGGGCCTAAAGTGAGGACCACCTGAATTCAAATCCTGACTCAGTCACTCATTAGTCGTGTGACCCTGGGCAAGTCACTTGACCTGTCTCCTTCAGTTTCCTCATCTGTAACATGGGGATAATGATAACATCTACCTCCCAGGGATGTTGTGAAGATCAAATGAGATATTTGCAAAGTACTCAGGAAAGCTTAAAGCCTTATATAATCACTAGCTATTATTTATGATTATTAAGTCTTGCCTGTGGCATACACTGTGACCCTAGGCAAGTCACTTAGCTTGTTAGTACCCTGAGGCAACTAAGATTATAAACTGCAAACTGACAAGTGGGAATTTCCTCACTGAGAATTCTAGTTATCAATGAAATCATCACTGGACCACTTTAAAAACAAAAGCAAAAACAAGTCCATAGCTAGTTAAGTGACAGAATTGGGACTATTCAGCTGGGATGGATCTGACCTCTACAGAACACTTCCTGTGCCTCCTCATCTTTCTGCCTCAAGTTACTTTTTTAAAGTTTTCTTGTTGCCTTTTGTCTTTACCTCATTTCCCCCTGAATACCCTCTTCCCCCCACCCCTCATCTAATCCTTTCTTGTAACAAAGAAAAATATTTAATATATTTAAAAATATCAAATACATCAATATTTAATATTTAAGCAAAGACAACCAAAACAGTAAGCACATTGGATGGTGTATTTTGCATTCTGTCTCTGAAGTCTGTGCTGAGCTGGACCTATCTATACAGGAAGAACGGAGGTATGCTTTCTTATCACTTCTCCAGGATGAAGGCTGATTGCAATAATATATCATGATTGCTTATAATGGAATCATTTACTCTATTGAAATCATTATGTATATTGTTCTTTCCAACTTATTCTTCCTTCTGTTCTGAGCATTAGAGCTATTCTTCATAAAGAAATAACACCGATTATTTTCTATTTTTTTTCAGGGGGGGTGGGAGTGGGGGAGGGAAAAAAGAATGAAGTAAAAAAGTGCACAGCAGAGAACAAAAGAAAACTCACAAGGAAGCAAAGAAAATATAGACAATTCCCAACACAACATGTATTATTTATCGGATAGGCTTTCTTGAAAATTTATTGTTACATACTTTGAATCCTCTCTTACATTCTGCTATGCAAGTGACATGCTTTTTTCCTTTCTTACTTTGTATTTATGTTTCAATATTTAAGTTTATGATATGTTTTGTTTCTTTTCTCTATTCTATATTTGTGTTCTGGCCCTTGAGTCTAAAATTAAAAAAAAAAGAAAGAACTCCTATTATTTTCTAGAACTCATAGTTGTTCACTTTTCAGGAAAAAAAAAAGGTCCATTTCATCCTTCCAAAGAAAGCAGACTCCAGACTAACAACAATATTAGCGAACTTGTTACTGACTAGCAAAGAAATCAGCATGGAGAATTTACCCTCCGAGGCTCATAGTAATCTTCTTTCTATTCCTCTCAACAAGATTTGACAAAGGGAGACACATTGGCTAACAAATGTTGACTTGTCTGAGTGTACTGTAAAAAACGCCTCTTCACTCATCCCCCACCCCCAAATTTGGTAACTGATACTTCTACTTGGCTACAAGGAGCTGGGGTATTAGAATCTTAGGGGATAATTTACTCTCTCCCATTCCCTGTGTATTTCTTTTTTTTCCTAATTTTTAAAACATATTTAAAGTTTTGAGTTCCAAATTCTATTCCTCTCTCCCTCCACTTCCCCCTCCCACAGATGGTAAGCAATCAGATATAGGTTATACATGTGCAATTGTGTAAAACATTTTCATATGAGTCATTTTGTACAAGAACACTTGAATAAAAGAAAAATAAGTGAAACATATCATGCTTCAGTATTCAATCAATATCAGTTCTTTCTCTGGAGGCAGATAATGTACTTCATCATTAGTCCTTTGGGATTGTCTTGGATCGTTGTACTGCTGAGAATAGCCAAGTCATTCACAGTTCTTCATCAACAATATTGCTGTTACTGTGTACAGTGTTCTCCTGGTTCTGGTCACTTATACATTCTATTCACTTCACTATGCATCAGTTCATGTATGTCTTTCCAGGTTTCTTTTAAAATCATCCTGGTTGTCATTTCTTACAGCACAATAATATTCCATTGCAATCCTATACCACAGCTTGTTTAGCCATTCCCCAATTGATGGGCATCCCTTTGACTTTCAACTCTTAACCACCACAAAAAGAGCTGCTATAAATATTCTCGTGCAGCTAGGTCCTTTCCTCTTTTTTTGGATGTCTTTGGGATATAGACCTAGTAGTGGTATTGCTGGATCAAAGGGCATGAACAGTTTTATAGTTCTCCAGGCATAGTTCTGAACTGCTCTCTAGAATGGCTGGATCAGTTCACCAACAGTGCATTAGTGTCCCAGTTTTCCCATACCTGTATATTTCTTAACTGTAATACCAGAGAAGTTGTATCATTCCCAGAAAATTGGTCTTTGACCATCAAATGTAGGTGGAAGCAGGAAACTGACAGAGCTACCTTTAAAGTTACGTGGGGGTCTCCCAAGGTGTCCCAAGAGGTTTGGATTTTGGAGGATGGGGAAGGGAAGGGAGGAAAAAGCCAAAGGTCAAGTGGCAATACACCAAAGATATGAAGCTACTAAGTCAGATATTTGGGATGGCTAGTGTGCCTGGAATGCCTGAATCCTTATAAATTTCTCCCTCCCTCCCTTCCTAAAGAAAATCACACACTTTTTAAGAGATGCACTTCCAAGTCACAGGAACAACCAGCTATTCAGATGACAGCAACTAGAGATGTTAATTTGGGGAAGTCTACTATACTATATAACACTCCTAAACAAAATCTATACAAACAAATTACACAGGGAGCACAGTCAAACAATTTTGTCAAATAATCCCCCTTAAGGTTTGTGCCTTCCCTCTAATACTAGCTCCAATTTATCCTGCGTGTACATGTACATATAGGCACCCTTGTTGCCTCAACTTGACTTTCATTTAACTCCAAACTACCATAAGGATAGTCATCATAACATAAAGTTCCTGATTATCAGGAACCCAAAGAGCCAAAAAAAAATCACATAACTAGATTTCTGTGAGGAAGTCATGTCACATTCGGCACTCTGCTTTTATGAGAAAGCAACAAGTGGAAAATAAATTGAATGGAATTATTTAAAAAGCAACTTCCCAGGAATGACCTGGAGTCAGTACAGAAATTACTCAATTTCCTACACTTTCTACCCCTTCATTCCTGGACAATGAACCTTAATGTTTTCTCTACTGACCAATATGCTCTACGGTATCCTGAGGTGCCTTCTAAATGAATCATCAAAGAATCAGTCCTGGTCTATATGTAAGTAGCAGCAAGGACAACTGAACTTTGGGGGTGAGATAGGGTGGGGGAAAAACACTATTCCCCTCCCTCCTTGGTGGAGGCATGGCTTTCTTTCTCCCTCTCTCCCCTCTCCCACTCTGCAGGGGAAAGGCTTTCCTTTCAAATTCAGCCCACCAAATACAGTAGCAGGCCCTGTGAAAGTGAGAGTAAACCTCTTCGGGCTTCTAGGGCTATCTGAATCCCAAATTGATGTCAGGCTTGTACAGTCTAATACCATTCTCCCACTTTGTCTTAACAGCTCTAAATCCCCCCCCATCTCTAACTGATCTCTTTGTTTAGCCTTTCCTATGTCATAGACCCCTTTGATATCCTCAGTAATCAAAATATTTTCTTTTAAAATCATGGACACCAAGTTAAAAACTACTGCTCTGGAATAAAGAATACTTGCCCTTAACCTCTTTCTCTACTTAAATACAATGCATATAGAGCTTAGTATTTCTGAAGGCCAACAGGATATTAGAATAGGTAAATGAGATTTAAATGAAAAGCAACAGTGACTCAGTCAAGGAGCATTTATTAAGTACCTCACAAAGAACTGACCACCCTTACACCTGGCTATCAAGGACAAGGATGTCTACTGGTAGAAGGGGTCCCTGATCCCACCATCCCTTGAACAGGCCCTTACCACCCTAGGGTGGCTTATCTCTCAGCAGCTGTTCATGTCCATGCTCAGATCCTAAATCTCTTCTTTCCGCTTGCCTGGCTCTGGCATCTTCTACTCATAATTCCTTTTCCCAAAGGTGGGAGTGGTACAAGTTTGGGAGTTGAAGTCAGTCTGTCTGGCAGTCAGCCCCTCTCCCAAGTCTCTCTATTCCAAAGATAGGTCATAAGTATATAATGAGATAAAATCTGTAAAGCCCTTAACACAGCATCTGCCACATAGTAGGAACTATATAAATGTTAGCTATTATATTATTCTTATTTGCATAAAACACATTTTATATGTAATCCACATATAGTAACCACAAAGTGATTATAAAATAATGTGACCTTTTTTTGCAAAAAATAATAAGCCTTCAGATGGATGTTGCTCTTTTTAAAACTATCACTTTTGGAGGCCACACACTTATTCCAACAATTACGACATGGCTTAAAATATTTTTGTTTGAAGTCAGAAAGATCCAGGTTCAAATCTTCCCTCAGAAAGATACTAATTGTGTGACCCTGGGAAAGAAAATTTCACCTCTCTGGGCCTCAGTTTCCTCATGTGGAAATTGAAGAGGCTGGATTCAGTGACTTCTAAGAACCCTTTTAGCTCTAATTCTATAATTTTATAAGCCTTATTTTGGAACTGTCAGTCAGTAAGCACTTATTTGGTGCCTACTATGGGCCAGGCATTGTGTCATATGATGGGGATGCAAAGAAAGGCAAAAAGACAGTCCCTGACCTTGAGTAGCTTACAGCCTAAGGGGAGACAACATGAAAACAACTACGTACAAACTATAACTAGGATAAATGGGAAGTAATCAACAGAGGGAAGGCACTGGAATTAAGAGAGTTTGGGAAAGACTTCCTATAGAAGCTGGGGTTTTAGCTAGGACTTGAAGTAAGCCAAGGATGCCAGTAGGCAAGGAAGAAGAGGAAGGACAGACAGTAAAAATGTTTGGAGCCAAGAGATGGGAATGTCTTGTTCAGGGGTGGGGAACCTGTGGCCTCGAGGCCACATGTGGCCCTTTAGGTGCAGCCCTTTAACTCAATCCAAACTTCAGAGAACAAATCCCTTTAATAAAAGGATTTGTTTTGTAAAACTTGGACTTGGTCAAAAAGCCGCACCCAAGGACCTAGAAGAACAAGAATGGACGTTGCTACTTTCGGTCAAAAACAAGGTGTGACTGATGCTAAGACCGATTTTCCTGAAAACAATTCCAGCAGCTGATTTTCAGAGAAGAATGCATCATAATCTCCCTTTTTACAGTCAGTGTTACCTCTCTTCAAAAGTTAGGACCATGGATGTCTAGATCTACCCCCTTTTACAAATAGTGCCTATTATTATAAAATGGTCATTAAAATGGCTCAGAAATTCAAATCAAACTAAATATTTAGTATATCATTACAGAGAAGAAGACAAACAACTTTTACTGTTTGAAATTTCCAGGACCAGGCACCAAGAGGGTTTATTTACACTTGTGAGGACAAAATTACTAATCCTTAAATTGTAAATATTTGCAAGAGAAAAATGAAAAGTTACTCCCCCCCCTTTAGGAATATTATACTCCAGCGGGGGGTGGGGAGGGGTGAAAGGCACATGAAAGAATTAGAAAACAATATCAGAAGTATCATTAAGTTTATCATAGTGAGACAAATTTTCAATGCCATTTTCAGACTTTTTTATGGATTGATCAGTTTTAATGATTTTTTTTCTCCTCTTCCTTTTTTCCTCTTTTCCTTTTAAAATATTATGTTATAGGAGATGGCTCCATGGGAAAGGGTAACAAGAGGGAAATTAGTTGAAATTTTAGCAATGTGAAAACAAACTATTTCAATAAAAATCCATTTTTGAGCATGTAAATGCCTCTTTTAAAAAGGGCATGGCTCAAAGCTAAAAGGCCCAAGTAGTCAGCAGCGTTTTCCTAAAGGGGGTGGAAATTGAACAGAGCTTCTGGTAGCACCAGTTCAAAGTTCTTACTTCTTTCCTTTTGCGATAATATGCTAAGAAAATCTTCATGAGTAAGCATTCCTCTGCAGCAGTGTGGTACAATGGGAAAAGCACTGTACTGGAGTCAAGGGAACTGGTTTCAAATCCTAGCTCAGTAGCTGTGTGACCTTGGGCAAGTCAGTGACGTAGTTTCCTCACAGGTAAAATCAGGAGCTTGGAATAGATGGACTCTAAGGTCCCTTCCACTGCAAATCAACAAATTCATTTGCAATTTATACTTTCTGATTAGATGAACAGCCGTAGACTAATATTGGGGGAAGTCACATTACAATAAAGCGACTTTTCCAAACAATGTTGGTTTAGAATTTTGTACTAGGACTCCAAATAGAGTAGGGCCCTAGAAATCTGTTTTTGTTAAATAGCATTTTCTTTTGTAATGGTACTTATGGTATGTAATGGTAAAAGACATTATGGAAAAGAAGACTTAGGAACTAGAATTGAAGGCTGGTCATTTCCCTTACACTTCTGACCAACCTGTTTTTTAGCTCTATTTATACTGATGGCAATTTGTATGAAATAATAGAGCAGCAGGGTTTGTTATGCTAGAGCAGTGATTCACATCCCTTGTTACGCAACATTCCAGCAGGCGAATAGTGATCCTGGGAGCCCAGGATTTAAAGTTACAAGGATTCTCAACGTAGGGTGGGGTATCATGACATTTGAAAATAAAATTCATTTTGATTTTCTCTAAAGTACAATTAATATGATAGTAAGTGCTATTTTTCCTGAGGAATGTAGTAAGGAAATGTTATACTGAAACCAAAGACTTAACTCCCTAAAGGCTGGGACCACTGAAGAAAAGGTACTAGTCTGGCTACCCTTAAAATGAGGGGTAGTTTTTCATGAGGAAGAATGTCAAACACGGTCATGGAGGAAATGAGAGTTTCAGGGAAGTCACCTGTAGCCTGACAAACTCAGGTCTTTAAAAAAAAAAACAAAACACCAAACCTGTTCTTAAGAAGGGAGGGGCTTGTTATTTACTTTATGCCAGAGTTCTACAAAACATGAGCAGGTAAGAAAGGAGATACTATAACCCACTAAACCTGTTTTAGCTAACTTCCACATCAGATGACTCAAAACACCTAATTCAGTGGCAACTTTTTTTCCATGGGTTACTTCTAAGACTGCTTGGTATTTAAGGACCTTTTCCCTTTTTGCTCAATTTATTTTTGGTAGGTTCAGATTATTTGGAGGAAAAAATGTGACATTTCTCCATTTTGAACATGGGCACAACGCTTAATATCCTAAATGTCGTTCTACGGCTTTCTTCTGATGACTGGGCCAGAGGAAAAAAAATCCATTTAGCATGAAAAATCCTTGTGTATTACTAATGGAAAAAGGCTGAACTTCAAACAGTTTACTAGTTTATCTCTCCTTCTAATTGCCTAAACAACATAAAATGTCAGGAAATGTATATCCTCTTCTTCAATACAATGAATTCAGGCATTATTTTTCATAAAAAGTATGCTCAGTTAACTATAACATACTATTTCCCAATGATTCTAGATAAAAAGGCATTTACCATATAATCTACCATTCAAAATTTGCATTATGAGCCTTCTTTTTAAAGTGTTTGAAAAGAATATTTTTTCTACTTAAAAGTATTTTATTTTTTTCCAATTACATGCAAAGATAGTTTTCAACATTCACTTTTAAAAGATTTTGAGTCCCAATTTTTTTCTCCCCCCCTCCCCATCCCCAAAACAGCATGCAATCTGATACAGGCTATACATGTACAATCATATTAAACATATTTCCACATTAGTCGTGTTGTAGAAGAATCAGAACAAAAGGGAAAAACTATGAGAAAGAAAAAAAAAGAGAAAATAGTCTGCTTCGATCTGCATTCAGACTCCATAGTTCTTCTCTGGAAGTGAACAGCATTTTCCATCATTAGTCCCTTGGAATTGTTAGATCACTGCAGTTCTGAGAAGACCTAAGTCTATCAAAATTGGTCATCACACAATGTTGCTGTTACTGTATACAATGTTCTCCTGGTTTTGTTCACATCACCCAGCATCAGTTCACCTAAGTCTTTCCAGGTTTTTCTGAAATCCACCTGCTCATCATTTCTTATAGAACAATAGTATTCAATTGCATTCATATACCATAACTTGTTCAGCCATTCCCCAACTGATGGGCATTCCCTTGATTTCCAATTTGAAAAGAATATTTTTTGACACTCCAAAATAATACATCCTTTTATGATGTTCTAATAATTACCTAGCTTCATCAATAAGAACACAGCCTGGTAATAACATTAGATTTTGAGTCAGAGCATCTGGTTTCGAATCCTGGCTGCTACATACTACTTCTTTGACTTTGGATGAGTCATGAAACTTCTCTTTGACTGAAGTATTTCTAAGGTCACTTTACCAGTTCTAAATAATATGATCATACCTGCAGAATGCAGCATGGGATTGTAAGAAAGTTTTCTTTAGTTTTGACCTTTTCACCCTCAGAATAGGTAGGTAACAAATGTACAATAATCATTTTAGTCTATGTGCTGTGCTAGGCTTTACTTCAGACACAAAAGAAGTAGAAAATCTCTGACCAAAGGGTCCTCTTTGCCTAGTTAGGGAGGCAAAGTGTATAGATAGTGGGACAGAGGTACCTGCCTGCATGCCTATAAATATGTACGTGTGAAAGATGTATTTATGTAAGAGTATATTACTATCAGAAAAGCGGAGCACTTCTATCTATACAGTACTTCTCTAAAGTATTGTCACTGATTTTTTTTATGAACATCAGAATTTACATGTCTGAAGCGAGTACTGTCCTTTTCAATACAGTAATGTTGGGAGGTCATGCATTTATTTATTTCAAAAATTCTGCCACTATTAAAATGCTTTTGAAGTCTTCCTTTACTATTGCTTTCAAAATTTACCCCTCCTTTGAATGGTCTTCAATTGTGCCAATCATTTACTCCTTCAGGGGGTTGGAAACAGACTTAAATCATTCTGAAGCTGATCAGAAGGATTTGACTAAATTAAGGAGGGTAATTTTTGTATTAACATAAACTAGCTTTTGAAGACAGCCCCACTAGAACAAGTACACGGCCTCAAAAGAGAATGTTCTAGCTTCATCAATGAGATGATTAAGTTCTGGTTTATTTATTTTTTAATAGTCTTATTATTTTATCCCATATAAGCAAGTATGATACAGACTGTTTATAAGGGTGGCATAACAGGAAGTTAGTAAGTGAAAGATCATTTTATGTTAGAGATCAACTAGAGCAATCTTAATAAAAAAAATTGAGGGTTGCTATGGCATACACGGGGTACAAAAAGTTGACCTGTTGGGAACAGAGGTCCATAAAGAGGAAAAGTACTTATGAATGAAGAGTATAAAGGGCAACTGGGTGAAGGAGGGCATTAAGTACCAACTTAAGGGGAAACACTGGCCTTGACCTAAAAAGCAACAGGTTAAGTTGTCAGAAAATTTTAGTGCAGGTCATTGATAAGGAAAATGATAACTTAAGGAAATTAGTCTGGTAATGGTGTCCAACATGAACTGGAGAGACAGGAGCTTTTAGGAAGGGAAGCTAACAAGGAGGCCAGTGGAATAATCCAGGTCTGGGGTATTAAGATTGGGCCACAAAAACAACAAAGGAAAGAGAGAGAGGCACTCACTTAAAAGGAAGAATCATCAGTACTTGAACAAAAAGTCCCTTTTAAAATTCACATCCCAACTTTTGGACTTTAAACCTACTTTCTCCCACTAGTACACTGATGTCCCTAAAGAGAGGAAAATAAATATGGATGTTTTAGAGAACAATACTTTCAAAAGGAATAAACAAATCAGGAACCCTTTGCCAAAAGAGGTAAAGGCACTGGTAAACTGAATGATGTTTAGTGAGTTGCATTTTTGTTTGAATCAATGATGCAAACATAATGAAATTAAAGTAAAGGAGGAAGGATTTCATTCAATTCACTTATTACCTATTTTGTTAAAGGGTCACCGACTCGTTTATTTTTTATTTAAAAAAAATGTAAAAGATACAAACATAAAGCAAAGAAAGGATGTAGGTTTTCATTCAATTCACTAATGGCTGTATCTCTTTTGATAAAAAGGCTTCTGTAGTCACTCTGAAAGCATTGTTCTTTAAAACATACACATTTGTCAGACTTCAGAAAGAATGCATTCATCATGGGGGTCTTTTTTTTATTATTACAGTAAGCACACACATACATACTCCATGTGTATTCAAATCACAGTTTCTTATCCTCTTTTCTTCCTGCAGTGAAGTTAATTGAGACAACAAACTGGATTACAACCTTAATAAGGCCATAGTTACACTAGATTAGAGCAATTATCTTTAATTGATAACTGTTCTAATGTGACCAGGGCCTTAAGAATTCTGGCAAAAGTGAAATGGGAAAGGGATATGATTCAAAAATGAATTGCTTTAATTAAGTAAACACGTGATTATACTGGCTAGGTAGATGTATTTCAAGAAGGGAAAAATAATCTCATATATTTATGCAGAGAGGGCGGCATTCTCATACAGGATATGCTGGATATATTTATCAGGGCTTCCTACTTTCCATCCTATTGCAAAACATTAGAATTGGAGCCAACTGAGAGTAATGCAGTTTCCCGTATCTGCCTGTATGTTTTTGATAAAAGATCTCTGTATATGCCAAACAACCACTCCGAATAAAGTGTGTGCCTTGGGCACCTAGAGATGATGCAACTAACACATTAGCTGAATGAATGGACTGATATGGATGAGTGTGTCATCTTATAGGATTGAACAGTGTTTGTCATCACTTCCTGTTATCCTCATTTGCCACATTCCAATACAATGAGAAGTTCTCTATCAGATCTGCCTTTGAGGCTCCACAAATCACTCTAATAGGCCAGGCAGAAAACTAATCAAGACACAGAACAAATATTTCTTCACTGTCTATTAGCAGTATCTGTGAACTGACAGAAGATGGAATTTTTCCATAATGCTTTACTATTTAAGGTTTAGCATTTAAAAAAAAAAGATGATACAATGGCCTCTTACTGGATCTATGACCTACAGTCTCTCAGAGTTTAACTTTAGATACAGTAGCAGATTTCTGGACCTCTCACAAGATCGAGAGCATATGATGGAATAGACATTGAATATACAATGTCAGTGTATGTTGTTATATTTTTAATTGCATGATGTACTGGGAAAACTTTTGGATTTGAAGTCAAGGCATCCTAGGTTCGAATCTAAGTTTGGTCACTGTAAAATGAGAAGGTTGGATCAGATGATCTCTAAAGTAACTTGCAACTCTAGGTCACAGCAGCCCTGAAAGTCAGCAAGTGTTAACTTAGTTCAAGGAACAATGCCAGGTGTTAGGGATTTTTAAAAAATGAAAAATTCAATAGGGTCTTCTCTCAAGGAACTTACAATATAGTAGTTGGGATGACTCATATACAGAAATAATTATGGATTACAAAACAACTAATTATATTAGGAAGAGGGATGTCTAGCAGGTAGCTAAAAATTCAGGCCTGGTGCTCAGTGGAGAGATTAGAACTGGAGATATAAATTTAGGAGTCACCCAGACAAGAGATGAACTCACCAATGGAGAGAACACAAAGGAAAGAGAACAGGACTGAAGAGAGAGCTCCAAGAGATGCCAGTAAAGAGGGTAGAAACAGAAGAAGGAGATGAAGGAGCAGTAGGAGGTAGGAAAATCAGAAGGGCAGTGTAGGGAGCCCAAGAAAAGAGCCCAGTCAGGAGCAGTGGCCAATAAACCCTAGAAAGCTGTATATTGACTTAGAAAACCACTATCTATTGTATTATTGTACTATCTACTGTATTTCCATTTATTTTGTTAAATATTTCCCAATTACATTTTAATCTGGTTTGGCCAACATGGGAGTGTTGTAGATAGTGTGTCTGACACCTCTGGTCAGAAGTGCCAAATGCTACAGAAAGGTCAAGGAAAAAGAGAACTGGACCATGAAAATATATTACACACAATGTGGATTGCTCATAAAATTATCATGTCTGGCATGCTCCATTCAAAAGTTTAGGGATTAATCCTGGTGAGTATATGTATGGAGGGATGTACGGTGGGGGATGGAGAACAGCAGCAGGTCTGGGCAAGTGGAGAAAGGAGGAGGCTAGGTTTAAGAGTGGGTGATGAAAGTTAGAGATAAAAACTTATGAGAAACAATCTCTAGAGTTCCAGCCAGTTTGATCCAGCCAGCAAGAGAAAGGAGAAGTTAGGATGAAACATTCTCATAATGTAATGAGACTACAAGGCAAGTGTGATTATAAACAAAAACAATCAAATGAAGGGAAGTAGACTGGGGGTGGTTAAATGCCACAATAGGGCTATTAGGTGGGTGCAAGGTAAATCCGGAGCTGAAAATATCAAGTAAGGGTTGTCAGAATAATAGTTTAGCCAATTAGTTTGATATGTCTCGTAATAATGGAAAAATCAGAAGAGTAACCATTTCTTACCTAATCAAATGGTATGTGATTAGTAACAGATTAGTATTAATTAGTAATAAATAATTAGTAATTTGAGATGTGTGATTATGGTAATCCTGTGTTGAGGGGTTTAGGAGTGGAGAGCATCACTGAGAGGGGAATGGCTACCCCAGCTGTGGTCCATGAATGTAAGGGATGTTACTGTTCTGTGAGAAATGATGAATGGAATGGATCAGAAGCATGGAAGAGCTTCTGTGAACTGATGCTGAGTGAAGGAAGCAAAGCCAGGAAGACAATACACAAAATGATTTCGACAAAGTTGGTAGGAAGGACAATGAAACAATTGAAACTGAATGTCGTGAAATTAAAATTATCAAGCTTGGTCCTAAAGAACAGATATAAGAAGCCATTTTTCCCACCACCCCTAAGCCTCTTTGCAGAAACAGAGGACTATGGAATACTAGGGGCCTAGACCCAGAGAGGTAGCAGTGAACAAGAGTGCTGGGCATGTAATCAGGAAGACCTGAGCTCTAATTCTGCCTCTCACACTAACTAGCTGTGTGGCTAGAAGCAGTCAATTCTGGTAGACTGTCAGTGTCTAAAAAAAGCATAGTTTACTCAAAAGTTTAGTGAATTTCTAATTATTGTCCAAGTCTTTACTAGGCACTTAATGAAATTCTTATTAAGTAGAAGTGATACAAATGGAGCTATGAGATATTAAACTTCAAGGAACCTAGCATCTTGGGGGATAGGGTTAATTGATTTCTTTTGTCTGTATATAAGGAAACAGAAGAAATGCTCATTATTACTGTACTTTAATTAATTAAATTCAAGAAGAGGAATTATATAATCAACTTCTTGTGATCCACAGTGTTAATCAGATACAGAAAGAATTCATTTTCAGAAAAGAAGCTGCTAAATAAAGAGAAAAAAATTCCAAAGCTCATTAAACTAAATATTTTCCCCTATGAAACTGTAAAATCAATCTCATGTTTACAGTTGTCTCTATCTATAGTTTCTGTGACTTTTTTTTTCATCCCCATGAACTTCTAAAAACTGAAGGATTTCCTAGATTGGACCATTTAATCTTTTTACATTAGTTCATTTCCCAATTTGTTCTGTTTCCAACATAGTACCTTCCCCCTACTCACTGCAAAAGAAGAATCTAAAGCTATTTAAGATGGAAAAGGAGACAGGAGCAACAACCTGGAAGGGTTTGTTTGGCATAAATCTTGTGGCAGAAATCTCCTCAATAGTCCTGAGCCTAACATCAGAAGATGTCCTTTGTTCTGCAAAGCTGGAAAAATCCTTTCCAACATTAAGAACTAAGAATGCTGATTGTCTTGTAATCTTTTAAAATGGAGTAGCATTATTACCAATATTTGTGCATCATGACTATAAAGTACCCAGAAAACTCATCTTATTACTTGAGCATCTCACCATGTATATTTTTGCCTTTATGTCTTAGATCTTATAGAGTTACATCAGCAGCAGGTGGCTGCCAACAAAATCCTAGCCATTTCCTAGTTGGTATACCACTTTTACTTTCCTTGGGGACTTGGAAAGCAGATATGCTAATACTCTCAGAAACAACTGATTTTATCTGGGTCATTCAGCAAGATATCTCTGACACAGGTGCACTATCTTATTTGCATGTAGCTTTGCTAAAGAAATTGGGTTTAGAATATTCGGGGAGCTCTGCAATTTTACAAAAAGGACATTCTCATCATATATAGCATCAACAAGCATTTAGTAAGTGCTTACTATGTGCCAGGCACTGTGTTAAACCCTGAAGATATAAATAAA
Organism: Trichosurus vulpecula; assembly: GCF_011100635.1. Taxonomy (NCBI): domain Eukaryota; kingdom Metazoa; phylum Chordata; class Mammalia; order Diprotodontia; family Phalangeridae; genus Trichosurus; species Trichosurus vulpecula. Next base: position 544,580,687 of record NC_050573.1, on the reverse strand, counting down.
GCAAAGAAACTTAAAGACAATTGGGTACCTACACTGTCCGGCACCAACATGGTGAACCCCTGGGAGAGGGGAAAGAGGAGAATGGGAAGGGAAGAAGGAGGAGGGAAGATGAGAGAAAGGGGAAGAAACAAAGGAAGAAAAGAGGAGCAGGAAAAGTCGGCTACCAGGCTATCTGAGGTGGGGTGACCAGGTGCAGGTAAAAAATGGAGGTCAAAGCTTCCTTGTCAATCAGCAATAGGATCTGGTGGTGTACTGTACTTCCAATCTGGCCAAGACAGGAAAGAAGGAAAGAAAGAAAGAGAGAGAGAAAGAAGGAAAGAGAGAAGGCAATCCAATGCCACTATTTAATAATAGCTAAATTTATGTGGCACAACAACTCCGTGAGACTCCATGTTACAGATAAGGAAAATGAGACGAAAAAGTTAAGACTTGCCCAGAGTCACACAGTTAATAGATGTTTGAGTCAGGATGTAACTCAGGTCCTTCCTGCTTCCCAAGACTAGCACTCTAACCATGTGCCATCCATTCTGCCTAGTCTTTGCACTCCTTCTTGAAGGCTACAAATACAAGCAGCTTTTCCAGGTTTCAAAATTTCTTTTGTTCTTCTATAAATTTCTTGTAGACAGCTAACTTTGTTACATAATTGATAAACAGGTCAGGCCTTGGGACATACATCCTTGTTGCAACAACGAGGATACTTATCCATTATCCTCACATGCAACTTTATAGTGCTTGCAGGGAAGTCAGCAAATATTTTACTTCATATATTTTATGATTTCTATGCTCTGCAATATGTTTTCTTTCAATATTTGTATAAAAATGGTTGGAGTGTTATCATACAATTTATAATTTCTGCTCCCCACACATTTGTCTATCCATTTTAAGTATTATAACATGAGAGATCCCAATCCCACTGCCCATTAACATTCTGGCTTAGATAAAACACTTGTTCCAAGAATATTTGCTGAGCACATGGTAAAATTATGTTAGACATTTAAAAACTTCCTGCTTGAAAGCATGTTTAGTTGTTAGATTCAGAACAATAAATTCAGCTTTTAAGAGTTTGGTCAATTCCCTCCCCCTCTTTAGGTTTCTTTTTGTCTGCGAGGTATCATGGTACACAGTCCAACAGGAAGGCTGTTGTCCTTGGGAGTCAGGAAGACCTGGCTTTGAATCTGACTCCTTGACATCTCTTAACTGTGTGAAATGGGCAAATCACTTGATTTCTCTAACCCTCAGCTTCCTCACCAGTAAGATGGGGATAAGAACAGCATCCACTTCATAAGCTTGCTGTGAGGATCAAATAAAACAATGGCTGCATAGTGCTTTGTGAGCCTGAAACAGGTTCATTCAGGGACAGAAAAAAAGAATTGGGAAGACAGAGAGAAGAGGTACTCCAGATATCTCTAGGAGACTTAAAGTTGGCACACTCTCAGATACAGATTGGGTACTGACTAGGCCACAGCATGGTGACAAAGCCAAAAACTGGTTAGTGATTGTCTAATAAGAAGGGGCCAGAGATAGCAACTACAATGCACCAGCAGGAAAAAGCCATGAACTATATAGCAGAGGGTGTAAGGTGGTCCCAGCCATCCCATCCAGTGCTGTGGTACTCTAGTAGCATCCATGATGCAGAGGGGACAGAATCAGTCAGGGCCTTCCTACCTGTTCCAAGAATGTGGAAGGGGGTGTAACTTGGCCCTGGAACAAAGTCTCTACCCAAGGCCTGAGGCTAAAGATATGAATCAACAAAAGAAATACTATGTGTTAAAAGAAGAACTAAAGGTAAATGCAAAAGAAGAGAGTAATTCTACAAGTACAAGTAGGACCTCATATATTAATTTTTAAAAATGACTGGCTACAAGAACTCAAAGAGTAGGTAGAAGAAAAGAAGCAAGAGGGGAAAAAATTAAAGGAGACCTCTTAAGGAAAAAAATAGAAGGAAAACAGACAAACCATAAAAGTAACAGACTCCCTGAGAAACAGAATGGAAAAAATCAAACTTAAGAATTAAATAAAAAGAAACATTCAAGTCAAAACACTGAAAAATTTGAATATGCCAGGCAGCTAATATAAAAAACAATGTGGGGGCAGCTAGGTGGCACAGCGAGTACAGCACCAGCTCTGGAATCAGGAGGACCTGAGTTCAAATCCAGTCTCAGACACTTGACACACTTACTAGCTGTGTGACCTTGGGCGAGTCACTTAACCCCAATTGCCCTGCCTTCCCCCCTGCAAAAACAAAACAAAACAAAACAAAAAAAATGGGTCTAAAAAACAGGCTGAGGAAAGAAAAGAATCATCAGACTCTCTGAAAAACATGACCAAATTAAAAAAAAAATCTGAATACTGTATTTCAAGAAACCACAAAAGAAAACTGTGATCAATTAGAAGAACCAAAGGATAAAATGAAAATACAAAAAATCCATGGGTTACCTCCTAAAAGAAACTCCAAATGGGAAATATCCAGAAATCCAAAGTCAAAATTCAGAGTTTATATCTGCAGGTGTCAGAGGGAAAGGAAGGGGTATGGGGAGGAATTTGGTGGGCAGTGATAGTGAAACCACTAAAAAAGAAAAGAAAGAAATTAGTATCGATGGAACATGGAAAAGAGAAAATGAAAATCTGCAATCAAATGCAAAGGAGAAAATTCATAGATGATAAGCAGGACAATGTTGTTACTATGGTATTAAATTTAATACACAATTCTCTTTTGGTCTGTATCTAAATGTTTATGTTTGATAATGTTTAAGTGCAAAATAAAAAAGAAAACTAAAAAAGTAACCCACAATCATTTGACAAGTGTTTAAAAATCACCTCTTCCCCCTCCTGGAAAAGCTTGCCGAAAGGAAATGCTTCCAGACTAATAAGTCACTTTAATATAGCTTGGGGTAAGGGGGACACAGCACAGTGGTAGTAAGAGTGGGTGCTGAGTATAGTTTAGAGGGTACTAATATCACTTACATGTAAGCTACCACATCTACACACAGAGTACTGGTAGCTCCTCAAAGATGCTTATAAAAACCTTTCTCAGCTTCCTGGAGTGCCCTCCTCCCCCCACTCTCCCCACTTCATTTTTAAGTTTATGTAAAGGTTTTGGACACAACTCCCCATACTGGTAAGACCTTCACAGTGAGTGATATGGTTTATGAAAATATGCCAAGGAAGCTAGAATATCACTTAATAGTCTGGATTCAGATCAAATTGAATTCCCATCTTTTGATAAAAAGTCTACCTTTTCTTTCAGCTCTTTTTGTGGCTTTCAAAGTCACTGGGCAGGAGGCACCAGAACTTAAATCCAAAAGCCTTAAACTTGCTCTTGGTCCCCTCTTTCCTGAGTTATTTGAAAAGGCAGGTCCAAAAGTCCCTTATTTATATTTTTCTAGGGGAAAAAGTGGGTGCTGTTCCAAAGGCCCATTTCACTCAGTTCTTTGAGACCTAGCTAGGCGGTCATATCCATCAACCTCTAGACAAAGGGTCAATAAGCAGAAGATTAAAGGCCAAGAAGTAACCAAAAGCTGAACCTTTCTTCCCACCAGATTTCTCACAGATTATAACTTTAAAGCTGGAATGAACCTCATAAGGCTATCTTGTCCAACCCTTTCATTTTACAGATGAAAAACTGAGGCCCAGGAGCTCTCTTACTCACAGCAGTGGTGGCGCGTGTGACTCTGGGCCAACCCTTGTTCTGAGCTCCTGGGCTGAACCTAGATGTTGGATTAAGAAATGAGACTCTTGGCAGAACCCACAAAATAGCAGAGGGAAGCAGGGATCCAGCCCAGGAGAGCCTGGATGGTCGCTGGATGAGGTCTATCTCGCACAGAGTGGAGGGGAGCAGAGCTCAGCGTGGGAGGCAGCAGGACCAACCAGACCAGGAGCCGGGCAGGACAGGCCCTAGCACCCTAAATCAGTGAGCTGTGGCAGTTACCAGACTTTGCAACGCACAAACACCAAAGACAACAGAGAAAGTTAGTGGGAAAAGCTGAGGGGACAGAGTTCGTGGTTGGGCCACCGCCCCAGGGGCAGCGGGGGAGGTGCAGCTACAGAACTACAGCTGCAGTTACTTCCAGCCCCAGGCTCACGTGGTGGGAGGAATTAAGTGGCAGATCAGAGCAGGAGTGCAGAGCCTGCTGAAGATTTGCATCAGGTCTGGGTTGGTGGTTCTTGAGGAAGGAGGAGTGCTGGTGTGGCAGAGCCGACTGTATAGAAATAGCTCTGAAATCAACGGCGCATCCCCTCAAGCTTGGAACAAAGTACTCTTTGCTGTACAAACAGTCATACCCCAACAAAAAACTCAAGGGTCAAGTAAGTTGGCTAGAAACATAGCCAGTCAGTGAAAACACACCCACATTCAGTCTCAGACTTTGGAATCCTTTGGTGACAAAGAAGACCAAAACATACGACCTGAAGAAGTCAACAAAGTCCAAGAGCCTACACCAAAAGCATCCAACAAAAACATGAACTGGTCTCAGGCCATGGAAGAGCTCAAAAAGCATTTGGAAAAGCAAGTTAGAGAAATAGAGGAAAAACTGAGCAGAGAAATGAGAATGATGCAAGAAAACCATGAAAAACAAGTCAATAACTTGCTAAAGGAGACCCAAAAAAATACTGAAAAAAATATTGAAAACAACACTTTAAAAAATAGGCTAACTCAAATGGCAAAAGAGCTCCAAAAAGCCAACGAGGAGAAGAATGCCTTGAAAGGCAGAATTAGCCAAATGGAAAAGGAGGTCCAAAAGACCACTGAAGAAAATACTACCTTAAAAATTAGATTGGAGCAAGTGGAAGCTAGTGGCTTGATGAGAAATCAAGATATTGTAAAACAGAACCAAAGGAATGAAAAAGTGGAAGACAATGTGAAATATCTCATTGGAAAAACCACTGACCTAGAAAATAGATCCAGGAGAGATAATTTAAAAATTATTGGACTACCTGAAAGGCACGATCAAAAAAAGAGCCTAGATATCATCTTTCAAGAAATTACCAAGGAGAATTGCCCTGATATTCCAGAGCCAGAGGGTAAAATAGAAATTGAAAGAATCCACAGATCGCCTCTTTAAATAGATCCCAAAAAGAAAACTCCTAGGAACATTGTTGCCAAATTCCAGAGCTCCCAGGTCAAGGAGAAAATACTGCAAGCAGCCAGAAAGAAACAATTTGAGTATTGTGGAAAAACAATCAGGATAACACAGGATCTGGCAGCTTCCACATTAAGGGACCGAAGGGCTTGGAATATGATATTCTGGAGGTCAATGGAGTTAGGATTAAAACCAAGAATTACCTACCCAGCAAAACTGAGTATCATGCTCCAAGGCAAAATATGGATTTTCAATAAAATAGAGGACTTTCAAGGTTTCTCAGTGAAAAGACCAGAGCTGAATAGAAAATCTGACTTTCAAACACAAGAATCAAGAGAAGTATGAAAAGGTAAACAAGAAAGAGAAATCATAAGGGACTTACTAAAGTTGAACTGTTTTGTTTACATTCCTACACAAAAAGATGATGTGTATGATTCATGAGACCTCAATATCATAGTAGCTGAAAGGAATATGCACATATATATATATATATGTGTGTGTGTGTGTGTATACATGCATATACATATGTGTCTATGTATGTATGTATGTAGATATATATATATATATATATACATACACACACACACACACAGGGCACAGGGTGAGTTGAATATGAAGGGATGATATCTAAAAAAAATAAAATCAATTTAAGGTTTAAGAGAGGAATGTATTGAGAGAGGGAGAAAGGGAGAGATAGAATGGGGTAAAGTATCTCACATAAAAGTGGCAAGAAAAAATGGTTCTGTAGGAAGGGAAGAGGGGGAAGGTGAGGGGAATGAGTAAATTTTGCTCTCATCAGATTTGACCTGAGGAGGGAATACCGTACACACTCAATTGGGTATCTTACCCCACAGGAAAGAAGGAGGAAGAAGATAAACAAGGGGCGATGATAGAAGGGAGGGCAGACAGGGGGAGGAGGTAATCAAAAACAAACATTTTTGAAAAGGGACAAGGTCAAGGGAGAAAATTCAATAAAGGGGGATAGGTTAGGAAGGAGCACAACATAGTTAATCTTTCACACCATGAGTACTGTGGGAGGGTTTTACATAATGATACGTATGTGGCCTATGTTGAATTGCTTACCTTCTTAGGGAGGGTGGGTGGGGAGAGAAGAGGGGAGAGAATTTGGAACTCAAAGTTTTAAAAACAGACCTTTAAAAACAACAATAACAAAAAAAAGTTTTTGCATGCAACTAGGAAATAAGATACACAGGCAATGGGGCATAGAAATTTATCTTGCCCTACAAGAGAAGAAGGGAAAGGCTGATGGGAGGGGAGTGGGGTGACAGATGGGAGGGCTGACTGGGGAACGGGGCAACCAGAATATACGCCATCTTGGAGTGGGGGGAGGGTAGAAAGGGGGAAAAAATTTGTAATTCAAACTTTTGTGAAAATCAATGCTGAAAACTAAATATATTAAATAAATTTATAAAAAAAAGACTTAAAAGAAAAAACTGAGGTCCAGAAAAGTTAAGTAACTTGCCAAATTCCTGCGCAACCTAGTTCCAACCCACCTTTACAGCCTTATAACATTATTACCCTTTTCGAACTCTACAGTACAGCCACGCTGACTTTGATATGCTTACACATAGTCTCCTATCTCTGCGGCCTTTGTACTTACTGTCCTCTGCATCTCCACCTATGTACCAGCTCCTACCATGAGGCCTTTCCTGACCCCCATTGCTGCCAGTGCCTTCCCCCCATAATTACCTCACGCTTATTCTGTACGCTACACATTCATGTTGTTCCCTTGATAGAATGTATGGTCCTAGAGGAAAGGAATCATTTCATTTTTTTGTCCCAGTTTCCCCTGGTCTAGTGTAGTGCCTGGTAGACGCTAGGAGCTTAATAAATGCTTCAATGATGGCACAAGGTCATATGAGTTAATGACGAAAGTGGGATTTAAATCCAGGTCCTCTCACTGGCAGCTCCTTGCCTGGGAGCTTCAAGCTGTGTGAGCTGCATCCCATGCATGGGCAGGGTACAGGAAAGGAGTATGGAGATTGATCCCCTCTGCAGACAAATACCATTGTCCTGCCTGAACAAACTGACTGTCCAAAACATCAGCACACATCAGAACATAAGAGAAAACGTGGTCAGAATTCCTAAAATAGATAAAAGTCTAAGCCTGCATTAAATGTCTCTTTCAGGGAATCCTATGGGTATTATCATCTCATTCTTTTCCGGTGTAATAGTCATAAAAGAAAGCAAATTTCAAATGCTTAGAAAAAGAACAGAAAAACTGTTTGAGTAACAGTATGTGATGAAGCTAAAAACCTGATAAAAAGGATCAAGTTTCAAAAACATCCATTTCTGCAAGGCCCCCATTGGAACAGGCAAACTCCATTCGGAGGGGCTAATAAATTACCCCGATACAGCACATGCTAGATGTATCTAGTCTACTTGCAGTTAGGTGGTAGGGTAGATAGAGTGCTGGGCATGGAGTCAGGAAGACCTGAGCTCAAATCCAACTCGCTTACTAGCTGTGTGACCCTGGGCAAGTCACTTAACCTTAGCAAGCCTTGGTTTCCTCATCTGTAAAATAAGAGAGCTGGATGTGATCAGCGGGAAGAAGAAGGTTGTAATGGCAGACAAAACCACCTTGTCAGTAACATCTAAAGTGTGTGATCACCTGAGGAGGAAGACTAAAGGGAAAGTGATCGAAATTCACCCCAATCATTGAAATGAAAGAATGAAATGAACAATGAAAGAAATCCAATCCATTCACTGTCAGTTTGACCGTAGGGAGTACATGCAAAATAATCAGTATCTATTCATATTTTTAGTTATTTATTTTAAAATAATAATTTACTTTGGCATCGGCACCTATAATATAAATGAGTGAAACTAGAGACTTTGCAAAGACCAAAGAGAAAAAAAATGAAACAAAAAACAAGACACAAGCCTTAAAAATCAAGAGCTAAGGATGGAACAAATATCCACAAACCTGATTTGAATATCAAAATTAAAATTCAGAAAAGTCATACATGCAATCTCCAAAATGGGTTAGATAGGATTCATGGATAGAGCAGGAGGCAGAGTGGATAGAACATTGAACCTGGACTCAGGAAGACCTGAATTCAAATCTAGCCTCAGTCTCTTACTAGCTGTGTGACTCTGGGCAAGTCACTTAACCTGTCAGCCTCGGTTTCCTCCATTTTACGAGGATAATAACAGCTCCTACCTCCCAAAGTTGTCATGAGGATCACCAGGGATAACTTATGTAAAGCATTTTATAAACCTGAAAATGCTATACAAACGTTTGCTCTTACACTGCAGTTCGTTGTGAATTGTTAGTTTTTCTTAAGTTCTAAAGATCGGGAGATATTTCAAAGACTGCATTTACTTACAAACAAAATGATGTAAAATTTAAAACAAAACTCTTAACAGTTTAAGGGGAAAGTATGACAAACTGAAACAACTTCCCAAAATATCAATTTGTGTAAGTAAAGGGGGAAATGGAAATTATTATAAGGTACCTTATCATAAGCAAAGCTATTATTAAAATGATTCCTAATTATTTTTAAAAGTTATTTATAACAATTAAGGAGGCAGCTAGGTGATTCAGTAGATAGAGCACTGGGCCTGGAATGAGGAAGACCTGAATTCAAATCCAGCCTCAGACACTCAATAGCTGTGTGATCCTGGTCAAGTCACTTAACCTCTGTTTACCTTAATCCACTAGAGAAGGAAATGACAAACCACTCCAGTACATTTGCAATGATACGGGCAGGCACAATTGAACAACAATTAAGCTATAGCATTTTAATGAAAGGAACTGTTCACGCTACTACTAGATTCTAAATAAAAATTATCTGGAAATGTTTTGGAGTTTTGTCTGTGGTAATATTTTTTTAAATCAATCTTATCCTTGTTGGCACCATCAGATGGAAAGCAATCCGACTCTTCTTAAAAGTATTTATTGCAAGGGTTCTGACAAAATCTGATTTAAAATGAAGGGCTCTACCAAGGCAAAAAGTTTGAGAATCTTTATGTTTCCTGCCAGTTCTTTGAAGGAATGATGTTTCATTTTCAGATACTATTTTGAAAGTCAAACTCCTCTTCTGTGACTCCAGTCTACTTGTCACGCCTACGCTCAGCGCAGACACCCCCCCACACACATACCCACGCCCTCACAGAGCAATCTACAGTAAGGTCTAATCTACCCAGCACTGCCAGGGAATGAACTCTTTAATACAAGTAAAATTTCCCCTTTAAAGTGCCAAAGCCTTTTTAAATAACACTGTATCCATCATTTTATGTAAATCAAAACATCCTGCGTGCCTTCCTGCTTAAATGGAGTTTATGGAATACAATTAGATACTTTCTTGGTCATCAACATCAATTATTACATTGCGCTGCAACACAGTGATGACATCAAGGACTGTTTATCTCTATGCTTCGCACCCCCAAATATTTTTTCAGTTTTTGTGACTGCTATGTTAAATAAACCAAAATGCTACTAAATTTTTTTTATTTTTTAGTTGTTTTTTTTAATCTGCTTTAAGGCTTAACCCCAGGTGCCAACTTCTCCCCATAGTTATCCTTGATCTCTCAACTATCTTAAAAACATTTTGAAACCTCTCCTCTGCCCTCTTTTTAGCCTCCTTTATCTACATGTTTTCTACCCACAAACGGTTGCTGTTTGTCCTTCATTCTAGAAGAGACCGTGACATCAGGGAGGTGATGCCACGACTTGCAAGTGAATTGGATTTAAGTGAGGAAGGACTGCGCAAAGTCACTGGCCTCACTCTCTCCTCTGCAGCCATCTGGGTCCAATGGCCAGATATAGATCAGGACAACTGGAGATGGCCCTGGATGCAGTGGGAGACCTTAGTCTTTTCAAGATCTAAATTTGACTGAGGCAGAGCCCATTCAGTGACTAAGGCTTAATAAAAAATGAGGCAAAGAATGACTTCTTTAAAAAAAAAATAGATCTGGGAGGGGAAGACCCTCAGGGTTTCTGACAAAAACAGAAACAATTTTTATTTACATTCATTCTAAGCCAATCAGGACCCAAACAGTGACCAAGTAGGACTTGGTCTGCAACCAGAGTGATTTGGGGTTAAGGCTGGTTTTTAAGAGAAAACAAAAAAAAAGTTTCAGAGATTAAAATTTATACTATTTTGGGGCAGAGCACTGGCAGGTAAGGGTGTGATTCCCTATGTGGAGAGTGAAGAAAGAAAAGAAAGGAAAGAAAAAACAAAAGAAAAGGAAGGAAGGAAGGATGGAAGGAAGAAAGGAAGAAAGGAAGAAAAGAAGAAAGAAAGAAAATGGTGTTGCCCAACTCTGTGAGTAGAGAAGAAGCTGCTTGTTAGGGACCAAACTTCCACAAACAGTTCCTTAACGGCAGGACAAGATGATAGAATTTTAGAGTTGGAAGATGAGACCTTAGAGATTACCTAGTACAATCCACACAGTTTCACTGATGGGAAATTTAACTATGCCAACCACATCCCCAGTGCTTGAGAAGCAGTGTAGTCCATTGGTTAGAGCTGGCTTTGGAACTGGGAAGTCCTTTCTCTGACTTACTGGCTGCCTGTGTGACCCTGGGCAGGTCATTTATCTGCTTGGTCCTTTCTAATCAACTCTGTAAGGGGAGGGAGAGGGAAAGGAGAAAAGAAGGGAATAAGCATTTATATATTGCCAGTCAGGCACTGTGCTTTACAAATATTACCTCTCTTGAGCCTCATAATACTGGCTGGTAGGTGCTATGATAATCTCCATTATACACATGGGAAACTGAGGTAGATAGAGGTTAAATGACTTGCCCAGGGTCATATAGCTAGTAAATGTCTGAGGCAGGATTTGAAGTCAGGTCTTCCTGACTCCAGGCCCAGAGACTCTCTCCACTGTGCCACAGAGCTCCCCCTAAGGCTATAAAATTGTAGGTAAGCCCACTCTTAGTTATTTCATCCTCAGCTTCCTTACAACAGTGAAATCACTGATCTAGCCTCTATCCAAGCAGCCTCTAAAGTTCTCATTGAGAAGTTAGACAACTCTCAATCTCATTAACATCGAACCTGCAGTCTTAGAATCATGAGGCCTTTTATGGGACCCTGAGGTGGCACAGTGGATAAAGCACTGTGCTGGAAGCCAGGAAGATCTGAGTTCAAATCTGGCATCAGACAGTAGTTGTGTGACTCTGTTTTCCTCAGTTTGCTCATCTGTAAAATGGAGATGATAATAATAGCCCCTACCTCCCAGGTGTTGTGAGGATTAAACAAGATAATAATTTCACAATGTTTAACACAGTGCCCAGCTTATAGTAAACACAACACAAGCATTAGCCATTATTATTATTAAATATGGGGCTGGGCTCAATTACGTCCCCTCAATGTACTTTTTTAAGCAAACTTAAAAAACAAACTCCAGTACAACCAGACATTTACATTAATAGTATTAATGGTCTGAATAGTATAAGGACTGAATCTGGTTCTGCGTTCGTTCACACCACTAACACTTCAAGATGGAAAAGGCCAAACGATGTCTTCTCTAACAGCTTCACCCACAGCCGCATGAAATACTCCCTGAGAGCGTAAAGAATCAGGGAATGCGCCTAATTCCAGGTATTATCAGAGACCATGCCCCAGCAAGTAACCTGAGGAAAGTAAAGGTAACTAAAACATACAATTACTAAGATCCCAAGTCAGGGCCTACATCAAATGACAATCCTTAGAGCAGGGTACTATTTCTATTCCTTTGTTTGTGAAGAAGTTTTTATATGAGCAGGGTTGGACTCTCCCCCAATAGGGATAAATCCCAGAGGCCTGGAGACTGAGTAGTCCCAGAAGGATAATTTTTCCAGCGACTTCTTCTCTGATACCTCTTCTAGAAAATATCTTTTCTTTAAAAAAAGATTAAAATAATCTAGAGAAGGTATAGTTGTGATCTTGGAGCTCATCTGAATCCCTAGCCCTCTCAAGTTACGTGGGTCATGCACGCCTAACGTGGTACATAAAACCAGGGAAGACAGGAGTCTCTGCTGTGGGATCAGTTGTCTCAATCCTATTTGGTTTCTTGTACGGCCTGGGGAGTCTGTGTTCTGGCCTCGAGGATGCTGTTCCCAGTTTGCTTTACTTGCCCCCCACTATCTTCTCTGGACTAGATGTTCAAACACGGCCCACTTACTTGCACTCTGGTTTCTTCCTATCTTCTTCCTTAAAGGCCTTACAATGAAACTCCTGTTGCTTCTTTGGAACCTAGAATGCTTCTGTCTCCTCCTGCCTATATAGAATCCCTAGCTTTAGACCTGGCCCCATGCTCTGTACTTAAGACAACATGAATGCCCTTTTCTATAGTAGCTTTCCCCCTACCCCCAGCCATACAGAACATCATTAACCCCCTTCTCCCCCATCGGGCTGAATACCTGGTTCAGGCCTCTTACTAACAATGGACGTTTATACAGAGCTTCAAGGTTTGTAAAGCACTTTAAAATATTATCTCATTTAATCCTCACAACAACCATGGGGGTAGATGCTATCATTATCCCCATTTTATGATGATGAAACTGAGGCATAGGTCAAGTGACATACTCAAGGTCACGCAGCTAGTAAGTGTCTGAGGCCACACTTGAACTCAGGTCTTCCTGACCCCAGGTTCAGTGATCTACCCATGACACCACTTAGCTCTGGTCTACAGCATTCACAATTGTGCCGCCCACAATTTAGTGTGGTATTCATTGGTATGCACAGATCAGAAGGGCAGAAAGAAGCACAAATAACAAAGCTTGGAAAGCCACAGGTCGACTTTATTGAATGATTTCAAAAGAAAAGCAAGCTGTACATAATGGAGATCAGCAGTTTCACGGACAGCAATCTTTTGCAGTTCTACTAAGTACATGGAAATGCCTGCTCCATTTGGTGTTTATTAAGTTCAGCAACAAAAATAAAATTTTTAAAAATGATGTGCATTTTAAGGTAGTCAGGCAGATGGGCTGCGTTGGCCAAGAAGAATAAGTGACATTTATCTGGTGCTTTTAAGGTCTGAAAAGCGTATTATCTCATTTGAGCCTCTCAAAAACATTCTGAATTAAGGGCTACAGGTATTACTATCCCAATTTTCCTGATGAGGAAACAGGTTGAAAAAAACATTTAACATTTTAACTGTGCTCACATAACTAGTTACGTGTCTGGGGCAGGGTTACAAATGGGTCTTCCCAACTCTAAGTTCAGAACTTTTTCCGTGACACCAGGGGTGTGAAATAAATAGAAACAGGGGCCACTAAACCATACTTAAGTATCCCTGAGGGCTGCGCACAGAATCAGTTTTTAAATGTAATACTAGCTATGTTTTACTGTATTTTTCCTTATTTTGTTAAGTATTCCCCAGTTACGCTTAATTCTGGTTCTAGCCACATTCGGGATGTTATGGGCCTCATGCAGCCCATGGGCTGTGTGTCTGACTCTGCGTTATACCATGCAGGGACACAATATCGTAACAGACCTCTGCACTTAGGGAGGTAGGCAGACACAGCCTGTGCTGGGACCACACTCAAAGCCTTTCCAAAATGCATTCCAATGATATCATACTTTGTGAACTTAGGTTTACCTCTAAGATGGGCCAGGCATCTGAGCAGATTAGTTCAGAATTTCTCCAAAATTCCAAAAATGTTCATCTAAAAAAACCCAAATCTGTATTTTGTATGTTGCCCCTCTGACCATCCCCTCTACTTGAAATCCATTCAGATGACAGACACATAGCAGGTGCCTGATTTCTTATTCAGGGTCCTCTGGTGGCATTGTTTGTCTTGTCATTTATCTGAGCAAGGCAGGGAGGTGTGGGAGAAGGAGCAAATGGTAACTGTTTGGCAGCTGCTACCCAGCGCATACAAGAGGAAACAGCTTCCCACTGTCTAAGGAGATCAGAAATCTCCTTAGAGATGAGAATAATTTCAAGGAAGACAGGGGGAAAAAAAGGAAGAAGAACTGGATTGTATCTCATTTTTGTAGAACTCTGAAGGAAAAAAAAATGTTTAAAATCCAAGCCACCTGACGCTGGGCCATGTAAACCAAAGAAATTCCTTCTGCAAATAAAGTCATTAGTTTTGAACCTTGGAAAGGACCCCAAGGAAACAAAATACAAATGACAGATCATCGTGGGGAGCCACTGCCATCACAGAGGCAGTCCAGCCAACTCTGTTCAAGAAGAGCCAGAGGCAACCTTTGGCAAAGAGGAAGACATCAGACCTCCCCAGGTCTACCACAGCTCATCACTGAGGTGCCAAGTATCTGGCCTTGAGCATGTCTTTCTATTTTAGTTTCCTGATCTGTTACAAGAAGATAATGAACTTGTCACCTATGTTACTCTGACGATGGGAAGACAAATGTGTGAGGAACGCCTGGCTATCTATAGATTCAAAGTGTTATTTTCAAAATGCAAAGCATCATTACTATCGCAACAATAATCAGTAATCCCTAGACACAAACGACAGCACGTTTTTCTAGCACTTTGCCCATACACTCCATGAGGATGACAGTGATAGTGAAGCTACTGTTCCCATTTTAGAAAGGCAGAAACAGAGAGTTTGGTCACATCAATGTATTTAAAATTAAAATATTTAAATTTAAAATAACAGGATTGTCCCCTCCCCCAATCTAACTCAACAACTCCAGATTATAATAAATTCTTAACAACTTTCACCAATGGAGGCAATTTGAGACTGCATAATCTGGCTCTGGCTTCCTGCACCAAATCATCCATTGCACTTTCAAAAATATTTCTTACTTATATTTTATATATGATAGGTGGGTATGGTAGTCTAGGAATTCACTACAACCAAAATAATAAAACCACACAGTGAAGAGCTGGCTCCCAGAAAGCAGTAACAAAGAAAGTACCATCATGAACTCCTGGCTGACAAATCCAGTCCAACACAGGGAGAGATTTTAATTCATAGAAGCCAAAACCCTACACCTAAGCACTTGGATTTTTTGTCTAAGGAAAAAGAGATCAGAGTGTTCCTGGATCAAATAATCAAGTCATAAACATTACTATACTTCAAATATTATTTTAGTTGTTAAAAAATGCATCTGAATAATATACCTTCCTCCTCTTAGCAGAAGAGTGGGGGACTACAAGGGCAGAACATGCCAAATATTTGTTAGATGGTCATGACAGTGATGATGTTTTTGCTTTAAGTGTCTTTGTTATAAGACAAGATTCAGAGGCTGGGGGAGGGAGGGATACATTAAGAAATTACTTATGTAAAAATAAAAAGCATCCATTAATTGGAAAATGCCTAAGAAGAAAACTGCAGTACATGAATATAATGGAATATTATTACTACGGCATAGGAAGTGACAAATAAGAAGAATTCAGGAGTATGATAAGGCTTACATAAAACCTCATACAGAGTAGAGAGACTACAACAATGTAAACTGAAAGAACCCAAGAAAGGCCCAAAGCAGAATGTTGTGCAATGATAATGACTGAGAGGCTTGGACCTGGAGAAAAGTTGGAGAAATGCTTCTCCCTCCCTTTCTGGAAGAGGTGGGTAGGGATCTGGATTCAGTTGACATGTTAGTTTGGTGAAATGTCTTTTTCTTTTTGCTATTCTTTGTTGGAATAGGATGGCTCACTGCATATGGAAAGGGGAAGGAATGTATTTAGAAATAAAGATCATGTAAAAATTAAAGATATCAATAAAAACGTAAACAAAAGATTTTAAAAATCACTGAAGAAACAATCAAGTTCCTCTCAGAGGAATAAGAAAGATAAATAAGAAAACAAAGGAAGCTTTCTGTTTTGCAAAAGAGATAAGCTAGTATTATGAAGATAGCCTTAGAGATGTATTCAGTTCATCATTTGTCAGTTCACAGTGGTAATCCTAAATAAATATACTTAAGCTGGGAAGAGGGTAAGGGGGAGAGGAGGACCAAAAAGCTGCAACCAAACTTATTTTTTTTATGGAATCAAACTCCACAAATACTTGTTTCTTTAACAAACATTTGTTCCAGGGAATATTTTTTAGCAATTCAATATAACTGATATGCTAATTTTAAGATGAAAGATAACAGAAAAGTGAAAATGGTCAAAATGTACACCAAAATGATTTCAAGGGTGATCCAGATTTTTACTTGGGGGGAAGAAGGAAAGAGCAGTCTGTAAGGTTGTGTCTGGACTTGCCTGTTCTTTGTCCCCATGTGCCCTTTATGCCAAGTAAGGAGTTCCTATTTGACCCTACTTCTGTGTGCAGGCCTTTTATGCCCTGATTTCATTCTGGTCCTGGGAACCAACCAAGTAAGGAGTCTTTGCCTTTGATGGTGAGGATGATGCTGCTTATTTAGAATTTGTACTAGTTCCCTATGTCCTCTCTCCCTCTGGCTAAGTTCTTTACTGCTGCCATCCAAGTCTTCAGGACCTGAATACCAACCCCTGTGCTTCCCAAGCTCTACATCTGGGTTCCTGATTTCCTGGCCTCTGTCTTACTTGCTTGAAGCTCCATAACTTGTGATTCCTTCCAGTTATTGAAACCTGCCCACTTGGATTTACAACTTCTGGATAAAACCTTTTGCAGTTTCCCTCCCTGCCCCCACACTCCTTTCCTCAGAGATTACTTCCCATTTAAACAGTAAATATCTGGCATGTACTCAGTTATTTGCATGTTGTCTACATTAGAAGAGTCCTTGAAGGCAAGACAAGGCAAGGTCTTTGTTTTTGCTTTTCTTTATACTCCTCAGTGCTGGTACACAGCATATGCTTAATACAGTAAGTGTTCGTGGAGTGATTGACCTTCCCTATGTTCCTTGCCTTCCCACTGGGAATCAACCCTCTTGAGTCAGGACTGTGGCCCTCGCCCATTCCATTCTGCTGCTACCAGATCTTGGTTTAAGGAATAAGAAACATATTCTACCCAAGGCTGTTGAAAGAAGATTTACGAATGTGACTTTTATAGGATTTAGAGTCAGAAAACTCAGATCTGAATTCAAACTACCACTTATTAACCATGTGACCCTGGGTGAATCACTTCCCCATTTGACTCTTTAAAAATCTATGGAGCAAACCCAGTTGCCTAAGATGGAGCCATCCCTAAGGGAGCTTGTCTGGGCATGTGCAGCTCTCCTAAGATGGAAGCAGTCCCACCACCTAGACAGGTGTTAACCTCCTTTGATTGGCTAAGTGGGAACAGGCTGTGACTTTAAAATTGGCAAGACTGTGAGGCAGTCTCTTTTTCTTGGTCAAGGTCTTTCCTTCAGGTTTTTCTATTGTATCCTCAGAGGGTAGGAGAACAGAGAATGCTGCCCTCTTAGATCTGGGTATGCCCAGACAAGCTCCATGTTAGGTGAACTGGGCATACTCCAAAAGCCCCATTACATATGGAGAGTAAAATGAGCAGAACCAGAAGAACAATCTGTACAATAAAAAGAACATTAGAAAGACAAACAATAGAAACAATCAGTAACTTCACTGAAGAGAATGACAATAATGAGACAACATACCAAAATTTATGGGATGCAGTGAAAGTGATTCTTATGGGAAGTTTTATATCTCTGAATGCTTACATGAATAAAATAAAGAAGAAGGAGATCAATGAGTTGGGCAGGCAACTGAAAAAGCTAGAAAAAGAACAAATTGAAAATCACTAATTGAATACTAAATTAGAAATACTGAAAACCAAAGGAGAGATTAACAAAATCGAAATCCAGAAAACTATTGAACTAATAAATAAAACTAAGAGCTGGTTTTATGAAAAAACCAATAAAATTGATAGACCTTTGGTCAATGTGATATAAAAAAGAAAGAAGAAAACCAAATTACCAGTATCAAAAATGAAAAGGGTGAATTCACCTCCAATGAAGAAGAAATTAAAACAATTAGGAATAATTTTGCCCAATTGTACGCTCATAAATTTGATAATCTTAGGGAAATGGATGAATATTTATAAAAATATAAATTGCCCGGATTAACACAATAGTAAGTAAATTACTTAAATAACCCCATCTCAGAAAAAGAAATTGAAAAAGCCATCAATGAACTCCCTAGGAAAAAAATCTCCAGGGCCAGATGGATTTACAAGTGAATTCTATCAAACATTTAAAGAACAATTAATTCCCATATTTTATAGACTATTTGGGAAAATAGGTGGAGTCCTACCAAATTCTGTTTATGACACAAATATGGTACTTATTCCTAAACCAGGAAGAGTCAAAACAGAGAAAGAAAAGTGTAGACCAATTTCCCTAATGAATATACATGCAAAAATCTTAAATAAAAGATTAGCAAAAAGATTCAGCAACTTATCATGAGAATAATATACTATGACATGGTAGGATTTATTCCAAGAATGCAAGGCTGGTTCAATATTAGGAAAACTATCAGCATAATTGATCATATCAACAACAAAACTAGCAGAAAGCATATGATTATCTCAATAGATGCAGAAAAAGCTTATGATAAAATACAAAACCCATTCCTATTAAAAACACTAGAAAGGATAGGAATAAACAGAGTCTTCCTTAAAATGATAAGTAGCAACTACCTAAAACCATCAGCAAGCATTATATGCAATGGGGATAAGTTATATACATTTCCAATAAGACAGGGGCGGGGTTGGGGGTTGGGGGTGGGGAGGGGACAGGGATGTCCATTATCACTCCTATTATTCAATTTGGTACTAGAAATGTTAGCTTTAGCAATAAGAAAAGAAAAAGAAATTGAAGGAATTAGAATAGGCAAAGAAGAAACTAAGTCATCACTCTTTGCTGATGATATGATGATGTACTTAGAGAATCCTAGAGAATCAAGTAAAAAACCACTTGAAATAATAAATAACTTTAGTAAAGTTGCAGGATATAAAATAAACCCACATAAATCTGCAGCATTCCTATATAATACTAACAAAGCCCAACAGCAAGAGACAGAAAGAAAAATTCCATTTAAAGTTACCGTAGACAATATAAAATATTTGAGAGTCTACATACCAAGACAAACCCAGGAACTATATGAACACAATTATAAAACACTGCTCACATAAATAAAGTCACATCTAAATAAATGGAAAATCATCAGTTGCTCATGGTTAGGTCAAGCTAATAATAAAAATGATAATTTTACCTAAATTAATTTACTTATTTAGTGCCATACCATCAAACTACCAAAAATTATTTTTATAGAGCTAGATAAAATAACAACAGAATTCATCTGGAAGAACAAAAGATCCAGAAGATCAAGGGAATTAATGAAAAGAAATGCTAGGGAAAGAGGCCTTGCCATACCAGACATTAAACTGTATTATAAAAAGCAGCAATCGTCAAAACTACTTGGTACTGTCTAAAAAAAATAGAGTGGTGGATCAGTGGAATAGGTTAGGTACATAAGATGTAGTAGTCAATGAATACAGTAATCTACTCTTTACTAAACCCAAAGAGTCCAGCTTCTGCGATAAGAACTCATTATTTCACAAAAACTGCTGGGAAAACTGGAAAACAGTATGGCAGAAATTGGGCATAGACCATTATCTTACTTCATATACCAAAATAAAATCAAAATGGGTTCAAGATTTAGAAACAAAGGTTGATAGTATAAGCAATTTGTGAGAGAAAGGAATAGTTAATTTGTCAGACATATGGAGAAAGGAAGAATTTATGACTAAACAAGAGATAGGGAGCATTACGAAATGCAAGATGGATAATTTTGATTATGTTAAATTGAAAAGTTTTTGTACAAACAAAGCCAATGCAACTAAGATCAGGAGGGAAGCAGAAAATTGGCAAAGAATTTTTACAACCAGTGTCTCTAACAAAGGCCTTATCTCTAAAACATAGAGGGAACTGAGTCAAATTTATAAGAATACAAGTCATTCCCCAATTGAGAAATGCTCAAAGGATATGAACAGACAGTTTTCAGAGGAAGAAATTAAAGATATCTATAGTCATACGAAAAAATGCTCAAAATCACTATGGATTAGAGAAATGCAAATCAAAACAGCTGGCAGATACCACATCTCTCCTGTCAGATTGGCTAACATGTCAAAACAGGAAAATAATAAATGTTGAAGAAGATGTAGGAAAATTGGAACACTATTGCATTGTTGGTGGAGTTGTGAACTGATCCAACCATTCTGGAGAGCAATTTGGAACTATGCCCAAAAGGCTATAAAAATGTGCATACCCTTTGACCCAGCAATACCACTTCTAGGGCTGTATCCCAAAGAGATCATATAAAGGGAAAAAGGACCCGTATGTATAAAAATATTTATAGCAGCTCTTTTTGTGGTGGCAAAAAAAAATGGAAATCAAGGGGATGCCCATCAATTGGGGAATGGCTAAACAAATTGTGGTATATGAATGTGATAGAATACTATTGTGCTATAAGAAATGAGTAGCAGATAGACTTCAAAAGAACCTGGAAAGTCTTATATGATCTGACGATGAGTGAAGGGAGCAGAACCAGGAGAACATTGTACACAACCACAGACACACTGCTTCTGTGATGACTAATTTTGATAGACTTGGCTCTTCTCAACAACCCCAGATTCTAAGACAGCTCCAACAGACTCATGATAGAAAAAGCTATCCACATCCAGAGAGAATTACAGAATCTGAATGCAGATTGAAGCAAACTATTTGCTCTCTTTTTTTTTCTTTTTTCTTTTACTTTCTTTTTGATTTTGTTACATCTTTCTCATGGTTCATTTCATTGGTTAAAATTCTTCTTTACAACTTGATTATTGGGAAAATAAGTTTAATGTGAAGGTATATGTAGAACCTATATCAGTTTACATGTGTCTTGGGTGGGGACGGGGGAAATTTGGAACTCAAAATTTTGTGGAAATAAGTATTGTAGACTAAAAAAAAAATTAACAAAAAAAGGACTCCCCCCCCCAAAAAAAAGACAAACAGCTTTGAGAAACTTAGGAAGTCATAGCAATGCAAAGGTAACGTGTTTCCAGAGGACCAATATTGAAGCATGATCCCCACTACCTAATCCCAGAAATGACAGACTCGAGTTGCAGAAAGAGACAAATATTGGGACATATCCAATATGAGTATTTGTTTTGTTTGATTTTACATATTTGTTACAAGGATTTTTTCCCCCATGGGGATGGGAAGGAAGAGAAAATATATTTTTGTTCATTGAAAAATAGTTTAATTAAAAATATAAAATGACAGCAATCATTGTACTTCACAGATTTCTTGTTATGAAACAAAAAAAATCACTGAGGTTCACAAAATGGAGAAATGTCAACTATTGTTAAAAGGCATCACTGGTGGTGCCTGATTGGGCTCAAAATTCCCTAATAGATCACACAGCAAACCTGTAGTCCTGTGATTACTGGAGATACTCAGAAAAATTCTCTAGTTATTTCTCTTCCCCACCTTCTCTAATACTAAGTTATATGAAAAAAAAGGAGTCATCCACAAAACTGCTCACTTTTCCTATCTAAGTTTTTTGGACCCACCTCTGAGATCCTTCCTCTACAGCCTAATGAGAAATCCAGAAAGGACACTTGTTATTAAAATGGTAGGGAAACTGAATGACTTAGAGGAAAAGCTAATTCTTTTTTGTTCAACGGTTGAGAAAGCTAAAAAAACTCAGGAAGTTAACTCCTACTGAAAGTGAAACATTAATAGAAATATTACTGGAAAATACCAAACAGGAAGAGAAGGAAAATTCCATTGTTGTGATCAAGTCTTCCATCTACAGTTAACATCCTCAAGACTGAAGAATCAGAAAATAATTAAAAAATTAAAGCATGGAACAAAATGGAAATTAATCAGGCTATCACCCTTCCTGCTTACTATGTAAACTAAGCCCACCCAAGATCAGCTAAAACCAATCGCCTGAAACACTAGTGGCGGCTCTAGGAAAGATCAAAAGACCTTCCTTAGTCATGCTCTATTTCTAAAAAGTTGATTGCTTAACACAAGCAAAGAGTTTAAACACTGCTGAACGGGCAACAATACAATTTAATACAAATTAAAGGTTCACCAAAGCAAAGGTGGCGAGAAATTATTTAGTAATTATTAATATTTTACTAGTTTAATATTTAGTAATTAAATCTTCAGCAATATCTTTTTCTATCAGCAAAGCCTAAGAGGCCAGAATGGTGATAAAAAATGATAAATGTGCACCCTTTCTTCCCAAAGGAATCCTCCTATAAAATATGACTAAACCCAGAAAAACCAAAAGAACAAGTTAGCTAAGGTGGGCTAGAATTAAGACATAATTCTAGTCACAGGATTTTGGGAGGGATTCTAGATGCCTTCTAGAAGTCCAATGCCTGAATGAGCCTCTGTTTTCATAATTCCAATGACAAAAAACTCACTATGTGACAATTTGACCATTTGAAAGGTCTAATTATTAGAAAGTTCTTCCTTACATTAAATCAAATCATGCCCCTATAACTTCTACCAACTGGTCCACGTACTCTCCTCTAAACCTACACAGAACAAGTCTAATCCCTCTTTAATAGGACCACTTGAATGGTGTAATGGAAAAAAGCATTGAACTGAGAGTCAAGACCCCAGGCTCTAAATCTCAAGCTCCTCAGGTTGTGAGCTATATGACCTTGATCAACCTTCAACATCTTCACCTGCAACAAAGGGACTGCATTAGCTGATCTCTTCAGCCCATTTTAACACTAACTTTCTATGATTCTAAGATTTAAGTGCTCCTTCAAACATTCGAAGACAATACCATGTTGCTGGGAAGTCTTCCATGTTCCAGGCCTGCAAAGTAGCTCCATAACTTCAAAGCTATGATTCTAGGATTTATTTTTAAAGCCAAGTATTACAAAGCTACTCTCTTCATTTGTTATTATCACTTTATAATGAGCTCATAACTCAAACTATAAAAATTTGCTCCAAGTCGAACTTGCTTGTCAAGGTCTCTGACCACCTGTAAATTCAGCCAGCTTTAACTGAATGGCCACAGAAAGCCACACCTGTTTCAGATTTGCTTTCGAAAGCCATTTTTGTGGGCAAGGAAAGATTTGGGGAAGGGGTTAAGTCTCCAAGTTAAATCGAGCACTAATCAATCACTCTCAGATTGTCAAAATGGAGAAGATATCATTTGATCTATTCTTTAAGAGAGCAAGTGATGAGGTATTGTGGGCTGCCTATTTTCAATTTTTAAAACATTAAACCTACCATTTCATACAGAAGATGTAGAAATATACTAAATTCCTAAGCTATACATTTTATTGCAAGCTATACATTTTATTAATGTGTAAATGCCTCTGTGTATGCAGCAATTTCTTTATAAAACTTGCATGATGTATTCAATTCTTCTTTTATGAAATTTTTAAGAAGCCTGAGACCATTCAAAAGGAAGTCCCTCAATGCAGATCATTAAAACTTATTTGCATCACATCATCTATTCTCACCTCCTTCTTTCCAGTCTCAGAGGAAGAGGTATATCTACCTCTTCTTGTTAAGAATAATCCCCCTATGTATGCCCTCGAGTCCAGCCCTCTAGTTTTGTTTGATCAATCATCCCAGCCTCCTCTTCACTTTCTTCCTCTCCCCTGGGTCTTTCCTGTTGGCCTATAAACTTAATCAAATTTGAAGGAAGAAAGATAGAAGGAAAAAAGGAGAAAGACAGAAAGAATGAGAGAGAGAGAGAGAGACACAGAGAGAGAGGGGAAAGGGAAGGAAGGAAGGAAGGACGGAAAGAAGGGCGGGCTTTCTCCCACCCCTCTGACCACATCCAACTAAAGTCCCATCTCTCTCCTCTCCTTCAAAGTCAAACTTCTTGAAAAAGTTGTCTATGATGGACACTTCCATTGGTTCACACTCACTCTTTCCTCTACCCCAGTATTCAGATGTTTTTCCTCAGGGCTCTATTGAAACTGTTCTCTCCTAGGTCACAGGGAAGTACCTCATTACCAAATCAAATGGCTTTTTGAAGATCCTCATTCTCTCTGAAGCCAGGGACACAGGTATAGTTTTGGACATTCCCTCTATTTGCATATTCTCATCTCTTTAGGCTGCAGAAAAAACATTCCTTTTTTTTTCCTCATGTATCTACTTGCTCCTTCTCTCTCTCCTTCACTGGTCCTATACTTGAGGTCCAGCCTCTTAAGGTGAGTGTTGACCATAACTTTGGCTTAGCCCTCTTCCCCCTCAAAACACTTTTGGCAGTTGCATTTGCTCTCATGTCTTCAATGGCAATTTGTTCAAATTCCCAAATCAAGTATATCCAGAGCCGAATTCTCTTCCAAGCTTCAGACCACACCTCCAAATGATTACAGCAGTGGTGTCAAAGTCAGACAGAAAGGGGAGCCCCCAAACTGTACATAAGGATCCCTCTGGGGTGCATACTGACTTAGAAAGCCACATGCTAACATCTGTTTTATTGTTTTTATTGATTTTTATTAAATATTTCCCCAATTACATTTTAATCTGGTTCAGGCCCAACTAGGGAGTGTTGTGGGCTACATGTGTCCTGTGGGCCTCGTGTTTGACACCAGTGGTTTACAGCCTCGTTCCCACCTAACTGCCTCACTGAGACCTCAAACTAAACATGACCAAAACAGGCTTGTAATTACCTCTCCTCCCACCCCATAATGCTCCTCCTCCTGAAATTACTAATTCTATAGGCGACACTAATATTCACTCAGTCTCCCACGTTCAGAAACCTTGGAGATGCTTTTGACTCCCCCTCCCTCACCTCTCATATCAGTTACAAAGTCTATTAATTTGATCTCCACATCTCTCACATCTACTGACTTTTCTATTTTTCCACTGCTAGCAGCCTAGTATTGACCCTTATTGCCACCCACCTACCCCCAGTGGTTTCTAAACCATTTTCACTATGCACCCTTATCACTAAAAATTGTTTGAGTATGCACCTCCAATATTTGTATATCTACCTAATTATAAGTTAGACACACATATGGTTATAAAATAATTATATACATATTATAAAATGTACACAAAATAGAATTTTTTAAAAAAGCTATGAAAAAGAAATGATATTTGATCCTAGATAAATGGGAAATATCCTGAGGAGGGGAGTGGTATGGTCAGACCAGTACTTCAGGAAAATCCCTTTGGCAGCTTATGTGGAGGATGAATTGGAAAGGAGAGAAATTTGAGGCTTAAGAAGATTAGTTAGGAAGCTATTTCAATAACCTACTTAAGAAATGATGAAGGACTAAATTGGAATGGTGACTCTGTGAGCAGAGAAAAAGTGACAAATGTGAGAAATATTGAGGTAGACACAAGATCTGATGACTGAACAATATGAAGCAGCAGTCAAAGAGGTGGGAGAACCAAAGAGAGAGTGATGTCATGACAAGCCAGAAAGGAGAGAGTACCTTAGTGCAAAGGCTGGTGAACAGAGTCAGATGTTGCAGACAGGTCCAAGGGATGAGAACCGGGAAAAATCCATCCAATGTGGCAATTAAGAGATCACTTGTAACTTTAAAGAGGCTGGAAAACCTGTAAGGATGATGGGGACCTCAAAGGAATTAGGGAAGTTTGGAAGAGGGGTGGATTTGAAGAAAAAAAAAAAAGCAATGTAGTGGAGATCCATCCTATTCTGCTCATCTTGTACTGCTTACTAACTAAAACATGAAAAGCAGATGGATGGGGGAGGGGGATGAAGGCACTCACCACTGCCCCACTAGCACTTGTGGTATGGGCATCTAGAAGGTAATCCAAGGAACAAGGATGCTGAGAGTGGATATGGGGAATTTTGTTTGCATAGCTGCCGTGGATGCCTGCGTCATTTTAGGTTACCACTTCCCTGAAGAGCCCACCAGAGTAAGATAAGTGAGGGAATATTAAAGGGATTAATATTGTTGTGTTGGACACAAACCTATGACCAGCTATGGGTAGGGGAAGGTGGGCTGCAACTCATCTTTCTACACTCCAACTAGATGATCACTCTCCTACCTGGGGTCAAGCCACAGCCCCTTTGGCATCATTCCACGGCCCTCACTTGGGAAACCACTGACCTGTTACAGGTCACCTAGCTTCCCCCTTCTCTTCTCTCCAATTTACCCCTCCCATAACTGTCAGACTTAGGCACAGAAACAGTTGTTATACTTCTTCAAAACCTCCAATGGCTTGTCAAGGCAAGTTAAGTCTCCTTAGCCTGGCATTCAGTACCATCCCCAATCTAGCAACACATTACTTCTAAGCATGATGTCTTAATATTCCTCTTCATGTACTCAACACCACAACCAGACTGGTCATCCTCCACCTGTACTCCACACTTCCTTATCTCCAGGTCTTTGCTTATACTGTTCCTCCATCCTATCGATCCTTTAAAAGGTAACCCAACTACCACAAAGTCCACAAAGGTTTTGGAATGGAGGTGTGCATCATGCATTCCTGAGTTCAAAGATGAAAAATCCAATTGGCATATGTCTTTCTATTTTGTTTAGAAAGCAGGAACCACGTATAATGGCTGAAAAAGGATGAAGAAGAAGAGACCAAGAGGATCACAGAGTTTAGAGAGAGAAGGAACATGACAAATTCCTCATTTTTACATGGGATAAAATGAGGCTCAGAGAGGTGAGGTCACTTGCCCAAAGTCATACAGATGGCAAATAGCAAAGCAGAAATTCAAATTCAGATCTTCTGATTTCAAATTCATTGCTCCTTCCACTATAGGACACTGCATCTCAGGCGAACACAGAAGAAGATAATAGCAAGATGTCCCTTTCTCATGTTGTTGTTGTTCAGTTGTTAGAGTCATGTCTAACTCTTCGAGATACGTTTTGGGGTTTCCTTGCCAAAGATACTGGAGTGGTTTGCCATTTTCTTCTCTGGCTCACTTACGATTTGAGGAAACTGAGGCAAAAGGTTAGGTGACTTGCCCAGGATCACACGGCCACTGTACAATGCCAGATTTGAACTCAAGTACTCCTGACTCTAGAGCCAGCACTCTATCTACTGTGCCCCCAGCTGCCCTTTCCTTTTTCATACATCAATGAATATCAGAGCCTTACTCTTTTACTCTTAAATACTTTGAATGTCAGCAGAGAGTGATGGACTTGCAACTGGAAAGGACTGGGTTCAAATATGACTTCTGGCATTAGCCATATTACCTTGGACAAGTAATTTAAGCTCTCTCAGCCTCAACTATACAATGAAGATAATGATATCAACCTTGTCATAGCATTGTTTTGAGACTTAAATATTAAGCACTCTATAAAACTCTAAATGCTACAAAGTCGCCAATTATTATGATCCTGGGTTAAAACATAGCTCTGCTACTTACTGCATGTGAGACCCTGGACAAATCACTTAACCACTATGAGTCTCAGTTTCCTCATATGTAAAATGAGAAAGTGGGAAATGGCCTCTAATATCCCCGTTCAGCTCTAAATCTATGATTGACAAATTAGTTCCTGAATTCAGGGAAAAAAAATCTAATTCCTTCTCAATGTGGGCATTTTCTTCTTTATGGCAATCAATAGGAAAATACGATTTGGTGTACTGAATTTTGGTTACGGATAACTTTTCAAATATATATCTCCTCCATAAATCTAGGGATACCTGTAATTCATACGGCAGGCTACGAAACCACATGCAGAAACTATCTCATAGCCTGAAATACAAATGATCAGTCCCAAAGCTCAGTACTACCAACTCTGTTTCTTCATTTTAATCACATCACTTTTAAGAATTATTAATGAAGCTATATAGAAATGTCTCTGACAGTGCAACCTTTTAGCTAAAACCTAACAGCTGGCTTTAATCTAATTTTACTCTAAGGGATTTTTTATCTGGTATAGTGAATAGAGAGCCTGCTTTGGAGTTAGAAGACCTGGGTTCAAAACCTGATTCTGATACATACTGGCCATGTGACCTTGGGCGAGTCACAACCTCTCAGCATGCCCTTCTCCCAACTCTTTAAGACAGTAAGTTATGGATGGCTTGCTGATCTCAGCATTGGAGGGAGTTTCTAGGCTGGAATTCTGCTGCACAGATGAAATTATAGGTCTGGACCAAAAGGGAAAGGCAAACTATCATTTGTTACTTAAGTACAGGGTATGTGTTACTATTCAATTCAACTACAGAGATTCAGTTTACTCTACCTTAAGCTCTGAGAGGCCAGAGACCATACCTAATTTATATATGAATGCCTCCCACCTCCACACACACCTATCTAGCACATTGAATGAATAAAGAAATAGAGAGCATTAGCACTGTATATTCAGAATTCATAGGGTGGTAGACTTAGAACCGGAAGGGGCTTCAAAAGGCATCTGACCCAATTCCTTTATTTGACATTTATGGATACTGAGGACCAGAGGTGAAATAATTTGCCCAAAGTCACATAGGACATAAGTGTATAAAGCTAGGATTTGAACCCTGGTCCTTTGACTCCAAATCCAATGTTCCTCATTAAACTGATAATACATCTCTTCTATTTGTTCAGCTGTCGTAGAAACTAACATTTAGTTAATGAGGATAAAGACAACATAAAACTTCAACAAAAATAGAATCAGATGGCACAGGTTTTACTATATGGAACATTAGTATAGAATTGTGTACATTTTCTTGAAAACAGCATTTTCCCAAACTGTTATACAATATTAGATTCCACATTAAGCATCTATTTGTTAAGATTTCCAAACTGCATGGCTAAATCGAACCTTTTAAACTTTTTATCAATCATTCTGAGGCTAGGGATCCCATAGATCTCCTCCCTCTTCCACCTGTGGCTGCCTGAGGGCATGGGTGAATGCCCTTCTTCTATTTCTGGGGTGAATCCTTACTTCATCCTCCACCCTGACCAAGCACTAGCAAACCCCCTTTCTTTGCAGCCCTGGTCATAACCCTGTAGCTATTCCCCAATGGTTCAGCTTCTTTGAAAGGGCCTGGATGGAGACAGGTACAGTGAACAGTCAGTCTGTCCTACCTCCAGAAAGAGCAGAGGGGAGAGGTGATGGGAGAAAAAAGGCTGCATATTATGTGCCATATTTTATGTAGATGCAAGAGACTCAATGTACAAAGTATGAAAGGAAGAGAGACTATATGAGACAAAGAGGGGGAGCATTTAAGACAAGACCTTACAGAAATGAAGGAGACCAACACCAAACGTTAGTGACTAACACAAATTCTAACTGTATGCAACAAAACAAAAAAGCAGCATGGTGTGGGGAAAGGAACTAGGAATCAGTCACTCAGCTAGATGAACAATTCTGAGCAAAGTCATTTAATCTCTTGTGCTGGGGATCCTTGAAGAGTTTGGCCTTTGTTTCCTTTGATTAATTCAGTGTCTCTGATCGAGTCTTACTAGGTGCTGAGCCCCAGGCCCAAACCCCTATCTATTAGGTGCTAAGTCTATGTGGGTGTGAATTGGTAACTAAGGTGGGGCCAATGAAGGGAGGTGCTAACTCCAGAGCCAATATAGTAAAAGCTTAAGTTCTGGTCACTCAGATGATGTTTGATGAGGGCTAAAGAGTGCATAAAAAAGGGAAGACAGAGCTATTTGCTTAAGGCTCTCACTCCTGGAGGCTCACCCTTCCAGCTGAACTCAGGTGTTGATGGTTTTCTTGGTCTGTTTGTAATTTGTATTTGCTCTTAAGTTCAGGGTGCTAGCTTTTTCCCCTGAACTAAGTGAATGGTGTTTGTATGCTGGATTAAAGTAAGCTTGTTAAGCCCTTAACGTTGCTTTCCTTAGTAAAGCAGATCAAAAGAACTTGGGCTTGCAGTGTTCTGTGAGCCAGTTGTTGTTGGTTTTTCACCCCCATGGCAGCTGCTAGCTGGAATGTTGAAACATCTCTCCCCCTCACTTTGCTCACTAGATCTTCACATCCCCTTCCAGCTCTAAAATTCAAGGCATCAGACTGTTATCCCAAGGATTTTATAAATGATTTTATAAATGAGATACAGCTCTAGCAAAGACAGAGTAATTAAACCTGAGTCTCAGCTTCCCATCTGTAAAATGGGGATAATAATACCTGTGTACAGGGTTATTATAAGGATAGAGAGACACAGAGGCAGAAACTAGAGAGAAAGAGTGAGACAGACAGACACAGAGAGACAGAGACAGAAATGTCTAGCAGAGAGGACTCTGCCTAGATGTGGGGAAGTGGTGGAAGTCATCAGGCTACAAGCCTGGGGGTAGGAATCCAAAACTGAATCAAAAGATGTTAACCTACTCCTCTCCTCCCTTCTCCCCTAGAGATCTCTCTCCTTTTCTCAGGTATATTTGTTCCCTGTCTCCTCTCATCTTTTTTACTTAAATGGCCAAATATAAATATAATTTATTAAACATAGTTATTGAATGGTTTCATATTCCCTGTTCTCACTTTTAAAAGCGAGTCAAAACTTTATTTCTATCACTGAAAATAAAAAATCATTTTCTTCATGTGGTCTTCAAAGGCGTTTCAAGTTCTGTAATGAATTCCTTTTGTTTTTCATTTTCAAACACATCCCTCCCTCTCTTCTACCAACAAACTATTCCTTATAATAAAGATAAAGAGAAAAAGGCAGTTCAGCAAAATCATGTATATATATATATGTATGTACATATACACACATGTATGTATACACACATCCATATATTCCATATCCTTAGTCCCCCACCTCTGAAAACAAAGGGAGGGAGGTGCAATTTTTCAACTCTTCTACATGTCCAAGCTCAGTCATCTATCACTATTGAGCATTCTGGTTCATGAGGTAACAGTTAGAGCTTGGAGGGACCTTAGAGGTAGGTCATCCAGTCCAACCTCCTCCTTTTATGAATGAAGTTCATCAGCTTGCTCAAGGTCTCACAGGTAGTAAGTGGCAGGCACAGATGGGATTTGAACTGAGCTCCTCTGACTCCAGAGCCAGGATTCTTTTGGCCACACTCTCACACTCCCGTTGGTGATATTGTCCTTTCCAATTACACTGTTGTGGTCTTTGTAAAGATTGCTTTCCTGGCTTACTTCACTCTGCATCAGGTCATGTGTCTTCACCTCTCTCTGAATTCTTCATATTGGTCTTTTCTCATGATATTACATGATAATATTACATGATATTATATACCACGATTTGCTTAGCCATTCCTCAATCAATGGTTATCTACTTGGTTTCCAGTTCTTTGATACAGCAAAAATAATGGCAACAAAACACTGCTATTAATATTTTAACATTTCTAAAACCTTTTTCTTTCTTTGACATCCTTGAGGGTGCAAATGCCCAGCAGCGAGATCTCTGGGTTAAAGGGTATGGATATTTTAATTACTTTCTAAAGCAAAACTCCAAATTACTTTCCTGGATGGTCAGATCAATTCACAGCTCAACCCACATATTAGTTCCCACAGTGCCTCCAGTATAGTATCCATCTAATGTCATCTTTCCTAATTTTCTGATTGTGAGGCTAACCCTCAAAGTTATTTATGTTTTGCACTTCTTTTATTTCTAGTGATCTAGAGCAATTTTTCATATGGCTGTTTAGTAGTTTTTAGTGTTTCTTTTGAAAACTCTTAATTCATATCCTTTTTCACATCTCATCTTTTCCCCCCTTGTGAATGCTTGGCATTTAACATGGGAAAAAAGTTTCCTATCCTTTTTCTGAAAATGCTCCGTATGGGGAAAAAAAAGGAGCCATTTTTCATTTTTGTGGGAAATGATGTAAGATAAGGTAACAACAAAAATTAAGCTCGTCCTTTGGCTACTCTTCCTCTTTATTTGCCCCTACAGGTGTTGGCCTAGCTGACTAGCCAAGACTCCCAAATGGTAATTGAAATTCTATGGCATGTATCTGTCAAGAGATAGCAACATCTCCCTGCCTCCTGCACCTTTGCTAGCCAAGTGAACTCCCCAAAATCTTCAGTTCTTCTTGTGGACACACAACTTTGGTCCTGTAGCAACAGAAGTTCTCTGCTTATAAGTTAGAATGGAGGACCTTGAGAACATGAGGAGAAAACCAGCAGTGAGAGGGGCTTCCTTCCCCCCTAAACTGGTACTACCTAGTGTCACCTAGTACCAGTGGGGCTGTTGGTGGGACTATAATCAATGATACTCTCACTATAGCTTCTCTAACAATTCAGAGTCAATTTCTTAAAGCAGTCAAAGAGCCAAAGTAGTGATTTCAGTGACCCGGAAGGTAGGTGAGGTATTGACTGACCTCAGGGCAAAAGCCCTTGTGTTCCTAGAATAAGACATGCTAGGGTTTTGTAGGGGGTGGAGTGGGTTAATTTCATTCAACTTTCATAACATGTATCATTCTCCTGTTCCCTCCCATTCTTAATCCTTTTGAAGGTACACCATACTGAAGATGATCCAATTAGTCCATTGAATTCATCTACTCCAATCTAGTTAGATGCACTCACTGAAGATAAATCCTACTATGCTGAATGAAGATCACTTTTGGAAGCCCCATTATGGAAAAGTCAGCCTTTGGGTGACTGGTGACAAGAGGCCAGTAATAACAGAGCTATGAAGAGAGACAACAGAACTGCTGGTTCTTTCTCTTACAGCTCCCTCATTGACTGATGCATCTGACATACACCGCATTCTTGTGGAAGATAATTCAAGTTACTTGTTTGTTTTGTGGGGGTGGTGAGGAAGGAGTAAGGCTCTTTCCATACCCCTCAGATGGATTAGGTCAATTCCATTTTTGTCTACCCATCACTCCTTCCCAAGAGATATCAAAAGAATAAGAAAACTTAAACTAAAATTGGCAAAAGGATTTCTCAGAATGGGCTTTCTTCTCTCTACAATTAAAATAATCATCACTATGTGAAAAAAAAAAATATCCCAAACACTAGCTGTGCTCCCTTTCCCCCACCTTAAGGGGGTTGGGGGAAAAAGCAAAAGGTGTGTTCACAATTTTAAATTCCTTAGGTAATGCAGTTATTTCTCTCTATAACCTTTGTCCCAATGAAAGTGAGCAACACTCCATTCTTCTCTTTTTCCCTGTGTAAAACTGAAGTTAGCCAACCCAGAAATCTGTGCATTAAGCAGGTAAGCAGCACTGTTTCATCCTGCCACTTATATACCTTCCATAAAACACAAGGGGGATGCATACAATCTATGTAGCTGTGTGAGAACAGGCTGACTGCCTGTCTCCTTGGTTTGTGAGCCCCCAAAAGGAGGACGGTAGTTAAAAAGGAATTAAGCAGAGTGGGGAGGAGGAGTTGCAGCCACCCACTAGTGGCATGACCTTGCACAAATTATTTCACTTCTGAGCCTTGGCATATTCTGTAAAATGTGAGGTTTGGTCTAGGTCAGGGGTTCTCAACCGAGAGAATTTTGGGAATTTTATTTACATATGCTTCAGGAGATTTCTAATATATTATCACATATAGAGATATAAATGGAGCCAGTTATATTGAAATAAAGTTATCTATACATAGCTTTATACAGAGATAACTATAGGTGTATATAGATAACTATTTCAATATAACTGGCTTCATATATGTATATGTTTGTGTATGTATATTACACACACACACACACACACACTTCAGGAGACTGTCTCAGTTGAGAATCCTGGAACTAGACCGACCAAACCTCACATTTTACAGAGTAGCCAAGGCTCTGAAGTAAAATGTCACACCACTTGAAGTACAAGGTCATACCACTAGTAAAGGCTGCAACCCCTTCTCCCCATTCTGTTTATGTATGTAGCTTTATTTCCATGTAACTGGTTACATATATATGTATCACATGCAAATGAAACCAGTAACATTGAAAGTTTTTAAATATATATACAAACATACTATATATTATAGATATATATGAAACCAGTTACATGGAATTAGTTATTTTGTACATACATAATATACTATATATGTATATTAACTTTTTCCATATAACTGGTTTCTTCAGTAATCCTATGTATTTTGTTTTATGCATTTTAAAACATTCTGAGAAGGGGGTCCATAAGGGTAAAAGGGGCCATCACACACACATACACATACACACACACACACACACACACACACACACACACGTGAAGAAACCCTGGTCTGGATCTTTAAGATTCTAGAAGTCAAGAACGCTTCCTGGAGAGCCAGTGTTTTACCAGGATCTCCTTCCCACTCTGCATATTTGCCCACTGACGCATCTACCCCAGACAGCTTCTGAAGCTTCGTGCCCGCTTCTCCCGCCCCCTCCCCAAATTCTTAAGCAACAAGAGGGACCCACGGCGGCAGGGGCTGCTCTTGCTGTGGAAGGAGACATGCTAAGAGTGCAAGAGTGAGAAGGGCTGAAGGAGCCAAGGGGAGGACGCGGAAGCTGGGGGGCAAGTGGAAGGGGGAGGGTCTCTCACCTTCTCTTTCTTGCCTCCGGTGGCGCCGCTCTCCTCCGGGCACCTGTTGAGCAGCTTCTTGCTGCTGCTGCCGCAGGCGTTCGGACTCCAGGTTCGGACGCTGCTACTGCCGCTGCCACCGCTGCTGCTGCTGCTCTTGCTGCCGCCTCCCCCCGGGTCTGCGCCGCCGCCGCCGCCGCCGCAGCCGCTGTCGATCTTGATGAGCCGGTGCTTGGGGGAGATGTACTTGACCTCGGGCGGAGTGGCGGGCCGCCGCTCGCTGTTGCTGCGGAAGAGGTGCGGTGAGGAGGAAGACGAGGAGGACGCGGCAGCTCCCCCGCCGCCCGAGGTGCAGCAGCAGCCGGCGGACGACGAGGCGGAGGAGAAGGTCCGGTCCCCGGCGCTGTCCTGGCCCCCGCAGTAGTCCAGGCGGCACATGGCCCGCAGCTTGCGCAGCGACGAGCCGGGGCCGTTGTAGGGGTCCTCGAAGTCGCGCTCCTTCTGGGCTCGGTAGGCGCGGATGAGGTCGCTGGTGCTGCCGCTGTCCTCCCGGAATGAGGATGAGAAGCAAGAGGACGACGAGGACGAGCAGGAGGCCGCCGGGGGCTGCTGCTGCTGCCGCCGCTCGCTGCCCCCACCTGCCCCTGCTGCGGCCCCCCGGCTGCTGCCCCCGCGCCCGCGCTCGCGGTAGTCCGGCCGGGGAGGCTGCGGGGGGCTCTTAGTTTTGTTATTCCCTAAACTGAAGTACTTGTTCAGCCACTTAGCCATGGTGCCACCGCCTGGACTGCCCCGGAGCCGACCCCCTACGGCCCGAGGATCAGCAACAGGGGAGCCCCGGCCCGACCCGCAGCTGCCATCCGGAGGCTGCGGGGGACGTAGGCGGCCACCACGAACCCCTCTTCCCCGCGAGACAGGCAGGCAGCTCGGCCCCGGGCTCCGCTTCTTGGAAAGGCGGCGTCAGCGGCGAGAAAGGCGAGCAGCTGCAGCCGAACCCGCTCCTGGATAACTCGCTGAGGGTCTCCAGCCCCGGCCGAGACCCCTTAGAAAAGGCTCAGCGTCAAGTTCAAGTTCTGGCCGCAGCCGCTCTGCAGCGACGCCGCTCCCCCCTCGGCTCGGGCTCCACGGGTCTGGCTGAAGCCCCAGGCCAGGGGGCCAGGCGGCCGCAGTCCCCCAGGGGCGGCCGCGGTCCCCCAGGGGCGTTCGCACTACCGCGGCTGGAGGGAGGGATGCGGGGAGCCGGGCCACCGGCACCTGGACGGGCGCTCGCTCGCTCCACCTCCTTCGCTTTCGCTTGTTCGGGTATCCGTCCTGCGGCAGGGCCCGCTCCTCCTCCTCCCCGCGGCTTCACCGAGGTCACCGCCGCCGCCGCCTCTGCCTGGATCCTGCCGCTTCGGCTTGAACTTCTCCCCCGTCCCTCTTTTCCTGCTCCCGGCGAGGGGTCGGGGAGGGATCCTTCTCAGCTCCCCCTATCAGCTCCACTGACAGCGAGGAGGGCTGTGCGATCCTCTCCCCGCCTCCCCACCTCACTCCCCCCTTCCCTACCCCTCCTGGAGCCCGGAGAAAGAGCGAGAGAAAGGGAGTAAGCAACAGACTGTGCCCGTCCCGGCGGCGCCTCCTGCCGCCTCCGGAACCGCCGCGTGTGTGACACTACCACAGCCAGAGCCCGCCTCCCCACAGAGCCCCGCCTCCGCGGGCGGGGAGGTTGGCCGCACGCCCTCCCCTCCCTACCCCGGCCTCCCACCTTCCCCTAGGCAACGCCCACACAGAAGACCACGCCCCCAGCCCCCGATTCGAGTGCCACCTCACTCACTCCCTGACCTCTCGACGCACGGTTGCGGTACGGGACACTGACACAAAACCCCGCCCTCTGTGTAAATTAAGCCGTCCGGGTGGCTCCGCCTACCTGACACATTCTAGCTCTCTCCCTATGCCTCGCGTGTGCACACTCACACACAAAATTCGTGCAAGCTTCTTGCACTCTCCGACCTCCTGGGGCAAGGAGACAAACGAGAATTACCTGGAAACGTGAACTCCCGATAGCAGCAGCAACAACAGTAAGAACTGCAAGCAAATGTTGCTGCTGATTTCAAGGCCCTGTTGCAGTAATGAACTCTCCAGACTCGTAACCCGCAAATCGCAGAGGCAGAGCCGGCTCAGCTCGGAGGGCAGCTTGCCCATCCCCCGCCTACGCCAGCTGTTACTAAATCTCCGGCCTCCAGCATCTTGCACCCTGCTGCTGGACATGGAAAGAACACTTTGTTGGGAGCCGATTAAAATTCGGACATTCGCGGGTTTACAATTCTGTAAATACACAGGATACCACTTAATGTTGTCTTTACGTGTATGTAAGCCCCACTTGTTCTGTAAGGGGAGGGTGATCTTTCAGTGTCGGTGGTCTTTGAGGAAAGGAGGCTTTATGTTAATGAATTAATTAGCATTGCAGTTGACGGATAAAGCTGGGATAGGCGCCATATAGGAAACAGGAGCACCAATCAAAGCAAGGCTGAAGCAGCAGGGTCTTCACTTACCTTTTCAATTCAGATGAAGTCCAGTTCTTTATAGCAAGTTTGCACATAGCAAACTGTTGTTTGGAGGATATAGGGAAGGAGGTTAAGATAGCGTTTTAAAACCTGGAAGGCCCCTAGTACAACCTTTCCCTTCTACATAAAGAAGCCCAGAGAGTTTGTAATTTGCCTGATATCATAGAGTGATTAAGTAGCAAAGTTGGCGACAGAATCCATTTCTCGATTTCATAATGTTGTGCGTGCTTTATAAATGCTTTTTAAAAATTGATCTCACTCCCCCCCCCAAAAAAAAACACACACCTCTAATAGAACCCTTCCTTATAACAAAGCCATCCAATGTTTTGTTTCGTTTTTGCACCATTCCGAAACTGAGCCTTCCCAGCTACCTGAAATTTAGGTGCCTGGACTCTCCCTTTAAACTTTTTCTTTGAAAGTGGATAGGCAAAGCCCTAAGGATGATCAATAACAGTTAACCCTCACCTGAGTTTTCAAGTCTCATAGCCACAGATGGAAAGTTGTTCCAGGAACTGAGCCAGGCATTACATTACGATCGCAATTACAACACCTGTCCACCGGGGGCACTCTGATCGCTAACTCTTTGGGGCTTAACACCAACAGAGTCCTTTTCTTTTTTGTTTTGCCAACAGAGTTGAGATTTCTTTTTCCTCCAAAGAAACTGAAAAGAAAACCAACAACACTATGAGGACATATGTCTTGTCCTACACAACTTCAATCTTAGCTGGTACAATCAAAGTTGTGCTGAAACAGTTCATGGGGTACCCTAACCCTGTTCCTATTCCTTACCTTAATCTTCCTTGAGGAGCCCAGAATGAGCATGGCACTACCTCCTCTAGCCCAAGCTTTAGGCGATGTGGCAATGACCAGTCCAATCCAACAAGCATTCCCTTAGCATCTTGTGACAGGAGTAACAGACTGTCTTGTGGGTTGGGTTAGGTTTTGTTTTTCTTCCCTAAATGGCAACTAGATTTTTAAAGACATCAATCCTGTAATGGGATCTTGGACGATGGGGTTCCTGAGAAGTCCTGCAAGTGAGTTGAGCTGCATGGCTGGTGCATGTGAGAAAGGATAGATGAGATCTTTATCTGCCATGATTTCTGGGCAGTGGCCAAGTGTATAGTCAAATGACATGGGTCCTGAAAAGAACAGGACAAGACAATCAGAGACTTTCCCCTTTGGGATCAGGACCAGCAGAAGAATTTTGTCCATATGATGTCCCTATCTAAGAACAAAATGCCTACTTCTGCCCAATGGGGCTCTTTGTACCAATCATAGCGTCCACTTATCCTAAGTCCTCAGTCTACTGCACCCCTCACCCCCTGCCCACAATGGCAAATTGGACTTCTTCCCCTATGTCATGGCAAGAAAATTGCCTTGCTAAACAACAACTTTGTTACAGTGCCCCTGACTTACGAGGGCTGGGTGTTTGAAGGGGTCAGGGACAGGGAGAGGAGAACACTGGGAGTCAGAAGAGAGAATAGCCTGGAGATTGAAAGATGACACTTAACATCTAGATAGGTTGGTATGAGAGTTAAAGCATGACAGGTTGGGGCTGAGTGATGAAGAGGTCTAATCATGGAAGTGAGGAGTAAGGAACATTCCATCTCCCCCTATTGGCCCTAAATGTCTTGATCTTTTAACTGAAACTGACCTCTCAAGTTATCAGTGTTCTCTTACTTGCCAAATCTAATTGCCTTTTCTCAATCCTGAGCCTCCTTGACCTTCCTACAATCTTTAATATACTAACAGCTAACATTTATATGATGCTTCCTATGTACCAGGCACCTTACCCTTCTCTCAAGGGGGAGAATAGCCCTTAGCTTACAAATGCCAGCTTAGCACTATCCCACCAAATCTGCTTATACAAAAGAGCCTTATGAATAATCAGTTAAGTCTTTTTTTTTTCTAATTCAAAACAGCAAAGAGAACTTGTGATATCTCATTTGATCCTCATGACAGCTCTGGGTGATAGGTGATATTATTATCCCCACTTTATGGGTGAGGAAAGGCATAGTTTAGTACAATGCATAGAGTGCCAAACCTGGAGTCCGGAAGACCTGAGTTCTAATCCAGCCTCAGATGCTTACTAGCTATGTGACCAATGGCAAATCACTTCAGTATCTTTACCAAGAAAACCCCAAGTAGGGTAATAAAGAGTCAGACATGACTAAAATGGCTGGACAACAACAACATGGATGAGGAAAGAGTCTTGTCTAGGACCACATGGCTAATGAGTGCCTGACTGAGATTTGAATTTAGGACTTTTTAACTCCAGGTCCCAAGCTCTGTCTGCTGCTTCCTCTGCATGCCTCATGAACCAAAGAAGGTTCAGAAAGGGAGAACAGAGAAGGATAGTGAATGGAGTATTGGTACAGATACATTTACTATGGGGGAAGAGAGAAGGTGGGTTAAGCCATAGCTGTATAACACAGATCTCCCATTCAGGCAACGCATTGTGTTGTAAAGAAAGACAGTCTGCCTACCCCAGTGGGAATGAATCCTGGAGACTGATATGAAGGCCATGGTGGTGGCAGCCTGGGGCTAGTGAGGGGAGGGGCAGGAAGCACCCCTCCCAACATGTTAGCACATCTGGTTGCCCCATGTCAATTCTGCCTCTGCTAAATATAAGGGTAAAAACAGATGGAAAGTAAAAGGGGAAGGATAGAAAATTACCTTCACAATTTTTTTTATAGCCACAATGTTCTCTAGACTTAACTCTTCACTCTCCTCAATCTTTTCCCACAATTTACGAGAAAGCTTTTCACCCTTGGATGCTCTTTCAGCTCTGTACTCTCTGTTTCTACAGCCGCTGTCTCTGATTAGCTGGTTCCTCCTAGAACCTCCATTATAAGAGAAGGCTCAGACCTGCCACGTCTTTATTCCTCTATTGATTCTCCCTGACTTTCCCTACAATGCCCACCAACCAAGCACCTTTATCTCTTCCACACCAGCCTCCTGAATCCACCTTTTCAGTTTCCTTTTTATGTGTTGTCTTCTTCCATTAGAATGTAAGCTCCCTGAGGACAAGAACTATCTCTTTCTGTTTGTATTCCCAGTCCTTAGCACAGCTGCCAGGCACATGCTAAGTACTTAATAAATGATTATTGACTTGACTACACTTCTCCCACCCCGGCCACCACCTTTTCTGGTCATACATTTCCTGGATGACATTTTTTTTTCCATTTTTTTGTGCACAACACATTGTTGGTGACTGGTTTCAGCCTATTTAAGTGTGCCATATGTCTCTCCATTGCCTTTTGGTTGTTGTTCTGTTGTCTAGTTGTGTCCAACTATTCATGACCCTGTGGACCATGGAATGTCAGTACTGTCCGTGGGCTTATCTTGGCATAGATACTGGGGTAGTTTGCCATTTCCTTCTCTGGTGGATTGAGGGAAACTGAGGCTAAATGACTTGCCCATAGCTAGTAAGTATCTAAGGCTGGATTTGAACTCCGGTCTTTCTGACTCCAACTAACTTAGCTTTGAATTATATATGGGAATTATGGTTATATCTGGGTTATATTTGGGTTGTATCTGGAAACTGTGATATCTTATAATTTATAGATGTATATACAACATAACCAGAAATTGGCGGGCTTTTGTTTCAGGAAACAAATTGTGATCCTGAAAAGTGTTATACAATTCCCCCTAATTCTGAGCTTGGTTCATCATTCATCTCTAGTGTTGATTATGCTTATATTGATGGATTAACTCAATCCAATTGTATATCCATCTATATTATGCATATTATTGTGTGGACAACAGACATTCTTTCACCACTTTTTGTTTTGTTCCCTTTTTTGGGTGCAGATCTGTGATTTTATTAATATTTGAAGCTTCTTTATAAAGAAACTCTGTCTACCAATACAGATCTGCAATAACTATCTAATTAAAAAGGCTTAGAAAATTACCTGGGGTCAGTGAATGATTACAGTGACTTGCCCAGGGCCACAACACATAGAGTTTGTGTCAAAGGTAGTACTTGAACCACATCTTCCTGATTCTGAAATAGCTCAATATACCATGTTGCCTTTTTTCCATTGGTTTCTCCTATGTGCATGTTTGCCCAAATTCTTTCTAATGATAGCTAATCCCATTAAGGAGACTCTGTAGTATCC
This sequence comes from Trichosurus vulpecula, assembly GCF_011100635.1. Lineage (NCBI taxonomy): Eukaryota > Metazoa > Chordata > Mammalia > Diprotodontia > Phalangeridae > Trichosurus > Trichosurus vulpecula. Next base: position 544,539,797 of record NC_050573.1, on the reverse strand, counting down.
CACGACTTGAAGCCATCCTCATAGTGCATCTACAAACAGGAGCATCTGGCAGACTACTCCCCTGCCCATAATATATAGAGAGAATCCTCCCATTTAGACTCTTTGACAAGTATATGCTCCGTGTTTTCTGCCTGGCTTGAAATTGGTAATTAGGAGATTATCATCAAATTATAATCAACAAATCTGCTATTTCTATGTAAGATATGTACACGTATATATATATAATGCATATTAATATGTGAATATATACGTAAAAATGTGGATTGTCTACATACATAGAGCAAACGAACTTTTCAGCTGAGAGCAATACAGTATCTCAACTCACACTAGGAGAAAGAGAATGATCTTACTGGGGGAATCCGCCCTCAATAGTCTCTAGAGAGGCAAGCCCGAGTTAGTCCAGGAACATAATGGGGCTGGCTTCTCATACATGTACATGGCTCTGAGGGTTCACAGCAGCCATTCAAAAGTTCTTGTCTTGCTTCTTTCTCAATCTCCCCTTCCCTCCATGTCCTTTTGAAAGTACTTCTGCAACTGACATAGGTCCCTTAAGCAGGTACATTGTGCCACTGATGGGAACAGATCCAGAGAGGCAGTAACTTAAAGCTAGAAGCATCTTTGAAGAGTAAGACCTCTGGCAGCAGAAAATAAAGCTGACTATGGAGTCAAAAAAAGAGCTACTCCCGGAAATTAAAAGTTGAGTTGTAGAGAGGAGTCGACGCTCAGTAAAGTGCCCAGCAGAGGTACTTCATGCAAGGGGAAACTTTGTGAGGATTCTATGAAGAAAGGACATTGGGGTCCTGAAGTGCCACAGTTGGGAGTTGCCTTGACTACATATGGTCCCTATATGGATGCTTCACTACCATTGCACACTGAAGTTTCTGGCCACTCTTCCCACATTTGCTGTGTATATTTGTGGGAGTTTGCCCTGGATATAGATTGAGGGGGATTATTTTGTAGCTACTAGTTCCTACTATACCATCTTAATAAATGCCTTTGCGAAGAACTAATTGTGTCTACTAGCTGATTGTTAAGGCAAAGCACACAAGTTGGGACTAATGAGCTGTAATTTTAGGGGTGGAAGATATCTATCTATGGGACTAGCTCTAGGTAGAGTTCATCCACTGGTACCCCTATAACAAAAGGTAATAGCAGGGACCTTCTTAAATAGATAACGAGTGAGCACAAGGACAAGTAGGTCGAAAGTGCTACAGCTATAAAAAGAATTCTTGAAAGACTTTGAACTGCTTTCCTGAGAAAGTTGAATAATGGCATTGAGTTTCCAGAATTGAGAAGTAGTTATAATGATAGTTAAAAGTGACTTGTGATCTTTCTCATAACTGATATATTGAACGTAGCTATTTTTATTATGTGCTACATTGTTAAAAAATTACATGGCCAGTAAACTTGCTGTTTATTTAAGCCTAGGAGATTAGGTGGTTTGACTTATCTATCATATCTATATGTCCAGAGAGAAATGAGCAAGCACTTAGAGGAAAATAAAGTTTTAAAAACTGAGATGGGGGCTCATAGTTAATTGTTTAATAAAAATAAATATTAATATTTTAGTAATTAATATGAAGCTATAAAAGCATACCTTTTGATTTCCTTAGATCACAATATCTCAAGTCACACTAGGAGAGAGAGAATGAGATCCCAGGATGAGAATAAATTAAGAAATATGAACTAGTAGCATATAGAGAAAAAGAAGGGATTACCCTACAGGGATGCTCAGTCTTAAATTTTAAAATTACTCCTCTATTATATTAAACCTCAAAAAAGTAAGAACCAAACTAAAAGGAAAAGAAAATCCTAAGTGTAAGCACCACATTTCAATCTCTTAAATTATTTTTCTCCTCTTTTCTATCTTTCCTTTCCCAGCTTCCTAAAGGAGCCACAACTAATTTTTGAGAAAGTCAGAGAAGCTGGCCGCCTGGGACAAGAAGGTAGCTATTGGCTCCAATCAGGAGGTCTAACTGCCTTTTATGGTCAGTCACCTTTTGTAAATTTCACATAGAAAATAGTGGTTTCTTATTTTCCAAAATTCTTGAGAGCTATTTCTATTTCAGTATCTTTTCTTTCCCTTCCCTTTTCAGTTGTAGCAGACTGTTCCCATGTGCAGGCTCAGTTGGGGATATAATTTGCAAGCTAAAATTGTGGTAATTCTATAGCATTATGCTGAGAACTTCCATAGCACTTTGTGTCTGTACTCAACATTTAAAAGTACCATATATAATTAACCCTCATAGGACCCCTGTAATATTGATATTGTTCTCAAGTTTCTGATAGGGTAATTGTAGTAAGATAGTATTTTCCTCTAATATGCCCCCCAAAATCCATATATTTTTCTTTAGGAAATAGTAAACCCTCATATTACAAGATCATCTATAAGAAATAATTGTATAAAGAAGTATCAATAGTCATAAATAATAAAGCTAGGAGGACTACCTAGTCAGGATCCCTAAGGCTCACTCTCAGCAATGACACTAAATCACTTAGCCTTCATGCACCTCAGCTCCCCCACTGGTAAATAGTCTTCCCTTCTTTTCTTTTCTTTTTTTTTTTTTTTACAACGTATTAGATTACATTAAATTGCCATGTATCTAGTATTGATTCAGACAGACCAGTGCAGCAGCATCTGTAACCCAGGCTTGCCATATCCCCAGAGTTGTTAGCATGGAAACTTGGAGGGCTAGGTATCTTTCTGAGTTCCCCAGGTTCCTGTGGTTATGTTCTTGACCTTCAATGGACTTTCAAGAAGAAGCAGTGAGGGAGGGTAAGGGGGGTTGTCCATACCAGGGGTAGTCTCGATCTCAGAGTCCAGACAGTGGCTAAAGGAGTGGCCACATTGGAGAATATGGGAAAGTGGGGGAAGGGAATGTTAGTTGGGAGCCCCAACCAGCACTGCATCCTGGACTGTCTGAGAAGGGAGTTAAATGGCTAGTAGCCATCCCTCAAGCTTTGAGTGGAGGTCTCTTGAGTGGAAGTTGTAGAGATGGAGGTGCAGAGCTGGGAAAGGTAGACACCAAAAGTTGCAAGTCTAGTGGGATAAGGTTGGTGATGTGTTAGTAAATGTTTAACAATGGGCTCTCCAAAAATAAATGTACCTATGACACACTTTTACCTTTAATCTGAATTATTAGCATTTTCTCCATCATTTTTTTAAGCCTAGACAATTAACAAAACAATAAATAAATCAAGCTCTAATTTGTAGCATTTGCTGATTTCTGACATGTAAATGCTCACACTGGAAATGTAACAATCAGCTCCCCAGTTGGAGCTTGTTTCAGCAGGCTCCCAGATAAGGCTGTGAGCGGCAGTGACTAAGAGCAAGCCAGACATGGGCAGGCCCTGGTCAGGTGACGCAATTCAGTCCAGTTAAGTGCACTTCCTTCCCCTCGTCTGTCCCTGGGAAGGTTTGATGAAGAGCTGTTTCCCCTTTTGCCAGTCAGTCTTTTTGTTTCTTCCCTTTCAGGTTCATTGGAGTAATCCTGGAGAGGGAGAAAAGGCAATTTTGTTCCTTCACCTCAGGAAAGTTATCCCATGCTTACATTCAGTTTCAATGCTGTTGAACCTGTTATTATAAAAACTTAATGGCAATTGACCTAAGCCATTTGCATATTAAATGCTTGGAAAGAGTTGGGGGTGGAGGGGAAGGAGGGAACCAAACCCTTAAAGGGACAGGAGACATTTTCCTCTCAACCCAAGCTGGGTACTAGCTGGAGACAATTGGAGAATTTATGGGATGTATTAGCAATATTTTAAAGATTATTCGAACTCTGAAGTGGTGGTTTTTTTTCATATGTAAGGAAGAGGATAAGCTAAGAAAAACCAGGGAGAAACAAGCAGCTTCTTTAGCCTTAGGGATATAAAATAGCCAGCAGCCAGTTCATCCATGCTTAGCTGCCTGGCTGATAGCCTGGCCTTTGGGAAGGTGGAGTCATTTGAGCACCTGGGAGTTTAGCAAGGCCAGGGCTGGCTAAATGCCCTTTTGGAGCTAGAAGCCTCCGATCCTGTGAGCTCTGGTAAAATCGAGGTTGATCTGATGCCTTTGTTTTAACATTAGAGGAATCCTGTAGTCACTCACCACTCATTTCTCCCAGTCATCATACAGGCAAATATGTTGTCTGGAATGATTGGGAAATGGAAGAACAATTGTGGTATGTAGTAATAATAGGAATAGTCAACAACTAAAAAACATTTTAAGGTTTGAAAAGCACTTCATACATTGAATGATTTTATCCTTACAACCACCCAGGGAGGAAGAGAAGATACTATTAATATCCTCATTTCACAGATGAGGAAACTGAGGCATACAGAGGTTAAGTGACTTGCCCTGGGGCACATGGCTAGTAAGTGTCTGAGGCAAGATTTGAACTCAGGAAGACCTTGGAGTTAGGATGATTCCAAGTCCAGCATATAATGGAATGTTGTTGTGTATAAGAAATGACAAATATGAAGAATACAAAGAAATACGGAGACACTTTCATGAAGTGTTGAAGAAAGCAGAATCACAGCAATGATGTTCATAGAAGGGGATCATCATTGAGATGACAGTCTTATGAGCAGGTATACTCTGCTTTGTTGATCCCCAAGTGGAATTCAGAGCATGCACTGATATTTTTCTAATCTGGTTACTTCATTAAGAAGAGGAACATTTTGATTGGCTGCTGAGCCAGAACTGAGAATTCTTACAAAAGGCACTAACCGTATGATTTGGTCCCTCCTTCCACCTTGGCTGCAGCTGAGGGAAGACATGCTATTAGCCTTTGGGTCAGAAGGTTCCCAGTACCTAGAACATTTTTTGTGTTGTTGAGTTATCTCAGTCATCGCTGACTCTTTGTGACCCCATTTGGGGTTTTCCTGCTAAGAATACTGGAGTGGTTTGCCATTTCCTTCTCTAGCACATTTTACAGATGAGGAAATTCAGACAAACGGGACTAAGTGACTTGCACAGGGTCACACAGGTAGTAAGTGTCTGAGGCTAGATTCAAACTCAGGAAGATAAGCCTTCCAGACTAGAGGCCCACCCAGCACTCATTGCACATAGTAGGTGCTTAATAAATGTTGGTTGACTGACTATTCTGGCCCACATGTAGCCATGAAAATGGGTCTCTGTTCTCTGCTTCTTTGTGTTTGTTCCTTTCTAACCTTAGACTAATGAGTATGGGACAAGATTACCACCTCATGAGTCTTGAAAGATTGGGAGAGAGAAGGTCTAAAAGGTAGAATCAATGAACAGGTAAATCCAGTGAATAATGTAATCTCCCTTGATCTGCTTAATCAGCATAGATACTGACTGAAGGCAGCCAAGAGGAAGTGACTCATTGACTCATCCATTGACAATGCCACATTTTAAAGTGAAATTGGTGGTGAATATTCATAGCAAGCACTTTAGGTTTGAGACTACTCTCCCCGAGACCCAAGGTAATATGGGGGAGAATATGACCCTAGGTCTTAGGGAGGGAATGTTTGTTCTTCTATTGGTGCTATATCTTCTTAATAACCCTTTGTAAAGGCTAATTGGGCAACTAGGTGACACAGTGGATAGAGAATTGGACCTGGAATCAGGAAGACTTATCTTCCTAAGTTCAAATCAGGCCTCAAACACTTTTTAGCTGTGTGACCCTGGGTAAATCACTTAACCCTGTTTGCCTCAGTTTCCTCATCTGTAAAATGAGCTGGAGAAGGAAATGGCAAACCCCTCCAGTATCTTGGCCAAGAAAATCCCAAATGGGGTGACAAAGAATCAGACATGGCTGAAAAACAAGTGAACAGCAACAACAACAAACTAATTGTCATTGTTACTAACTGGTTAAGTGATATTGGGGTGCTACTCATTGAAAGGTATCTGGGTATTGGTGATATAAGGGTGACACTAACTGTAACTATCAGTTAACACTGGGGAGAAGATCTGAATGGGGGCTTGATGGGATAGCATTAGTGAAAATCCCACTGGCCCTCAGGGGTAGCCCCGGATCCCTGGGGTGAGTGAGCTAGGCTTGCTCTAGGGGTCTTGACTAGTCAGTGAGAATGGGAGTTGTGATACCATGAGGTATCACGTAGCTCTCTTGCTCTCTTTCCTGCCAACACGTTTGCTATGTAACTGTAGGAAAAGCATCAGTTTAGGAAACACTAGACCTAAGCTATGTCTGCTTTTACAAATTGGAGAGGTAGCCTTCCAGTGAGATAAAGAGCTAGCTTCCTCATTGGTGCTGTTGGACTAGTCGCTACCCTCTTGCTTTCACAACTCAGCTGCCCTTACTTTCTGACTGAGCAACACAATGGGTTATGTTTGTAGTTCAAAATTCTGTTCTCATCCTAGATAACCACCAAGGGCTTATTTCCATGAACAATTTCATATAGTACCAAGTTTCCAGATTTCAGTGGAAAAGCTATGATTTGTGGCATATATTTACTCTTATCTCTTGTTTTTTTTTTGTGATCAGAGGGCAATATGGTGTTGGAATAGGATTTCATACTACTTGGATACTTATAAAATCAGGATCAGGATGGTGGAAACTATTTGTATGATATGAGGCTAGAGAAGTACAGCAGGATTTCCAAAGTACTCTTCACTCTGTTACTTGGGCTGTACCTGACTGAAATTCTGGTGGTTCACAGACAAAGGTCTATGATTGAATGCTCCACTTTTTATAAAGTAGTAAAGTTACCATCACTCTTCCTTATGCATTGATGATTGCACTTTTGTGTACCAGGTTTTCCTGAATGAGAGTGAGCACAATATTACTCTGGCTGTTATATTCTTTAGGTGACCTGTGAGATTATTATTGGGAATGAAACACTAGGTTTTGGAGTTTCATGAAACTATGGTTTCTGTCTCCTGACAATTTCCTTTGAGAATTTGCTACTTTGGTGTTCTACATTGGTGCTGTGTGGAAATTTGCATTGGGGAAGAAGCCTGCTGAATAATTTTAAGATGGCAGCCATTTAAATCTAAGCCAGGGGTTCTTAAGGTTGTGTGTGTGTGTGTGTGTGTGTGTGTGTGTGTTTCATGGACCCTTTTACCAGTCTGATGAAGCCTATTGGACTTCTCACAGAATGATATTTTTAAAGTATAAAATAAAATAAATTAGATTACAAAGGAAACTAATTATATTGACATAGTCATCAATGTTAAAAATATTCATGGATCTTAGGTAAAGAATGATTGAATTCTAAGTCATTAATTAGACCAAAGTGAAATTGGAGATTAACCATCATGCACTGGAAGGATTTAAGAGATTCCCTCTAGTCCTGCTATAATCCAGTCCAAGAGTCTCTAATTCGATTCTACGTATTTCTTTTAAGCCTCTAGCCCTAAACCATTTGTACTACTACCATCTAAATCCTTATTTTATTCACAAAATTTTGTTAATCTGATTACATGTTCATCTGTACGAAGGGCTGCATAATATGACTTGGGAAAGTCTAAAACCAGCCAGCTTGTTGGGGGTGGGAGGCTGGTGTGTATGCTCACCAGAAGGATGCTTGTTTGTATGCATCAGAGAGCCTTTGAATATAATACCAAGGGCTTTTGATGGACTGCAAAATCAGTGGATGTCAGCTATGTGAGGTTAGCAGCTCCCAAAGCTAATGGAATCTTTGAAGACGATAAGAGCTGTAGAGTTTCAGGAATAAGGGTATGATAGCTCCTCTATTGTGCCTTGGTCAGACCATATGCTGAGTACTGAGTTCTGTTCTGGATACCATAGTTTAGAAAGGACATTGACAAACTGAACAGCATTAATAGGAAAGTAATAAGGAGAGTGAAGGGCCCTGGGTCAGAGTCGTATGAGAATCCATTGGAGGAAGTAGGGATGATTATCCTGGAGAAGACTCACAGGGGACATGAAACTAGATTTTTGAAGGGTATTATATGGATGAGAGTGTTCTGTTTGGCCCCAGAAGTCAGAACCAGTAGCAGTGAATGGAAGTGGCAAAGAAACAGATTTGGGATTGAAATCAGGACAAAAGCAGCATTACATGGCAGATAGAGAGCTGGCCTTGGAGCCAGAAAGACCAGAACCACTGGCTGTGTGATCCTGGACAAGTCACTTAACTTGAAAGTTGTAGTGAAGATGCTGGCCTGAACTGTTAAAGGGAATTTTATCATCCTGGAGTTCCCAATGCCAGTGAAGTCACAGGTCAAGTTCCGATCTCTGTCCTGATCAGGAAAAATTTCCTACCAAGCAGATCTGTCCAAAAGTGGAATGGATAATATTTAAAGTGGATAGGTTGTCCCTCCTTGGAGATTTCCAGGCAGAAAACCAAGTGTCAGATAAGTGATTCTGTCACTTTAAAACAAGCTTTCTTCCCTTCTTCCCTCCTCTTCTCCCCACCTCCTCTGCCATGTTGCCTTATTAGAGATAGTTGGTTTTTGGCTGGCACCTAAGATAATCGGTTACCAATACAACTGCCAGAAGCCCATCTGTAATGTAGCCCTGGTCTGCAGATGAGAGAAAAAAGCTGCGCAGTGATACCCTGTGTGACCCTGAGCTGCAGCCCTGATTTCCCAGTAAACGAGTGACCCCAGACATTAAGGAATGTCACATGATCTATCCTAGCCCTGTATTTCACAGAGAACTGAGGAACTTGGGGTGAAGCTTGGTGCTGAAAGGGAAAGGAAAGGAGTTTGAAGCTCTGACTTGTATCCTTAGTCCCAGTGAGGGAAGATGAGGATCAACCAAAGGGCCACTAGGCACAGGGACAGAACCTCTTCCCTTCTTTGCAAATACGATGGGGTATAGGTGTGGAATATTGCTTGATATACTGTCAGGAATAGATAATGCATTGATTGGTTTTGCTAAAATTGCTTTTCTCTCCCCTCTTTTTATAAAACCGGATGAACAAGCATTTGTTGTTGTTGTTCAGTTCTTTAAGTCATGTCCAACTCTTTGTGACCCCATTTGGGGTTTTCTTGGCAAAGACATTGGAGTGGTTTGCCATTTCCTTTTCCAAAGCATTTATTAATCACTTACTATATACAAGGCACTTTGCTAAGCACTGGAAGCAAAAAGTGGATATACTCAAGGAGTTCATGGTCTAATGATTGAGATAACATGCAGGTTAAGTACCTACAAACAGGATATATGCAGGCTAAACTGGCAATAATCTCAGAAGGAAGGTGCTAGCATTAAGGAGGGGAGCAGGATAGGCTTCTTCCACAAGCAAGGATTTTAGATGATATTTGAAGGAAGCTGGGGAAGCCTGGAAGTAGAAAAAAGGAGGGAGAGAATTCAAGGCATGGGGGCCAATCAATGAAAATTTAGTCAGAAGTTGAAAGACAGAGCACAGTGTGCAAGGAAAAGCAAGGAGGCCAGTGTCATTAGCTTGTAGAGTACATGGAGGGGAGGAAAGTATAAAAAGACTGGAAAGGTAGGAAGATACTGGGTTATGAAAGACTTTAAAAACAAAACAGAGGACTTTATATTATATTTTAGAGATGATGGGGAACCAGTGGAGTTTAATGAATGGGGTGGATATGTATTATGTGGTCAGACTTATGCTGTGAGAAGATTGCTTTGATAGTTAAGGGAAGGAGAGGCATTAGAGTCCAGGAAACCAACCAGCAGACTATTGCAAAAGTCCAGGCATGAGGGCCCTCACTAGCATGGTGGCAGTGTCAGAGGAGAGAAAGATTAAGACCATTTTTATCTTAGTGTCTCAGCATTCATTCCCCGGCATGTTCACTCATGGTGGCAGCACCAGCTCACCTCCTTCTGAGGCTATCTCTGCTCCTGTGCTTGGGGCTTTAGTATAATAGCCACAATGGCCTTAGCTTTCTCCTGGGCTCCAGCATGCTTGCATCCATCTCCCATGCTTGCTTCTCCTCCACCAATGAAGCTCTATTCCTCCTCCTCCTTGTCCTTCTCCTCCTTCAGGAATGGAAAGGGTGAGGTTCGGGGGGAGAGGGAAGAGGGGGCTCAATAGACAGACATTGGTGAATACCTGTCTGTTTGTAGAGGTCTACCAACCTCTGATGATTTGTAGAAGCCAAGAGAAGAAACAGTATCCAGGAAGAGGGGGTAGCCAATATTGTCAAAAGCTGCAGGTAGGTCAGGCAAAATAGAGACTGAGGCAAAATAATTGGGTATAGCAGATAAGAGATTGCATGTAGAGAACAGTTTCAGCAGAGTGGTGGTGGGGGAAGCCAGATTGGAAAGGGTTGGGAAGTGAGTGGCATGGGGGAAAACAGGGCCAATGAATGTGGATGACCATTTCCAGGAGTTTGTTTATGAAAGAGAGAAGAGATATAGGATAATAGTTTGATAGCTTCAAGTAAAAAGTGATTTTTTTTAAGGATGAGGGAGATAGTTTGGCATGTCTGTATATAGGTGGATAGGTGGTAGGGAAGGAACCATTGGGGGATGGTGGAGGGGGTGGGGAAAGGGAGGGAGGGAGAGGGAGAGGGAGAGAGAGTGAGAGAGCGGGAGAGTGAGAGAGAGGAAGCGAGAGTGAGAGAGAGAGAGAGAGAGAAAGGAAGAGAGAGAGAGAGATTGAGCATGAGAGTAGGAGACTGAACCAAAGAAGGCTAGAATTAGGGGTGGGGTGAAGAAAAGGGTTTTGAGTAGGGGAGAAGAGAGAGATCCTGATGAATGGCTTCCACAGTAAAACAATTCTACTACCTTGGGCAACCAAGCCTTTGGTGTCCCTGTAGAACATGTTATGATGAAATTGTATGTGTAGTAGCTAGGATCCTAGTCCATTACTGAAACCAGAATTGTTTCCACATATAACATAACTTTTGTTAGGTAGATACCATCTTGCCCAAGTGACGTGCTTACATACCTGTGTCTAGCTGTTCAATGTTCCCAAGGGATCTGTTTGTCAAGGGTCTTTTACCAGTACTTATGAGGCAAACATAAATAATAGCCATCCATCCTCATTCAACAAAACAGGCTTTGTTCAAGATAGGGGGTGGGGTGAAGAAGGGTAGCATATAGATGACAAAGGTATAGTCCCTGCCCTCAAGAAGCTTAAATAATGAGTCAAATAACTGCTGTCATGCCAGTCACCTCGCTGCTCATGTCATTATGCAAATCTCTGGCTTAATGGTTTCATCTGGAATCCAGGTATAACTAATTTTGAGACTTTCATTAGAGCTCTCAAGGCAATTCTCTATTCCTAGATTAAAGACTCTGTTTTGACCATTACTACACATTGAGCAGACAACTTAATTGAGCTGTTTATGCTGGTACCTTGATCTGTTCCCTGAGAATTTTATAACTAATTCCGAATGTCTCTGTGAGTTAAGCGGCCCTTTCTAAATGTGCATTGCCTTGCATATATCTGCACTAAATTTCATTTGTCTTCCTGTTGCCCAATTATCGAGCTTTGCTAGATCCCTCTAGAGTGCCTTACAACTTTCTCTAGCTTCTAATGTCTTAGACAATCTTGTACCATCAGCATATCTTCCTTATCCAAAGGCTTCTAATAAATATATAGTACTGAAAAAAGGTCATATATCATTAAGAGCAGCTTTAGTATATGGTAGCTTAAAAATTAGGTTGTTTTGAATGAATACCTTGTTGCAATGTCTCTGAACAATTTACTACTGCCATTCTGAGGCTTGAACATAGTCACTCAATGATCCTTCCCTTACTATTGGTGGGAACTGTCTGTTATTATTATTACTTCATATATCATTTTTATAATCCTATAATAGAGAGGTGCTGTGCTTAAGTGGATAGGCTACCGGACTTGAAGCTGAGAAGAACCAGTTTCTAAATCACATTTACCAGCTGTGTGACCACAGTTATGTCACAACCTCTCTGAGCCTCAGATAGTTCTCTAAGGCTGTAATTTAAAGAGAGATTGTGATCTGCATTGATTGAAGGAGTTTACACAGAATTCCCATACTGAGGAAATCATAGGTGCTTGACATGTTGACATAAACCTGTAATAACAAAACTCTGCAAATTCCACTCATGGGGTACATCATATGATAGATGAGTCAACAGAGAAAACCTGGAGAGGTGAGCAATGCTGATAAGTGGAGCTGTTGTTGTGGTTCATCCTTTGTTCTAGAAAAGGACCAAAGACCTCAGGAGCATGATGTCTTGACTTGCAAATGAATTGGATTTAAGTGAGGCTGAATTATGCAGAGTCATCAGCCTCACTCTATCTTCCTGAGTCATCAGTCCAGTGGCAGCTAGACAAGGGCTGACTACTATGCTTAAGAACCATCTTAACTTTGTAGACAAGCTAAAACAAATAAGAGTCCCTCAAATCAGAAATAGAAACATAATGGATTGTCAAAGAGGAGTTGTGCTCCTTGAAACAGGAAGTTGTCAGTCTGCTTTCTAGTCTTACTGGGAATAGTCAGAAACAGTTTTCAAGCAGTAGTGGCATTTTGTCACCCAGACACTTGGCCACAGATACAAATGACCTTTAGAGGGAAATTAAACCTAGATAATAGCCTAGAAGAAAATGTGAAAAACTCAAGTCTCACTTAAAGGATAGATACCAACTGTTGTATCTTGCTAGTGAATCTAGTTCAGGCAAACCAACCAGGACAGAGGAACAAGACAAAATTCAAGCTGAAACTTCTAAAGTATTGGGGCCATCAGTCTCCAGTGAGGCAGCTTCGAAGTCTGTACAACAACTTGAAGCCTAAGGGGGAATCTTTTTTTAGGAGGAATCTTTGAAGCCCATAAAAGAAAAGGTTTGTTGAATCCAGTTAAGCAAAGGGGAAAGGGTTCCAAAGGACCAGTCATTATTATTTTCAGGGAAGGTGAAGGAGGTTACCGCAAGGTTCCCATAAGAATACCTGAAAGTCATGGCAAAAATTTAGGGAAACCAGAGAAAAAAGCTTTCTGCAAATTGATATAGTAGATTAATAAACGTTTATTAAGGACCTACTATGTGCCTGGCATTGTGTTAATAGCTGAAGATAAAAAACAAAACAAAACAAAAAGCAAAAGACAGTTCCTGATCTCAAGGAGCCCGTAATATAAAAATCTAAAAAGAAACTGAGAAGTTTGCTTATCATGAGGTCACGACGAAGTCCAGATGTGTGCAGCCAGGCAGGAAATAATGACTGGTTGCTCTGGGTGCCCTCCTTAAATGGAGGAATCTCTAAAACAATTGGAGCCTATGCTGATCCTGCTATGGATAGGTCCTATGGTTTCCTCAGTCTTCTTCAGTTCTCAGAATTCTTATCATCCTTCAAGACTTAGCTCAGGTGGCAACTGGTCTATGAAGCACTCCCTGTACTTGGTCATTCTACTGGCAAATAAAGTCACTGGGAGGTGCAAAATAATACTATGAGTGACCACTTAGCTCTTGTGAATCCCCGGTGGTTGGTATTCTCTCCATTCTCAGATTTCTATTTCCATATCTGTATACATGTTGTATCCCATTTGGAAGTAAGGCCCTTGAGTGAATGGACTTTAATTTTTCATCTTTGTAAAATGATAGTGCCAAGCACATCACCTTAGACATTGTAAGTGATTAGTCAACGTCCGTGGTATTGAATTAAATTGAATGGGTCCAATTGAGGGAAAAGGTTTAAAATTTGTCTTTGGGCCCTCCTAACTACCTTATCACTTATGCCTGATGACCCAAAGTATAGGACAAAAACTACTAGGTATGCCATTAAATGTCATATTGACTTCGTTGTAAGTTTTTCTTGATTACAATACAAAACTCTGTTCATATCTATATGCCACCTTCATACTTTTTTGTCTGTGGAGCTTGCAATATTACTCACACTACATGGTGGTGGTATGAGCTTAATAAACTCAAGAGAATGTTATAATAGACCAGGTCTGACTCAGACTGGTCTCCTGGTAGTTTAGGTCTGAAATAAGACACTCATAATTCATCTAAGAAAAGCAGATTTACTTGACCCTTGGAGAGGAAGGATGTTCAGAGTAAGGAAGGTATGCTCATTCAGAATAAAGCATTAAGTTAGTTGAGCATAGCTACCCATTCTTGTTCAAGCTGCTGATCTGAAGCCTCAATAGGGGCTCCAGCCCCTCATCTCCTGGCTGTTTTATAAACATATATTTCTGTAAAATTTACATTCACTTGGCATGGGGAAGGAGGCTATGAAACATCTATTGGTCTGGGGATATGAGTAGAATTTTCCATCTTTGTCAGAATTATAACATCCTGAAGCAATGTCCTAGGAACTTGGTGGGAGGAGTCAGGAGCGATAAAGGGTTTAAAAGGGAAAAGAAAGAAGTACTTTGATTGTTTACCTTTGTAACATATGTCCAACATTCCCCGTTCTCTCCTCTGATGCTGCCAATGTCCTGGTCCAGGCCTCTATCACATCATACCTGGACTCCTTGCCTCAAGTCTCTCCCACTCATCTGTCCTCTACTCAACTGTCAAATTGATCTGCCTAAAACACAAGTCTGACCATTCAATCAACTCCAGTGGCCCCCTATCATCTCTAGGATCAAATCAAAATTTTTGTGTTTTGGCATTCAAAGCCCCTTCATAACCCAATCCCCTCCTACCTTCCCAGTCTTGAACCTTCTTAATCTCCACCTTTCAGTCTGTGATCCAGTGACAACAGCCTCTTTTCTGTTCTTTGAACAAGGATGACTTTGGGCATTTTCACTGACTATCTTCCATGCTTGGATTTCTCCCTCCCTCCTTATCATAGACTTCTACCCTAGAGGCAGTGATGCAGTGCATGGAGCATGGGCCCTGGCATCAGGAAGATAGGAGTTCAAATGTAGCCCCAGAATCTTACTAGCTGTGTGACCTTGGGCAAGTCATTTAACCTCTGTCTGTCTCAATTTCCTCATGTTTAAAATGGGAATAGTGATAACCTACCTCCCAGGGTTGTTGTGGGGATCAAATGAGGTGTTCGATGTGCTGTAGGCATTTAATAAATGTTTCCTTCCTTCCTGGCCTCCCCAGCTAAAATCCCACCTTCTATAAGAAGCTTTTCTGAATCCCCCTTAATGCTAATGCCTTCCTTCTCTTGATCATCTCCAACTGATCCTGTATAAACGTCTTGTTTATATGTAGTTATTTGCATATTTTCTCCTTCAGTAGACTGTGAGCTCTTTCAGAGCAGGGACTGTTTTTTGCCTTTTTTGTATCTCCAGCATTTAGCACAGTGTCTGTTACACAGCAGGTGCTTAATAAATGCTTGTAGACTGACTCATTCAACATTTACCATACACTCACTATATGCATCTTACTTTGCTAAGCACAGTGGAAGATGTAATAATAAAGCGAATACCCTGCCATTGAGTGATTTATAGCCAAAATTCTAATCTCTTCCCATCCGCAGCATTATTACCTCACAGTTATTAAACAAATAAGGCTGGATAGAACAAGACGAGTCCAAGCTTCTTTAGCTGAAAGTAAATAATTTACTTGTCATGTATTTTTGTATTCATCTGTTATAGACACCCCAGAAAAAATATTTGAAAAATCATTGATTTGTTTATAGAGATCATAACATTTTCCCTCCCTCTTCAAAAATAAACAAAAACCAGAACTGTATCACACTTTTTATAGTAGCAAAATGTCTGGCTGTCCATTAATTAGGGAAGAGTTGAGGTATAGGAATGTAATGGAATATCATTTACTCCATAAGAAATTACTAACAGGATGAATTCAGAGAAGCATGGGGATAAACATATGAACAGATGTGAATTGAGAACTGGGAAAAATATACACATGATGTAATGATGTATATAAAACACTACTAAAATACAGATGAACTTGGATTAATTGCAATGACCAACCTTGGCTCTGGAGAACACAGAAGGAAACTTGAACAAAAAGGAGTGGGGCATTATAGGATATTTTACTAGAACATAGGTTTTAAAATGAAGCTTCAGAGATGAAAGAAAATATCTGAATGATTTCCTGTCTCATTGGTATATTTATGACATGGTTTACACACGGATAAGCTGCTTAGCCTTGGTTCTCCTGAAGTGTTCAGTCAGAAGTTAGAGCTGGAAGCTTTGGAACAAATGACAATACTAGCACCTTTAATTAAATATTTTCCCTCCTCCATGCCACCTTTCTGTTCTTGCCTTCCTGGATGACTCACACCAGAACAATATTCTTTCTGTCCATTCACTCTCCCATTCAGTCAAAGAGTGGCACAATTTAAGAGTTAGGAAGGACTTTAAAAGTTATGAAGTTCAAAACCCTTCCTACATCCTACAACATCCCTGAGAAGTGGTCATCTGACCTTTTGCTGAAGACTTCTTGCTTTTTTCCCCAATTAACTTAGATTTTATTTTTTCCTTAATAGTATTTTATTTTTTCAAATTACACGTAAAGATAGTTTTCAACATTCATTTTTTAAAAATTTTGAGTTCCAAATTTTTCTCCCATCCTCCTTCCCTCTCTCCCATTCCCTCTCCCCAGGATGGCAAGCAGTCTGACATATGTTATCTGTGTACAATCATGTAAAACTTATTCTCACATTAGTCATGTTGTGAAAGAAGAATCAGAACAAAAGGGGAAAAGCATGAGAAAGAAAAAACAAGAAAAAAATGACAATAGTATGCTTCTAACTGCATTCAGACTCCACAGTTATTTCTCTGGACGTGGTTAGCATTTTCCACCACAAGTCTTTTGGAATTATCTTGGATTGCTGAGAAGAGCTAAGCCTATCATAGTTAATTATCGCACAATGTTGCTGTTGCTCTGTACAACGGTTTTGCTCGATTCATTCAGCATCGGTTTTAAGTCTTTCCATGTTTTTCTGAAAACTTCCTGCTCATCATTTCTTAAAGTGCAATAGTGTTCCATTACATTCATACACCACAACTTGTTCAGCCAGTCCCCAATTCTTTGCCACCACAAAAAGAGCTGCTATAAATATTTTTGTATATGTGGGTCCTTTTCTCGTTTTTGTGATCTCCTTTGAGATACAGACCTAGTAGTGGTATTGCTGGATCAAAGGGTATGAACAGTTTTATAGCCCTTTGCACATAGTTCCAAATTGTTCTCCAGAATGGTTGGAGCAGTTCACAACTCCACCAACAATGCATAAGTCTTCCAATTTTCCAACATCTTCTCTGACATTTAACATTTTCCTTTTCTGTCATATTAGCCCATCTGGTAGGTGTGAAGTGGTACCTCAGAGTTTTATTAATTTATATTTCTCTCATCAATAGTGATTTAGAGCATTTTTTTCACGTGATTATAGATAGCTTTAGTTTCTTCACCTGAAAACTGCCTGTTCATATCCTTTGACCATTTATCAATTGGGGATTGAAGACTTCTTATGAAAGGAAATCTACTACTTCCCAATATAGCCCATGGCATTTTTTTGGGTAGCTATAATTGTTGGGAAATTTTTGCTTCCATCAAGCCTAACTCTATCTTTCCATAACTTCCACCCACTGCTACTGGGTCTTCCCTTGGGGGCTAAGCAGAAAATGTCTAATCCCTAAGTTTTCACTTTTCCAGACAAAACTTCTCCAGTTCTTCAATTAATTCTTACATGGCAATGGTCATGCTATTCTAGATATTAGTTTCCCAATGTCTTTCCTAAAATGTGATGCTCAGCATTGAATATTATACACCAGATATGACCTGATCAGAGCATTATATAGCAGCATTATCAACCACCTTTTTCACTTTCTATTTGTTTTCACTACATTCCGGTAGTGATCAGGCTATGATTTCTACTTTGGAGACCACTGTCTAATGAACAGAGTTGATTTCAGAGTCAAGAAAGCCTGAGATTAAGCCCTGCCTTTGACAAATAACAGCTGAAGAGAGTGAGATGAAGTTAAGTTCAGGCACCCTAGTCACCCAGTGTAAATGGCTCTTTGGAGGAGTTTGGTCGAGAAAGGGAGGAGAGATATAGGACAGTAGCTAGCAGGGAGGATAGGATTTTATGAGTTTTTTTTTTAAGTAGAGGGGAGACTAGGGAGTGTTTGCAGGCAGCAAGGAAGGATGTTGTAGATGGGCATTGATTGAAGATTGGGGTGGGGGATGATAGTTGGAACAATACTCTGGAGAAGACAGGAAAGAATGGGATCAAAGGTCTAAGAAGAAGGGTTATCCCTTCATCAGAAACTAAAGGAAAAGAGGAGAGAGTAAAAAATGATGTCAAGGTGTTTGTTTCAACAATCTGGCTAGCAGCTGTTGTGGGGGTGAAAGCCCAACAACAAGAATGCTACCAGCACGCAGCAAAAGCACAGGTTCTTTTGATCTGCTTTAATAAGGAAAGCAAGGTTAAAGGGGTTGACAAGGTTACTTTAATTCAGCATACAAATATCATTCACTTAGTTCAGGGGAAAAGACCAGCACACTGGACTTCAGAGCAAAATACAAACAAATTACAAACATCAACAGACAGACCCAATACAATTCATAGTTACCAACATCTAGGTTCAGCCCGGGAGCTCGTAACAAGGGCTGGTCCAGAGTCACGTGTGCCACCATGGCTGTGGGCATAAGAACTCCAAAGAAGAGAAGGCCAACCCCTGTTTTTATATGTTTTTCAGGGTCAGGGGTGAGTCACACATGCGACTCACCCACGTGACCTAGAATCGTCACAAAGAGGTGACTTAAACCCACGTGGTCTAAAAGCCTCTGCTCTCCCAGATATGTAAACTGGGCCCTCCCTGGAGTTAGCCCCACCTTGGGCCCCACCTTAGTTGCCAATCCACACCCACGTAGGTTTTACACCTAATAGGGGTTTGGGCCTGAGGCTTAGCACTTAGTAAGACTCAATGAAATGCACTGAATTACTCAAAGCAAACAAAAGCCAAACTCTTCAAGGGCACTTGTTGATCTAAGTGCTAAGGAGCCCATTTTGCTTACCAACACAGTGTTAGAAGATGATGAAAGGAGAGAAGATAGAGCTCACAGCAAGCAACTTCAATTTTCTCAGTAAAGGTCTCAGCAAAGTTCTTCGGCTGAGATGGTGGGTAATGAGGGTGCAATGGAACACTTGAGAAGAGGTGAAGTTTGTAGTAGTTATTGCTGCGAATAATAAGGAGAATCAATTATGATACCAAAAGGAGATTAAAGAAAAAGGAAAAAGACACATATGTATAACAGCTCTTTTTGTGGTGGCAAATAATCGGAAACTGAGGAGATGCCCATAAATTGGGGAATGACTGAACAAGTTAAAATAAACGAATGTAATGGAATACCATTACGCTATAAGAAATGATGAAAGGGACAGTTTTAGAAAAATGTGAGAAGACATATGAACTGATGCAAAGTGAAGGGAGAAGAATGATATACACAGAAATAGCCATATTGTAAGGATAACCAACTGTGATAGACCAATTAACCCTGATCAGTACAGTGATCCAAATTCCAACCTTACTCTCATCAGATTTGACTTAAGGAGGGAATAGCACACACACTCAACTGAGTACCTTACCCTACAGGAAAGTAGGGGGAAGGGGATAAAGGGGAGATGATAGAAGGGGGTGGGGGGCAGATTGGGGGAAAGGGTAGTTAAAAGCAAGATCAAAATTCAAGATCTCCTTGACCTGGGAACTCTGGAATTTGGCTACAATATTCCTAGGAGTTTTCCTTTTGGGATCTTTTTCAAGAAGCAATCGATGGATTCTTTCAATTTCTATTTTACCCTCTGGTTCTAGAATATCAGGGCAGTTTTCTTTGATAATTTCTTGAAAGATGTTGTGTAGGCTCTTGATCATGGCTTTCAGGTAGTCCAAAAAATTTTAAATTATCTCTCCTGGATCTATTCTCCAGGGCAGTGGCTTTTCCAATGAGATATTTCACACTGTCTTCTTCTTTTTTTTTTTTTGTATAAAATGTGCATATACATTTTATTTCCACGTAAATAGTTTGTGTAAAGAACAAAGCTATTTTTTTAAAATGCAATTTATTTATTTAACATATTTGGTTTTCAGCATTGATTATCACAACATTTTGAATTACAAATTTTCTCCCCATTTCTACCCTCCCCCCCACTCCAAGATGGCTTATATTCTGGTTGCCCTGTTCCCCAGTCAGCCCTTCCCTCTATCACCCCCCTCCCCTCTCATCCCCTTTTCCCTTCCTTTCTTGTAGGGCAAGATAAATTTCTACACCCCATTGCCTGTGTATCTTATTTTTTAGTTGCATATAAAAACTTTTTTTGTTTTTGAACATCTGATTTTAAAACTTTGAGTTCCAAATTCTCTTCCCTCTTCCCTTCCCACCCACCCTCCCTAAGAAGTTGAGCAATTCAACCTAGGCCACACATGTGTTATTATGTATAACCCTTCCACAATACTCATGTTGTGAAAGGCTAACTACATTTTGCTCCTTCCCAACCCATCCCGCTTTATTGAATTTTCTCCCTTGACCCTGTCCCCTTTCCAAAGTGTTTGTTTTGATTACCTCCACCCCCATCTGCCCTCCCCTCCATCATCCCCCTGCCTTTTATTTTTTTTTTTATCTTCCTCCCTCTTCTTTCCTGTGGGGTAAGATACCCAACTGAGTATGTATGGTATTCCCCCTCAGGCCACATCTGATGAGAGCAAGGTTCACTCATTCCCCCCTCACCTGCCCTCTCCCCTCCTCCCATAGAACTGCTTCCTCTTGCCACCTTTATGCGAGATCATCCACCCCATTCTATCTCTCCCTATCTCCCTCTCTCAGTATGTTACTCTCTCATCCCTTAATTTCATTTTATTTCTTTTAGATGTCTTCCCTTCATCTTCAACTCACCCTGTGTCTGCTTTCTCTCTTTTACATATATATATATATATAAACACATATATATATATATACATACACATACATACATATACACATAGATATATACATACATACACATTCACTTATATATATAAACATATATATATATATATATATATGCATATTCCCTTCAACTACCCTAATACTGAGGTCTCATGAATCATACTCATCATCTTTCCATGTAGGAATGTAAACAAAACAGTTCAACTTTAGTAAGTCCCTTGCAATTTCCGTTTCTTGATTACCTTTTCATGCTTCTCTTGATTCTTGTGTTTGAAAGTCAAATTTTCTATTCAGTTCTGGTCTTTTCACTGAGAAAGCTTGAAAGTCCTCTATTTTATTGAAACTCCATATTTTGCCTTGGAACATGATACTCAGTTTTGCTGGGTAGGTGATTCTAGGTTTTAATCCTAGCTCCATTGACCTCCAGAATATCGCATTCCAAGCCCTTCAATCTCTTAATGTAGAAGCTGCCAGATCTTGGGTTATTCTGATTGGGTTTCCACAATACTCAAATTGTTTCTTTCTGGCTGCTTGCAGTATTTTCTCCTTGATCTGGGAGCTCTGGAATTTGGCGACAATATTCCTAGGAGATTTCTTTTTGGGATCTATTTGAGGAGGCGATCGATGGATTCTTTCAATTTCTATTTTGCCCTGCGGCTCTAGAATATCATGGCAGTTCTCCTTGATAATTTCCTGAAAGATGGTATCTAGGCTCTTTTTTTGATCATGGCTTTCAGGTAGTCCAATAATTTTTAAATTATCTCTCCTGGATCTATTTTCCAGGTCAGTGGTTTTTCCAAGGAGATATTTCACATTGTCTTCCATTTTTTCATTCCTCTGGTTCTGTTTTATAATATCCTGATTTCTCATAAAGTCACTAGCTACCACTTGCTCCAATCTAATTTTTAAAGTAGTATTTTCTTCAGTGGTCTTTTGGACCTCCTTTTCCATTTGGCTAATTCTGCCTTTCAAGGCATTCTTCTCCTCATTGGCTTTTTGGAGCTCTTTTGCCATTTGAGTTAGTCTGTTTTTTAAGGTGTTGTTTTCTTCAGTGTATTTTTCAGTATTATTTTGGGTCTCCTTTAGCAAGTCATTGACTTGTTTTTCATGGTTTTCTCGCATCCTTCTCATTTCTCTTCCCAATTTTTCCTCTACTTCTCTAACTTGCTTTTCCAAATCCTTTTTGAGTTCTTCTATGGCCTGGGGCCAGTTCATGTTTTTCTTGGAGGCTTTGGTTGTAGGCTCTATGACTTTGTTGTCTTCTTTAGGCTGTATGTTTTGGTCTTCTTTGTCACCAAAGAAAGAATCCAAAGTCTGAGACTGAATCTGGGCGCGTTTTCGCTGCCTGGCCATATTCCCAACCAACTAACTTGACCCTTGAGTTTTTCAGTGGGGTATGACTGCTTGTAGACTTACGAGTTCTATGTTCTATGTTTGGGGGGGAGGTGCCAGCTCTGTCAGAGCCGCACTCCTCCTTCCCCAACGACCCCCAGTCCAGACTGGGCTTAGATCTTTAGCAGGCTGTTGCACTCCTGCTCTGATCCGCCACTTAATTCCTCCCACCAGGTGGGCCTGGAGCCGGAAGTAACAACAGCTGTAGCTGCCCCACCTCCGCTGCCCCCGGGGCTGGAAGCCGAACCGCGAACTCCTTCCACTCTCGCAGCTTTTCCCACTAACCTTCTCCGCAGTCTTTGGTGTTTGTGGGTCGAGGGGTCTGGTAACTGCCGCAGCTCACATATTCAGGGCGCTAGGGCCCCCTCCGCCCGGCTTCTGGTCTGGATCGTCCACGCCGCTCAGGCTGGGCTCTGCTCCACTCCGTTCCCAGCTCCCAGCTCCCAGCTCCGTGTGGAATAGACCTCACCCAGAGACCATCCAGGGTGTCCTGGGCTGGAGCCCTGCTTCCCTCTGCTGTTCTGTGGGTTCTGCCATTCTAGAATTGGTTCAGAGCCATTTTTATAGGTTTTTGGAGGGACTCGGGTACGGAGCTCACTCTAGTCCGTGCTTACCAGCCGCCATCTTGGCTCCGCCCTTTCACACTGTCTTCTACTTTTTCATTCTTTTGGTTCTGTTTTATAATTTCTTGATTTCTCATAAAGTCATTGGCTTCCATTTGCTCCATTCTAATTTTTAAGGAATTATTTTCATCAGTGAGCTTTTGGACCTCCTTTTCCATTTGGCCAATTCTGCTTTTATGGCATTCTTCTCCTCATTGGCTTTCTGGACCTTATTTGCCATTTGAGTTAGTCTATTTTTAAGGTGTTATTTTCTTCAGTGTTTTTTGGGGTCTCCTTTAACAAGTTATTGACTCATTTTTCATGATTTTCTTGCATCACTCTCATTTGTCTTCCCAATTTTTCCTGTGCTTCTCTTACTTGATTTTCCAAATCCTTTTTGAGCTCTTCCATGACCCAAGACCAATTCACATTTTTTTTGGAGGCTTTTGATGTAGGATCTTTGACTTTGTTGTCTTCTTCTGGCTGTATGTTTTGATCTTTTTTGTCACCAAAGTAAGATTATATAGTCTGAGGTTTTATGCTCTGCTCATTTTCCCAGCCAATTACTTGGCTTTTTAGCTCTTTGCCAAGGTAGAATTCTGCTTCCAGAGTGGAGAGTGCTGTGTCTCAAGCTTTAGGGGTTTTGCACTGCTTTTTTCAGGGCTACTTCTAGGTACCTGTAAATTTTCAGTTCTTCTGAGGTGGTATGATCCAATAAGAAGTGTTTACTTCTCTCCTGGCCTGTCTGTGCTCTGGTCTGTGAGTGATCTCAAGTACTCTTTTCTGCTGTGTAACTACCAGGAGGACTCCCTCTTTATAGTCACCACCAGTGCTCCTCCTCACCCTAGGACCACCAATCAGGACTGTGACCATAATCCAAGCAAGGCAAAGCAAGAGAATCCTGCCTCAGCACCAGCAAAGAGATCCCTGCAGTCCTGCTCTGATCAGTCCCTTGATTACCCCCACTGTCTGTGGGCCTGGAGCTCTGGAAGCAGCATGCTGCTGCTGCTGCTGTTGCTGCCATCATCCTGGGGCTGGGATCACACTGCGCCCTTCTGTCATCCAGGTCCAACAAAGTTTTCCCACTGACCTGCTAAGTTG
This sequence comes from Trichosurus vulpecula, assembly GCF_011100635.1. Taxonomy (NCBI): domain Eukaryota; kingdom Metazoa; phylum Chordata; class Mammalia; order Diprotodontia; family Phalangeridae; genus Trichosurus; species Trichosurus vulpecula. The sequence goes on along the minus strand of NC_050573.1, from coordinate 544,516,029 downwards.
TCTTTGGTGTTTGTGGGCTGGAAACTGCCACAATTTGGTGATTCAGGGCCCTGAGGCCTGCTCTGCCCGGTCTGCTCCTGCCTGGTCTGTCCTGGCACATCCCATGCTGGGCTGCACTCCTTCTCAGAGACCATCCAGACTGTCTTGGGCTGGAGACTTGTTTCACTCTGTCATTTCATTGGTTCTGTAGCTCTAGAATTTGTTTAGAGTCATTTTTTACAGGTGTTTGGAGAGATTTGGGGGAGAGCTCAAGAAAGTCCCTGTTTTCAGTCTGCCATCTTGGCTCTGCTCCTGTCATATTTCTTGATATTCATTATACATCTGAAGTCACAAAAAATCATATTTCTTGATACCTATTATATGAAGTCACACAAAACATTTTGCCTTAGTCACTCCCCCCTCCTCCAAAAAAAGGGGGTAGCTAGGTGGCACAGTAGATAGAGTGTGGGGCCTGGAGTCAGGAAGACCTGAGTTCATATCTGGCCTGTGTTACCCCAGGCAGGTCCCTTAAACCCATTTGCCTCAGTTTCCTCATCTGTAAAGTAACCTGGAGAAGGAAATGGCAAACCACTCCACTATCTCTGCCAGGTGAGAAAAATATCTCTACCAGTGTATGTTGGTACATGGTCTGCATCATATAGTCTTAGAGAATTGCCTAGCATGCTAAGAGCTCAAATGATCAAGAGTCTCAGAGGTAGGACTTGAACTCTGGTTCCAAGGTCAACTCTATCTATTATGTGACATTGTTTTTCAGATAGTCAATTATGGAGGATTAAATGGGGTCAGAGTTTACTAACCACTGGGGAAGGAGTCCAGGCAAAGTAATAGTGGATGAGAAAAGCTCTGCCGACAAAGGCAGTTAAGTATAATGTTCTCCATCTAATGTCCCTTAGAGCCTTCCATGACAGTTCTCAACACCTGCTCTAGTACTCCCTAGGCCTGCTATTTCTGCTATTCTGGGCCTAGAGGGGCAGGAGCAGGGTGGAACCAATGATAAAACTAAACCAGGAGTGAAAAATCTACCAACTAATTTTGATCCTGACATCTATTCCATGTGGCCTTAGGCAAGCTTCACCTACAGGCTTTAAATGAGTCATTTAGTCATTGTCTCTATGTCAGTTAACACCTAAGTTAAAGGAGGATAAAATATTTTACCTAGAGCCCCTGTAGGCAATGTGTGGCCTAGTTAGTGAATATTTGTCAAATAGCTTGAGAGGGAATAGAAATTCCTAACATACTTTGGCATATCTTTGGTTCAGGACCACAGATTTAGAAGTAGAGGAGACCTTGGAGAAGCTATCTAATCCAATCTCCTAAATTGACAGATGAGAAAACTGAGGTTCAGTGATTTGTTCAAGGTCACACAAGTAGTAGGTTGAAGAGTTGGGATTTGGACCTAGGTCTTCTGATACCATATTCTGAGAGCATGTTCCTTCTGTCATACTAACCTGAGATTGAACAATGGGAAAAGAGGTACTCAGCCCATAAAATAGTTTGGCCAACTTGTAGGTTGTCAAGATCTTTTCACCTATGACTTGGAGTCTTTGGTGAATACACTATTGTCATCTGTCAAAAAAAATCAATTCAATTCAGATTGATTCAATTCAATTCAATTTAACAAATATTCATTGGAGGAAGGAAACAAGCATTCATTGAGCACTTGATGTATCTCTAAACCCTGGGGATACAAACAAAAACAAAAAGATAGCTCCTACCCTTTTACAATCTAATGGAGGAGACAAAACACATAAGGGAACTGAAAGGTGGAAGGAGAGGAGTGGAGGTAGGAGAAAGTCAGAAACTGGGCCTGGAGGGGAATGAAGGCAGGACTTCTGGGGCCTCCCTACAAAATGGAGGTCCAGGAGGAATTTAATAATGGGAAGATGGAGGTGGGCCTTGTGGAGGAATGGTGAGTGGGTACTTGGGGTGGTAAATTGTTCCAGGGTAAGGAGGCCCAAGGGCTGAGGGAAGTTCTAGCCAGCAGTAGAAGGGGCATAGTTTTGGAGTCCAGAGAAATTCAGGAACAGGACCAGGAAGGAGATAAAATTGAGTGCACTGTGCCAAGAATGAAAAGCAAAGTCCAGATATGAAAGACAGTTCAAAGGAAGAATCAGCAAGACTTAGTGACTGAATGAATATAAAAGCTATAGAGGAGGGGCTGGCCAAAGTTGATTCTACTATTTCAAGTCTAGAAGACTTAGAGATTGCTGTTTCTGTTGAGGGTTGGGATACAAAGTACAGGCACCCTAAGACTGGAGTTCCCAGACAGGGTGGTTGAGGGGGGTACCCTTCAAGGACCTGAGTACTGGAGAGGTTCGGGGCCATCTGAAATGAATTTGTGGACTCAAGCATTCTTTAAGTCAAGGTGGCAAAGATTTATTATGCTTTTCAGTGGGCAAGAGTTCTTAGGAAACCTGCAACCTTACAGGGGTGCAGTTAATGTTTATATAGCATATTTTGGGGTGAAACATGCCAAAGATGTTAATTAGTTGTTTTGGGGTGGGATTAGGGAGTAGTTAAGGGGTGGTCAGGTCTTAAAGGAATATACACTTTTTGTATCTACTGCACAGGTGTCTTACCCAGAGTTCACTGGGAAATAGCCCAAGGTGGGGCTACATGGAGTTGTGGTTTTAGGTCTGACATGTCACTAAGTCAACTAATGGTCAGGGCTGCCTGGAAATATCCAGGCTGCTTCCATCAATGTTGTATTAGACAAGATAAATGTAAGGGAGTATACATATGTCTGGGTCTAGCATGCACATGATAGGCCAATGAGTGGTAAATATCTCTATGACCCAGTACATGGCCAGTTCAGCATGTATACAACTGGTCAAGCTAATAAATTCTACAGGTGCCACTGACTGCTGTATCAGGAGGAGAGATAAGCATTTTGCCAGGGCGTGCTGTCCTGTTACGCTAGAGAGAAACTGCTAGGGATAGTGTTTTGAGACTAGGGAGAGATGTGATTTTGGAACTTGGGTCCAAGCATAGGCACCCAAGCAGAGGCTAAGGAGAAATGTGATGTTAGAATTAGGGTCCACGCACAAGCACCCAAGCACTCCATCATTTCCATCAATTACAGTAGGGAAGTAGTGAGGGGCAGAGGTCAGTTTTGGTTGGAAGATAATGAGATCAATTTTGTACATTTTTTTATTGGAAGTGATGGCAGGATATAGAAGGGAAATTTTTTTTATAGACAATTAGAAATACAGAGTTAGAGCTTGGATGAGAGGCTAGAGATAGAAGTACAGATTGGGTAATCACCATCTAGAAACAGTTGAAGCTGTGAAAAGGGAGTGGGGGAGGAAAAGAGAGAGAGACAGAAATACAGAGACACAGTGACAGAGGGAGAGAATAAGAGCAGGAGGTGGAAGCCTGATCCTTTGGGAATACCTACGCATAGGAGCAGAAAGAGGATGAGGACCAATAAAAAAGAAGGAGGAGTAGTTGGAAAAGTCATTCTTTATTTCCAGCAGTCTTAATATGTTATTAATATGTTAATTATATTATAACAAAAAATTTTTGTTATGTTAATATATTGATATACCCTGGCTTCTTAAACTTTTTCCCCTCTCCACCCTTTTTCCCATTTGGGCAGCATTATTTTTGGTGTTGAATGTCCTGAAGGCATTTGCAGTGAAAAGCGTACATGTTCTGTGATCAGAACCAAGGCTGCAGTGACGATGCAGCATGGGCAAGGGCTGCCAGAAACACCTCAGATTCATTGATTTGGAATTAAATTTTGGTCGTTGTATGTTCAGAAACCTTTTACTGTAGTCAAATTTTTCGAGACCCTTCGACCCACAGTTTAAGAAGTGCTGATATATTCAACAATCTCTTGAATGCTCTTAATCACTCTATGAGGACTTTCTTCAGGAACAGAATGTGAGTTGGAGGGAAGATGTCCTTGGGATGGGGGCAAGTCCTCTATAACCTGGTCCCACATCACCTTTCTAACCATATCTATCTAGCATGAACCCTTTTCTTTAAAGACAGGATAATCGCATTGTTTCCCTAACACTTTATTCTTTGTAGCTCTGTATTTGGTTTATGTTATTCCTCCGACTTGGCATGACACCTCCCTTTTCCTCTCCACCTGACCAAATAATAACCATATTTCAAGGTCCAGGTCAGATTCTAGTTCTTCTATGCAGCCTTCCCAGATTTTTCCAACCCATAGTTAATCCTCCTATTTATTATCTCTATCACTAATTTAGGTACTGCCTAAATGTACTGCCATGTATTGATACCTAACTGCATCATGGATAATAGATGATAAGTTTTCAGAATATTAAAGCTGAAAGGAACTTTATATCCAATCTAATCCTTTCATTATACAAATGAGGAAACTGAAGCTCAGAGAGGTTGTCAACATCCCAAAGTCATACAGGCATATCTTGTCTTCCACCTCTTTTAGAAGGCAGCATGGTAGGAAGCAATGGTCTTTAGGTTGGGGGCCAAGTCTCTGTGTAGGTATATAGTCATGGTCTGACCCTTAGGGATGTGTATGCAACTAATTAGAGAGTAGGAATAATGGGTTCACCCTCATACTCCCTCTGATAGGCAATCATGAAGCTTGTCTTCAACACAACTACACCTAACCTCATCCTCAACACTCCCCCATTCCTTTCTCTCTCTCTGTCTTTCTCTGTCTCTGTCTGTCTCTCTCTCTCCTGTACAAATTCTATCTTCTTTTTTGTACCTGGAGTCTGGGCCTTAGGGCAATAATTACTTAACTCACTACCCAGAATACTCAGAGCATGGATGCCATTGGTAAAATCTTCCTTCCCCCAAGTGTTCAGTCCCCTGCCCCCATATCATCTTGGGGTACAGCAAGTACCCTCCAGTGGGCAATATCAGGCCGTGTAAGAAACAAGTGCTTTACCAAGAACTCCACGTGCCCATTAGTGAACTCAGGAAAAGATTTTTTTATTTAACGTTCTTTCCAATGAGTGACCCATAAGTAGGCACATTCTTGTTTTACAAAAACATGACTTTTATCTTTCTGTCCCAGATGCAAATGGCTCCCCTGGTTCCCCATTGGTTGAGTACTGCAGAGTTTACAGCCTATCTGGAGTGCCTAAACCACCCATGTGAGTCTCCACCCCTGATTACATCTCCCATCCCATATTTCAGTGCCCCCCCCATTTTCTTTTTACCTTATTTGGTCCAAATTCCCTATAGCTTATTATAAGCAGACATGTTGGACCACAAAACCAGTTTCAATCAGTTTTAACAGGGCTAGTCCCGGTCTGAAGTGAGGCCTCTCTATTGTGGTGGTGGTGGGGACAGGGAGGGTAGGAATTTTCAACTGTCTAACTGCCACGTAAGCTCTCATACCCTATTGAGCCATATGCAGGAGCAACATCCCAATGGTGATTTTCCACAGTTACATCTCCCACTGCATTTACAATCAGTTTATTTCCTGAAGTAACTAATAAGTGAGAGACTTTCTGACTTGTATGATTCCTTAGGTTTCATAAATCATGTATTACATGATTTCTGTGGAAACAAAAGTTCAATCATTTCTTACAGCTCCCACTCTGGCAGTGATGGGTGATTAAGAACCTTTCCTTGCCTCTTTTCATTTTGGGTGGGACACAGTACAACATATGAAGGAATTGTTTGCAATATGAATCGCAGATATTATTACACAATCCTCTTCCCTAAATCTACCCCTCATTCAAAGTCCTGTTACTACAGACTGGGTTCCATTTATCCTTCTAGTCCCCCAGGTTAGCAGCCCTAGTGTCTTGACTCCTTACTCTCTCACACTCCAGATCTAATCAGTTGCCTAATCTTATCATTTCGACTCCAATAGTATATCTAATGCCAATTTCCCTCTCTACTCACATCTTTATTTAGGTCCTCCTTTTTTCTTACTGGTATTATTGAGGTTGCCTCCAAATTGGTTTCCCTGCCTCCAGCCTTTTCCCTCTCCCATCTGTCGTTCACACAGTTACCAAAGTAATTATTTTTAAAGCTCATTTCTAACCATGTTGCTCTCTTACTCAGTAAACTACAATAGCTCTCTAGTGATTCTAATATCAAATATTATTTTGTCAATCTTATCCTTTTTAAATTTCCTTTTTTTTTATTAATGTTGCCTCTTTCGCTTTCTTTCTTTTTGGGAGTTCATTGGGATTCAAGTGGAGCTACTTGACTATGCCTTTAAACCCAAATCACTCTGGCTCTTTCTGATTGGCCAACATTAGGTCTCAGCCCAAGCCTCATTGTTGGGTTTTGATGGATCAGAGTGAATGTAAATAGCAATTGTTTCTGTTCTGGCCAGAAACTCTGAGGGTCTTCCTCTCCCAGACTGATTCCTTTTGTGAAGGCAAACTAGGCCATTTTTTGCCTCAATTATTACCTAACCTTTGATCACTGAATGGGTGTTGTCTCAGACCAAATAAGACCTTACAAGGCCAAGGTCCTCCATTGCATCAGGGACTTGGCCAGTCATCCTGACCTATGTCTTGCCTCTGGAGTCCAATGACTCTCTGGAGGAGAGAATAAGGCTGATGACTTTGCACAGCCCTGCCTCACTTAAATCCAATTCACCTGCAAGTCAAGATATCATCCTCATGATGTCATTGGTCCTCTTCAAGGAGGAAGGATGAACAACAAACAGCAACAATTTCCTGAGCGCAGAGAAGCAGACAATACTGAGACAGATGTTTGCATCTTTGGTGCTACTTCATGAATTTCAGTATTCAGGGGCTCTATGATTGGTGGTTGTCCCTAGAAAGTATGTAGATAACAGCTACTCTGGGAATAGGAGATGGCTACTGCCAGAAGAACACTGTTGATGAAAGGACTGAGACAGCCCAAGCCATGTTCTGACTTGCCAGGAAAAATCCTGACAATTTCTCAGATGATGCAGGTTAGAGGTAAAAATGATTTATCCGTTTAACAGTTCTAGAAGTCTTCTGGGAGTCTTGCCTATTGGGAATATATAATTAAAGTGAAGAGTTAATGTTATATGTTTTAAATATTTATCAATGTAAGCTTATGAACCTTTTGTATATTAAACATTTTATTGTGGTGGAGTAAATAAATAGCTGTCTTATACCTGATAGCTAGTATTTTTTTTACATTAATAACTTTCTAGTAGGCATCCTCTTAATCCCTTTTTCCAGGAGACGCTAAACATGCAATATCCTTATGTTTTATTTAAGAGATTATCTCTGGTCATAAACAATGGGGAAACATTATGACCAAGAGAGACTGAGAAAAGCCTAGTGGCCTTTCTTTGGAGTTAGGCTCCTCCACTTGGAGTTACTTAAATCTAGAGTCCCATGTTGGAGAGTAGTGCCCATTGGACTTCAGGTAACACTTACATTAATCCTCTAACTGGCAGGCCATCCTCCCTTTTCTGAATTCCAGTTTTACTTATATTCAGTATTATACAGATTACCACTTAATTGTTCTTTAATTATTTCATTTTTGAGTCAGCCTGGCATAGACGTGTAAGCACTGGTATTAAAGTTAAGAGAGATCAACACCACAAGCTGTGACCTCAGTTTCCTTATCTGTAAAATGAAGATGATAAGTGTGGTGCTTGTTAGGAGGATAAAATGAGAATAATTATGGTGGTACTTCACGAGAATGTTTCAAGGATCAGAGAAGGTGCCTTCCCCTCTGTTCTGTGTGTAACCTTATTTACATGTCTTCTCCAACTAGAATGTAAGCTCCTTAAGGACAGAGACTGTTTTTGCCTTTCTTTGTAAACCCAGCACTCAGCACACAGATGCTAATAATACGTGCTTGTTGACTGATTAAGGGATGCAAAGCACTTTGTAAACCATAAGGGTTGTAAAAGTGTTAGCTGTTATTATTAATTGTCATGTTAATAATGATAATAAATGTTTGAATTGCTTCCCAGCTAGTCTGTGAACAGCTTGAGGGCAGGGTCACTATCTGAGGCTTTTGCATCTTTTATGGCACTGGGAACATAGTAGGTTACTGCTTGAAATCCATGTTCCCTTCCAGCTCTATCTAGTAGTATGAGATTCTGAAAGTGCTTAATATACTTGTCAATGGATTGATGAAAAATAAACAAACAAAAAAGAAAAAAAAAACACAAGGGCACACAATCAGGTCTCGATACTCTGATTTCTTATTGTACTGTCATCTGTGATTCCTGAAGAGTGTTCTGGCAGGTGTACATTTTTATATTCCTATACTAAGCAACATTTAATGACACCATACATCTCTACAATCGGGTAATATATTAGACAAAGCATAATTCTGTTGACTGGCTACAATTATCTGTATTTATAGATGAGTTGCATTCCTTTCACCATGAATTTTCCCTGTGAAAGACAAATCCCCATATTATCCTTCCTTTGCTTATGAATACTCTGTGTATGTATGATTCATGAGGGGATGAAGGCAAATGGGGGATCCCTTTACTAAGTACTCTATTGCCACATGGAATGGGGGTGGGTAGAGAAGTTAACAAGGAAGAGGACCCTCTATAGTTTTTGCTTAGGTCTCCCGATTTATTTGGTTTGACAATGTATCACATAACCTCCTGCTTTCTGACCACTGACTCTTCTGCTCCTTCCTGTAGCTCAGTTTGGGGTGCTGAAGTCCAGAATCCTGTCTTGGGTAGAGACTATTAGAGGCAGCTTTTGTCCATTTCACATTTCTTGCAATTTATAAAATAATTAGGAATTCACTTTTATCAGGAGGTAGAGTATCTCCCTCCTAGTGAGGCTGAAATGTACTATATTCATATCCTTGTATCACAGGAATTGATTTTCTTAAGCTCAGAGAGAAAGATCTCTGCTCCTAGGGATGGATTATCTGAATGTAGCTTATGAACTTCATTCAGAGTTTCACCAGAAACCACAACAATATTGGTGGGGAGGGGGGGGGAGGGATGTAAGGGGTTTGCTTCCAAACAGCTGAAATCTATCGGCTGTTAGAAGCATTACAAGTGCCAGCCTGCCATCCAAATCTGGCGCTGAACACAATAGGTTGGCTGCTACCATTGGCACTAGGTGTTTTTTGCATCTGTTGCCAAAAGGGCCTGAGTTTCAACATGTCAGAAGATTGGTAAAAGTCTGAGAGCAAAACTTTGCAGGCATACCTTAGGATAGGCTAAAGGGAGACACACGAGAGTCTACCAGTTCAGGCAGTAAGGAAAAATATCGTCAGCATGTGATACTCCTTCCCCCTCAATTTAATTCAACAGATATTTATTAAGTATTTGCTCAGTACAGCTATGCTAGGCATTATTGATATAAAGACAACTAAGGCAAGGAGTCATCCCTGAAGGAACTTGCAGTCTAGCAGAGGAGATGACTTGTGTTAGTCAGTCAACAAGCATTTATTAAATACTAAATTCCAGGCACTGTGCTAAGCCCTGGGAATACAAATAGAAGTAGAAAGACTGTGTCATCTCAAGAATTACATTCTAATGGGGTCAGACAACCTGTAAAAGGAAGCTGAAAGGGTACTTGTCAAGTGGATGTGGTAAAGTCTGAGCCTGGTGAGAAATGAAGAAATGGCAGGCTGGCTTGGGTGTTCTTAAATGGAAGTTCTGGAAATAGCCACCCAATTTGAGGGAGGGGCCATAAGGGGTGGAGGATACCTCTCAGATGTGAATTCTAGGGCTGAAGTGATCTTCCAGGATGAAGAGTTTTCTAGGACATGGTAGAGAAGTCTGGGGTATAGCTTGGTAAGAAATGAGGATTTGTGAAGAAATAAGCAGAATTTGAAAAGATTTTGCAAACAAAATCAATACATTTAAAATAAAAAGGGAAATGTTACCTAGGGAAAAAAAATCTTTGCAACAAATTTCTCTAGTAAAGATCTGATATCTATGGTATCTAAGGAACTTATTCAAATGTATAAGAATAACAGCCACCCCCCAATAGATAAATGGTTAAAGAATGTGAATAGGCAGTTCTCAAAGGAAGAAATTTTAACAGCTGTATGAAAAAAAATGCTCCAAATCACTAATAAGTAGAGAAATGAAAATTAAAAAACCCTCAGATTCCATTTTAAACTTATCAGCTTGGCAAAGATGGGAAAAAGGAAAATAATAATTGTAGGAGGGATTTGGGGAAGACAAGAACACTGGTATTCTGTTGGTAGAGCTGGAAATGGTCCAGTCATTCTGGAAGCCATTTGGAACCATGCCCCCAAAGTCACTGATCTGTGCGTACCCTTTCATCTCTCAGTAATATCATTACTAATCCTATTGCCCAGACAGATCAAAGAAAGAGAGAAATATTCGTATTTACAAAAAGATTTATAGCAATCTTTTTTTGTGATGGCAAAGATCTAGAAACTAAGAGGGTGCCCCTTAATTGAGAAATAGCTGAACAAATTGGGAATATAGGAATGTAATGGAGTGTTATTGCACTGTAAGAAATGATGGAGAGGATGGCTTCAGAGAAACCTGAGAAGACTTGTATCATCTGATGTAGAGTAAAGTGAGCAGAACCAGGAGAAATTTTTTTGCAATAATTATAACATTGTAAAGAAAAACAAGAGAAATAGGATCTTTGAACCTTGCAATGACCAGCCATGATGCCAAAGGACTGATGATAAAGCATGCTATCCACTTCCTGACAGAGGGGTGATAGACTCAAGGGGAGGAATGAAATGTACATTTTTAGACATGACAAAGTGTGCAAATTTGTTTTGCTTGACACATTGCTTATTTGTTACAAGGATCATATTTTTATTTTGTGATGGGGATACTTAGAGAGGAAAGAAAAGCTAGCAATAGGGTCAGCAAAAGAAAAAAGAAGAAAAGAAAGAGACGGAAATCACTGAAGCGTTTTAAAAAGTACACAGAGGAGAACTGAAGGAAGGTCAGAAGAAAACAAATAGGAAAGCTTTGAAAGTAATTGATTTATTATATACTTTAAAAAAGCAAATTGGACATAAAGGAATTCACATTTTCATAGGTAATTCCCTTTTTCTGTTCTTTGTATGATAAAATGTTCCTTTTTGGTGTTAATTAAATGCAGAATAAAAAATTAAGTTAAAAGTAAGCAGAATTCAGTTAAATTCAACATATATTTGTTAAACTTCTTCCTATATGTCTGACCCTGTACTAACTATAGAACACAAAAACTAAAATAATTCTTACCCATGAAGAATTCGTGTTCAACTGTGGGGCATTTAATAAGGACCACAAGAGAGGTCAGAGTAATTTATATACTTAAATTTATATAGTGTTTTAAAGTTCAAGGCATCTAGGTGGCATAGTGGATTGAGCATTGGACTTCAAACCAGGAAGACAGAAGTTCAGATCCTTCCTCAACTATTTACTAGCTGTGTGATCTTGGGCAAGTCACTCTCTTAGCTTTAGTTTCTTCATCTATAAAATGAGGATAAGAGTAGCAACAAACTTCATACAGTTGTGAGGATCAAATGAGATAACATATAGCTAACATATATAAAACATTTTGCAAACCTTTAAGTGCTATATAAATGCTATCTTTATTATTATTATTTACAAAAGGGTTTCCTTAGAGCAGCCTTGGCATGTAGACGGTACAAATATTACTAATTCAGAGATGAGTCAGATGGGTTAGGTGACGTGCCCATGGTCACACAGCTAATAAGTGGGAGCTTTGGGGCCTAAATTTGGGTTCACTACTCTGCTACAATGTGACTGCCTACAAGAAGATACATGAGATCCATATCTGAAACCAGAGGAGAATTGTGCTTTTCCAGAGGAGGTAAGACATTTCCTGTATTCATTCAAAAGCCACGGTGGAGGATTCAGTGAGTTTCTCTGTATAGTTTGTGGATAACAAATCAATAATGAGAAAGGGAAGAGAGGTTCTAGGCCTGGATAAAAGACACCCAATATTCAAATGCATCTGTGATCTCATCAATTTGAGAGCCCCCTTCAACAATGCATATCCATACCTGCCCATCCTTTGTTGATATAATCAATGTCCTTCCAAAAGCTCTCCACCAGGTGTCTGCCCAACATGCAGGAGGTCTTTGCTTTCTCTTGATATCATAGGTGGACTAGTGGATCACTCTGGCCATTCAACTGTCTTTCCTCTCTTATCCACATGGCTAATCAATCAATCGATCCCATCTCTATTTGTCATCCTTTATTTCTGTTCTTCTTTAGAGCACCTTGTTGGTTGGACCTGCTCATATCCATCATATGCCTTTCCGCTGTGTATGTGATGCTCATCTTATTCCTTTGGAGCTAGTGATGTTCCAGATCTTTCCACTGTACAGGAATACTGGTTAAACCTTCATACTGAAAACGTAGTCATTACGACTTTCTTTTCACCTCTAGCCATAACTCATTGTCCATCTGTAGTGTCTGTTCCAGATATACATACTGTTGAACAAGCTCCATAGGGTACCCATTCAGATACATATTGAAATCAGGGCAACAAGCACTTTTCATCCATTTGGTCTTCCCTGTGTGGATAAATAGGCCAAACTCCTTTGAATGATTACATACCTCCTCTAGGAAATTCTGCAAAGCCTTGGCACTTGATACAATTAAGACAATGTCATCCACAAACACGACCATCTAGTGGACCTTACCACCCCCAGGAAATCCCACCTCAACCTGGATTTCCTCTGTGTTTAGTGGACATAGAGGAAAAAAAAAGACATGAGTGAGAGAAGTGAGAAGTTTGCTACAGCAGCAAGCCATCTTGAACCTTGAGGGAGAGAGTCAAAACACTGCTACCACATCAACCACCATCTCCCTTCAGATCCTGATGGAGCTGGCCCAGGACTTCTAACCCTAGGACCTTGGAAACTGCAGGGTTCTTGGTTTCTGAAGTGAGGCTAGAAGCAGGGAACCAGCCTTGCTTCCAGCCAGTCATTGCAACCATCATTCTGGGAAGCCACCTCTATGGAGATGTGACCTGCCAACTGTGGGTTGTTCCAGCCCTCAACTCCTTAGCTACCACAGCTGCTAGAGACCCAGAAAAAAAAAAGGTTTTTAGCCACCAAAGTTCTTGGCATTGTCAAATGATCCAGAATCAGAAAGAGATTTTATTTTGTCAAGTGGAAATGACACTAAAGAAGATATATTGCTATCTGCTTTGCAGCTGTGCTCTTAGCACCAAGAGTCTTTTCCATCTGACTTGATTTTGAAACCTCCTCTCTGTTGTTTCTCTCATTAGAATGTAAGTTCCTCATTTCCTACATGATAAATGGTCAAAGGATATGAATAGGAAGTTTTCGGAGGAAGAAATAAAATCTATTAAGAGTTATATAAAAATGCTCTAAATCACTAATAATTACAGAAATTAAAGTTAAAACAACTCTGAGGTACCTCCTTATACCTATCAGATTGGCTAACATGACAGAAAAGGAAAATTACAAATGCTGGAGGGGATGTGGGAAAATAGATACACTAATGCATTATTGGTGGAATTGTAAACCAGTTCAAACATTTTGGAGAACAATTTGGAACCATGTACACTCAAAGGGATATAAAACTGTGCATACCTTAAAGAAAAAGGAAAAAAAACTCATTTGTCTGAAAATATTTATAGCACATCTTATTGTGGTGGCAAAGAATTAGAAACTGAGGGGAGGCCCATCAATTGAGGAATGGCTGAAGAAGTTATGGTATGTGACTGCAATAGAATACTATTGTGCTATAAGGAATTATGAAGGGGATGGTTTCAGAAAAACCAGAGAATATTTATATGAACTGATGCAGAACCAGAAGAACAATTTAAACAGTAACGGCAATATTTTAAAGAGAATCAACTGTAAAAGACTTAGCAACTCTGATCAATACAATGATCCACCACAGTTCCAAAGGACTCATGATACAAAATGCTATCCATCTCCAGACAGAAAACTGATGGACTCAGAATACAAATTAGAGCATGTTTTTTTTCCTATTCTTTATTTTTCTTGCCTTTTTTGGAACCTGGCTAATGAGGAAATATGTTTTACATGACTGTATATGTATAATGAGTATCATATTTCTTGCTTTCTCAGTGGATTGGAGAGGGGTGAAGAACAGAGAGAATGTGGAAGTGAACATAAAAATGAAAATAAAATATAAAAAATGTGAGATGCTTAAGAGTAGGGACTGTGTACATTTTCTATATGTATCTCCAGTGCTTAGCACAGTGCTTTGCACATTGTTATGGTTTTCAGTGTTGTTTGGCATTTTGTGAGCCCTTTTGGGGTTTTCTTGGCAAAGATACGGGAGTGATTTGCCACTTCCTTCTCCAGATCATTTTATAGATGAAGAAACTGAGGCAAACAGGGTTAAATGACTTGCCCGGAGTCACACAGCTGGTAAGTGTCTGAGCCCAGATTTGAACTGAGGTCTGCCTGATTGCAGGCCCCTCATTGCACCACCAGCTGCCTTATTTGCCCATAGTAAGTGCTTAATAAATGATTTTTCATTCATTCATTCATTCATGAAGAAAAAAGATGTAAACTTCCTCAAAATCTTTCAAATCCCTTCCTTCCATTCTATTTCTACCATCTCCAATACAGCTCAAGCCTTCTTTATTTCTCACTTAAACTGTGTAGACTGGCCCCAGTCAGATCACATCTGGAATATTTTGTTAAGGTTAAAGGCATGGATCATAGATTTAAGAGTTGTAGAAAACCTTAGCAGATATCTAATCCAAACCTTACAGTTGAGGAAACTGAGGCCCAGAGAGAGAAATGACTTGCCTAAAGTTACACATATAGCAAATTGCAAAACTGAGATTTGATCCCAGATCCGCTGATTGTAGGGCCACTGCTCTTCTCATTGCACCATAACTCCTTAAAGAAGAACATTGATAAAGGAATCTCCAGAATAGTGAGGAAACTGGAGATCATGCTGCATGAGGATAGGTTGAAGTAACCTGGAGTGTTTATTCAAGAAAAAAGTGGAAAGAAGGGGAGATATGATACTTGTATTCAAATATTTAAAGGGCTATTATATACAAGAGAGATTAGACTTGTTCTTGTCTCCAAAGGGAACAAGTAGGAGTAAGTAATGGAATGCTTTATAGAAAGACAGATTTTAAATTTATCTATGGCAACTCTGGGTTGACTAGATGGCTCAGTGGATAGAGTACCTGGACGTGGAGTCAGGAAGACTCATCTTCCTGAGTTCACATCTGGCCTCAGACACTTAGTAAATGTGTGACCCTGGGCACTTAACCCCATTTACTTCAGTTTCCTCACCTGTAAAATGAGCTGGAGAAGGAAATGGCAAACCACTGCAGTATCTTTGCCAAGAAAACCCCAAATGGGGTCACAAAGAGTTGGACACAACTGAAAATGACTGAAAAACAACAAATGACAACCCTTCCTAACAATTAGAACTATCCCAAAGCAGACTGGACTTCCTTACAAGGTAATGAGTTCCTCCTTCCCGGACGTCTTCCAGAAAGCTGGATGACCATTTGTAGGGAATCATAGCAATTCCTGTCAGGTATGGGTTAGACTAGATAAATTCAGAAGTCTATGAGAACTTTGAGATTCTTTAATTCTATTGAAATAATCTTTTTATTACTTTTTTTGATTACTTTCCCTATGTTAGGTTCAACTCCATTGCAATCCATCACAAAAACTTACCCCAGAGTAAGCCTCCTAATATCCATATTAAATAACGTCATTCCATTGTTCATAGTAAACCTTCAGTGGCTCTCCAAATCAACTCCCTACTCCCTAGCCTGGCACTAACAGTCTTTCATCATTTGTCTCTAACAAACTCCTCCAATAATTTCCTTAAAATATTCAATGCTTTGGTAAAATAGTATTACTTACCTTCTATTTCCTATGCTTCTTCACTTATTTATCTCATTATCTAGGTATGACCCATCTTTCCAGCCCATTTTCTCCATATGTGGCAACCTGTTTGTCTTTCAAGTCCGAGCTCACAACCCGTCTCCTTCATGAAGCCTTCCCTGAACCCCTACTTGAAAGTGATATCTTTGTCCATCTGAACTCTTGTGTAGATTTATTGGTATCTCTTCTGTGAATTCTTTATAGACATAGTCATTTGTGTCTATGTCTTATGTTCCCCTACTTGATTATAAGCTCCTGGAGGGCAGGGACTATATCTTATGTATCTTTATATTGCCCTCATTTCCCAGAACAGTACTTTGTAAGAATTCTGTTTAAAAAATGTTTGGTGAAAATGCTAGTTTTTTTGGTCTCCCACAAACTCCTCTTTCTTTTGCATGAAGAAGACTCTCCATCTCTTGGCTCTGGGCATTTCCTCATGAATGCTTTCCCTCCTCTGCTCTGACTACTGACCTCCCTGGCTTCCTTTTAGTCCCAACTAAAATCTCACCTTCTATAGGAAATCTTTCCCAATCCATTTTTATTCCAGTATTTCCCCTCTCCTAATTATCTTGTAATTATCCTATATAGAAATTGATTTTCATATACTTGTTTGTAGGTTGTCTCTAGGGCAGGGACCATAATTTGTCTCTTTTTGTATTCCCAGCACTTAGCAGAGTGCTTTGCACATACTAGGTACTTAATAAATGTTTATTGATTTATTTATTGAGTGATTTCAAGTTTTATTAGAAGCCTATAGAAATTCAGGTGGGTAAAGAATGGAAAGAAAACCAAAGTAGGACCAGGATCTCTACCAGATCCACAACCACTTTGGGCTTAGAGAAATTTAGGAGCTAATTTTGGATCTTTTTCTTTGGGGGGGGCACTCAAAGAGTAAAATTTAAAAGTCTACAAGCCTACCAGCAAGTTAAAGAGATGATTTTAAGTCCTTCATTATATCTTTGAAGGAGAAAATGTACGTAAAGTGCTCTAGAAAACCCAAAACACTATATAATGTTAGCTATAATTATTAATATCATAATTTTCTCTTAAAATACCCCCTTTTGACTCAGAGACTGCTTTCTTTTTGGGTAACCTCTGTGTTTTATGATATATTGACTTGCACAGCTTATTAGATTCTGATACAGAAAATCAAGGAAATGGAAGTTAGCCCTCTATGGTGGTATACTTGCCATGGAGAAGGAAATGGCAAACCACTATAGTATCTTTTCCAAGAAAACCCCAAAAGGGGTCACAAAGAGTGAGACACAACTAAGCAACAATCTTTTTTTTTAATAAATAAAAAAGCCTGTATTAAGTGCTTGCCATGTGCCAACCATTGAGGATATGAATAGAAAAGCAGGATGGTCCCTGGCTTCAAGTTCACACTCTAACTGGGACACATAACATACCCAGGAAGGTTCAAATGCTTGGCTGGATGGGAAGACCTGGTAGTCTTAGTGGCAAGTAATCTAGTTTGTCTGGAGGGGTCATGAGCCTGATGTAAGTACAAACACAGCCTCTTTAGTGCCATTTGGATTGACGAAATCATGCCGATCTTATCAACAATAGAGTCATGCCAAGGACTTTGGTGGTGAGATGGCCCTTTCTTTTCCAGGTTTTCAGTCACAGTGGCTGCCTAGAGGCTGAGGAACTAAATCACTGCAGAGAGAATTGCTCTCCAGGAGGCAGCTCTGCACTGTGGTGGTGACCAGATTGGCCATGGGGCCAAGGGCCTGGAAAAGCATTGGTGCTCTTGGCTTTCTGGTCCTGGGTCATCTCCCAGGGTGGTGGTAGGGTTTATGGGGAGGGGAAGGTCGTGGTAGTATTTCCTTCCTACTCATACCATCTACTGTACTAGTACCCCGTGAGGTTTCCTGATGGTGGCATTTAGTGTGGGCAGTGGCAGTGATGGTGGGGCATCTTGTCTCCTGGGGTCACTCTCAGCAGCCCTTAAAATGTCTTCATGACTATTCTGTGAGGATATTACACTCAACCACAAGAACTTAAGAACAATGATAAAAGATGCCACCATACTACATATTCATAATCTCTAAACTACATGAAATGAAAAACTTTTAAAATATAGAGACATAACTTGGGAAACTTACACCCTGTGGGAAAAGAATAAGGTACATCATGCATCATTATGGTTGTCTTAGCAGCGTGCTATAAGGGATGTTTCGAAGACATTTTTGGTGATTGCTCAGATGATCTTACATCCTGATACCCTTACTCAATTATAAAAGCAGTCATTTTGTCTAACTCTAATAATAGCCCTGGGTCATTGATTATCTAAGAGTAAGAGCAGAGCAACAAGCTGTCCTTGGACTGTTTCTATCTGGACTCTAAAAAAGATGAGAAGAATTAGTAGCAATGAAAATAACAGTAAAGCAGTAAGTTACTACTCACATATAATATACATGTGCATATCTATAATACTTGTTTAGTCATTTTCAGTTGTATGCTCATTTTGCAGAGGAGGACACTGAGGCAGACAGGGTTAAGTGACTTGCCCAGGGTCATATAGCTTGGAAGTGTCTGAGGCCAGATTTGAACTCAGGAAGATGAGTCTTCCTGACTCCAGGTCCAGTGCTCTATCTACTACACCGCCTCACTGTCTCATATATAATACATCATAACACATATATTTATATTTCAATATTCAAGTGGTTTGACATTGACAAAAAAATCATCATTGATGAGTCTACTGGTGATCAGCCTCTCACTATCTAGTTTGATTGATCCTTGGAAAGCAGACACTTTCCACCTGCCAGAGATTGTTTCTAACTGACATATACTTCGAGAGTCTAGGGTCATGTCTATACTGTCATATGATATATATGGCACTTTACATTTTATAATATACTTTCTAATGCATTGGAAAGTGTTTCAAAAGTTCTACAGCAAAACACAAAATTAAGTCATTGCTTTATTAGAAAGTTTCTTTTCCTTTAAAAAATATAGTCTTAATGATATCTTTTATTTTTATATCACCTCCATTTCTAAATATACCCTCCATATACAGTGAACCACCCTTTATGAAAAAGAACAAAAAGTAATAAAAGCAGTTCAGCAAAATTATCAACATATGAGGTGAGTATGATGGCACATGAAATTATCCAAAACCATCATCCTGTCATTTGTAAAGAAGGGATATGAAGGTGCAGTTTCTCTTCTCTTCTCCCTAGTTCAATATTAGTCATTATAACTGCATAGTGTTTTTGGCAGGACCCCGTAAGTTTATGTTCGATATTGGCACAGAAGGAGATAGTTGCCGATCGTTTGAAAATTAACAAAAGAGATTCACTTAGCCAGAGCATAAGGAGGATCTTCAACTAGGATATGCACTGGGGGCACCCTGAGTTCATTCAACTGAGGCAGTGTTCCTTTGCCTGAGCTGCCACTCACCATGTAAGAGACTGTTTTGTACTTAAGTGAATGGAAAGTAATATCCGTGACCTAGTCCTAGACCTTTAGTCCCCTGGGACATTAGGATGATTTTAATACCTTTGGAGGAAGAAACTTGCCTTAGTTTAGGATCTTGTTCCTACCACATACACATAGCATTCAGTTGTGTTATTCTGTTAATTATATTTACAATGTTTTAGTCATTGTGTATACTGTTTCTCTTTGGTTTTGTTCAGTTGATTTTCCGTCAGTTCATATATGTTTTCCTTTGATTCTTTGAATTCTTAATACTCTCTCCTTACTGCACAGTAATATTCCATTACACATATTAAATGTTTTTTTCATTACATTTATGTACCACACAATTTGTTCAGCCATTCTCCAATGGATAAATATCCAATTTATTTCCAGATCTTTGCTATCACACGCAAAAATGTCCTGCTATGAAGGTTTTGGTGTGTGAAGAATCTTTCTTTTTGATAGTGGCTTTCTTGAGGTATTTGCCTATAGTGGAAATTCTGGGTTAAAGGCCACAGACATTTTAATCCACATTATTTTTCAGAATCAATTCATAGCTCTACCAACAATATGTTAATATGCTTATTTTTCTGCAGCTCTTCTCACATTATTCCCATTTTGTCAGTTTTTTTTTTTTTGCTACCTGCTGGGTGTTAAAATAATTGTTGTGTATCTGTAAGTCTTTTTTCCTTCAGGTCAAATATCTCCAGTTCCTTTAATCAGCCCTCATATGTCATGATCTTGAGACCTTTCATTGTTTTGGTCCCTCCCTACTGGATAGTGTTTAGCTCATAAATGCCCCCCTCTCCGTAATGTGAGGCCTAAATCTGCACACAGCCTCCAAATTTGTTCTGACCAGAGTAGAATGTAACAAGCACATCAACTCCCTAGTTGCAGACTCTCTTATTTCAGCCTAATATTTATATTTCTTTGGCTGTCATATCACAGTGTTGACTCATATTGAGCTTTTAGTCCACTAAAAATCCCCCAGAGGAATTTCTGTCTAGCCATGTCTGCCCTGTCTTATTCTCATGAATCTGATTTCATGAAATCAAGTGAAAGACCTTTATTTTTATTTCATTCCATTTCATCTTATTACATATAGCCCAGCATCCTAGACTGCCAAGATCTTTTTGGATTATGTTGTTGTAACTCGGTGTGTTACCCATACTTCCTAACTTTGTCTCATTTGAATATTTAATGAGTATGCCCTTTATCCAAATTGACTATCAACATAATAAGTAGCACAGGTCCAAGCACAGAAACTGAGGCACTTCTCTGGTGACCTCCTTCTCCATTTACATGAGACCATTAATGACTAATGTCTAGGTCCAGTCATTCAGCCAGTTTGAATCTAGCTAATTTCATTATTTATCATCTATCCCACATCTCACTACCTTGTTCAAAAGAATGGCATGTGAGACTTTTGTGTATGCTTTACTAATGTCCAGATAAACCATATCGAAAGCATCCCACTGCTGTCTATAAGGCTAGTGACCTCACGAGAAAAAGATCATAGGATCATGGATTTGGAGACAGAAGGTCATCTAATTCAATCTCCTTATTTCATAGATGAGGAAATTGAGGTCCAAAGGGTAGAAGAGACTTGCCCACGGTCACACAGGTATTGAACGGCAGAACCAGAAATTGACTCCAGGTCCTCTGTCTGTAATCATTGGAGCATGCCTTTAAATAGTTCTCATGTGACTTAGCTTCTGCCTTCTTCCCTATTCTCATCTCCCTGCTGCAGATAATCTGTCCTATTTCTTATAACCAGAAGTTTTCTCTCCTATCTCTTAACACAATACTTTATACCTCCCATTGCATTTTCGTCAAGGAGGGCAGAACATTTTAAATCCAAAAGGTGGAAGCTATAGAGAAGGAAGATTTCTATTGCATACCTAACAACCAGAACTACTCCAAAATAGAACAGAATGTGATCCTTGTCACTGGAGGCTGAATGAACTCTTCTCCACAATGAAGTTAGTTTGTGATGAAGTCAGGTTGGCTCTTTGTGATTATTGCCTCATTTCTAGATGTTCATTAGCCATACCTTTAAGTTCCTAGAATTTTACAGATTACTTTCTCTTCCCTTTTGCAAAAACTTGAGAACAATTTGCCTTCTAGTATGAGGAGCTCTAGTACTGACTGCCTCCACAAAATTTATTCATCTCTTCATTCATTCATTCATTTGAACCCTTACTAAAGAATTCATTCATTCATCCATTGGTTCATTCATTCATTATTAACTGCCTACTGTCTACACAGTCTCTACAACATGATATTATTAACTTGCTTCAGAAACTTTTCTTACATAGCCAGATATTACAAAGGTGAAGTAAAATTTAGGAAGCCCAGCTCAATTATTACAAATTTTAATTAGTAGAGCAAAAATTAGTGAGATTTCTGGTTTTTTAAAAAATTCTATTAAAAATTGTGAGACAATGAAACAGGTTCAGCAAAAGCTACATGCTTAAATCTGAGTTAACAAAACTAGGGCCATTTATTCTACTGGGTAACCTAGAACTAATTTTCCTATCTCAAATAGTCTTCAATAAGACCTTTGATAATTCCACAAAATAATGATAATAATCACTAACATCATCATGGTTACAGTCATTATTACTCATATGTGTGATATATAGTTAAGGACATTGAGATGGTACAGTGGATAGCATGCTGGGCCTGGAGTGTAATCCAGCCTCAGAAACTTACTAGCCAGGGAATTGTGGGAAGACGGCAGGATAAGGCAGGAAGATACCTGGCTCTCCCAAAGCCCCCCATCTGCTAAAACTTAAATTAATGCCTGTATTGGCAACCAAAAATGGGCTCCTTAGCACTTAGTCAACAAGTGCCCTTGACTAGTTTGGCTTTTTCCCCTGAACTGAATGCTGTTTGTATGTTGGACTGGAGTAAGCTTGTCGGCCCCTTCACCTTGCTTCCCTTGCTTAAGCTGATGGAAAGAACCTGTGCTTTCCCAGTCAACCCCTTCACCTTGCTTAAGCAGATTGAAAGAACCTGTGCTTTCCCCGCGTACGTTACACCCCCGCAGAAGCTGGATGGTTAAAAGCAGCTCCCGTTGGAGCCAGAGGCTGCTACAGCTATAGCCACAGCCACAGCCACAGCCACAGCCACAGCCACAGCCACAGCCACAGCCACAGTCACATCCACATCCACAGCCACAGCCACAGCCGAAGCAGGAGCTGCCAGTAGCAGAGCTGACCTACGGGAGGAAGCTGAACAAAGACTTCAGGCCAGTGGGTAATCTTTTTACCATAGAGGGGGAAGCATGATTTTGCTTTACGCAATCATGCTTCTCTGTAGCCTCCTGGTTACTCTTTCAAGGCGTACTTATTGGGCCTGGAAGCTTTTGATCAATATATCAAAATGGGGTTGCTGGTTCATGGGTTGGTTACTGTGGAGCCTAAATATATATTTTGATTCTTCTGCCTTCTACTTTGAGAGTTTCTTATATCTGGCGGTTCCGAACCTTTCAGACATGTTTATGATCCTCTTTGAGATTATAAACTCTGCCCTCCTAATACAATGCCTTAAAGTGAATTTTAGAGGGGCAGAAATAATGAAAAGTTAGGAAAGCACTTGTCCAGTCTAAGATAAGTTTGGAGGGTGTTAGGAAAGATCTGACCTCCTTTAGTGGCAAGTGAAGATAACACAGGGCAGAAATTGAGTTAACATGCAGCTGTGTCCTTGGTGGCAGCCTTAGCTTTAGGAACTTTCATGCCATAGAAGGTGTGGGGAGTCAGGTGGCGGATCAAGAGAAGATTGTGAGGGCCATCCACTGGCACTGGAGATGGGGCCCTGAGGCGTTGACCAGACATGGTCCCAGGCTGTGGCTGCAGGGGAGGAGGAGTGAGCACATGTGGTGAATGCAGTTGCAGAGGGGTGGGGACTCTGCTGGTTGTGGCCATATATTCACCTATAGTAGAGTCTCTGGTTTAGGTTCCTGGTCAAAGGGTGAACTGATGCTTATAACCACCTGAGGGATCATGGGGAGCAAAAGTGATTGCAATGGCAGTAGTGCTGGGGGCCCTGGTCAGGGGTAGAGAGGAGCAACTGAGGTCACTCATCGACCAAGGTGTAAGTGAGATGAGCAGTGAACCTATTTGATCTTGGATCATAGAACATTGGACGAACCAAAAGGTCAAAGACCCCCACCGCCCAGATAGAGCTCAGGAAAAAAACCCACAAAAACCTGAAGTCTGAGACTTTATTCCCCCATGCCCCAGGAACACAGCCTGAACCTAACATAAAGTTAACAGCCAAGAAACAGGCCACTAAAAATGATGAGCAAACAACAGAGAAAGAACCTGACCATAGACAGCTACTATGATGATAGAGAAGATCAAGGTTCAAAAAACTTCAAAGAAAAATGTAAAATGGTCACAAACCCACAAAAGAGTTCTTGGAAGAGCTTAAAAAGGACTTTTACAAAATCAAATAAGAGAGATTGAGGAAAAGTTGGGAAAAGAAATAAAAGTGATGGAAGAAAATCAAGAACATTATGAAAAGAAAATCGACTTATTGGAAAAAGAGATCCAAAAATTTAACCAAAGAAAATGACTCCTTAAAAAACAGAAGTGGGCAAGGTGAATAGCTTTTCTTCATATAAATTCTAATCAATTTTCTGTATCTCTTGGAAATTAATTCTTTATCAGATAAATTTGCTGTGAAGACTTCTCCTCAGTTACCTGCTTTCCCACTGAATTTAGCTGTATTGGTTTTGCTTGTATAAAGACTTTTAAACAATAAAAATTATTCATTTTATTGTCTGTGATCCTATAACTCTTCTCTCATCTGCAAGTCTGCCAAGTAATTTCTTCCTTGATCCTCTAATTTGTCTGTCAAGATCATGTGCCTAGATGGAGCTTATCTTGGTAAGCAACGTGAGATGTTGTTCTATACCTTGTGGCAATTAAAAAGGCTTGAGAAACATAATTTCTGGGTATTTCAATCATTTTATTAATAAGGCCAGCATATTTATTAATGAAAGGATGGTCATTTGGCCATCTTTCTTAGACCAAAGACAATCATGGTGGTGGGCTCATGGTTTATATACCCTTTGAAGAGTAGGTGTTCCCCATGGTGGGAATCAACCCTGGTTGGTTGAACAATCATTGAGAGAACAGAATATTATAAGGAGGGAGTGAGAGTGACAGCATGGCACCTCTGGACAGAGAGACTATCTCTATACCCAGACCAACCCCAGCCTTGGGCAATCTGCTCAAAGAATCCTCACTCCACCCAAGCCTGAGCACAACCCAATGGCTACTTCACCTGGGCTGAGTCTGAACAAGAAAGGTAGTCCAATCTCATTATCAGAAATGTCCTTTAAGAGACTGAACTTTCAAAAATCAGGACTTTAGAAAAAATGGGAAACTTGATCTTCCCAAATCATTGATCACTAATAATTATTTCTCTCGGTATTTTCTGTCAGATCGCTATCCAGTTTTCCCAGCAGTTTTTGTTAAATAGTGAGTTCTTACACCAGAAACTGGGGTCTTTGGGTTTAACAAACACTAGGCTTTCGTGCTTATTGGCTTCAGCATGTTTCACACCTAACCCTTTCCACTGACTGACCCCTATATTTCTTATACCTGTACCAAATGGTTCAGATGAGTGCTGCTTTGTAGAATAGTTTGAGATCTGGTACTGCTAGGCCCCCTTCTTGCCAATCTTTTTTCTTTATTTCCTCTGAGATTCTTGATCTCTTGTTCTTCTTGATGAATTTTGTTTTTTTTTTCTAACTGTATAAGGTTATCCTTTGGTAGTTTAATTGGGATGGCACTGAGGAAGTAAATTAACTTAGGTGGAACTGACATTTTATCATATTGGTGTGGCCTATCCATGAGGAAATGTTTTTTGAGATATTTAGGTCTGCTTTTATTTCCGTAGAGTGTTTCAGAGTTATATTCTTTTCATTTCTGTGTATGTCTTAGCAGATAGATTCCTGAGTATTTTATGCATTTCATAGTTATTGCAATTAAGTTGTTCTTTCCATCTCTTCCTGCTGCGTCTTGTTGGAAATATACAGAAATGTTGATGACATATGTGAGTTTATTTTTATATCTTGCAACTTTGCTGAAGTTAGTTGTTTCAATTAATTTTTTAGTTGACTCTCTAAGGTTCTACGGGCAAACCATCACATAGTCTACAAATAGCAATAATTTTATTTTCTCTTTGCCTATATTTCTTGTTCTTTCAATTTTGTTTTCTTGTCTTATTGCTATAAGTAGCATTTCTAGCACTATATCAAATAATAGTGGTAATAATGGATGTTCTCGCTTTAGTTCATTTTATTGGAAAGGCCTCTAATTTAATCTTCATTACATATAATACAGGCTCTTCTTTTTAGATAGATATTACTTATCAGATTAAACAAAGATCCATCTCTTCCAATGTTTTCTGTTTTTTTTAATAGGAATGGATGTTGTATTTGGTCAAAAGCCTTTTCTGTTTCTAATGGCATAGTCTGATGATTTATAGTGTTCTTATTATTAATATGGTCTATAAAGTTGATAGTTTTCCTAATATTGAAGCAGAGAAGGTTAATAAGCTCCTTTAGGCTATGATTTCATTCTGAGTCACAAACCTTGCAGCTAACTGACTAGATCCTCATTAAATTGTGCTTTTTTTCACTTTTGTGTGTCTCATAATTGTTTCTCCTTCCCTCTCTTCATCCTCCTGTGAATCAGTGGCCTATGCGAGGGAAAGCTGATCAAAAACTTTATTGCTGTCATCAAGGAGTGACCTTTCTACTTATGGATCTTTCTGTCACTTTTTCTCATTCGTTGTTCTTCATCTAATTCCTCTCCCTTCCTCTCTCCTTTTAGAAGGGTTATCCCTTCCCTTCCTAGTGAGAGCTCTGCTCATACAGAAACAAATGTACAATAAGAAGTTGAAAGAGATAATGACAGACATAGAAGAGAGTATCTTAGGAGCTGAATTTTAGAGGTAATTCATTTGAACTCAATTAGATGACCTGTCTATTTAGTACATACTATATGAAAGACATTGTGCTATGTGCTAAAGATCAAAAAACAAAATGGAAAACGGTCCCTGTCCTCAAGAAGCTTACATTCTACTAGTAAACTACCTAATATCACACTTATTATTCACTTGGGTTCTAGCTCTTTCAGAGTCAGTAATCGCTTGTTAACATACTCTTTTAAAATCTAGTAGCAGATTAACCAGAGTTGAGGGGCTGTGCTTTGTTGAGCAGCACAGATATAGCAGTCTTCCTTCCTTGTGCTGCAGTGGTTGGCCAGAGCAAAATCATTTCATGAGTTGCTCTTCCCAATCAGATGAAAACAAGCCAAATTAAGCCTCTATCCTTTTTTTACCCTGTGCCTTCATCTCCTTTTAACATGCTATCTGTATAATTAGGGTAAAAGAAATAAAGGCCTTTTCTTCTACAGAAAGGACTTATTTTGGGACCTCAATGGTCTAGATAATTATTTCCTCTTTCCTTTGCTTTAATCTCTGATATATTGTATACAGGCCCCTTAACTTCTTCTGGATTAACAGTACAAAGTGGTAAATAGAAAAGGAAAAATTATCGCCTTTTTTGAAGTCAGTGGGATGGAGAGGCATCCAAACAACTGGCTCAGCCAATGCCCCCTCAGAGAATTCTTCTCAGCTAGATGTGATGTTGATGGAATAGGAAGACCTTCCCCATCTATTAACAGGTTTATGTACCCAGCTGTGATACCTCCTGAGTCATAGAGCCTGTTGGGGGAGGGACTTGCAAGGGTTGTGATGCCTTCTGGCTCTGAGCCTATTAGCCAAAAGTGTATGTGTAATCTAAGTTGAGATTTTGCTTTAGGGGTTTGATTATGAGAAGGATCTTTTGATTTCCTGGTCAAGACCGAATAGCCATTTGTTCAGAGCTCCCTGACACTCAGATGTAAAGGCTCTCTTGATCTAGAGCTGTATGTAAAGTGTATAGCAATATTGCTTTGATCAGGCAGTTAGAGCCCTGTCTGTTGGTCTTTGTGCTAATTTCTCTGCTCGTATTTTCTCTGATGTTCATCTCCCTGAACTAGTGAATGTAATTAAAAGTAGGATTGTCAACCCCTTTTCGAGCAGTCTTTCTTGGAGAAGCTGATCAAAGAAGCTGTGCTAGTCGGCCATCCTGGGTATTCTAAGGTGTTTGCTGTTACACTTGAGCACTGGGCCTGGGGTCAGGAAGACCTGAATTCAAATCTGGCCTCAGATGTTTACTGCGTATGAACCTGGGCAGGTCACTTGACCAAGTTTGTCACAGTTTCCTCATTTGTAAAATGAGCTAGAGAAGGAAATGGCAAACTACTCTACTATCCTTGCCAAGAAACCCCAAATGGGGTCATGAAGAGTGAGACATCACTCAAACAACTGAACAACAACAGCCAACAGAGTTCAGAGCATGTCCTTTTCTACCTCCAAAATGGTAAGGGAGTTGATTATCGCATTTCTCTCAATAAACAATCTGGAAATCAGGCAGCCCTCATGGTGGCGCATTTCCTCACACCAGAAAATAGTGCTGCTGGGCCTGGAGTCAGGAAGACTTGTGTTCCAATCTGGCTTCAGATACTTTCTATCTGTGTGACACTGGGCAAGCCACTTAACCTCTATTTGCCTCAGTTTCCTTAACTATAAGATGGGGACAGTAATAATACCTACCTCATGGTTGTTGTGAGGACCACATGAAATAATATTTGCCAAAAGTACTCAGTACTATGCCAGGCATACAGTAGGCACTATCGATGCTTATTCCCTTCCTCTTTGTCTCTTCCCCAATCCAATTCAGCCAACATCTATCACTGTGCTAAGCAGGTAGAAGCACTGTGTTAGCCAGTATCATAGACAGAACACTGGATTTCACGTTAGAAGACCCAGATTCCAATCCCTGGTCTGTCATTTGGGTGGCCCTGGGGAAGTTTATTCACCTCTTCCGAGTCTTGGTCTCTTTACCTGGGAAGTGAGGTAATTGGATTTGATCATCCATAGGTCTCTTCCAAGTCTAATAATTCTTTACTTCACTTGTTTGGGCCTAAATTTCCTCTTCAGTAAAATGAGTGGATTAGATTTAGTCGGCTTCTTAGCTTCCTTTTAGTTCTAAATGCTATAATTCTATGGAGAAGGGGTGGGAGTGGGGAGGGGAGGGTGGGAATCACACAATGCCTCTAAACCTCAATTTCCTTACCTGTGAAATGGAGACAGAGCTGTGACTAACCATTTTCATGCTTGTGGGTTTTGAGTCAGGGCAAGTAGAACAGAACATGCCTGGGGTGAGCGATATGACATACTCCCTCAAACGCTGTTGGAGAGGTCACGGAGAAGGGTAGGGGAGAGGAAGGAGAAGGGAAGAGCTCCCCTGGGGAATGATTGACAATTCACAGTCTGGGAGTGTCCTATTTCAGCTCATTACTCTTGTTAAACTCAGTTGTTTAAACACTACTGACACACCCCAAGTGTTGCCAGTGTCTTTTAAATTTCATCCTTTCATTTCATTTCAGTGCCCTTTCAAACTTGGGGACGAAGCCCTAGTTGCCTTCCCTTAGTTGTGGCTCTGAATGGGAATAGTCATCTTTGTACTACACATCTCCCTGGACTGTTGTAAGCAAAGTGCTATATGAGCACCAGCTATCATTATATAACATGCATTTGTAGGCAACACAACGAGCATGCTGAGCATGTGTCCCTGGGGAGTAGCGAGTGAAAGGAGAAGCCATGAGGGTGTGGGGTGAGGGGTGGAGGTGTGAAGTCCTGTAAGGCTTAATGAAGGAGGCTGGAATTTAGGAGTGACTTGAATGTTGGAAAGGAGCCAATTTAGTAGGGTAGGGTAGGAGTGAGGAGAGATTCCTAGCTTTATGGTGTAGCTTGGGAGAAAGCTTGGCAGCACCACAATTCCTACCACAACTGTACTTGTCCTAGCAACAATAATGTGTATATGATGAATTTACAGAAATTATTTTAGGTGTTGAGTACACTTGCTCCTATTTTGGTATTGCTTTCATACTTTGTGTATGACAAATTGGTTTGAATCTTAATTTGAAAAATGAGCAAAGCTTTAATCATGCCTCCATTCCATTCCCTTAGTTAGCATGGGCATCTTCCTCTCTCTTATTTCCCCTTGAGGCAAAAGGGTGACAAAGATAAGAGTGGACTAAACAAATCAGATGTTTAATCAATGGAGTGTAAGGATGTGGCTTAGAGGACCAGGGAGAAAAGTGATTTGTATTTTGCATTTCTCTAGAAAGCTAGGGGAAATGGAATCATTTCCACAGCAAAGTAGGTACATGAGGACTTCTGGATCAGGGTTAGAAAATGTGGAATTTGAGGTGACCCCTGCCTTCTGCTGGGTATGGCCCTGTTACTTTTCATTGTGTCTACTAATTTGATTAAGTTTCAGTGGTATTCAACTTGTGTGTGTGTGTGTGTGTGTGTGTGTGTCGGGGGGGGCAGGGTTAGATCAGAAGAGAGTCTGGGTAATTCTTTGAGGGAAAGAGTGGTAACTTTTACTAGAAAAGGTGAAAAACAAATAAACCAAAGTTTCTGGTTCTTCGGAGTTTCTGCCAAGGGCTGAGGGAAAAGATGCTTTGATTGTCATAGGAATACCACCTGAACTTTGTCAAATTTGGGCAGGCTCATCTGCAAATTGGGCAACTAGCTGGTACAGCGGATTGGGCAGCTGGAAGATCTGAGCCTCAGACACTTGCTATCTGTGTGACCCTGGGCAAGTCACTTTATTTCTACCTGCCTCAGTTTCCTCACCTGTAAAATGATCTGGAGAAGGAAATGGCAAACCACTCCAGTACCTTTGCTAAGAAAACCCAAAACGGGGTCACAAAGAGTCAGATACAACTCAACAGTAACAACATCTACGAAGTTGTCCTTTCTCTCAAGCAGAAAGTCACAGCACTCTTTCTTCCCTCACTGCTCAGCCTTACTATCCCCTGCTCCCACCATTTAGCAGCTTTCTTGGTTGCCTTAGCTAGTCTAGCCATCATGATATGTTCATGTTTTTATTCATTTGGTTGGAGGAGCCAACCATAATTTCTTCTTTCTTATAATCTGCCTCTAGGATAAAATATAAACTTATTCTACATTGAAAGTCCTTCTCATTTTGGTTCCAGCCTAATTTTTTAGGTTTAAAATTTCTTTTTAAAAGATTGAGTTTCCCTATCTCACTTAGGCTAGAAGTCTTGGTACTACTCACTGGCAGACACCACTCTGATCATCAGGGGAGTTTTGATTTCTCCACACCTGGGCTGATTCACCCTTCCTGAGGCAACCTGGCGATTCCTGTTCCCTGAGAGCTCACCGCATCCATGTCAACCTTAGTGAGGCCATCCAATGGGCTTAACCAACCACAGCTCAGAACTCCTGAGCTCAAGAGATCCTCCAGCCCCACCCTCTTTGGTAGGAGGGATTGTAGGAATGTTGTGTGCCCAACTCTTTTTAGGCTTTTTGCACAATCCTCTATGTTCCAGACAAACTGGACTACTTGGTATCCTCTGAATTCAGCATTACATCCTCTGCTCTCATGCCTTACGACAGGCTGTTACTCAAAGCTTGGAATGCACTCCTTCCTCACTTCTGCCTCTCAGAATCCATGGCTTCCTTTCAGGCTCAGCTCAGGTACCATCTCTCATTGGAAGCATTTCCTCATCTCCCTAGTTTAGTCCTCTCTTTTTTCTGAAATTACTCCATATCACTTCTTAGTGTAAATTTACTTCTTACTCTTTCAATGTAATGTGTTTTACTGTATTAAGGAATTGCAAACATAGTGAATGTCCATTAACTAGGAAATGACAAATTATGTTGCATGAATGTGATAGGGATATCATTGTGCTGTAAGAAAGGACAGATACAGGGGCATCTAGGTGGTGCAGTGGATAGAGTACTGGCCCTGGAACCAGGAAGACCTGAGTTCAAATCTGGCCTCAGACACTTGACACTAACTAGTTGTGTGACTCTGGGCAAGACACTTAAACCCTATTGTCTTAAAAAAAAGAAATAAAGGACAGATACGAAGGACTGAGAGAGACTTGAAAAACCTTTATACAGACTTCTATAACATGAAATGTGCAGGATCAGGAGGGTGATTTAGACAACAACCGCAACCATATAAAGGAAAACAATTCTGAAGGACTCAAAGCAATTCAATTAGTCAGTCAATTTCTTTATTAAACGTCTACTACGTCCCAGGCACTTTGCTTAGTGCTGGGGATACAAAGAAAGGTAAAAGATGCTTTCAAAGACCATATAGTCTAATGGAGGAGACAACAAGAAAACGATTATGTACAGGCAAGTTATATACAGGATAAGTTGGGGGCCCAGTCTCAGAGGGAAAGCACTAGCAGCAAGGGGCATGAGGAAAGTCTTCTTGGGATTTTAGCTGGAATTTGAAGGAAGCCGGAAAACCCAAGAGGTAGAGATGAGGAGGGAAAGAATTCCAGGTACAGGGGACAGTCAGTGAAAATATCTGGGGGTGAGAGACAGAGTGTCTTGTGCAAGGAATAGCAAGAAGGCCAGGGTCCTTGGATGGCAGAGTACGTGTGTGTGTGTGTGTGTGTGTGGGTGTGTGTGTGTGTGTGTGTTTGTATGTTTGTGTGTTGAGTGTAATAAGACTGGAAAGGTGAGGAGAGAACAAGTTATGAAGGGTTTTGAACACCAGAGGATTTTATATTTGATCCTGGAGGTGATGGGGAGATAGTAGAACTGATTGAATGGGGGAAAGGGGTAATATGGTCAAACCTGTGCTTTAGGAAGAACACTTTGACAACTGAGTGGAGGATGGGCTGGGAAACCAACAATCAGGCTATTGCGATAGTCCTAGAAATGAGGAGAGCCCTCACCAGGGTGGCGGCAGTGTCAGAGGAGAGAATGGAGAGTGCGCAAGAGATATTATGAAGGTAAAATAGACAAGACTTGGAAAGAGATTGGATATGAGGGTGGGGTGAGAGGTGAGGAGTTGAGGATGACACCTAGTTTTCTGGTCTAGGGGACTGAAGAATGATGACACCTTCCACCATAACAGGGAAGTTCAGAAGCAGCGAGTGTTTGGGTAGAAAAATGAGTTTAGTTATGGACTTGTTCAGTTGAAGATGCCCACAGGACATCCAATTTAAGATGTCTAATAGGCAGTTAGAGATGTGAGTCTAGAGGTTAGCATGATGCATATGATGAAGCATGACTTTAGAAGATGAATGCCTCTTTGTCTCTTGGCAGAATTGCAAAATGAGACATACATTTTCAGATAGGGCCAGTGTGTTGATATATTTTGTATGACTATAACTATTTGTTATGGTGGAAGTTCTCTATTTGAGATGGGCAGAACATTGAATTAGCAGGTAGAAATAGAAGCAAAAAAGAAAATAATAACACAAAAAGAAATTTCAAATGGGGCACAAACAGGATTGCTGTGGGAATCAAATGAGCTCATTTATGTAATACGCTTTGTAAACCTTTAAAATCTATTTAAATGTCAGCTATTTTTATTCTCCTCCCAGTCCCTTTGGCCCCTCAGCTTCCTGTGTCCTAAAAAACTTTAATATCTTTAGTAGCAAGAAAGATGTCATTGGACAATTATGAATAACATTTTCTATTCTTTAAATTCAGGAAACTCCATGTGAAGGCAATTTTAGCTGCCTTAATTCTCTCCACTTATGTATCTTAATCTAGGTTTCTCAAATTATAAAAATGACCAAGTCAGCTTGTTCGGAACAAAAATGCCAATGACAGCAAAGCAATTAGTCTCTGGGAAAGATTAATGGGATTTCTATTGTTCCATTTTGTAAAAATGAAAAATGTAAAAGGTTGTGTCCTTGTCTCTCTTCTTTTTTCTCTATATACTTTCTCCTTCAGAGACCTCAACAATTTCCATGGAATTAACCTTTCATCTCTGGGGACTCCCATATCTGTATCTCTAGCTTCAGGTTGTAAGAAATGGGAGAAGGAGTTTTGTTTCCACAGAACTAAAGGTGTGCTTCCCTGCCCTCCTCCACCCCAGCTTTAGCAGAGACCAGGCCTCAAGGTCGGTCAGGTGAGAGGTCAGAGGCTTGTACTCATGTGCATACTTTTTGAGAAGGCAGTCTAGGGAATTAGAGAGGCCAAACCCACTTGAACCTGTTCAAACTTATCTAGGGTCTGGTCTTGGTCAAGAATCCAGGCCTAATTTGCATATGTTAAAGAGGGAAAGTAGGGGAAGTAAAAGAATATAGTTTAATCCTAAACTAAGACAAGGAAAATCTAATTAACTTCACTTTTGCTTCTGTATCCTTATTATCCTATTTATATAAACTATATAACCTAGGAAAACTATGTAAAAAAAACAAAGATTGTAAACTAACCATGACTCTAGCAGGAGTGGAGGGAATGGTTACCCCTGCTCCTGCAGCTGTATCAGTGTGAGTGTTCCTGCGAGCACTACACCCGCTCTCCCGGGAGCGTAATAAAATGCCTTCCTCTGCCCACTCTGGTCCTGAATTCTTTGGGTGTGAATGGGCAAATCACATGGATTTTCCTAAGGTCAAGTGAAGGGAAGCAACAGGCAGCGGAAGCTCGCCAGGCTTACTCCTGGATCTTGTCTTGGGGTGTCCTGTGATCCCCACTGCGGTGTTAAGAGGGCTACCACTCTGGATTCCCTTGGGGAACCCTGTGGTCTGCATGGCCTTCTTAAGGGGACATCACATGGGACTTCCGGCCCTGTCTCGGGAGCCTTGTGATCTTACTGCCATCCTAAGGGGCCATGACTTGGGTCTTCCTTAGGGTCTGACCCCTAGGAGGCCCTGTGATCCCCACAGATTAAGGGATGGCTACCACTTGGTCTTCCTCTGGGAGTCCTGTGGTCTGTATAGCCTTCCCTAGGGATTATCACAAGGGTTCTTCTTCAGGACTTTGGCCCTGCCTAGGAAGTCCAGTGATCGCCAAAACCACATTTCTCACAAGGTCGTTCCCTGAGCTCAAGCCCTGAATTTCCAGTGTTCTATGAACATTACTTCATATCCCAGAGAAACTCAGTTTATATATTTGAGACACCTCAGATAAACATATCTGAGTAGAACTCCATGACTGGGTGGTGAGGGTGGATCTGGCACCTTGAGCTATACTGGTTCCCCTTCATACCTGGTTCAATGCCCATAACATCTGGTTGAGTGCTAGAGGGTCTGCCACAAAATTGTCAGTGATTGAAGGTAGGACTCAGGGCACATGTATTGCCGGGTAAGTGTAGGCAAGTGAGTAACAGCATCTAGCCAAGCTAATAAATCCTACAGTGGGTATAGACAAGCCCTCCCAGAATAGGGACTTTCCATGCCAAGTCCTAACAGGATCCAGAAAGTCGTGGAATACCCTGTTGTGATCTTCTCTTTCTCATGTTGGGAAATCTACTGCTTGGGACTGGAGGAGGGGGACTGGCAGTTGTAGAAAGGAGATGGGTATCAAAAGTCTCCTTGAGTACCTGAATAAATATTTCCACATTGGCCATTGAGGGACATTTAATAAATGCTTGTTGATATTAATTAATCTAGGCCAACCCTCTCATTTTACACAAGAGCCAGAGAGGTTATGTGATTTGCCTATACCTATCCAGGTAATAAGTGGTAGAACCACGATTTGAACTCAGTGACAGAGCAATAGGTAGTTTGCCCCACTTAGCATAGCATTGTAAAGGCTATAACACTAGACTACTGCAAACTTCTGTTCTCCCTGCCTCAAGTCTTTCCTCATGTCAATCCATCCTCCACTCAGCTGCCAAGGTGATGACCACATCACTCTCTTGCCAAAGGATCTCCACTGGCTCTCTAATAAAGTAAAAAAAGTAAAGTAAAAAAGACGGTGATCTTCTCCATCCTTCCTTTCTCCCTTTCAAGGGGAAGCAGAGTGTCTCTGTGAGTTTTTCATTCATTGCCATTTTCTGTTTCTGTCTCCCAGCCAGGTTGTTTAAATGGGAAAATGGGGCTTCGGGAAACTGTTCTTTGCATAAATGTTTTCTTTTACTTCTAAGTCTTTGAAATGTGATACAGCTATTAACCATTAACAAAAACATTCAGACTAATTAATGTGTTTAACTTAATGCCCCCAACTAGAATATAGGCTCTTGGAAAGCAGGGATTGTTTCATTCTTTGTATTTGTAGCCTCAGCATGGAGAACAGTGCCTGACATATAATAAGCACATAGTAGGTGCTTGTTGATTGATAACACTCTAAAAAATACTACAGTGGTATCCTAATACGACTCTCTTCTGTAAGAATCCTCCCTTATAACATGGAAATGTTGTTAAGCAAAGCTGATTGACATGATTACAGAGGAAGACAGATTTTAGTCCCTTATGATGGAAAACAATAACTAGAGTGGTCCAAAACTGGAATGTGCCACCTGGTAAGAGTGTATTCCCTATCTCTGGAATTGATCAAACAGAAGTTGGATGACTGCTGATTAGGGAATTTGTGCTGGGGAGTTATCTGTTGAATGGGGTGGTGGTGGTGGTGGTGGTGAGATGACTTCTAAGATTTCTTCTAACTACATCACTTTCTGATTCTTTGATCATTTATTCCTATGTTATAGTAGCTAAAAATCTTCATTGAATTAATGTTAACTGTGTAAAGCCAAAAAGACATAAGCACTAGGCACAACTTTAGAACAGAATGTAAGGTCTTTCAGAGCAGGAATAACTTAAAAAATGTCTCCAATGCCCTAGTGCCTAGCACAGTGTCTTACATTAATCAGGAGCTAGATATTAGTAAGCTAAATATTTTAATACATTGTACATATCACATTTTATATTTAGGATGGTTCAGGTGTGGTTCTGCCTGGGGGTAATGGGTTGGACTAAATCATTGTAATGGCAAGCAAAGTGGGACTTTTTGTTGTCTTTTGTTTTGGAATGCTTCTCAGCACTAAGGCAATCAA
Organism: Trichosurus vulpecula; assembly: GCF_011100635.1. Taxonomy (NCBI): domain Eukaryota; kingdom Metazoa; phylum Chordata; class Mammalia; order Diprotodontia; family Phalangeridae; genus Trichosurus; species Trichosurus vulpecula. Next base: position 544,479,920 of record NC_050573.1, on the reverse strand, counting down.
GTGCCTTTGATTGAATCTTGCATTTGTTTGCAGAAAGGCCCATACCTTTTTGTTAATTAGGTCATGAGAGGTGTGAAGCCCTTGGGCCCTGAAAAAGGGTATATATACTCTGAGGGTAGCCATAAGCTAGAACTCTCAGAAGTGTGGGAGGAGAGGTTTTGCTTTGGGGGCTCAACTCATTGGAAGACCGTTCATGTGATTTGGCCAGATGAGACTCTAGGTAGCTCTTAAAGAGCCCTCCTGGCTTTGAAACCCAGATGGTGGTGCTTCTCTTTCTGATAATTGCAGATGTATTGCTATGGTCAGACAGTTAGAAGCCTGACTGTTGATTTGTGTTTATTTTGTTCTGTTTATATAATTTCTGCTTGTAATTTCTGTTTGTGTTTTCTCTGAAATTCAGGGTGCTGACTTTTCCCCCTGAACTAAGTGAATGATACGTGTGTGTTCGATTAAAGTGAGATTGTAACCCCATTAACGTTGCTTTCCTTAGAAAAGCACATCACAGAGCCTGTGCTAGCAGCCCTCCTGTGTGCTGGTGTTATTGGTCTTATACAGCCAATATACAGCCAACTGTCTTATACAGAAGTGGCAAATAGCATTGTTGTTACAATTATCTAGAGGAAGTGTAGTATAATAGATAGGGTGCTGAACTTGACATCACAAAGATTTAAGTTCAAATCTCATCTGAGATACATACTAATTGTGGGACCTAAGTTATATAATTTAACCTTATTGAATCTCATTTTTCTTATCTGTATAACAGATAGGGTCGTTGTAGGGATCAAATAAAATAATGTAAAGTGTCTTGCAAACCTTTAAGTTCTACATAAATATGTCATTATTATTATATACTGGACATTTTGAACTGGATCTCCCATAGATATCTCAAACCCATTCCTCTTCCAAACTTTCATTTCATTCATTTTTTTTGGTACCACTATTCTGAGTTCTTCCATTAGACTGTAAGCTTCTTGAGGGCAGGGACTGTCTTTTGTCCCTTTTTGTATCCCAAGTGCTTAGCAAAGTGCTTGGCACATAGTAGGTGCTTGATAAATGTTTATTGAGTGATTAACTCTTCTAGTTACTCAGGTTCATGACCTCAGAGATATCTTTGATTCCTTACTCTCACTTACCTTACATATCCAATAAGTTGTCAAGTATTACTGATTCTACTCATGGTTAAAATGGTGGCAAATGTTTAACGACTGGGGTATCTGAGGGAAAATGTATGCACACATGCTTTTAAGTTTAATTTACATTAGCACTAACAATCAACAAAACAATAAATCAAACCCTGACTTGTAGCAACTGCTTACCTGAATACTTCACAATCTGCAAGGCTTTTAGCACTGGTTCCAGAACACCTATGGTAATTCCTTCATCAGATTCCCTTCTCTCTATTCACATGGCCATTATTTTAGTCTAGGCTTTCATTATCTTTCTTCTCTATTTCTTCAATAGCCCCATAATAGGTGTCCCAGCTTCCAGCCTCTCCCCTCTCCAATCCATTGTCTACATATCTAACAACATGATATTCCCAAGGATCAGGTCTGATCAATTCCTTATCTTGCTTAATAGATTCCAGCGTCTTCCTATTGCCGCTAGGATCAAATATATGCCTCTTGGGGATTTAAAGCTCTTCACAAGCTGGATGCAACCTATCTTGCCAAATTTATTATTTTTAAAACATTTATTTTATTTTTAATTTATGGAATAAAACAAGTATTTCTATACCATAATATAATAAAAAAGATGTTTGCACATGAAACTGCAAATCTACTAAGTATAACTTGCTATTCTTTTAAATATACAACAAAGTTATCATGTAGATTTCTTTTTTCTTATTTTTTTCTTCCTTCTCCCTTTCCCCCTTACCCCAACTTTGTCATATATTATTCCCTTACATGAACTCTATTATCCAATCAATGTCTATTCTTCTTACAATTCCTCATGGGCAGCACTCTCCATTTCCAGGCCTGCAGGCCTTTGCACAGAATGTATCAGATACAATTCCTCCTCATTTCTACCTCTTATAATCCCTCATTTTCTTCAGCTCAAGCACCACCTCCTCTTTATCCTATCAACTTCCTCCAAGAAATTGCCTTTTATTTTGTATTTATTCTGTATACACTTATGGGTATAACGTTATTTCTCCCAAAAGACTATAAGCTCCTTGAGTGTGGACACCACTTTAATTATGCCTTTTTAATATCCATTGCCTAATGAATGTAGTGCCTAGCATATAGTAGGCATGATTTATAAACCCAGTTTTTAACCTGTGCACTCAGGGTACCTTGGCTAAAAAACCATGGGGGACAGAAGTTACCTACTAAACAGATGGTTTACTCAGAATTCCCCGTGTTCAGGGGGTCTCATCATTGAATTTGAATCAGCTTTTGGGAAAGAGGAGGATTCTAGGAAAACCCTGTGGGTAGCTGAGAGTTAAAGGAGCAGCTGTTGGGGTGAAGCCATCAGGGGTGATAGTCATTCAAGTGTCTTGTGGTAAAAAGATAACCTGGAAAAAGAAATGGTGGAGACATTCCTAGGGTGAACTGTGGACCTCATTCAACATGAATTGCTGACCAAACATGAGAAGAGAGGATGATATGAGTTACAGATTGATTATTATGGTTACCTCTCAAGTCCTTCCCAGGATTTGAATTATCTTAGTATAGTGAATAGAAAGTAATAATGCTTATCCGCATTTTGAGGATAGAAATATGTAGGCAGCTGCTGTGTTGGAACAAGCCTGTATTCCTAGCTGCTAGGGATGTTGAGGCTGGAGGGTTTCTTGAACTTGGGAATTCTGAGCTGCATCAGGCTGTGTCTGATTGGTTGTTCAAGCTCAAGTTTGTCATTGATGTGATAAGCCCCTAGGAGCAAAGATGGGGAAAACCAGAGTGCATAAGGAGGAATAAACTAACCCAAGCTGGAAATGGAATTGATCAAAGCTACAATGCTGATCAGAGTGGGATCAGTCCTCTGAGAGGATACTGACTTCCATCATAGGCAAGACAGGATGATTCAGTTTTTAAAAAGAAGAAGGAGGAGGAGGAGGAGGAGAGGGAGAAGGAGGAGTAGGAGAAAGAGGACGAGGAGAAGGAGAAGAAGAAGAAGAAGAAGAAGAAGAAGAAGAAGAAGAAGAAGAAGAAGAAGAAGAAGAAGAAGAAGAAGGGAAGAAGAAGAAGAAGGGAAGAAGAAGAAGAAGGGAAGAAGAAGAAGAAGGGAAGAAGAAGAAGAAGGGAAGAAGAAGAAGAAGGGAAGAAGAAGAAGAAGGGAAGAAGAGAAGAAGGGAAGAAGGGAAGAAGGGAAGAATGGAAGAAAGAAAGGAAAGGAAAGGAAAGGAAAGGAAAAGAAAGAAACACATAGGCTCAGAGGATTTAAGTGACCAATTGTTTTACTTGTACTCTCCTCTGAATCTGAAACCTCACATCTATGTTAACCTTAATATGAGAGGAGTGGACTTATTTTCCTACTCCAGCATCAACATTCTAAGATTCTGTGATGCTGTGATCCTTCAACCCTCAGTCAAAGCTCAGCTGTGTGTGACCTCTTGTGAACCTACCTAACTGGAATTCTCAAATATATGGGAAATTCTTGATCTGATTCTAAAAGTCTTTAGTAATGATTATTAAGCTTGATATCTTTATTAAATGGGCCACATACCGGGCAAGCTTTTTATTCAACGGAGATCAAATGATACAGAGTGACATAGGAAAAAGGAGCCTGAATTAAAAATTAGAAGATCTGTCTTCTACTCTTCTAGTAACTAGCTGTGTGAACTTGGGGAAATCATACTACTTTACTCTGGGCCTTTGTTTTTCAATCTGTGAATTGAGATGTTTGGACCAGAAGATTAGTAAGTTTCCTCTACAGTTCTGACCTCCTGTATTTGTAAGGCCAGAAAGGACAACCAATCCATTCTGTCTCTTTAGACAATCCATATACCGACATGTCCCTGATACCACTTTTTCCCTGCTCTAATATTGGGCTTTCATCAACTGGCAGTCTTTCCAGGTGAAAGACAAAAAAAGGTATGAAACCATTCAGATTGATATTTCTGAATCATATTCCTCAAAACATGCAGAAAAGCTTCTGATGGATATTAATTACAGTGATTTTTTCTTAATTTGGGAGTAAATTACGGTCAGATAATGGAGCAATTTGTCAGAGGTAATACATCGTTTCCTGTTCACAACCTTGAAGACATTATCTTTCTTCATCTCTCCTACGGGAGGTGTTATTAATAGAAAAGTTAATAGCAATTTTTCCCTCTCCTCAAACCATATAACTGGTTACACATCATTTCTCTAAGTCTGCTTTTAGCTTCCCCTTCCCAATTCTACCCTTTTTTCATTCGAAATGAATGCTCAAGTTTGGCATTTCCTGAGAACCAAAGGCTTTGCCCATAAAATATGTTTGTGATGAAAATTTTTTACAAGATAAATAATTATTACCTGATAGAGATAAGAGAAAAATAACAAAGAACTTCAAATGATGTACTAAAGTTTTATTTGTAGTAAAAACCTGGTATGGTCTTTGTTATCTCACAAGTCAGATCATGTGCTCCCATCCATATGCATGTTGGTGCTACCAGCCCATGTTTTTGTATGTGTATCCTCCAACTCCAAGTCCTAACCCCCAATAAGATGCAATGCTGTGTTTAGTCCTTGATGTATATTTTGTAAGAGGGGCTCGTTTGATTGGACATTTTATTATATAGGATCACAGATCTAGAACTAGACAGGGTCTCAAAGTCTATCTAGGCCAGCGCACTCATTTTATAGTTGAGGAAATTGAGGCCCCAGAAGTTTGAGTGATTTCCTAAAGGTCACAGGGTAGTGTCAGAGGTGGGATCTGAACCACAATGCTCTGACTTCATATCCAGTAATCTTTCCACTATATCACACTGTAATGAGCTGAATATTCTATATGACAGACAACTGGGTTGTAATGGATAAAGCAATGGACCAGGAGTCAGGAGACTTCTGTTTTAAATGCTATCTACCAATTCATTGTTGGGATTTTGGGGAAATCCAACATGAACCACTAGATGAGCTAGGAAATTCTTACAAAGAATTTTTGGGATAAATAAAGGTTGAAATTAATAGTGTCCTATTGTCGTTAGGTTGTTTTTGTTATTGCTTAGTTGTGTTTGACTCTTTGTGACCTCATTTAGGATTTTCTTTGCAAAGATACCAGAGTGGTTTGCCTTTTTCTTCTCCAGCTCATTTTTTTTTTTTTTTTACAGAAACATAATTTATTTGTATAAAATTAACAAAAACCAGCTGGGCTGCATATTACTTCTCTTCCTGAATGGACATCTGGGCAACAGCCTTCTGTGCTTCATCTGCAGCATCGTCGGAGGCCGGTGGATACCATCTGATGATACATTCGACCAGTTCTTTGGCTCTAAGTCTACTGTGGTTGCTTCCGAAAACTTGCACCTCTGCTTTTTCGGACTTTTCACCGTCTTCCTTTTGAGTGAACAGATCTATTTTTATCTGAGCTCCCGAAAGGGTCTCCATGGCTCGAATCCTCGATCCTTTCAGCCCTATAAGGGCCCCCACGAGCCGAGCCTCGACCAGGAACCGCAGAGGGCCTTTTTCTTGGGGCTTGGGTCTCGGTCTCCGAGGACGGGTCTGGTTATAATCTTCTCGAACAAGCTGGTTACTGCTCATGGTGTCCTCGGGACGCAGGTGAAGCGGGCCAAGAAGCCGAGAAAAAAGACCTTCTCCAGCTCATTTGAAAAGTTTTTAAATTTAATTTTAATTCAAGGAATAAAACAGGCATTTCTACAACATGGTAAAATAAAAAAGAGATGATTCCACATGAAACTGCAAATCTCTTATGTACAACTTGCTATTCCTTTTAAATATATAACCAAGTTATGTTTCTTTTTTTCTCTTCCCTCACCCCGCCCCCAACCATTCTATACGTACTTCTATCTATCATTTCTTTCTCTGGATGCAGATAGTATCTTCCATCCTAGGTCTTTTGTAGCTAATTTGGCTATTTAATAAAAGTCAAAATGACTTACTCCATGTTGTTAAAACAATGTTGCTGTTACTACATACAGAGTCCTCCTGGTTTTGCTTATTTTGCTCTTATTACTTTGTGCAAGTCTATCCATGTTTTTCTGAGATCACCAAAGTCACCATTTCTTATGGCACAGTAGTATTTCATCACAATCATATACCACAGTTTGTTCAGCCATTCCCCAATTGAAGGGCATCCTCATAATTTCCAGTTCTTTGTCACCACAAAGACTCTTGATTCTAAGGCAAGTCTCAATCAAAGGCACTTGATTACCTTAGCACTGAGAAGAACTGGAACTCCAAAAGAAAGAAGAGCAAAACAAAAAGTCCCATTTTGCTCGCCATTGCAGCCACCTAGCTACCCCATGTTAGAAAGTTATCTGTAGCCAAATGTGAAGTAAGTTGCAAGTCAGACCACTGAAAGAGCATTGAATTCTAATGGGTTAAGAGTTGACAAAATTCACTTTTCTCTACTAGGTGGCACAGTGGTTAAAGTGATGGGCCTGGAGTCAGAAAGACTCATCTTCCTGAGTTCAAATCTAGCCTTAGACACTTATTAGCTGTGTGACCCTAGGCAAGTTGCTTCACCCTGTTTGCCTCAGTTTCCTTATCTGTAAAATGAGCTGGAGAAGGAAATGGCAAACCACTCCAGTGTCTCTGCCAAGAAAACCTCAAATGAAGTCATGAAGTGTTGGACACAGCTGAAATGACTGAAAAATAACTCTTTTCAGAGGTTGGGACCTATGAGTATGGAATATTGCAAGCTCTTTGAGAATAGGGATTGTTTCATTCTTTCTATTTGTGTCTTCAAGCATAGCACAGTGCTGGGCACAAGGACATACCTAATAGATGCTTGTTGATGGATTGGCTGTTGAATGATACCATCTGATAGTGTCAATTCACAGGCAGCTAGGTATCACGGTGGATACCAGGAAACCTGAGGTCCAACCCATCCTCAGACACTTACTAGCTGTGTGACCCTGGGCAAGTCACTTCACCCTGTTTGTCTCAGTTTCCTCTTCTGTAAAATGAGCTGGAGAAGGAAATGGCAAACCACTCAAGTATCTCTGCCAAGAAAACCCCAAATGGCGTCATGAAGAGTTGGACGTGGCTGAAAATGACTGAACAGTAAAATGTGGTGTATTACGCATTGGAGTAGGAGTCAGAAAACCTGTGCTTCAGTCCTAGTTCTTCCTTTAACATGCTATAACTCTGGTAAACTCAGATTCATTCTTCGTGTAAGGTGAAAGCACCCGACTAGGTGATCTCTTACAAATTCCCTTGCTCTAATGTTCCGTGGTATTACAATGCTAGGCTTGGGAATTGGAAGGCCATGGGTTCCAAGACCACCTCTGATATTTACTAGCTAAGAGACCTTGGGCAGGAACTTGAGGGCGTTTGTTGGCCTAGATGATCTCTGAACTCCCTCCTGCCCCTGATTTTCCATTTCAGGCTTCAAAGGGAATTGCTGCCTCATTTTGGAAGGATTTCAATTTCAGCTGTAAACATCCTGATTTATATTCAAATGACTAGAGATAGCTCATTTTATCAGAATGATTTTCCATTGATTTTCTTCAAATTTACTACTCAAAATCAATGGCAGTGCTGATGGTGCTAGATGGCGTGTACAAATGTATTCTCATTGACCATTTATTTCAATTTGTCACCTGCTGGAAGTCAGACCTCTTGGACTAGTCAAGGAGAAACCTCCAACCCGCAAACCTTTGTCACCAATTCCAAGTAAATATAAATTATTTAGATCTTTGGAATACTTAGGATCAGAATCATTGGGTTAGAAACGGTTTTCATTTTGTCAAGAACTTTCCTGGTTTAGGCATAAGCTTGACATCCTAATTTGAGTGCAAGAGACATCCTGGCGTAGCCAATGCATCAAGAGCTGGAGGCAGCTAGGTGGTGGTACAGTCCATAGGGTACCAGACCTAGAGTCAGAAGGACCAAAGCTCAAACCCAGCCTCAGATTGTTCCTAACTGTGTGATACTCGACAAGTCCCTTACCTTATATTTGCCTGTTTCCTCACCTGTAAAACGGGAATAATAAAGACACCTACCTCCCAAGGATTTTGTGACAGTCAAATGAGATAATAATTGGAAAGTGTTTTAGGGCAGTGCCTGGCACTTAGTGAATGTTGTGTAAATGTTTTTGTTATTATTCCAAGGCAGTCAAATTTGGATTAAATCCAACCTCTGATACATATTATCTGTGTGACTCTGATTAAGTCACTCCACTGTTCACTGCCCTGGGTATTTTTATAAGAATGGAAGTGATAGAGCAGGTACCTACCTGTGTTGGTATTTTCCTCACTAGAAACATTCCCCTCTAGTAATAAAATCATAGATTTGCCCCCCCCCCAAAAAAAGAAATTGCTTGGCTTCTTTCAAGTCCCAGCTCACATCCCATCTTCTATAGGAAGTCTTTCCCAATCCCTTTTAATGCTAGCACCTTGCCTCTGTTGATTATCTCCACCTCAACTTGTGTACATTGTGTTGGTATGGAGTTGTTTGCATGTTGTCTCTCCTGTTAGTCTGTGAGCCCCTCCAGGGCAAGGACTTGTCTTTTGCCCTTCTTTGCATCGCCAGTACTTAGTATAGGGCCTGGTGCAGAGTAGATGCTCATTACCTCGACTTTACTTGACCTGACGTTAGCAGGCTGATGTGCTGTAATAGTCATTGGAGTGGGAGTCAGGATGCCTGAGCTATAGTGCTATCTCTACCTCCGGGAAGGTCATCGCCCCTCTTTAAACCTCAATTTTCCCGGTTGTAAATCAAAGGCACTGGACTATGTAAAGGAGAACTGTTGTTTTTTACTCTATCAAAGCATACTACTATACGTTATTATTTGGGAATATACATTCACAGGGTGAAAAAGTAGTTGTCGTTGAGTTGGTTGAATTGTATCCAACTCTTCATGACCCCATTTGGGGTTTTCTTGGCAAAGATACTGGAGTGGTTTGTCATTTCCTTCTCCAGCTCATTTTTCAGATGAGAAACTGAGATACTAAATGTGTGAATCTAGATTTGAACTCAGGTCTTCCTGACTTCAGGCCTGGGGCTCTATACACTGTTCCACCTAGCTGCCCCTAGTTGAAAGAGTAGACAGAGCAGTAAAAACATAACCTTATTTTTAGACATTTTATTATTAGCATAATAATTAATCCTGTCCAGAAGCCCCCCATCTCTCACTCCATGGATCTAGAGAAGCAGCTTGATGTAGATAGAGTGGATCGAATGCTAGCGTCAGACTTGGGAAAGACCTCAGTTCACACTCCATCTCTGACATTAGTTCTATGACCTTGGACAAGTCACTTAACTTCTAGGCAACTCACTTAGTTCCATATAATGCTACTAAGTCACAAATAGTTTGCAATCTTTTTTGACAGAAGAAGTTCCCACATTGCCGACATCATAGATCCCTGGTAAACATGCAAGTCATTTCATTTAATCCAATTCAATTTAGTCCTTACTATAGTGTGGTGTTCCACCAATTTTCTGTCAGTTTCCCAACCTGTAAAATGATGAAGTTGGATTAAGTGATCTCCAACTGGCTCTAAATTCTATGATCTTTTTCAATAAAATTCACAATTATTGAGCCACTATTAAGTGCAAAAGACTGCGCTAGCTATGGGGCGGAGGTGATGGGGAATGCAGAGAAGAATAACACCGAGCACCTCCCCTTACGGAATTTAGCATCAACAACACATACATAAATATAGCAGAAGACACAGTGTGGAGGGGCACAAGTGAAGATCTATGAAGGGTCCAAGGATGGAGCTGGACATGATATATGCTTGGAGAATCAAGGTATCACTTGAGAGTTCTATAAAAATGCCCAACTGATCCCAAATGTCTGCCTACCTTTCCTACTATGAGTTACTCCTTTGGATTGAGACATCGTCTCCCCCAAAGCCCTGATAAAATAGAAATTATCATGAAAGACAAACACAATAACAAAATAATTAATATAGGATTATATTACAAATGGTACAATATAATAGTCTAAATAACATGATACAACAGTAATTAATATAGTATATTATAAGTAATATAATACAATGATAATTAAGATAGTATAAGTAATATAATCCAACAATAATAATATAGTACCATATAATAAGTAATATGATCATTGATAACAATATAACGAAACTGGTAAATAGACTGGTATCTGTGTGGGGCTTAAGGCTTCCAGCCTGCTTCACATGCTCTCATTTGGTCCTCACAACAACCCTCAGAGATAATTGCTATATTATTACTATTATCCTTGTTTTATGGATGTGGAAAGTGAAACCAAAAGAAATAACAGGATTTGCATGTGATTACCCAGCTAGGAAGCATCGCAATCAGCATTCTAGGCCAGGCCTTGCTAATTCCCAGTCCGGGGTCCCATCCAGCTGCCGAGCTGCAGAGAGTTCATAAGTTCCCTAGCAGGGAAGGTGGGTCAGGCTTGGCAGTAATAAAGATTTCTAAAAGCAATTTCTTTCTTTCTTTTTCTCTCTCTTTTATTTAACTGCTCTGTCTGCTCTTTCGACCTGTGCTCAGTGTTCCCAGATGAGAATGTAGAGGAGAACCATTTCTTTGTATCTCTTCTGTGCTTTGTAAAGCAAAAACAACTTGAGTTTATCCAGTGCTTTAAGGATTACAAAGTACTTTCCTCACACCAAAGTCCTCTCATCCCTCAGCTCCATCTCCAAATTTTTATAGTTGTGACTAATGAAATTTGCTTGTCTCGTTTGCTCCAGGTTGTTATTGGTTCAGTCATGTCTGACTCTTCATGACCCCACTTGGGGTTTTCTCAGCAAAGATACTGGAGTGGTTTGCCATTTCCTCTTCCAAGTTTACAGTATGATATTAATTTACTTAATTAATTAATTTACTAAATCTAGAACACAGTACCAATCCTATGGAGGCATAGGTAGGAATGTGCTGATAATTCTCTAACAATGAGCTCTCCAAAAAATGTGTGAAGGACATACTTCTAAGTTGAATCTGTATTATTAAAATTTTCTCCATATTATTTTCTTAAGTCTAGAGTGACAGTCAATAAAACAATACATCAAGCCCCAATTTGTAGCTTCTGAGGTAAAAATGTTCACACTGAAAATTTAACATTCAACTCTAATAAGGTACTTGCACACCCTTGAATAGGGAGCTGTGGGGTGTGTGTATGTAGGGAGGGAGCAACAATATGATAGGATTTCTACAAGCAGCTTTTCCTGAACCCCCTTCATGCTACTGCCTTCCCTCTGTGGTCATCTCTAATTTATCCCCTATGTAGCTCATTCATACCCAGTTGTCTCCCCCATTAGACTATGAGCTTCTTGAGATCAGTCTGTTTTCCCTTTTCTCTGAATCCCTAGTGCTTGGCACAGAGCCTGACATGTAAAAGGCAATTAATAAATGCTTGTTGACTTATTGACTGACTGTTAGTGGCGGAGATAAATTTTGGGGCCTTCTGGAAGGCAGGCTGAGTAGTACAAGGTCAAGAGCTCGGGTGGAGAAGCAGAAGGCTTAGGTTTTCATCTTGACTGCTCTTAATTATGGTACGATACTGGACAAGACCCTTGGCCTCCTTGGATCTTTGTTTTCTCCACTGTAAAATGATGGGGTTCGGATTCGGTCACTGGGACCCATGGTCAGGGTCTACGGTTAGATTTCAGGGGATCCACTCACTTGAATGATATTGCATCTTTATTTCCACTAACCTGTAATTGAAATTTAACAGTTCCTTTAATTGTAAAAGTAGGCAACAAACCTCATTCTGAGAAAGGGTCAGGGATGTCACTAGACTTCCAAAGGCTATGACATGAAAATGGTTAGGAACTCCTGGACTAGATCAGTGGTTCTTGAACTTTTTCATAATAATAGAATCCTTTAGTTTAAACAAAAGTTTGGCAGAGTTCTTGTAGTAAAATCTTCCAAAATTATTATTTTAATGCCTATTAACAAATAACACGAGGTATACTTGGCTAATGCAGAAATTTGTTTTGCTTGATTTTTAATTTTTCTTGGGGGTGGGGGTAAGGGAGGAAAAGGGGTGAGGGAATTTCCAAATGTAAATAAAATAAAATTCAATTAAAAACAACATTGTAAGGTTCATTAAACAACAAGAAGAATAACAGACTTGGGCATCTCAGGGTTCCTTGCAGCAGTTTTAGAACTATTGCACTAGATGATCTCTAAGTTCCCTTCTAGCTCTGTCATTTTTCTATGGAGTGATGGCTAATATGATCAAAGGTTTTTCAGTTTTATTTTCCCTGGATCCTTTCCTTTCTTGGCTCTGGGACTATTCTATTCACTATTAATGCGGAAGTGTCTGAGGCTGAATTGCAGACAATTTTGTCTTTAGTGTTCTCCCACCTTTCTATCTCCTCTCTTCCTCCTTTCTCTCATACTCCTCCTTTAATATTATAGTGTCCTGAGCCCTAATGCATCCTGATGTTCTCCTAGGCTTCAAGGGTCCAGGGTCCCCAGAGCAGGGCCCCACTTGTGTTTTATCTTCTGGTTCAAAACAGGATTTAGAGTCAGAGAACCTAGATTCTACTTTTAGTTTTGTTGTTTACCACCTGTGTGACCCTGGCAAATCACAGATTCCTGTTTGCCTCAGTTTCCTCATCTGTAAAAATAAGCTGGAGAAGGAAATGGCAAAGCACTCCAGTGTCTTTGCCAAGAAAACCCCAAATGAGGTCATGAAGCACTGGACACTACGGAAAAATGACAGAACAACAACAAAACCCAACATGACCTTAAGCATGTTAGCTAATTTGGGCTTCAGTTTCCTTAACTGTAAAGTAAGGAAGTTAGGCTAGATGACCTAAGGTCTTTTCTGGCTCTAAATCTGTGGTCTTTGGGGCCTCCTTAGATCAAGAAATGGAGGTGGCCCTGAGGTTTTTTTTTGGTAATTTCTAAATTCATTTTAAACAACTACAAAATGAGAAAAGAAAAAAAAATAACATTGCCATGTACACAGCAGAACATAAGAGAGGATTCAATATAAAACAGTAAATTTCTATTTTGAGAAAACCTATATAATAAATACTACACAGTGTTTTCAAAGTAATCCGGCTTATATTTCCTGCCTTCTAGGTTTTCTTTTGCTGTCTGCTGTGTACTTTTTACTTTATTCTCTTTCCCTCCCCCCCACTGAAGAAAGCCACAATTAAACATGGATATATATATATATATATATATATATATATATATATATACACACACATATATACACATATACACACACACATATATGCATATGTATACACATACACACACACACACATACACACACACTTCTACTTGTCATCTGTTCTCTGGAATTGGATAGTATCTTCCTTCATTAATCTAAATCTTTCCATGTTTTTTCTAAATCAATCATCCCATTTCCTACACCACAGCAGTATTCCAACCTAATCACATCCTATTTGAGAGACTGCCTATGAAAGATTTTAACTAATTTTCTGCATTCCTTCCATTCTTGGCTACACTTGTGAAGCAGGCCAGCGGCTAAACCTTACACCTGGGGAGGCCATCAGGGAGGCCCCACCCTCCAATACAAACCAGAAGGGAAGCCTACACTCCAGAGAAATCAAGTAGCTAAGGCCTGAAGCCCAGTGAAAGCCAGCAGTAAGACACAGAACCCCAGCACAAAAAAACATGAGATAGTGCAGGGCCAGAGCCTGACTTTCACATAAAAACACCAAGTCACAAAAAAGAGGTAGAAACAATGGGCAAAAACAAAAAAGAGCTTGACTATAGAAAGTTACCATGGTGATAGGGAGGTTCAAAGCATAAACTTAGAAGACAATATTGTCAAAATGGCTACATGTGAAGCTGCAAAGAAAAATGTAATTTGTTCTCAGGCCCCAAAGGAATTCCTGGATGAACTTAAAGAGGATTTAAAAAAGCAAATTAGAGAAATAGAAGGAAAATTGAGAAAAGAAATGAGGGTAATTCAAGAGAATCATGAAAAAAGAGTCAATAGCATGGGAAAAGATATATAAAAATTCACCAAGGAAAATAACTCCCTAAAAAAGTAGAATTGGCCAAATGGAAAAAGAAGTACAAAAGCTCACTGAAGAAAATTGAACAAATGGAAACTAAAAAGACACAATAAAAGAAAAGCAAAAAAGCAAAAAAAAAAAATAGAAGAAAATGTGAAATTTCTCATTGGAAAAACAACTGACCTAAAAAATAGATCCAAGAGAGATAATATAAAAATTGTTGGACAACCTAAAAGCCATGATAAAAAAAGAAGCCTGGATAACATCTTCCAAGAAATTATTAAAGAAAACTGCTGTAATATATTAGAACCAGAGGGCAAAATAGAAATTGAAGCCACTGATCACTGCCTGAAAGAGATAATGAAAATTCCCAGGAACATCATAGTCAAATTCCAGAGCTCACAGATCAAAGAGAATGTATTGCAAGCAGTCTATAGGGAAATATACAGTTAGTTATCATAGCTATAAATGGGATGAACTTACTCATAAAACAGAAGTTGGCAGCAGAATGAATTAAAAATCAGAATCAGAATATGTTGTTTACAAGAAACACATTTGAAACAGAGAGATACACACAGGATAAAGGTAAGAGGCTGGAACAGAAACTATAATATTTCAGCTGAAGTTAAGAAAGCAGGGGAAGCAATCATGATCTCAGACAGAGCCAAAGCAAAAATCAATTCAATTAAAAGAGATAAAGACGGAAACTATATCTGGCTGAAAAGTACTATAGACAATGAAGTCATATCAATATTAAATATATATGCACCAAATGGTATAGCATCTAAATTTTTGAAGAAGTTGAATCAGTTAAAGGAGGAAATACGCAATAAAACTATATTAGTGGGGGACCTCAAATTGCCCCTCTCAGAACTAGATAAATCTAACCAAATAATAAACAAGAAAGAAATTAAAGAGCTGAATAAAATTCTAGAAAAGTTAGATATGATAGATCTCTGGAGAAAACTGAATGCAGTACATGGCACTTATACAAAAACTGACCACGTATTAAGACATAAAAACCTCACAACCAAATGCAGAAAAGAAGAATGGTAAACATCCTTTTCAGATCATCATGCAATAAAAATTACATTAAAGAATGGACAGTGGAAAGAGAGATTAAAAATTAATTGGAAATTAAATCATCTAATCCTAAAAAACAAGTAGGTCAAAGAACAAATCATAGAAACAATCAATATTTTCATTAAAGAAAATGACAACAATGAGACAACATACCAAAATTTATGGGTTGCAACCGAAGTGGTACTTAGGGGAAAATTTATATCTTTAATTGCTTACATCAATAAAATAGAGAAAAGCAGGCCAATAAATTGGACATGCAACTAAAAAAAACTAAAAAGAGAACAAATAAAAAATCCCCAATTAAACACTAAATTGGAAATCCTGAAAATCAAAGGAGAGATTAATAAAACTGAAAGTAAGAAAACCATTGAAGTAATAAAAAAACTAGAAACTGGTTTTACAAAAAAACCAGTAATATAGATAAACCATTGGTTAGTTTGATTAAGAAAAGGAAAGAAAAAAAGCAAATTACTAATATCAAGACTGAAAAGGATGACTACCACCAATGAAGAGGAAATTAAGACAATTGTTGGCAGCTGTTTTGCCCAATTATATGCCAATAAATTTGACAATCTAAATGAAGTGGATGAATATCTACAAAAATATAAATTACCCAGATTAATAGAAGAAAAATACTTAAATAATCCAACCTTAGAAAAAGAAATTGAATAAACCATCAGTGAACTTCCTAAGAAAAAAAATACCTAGGACCAGATGGATTTACAAGCGAATTCTACCAAACATTTAAAGAACAACTAATCCCAATACTATATAAACTACTTGGATAAATAGGGGAAGGAGTCCTATCAAATTCCTTTTTTGACACAGATATGGTGCTAATACCCAAACCAAGAAGAACTAAAACAGAGAAAGCAAGAAAATTATAGACTAATTTCCCTAATTGAATATTGATGCAAAATTTTTAAATAGAATTCTAGCAAAGAGGTTACAGCAATATATCATAAGGATCATACACTGTGACCAGGTAGGATTTATGCCAGGAATGCAAGGTTCAATACTAGGAAAACTATCAGCTTAATTGATCATATCTATAACAAAGCTAACAGAAGTCATATAATGATCTCAATAGATTCAGAAAAAGCCTTTGACAAAATACAATACCCAACCTACTAAAAATACTAGAGAGCATGGGAATAAATGGAGCTTACTTTAAAATCAGTAATTATCTAAAACCATCAGCAAGCATTATCTGTAATGGGGATAAGCTAGATGCCTTCCCAATACAATCAGAAGTGAAACAAGGATGCCCATTATCACCTCTATCATTTAATATTGTACTAGAAATGTTAGCTATAGCAATAAGAGAAAAAAATAAATTAAAGGAATTAGAATAGGTGATGAAGAAACAAAATTATCACTCTTTGCAGATGAAATGAAGTTATATTTAGAAAATCCAGGAGAATCAACCAAAAAGTTACTCGAAATAATTAACAGTTTTAGCAAAGTTGCAGGATAAAAAATAAACCTACACAAATCATTAGCTTTACTATATGTTACCAAAAAAGTACAGCAGCAAGAGATAGAAAGAGAAATTCCATTTAAACTAATTGTAGAAAATACAAAGTACTTGGGAATCTATCTGCCAAGACAAACCCAGGAACTTTATGAACACAACTATAAAATACTTTTCACACAAATAAAGTCAGAGCTAAACAATTGGAAAAATATTAATTGCTCATGGATAGGCTGAACCAATATAATAAAATGACAATTCTACCTAAATTAATCTATTTATTCAGTGCCATCCTATCAAACTATTAAAAATGATTTTATAGAGCTAGAAAAAATAATAGCAAAATTCAACTGGAAGAACAAAAGTTCAGGGATATCAAGGTAATTAATGAAAAAAAAATGCCAAAGAATGTGGTCTAGCCATACCACATCTCAAACCGTATTATAAAGTCATGATTATCGAAACAATCTGGTACTGACTAAGACATAGAGTGGTGGGTCAGTGGAACAGATTAGATACAAATTACATTGTAGTAAATGACCATAGTAAATCTAATATATAATAAACTCAAGGATCCAAGCTTTTGGAACAAAAACTCATTATTTGAAAAAAACTTCTGGAAAAACTGGAAAACAGCATGGCAGAAACTAGTTATAGACCAACATCTCACATCGTATACTGAGAGAAGGTCAAAATGGGTACATGATTTACACATAAAGGGTGATACCATAAACATATTAAGAGAGCATGAAAGTTTATCTGTAAGATTTATAGATAAGAGAAGAATTTAGGACCAAAAAAGACATAGAGAACATTACAAAATGTAAAGTAGATCATTTTGATTATATAAAATTAATTTTTCTTTGCACAAACAAAACCAATGCAACCAAAATTATAAGGAAAGTAGAAAATTGGGAAAAATTGCAACAAGCATCTCTGATAAAGGTCTCATTTCTCAAACACATAGAGAACTGAGTCAAATTTGTAAAAAATAGAAGTCATTCTCCAAATGATAAATGGTCAAAAGATATGAACAGGCAGTTTTCAGAAAAAAATCAAAGCTATTTATAATCAAATGAAAAAATGCTCTGAATCATTATTGATCAGAGAAATGCAAATTAAAATAACTCCGAGGTACCACCTCACACTTATCAGAGTGGCTAATAAGACAAAAAAGAAAAATATTGGATGTTGGAAGAGATGTGGGAAAACTCAGACATTAATGCACTGTTAGTGGAGTTTTCAATGGATCTAACCATTCTGGAGAGTAATTTGGAGCTATGCCAAAAAACTGCACATTCCTTTTGATCCAGCAATACCACTGCTAGGTCTATATCCCAGAGACATCCAAAAAAGGGAAAGGACTTATTTGTGCAAAAGTATTTTTAGCAGCTCTTTTTTTGGTGGCTAAGAATTGGAAATTGAAGGGATATCTATCAATTGGGGAATGGCTAAATAAGCTGAGGTATATGATTGTGATGGAATATTATTGTGCTCTAAGAAATGGTAAATAGGATGATTTCAGAAAAATCTGGAAAGACTTAGATGAACTGACACATGGTGAGGTGAACAGAACCAGGAAAACATTGTATATAGTAACAGCAATATTGTTCAATGGAGAATTGTGAATGACTTAGCTATTCTCAGCAATACAACGATCCAAGACAATCCCAAAGGACTAATGATGAAGCATATTATTTGTCTCTAGAGAAAGAACTGATATTGATTAAATACAGGATGAAGCAAGCTATTTTTTACTTTCTTTCTTTTATTTTTTCTTTTATTTGAGTCTTCTTGTACAAAATGACTAATATGGAAATGTTTTGCATAATTACAAGTGTGTAACCTATATCTAACTGCTTATCTTCTCAGGGACGGTGGAAAGGAGGGAGGGAGTGATGGAAAGACAGAATTTGTAACTCAAAATTTTAAATGAAATTTTTTAAAAATTAAAAAAAGCTTTATTCTTCTCCTTTTATAGTATCTCCCTTAGATGTCATCCACTCCCATGGCTTATACTATTTAGGACTAGCACCTCTGATGTGAGGGCTTCCAGAGTCATTTTTAGGGCTGCTCACCTACTTTTGTTGTCTAGCTGGCAGTCAACTCTCTCCTGTGGCTCCAAGAAGCTGTAACATGTGCAGTAGCCCTACCCTGGTAAGGCAGCAGACAGGTTAAACTAAGTTGAGGGAAACTGATGGGACGGCATATCTACCTCTAGGTGGAATGGGTGGTTGAGAACAATTTGTTTCAACAGCTGTGCAGGTGGCTGAGGCAGGTGCTATGGAGTGCTTAGAGCTTGGTCAGACATCAAAGATACCAAGGCTATCCCCTGCATCCTGGGCCATTGCCAGTCATCTTGACTTTTGTCCGGCCACTGGATTGCTAGGATTCTGGGAGAGTGGAGTTGATGATTTTGTGCAACTCCTGCCTCACTTAAATCCAATTCAGCACAAGTCAAGACATCACACCATGATCACTGGTGCTCTTCAAAAATGAAGGACAAACAACTTTTTAGCCCACAAATCTTGATCTCATTCTTAATGCAGCTATGGATTTCCTACTACATGTTGGATACCCTTGTGTGGAAGTTTCACCAACATCCCAAATTCAGTATATGCAAAATTAAACTTATCTGTTTCTTTAAATTAGTTTCTCCTTCCAACTTTCCAATTTCTCTTCTTGGTGTCACTATTCACCCAGGCTCAGTCTCAGAATTGGCTTTGACTTCTTTTCTCTCCCATTTTCATTTCTACTAATATTTACTGAACATTTAATGGGTACAAGGCCCCTACATCTAATCAGTCACCAAATCCTGTCAGTTTTTCTTCCACAATGTTGCTTGCCTCCAAGAAGAAGGGGAAAGGATTTTAGACTTTGCATAAGAAGACTCATTATAATACTGAAGTATATCTAAACCTCTATTTTTCTTCATCTGCAAAACAGGACTAATGCTAACTCAAATTATCTCTGTTTTGAGGAACTGTGTGTTTGTAAACTGTAACATCTTTTATAAATATAACCTATTATTGTTGCTTTTCCATTCCTACTGTGACCACCATAATTCAAACTCTTTTAATCTCATCTAGGACAATTATAGTAGTCTCCACTTGGTCTCCCTATTTCTAGTCTCTCTCCTTCAGTTAATTCTGTTTAATGTCATCTTATTATTTTTTCCTAAAAGCTCCTTCTATTATATCCCTATCTTTTTTTATTTTTATTTTCTGCTTTTTGTCATGTGTCAAGTGTCTGAGGCTGGATTTGAACTCAGGTCCTCCTGACTCCAGGGCTGGTGCTCAACTCATTGTGCCACCTAGCTGCCCCTATTATATCCCTACCTTGCTCTCAAACCTTAGATGTTCCCCATTATGTAGTATGTTAATGTCCAAATAGTTAATGCCTGGTAGACTGATATTCAATGTTCTCTACAATCTGGCCCCAATTTGTACTACTAACCTTATTTCCTACTCCTTTCCTGTTTAAATCATCTGGTTCAAATCATTCAAATGATCCACTCATTGTTCTCTGTCTTAAAAATCTTACATTATAGTTACAGTCCTTGCATCCATGCCTTTGTAAGCATTATTTTCCTGACTTTTAATGCCCTCTACTCCCTTTTGCATCCTACCAATTTTTTAAGGCCAATTCAACCTTTTTTTTCCATCATTGTGCCTTTCCTGACCACCCAGTCATACAATTAGATAGTATCACTCATTTAGCACTTGTCACATACTGACTTGTAACTTTCTTATTTTTTTAACATAAAAATGCCTTGTTTCTCCAACTGGATTGTAAATTCTTTATGCACAGAGACTCTGTTTAACTCATGTCTACAGCCCTACATATATCACTGTGCACAGAGGATTGCCCATAGTAGTTGCTCAATAAATAACCACTGCTGATGATAAATGAGTATTATCATTTTTGGTCAAGGACACTTTTCTGCTTTAGTTATCTTTTTCTCCACATTTGCAAGAAGCAGCATAGTGCAGTGGATAGAGAGGGATCCTCACAAGTAGGATAAGGAGTCCCCTTTTATGAAGGAATCTGGATACAAAGAGAGAAGAGTAAGTAAAGGAAATATTCAAGAATATATTTCTTCCTGTTGAGGTGAAAGAGGCTAAGAGGGGAAATACTTGGGGTGACATATGCTAATAAAAATTTAATATCTTCTATGATGTCGTGTCTTAGTGAGATGGTGGCTAGGTAACAGCCAATAGGTGATATTGTTAGAAAAAGCTGCTCAAAGCAGAAGGAAAGGGGCAGGGAATCGGGACAGGCTCCTAAGCAGAGATCAGAAACAGTGGTCCTATATATGACCTACTGTCAAGTCCAAAGAGTCAGGGAGAGATCACAACAAAGTGTATCTAGCAAGTAAATTCTAGGAAATCAAAGTTGTTTCACTATATGAAGTAAATTAAGCAGGAAATGCGCTGGGATTAGCATGATGACTGGAGGCTGATCAATGTTGGGAAAAGCCAGAGAGGTAAGATTAAGTCAAGCGATCAGCAAAGAGAAAATTCATAATTTACATATGTAGCACCTAGGGCATCCTCTTACACAAGGGTCCTCCAAAATAGCTGTCCTAGGGCCAAAGTACTCTGTGAGTCTACATCCAATTAAAACCATAGTTTATAAGGCCTGACTAATGTGTTTACTTTTTATCTAGTTATCCAGAAGACACACTTAAAGACATTTAATGAAAAAGCAGGTAAAAAAAATCAATTGGATATTACTTCTCCCAACCCCCCCCCCAAACTTGGGCATACTTTCCTACTAATGAATATGTCATCAGTGGGGAGAGAGGGCAGAAAATGAGGATAATACATGATGGACATACATGGGAACACATGTAGTAAAGTTCCATGAATGGAGGACCAACTCCTTGAGTTCTTATGCTTCTGTATCATGGCAGTGAAATCACAGATTCAGACTCTGTCTCTGTCTCTCTCTTTCTCTCCCCTTCTGCTTTCTCTCCTCCCTCTCATTGTTAGATAGATATCAAAATACAGATATGAATACTCTGTTTGGATATATAGATATGAGAGTGGATAGAAAGTTGGTTTCAGAGTCAGGAAGACCTGGTTTCCACTCTTCATCTGATACAGACAGGTTGTGTGACCCTGGGCAACTCAATTAATCTCTCAGTGATCTAAGCAACTTTCAGACTGTAAGTTTCAGAGAAGATGTTAACATACATTGGTAGAAGGAGTTTCCTTATTTTGGAGTTCATGATACAAATGAAATTATGACTCCAGACCCTATCCCTAGTCTATAGGTATGACTATGCATATATGCACATAGATATTGTTACATATACACACATATAGCTATGTAAGGGATGTGTGCACCCACAGGTAATGCATGTCCACATGGATTGTCTAAATGCAGCTCATGAAATGCATGGAGCAGCCCTGATCTTACCCAAGGAGATATTCCCTAAAGTCTCCAGAAAATCTATCCATAAATCAGACATGTTCCCCTCTCCATGTGTCTAGAGTTAATCCCAAAGAATCTTAAACTACTTTTGACACTCTTGCAGAATGAATGACTATCCTCTCCAAAGTTCCTTTCCCCTCACATAGACACTCAGCATCACACAAGCATTCTCTCTATCAATTAAGAAAGTCTCATGCAAAATTCCCTAGACTATAAGCATGAAGAGATGTGTTTGTAACCCTAGGTTCCCAAATGACATATACATCTATTTGTGTATATAAATAGCATTAAAAAGCATAAATAGATGCAAATGTAATTTGGGAGCCTCGGTTACACATACCTCTATTTATGCTCATAGACCACTTTGAAATTCACACAAAGGTCTGTCACACAGAGGTCTACCTCTCTGAGGTAGACAGTTTGAGTGTCATTGCCCCATTTTCCAGATGAGATTCAGAAGAGGTTAAATCATTATCCAACTGTCACGCACATGACAGTAACTCATAGATAAGAGTTATTTCCAGCACACCTTTACTGACTTTGGGATGGTCACTGATTACTCCAACATATTGTTTTTTTAGCAGCTGATGAGTATATATTGATCATGATACAGAAAAACACCCCCAAAATTAAATCTATGAATGGCATTTCTAAACCTCTCCTTCTTTTTCCATCCTATTACACCACAGTCTTAGTCCAGTAGGTTCAGTGTCTAAGTAATGATTAGAATGTTTTAAGTCACTGTCTCAATGGGTATACTTTTTACCCTTTCACTTCCTCAATGGAGAAGCACTGAGTATTTACGCACTTCATATGTTACTTATACAATCTTTCTAACTCTCTATGATTCCTACACTAACTTTATGAATAACGTCACTATTGTTCAGTACTTTACATCAGGCAAGCTTCCTGATGTCATAGCTTGAAAAAAGGACTCTAGTCAACTATGGACTTTGAAAATTATTTGAAACTGACAGAGCTGTGCCCAGATAAGACTATTACTCCTTGATTAATTTAAATTTCTTTTATATCCATTTTGATCTTTTACCATTTAAAAGTTAAGGTGACTAAGATTATGAAAATATGAAAGCTCTTACTTTAGTTCAGGAAGTCATATCTCCCTATAAAAGATATGGATATCCTCATCGAGATGATTGATGGCAGCTCCTTGATGTGATTATGAAAGAGCAGCCTGGTCAATTTGGTGAGGTTAAAGAATGAGGCTTTTATTTTGCATTTAAAGACATTTCCTTATGGAGATGGACGTGTCTTGATCTGATCGAATCATGAATTGGGTCGTGCCTATTTTAGATCTAAGCTACACCTTGGACTCTAGCCTATAAAATGCTCAGATGTGCCAAAGATTAAAAGACTAGACCTGAGAGAGGGACCACAGAGAGAGGAGACTTGGGTCCTTGTTGGTTCTCTGCCTCTCATTTCAGCAAACCCTCAACCTCACAGATGGCAGCTATGGGAAGACAGTAGCTGAGTGCCTCAGTTTAAGAAATGATAACATCAGGATAGGGATGGAGGATGGGGACCAGTGACAGAGCTATGAAAATTCTTGGCTCCAGTCTTCTGAAGAGAGGAGAGGAGATTTCTTATACTACACCATGTCCCTAGCCTCAAAATCCTCCAAAGAAGAGGGAAAAACATGGGGCCCCAAAGCTGGAGGATGAGCAAAAAATTGAGGACCAGTGTGAAGGAGCAAATATGGCCATTATCCTCTACTACTTTATGTGGACCATATAGGCCCAAAGGTAAGGTACTTTTTAGCAGATCCAAGTACAAAATTCCCATTCCAGAAAGCACAAAACTTTAGGGTAGTGTTATAACAATGGTGGACTTTATTAGTTCCTAAAGGAGATCTGGAATTGCAAAAATCTGAGGGCTTGTCTTTCTATTCAGACATGTATCCTTTCCGTGAGTAATCTCAACCACAATGTTGACACTCTGAATTTAGGGGACTATATGGGTCCTTTAGGGGAAGGTGAGACTCCCCTGACAGGGAAAGAGTTATTCTTTATAATTTGTGAGTTACTACAAGACTTAAACTTGTGAGTGTATATGTATTTTGCACTCTTTTTTTTGGAATGAAATAAAGGCTGTTCTATTTCCTACATATTTATTGTTAACTTGAATGCTTGCATGAAAGTTGAGGGCCCTTTTAATCTGTAGCTGCAACAACCTAGACATGTTATGTTTCTAAGAGAAACCCTAGAGACGGTAGTGGTAAATTGAGCCAAAGTTTGACATTCCAAGTGGAAATATTGTATAAGACCATTAGCCAAAAAGTAATTTATGGGAAGCTCCAAGGTTTGAACTCAGCACATGCCGACAGAGAGCTTGAATATCAAGGTCCCTGGTTATATTTTTCTCCATAAAATCACCCAGTGAGTCTTAAAACTGGTTAATTTATGAAATATTCTCCTATAAACTATAGAATAGAGCAGAACATCACACATTTTCATATTTCTCCTGGATATGTCATGGCATGGAAAATGATAGATGGCTGAGACTGATCAGGGCAATCAATACTATATGAGTATTTATGCACTGTGTATCATATGCAGGATGTTTTGTGTTTGCAAAGGCATCGTTGCTAATAAAACACTTTAGTTTACATTTGTTATAGTGACTGCTCTCAAGGCTGTTTTGTAGTATTTCAGAAATTACTTTCTTCTGTCGCCTTTACATCATCTTGTAAGACAGGAGCATTGCAAGTTTCTTTGCTCCTTCCTAGAGAATATTTTGACTTGTTCTCTGGTTCTCAGGTCTCTACCTGAGGCAACTGTGATATAGCATCACTCTATAGGGTGTCCCAAAAGTCTTAGTGAAGTTTTAAGCTTTAATACCTATTTTGCATTAAATCATGAAAACAATAATAAATTACCTTTAAACATTGCTTTACAGTTATAGGATGGATTCATAGACATTATTTTATTTAATTCCCACAATAGCCCTATGAGATAGGTAGTACAAATATCATCATTCCACCTTATATATGAAGAATTTTAGGAGCCTCAAAGAAAAGCACAGCTTAGACAAAAATTCAACTAGAATTCCTGAAAAAATGGAGCAGTGCTTAAAAGTGATTTTATAAATGAAATGAGAATTCTAGAGGAAATCATTGGAAAAGGAATAAAGAAAAGGGAGAACAGCTTGGAAGGAGAATTAATATTTTAGTTCAAGAGACATAAAATCTCACCCAAATAATAGATTCCCTGAAAAGTAGGATAGATAAAAAAATAGTCTAATGATTCCAGGAGAAAAAAAGAATTATTAAAACAAAGTCAAAAGTCTGAAAAATAAAAAAATATGTAATTTATCTCATGTAAAACACAACTGACCTATAAAATAGAATAATGAAAGATAATTCAAGTATTATTGTGCCTCCTGAAAACTATTACCAAGAAAAGAACCTAGAAATCTCATTTAAAATTATTAAGTCTAATACAACCAAAATACAAAGTGAAAATAGAAAAAAAATCCATTAATTACCTCCTGAAATTCCCAGATAAAAATTCTCATGAACATTGTTGCCAAAATTCCAGTATAATAAATGCACACCAAATGGCTTAGCAAGGGAAAAGCTAAATAAGTTACTGGAAGAAATAAGCAGTAAAATGATAATAGTGGGGGACCTCAATGTGCTTCTTTCAGAGCTAGACAAATCTAAAAAAAAGTAGTCAACAAACTAAACAGAATTTTAGAAAGTTAGATAATATGTCTATTATTTGAATAAGAATAAAAATGCGCATACATATTTCTCAGCTGTATGTGACTCTTAAAAAAATTGACCAGGCACTAAGGAATAAACCATCAAAAACAAATGTGGAAAAATAGAAATATTAAATACATCCTTTATACATTTCAAAGCTATAAGAAATGAGAAGAATGGCTTTAAAGAAACCTAGGAAGACTTATATAAAATGATATAGAGTGAACTAGAACAATTTATATAGTAACAACCACATTTTAAAGACGAACATCTTTGAGCTTAAATCAATGTAATGAACAACCAAAATTCCAAAGGACTGATAATGAAAATGCTACCACCTCAAGTCAGAGAAATGATTTACTAAGGGTGCAGAATGACATTCTTTGACATTGCTAATGCAAGAATTTGTTTTGCCAAACTATTGAAGAAAGACAAGAGTTTCACTTTTATTTTTAACAGAGGGGGAAAAAGCATCTATTAGGTACCTATTATGTGCCAGGCACTGTGCTAAGCACTTTACAAGTATTATCTCATTTGATCCTCAAAACAATCCTATGAGGACATTAGGGGGAGGTGAGAGGGAGAGAAAATGTTTTCAATCATTGGACATTTTAAATTCATTTTTTTAAAAAAAAGCTAATAAGCATCAGAAAAGGTAAATGACTGCTAGACCAGTGGTCTCCAAAGTGAAGTCAGTGATCTGACTCCAAGGTCATGATTGACCAATCAGAGTGTTAGAAGATGGAGCATATCCTATCCTTCCCATGACAACCAGTAGTAAGACTTTGGCTGAATACAACTACACCCAATTTATACCCTAACATTTCTGTACTCTGTTCCTCCTTTCTCTGTGCAAGTTTGTAATCTCCCTACTTCCTTGTGGAGCATCAATCCATCAAGGCAGATAAAAAAATGAGAGAAGTTGTGCAGCTGCCGTAAACTGAGGAAGGACTAAGATAACTTCTTTCCTAAGGGATCAACAATATCTAATATTACAGAAACATAGACTATTGAACCATTTTTCATCTGTAAGAAAGATCACAGTTAGAGTTACCTCTTACCAATAACTGTAACAGCTGACTCATCCAAAAACCGGGAATCCAATAATAATTCAGTTCTTTTAGGTTGCCAGGTAGTCTTTCAGAAATTCTCTTCAGAATGTCTTGTCCACAGAATGTCTTCTCCAAAGAATAAAATTTAAAATTAGCTCTCTCAGAATGTCCTTTGGGCTTTCTCAAAGATGACATTAACTCTCCACATGCCTCACAGACTGTTTCTGCCTGACAGTTAATTACTGCCTTTCACAGACTCCTTCTATCATGACAATTAACCCACCCAGTCTCTGCCAGATTCTTTCTCCAAAATAGTTAACTCTCCAATTCTCTCTCAGTAAAGCAATTGTCTTAGTCCTTTCTCAATGCTCACACAAACTTCTTTAGACATAACTGTTAAGTGTTAATTCCCAAGATTCTGTTGCCTCTCTCTTAAAGGTACAGTAATAGCAACGAAAATCTCTTTTAGAATGGACATTTAAGTTGAAGTTACAAATATATTCTAAAATTTTGCCAACAGTAGGCGTTAAGCTCACTGGCCTATAGTTTCCTGGATTTGAAAATCTCAATGACATTTGCCCTGCCGTAGACACATGGGACCTCTCCTATCCTATATAATTTTTCAAAATTCCTAACATCTTCTCACAATTGCCAATTTGTATATTGCACTAGGACTTAGTTCTGGGTTTGATGGCAACTGGGGACTGTCTTACTAGCTCCTCATTCATCTTTACTTACAGTAATCTGTTAAACATTGTTTGATTTATTCTTGACATTCCAAGGACATTTTCTTTGACTGGAAAAAAAGTTTAACAAAAGGTAAATGAGAATAGAAAATAAGACTTTTCTCTGTTAGCTGTTGTTATTGTCCCATCTACCCAGAGTAGAGGTATCATCTCTTCCATGATCTTCCTTTGCTCTCAGTAGTGCTTAAAAAGCTGAGTTTATTGTGGAAATGTGGTTTGTTTGTCCAAAGATAATCTTTGCTTTCTAGTGGATAAAGCATTGACCTGAAGTTCTTAGGAATGGAATGTACCCTCCTGCAGAAAGAACCTAACTGGACAAAAATGGTGGTTTTGATTTGGAGTAGTAGCCAAACCACCTATCCCCCCTCCCCCACCTATTTACAAAAACAAAAACAAAACACCACAAAAACTCAATTTTCCTCACAGTAAGTCCTCTGCTTATTTGACTAATTTGAAACTTCCTCATTCTAAATATTGCCCTGGGTAACAGGAGAAAGGGTAATTCTGGGTACTTCAGTACTATTAATTATAAGCACCATCCCACCATATCTAAATAATTGAAACTTTTCCAATACCTTAGGCAATACCAGGGGAAGCCATTTATTTCATAACTGAATAACCTCAGGACATTATTGGTGACAATAACCACTTGTAAACACCTCTTTGTCCTGTCTTTTTCTACTCCCAATCTCTCACACACAGAGCACTGATGAAAATCTTTACTTGTCTTAATGAAAATTTCTTTTGTTAAAAGATAAAAAGATGAGGGAAAATGCTGTAACAACTCTTAAAAGTATAAGTCCTCATGTCTAGTATGGTTACAAATTCTGCCAACTTCAAGTGTAAGTCATCTCTCATTCTGCTCCCTGAATAATTTCCATATTGAATCTCATCCTGACCTACAGGGTAATCAAGGAGTGTGTTTGTATATTTCCTCATTCATTAATTAAATTAAAACACATATCTCAATTAAGCAACTAAACTCAGAGCCCCTACTAGTTAATCAAATATTGTTTATTTAAAAAACTGTAGGAGCCTCCTTTCTCAATAGTACTTTACCCATATCTTTTTTTAAAAAAAATTAAATCCCTTAACCTCCTAGGACTAAATACATATTAGAGCTACAGAAGATACAATTTCTTAACAATGAAAACCATGGTAAAGACATAGATAATTAATTACAATATTTTAGCTGTGGGTAAGAGCACATCCAGAATCACCTCAAACTGTCTCTGTAAAGATAGATGATATCTCTTTACTTCATCCTCTTTCTCTCTCCTTTTCTGCTTCTTTCCAGTCATGATAGGAAAAGAATGTCTTTAGCTTTTTCTAGTCGTCACTTAATATTCTCCACATTCACTTTGTTTTCCAACTTGACTCTCCCTGATTTTCTGACTTGTGAATTTGTCCAGTGGTTTCAGTTGGCCTGCTAGTATTTAGTTGAAGATTTAATAGGCCCTGTTAAATGATGATGCTATAAGGGAAAACTTAGATCAATGGGCCACTATAAAGAAGGACTTACTAATGATTAGACCTATTGAAAAATGGAATTAACTCACACTAGAAACATTCCATTTTGCTGGAAGTGGTTAATTCTTGAGTATGGCGGTATAGATTGAAAAAGCGCTGGAAATAGGAGCACAAGACCTTTGTTCAAATTCTGGGTGTACTAATTACTTATGTGATCTTAGCCTGGACCTGGAGTCATGAAGCCTTGAGTTCAAATCCAGCCTCAGACACTTATCATTCATGTGATCCTGGACAAGTCACTTAACCTCTGTCTGCTACAACTTCTTCATCTGTAAAGTGAGGATAATAATGACAACTCTGCAGAGTTGTTATGAGGATCAAGTGAAATATATGTAAAGTGCTTTGCAAACCATAACATACTACATAAATGCTTTTGTTATTCCTCTCTGGCCATCAGTTTCTCCATCTATAAATGAGAGGGATTGAATTAAATGATCTTTAACTTCCCTTACAATTCCAAAGCCTATACAGTTCCTGTGAAATACAATAAAACACTTACCCCTTCCAGCCCTAGCTAAGTCTATAATGCTTCTTGGGGCTGCGAATCTCATTAGCTTCTCATCTCTGCGAAGCATCACAGCATTTAGACAGTACCTTGCACACAGTGGGATCTCAATAAATGTGTGTTGAATGAGCAAAGTAGAAATTAGTTTTAAGCATATGTTGTTCAGGCTTTGAAGGAAGACCTTTCATCCCAATATTTTGGGATATAAAGATCAAGGCTTCATTGACCCTTTTCATGCTGTTCATGATTCTATTTTTTAAATAAGTACACCATGACTAAAATTTTCTTTCCTCTAAAGATCTATAGGATTACAGCATGCTTGTGGCCATACTCTAGAGTTATAACATGTAGTGGCTACTCCTTACTGCAGCTCAAGACCCTGACTGGTGTGCTTCTCATTAACATTTAGTTGATTGTCACAATTAGCTCTTTGCAAAGGCATAGTGAAACCAGTGGCTACAAAACTTTTCCCTCCATAAACTTGGGTCCTTCTCTCTCAACAATACATATAGCATACATGGGAACAGTAGACTCAAACAGAATACACTGGTAGTGGTGGCAACCCTTTCTCTCTCTGCAGAGTCCTCTCTGTGGTCCAACTCTTGATTGCCAGGGTTAGCTCTCTCTGGAATCTACAGCTGGCTCTCTTCTTTACTTCTGGGGGTCATACTTCAAACAGCTTCCTTCATCAAGTTGAAGACTTTCCATACCTGTGTCTATTTGGAGTATGTCTTTGCTCCTCCAACAAACCTTGGAGTTCTCTTGAATTTACTCTAAACTTTTGGATCCTCTTCTGGATGAATAAATCTGCTTCTATGTGCCATTGCTGGTGGGAGAGGAGAAAGAGAGAGAGAAATACCTTCCTCTTCACATCTTCTTCCTTGAAGAGGTCTCCTTCCACAACTGCTCACATTCTCTAGGGCTTAGCTATTTAAATCCCTGAGGAGTTTGGCTAATTTATTTTCTCAGACAATTATAGTTATTCTTTTCTGACTCAGATTGGTGGTTGTGCTTCATAAAACATTTGAGGAAAAACTCCTTAAGACCACCTTTATACTCATTTGAATGAAGAGCTTAAATGATATTAGCTTTATTAAGACATTCCTAATTTGCTTAGTGTTCTCCTGCAGAAAGAGAGTTGGATTACTCTATATGGATGGTTCATTCAATAAATATTTATTAAGTATCTAATGTTTGCAGAAAGCTATTCTAGGTCTTGGGGGAGGTATAGAGCTTTGAAGACATAGCCTCTAATTCCATGGAAGTCACATTCTAGTAGAATTCCAAATCATTTTTAAAGAGATATTTGAAATGACAATGGCATCTTTCTGTAGGCCTCATTCCTCTTTCATCCTACAAGGAAAGAAAGAAAGGTTTCCTAGCCATTTATTATCCTTTGACAGATGTGGCATAAGAGGCCCTTTAGAAAGGTGGAAGTCACTAGTTGGGAATGGGATTCTTAAATTGCTTCCATTCCTCTACAGCCCTCTGCATGTTTTTTTACATATTTTTCATTTTTAATGTTAAGTGTGTTGGTTTCGTCACTGTTATATAAGGCCAAGTGTCATCACTTTAAAACAAAAACATCAAGCTGACATCATCATCACTGGTTCTACCTCTGCAACATTTCTCTCACCCATCCCCTTCTCTCTACTCCCAAGGCTACCACCCTGCTTCAGGCCTTCATCATTGTTTTCCTGGACTATCACAATAACTTCTTAATTGGTCTTTCTGACTTGTCTATTTCTTCTCCAATCCATCCTCCAAACAGTTGCATAGTAATTTCCTTCCCCCAAACTCCATCTGTGCCTATATTAAATGAAAAAAAAATATCTACCAGTTAAAATGTCAAATAATTTAAATTAAATTAGAAACTACAAAGGATGAGAAAAAATGTGCTCTTTTAAAGCTCATAATGGTTAACTAGGTAAAATATAAAAGTGAGCTAGGGAAACCAAGGAAAACATTTAAATAAGAAACAAACACATAGATATATGAAGGATTGTATGTATATATGTATGAACCAAACATACAAAAATACACAATGCATCTCTCTGATTGACTTTTGATTATATCTGTTCACTAGTGAAAAGAGAATGGTGATAGTTTGCGTGAAGGGTGCCATGGAGGCATTTTTGTTACATGGTTGATGAAAGAATACATTTTTTCAACTTACATTTTTCCTTATTCCTCGTTAAGACTTTAATTTTTACAATCTCTTCCAGCTCTGATATTCTATGATTCTGTGTTTTTTTGCATAATGCTATTTAAAAATTATGTTTCTGTGTTGACTTTGGCTCAACTTCTGGGAAAGTAGTTTATACATAGTAAAAGAACGAATTACTTTCTTACCTGTATTTTAGAAAGTATTAAGACTATTGAGCCCCACTAGCATAGGTGAATGGTACAGGTATAATTTCCTTCATGAATCATCTATTTGTCTTACTGTTAAACCTCCACTTTTTTCAGTGGCCACCTTGCTTTGCCATTGAACTCCATACAAATATGCCTCACTTAACACAAGCCCAGCATACAAAAATTCTAATAGATGTACCGTTTATATAAAGAAGTCCCTTGCCCACAGGAAGGGTAGCAGCAGAGTAAGGGGAGACGTTAACAAGTCCATAGACACCTATCTGCCTGGATGAAATGCCAGTGTGACTAAAATCCCCAGAGGGTTGTTTACATAAGGAGGCATGCAATTATTACCACATCTGGTGGTCACAGATGGCTAGAGGCTTGCAATCTTTGCATCTGGTTAGTTTATTATGCCTTTTGGGGATTTGTTTGATTATATTCTTAAAAAACATACCCTAACTGTTGCTAAAATTAAATTTGGAAGGGAAGAAAAGTAGAATCTATTACAGTAATTAAAGAACTAAATTGACTATTGTCTTGATACAAATCCCTCCTTTTTTATGCAATAGCATGTGGTATGAAAATTTGACTTGGTTTAAAGTCTAGAATTTTCCATTTAAAATTGTTTTTTAAAAGGAGCTTTTTCTGCCATTATTGTTTCTGAAAATTTGGGTATACATGTTTGCCATTTAAAGGAACCCTAAAGTAAGTCCTTTGTATATGAACATTCGTATACACCAATCTCCCACTTCTCATTTATCTGCCTTTTGAATATTGATGTTTGTATACTGGTTTTGTTTAAAGTGAGGTATACCAATGTGTGTGGCAAATTAGGATTGCCATTAACTAGAATTTTTTATGTGACTCCCAAGGGTGCACCAGCTAAATTCTTTTTTCCATGTCATCACCGACCAGGTGCATTTGGTCATATTTAGATGAAATGGGAATATTTTCTAATTTGAATAGTCATTACCTAGAATTATTACTCCCTTTGAATCCATCAGATGATAATCTTTTGGGAAGCACAGTTGTCTCCTTAGTTTTGAGATATTCTACTCAGGCAGAAATCCCTTGATGGTGACAGTTTCAGAATATTCTGCCTCTTCCCTCTCTTTAAATGCTATACCTCTCCAACCATCTGCTTTATGAATTTGTACGACTGATGGGAGTTTTCTAATATGTAGATTAAGGAACATGGCATTTGATATTCAGATGCTGGCTGCCTGGAGATCTGAAGAGCAGAGCACTCAGCAGAAATGTCACTTCTACCCTTAGTCCAGTTAATTTCGAAGTAGCATCTTTCATATCTAAATGATGCCCTCTATTAGAATGTGTCCTGCCAGGCTCCCCAGAAGGGACTAGGGCTTCAAATGCAGAGTTCCAGGGGGATGGTAAGTGAAGAGGGACAGAGGCTAAGTTGAAAAACTTAAATGAGGCAAGAAGGAAGGAACAAAGAGGTACTATAGGTCAAGACAGGGGAGTATTAAAATCAACATGTTTTTCAAGGCTGGGAGAAGCATGCTAGCATTATAGACATAGGCTCAGTAAATCAGACTGTAAGAATCAGGATCTCAGTTTCCTAAAAAAAAAAAAAAAGGACCGGGAACCAACCCAAAACAAAATGGGGCAGGGAGCAGGGAGTGAGGCCAGAGTCTAGGAAACATGAAGTCAGGAACCAGACTAGGTGTCAGAATAATGGAAATAAGGCCCCTAGAACAAGAACAGATCTTGTTAAGCCAAAGTCTTTGTAAGCAGGGGACAACACTGGTTTCAGAATATGAATAGATTTAAGCTTGTTGTTGGGTCAACTTACTGATAGACTGGGCCCAAGAGTTCTCTGCTGCATGAATGCTGCAGTTTTGGTGGCTCAGACTTTAATAATAGTTTATTAAATAATACTGTACTTGATTCAATATTTCCAGGAGATGTTTTTCCTTTCACTGACACTCATCACAACCTCATTATATGTAATAGGTTTCATGAATTGCTGGGGTGAAAAACATTTATTGCTTGGTGATGAGCTTCTCCAAATTTAGCTGGTTTGGTCCTGGAATAACACATAGTACAATTATCTCTTCCACATTGTGACTTTCCCCATCACAGTTTTGATATATTGTGGGTCAGCATAAGAAACTAAATGGTAATTTTTGGGGAGTTTTAAGGAAGCTGCAGACAACACGTGAAGGCCAGCAGATGATACAGACAAAATTTAGAAATTCAGAATTGCATCAAATATATGTACAATACTGTATAATATCAACCTATTTTATCTTTTAATTATACATAATATACATTATATATATATATATATGTATATATAACATACACAATTTCTTTTATAAAGTTAAAAAGAGTAAAAAGTTAAAGTTGGCAAAAAGAATGTGAAAGTCAGCAGACAACACACAAGGGCGAGAAATGTCTTTTCTTATACATGCAGTATGTTTGGTATTATTCTCCTCAAATTTGTTTCATTTTCAAAAAATGTTAATTTTTTCATATTTTTATTTCTTTTTCATACAGAATTTTTACTTTACATTGGACTAAATATAACCCATGATCAAATACTTAATTCAAATTTTACAATAAGATAATATAAACAACCTGTAAAAGAAAAAGAAAAAATTCAAACTTCTCTGGTGTGAGGAGAGAGCCAAAATATTTTACACAGATTTTCCAGATCATGGAGGTGCTGTGAGCCTCACCCCCCCACCCCATGTCATGGAAGTGATATTTGTGTATTTCTGGGGCTTTGAAGACTTTCTAGTTTGATAGAAGTGGCCAGGGCTTACACTCTACTAGGATAGCTTTTGAGAATTCAGGGTCACTTCAAATCACGATGAGTCATTGAAGTAGAACTTCAGTAAAGGTTTAAAATAGCAGTGTTATATTCATTCTGGAATTCCCATGAACAGTAGGTTTAACATGTGACTTAAACCTCTATCCAGTGCCCAAACAACTGATATACAGCACAAAACCATGAATCAAATAGTGTGTTGGTAAACAAAATGGGTTCTTAGCACTCAGTTCAACCAAGTGCCCTTGAAGAGTTTGGCCTTTGTTTCCTTGATTAGATTTGGGAGTCCTTGGTGGCCTCCTTGCCTCAGGGGAGGGCCTAGTTTACACATGAGTTTGAGTGACATGTTTGGGACGTCAGAGGCTTTTAGACCATGTGGGTTTAAGTTGCCTCTTTGTGATGATTCTAGGTCACGTCGGTGAGTCGCTGTGAGGATTCTAGGTCATGTGGGTGAGTTGCATGTGTGACTCACCCTGGACCCTGAAAAAGATATAAAACCAGGGGTTGGCTTTCTATTCTTTGGAGCTCTTTCCCACAGCAGTGGTGGCATGAGTGACTCTGGGCCAGCCCTTGTTCTGGAGCTCTCGGGCTGAACCTAGATGTTGGTAACTATGAATCTGTATTTGGTCTGTCTGTCAATGTTTGTAATTTGTTTAGAGCTCTCACTCATGGTGGTGTGTTGATGTGGAGACCCCGGGCAGCTGTAGCTAAGGGCCCTCCAGCTTATAACCCGGATGCTGAGACTTTGTTAAACTCTGGTAACTATGTATTGGGATTTGAATCAGACAAGGTCTATCTGTCAATGTTTGCACTTTGTATTTTGCTGTGAAGTTCAGGGTTCTGGTTTTTTCCCTTGAACTAAGTGAACGATATTTGTATGCTGAATTAAAATAAGCTTGTCAACCCCTTAACGTTGCTTTCCTTACTAAAGCAGATCAAAAGAACCTGTGCTTTTGCAGCGTGCTGGTAGCATTCTTGTTGTTGGGCTTGTGTTGGTCTTTCACCCCCACAACAGCTGCTAGCCAGATTGTTGAAACAAATAGCAAAACATTAAATTTGGATAGAAGAGTAACATAAATAACAATGAAAAATTAAGCATATGATTCTTAGTTATCCATATACAAACAAGAAAAATTAGGAAGGACATTATTGCAATAGTGCAAGTAAGAGGTGGTGAAAGCAAATATTAAGGCTTGACTGTAATAGAAAAGTTTGGGGGCAGCTAGGTGGTGCAGTGTGTAGCACTGGCCCTGGAGTCAGAAGGACCTGAGTTCAAATGCAGCCTCAGACACTTGACACATGTACTAGCTATGTGACCTTAGGCAAGTCACTTAACCCCAATTGCCCTGCCCAAAAACAAAAAAAAGAAAAGTTTGGAAGAGGGACAGGTTTTGGGAAAAGATAATGAGTTCTATTTTGGCCATTTTGGCTTCGAGGTGCCAATGAGATGTACAATTTGAATGTCCAATATGAAGTGGGTATGTAGGACTGTAGAGCAGGAGTAAAATTAGAGTTAGATGTATAAATCTGGGAGTAATTTGCATAGAGGTGAAAATTGAACTCATTGGAGCTAATGACATCACTAAGTGAGAGATGTACATGAGAGAATATAATAGGACCCAGGAAAAGATCTTGAAATATACTAAGTTAGTGGGAATGACATAAATGAAGGAGTGCAAAAGAGACTGAAGGGTGATTAGATAGGTAGGAAAAGAACCAAGGAGGGAAATGTCATGAAAACCTAGAGCGAAGGAGGGTGTCCAGTAAGAGAGGATCAACTGGGTCACGCTGAAGAGAAGGCAAGAAGGATAACAATTGAGAAAAAAGTCATTAGATTTGGCAATTAATTAATCATTGGTTACTTCAAAGAGAGCAGTTTTACCTGAGTGATGAAGTCAGAATCAGCATTGAGAAAAGGGAAGTGGACATCAGAAACAATATACCAGGGGTGGGGAACCTGTGGCCTTGAGGCCACATACATGTGGCCTTCTAGATCTGTGGGTGCAGCTTTTTGACTGAGTCCTTTTATTAAGGGAATTTGTTCTCTGAAGTTTGGATTCAGTCAAAGGGCTGCACTTGAGGACCTAGAGGACCACATGTGGCCTTGAGGCTCACTCCTGAGTCACATTGATTATAATAATTTTATGTAAAATTTAAGCATTGTAAATCTACTGCCCCAATAAGACCAAAAGAAAGTGCTTTAGTGAGCAAAAATATTACTTTTTTTTGCCAAGTGGAGAGATAGCTGCCAAAAACAATAAGGGTTCAAAACAAAACTGCTTGAAAAATGTTACGAAGGATGATGGACAATTATAAGCAGTATCATCTCATAAAGCAAAGGGAAGCAAAAAATGGTAAAGACAGTTGAAAAAGAAGCTTGATAAGAGGTAAACTAAACAAAGTCATCCTGAGGGCATTTAAAGATTAAAAATAGGACAACAAAAAGAAGAAAAATGGAAAAGATTAATAAGCATTACTTTAACATACTATTTTCACTATCCAAGGATAATGAAAACACCATTATTAGACCCTAATATGTTACTGGGTATTCTTATAGACAGGATAGAAATGGTATTAAAGAGAAAAAAAGATGGGAGCAGCAACCAAATTGGGCCAAGTGTATATAGAGGGCATCCATATCCCTGATGGAGGAACCATAATTGTGAAAATGAATGCATAAATGAAATGATGAATCATTTAAGTACTTATTACATGCTAAACATTGGGAATATAAATACAAAAGTGAAGACAAGAAATACCCTCAAGAAGGTATTAGGAGAGATAACATCTGTAGGGGGTGACAGTAGATTGGATATGTGGGTTAGGAATGAAGAGTCAAGGATTACAGCTTGATTGAAGGCTTGATGACTGAATATTGGTGCTCATGACAGTGGTAGGGAAGTTCAGAAGGAGAAAGTATTCAGGAAAAGATAATGAGTTGTTTTGGACGTACTGGCTTTGGGATGCCTGTGGAACAACAAGTTGAGATGTCTAAGAGGCAGTTGGAGATATGTGACTGGCTTAGCAAACAGAATAGATTTGGATATATAGATCTTGGAATCATTTGCATGGAGATGATAAGTGAGCCTAGGGGAGCTAATGAGATCACCAAGTTAGATAATATAAAAGGAAAAGAAGGGTGCCCAGGATAAAACCTTGGGGACACCCATGGATAAAGGGAATGATATGAAAGATCTAGCAAAGGAGACTGAGAAAAAGTGGTTGGACAGATAGGAAGAGACTCAGGAGACAGCATTTTCACAAAAGCCTATACATGAGACAGTTACCAGAAGAAGAGGGTGATTAGTGATGTTCAAGACTGAAGAGGTCAAGGAGGATCAAGATTGAGGAAAGGCAGTTAGATTTGGCAATAAGAGATCACTGGCAACTTGGGAGAGGACAGTGGAATAATCTTAAATCTTATGATTATGGGATACATACCCATCAGTTTAGGGGCAGCTAGGTGACACAGTGGATAGAATTCTGGGCCTGGAGTTAGGAAGACTCATCTTCCTGGGTTCAAAGCTGGCCTCATACACTTACCAGCTATGGGACCCTGGTAAGTCACTTAACCCTGTTTGCCTCAGTTTCATCATCTGTAAAATGAGCTGGAGAAGAAAATGGCAAACCACTCCAGTGTCTTTGCCAAGAAAACCCCAAATGAGGTCACAAAGAGTCAGACATGACTGAAAATAATTGAACGACAACAACAACCAATCAGTTTGCAATTTGTGCCCTACCATTAGGAAATAAGTTTCTTAAAGGCATAATAAATATATAATGATTATAAAAATTAAAGAGCAATTTAAAATCAATAGTACACGTAATCAAAAGTGATACTCCAAAATTTGTAAATCATGGTCAATTAGTTAACCAAAAGACAGTAATTAATAGTTGATAACTAATATTTAGTAACTTTAAATTAACATTTCACAATCAACAGCTAATAGTTAATAATTATTTAATGATTGATAGTAACAATAGCAATAAATGATCCACAATCACTGGTTAGTAATCCCCGTTACAGAAATGAAATTGACACCAACTGATGGTGATGTTTGATTTCAAATTTCTACATTCATTATTTGTTGTTCATTCCCTGATGGTCTTTATCTTTAATAATTGTAGCAGAGATATTAATCACATTCATAGAGGTATAGTAATGTCCAATAGAGAGATTGTCCCAAGAAAAAGCAAATTACATAAAAATAGCATTAAGCCAAGATCTAAAGCCTTTCAGAATCTTTTTAAAGTTGAGTTATCCTTTTTCTGAAACATGCTTTGTCAAATAATGGATACTCCCAGATTGATCAGAGATAGAGAACATGTCTTCTATAAAGGCATATGCTGTATAGAGATCATTGCATCATGTAATTTATAATTAACCTATGCAGTAATGCTTAAAAAGAATAAATATATATATAATATAGCTATAATAAAATAACAATAATAACATGATATAAATATATAATAAATAATATAAATAGACTTGTAAGTAGAGGGGAAACTTTGGAATGTATTAAATTATTAAATAATTAAACTGCTCTAACAATATTTGAGATTTTACATCTTGATGTTTTAGATACATCAATGAAAAGCCTTTTTGGATTAATTTATGTATTGTGCTTAATTACACAGGATAATTGATTTGCAGAGTTATTACCATGATAAGAATGTTTCAGGCAAAACAAACCACCACCCTCCTCAGACACAATTCCCATCAGATCCGGATGGAGACAGAACAGGATCATGAGCTCCAGGGCCCCGGGAAAACCAGCACCCTCTCCCTCCCCTTTCCCCACACAAAAAACACTAGCCCTACTTACACAGCCCAGACTTCACAGTCATTGTCCAGGTAATCAGCCTTTGTGCAGATGTGAGCTGGCGACTGTTTCTGCAGGTGCTACAGTTCTTGACTCATCAGCAGCCACAGCTACAGCCACAGCCAGAAAACAGTTCTCAAAGTCATAGTCTTTGGCATTGTCGGATGGTTCAACAGATATAGTTTTGTCAATGGAAGAGACACTAAACAAGAGGCATTACCATCTGCTTTGCTGCTGTACCCTAAAGTTCATTGGCTCTTTCCATCTGACTGGCAGCTGAAACCCCCTGTATGTGGTTTCTCTGTCTGTTAGAATGTGAACTCCTTGAGAACAGGGATTGGTTGTCTTGCTTTTCTATTTGTAACCTTAGCACTTTGCACTTAATATATGTTTTTTTCATTCACTCATTCTTTCACATGCTAGATTTTGAGTTCACATTTTGCTGATTGAATTCTAAGTTTTCCATATTACAGTCAAATGAAAAAAATTAAAACTCTAAACAATCAATGCAACCCAGTGACTACATAGCTGGGCTTTTGTACTAAACACTTTCAAGAGCCAGATTTCTATTGGTTATTATTAGTGGAGACTGGGGGAAGGAAAGGGGGTGGGGAAGAGAGAAAGAGGAAGAAAAAGAAATGCAGTTCCAGAAAGTACCACAGAAAAATGTGAATGGCAGTGATAGAAACATAGTAGTTTGGTTAGGAGCAGTAAGGTTCACAGAAATGAGCCACCTCCTTAGAACAGAACACTCTTTCCTTCTCACCACTCCCCAATATGTCTTGTGTTCCCTTTGAAGAATTTAAATTCCTTGATGCCAGGGACTGTCTATTTGTATTCCTAGCCTTAGCACAGGGTTTGACACATAATAGGCATTTAGTAAATGTTTATTCCCCTCCCCTGTTCATAAATGCACATAATCCATTAAAATCTTTAAAATCTAAGACCAATTTTCTAATTATCATATTTTGAAGGATCAAGATTTCCTCTTAAGCACAATGACATTTCTGAATCTCATTTTAGCATTTTTTCTTTCTAGATAAATTGTTTTTGGAAATTTCTTACAGATATAGTCTATAAAACTCAAGATCTATCATAATATAAATAATCTAGAGGACAATTGCTTTGACCGTATGATGTCCCAGAAGATTCTTTCTTGATTCTGTCTTAAAGACATGTTCTAATTAAGCCTCTTAAATGGTAAGGAACAAAATGTTAACAGGTATTTCCAGAATATCTTGTTGTAAGCTGTTGTCATTGCTTTTTGTCCTTCATTCTTGAAGAGGACCATGACATCAGGGAGATGATGACATGACTTGCATTGAATCAGATTTGAGGGAGGGAGCGCTGTGCAAAGTCACCAACCTCACTTTGTCCTCCAGAGCCATCTGGGTCTGGTGGCCAGATATAGATCAGGATGACTGGAGAAGTGGAGTAAGCACCTTACAATTTTCAAGCCTGAAAACTTTTCACCTTTTTGAAGGTGATTCAAAGGGCTTTTTATAAGCCAAGATTCTAAATTCTCCTATACTATTGGTTGACATGAGAATTTCATTTCCAAATATCATCACGGGCTCAGATGGATTTAACATTAGGATATGTTTCAAACATATTTGAAACTTTACATTGTATACATTTGTAAGGAATGGAGGGTTCCACATGTGTGGAGAGCCCATTGGTGGCAAGGATGTTATCCTTGGTGAGTTTAAGGAAGGCAGACTACACATTTCTAGCCCTTTCTCCCCCCACCCTTCTCTAAGGGAGACTTTCATTCCCAACAAGAGAGGAAGTAGGAGGTTGGGACCAGAAGCATGGGTACTCTGCTTTCCTCAGAGTGGTGGGCTAGAAGTATATCACTTTGCTTTCTTAAATATTGTTCATCTGGGGATATAATTGGGTTTCTTTTAACCTTTGGTCACTTTGGCATCTTGGTAGGTGACAAAGATCTCAAACTCTATATCTAAGGCTTGACCCCTTTCCCACAAAATATTAGTCCAACAATGAACACATATAGAAAAATAGCAAAGAAGTCTATTTATCCAAATCATAATAAAATAGAAATCAGAGAAGGTATACATAGGAGAATATATACTAAGGCAATACAAAGTGAAGGATCTCTCCATTGGGAGCAAGATAACTCAGCTCAACCAACAGAGAGGATCTTGGATCTCACTCATACCAATGGGCAGGGGTTACACATCATTAGGACAAAAAATATAATGATTATTAAAAAATACAATGATTCTCCCCAGTAAAAGAATATAACTTGGTGGTGTTCAGGAAAAGCTAAACCTGAAGGAAAATATACAAATTACTATTTCAGTAAAATGGAGCTGGGCAATGCGGGGGATTGACTTCTAATAATCACGTGAATTGTAGCAAAATAATCAGAAATTACCATGTTCTGTTTCAGTTCTACAATCAATAAAAACCTTTCCCATCCTGGAGAAACACAATAAAGAAATTAATGTCTATCACATAAGATAAAAGTAGAAGAAAAACTCCTGTGTTCTCTAATTTCTGCATCTGTGACAGTCAAGTGTTACAAAAAATGTCAGGAAAGAATGTTCATAAGGACTGAGTAAAATTTTTCAACCTTTTTTTCTTCCTATTAATCTATGGTAAAAGCACCTATCTGTCTACTCATAACTGTTACATATTGTATATAGTTTATAAACCAAATTAATTGAATTGGGGGGATATTTTCTCCTCATGGAACTGATGTTATCATATGTAATAATTCCAATAACTCTTGCTTTACCTATTTATTTTTATTTTTTCCCTTTTTAAAAAAAACCAAGATTTTATTGATGTATTTTGTTTCTTATATCATCATAGTGATTCCAAGTATTACTCTCTCTACCTGTCCCATGAGTTATCCCATATAAAAATAGTATTTTTAAAGATGAAAAAATCAGTTCAACTGATTTATACATTGAAAAATCCCCCAAATGAGGGGGGGGCAGAGCCAAGATGGCAGCTGGAAAGCAGGGACTTGCCTGAGCTCCCTGCCAGGTCCCTCCAAAAACCTATAAAAATGGCTCTGAACAAATTCTAGAACTGCAGAACCCACAAAATAGCAGAGGGGAAGCAGGGCTCCAGCCCAGGACAGCCTAGATGATCACTGAGTGAGGTCTGTTGTGCATGGGGTTGGGAGCAGAGGGGAGCGGAGCCCAGCGTGGGCAGCGGCAGGAACAACCAGACTAGGAGCCTGGTGGAACAGGCCCTAGCACCATGAATCAGTGTGCTGTGGCAGTTACCAAACTTCTCAACCCACAAACACCAAAGACAACAGAGAAGGTTAGTGGGAAAAGCTGCAGGGGACAGAGTGAAAGGAGTTCACGGTTCAGCCACCACCCT
This sequence comes from Trichosurus vulpecula, assembly GCF_011100635.1. Classification (NCBI taxonomy): domain Eukaryota; kingdom Metazoa; phylum Chordata; class Mammalia; order Diprotodontia; family Phalangeridae; genus Trichosurus; species Trichosurus vulpecula. The sequence goes on along the minus strand of NC_050573.1, from coordinate 544,436,985 downwards.
GGAGGCAGTGGGGGTGGTGCAGCTACAGAACTACAGCTGCAGTTGTTTCTGGGCCCTGGCCCACCTGGTGGGAGGAATTAAGTGGCAGATCAGAGCAGGAGTGCAGAGCCTGCTTAAGATCTGAGTCAGGTACAGGTTGGTGGTTCTTGGGGGAGGAGGAGTGCTGGTGTGGCAGAACTGGCTGTATAGAAATAGCTCTGAAAACAACAGTGCATCCCCTCAAGCTTGGAACAAAGTGCTCTTTACTCTACAAGCAGTCATACCCCAACGAAAACTCAAGGGTCAAATAAGTTGTCTGGGAACAAGGCCAGGCAGAGAAAATGCACTCAAATTCAGTCTCAGACTTTGGAATCTTTCTTTGGTGACAAAGAATATCAAAACATACAGCTAGAAGAAGTCAACAAAGTCAAAGAGCCTACAACCAAAGCCTCCAAGAAAAATGTGAACTGGTCTCAGGCCATGGAAGAGCTCAAAAAGGATTTGGAAAAGCAAGTTAGAGAAGAAGAGGAAAAATTGGGAAGAGAAATGAGAATGATGTGAGAAAACCATGAAAAACAAGTCAATGACTTGCTAAGGGAGACCCAAAAAATTACAGAAAAAAATACTGAAGAAAACAACACCTTAAAAATAGACTAACTCAAATGGCAAAAGAACTCCAAAAAGCCAATGAGGAGAAGAATGCCTTGAAAGGCAGAATTAGCCAAATGGAAAAGGAGGTCCCAAAGACCACTAAAGAAACTACTACCTTAAAAATGAGATTGGAGCAAGTGGAAGCTAGTGACTTTATGAGAAATCAAGAAATTATAAAACAGAACCACAAGAATGAAAAAGTGGAAGACAATGTGAAATATCTCATTGGAAAAACCACTGACCTGGACAACAGATCCAGGAGAGATAATTTAAAAATTATTGGACTACCTGAAAGCCATGATAAAAAAAAGAGCCTAGACAACATCTTTCAAGAAATTATCAAGGAGAACTGCCCTGATATTCTAGAGCCAGAGGGTAAAATAGAAATTGAAAGAATCCACTGATTGCCTCCTCAAAAAAATCCCAAAAAGAAATGCCTATTTTGTTTCTAGTTTTGGGTATTAAAGTGTGCATTTTATAAATATTTTTGTATACATAGATGCTTTTTCCTCTGTCATTTTTGTCAATCTGATGGGTGTGAGATGAACCCACAGAGTTGCTTTAATTTTCAATTCCTCTATAGATAGAATTTGAAGCATTTTTCATATGGCTGTTGATAGTTTGGCTTTCTTTTTCTTTTGAGAACTGACTGTTCATATCCTTTGATTATTTATGTACTAGGAATGGCTCTTATTCTCTAACTATTCAGGATATCAGATTTTTATCAGAGAAATTTTCAGCAAAAATTTCTTCTACCAGTTAACTATTTTCTAACTATAACTATATTGCTTTTCTTTGTGCACATCCTTTTCAGTTTTCAAAAATTAAAATTGTCTATTTTGTCTTTTATCATCATCCCTATTCCTTCCTTGGTCAAGGACTCTCTGCTTATACTTAGTTGTGAAAGGTATCTTCTCCATTTCTCTAATTCATTTATGCTGTGAATTTTAATACATGTTTTAATTTAGAGCTTATTTTGAAATATGGTGTAACATGTTGATCTAAATGTTAATTCCTTCCAATCTGCTTCCAGTTTTTCCAGCAAGTTTGTGTGTGTGTGTGTGTGTGTGTGTGTGTGTGTGTTCGTTGGTGTCCTTAAGTTTATCAACTATAATGCTGGTATATTTTATTGTTTCCAGGACTTTCTTACCTAATCTGTTCTGTTGATCAACTTTAAAAATAGTTTTATGTAATACCAAACAGTTTTGATTATTGTAATCATATATATGTATATATATTGTAATCATATATATATATATGTAATCATATATATATATGTATATATATGGATACACATGTATATATATGGAGGGAGAGAGAGAGAGAGAGAGAGAGAGAGAGAGAGAGAGAGAGAGAGAGAGAGAACTTGAGATCTGCTTTGGCTAGGGCCCCTGCTTTGCACTTTTTTTTACCACTTCCCTTGAAATTCTTGAACTTTTATTCTTTTTGGGGGGTGGTCAGGGCAATTGGGGTTAAGTGACTTGCCCAGTGTCACACAGCTAGTACATGTGTCAAGTGTCTGAGGCTGGATTTGAACTCAGGTCCTCCTGACTCCAGGGCCGGTGCTCTACTCACTGCACCACCTAGCTGCCCCAACCTTTTATTCTTTCAGATGAATTTTGTTATTTTCTCTAGTACTTAAAATAACCTTTGATAATTTGATTGGCATGGCACTAAATTTGTAAATTATTTTAGGTAGGATTATCTTTATTACATTAACATGGCTTAACAAAGACCAATTAATGTATCTCTACTTATTTAATATCTCCCCTTTATTTCTATAGAGTGTTTTATAGTTGGATTCAAATGTCTCATCTTTATCTTTTTTTAATTAGATTTTTTATTTTCAGTTTACAGCATCTAGTTTTACATGTTCTTGAGTTTCAAATTTTCTTCTCTTCCCTCCTCTCCCCCCTCCCCCTCCAAGATGGAATGTAGTCTGATATAGATTCTACATAGACCTTCACATTAAACTTATTTAGACAATAGTCAAGTTGCAAAGAAGAATTATGACCTATGAAATGAATCATGAGAGAGAAGAAATACAACCAAAAAAAGAGGACAAAAAAGAGAGAGCAAATAATTTGTCTCAATCTTCACTAAGACTCCACAGTTCTTTCTCTGGATGTAGCTCACTTTTTCCATCATGAGTCCTTTGGAGCTGTCTTTGAGCTTTGTATTGCTGAGGAGAGCCAAGTCCATCAAAGTTAGTCATCACAGAATCAATATGTCTGTGGTTGTGTATAATATTCTCCTGGTTCTGCTCCTCTCACTCGGCATCAGATCATGTAGGTCTTTCCAGGTTATTACGAAGTCCGTATCTTCCCCATTTCTTATGGCACAATGGTATTCCGTTACATTCATATACCACAACTTGTTCAGCCATTCCCCAACTGAGGGGCATCCCCTTAATTTCCAAATTTTTGCCACCACAAAAAGAGCAGTTATAAATACTTTTGTACATACAGGTCCCTTTCCTACTTGTGTGATCTCTTTGGGATATAGCCCTAGGAGTGGTATTGCTGGGTCAAAGGGTATGCATGTTTTTATGGCTCCTTGGCCACAGTTCCAAATTGCTCTCCAAAATGGCTAGATCTGTTCACAATTCCACCAACAATTTATTAATGTTCCAATTTTCCCACATCCTCTCCAGAATTCCTCTTTTTTCATGTTAGCCAATCTGATAGGAGAGATGTGGTACCTAAGAGTTGTTTTGATTTGCATTTCTCTATCAATAGTGATTTAGAACATTTTTTCATATGCCTAGAGACATCTTTAATTTCTTCCTCTGAAAACTGCCTGTTCATATCCTTTGACCATTTCTCAATTGGAGAATGACTTTTATTCCTATAAATTTGACTCAGTTCCCTGTATATTTTAGATATGAGGCCTTTATCAGAGGTATTGGTTGTGAAGATTTTCTCCCAATTTTCTACTCCCTCTTAATCTTTCTTGCACTGACTTTGTTTATATAAAAACTTTTCAGTTTAGCATAATCAAAATTACCCACTTTGCATTTTGTAATGCTCTCTCTGTCTCTTGTTGGGTCATGAATTCTTCCCTTTCCCATCAATCTGACAGGTAAACTATTCCTTGCTCTCCCAAATTGTTTATAGTATAAGCCTTTATTCCTAAATCCTGTACTCATGTTGACTTTATTTTGGTATATGGTGTAAGATATGGGTTTATGCCCAATTTCTGCCTTACTAATTTCCAATTTTCCCAGCAGTTTGTATGAAATAGTGAATTCTTAGCCCAGAAGCTGGATTCTTTGGGTTTATCAAACAGAAGATTGCTATTGTCATTGACTACTGCATCCTGTGTAGCTAACCTATTCCACTGATCCACCACTGTGTTTCTTGGTCAGTACCAGGTAGTTTTGAGGACTGCTGCTTTATAGTATAGTTTAATATTTGATATGGCTAGGCCACCTTGCCTAGCATTTCTGTTCATTTGTTCCCTTGATATTCTGGACATCTCGTTATTCCAGATGAATTTTGTTATTATTTTATCCAGCTCTGTAAAATAATTTTTTGGTAGTTAGATTGATATGGCAATGAATAAGTAGATTAATTTAGGTAAAATTGTCATTTTTATTATGTTCGCTTAGCCTAACCATGAAAAAATGATGTTATTCCATTTAACTAGACCTGACCTTATTTGTGTGAGAAGTGTTTTGTGATTGTGTGCATATATGCCATGGGTTTGTCTTGGCAGGTAGACTCCCAAATATTTTATAGTGTCTACAGTAATTTTAAATGGAATTTCTCTTTCTGTCTCTTGCTATTTGGCTTTGTTAGTAATATATAGGAATGCCAAGGATTTATGTGGGTTTGTTTTATATTCTGCAACTTTGCTAAAGTTGTTTATTATTTCAGGTAGTTTTTTACTTGATTCTCTAAGTAAATCATCATATTTTCTGCAAAAAGTGATAGTTTAGTTTCTTTTTTGTCTGTTCTAATTCCTTCAATTTCTTTTTCTTCTCTTAATGCTAAAGCTAACATTTCTAATACCAAATTGAATAATAGGGGTGATAATGGACATCCTTGTTTTACCCTTGATCTTATTGGGAATGTATCTAGCTTATCCCCATTACATATGGTGCTTGCTGATGCTTTTAGGTAGATGCTATTTGTAATTTTAAGAAAGGCTCCATTTTTTTCCTATGCTTTCTAGTATTTTTAATACGAAAGGGTGTTGGTATTTTGTCAAAGGCTTTTTCTGCATCTATTGAGATAATCATATGGTTTCTGCTAGTTTTATTATTGATATGATCAATTATGCTGATAATTTTCCTAATATTGAACCAGCCTTGCATTCCTGGAATAAATCCTACTTGGTCGTAGTGTATTATTCTCATAATGAGCTGCTGTAATCTTTTTGCTAATATTTTATTTAAAAGTTTTGCATCAGTATTCATTAGGGAAATTGGTCTATAATTTTCTTTCTCCATTTTGACTCTTCCTGGTTTAGGTATTAGTACCACATTTGTGTCATAAAAAGAATTTGGTAGGACTTCTTCTTCACGTATTTTCCCAAATAGTTTATAAAGTATGGGAATTAATTGCTCTTTAAATGTTTGATAGAATTCACATGTCAAACCATGGGGTCCTGGAGATTTTTTCCTAGGGAGCTCATTGATGGCTTGCTCAATTTCTTTTTGTGAGATGGGGTTATTTAGGTAATTTACTTCATCTTCTGTTACCCTGGGCAATCTGTATTTTTGCAAATATTCCTCCATTTCCCTGAGATTATCAAATTTATGGGCATACAATTGGGCAAAATAATTCCTAATTGTTGTTTTAATTTCCTTTTCATTGGAGATGAATTCACCCTTTTTATTTTTGATACTGGTAATTTGGCTTTTTTTCTTTCTTTTTTAAAATTAAATTGACCAAGGGTTTATCAATTTTATTGGTTTTTTTCATAAAACCAGCTCTTAGTTTTAGTTATTAGTTCAATAGTTTTCTTGATTTCAATTTTATTAATATCTCCTTTGATTTTCAGCATTTCTAATTTGGCACCTAATCGGGGATTTTCGATTTGTTCTTTTTCTAGTTTTTTCAGTTGCGTGCCCATTTCATTGATCTGCTTTTTATCTATTTTATTCATGCAAACATTTAGAAATATAAAACTTCCCCTTTTTGCTGAATCCCATAAGTTTTGGTATGTTGTTTCATTATTGTCATTCTCTTGAATGAAGTTATTAATTGTTTCTATGATTTGTTCTTTGGCCCACTCATTCTTTATGATTAGATTATTTAGTTTCCAATTAATTTTTAGTTTATCTTTCCATGGTCATTTATTACAAATAATTTTTACTGTGTCACGATCTGAGAAGGTTGCATTGACTATATCAGCCTTTCTTCACTGGATTGTGAGGTTTTTATGCCCTAGTACATGGTCAGTTTTTGAGAGTGTGCCATGTACTGCTGAGAAAAAAAAATATATTCCTTTTTATCTCCATTCAGTTTTCTCCAGAGGTCTATCATATCTGTCTTTTCTAAAATTCTATTCACCTCCTTAACTTCTTTCTTGTTTATTTTGAGTTTAGATTTATCAAGTTCAGAGAGGGGGAGGTTGAGGTCCCCCACTAGTATGGTTTTGCTGTCTATTTCTTCCTGTAACTCCCTTACCTTCTCCTCTAAGAATCTGCATGCTATATCACTTGGTTCATATATGTTAAGTAATGATATTGCTTCATTGTCTATGGTGCTTTTTAGCAGGATATAGTGTCCTTCCTTATCTCTTTTAATTAGATCTATCTTTGCTTTTCCTTTGTCTGAGATTAGGACTGCTACTCCTGCTTTTTTTTTTTTTTTACTGTAGCTGAAGCACAATATATTTTACTCCAGCTTTTTATGTTTACCCTGTGCGCATCCTCCTTTTTCAAATGTGTTTCTTATAAACAACATATTGTAGGATTATGATTTTTAATCCATTCTGCTATCCACATCCATTTTATGGGAAAGTTCATCTCATTCACATTCACAGTTATGATTACAAGGTGTTTTTTTTCTCCATCCTGTTCCCCACCCCACCTCCCATTTATGCTTTTATTTTTCCCTCTCCCATTCTGCTCCTCAAAAGAGTTTTGCTTTTGACCACTGTCTTCCTCAATTTACCCTCCCTCTTGATTTTCCTCCCTTATCTTACCCTTTTCCCCTTGCAACTTCTCCCTCCCTTCTGACCACCCTCCCTTTTCTTTCCCCTTTCCCCTCCTACTTCCTGTAGGACAAGTTTGATTTCTATACTTATCAGAGTATGTTATTCTCTTGAACCAAATCCGATGAGAATAAATACTACTCTTCTCCCTCCTGTCTTTCCCTCTATGTGTTTTTGTGCCTCTTCATTCGATGTAATTTACCTTTTGCTACTATCTCCTTACCTCTTCTCCCAGAACCCTCCCTTTACATCTCTTAATTATGTTTTTAAAATTATATCTGTTATTTTATACTGACACCCACAGTCTATGTGTATCCCTTTCAATTGTCATAATAACTGTACTATTCTCAATATTGCCATATATAGAATGATATGATCCTATATAAATATGTAAACAATTTGCCCTTATTGATTAGTAAGGTTTTTTGGGGGGCTTTCCCTCTGTTTACCTCTTTATGTCTCTCTTGAGTTTTGTATTTGAAGATTAAATTTTCCATTGAGTTCTAGCCTTTTCATCAAGAAGGTCTAGAATTCCTTATTTCATTGAATGTCCTTCTCCTTGCCTGAAAAATTATGCCCAGTTTTGCTGGGTAGTTGATCCTTGGTTGTAGCCCAAACTCCTTTGCCCTTCGGAATATTATATTCCAATTTCTCCTGTCATTTAATGTAGAGGCTGAAAGATCCTTCATGCTCCTGACTGTGGTTCCATGACATTTGAATTGTTTCTTCTTGGCTGCTTGCAGTATTTTCTCCTTGACTTTGTAATTCTGAAATTTGGCTATGATATTTCTTGGAGTTTTCAATTTGGGATCTCTTTCAGGGGGTGATCAGTGTATTCTTTCAATGACTATTTTACCCTCTGGTTCTAGGACCTCTGGGAAGTTATCTTTGATAATTTCTTCGAAGACACTGTCAAGGCTCTTTTTTTCATTGTGGATTTCCAGTAGACCAATAATTCTTAAATTGTCTCTCCTGGATCTATTTTCCAGGTCTGTTGTTTTTCAAATCAGATATTTCACATTTTCTTCTATTTTTCATCCTTTACATTTTGTTTTTACTACTTCTTGATGCCTAATAGAGTCCTTAGCTTCCACTTGGTCAATTCTAATTTTTAATGAGTTGCTGTCTTCATTTTGCTTTTGAGTCTCCTTTTCCAATTGGTTGATTTTACCTTTCAGGGTGTCATTTTCTCTATATAGATTCTTAATCTCCATAGCGATTTCAACGACCTTATTTTTTAAAGAGTTGATTTCATCAGTGGTTTTTTTTCCCATTTTTTCTTTTACCTCCCTAATTTGGTTTTTAAAATCCTCCTTTAGTTCTTCCAGGAATTCTTTTTGGGCTTGAGAACAGTTCACATTCCCTTTTGAGGTATCAGATGTGGGTATAGTGTCAATGCTGTCCTCTTCTGAATTGGTATTTTGATCATGTCTGTCTCCATAAAAATAATCAATGGTCCTTGTATTTTTTGTGTTCTTCTTCATGTTGGTTAGCTTTTTCCTGGCTTAACAATGGAATTCTGCTTTTGGGGCTCAGGGATCTCTGTCCCAGGTTTATTTTCCTGGGAATTGTGAGCCTAGTTACTGGCTTTGTGTATTATGGCCTCTGGTTTCTTGAGGTGTTTGGGAGGGTTTGTCTGGCTGCCTGAAGTCTCCTCTTCCCCTGGGGCTGCTCTCCAGCAATGATCTCAGCTGTTGTCTGTGCTGGTGTTTGCCACTTCCCCTGGCTGTGCAAAGGTACTTCTGGGCTCCTGGTGTTGACCCCTGCTGGCTCTGCCCCTCTGGGACTCAGGAACTCCCACTGCTCAGCCACTGAAGCCCCACTTCTGTTTCCTCTATTCCAATGTTTTTCCTGAGGGATTCTTTGGGTCAGTGAGGGAGGGAGGAATGAGAGCTGTTTACCTGGCCATTATGTCTCCCAGAAGTTCAAGAAGAAACGTTTCATACCTTTGGCCTGCAAGCCTCAGGAGTAGACATCTCACAGCCAAAGGCTTGCTCTGCTGCCTCTTGCCACTTTGACAGACTCCTGTCCTGTGCTGGGAGGCCTGGGGATCTCTGCCTGTTCTGGGTGCCCAGCTTTTTCCCAGCCTGGATTGCTGACTGGTTTCCACAGCTGCTTCTGCTTTGGTGCTATCTGGTGAAGCTCCGTGTACTGGGTGCTGTCCCAGCCTACACAGACATCCCTTTAACCTTTTGGACTCTCCTGGCTTGGAAATTTGCCCCACTTGGTCTACTAGTGGCTTCTAACTCTCTCAGAGTTCCTCAGATTCACTTTTTTAGAGGTATCTGACAGAACTTTTGAGAGAGCTTCAGTAAGATGCTATTTTCAGGCAGCCATCTTGGCCCTGCCTCATCTTTATCTTAGTAGGTGAGTTCACAGATTTAATGTTATCTTTCTACCCATGTTATTGTATATCAGCTAGACATATGCTGCAATAGGCTCTGACAAATTAAAATGGGTATTAAACTGACGGAAGTAGAGGGATATATGGTTGGTGCTAGTAAGTTAACAAGTGAGGAACTTCAAGGAACAAGATTACAAAATATTATCAAAGAAATGTGTAATATGACAAGAAGGTGCTGTGTTGGTAACCAAAAATGGGCTCTTAGCACTTAGTTCAACAAGTGCCCTTGAATAGTTTGGCTTTTGTTCCCATTGAGCCTTACTAGGTGCTAAGCCCCAGGCCCAAACCCCTATTAGGTGTAAAACCTTAGTGGGTGTGGATTGGCAACTAAGGTGGGGCCCAAGGAGGACTAACTCCAGGGAGGGCCTAGTTTACATGTCTGGGAGAGCAGAGGCTTTTAGACCATGTGGGTTTAAGTCCGCCTCTTTGTGAGGATTCTAGGTCACATGGGTGAGTCGCATGTGTGACTCACCCCTGACGCTAAAAAAGATATAAAAACCAGGGATTGGCTGTCTGTTCTGTGGAGCTCTCTTACTCACACAGTGGTGGCGCGCATGACTCTGGGCCAGCCCTTGTTCTGAGCTCCCGGGCTGAACCTAGATGTTGGTAACTATGAATCTGTATTTGGTCTGTCTGTTAATGTTTATAATTTGTTTGTATTTTGTTCTGAAGTTCAGGGTGCTGGTTTTTTCCCCTGAACTAAGTGAATGCTGTCTGTATGCCGGATTAAAGTAAACTTGTCAACCCCTTCACCTTGCTTTCCTTATTAAGGCAGATCAAAAGAACCTGTGCTTTCCTAGCATGCCAGCAGATTTCTGGGTGCTGGCTGTGGGTGGATCTTACACCCCCACACAAGCTGCCAGCCAGATTGTTGAAACAGATGCCTTGGCCACAGTGGTCAATGGAAGACAAGGGGACAGCTAGTGTATTCCCTTGGTACCCTTGTAATATCAAGAGGAAGTGAAAAAGGCTTCAAGTATGGAGAAAAGTTGCACAGGATTGGCAGATATGGATAGATTACAATGGAATCATTGGAGGGTACTCCCCAATTAATGAGATCACAGGTCCATGTGAGTGTTTTGGTATAAATATAAGTTACTATTCTCACTCAGGAAGCAATCTCATTATTTCTTAGAGTGAGACTGCCAGGGTCAACATGCTTCTGGGCTCATCCCCGCGTTTTTAGCTCTATTGTAACCTCAGAGTTCCATCCAGCTGACCCATAAAAGCTGGTTGTTCAGACATCTATAAAGTTTGCAGAGCCCCAATTTTCAATGAAAAGGCTCAAGTCTTATTTTTAACTCATTTAGAGTGACTACTTTACCCCATTCCTGCCTCTTATATAGCCAGCACTTTATATGGAATCTTTTTGAGGATAAGAATTAGCACTCACATCCCTTTCCACTAGTTTTTCTAACCTTTATCCTGATGCTGGTAATTAGTACTGAGTGGGGCAAATTTTCTTGAAGCTTGGATAAGTCTCAAGAGGGCATCATATTTGGAACTATGTCCAAAGGGCTATAAAACTGTATATACCCTTTAATCCAGCAATACAGCTGCTGGGTCTGTATCCTAAAGACATCCAAAAAAGGGAAAAGGACCTATTTGTATAAAAACATTTATAGCAGCTCTTTTTGTGGTGGCTAAAAATTGAAAATCAAAGGGATGCCTATAAATTGGAAAATGGCTAAACAATCTGTGTTTTATGATTATAATGGAATACTATTGGTGCTATAAGAAATGACAAAACAAGATAATTTCAGAAAACCTGGTAAGACTTACATGAACTGATGCATAGTGAAATGAACAGAACCAGGAGAATGTTGTACATAATAACAGCAACATTGTTGATGAAGAATTGTGAATGACTTAGCTGTTCTCAGCAATACAATGATCCAAAACCATCCCAAAGGATTAATGATGAAGCATACTATCTGTCTCCAGAGAAAGAACTGATATTAGTTGAATATAGACTGAAGCATGCTAGTTTTTACTTACTTTCTATTCTTTTATTTGAGTCTTCTTGTACAAAAAGGCTAATATGGAAATGGTTTACATAATTGCACACGTATATCCTAAATCTGATTGTTTACCATCCATGGGAGGGGAAAGTGGAGGGAGGGAGGGGAGGATAGAATTTGGAACTCAAGACTAAATAAAAATGTTAAAAAAATTGGAAAAATACCCCCCACCACCAAAGAATGCATTAGAAACACTAGAATGAAAAGATGAAAAACAAACAACCCTGGTAATTTCTTTCAACATTCCCATCTTCAAAATAAAGCCCACATCTCCTTATTCTAGAGAACATTAAGTAATTTTTTTTGGAGAAGACGTGGTAAGAAGCTGGTTTTGACATGTCATTTAATTAGTGTGGTATCCAGCATGAAATTCATCCAAAAACTCATTCAATTTAGAGACAGGTGGTTAGTTGGACATAGTAAGATATGGAATTTGGGCTGTGGGAATGTTTTTTTTTAATTTAGAAAAAATGCAAGTGTTATATTATGGCTAGAACTCTGTAATAGGAATAAAGTACAGAATGATGAGAGGCTCTCAAAATGAAATCCTGACAGTACAGTGTCAAATGTGATGTGGAAGGGGAGGAAATAAAAGAACAATGTGGCTGCACTGTTGTGATAAACTCCTAATTGGTGTCTCTCCTTTCTCTAAGTTGTCCTCCACATACCTGCCAAAGTGATTTTCCTAAAGGTCAGGTCTAACTATGTCATTTGACTACTCAATAAACTCTAGTGCCCGCACCTCTGCTAATTTTGAGATCAAATATTATTTCATCTTTGTTTCTTCTTTTTGACATTTCTATTTTAGTGTAACAGAATTATCAATATAGTAGTATTTATATAGTTTATAAATAAGTAAATATACATATATTGGTTGCTTGTACTTCACAATATTTTATTTTTTGGGCTGTATGACCCCCCAAATTTGGAGACTACCATTCTCTAAAAAAAAGAGAACTAAGAGCAATGGATAGAAATTACAAAGAGAAGATCTGGACTCATTATTAGGAAGAATTTTCTAATTATGAGAACTGTCAGACAATGGAATTAGAATGAGTTAGAATCGTCCAAGTAGAGGCTGAGTGAACTTATCAGTGATGTTGTTGAGGGGCGGAATGAGTGTGAAATTTTCCCTCATAGAATTGGAGGGCAGCTTGCCAAAGACTGGCCATGCCCCTGGTGCCTTCTAAAAAGTGAGCTTATCAGCTCTGGAGAAAGAACCCAAATAAAAAGCAGCTATGGGGAAAAAGAACCCAGCTCTTAAAGTCACTCTTTGCCTTTCCCTACTGGGGAGGGAGGGAAGGAAAGCTTTCTCTTCTCTTCCCCGACCTTTGTCCATGGTTCTTTGTGTGACACCATACCTACCCATGAAGGGAGAGAGGAACAGAGAGGGAGCGAAAAAGAGAGAAAGAGAAAGAGAGAGGGAAAGTGAGAGAGACAGACACAGAGAGACAGAGACAGACAGTGAGAGTGACAGAGAGACAGATAGATAGACAGACACAAAGACAGACAGACAGACAATAGAGATAACTCTAAGAAGATTGACCCTGGCAGCAGAGAGGAGGACCAGCTAAGGATTCCAAGAGAGAATTAGCCATGGCAGTCAGGAGTTGGGTTGTAGAGAGGCTTATGGTCTCTCAATCCAGTTGAGTGACATGATCAGAACCCAGGGAGGAAAACCATGAAGATACCATGAGAAGAGCAAGTACATAGGAGTCATGCCTTACCAAAGGAGTGATTTACCTTTGCTGTATTTGTTTCCTATATGTACCAGTACAGTCTTCATTTATGCTCATGCTTTCCACTGGTGCTGGGTGCATTTGTAGGAGGGTGTACCTCAGATTTGTGGGGAGAATGTTTTGTTTACTATACCATCTTAGTAATTTTCTTTGCTTTGAGCTAATTGTATCTACTGACTGACAACCACAGGTAAATTTGATGGTGGGGAGCCTTGAGCTGTGTATAACGATAGAACTATATAACTGTTTTGAGGAGTGCAGACTAATAGAATATTCTTGAACCAGGGAGTAGCTATTCCCTAATATATACTTAATAAAGTGCTGAATTAGGAACTGATATAAGTAGTTCTCAGAAAGCTGGTGCTATGTTGTGAAATGGATTTTCAGTGCAACTAGTGGGGATTTGGATGAAACATCAGGGTGGTACAAATGAAAGAGCACCAGCTCTGGAGTCTGAGTTCAAATTAGTTAATTCAAATCATCCTCTGATACTGGTGTGATGTTGGTCAAATCACCCTCCTTGGGCTTCAGTTTCCTCAATTATATGGAATAAATGGCCTCTGAGATCCCTTCCAGTTCTAGCTCTGTGATCTATGGTCCTGTGACTTGCCAGGAATGCTTACTGATAGGAGGAGTGTGGACGCATGAGGGCAGAGCTATTCCTGCCAAAGAAAAAACATCTCAGAGACAATGCTCAACTGATGGTACATTGGTGTGGCTATTTCCATATGAAGTAGTTCATTATTGATATTTAGAAATTTCTTTAATGCCGATAGTGGAGCTGTGAATTGGTCTGACTGTTCTGGAAAACAATTTGGAATTATGTGGGAGAAGTTACTGGACTGTTCGTATCTTTTGACTAAGTGATCCCACTCCTGCACATATGCCCCAAAGAGGGCACCAGAAATAAAGATCCCATTGATACCAAAATATTCACAGCAGCAGTCTTTGTAGTCACAAAAACCCTAGAACCAAAATGGATAGTCATTAATGGGGGAACAGTTTAATGAATTGTGACATATACATGAGATGGAATATTAGTGACATTTTATGCAACCTGGGGACATTCATATTGATCTGTAGAGCATATAACTATTTCCTTCCTTCCTTCCTTCCTTCCTTCCTCCTTCCTTCCTTCCTTCCTTCCTTCCTTCCTTCCTTCCTCCCTTCCTCCCTTCCTTCCTTCTTTCCTTCCTTCCTTCCTTTCTTCCTTCCTTCCTTCCTTTTTTCCTCCCTTCCTCCTTTCTTTCCTTCTTTCCTTCCTTCCTTCCTCCCTTCTTTCCTCCCTCCCTCCTTCCCCCTTCCTTCCTTCCTCCCTTTCTTCCTTCCTTCCTTCCTTCCTCCCTTCCTTCCTCCCTTCCTTCCTCCCTCCCTCCTTCCCTTCCTTTCTTTCTTCCTTCCTTCCTTCCTTTCTTTCTTTCTTTCTTTCTTCCTTTCTTTCTTTCTTTCTTTCTTTCTTTCTTTCTTTCTTTCTTTCTTTCTCTCTTTCTTCTTTCTTCCTCCCTCCCTCCTTCCCTTTCTTCCTTCCTTTCTTTCTTTTTCTCTTAGGAATGACGATAATCATAATTGTGGTAGAATAGTGTACCATTTTGTTTTCCTTTATATTGTTTGAGAAATTGCCAGGATATAGAGGGAATATCATGTACTATACGGACATGGGGTATATTTTAAATTTGCCTTCAGCATGCTTATTCCACTTATATATGATACTGTCCTTGTCCTTTTTCTCAGCTTAATTAGCAAGATACATCTCTTTTATTTAACGGATTACATATTTTTAGAAAAAAATTCTAGTGAGGAAGCTCTTTGTTGGATTTGATAATTTCAGTGTCTTTATTTAGATTTAGTTTATGTGGCTTCAATAGTCCCTAAGGTCCCTTCCAACTTGAAATCCTATGAACTGAGGTATAATTTGATAGTGGAGTTGTGTTTAAAAGCTAAAGATTCATAATATTTTTGAGCTGGAAGGATCTTCAAGGTCTTCTAATCTGGCCACCTTTATTAAAAAAATTTATGAATGTATTGTTTTGACTTGTTAGTTGCTTCCCAAACAAACAAGCCACCTTTCCCTCCCCTCTCCCCAAAATATACCATAGAACCTTCTCATAAAAACCAATTAAGCAAAACTGGCCAACTTGCTTGCATGCAACTGACAGAACGTCATTTCTCATTTTTGTAGTTCACTATTTGTTAACAGAAAGAAAGGCTGTGTGCTTTACCTTTAATAATTTGAAACCTGCAATGTCCATTGTATTTGACCTGAGTTTTGATATTTTCTTCATTTGCATTTTTATTGTTATTGTACATAATAGCAAACACATATATAGAGTTATAAGATTGGCAAGGTACTTTCTCTCTCTGTATACGTATATACATATATACATATATGTGTGTATATTACATACACACACATAATGTCATTTGATCACCATGACAACCCTGTGTTATTATCCCTATTTTACAGATGAGGCAATTTATGCTCTGAGGGGTTAAATAATTTATGCAGGTTCACACAGCTAGCAAATCCTCCTCTCTGAGGCCAGATTTGAATTCAGGTCTTCATGTCTAAGACAAACACTCCACCTCCTTTTGCCACCATGTTCACTGCTTCTAACATATGTATATTGTTTTCAAAGGAACATTGCCCAATGCCCCCTCCCCAATTAATAACTTTTACTTTATAGATGAAAACCCCAAGCGTCAGAGAGGCGAAATGATTTTCCCAGGGTGAGCTTGGTCTGGAACCCAGGGTTCCTGACTCTTAGGACAGTGTTCTTTCTACTTCACCATGCTCCATAAGTGTCCTAAATTAAAAGAAGAATTTAGCACAAGTTTTAAGCCCTTTTATTGGAGGCTACTGCTAATTTAAAAAGAAAAGATAGTAAGTAAAAAGTAGTGATATGTATCTATATTTGATTATTTCTGTCCTTTTAAAAATTGAACTTTTGTGAGAGAGCAGGGCTTTGCTCACACTAAAGTCTTCTATCCTCTACATTACAACTCCCCTCCCTGCCCCGCCCCCCCCCCCCAATCCAGTTCTCTTAAGCAATGCCTTTTTGAAATAGTCTCCAATCTTCCAATTATCCTGAGCATTCTTTTTCTGGAAACACTTCAGCCATTAATATCTTTCCAAAAATTAGGCATGAAGAAGTAAAAGTAGGCTATGCCAGACGACTGTTCTTACTTTTCTATTTGCATCCTTTGTACTTAGCACAGTGTTTTGCACATAGTAAACACTTAGAAAATGCTGCATTCATTCATTCAGACCTCCCCAAATGTTACTGAGACCAGAGACCCAGGCTAGTGAGCCTGAATTCCCTAATGTGAAAGGGAGTTTTTGAAGCCCAGCTTTGGGGATGCACCCATCAGCAAAGAGGGAAGAGTCAGAAAGTGAGTGACAGGGTAATATATGGGAGAGGGGAGAAAGCTGAACCGCTAAAGATTTTAAGATGAAAACAAAACAAAACTAAACTAGGGGGAAACCCACGTGGGAGACAGGCTGGGAGAAAGCTGGGCAGACGAAACTGGTGGAGATCCCCAGGCCTCCCAACACAGGATGGCAGTCTGTGGAAGCAACAAGAGGCAGCGCAAAGCCACCGACCATGAGATGTCAACTCCTGAGGCTTGTAGCCCAAAGGTATGAAACATGTCTTCTTGAACTTCTGGGAGACATAATGGCCAGGTAAACAGCTCTAATCCTTCCACCCCCCCACCCCCCAGAGAATTCCTTGGAAAAAAATGCTAGAATAGAGGAGACAGAAGTGGGGCTTCAGTGGCAAGTAGTGGGAGTTCCTGAGTCCCAGAGGGGCAGAGCCAGCAGGGGTCAACACCAGGAGCCCAGATGTACTCTTGCTCCCCCAGGGGAAGTGCCAGACACCAGCTCAAACAACAAAGAGCTGAGACCATTGCTGAAGAGCAACAGTGCTGGAGAGCAACCCTAGGGGAAGAGACTTCAGGCAGCCAGACCCCTCCCCCACACCTCAGGAAACTGAAGGCTATAATTCACAAAGCCAATAACTAGAATCACAATCCCTAGAATAAGAAAGTTGGGACAGCGTTCCCTGAACCCCAAAAGCAGAAATTTATTGTAAAGCCAGGAAAAGGCTAACCAAGATGAAGAACACACACAAAAAAAATGAGGACCATTGATTCTTTTTATGGAGACAGACATGATCAAAATACCAATTTGGAAGAGGATAACAATGACACTATACCCACATCTGATACCTCAGAAGGTAATGTGAACTGGTCTCAAGCCCAAAAAGCATTCCTGGAAGAGCTAGAGGAGGATTTTAAGAACCAAATTAGGGAGGTAAAAGAAAAAATGGAAAAAAATGGAAAAAAAATCCACTGACAAAATCAAGTCCCTAAAGAATAAGATTGGTGAAATGGCTATGGAGATTCAGAATCTAAATGGAGAAAATGACACCCTAAGAGGTAAAATCAACCAATTGGAAAAGGAGACTCAAAAGCAAAATGAAGGCAGTAACTCATTAAAAATTAGAGTTGAGCAAGTGGAAGCTAATGATTCTATGAGGCATCAAGAAGTAGTAAAACAAAATGTAAAGAATGAAAAAATAGAAGAAAATGTGAAATATCTGATTGGGAAAACAGCTGACCTGGAAAATAGATCCAGGAGAGACAATTGAGGAGTTATTGGTCTACCGGAAACCCATGATGAAAAAAGTTCCTTGACAGTGTCTTCGAAGAAATTATCAAAGATAACTGCCCAGAGGTCCTAGAACCAGAGGGTAAAATAGTCATTGAAAGAATTCACCGATCACCCCCTGAAAGAGATTCAAAACTGAAAACAACAAGAAACATTATAGCCAAATTTCAGAATTACAAAGTCAAGGAGAAAATACTGCAAGCATCCAAAAAGAAATAATTCAAATATCATGGAACTACAGTCAGGATCACGCAGGATCTCTCAGCTTCTATGTTAAAAGACAGGAGAAATTGGAATATGATATTCCGAAGAGTAAAGGAGCTGGGACTACAACCAAGGATCAACTACCCAGCAAAACTATGCATAATTTTTCAGGCAAGGAGATGGACATTCAATGAAATAAGGGAATTCCAGACCTTCCTGATGAAAAGGCCAGAATTCAATGGAAAATCTGATCTCCAAATACAAAACTCAAGAGAGACATAATGAGGTAAACAGAGGGAAAACCCCCACAAATCTTATTAATCAATAAGGGCAAATTATTTGCATCTTTATATAGGATTATATCATCTTATGTATGTTTTATATATATACAATATATGTCAATCTTGAGAATAGTACAGCTATTATGACGATTGAAAAGGATACACATAGACTGTGAATGTCTGTATAAAATAACTGATACAAGGATAAAAAACATAATTAAGAGATGTAAAGGGAGGGCTATGAGAGAAGAGGTAAGGAGGTAGTAGAAAATGAAGAGGCACAAAAACATATTTTAGTAGAGGGAAAGAAGGGAGGGAGAAGAGCAGAATTTGAGCTTTACTGTCATCTGATCTGGTTCAAGAAGCGAATAACATACCCTGATAAGTATAGAAATCTAACTTGTCCTACAGGAAGTAGGAGGGGGAAGGGGGAAAAAAGGGAGGGGCTGGTCAGAAGGGAGGGGAGAAGTAGTAAGGGGGAAACGGTAAGATAAGGGAGGGGAATAAAGAGGGAGGGTAAACTGAGGAAGGTGGCAGTCAAAAGCAAAACTTTGTTGAGGAGTGGAAGGGGAAAGGGAGAAATAAAAGCATAAACAGGGGGAAATAGGATGGAGAAAATGACACAGATAGAAATCATAACTGCGAATGTGAATGGGATGAACTCTCCCATAAAATGGAAGCAGATAACAGAATGGATTAAAAACGATAATCCTACAATATGCTGTTTATAAGAAACACATTTGAAACAGGGGGATACACACAAGGTAAACATAAAAAGCTGGAGTAAAATATATTGTGCCTCAGCTAAAGTAACAAAAGCAGGTGTAGCAATCCTAATCTCAGACAAAGCAAAAGTAAAGATATAATATATATTGAGATATATAAAGATATATATTGAGAGAGGGAGAAAGGAAGATATAGAATGGGGTAAATTATCTCGAATAAAAGTGGCAAGAAAAAGCAGTTCTATAGGAAGGGAAGAGGGGGCAGGTGAGGAGGAATGAGTAAATCTTGCTGTCATCGGATTTGACTTGAGGAGGGAATACCATACACACTCAATTGGGTATCTTACGCCATAGGAAAGAAGGAGGAAGAAGATAAAAAAAGGGGGGGACAATAGAAGGGAGGGAAGATAGAGGGAGGAGGTAATCAAAAACAAACACTTTTGAAAAGGGACAGGGTCAAGGGAGAAAATTCAATAAATGGGGATAGGTTAGGAAGGAGTAAAACATAGTTAATCTTTCACAACATCAGTATTGTGGAAGGGTTTTACATAATGATATGCATGTGGCCTATGCTGAATTGCTTGCCTTCTTAGGGAGGATGGGTGGGGAGGGAAGAGAGGAGAGAATTTGGAACTCAAAGTTTTAAAAACATGTTCAAAAACAAACAAAAAAAGGTTTTTGCATGCAACTAGGAAATAAGATACACAGGCAATGGGGAGTAGAAATTTATCTTGCCCTACAAGAGAGGAAGGGAAATGGGGATGGGAGGGGAGTGGGGTGACAGAAGGGAGGGCTGACTGGGGAATGGGGCAACCAGAATATATACCATCTTAGAGTGGGTGGGAGGGTAGAAATGGGGAGAAAATTTGTAATTCAAACTCTTGTGAAAATCAATGCTGAAAACTAAATATATTATATAAATTAAATTTTAAAAAATTCTGAACATGAAAAAAGAACATTCTCATATACAGAGCAGAACACAAAAGAATCTGTTTCATATTCCTTAATGTATGTGTACATATGTATATATTTATACAGTCATAAAATAAATTCCACACATTACCTTAAAAAAAAGAAAATAAATGAAATCCATAAGATACTAAGATTCAACTTCAGAGTTTAGAACTCAATGCAGAATTTAGAAAAAAAAAATTCCTTAGCCGATTCATTTAGAAAAAGAATCCAAGGTGGAGATTTTCTCTAAAAACAAGAACATTAGATGAACAGATTTGTGATAGAAAATGCTGGAGTAGAGGCAATTCTATTAGAGGAGAAGTAAAAGGCAACAGTGTTAAAAGAACAGTTAGAGGCAGATAGGTGGCTCATTGAATAGAATACTAGAGTACAGAAGACCTGAGTTCAAATTTGGCTTTAGACACTTATCAACTTTGTGACCCTAGGCAAGTTACTTTACCTCTGCTGTCTCAGTTTCCTCATCTGTAATATGGAGGATTATAATGGCATCTACTTCCCAAGGTTGTGGTGAACATAAAATCTGATAACATTGGTGAAGTGCTTTGCAAATCTTAACATGCTATATAAATGTTCTATTATTATTACAAACACATGATCTCATGAGTGTGCCAAAACAATTGACATTGAAGATAGGATGTGAAGGAGAAAAATCAAAGAGAAAAGGACTTCCAGAAGGAAACTGCAGCAGCAGCAGCAGCAGCAAAACCCAATCCTTAACACTACAATGCAGCATATAATACAAGAAAGTTGCATAGAACTTCTGAATATGAGAAACTAGACATCAATGCATAGATGGTCTCTAGGAAAACAAAACAAAACACTATGCTTCATACTCCAAGATTCATGGAGTTTCAAAGAGTTTAAATTTCATAACACACACACACACACACACACACACCAGCTAATGCTACAAGTGATCAGGAGAAAGGCCTTTAAATATGAAGGAAAAGTTTTTATTAATACAAAGAAATTCCATACCTACGAGAATTCACTGAAGGGAATGGTATAATATACTTCAAAAAGCAAAGGAATTGTAACTGCATCACAAAATTTACATTCCTAGTAATTCTAAGTCTAACAATCAACCAGAGAAATGAATATTCAACTAAACAGAGGCATCTGAGGCATTCATGCAAATAGGCAAAACAACAGAAATATAAGAAAGATAAATAAGTACAGTTACCGAGGAAAGAATATTACGTCATATTTGGACGTTATTTTTGAAAAAGGAAAAAGACAGAGAACAAGATCAACCTATTGGGGAAAAAAACACAACAAAGAGGGATCATGGAGAGATTAAAAAAATAAAAACCTCACAAGGGGATGAAGATTAAATTAGAAATAAAAGAAATAGGAGTAGTGAAAGAGAGATGAGTAGAACTGAAGTTCTATGAAATACTGCTCCTGTGGTGAGTCTGTGTATTTTTGTGAGATGGAATTGTAGAATTGGATGGCATATAAATGGGAAAAAGAGAGATGGAAGATAGAGGGGAATCAGTCAAGTTTATGGGTGAAAAGTGAAGGGATAATGATTCCTATAGTCTCTCAGCCAAAAAGAAGACCTTTAGTAGAATAGAAGAGGTCGTAGAGGGGAGAGATTGAATTCAGAGGAATGTAAAAGTGGTTTTCTACCCAAAAAGGGAGGTAGTCCCACTAAATATCCACTCCCATGGATAAAGAATTATGCTTGTGATGGAAGATGGGGATCTCGTGGTGACTTTGTTTTTAAAGGAGTTGATGAATGTGGAGACCCCTTTTGAGAGGATTGTGGCTTTGTTGATAACACCCTGGCATAGGGAAAGGGATTTGTGAGCTTCTTTGGGCATCTGGCACCCAGAAAGAAGGAGATCATGGATCTAGAACAGAGATAGCATAGCCATTTGCAAGGAAAACCATCATGAGGAAAGAAAGGGGTAGAATTGGCCTGTATAATTTGGGATGCAGAGTTACTTTTATAGCATAATGTTGCTTCTATTAAATATTATTTCCCTCATAAATTGATAGCACTAAGAATGAGACAGAAAAAAGGAAAGTTGGGGCAAATTCATAGATGTGCAGATCACAAATCAGAGAATAAAATTTCAGAAGAGGCAAGAAGGGAAGTAAATTAAGGAAAACAACAAAGCAAAGGAAAACTTTTTAGAAAAGGGCACACACACACACACACACACACACACACAAATTACACAAAAGAAGTGGACTAGGGAAGCAGAGAAGGGATAAATTTTGAACTAAATACTTAAATGGCGGGGGAAAGAAAAGAGAAGAAAGAGGGAGAGAGAAAGGGATAACTAATTAAATAAAATAAAGAAAAAGAAATCAGTAATTTTAGTAAGTTAATATCAATGAGAGGAGAAAACAAGCATTTAGATACCACTTATTATCTGCCAGGCACTGTAGTAAGTACTTTTAAAAACAAATATCTCACTTGATCCTCAAAACAACCCTGTGAGCTAGATGCTATTATTATCCTCATTTTACAATTGAGGAAACTGAGAAAACCAAGGTTAAATGACTTGTTTAGGGTCACGCAACTAGTGTTGGAAGCTGCATTTGGACTCAAGATCTCAGACCCAGTGCTCTATCCAATGTGCCTCCAGTAGCCTTCACAAAGATCCCTTAATTGTCCAACCTGATAGTTTATTTTTCTCATCCTACATAATCCCTCCTCTCTGGGTTTCCATGGTACAACTCTCTTTTTCCCTATCTAATTACTTCTCTGGATGAGTGTGGCCAACAGTCTAAAAAGCAGTGGGTATATTGAGAAGGGTGAGGAATGACCAAAAAAGAACCACTTCTCGGTTTCCTTTGCTGGCTCATCATGCCTGACATTGATTGTTCTATCCTGGGCCCTTTTCTCTCTTTGCCCATTAAACTCTTTCTCTTTGTAACCTCATCAGGCACGTATCATCTCTATGCACATAATTCTCTCATCAGTCTCAGCTTCTCCCCAAGCTTCAGTCCTGGTTTGCCTTTTGGACATTTCAAATTGGCTGTCTCTGAGACACCTTAAATTCAACATGTTGAAAACTGTTTTAATTATCTTTTCCTCTAAACCTTCCCCTCTTCTAAACTTTCCTAATTTTGTTGAATGAACCATCATCCTTCCATTGTCTCAGGTTTGTAATCTCAGCATTATCCTGGGTTCCTCATTCCACATATCTAATCAGTAGCCAGATTTTGCTGTTTTCTACCTTTACAGCATCTCTTATTCAGTGCTCGATCATTTCTTGTACAGATTATTTTAGTAGCCTCTTAATTGTTTTCCCTGCCTCAGGTTTCTCCCCTTCTGCAGTCTATTCCACAAAATACTGTCAAAGAATTTTCCTTAAGGGCATATCTGAGCATGTGACTCCCCTACTTGATGCTTCCTATTGCCTCTAGGAGAAAATATAAACTTCTCTGCTTAACTTTTAAAATCTGTACAACTTTGCATTAACATATTTTTCCAGCCTCACTGCACATTTCTCCCCACCCTGTATTTGTGATCCAACCAAACTTGCCTCCTCTCTGTTTCTCACCCATTCCACTCTCCCTTCCACCTCTGTGGTTTTGTACTTGTCATCTTCTATATCTGGATTGTCTTCTGTCCTTATGTCTACCTCATGGAGGTGAACTGAGACACTGTTTCCTAGGTAAAGTCTTTTTGATTCCTCTTTGTTGTATTCCGCCCCGCGCCCCACCCCTGGGGTTATGCTTTTTTGAATCACTTTAACTGCTAGCATTTTTGCTCCTAAATTCTCTTGTCTTCAAGTACATTGTGTGTGTGTGTGTGTGTGTGTGTGTGTGTGTGTGTGTGTATTTATTATTTTATTTTCCCCAATTCACTGTATAGATTGATAAACTTTATAATTATGCTATACAATTTAATTTGAGCAACAAAACAAAACAATAACACCAAAAAAACTTCTCACTGAAAGCATGTATAGTTCAGCAAAACAAATTCCCATACTGGCCATTCCTCAAAATGAATGTGTCTCTCTGCTGTTGAGTTCATCGTCTCTCTGGCAGACCATAAGTGGCAAGTTTCATCTTCATTCTTTTGGACTTATTTATCATTTCATCAATCACAATTCTAAAGTCTTGAAGGCTGGTTTTCAATATAATGTTGTCATTACATAATTTGTACCCTTGGTTTTGATCACTTCATTCATTTTGCCTTATTGCATAGATGTCTTCCCAGATTCCTCTTAAGCCATCCATTTTGTAATTTCTCGTGGGACAATAATATTCCATTATATCTATATGCTACAATTTGTTTAGCCATTTCCCAATAGGAGGCTACCCTTTTAGTTTCCAATTTTGGGCCATTTGCTGTGCATATTTTTATACAGATTTATTGTCCATATAAATGTAAGCTCATTGAGAATAGGGAGTGTTCCATTCTTTGTACTTGCATATTCAGTGCTTACTGCACAATCATCCCTTAATAATTTCTTGTCAAATGACTAAAACTCTAAAACTAAGAAGAGTATAGACAAGGGGGAGCAAGGTAGAATCTCTATAGTCTCTGTTGCAGTTATGGGGGAAGCCAGTGACGATAGAATCACATCAAAGTCACTTTAACAAAACTTAATCAAAAGGACAAAGTATTCACTTAAAAGAGGAAGGGGATAAAAAAATCTAAAATTTCCCCAATACTAAATAAACAGTTGGAAGAAAACAAATCTAATTCTCATAATTTTGAATGTGAATATACTAAACAATCCAATAAAAAAAAGAATGACAGAATGAGTAAGAAAACAAAACCCGACAATCTGTTGTTTATACCAAATACATCTGAAAAGCAAAGACACATAAAATTGAAACAAGAGGCTGGAACAGAATTTATTATGTGTCTAGTGAATTCAAAAAAGCAGAAGTTGCAATCATGTTATCTCATAAAATAAAAATTCACAAAACAACGGAAACTGTTTATATAATACATAGAAACAGGAAACATAGACAATGAATCAATATCAATTTAAAAAGACATGAACCAAGTGGTATAGCAACTGACTTCATGAGGGAAAAGTTAAATGAAATGTAAAAGGAAATTATTAGTAGCATAGTATTAGTTGAAGACTTTAATGCTCATCTCTCAATAGCTTTAAAAATCTAAGAGACCAAAAAGGAGAAATATAGAACTGATAAAACAAGTAAAATAATTTAGAGCTAAGACTTATGGCATCTGAATGAAAATAGTAAAGAATATATGTATTCTCAGCACCACATGGCACCTTTAAAGTAGACCAATGTATCCTAACATGCAGAATAATTGTTAATAAATGCATCCTTTATAAATCACAGTGCAATGAAAATAGAAATAAATACAAGGAGCACAAATAAAAAACATAGAATATAATTTCAATAATTAAATCATAAAACTTGTGGGCAAAAGAACAAATCATAGAAACTGAACAACTGTGTGAAAGACAATGATAATGATTAGGCTACATATAAAAATTTCTGGAGTTCATTTAAAGAAGTCCTTAGAGGGAAAATAATTTTATTTAAAACCTACACTGACAAAGTAGAAACAAAGATCAATGAACTGAAAATGCAATTTAAAAAATTAAAAAGGTGATGGTGGCATGAAAACAGCATCTTACAAATTCTGTCAGATACCTCTAAAAAAAGTGAATCTGAACAGATTTGAGAGAGTTAGAAGCCACTAGTAAACTGAGTGTGGCAAATTTCCAAGACAGGAGAGTCCATAGGGTTGACAGGATGGATCTGTGGGCTGGGACAGTGCCTGGTGTGTGGAACTGGACCAGACCACACCAAAGTGGGAGTAGCTGCAGAACTGAGCCAGCAAATGAGACTGGGAGAATGCTGGGTGCATGAAACTGGTGGTGATCCCCAGGCCTCTCAGCCCAGGATAGGAATCTGTCAGAGCTATAGGAGACAGCAGCGCAGTACCTGCGGGCCACAAGAGCAACTACTCCTGAGGCTTGGAGCCCACAGTCTAAAGGTTTGAAACTTGCCTTGTTGAACTTTTGGGAGCCATGATGACCAGGTAAAATGGCTCTCATCCCTCCCTTCGTCACTCAGATAATACTCCCTTGGGAGAAAACCTGAAATAGAAGAGCCAGAAGTGGGGCTTTAGTAGCCAAACAATGGGAGTTCCTGAGCCCCAGGGGGGTGGAGCCAGCAAAGGTCAACACCAAGAACCCAGAGGTATCTTCACACAGCCAGGGGAATTGGCAGACACAGCTCAGACAACTGCTGAGACCACCCATGCTGTTGCGCAGCCCTAGGGGAAGAGGAGACTTCCAGCAGCCAGACCACCCCTCCCCCCACACCTCATGAAACCAGAGGACACGGCACACAAAGCCAGTAACTAGATCCACAGTTCCCAGCACAAGAAGCTTGGGACAGAGCCCCCTGAGCCCCAGAAGCAGAGATCCACTTTAAAGCCAGGAAAAAAATAACAAACATGAAGAAGCAGTCCAGAGAACTGTGGATTATTGATTCTTTTTATGGAGACAGGGAAGATCAAAATACCAATTCAGAAGAGGACAGCATTGACACTGTACCCACATCTGAAACCTCAAAAAGGAATGTGAACTGGTCTTAAGCCCAGAAAGCATTCCTGGAAGATCTCAAGGAGGATTTTAAAAATCAAATTAGAGAGGTAAAAGAAAAAAATGCAAAAAAAAATTCACTGCTGAGATCAATCTTTACAAAGTAAAATTGGTGAAATGGCTTAGGAGGCTCACAATCTAATTAGAAAGAACAATGCCCTGAAAAGTAAAATTAACCAAATGGAAAAGGAGGCTCAGAAGCTAAATGAAGAAAGCAATTTGTTAAAAATTAGAATGGGGTGAGTAGAAGCTAATGACCATATGAGGCGTCAAGAATCAGTCAAACAAAATCTGAAGAATGAAAAATAGAAGAAAATGTGAACTATTTGATTGGAAAAACAACTGACCTGGAAATATCCAGAAGAGACAATCTAAAAATTATTGGTCTACTGGAAAGCCATGATGAAAAAAAGAGCTTAGACTGTATCTTCCAAGAAATCATTACAGATAATTTCCCTGAGGTCCTAGGACCAGAGGGTCAAATAGTCATCAAAAGAATTCACTTATCACCCCCTGAAAGAGATCCAAAATTGAAAACTCCAAGGAATATTGCAGCCAAATTCCAGAATTATCGTGTCAAGGAGAAAATACTGCAAGCAGCCCAAAAGAAACAAATCAAACATCTCCAGACTACAGTCAGGATCATGCAGGATCTTACAGCTTCTACATTAAAAGACAGATGGAATTGGAATATGATATTCCAAAAACTAAAGGAGCTCGGACTACAATCAAAGATCAACTACCCAGGAGAGTTGGTTCAATTAGGGAATAACATATTCTGATAAGTACAGAAATCAAACTTGTCCTACAGGCAGTAGGAGAGGAAACAGGAAAGGAAAGGGGGGGTAGTCAGAAGGGAGGGAAGAAGTAGCAAAGGGAAAAGGGTAAGAGGAGGGAGGGCAATCAAGAGAGAGGGTAAACTGAGGAAGGCAGCGATCAAAATCAAAACACTTTTGAGGAGTAGAAGGGAGAAGGAAAAAAATAAAAGCATAAATGGGTGGGGGGAATAGGATGTAGAAAAAGACACAGATAGTAATCATAATTGTGACTGTGAATAGGATGAACTCTTCCATAAAATGGAGGCAGGTAGCAGAATGGATTAAAAGCCATAATCCTACAATATGTTGTTTACAAGAAACTCATTTGAAACAGGGCAACGCACACAGGGTAAAGGTAAAAGGCTGGAGTAGAATATATTGTGCTTCAGATAAAGTAAAAAAAAAATTTGGGGTAGCAATCCTAATCTCAGACAAAGGAAAAGCAAAGTTAGATCTAATTAAAAGAGATAAGGAAGGACACTATATCCTGCTAAAAGACACTATAGTCAATGAAGTAATATCATTATTTACCATATATGCACCAAGTGGTATACCATGCAAATTCTTAGAGGAGAAGTTAAGGGAGTTACAGGAAGAAATAGACAACAAAACTATACTAGTGGAGGACCTCAACCTCCCCCTCTCTGAACTTGATAAATCTAACCTCAAAATAAACAAGAAAGAAGTCAAGGAAAGGGTAGATATGATAGACCTCTGGAGAAAACTGAATGGGGATAAAAAGGAATGTACCTTTTTTCTCAGCAGTACATGATACATACTCAAAAACTGACCATGTACATGGGCAGGGCTGTCCAAAGTGTGGCCCATGGGCCACATGCAGCCCTCAGTGTGATTTTATGCAGCCCGCCTATTTTTACTATGGGTGTGGAAATCAACATAAATGCTTTAACTAAAGCATTTGTGTCAATTTCTGTACTTGTGGGCTATAAAAATGTGCATACTCTTTGCTCCAGCAATACCACTTCTAGGGCTATATCCCAAAGAGATCATACAAGTGGTAAATGGACCCATATGTACAAAAATATTTATAGCAGCTCTCTCTGTGGTGGCAAAGAATTGGAAATCAAGGGGATGCCCATCAATTAGGGAATGGCTAAACAAATTGTGGTATGCAAATGTAATTGATTACTATTATGCAATAAGAAATGAGGAACAGACTGACTTCAATATAGCCTGGAAAAAACTTATATGAACTGATGGTAACTGAGGGTAGCAGAACCAGGTGATCATTATACACAATTATAGATACATGGTATCTGTAAAGACTAACTTTGATAGACTTGACTCTTCGCATCAATACAAGGTTCAAAGACAGCTCCAATAGACTCATGATGGAAAAATCCATGCACATCCAGAGAATTATGAAGCCTGAATGCAGATTGAGGCAAAATTTGCTCTCTTTTTTTTCCTTCATTTTTGATTTAGTTTCTCCTCTCTCACGATTCATTTCATTGGTTAGAATTCTTCTTTACAACTGGACTATTATGTAAATAAGTTCAATGTGAAGGTAAATGGAGAACCTACACTGTATTACGTGCTGTCTTGGGGCAGAGGAGGGAAGAGAGGGAGAGAAAATTTGAAACCCAAAAACCTGTGGAACTGAAAGTTGTAAACTAAAAATAAAAAAATAATTTTAATAAAAAATTTAAAAGGTAACAAGTAAACCCAAAATAAGCACAATTAAGGAAATCTTGAAAATCTGAGAAGAAATAAATTGGAAACAAAAACAAAACAAAACAAAACTATAGAACCGATGAAGAAAAACTACTTTTTCCCCAAAACACAAATACAATTGGAACACCTTTAGCTAAGCTGATTAAAAAGGAGAAAATCAAATGAAAATTTTCAGAATATGAACCAAGTGAAATTATAACAGGGATGAAATAAAAAGACTACTTAGCTACTATATAAACTTACATGCCAACAACAAGCAGAATTCAAAAGCACCAGAGCATGATCTACAAGATATAAAATACCTAAATTTATGGACCATATAGAATTCTTAATTAATACATTCAGAATATTTCAAAGATGTATTAATAAGTAAGAGAAATATATAAGACCAAAATTCATCTCCTAATGGATGCATTCAAAGGATATGAACAAACATTTGTCAAAAGAATTTTAAAATATTGACAACAATGAAATAATTATCCAAATCACCTGTGTTGGAAATGCAAATTGTAACAATCTTGAGGTTCTACTGCATACCCTTCAAATTGGAAAAGATGACAAAAAATTGAAAAAAAAATCAATGCTAAAGAGCTTTTGGAAAAATCAGTACAGTAGTACATTGTTAGTGGAACTATAAATTGTTCCAACTGCTTTGGGAAACATGTTGGAATTTGAAGGAAATGATGAAAATATCCATATTCCTTTGACCTGGAGTTTCTACTGCTAACCATATACCCCAAGGAGGTCGATGACAAAAAGAAATGCCCACGGTAAACCAAAGCATCTAAAGCAGCACTTTTCATGGTAGCAAAAGACTAAAAACAAAGTACATGCTTCTTCACTGAAGAATGGCTAAACAAATTATGCTATGTTACTTAGAAATGACAAATATGATAAATAGAACCATGGAACTAATGGAATATGAAGTAAGCCAAACGAAGAAGACAATAT
Organism: Trichosurus vulpecula; assembly: GCF_011100635.1. Taxonomy (NCBI): domain Eukaryota; kingdom Metazoa; phylum Chordata; class Mammalia; order Diprotodontia; family Phalangeridae; genus Trichosurus; species Trichosurus vulpecula. Next base: position 544,407,142 of record NC_050573.1, on the reverse strand, counting down.
GTACGATGACTACAACAAGTGATCGATAACGATAAAACAGTCAAAACCAAATGTTGCAAAATTGTAAAAAAACAAAACAAAACTAGTTTGGTACCAAAGAAGATATATGAGAAGACACCTCCCTTCACTTTTTAGCAGAGATGGGGGACCATGGGTATGGAACATTGCATATAATGTCATACATTTTGACATGGCTGTTAGTTTGGTACAATTTTGGGGAAGGAGAAGAAAGAAGAATACATTCAGAAATATAGATGTTGTAAAAACAAAAGCTATCAATAAATTTATTTTTTAAAAAATGTGAAACCATTCTTGAGATTTAATAGAAGACTAAGACTCATGCCATCAATGAAGGTCCTTGATCTCCTGAGTACTAACACGAAACACTGGAGGAGTCAATTCATTACTCAGGACTGACACAAGTGTGTCACCATGGCAAAAGCAGAGGCAGGAAAGCAGTACCCAACTGAATCAATGTTGTATCCTTGCTGAATATCCTTTCCATGTTATTGTTAAGTAAACTTCTTTGTTGGATGACAGACAAGTATCTCATTTTGTTTCAATTCTGAACCTGAACCACCAGATGGGCCTGCATCAAGCCTGAACAAAAACAGTCTTACTTTGTCTGGGATGAATATCTTGAAACATCTCAAGCACAGAGATTAAGAATTGCTTAGAAAGTAAGGAAACATGCGTCCATTAAGCACCTATTATGTGTCAGGCACTATGCTAAGCACAGTTATTAATGAAAATAAATTAATAAATACTTATAGTATCTCATTTAATCCTCACAACAATCTTGCAAGCTAAGTGCTATTTTTATCCCTATTTTTCAATTGAGGAACTGAGATAGAAAGTAGTTAAGTGACTTGCCCAAGGTAACACAATTAGGAAGTGTCTGAGGCTGGATTTGAACTCAGATCTTCCTGACTCCAGGCCCAGTGCTCTATCCACTGGGCCACTAAGCTGCTTGCTTCATGATAGGAAGAGCATTGGAATGAAAGAAGATGTAATGATCTTATTGATTTCTAGAGTTTCTCAGGCCTTATGGAGTTGAGAGGAAGTAAATGTGAGGCTAGTGTTATCACAGTTACTGTTATCACTAGGTGTAGCAACTGGTACAGTCAGCACCAAAGCTGGGGACAACAGCAGAGCAGGTACCATTTGGTCATATGTTTCTTCCATTGCAGCAGCATGCTGGGCATTAGCCAGAGATTTAAGGATGAGGGAAGGTTATTCCTAAGAGCCAATAGATTTAACTATGCTGGACAGATTTTTGTTTTTATGGTTTCACATGGGCACTTCCATAATTCCACTCCCCTTTTCAGCTCCCTTTTATGTATTGTCTTCCCTCCCATTAGAATTTAAGCTCTTTGAGGGCAGGGAATGTGTTTCATTCTCCTCATGTTTGCATTTCCAGTGCTTAGCACAGTGCTTGGCACATAGTAAACACTTAATGCTTCTTGACTTAATGACTCATGGTCAGTTCACATAGTTAGTGAACATTTATTAAATGCCTACTAGCATCAGGCATGGTGCAAGAGGGATGTGAGACTACTATGAGAACAGCAAGTTCAAAAGAAAGTAGAAACTGTATGACTCAGACCCCAGGAGCTGATTTTGGGGTCCTACTTCCAGCCTCCAACCCAGGCAGAAGGCTGCAGAGGAATAAGCAGGGTAGAAATACCAGACAAACAGAGGCTATAATTCAGTTACACTGAATCAGCAGTTTTCCATCTAGCTGATGGTGGCGGAGTCCAGGCCAGTCTACTGAAACTCCGAAGGAGGTAAACTTATAGGTGTGTTGCTCAGACCCAAACTTTAGTCAGGAACTTGCAGAGCTCAACCAGGGGGCAGTAATCCAACCTTGCCCTCGATCAGGTTTCTTTGTAAGCACCAAAAGCTTTTAGGTCACCAGCTTATGCTGTCCTTGAGGTCCTGGAATAACCATACTTAATACCTGCAAGAAAACACAAGAGCAGGGCCAGCACAGACATTCTCTCCAGAAGTACAAAGAGCCTGCCTGTAACATAAGGTAAAACTGGAAGAATGAGCAGTGAAAAAAAAAAAAGAATCCCACCATAAAAAGTTATTATAGTGACAGGGGTGCTCAAGACAGAGGTCCAGAAGAAGGGAATGACTTCACAACATCTACAAGCAAAGCCTCAAAGAAAAATACAGCTTGGGCACAAATTTACCTAGACAAATTTACCTAGAGTACCAGAGGGAAAAATGGAAAATAAATGAGAGCTGTGGAAGAAAGAATTGAAAAGGAACTTAACAGCTTGGAGCAAGAGGTACAAAGTAAATGACCTCATAAAACAACAAAAAACATTAAAGTCAAAAACTGAAAAAAATAGAAGAAAATGTAAACTATCTCATTGAAGAAATAACTGACTTGGAAAACAGATTGAGGAAAAAATATTTAAGAAATACCTGAAAGCTCTGACAAAAAAAGAGCTCAGATTTCTATTTCAAGAAATATTGAAAGAAAACTGCTTAGCTTTGTTAGAACCAGAGGGTAAAGTAGAAATGGAAAGAATCCCCAGGTCACTTTCTGAAAGAAATCCCAAAATGAAAACTCCCAGGAATTTCATAGTCAAAGTCCAGGGGTTCCAGGTCAAAGGAAATATACTTTAAGCAGTCAGAAAGAAAAAAAACATCAAGTACTGAGGAGCCCTAATCAAAAATCACACATTATTTAGCAGCCACCATTACAAAGGATTGGAGAGCCTGAAATATGATATTCCAGAAGGTAAAGGTATAGGCTTACAGCCAAAAATAACTTACCAAGAAAAACTGAGTATAATCTACAGTGAGCAGGGGTGGGGGGGGGGGAGTGAAAAATGGACCTTTAATGAAACACAGGCCTTCCAAATAGACATGAAAAGATCAGAGCTGCATAAGAATTCTGAAGTGAAAACAGGAGTCAAGAGTATGAAAGGAAGAGAACAAACATTTATTAAGTGCCTGCTATATGCTAGACATTGCTAAATGCTTTATAGATATCTCATTTGATCCTCCCAACAACCTTATGAGATAGGTACTATTACTATCCCCATTTTACAATTGAGGAAACTGAGGCAGATAGAGTTTAAGTCACTTGCCTACGGTCACACAACTAGGAAGTGTCTGAGGTTGGATGTAAACTCAGCTCTTCCTAACTCCAGCTTGGTGTGCCATCCACTGGACCACTTAGCATGAGTGAGCAATCATTAGGGACTAGCCAAGGATAAACTGCTTACTTTCTAACAAGAGGAGATGATATGTGTGTCCCTCTGAACCCTATCATTATCGGTGGTCATAGAGGGAGTCTAATTAGACAGAAGGCCTGGGAGTAGCTCTGTTATGCCTTGATGAACTTAAAAAAGAATGGAAAGTGTGGGAAAGTAGAATGCTCTAAAGGAGAAAGGGAAAGAGAGACTGGGGAATTATATAATTGGAGTCTGCAAACAGAAGTCTATGCAAACAAGAAGGAAGAGGTGGGGGGAGTGGCTGACACTTGAATCTCACTTTCATCTGAGCAAATCAAAGGAGGAAAGAATACACACACAGCTGGGTACAGAAATACATTTCATTCAACAAGGAAATAAGAATGAATGGGAAGAAGGGAGAATTAGAGGGAAGTTGATTAAGGAAAGGATTGGTCCTAAGCAAAACAATTTCTAAGGATGTACAATATTCAAAACTCTTTTTGTGGTGCCAAAGAGTTGGAAACTAAGGAGGTACTTATCATTTGGGGAATGACTGTAATGGTAATCAGGGCCTGAGTTTTTTGCTGTTCTTCTCTTTTGGGATGCTAAGGCAACCAAGTGACTTTAATGCGTCTCACCTTTGTTTGAATGGGGCAGGTAAAGTGAGATCTTTTGTCTTGGAGTGTTTCTCAGCACTGAGACAATCAGGAATCATTGATATGTATATGATGTGGTACTAGTGATTGGAGACTTTTCCCACACCCTAAGTAGCTGGCCCCAGCCTTTAGGTCCCTGAGCAGAGTACATTCACTTTTGGGGGTATACTCATTGAAAGAGTGTGGATGACAAGACTGGGCAGGCTCTTGAAATAGCCCTCCCAGCTTTGATAACCCTGATGTTGCTGCTTTTTTGGTAACTATGTGTTGCTATAGATAGACCGGTTTGCGTTATTTGCTTTATTTATAATGTATGCTTGTAATTTCTGTTTGTATTTGCCCTGAAGTTCAGGGGGCTGATCTTTTCCCCCTGAACTAAATGAATGATATATGTATGTTTGATTAAAGTGAGATTGTTAACCCCTTAAAGTTGCTTTCCTTGGAAAAGCAGATCGAAGAACCGGTGCTAGCAGCCTTCTGTGTGCTCTTCTTGTTCGTCTTTCACCCCCCAAACAGCTGCTAGCAACATTGTTGTTACAATGACTAAACAAGTTAGAGAATATAAATGCGATAGAATAATATTGTCCTGTAAGAAGTGATGAAGCGGTCGGCTTCAGAGAAACCTGAGAAGACTTGGACAAACTGATGCATAGTGGCATAAGCAGAACTGGAAGAACAATTTATATGACAACAATATTATAAAGCCAAACAACTTTGAAAGGCTTATGAATTCTAATCAGCACAATGACCAGAAGACTAATGAAACATGCCACCCTGCTCCTTACAGAGAAGTGAAAGACTTTGCAGATTGACACACACACACATTTGGACATAGTCAGTGGAGAAATGTGTTTTGCTTGATTGCACATTTGTAACAGGAATTTAGTTTTTCTTTCTTTTTCATTTGGGGGTGGACAGGCAGAAAGTAGGTGGATTTTTACTGTTTCAAAAAATTAAATTAAATGAAAGGAAAAGAAAACCGACTTTGCTTTGCGGGGGTGGAGTCAAGTGCTGCCACAGCACACCAACAACATGGGGAAGGGAAATGAAGATGCACCCATTCTCCGCAGTTGTCTCTCTGCTGGTTAGTGCATTGGGACAGAGACACAAAAACATGCCTATGTCAGGGATGTTACTTATTTGGAAACACAATGTGGTAGCATTTTCCCTAAATTTTAGGGTGTCATACCAGTCTTACTCTCATTCTGTGAATAATTTATAATATCCAAAAGACACCAAAATTGCCTAGATCAGCTAAATCTACTAGCAACTTGTCATAACACCATACTTACCTGAACAGAGAACAAGACTTGAGATGTTATTGGTGTTTGTGGCTGTTATTGTTCAGTAGTTTCAGTCGTGACTGACTGTGTGTCCTCATTTGTGGTTTTCTTGGCAAAGATACAGGAGAGATTTGCCATTTCCTTTTTCAGCTCATTTTACAGATGAAGAAACTGAGGCAAACAGGGTTAATTGATTTGCCCCGGGGTAAGTATCTGAGGCCAGATCTGACCTCAGGAAGAGGAGCCTTCCTGCCTCCAGGCCCTGTGCTCTAGCTGTCCTGTTATTGGTGTAGGGAACTCCTGATAAAGAAGCCACCCTCTCCTAATGCACTGTGGCATCCTCTCTACAACCTGTATAGTCTTAGAGAATTACCAAGTGCACTGAGAAGCTAAGTCACTTGCCCAGGGTTACAAAGCCAGTATATTTCAGAATCAGAACTTGAACCCAGGATTTCCTGATTCCAAGGGTCTGTCTCTATCCACTCACTGCTTTTCAACATGCTTTATTCTTCCCTAAGTCCATAACTAATGCCTTGCAGTGGCTACTACCCAGTCCTATTGGTATTATATTTTAACCTGAGTCCATATGTCCTCACAGTGGTGGAGCAATGCAGTTCACCCCCACTGACTCACCTATTTACTCTAGCCTTGATCCTAACTACATTAGCCATTATTCCTAGTACTCCTTAATGAATACATTTAAAAGTAGTGAAATATATATCTATATGTTTTCTTAGAATTGAAAAGAAGTTAAAGAATCGGGTGGTTTTGATGTGACTGTGGTCTGGGGTGCTTGAGAGGAGATTTAATGCAGAGATCTTGTAGTATGACCCCATTTTTTCTAAATAATTATAATTATTTGAATGGGACTATGGAACCAGTAACTTGGAAGACCAAAAGGCCAAAGAAACATGAAGAAAGACAAATACTTATTTACAGAGAAAGAGAAATATGGGGTTAAAAAGGGAAGGGAAATACAGATTATTTATTTCCCACTGACAGCTACAGCCAATGTTGATCTAACTTGGCAGCTGCTAATTGGCTCTGAGCAATTAGGTGAGACTTTCTCCCTTTCACAGCTGAAGGGGTACAGAGTATCTAGCTTAGTTCTCTCTGAGCTGCTGGAGTCTTCTCCCCTGACCCTTCATCTCTTAGATGTGACACTTGGGATGGCAGGTGTTATTGGGGTCATTCTGGGCCTTTACAGTAGCTGTTGGAGAAATCCATTAATATCATGGGAAGCCACAGACCATTGTACATGGTTCTTTTAGCAGCAGTATTCACAGCTGTACAACCACATCTCTGAAAAAAAAATTAGGGTTGACTGACCCATAAAATGCAATTTTATTTCATGGCTTATCAAATGATCAGCTATTGTTTCAGACACATTGGGATTCTGCCCGAATTTGGGCTACTAAACCTTGACTCTTTGTGCTCTGACCACTATATTTTCCCATCTCCTTTCTCTCTGTCTTTTCTGGTTTATCTCAAACTATCTCCATCCAAAGTATTAGTTTTTTTTTTAAAATGACAATCCCAACTGCCAAACCCTAAATATTTCATTTGATTCTTAAGGCTTCAGTAACAGTAACTGTATAGCATCTATTTTGAGAGCTTTTGAAGCAGATGTTACATATCAGTTCATTGTCCTCCCATGCTTCTCTCTAATCTCTACATTCGTTGTTTCTTAGGGGCAGTAATATTTAACTTTTTTTGGGGGGTGGTGGCCATTCATTATTCAGCTCAAGCTACCACTTAGTTTCATGAGAGCAGAGAGGTTCTGGATAGTGGATGATGCTCACACGCTTTCCCAGTCACCAATGAAGTGAAACAGGACTGTATGGGTGCTCCCATGCTTTTTAGCATGATGTTTTCAGCAATGTTGTCAGATGCCTTCAACAAGGATGAACACAGCATTAAGGTAAGCTACTAGGCTGATGGAAAGTTATTTAACTTGGAAAGGCTACAAGCCAAGACTAAAGTGGAGGGAGAATTGGTATATGATTTTTTGTTTTCAGATGATTGTGCACTCATTGCAGCTTCTGAGGCCAAGATACAACAAACTATGCATCTATTCTCTGCTGCTTGTGCTAATTTTGGCCTAACAGTTAACACCAAGAAAACATAATTCTCTGCCAGCCAGCACCACACCCTACATACATGGAGCCATTAATTACAGCAAATAGAGAAATATTGAATACTGTGTATTAATTCACTAATCTTGGTAGTGTATTTTCCAGGTATGTACACACAGATGATGAGGTTGATGCACACTTTGCCAGATCTAGCTCAGTATCTGGGAGGCTCTGAAAGAAAGTGTGGGAGAGTAGAGGTATTAGACTGCCTACCAAACTGAAGGTCTATAGAGCTATTGTGCTGACCTCATTGTTGTATGTCTGTGAAACCTGGACAGTATACAACTGCTATGCCAGGAAACAGAATTGCTTTCATTTACATTGTCTTAGGAAGACTCTGAAGATCACCTGGCAAGATAAGGTACCAGACAATGAGGTCCTTTCTCGAGCTAAACTGACAAACATTCAAATTCTACTGGAGAGAGTGTAACTGTTATGGGCTGGCCACACTGTTTGAATGCCAAACATGCATTTGCCTAAAAGACTACTTTCTGAACAACTCACACAAGGTGTGCTCTCACATGGAGGTCAGAAGAAGCAATACAAGGACACCCTCTTGGTTTTTCTGAAGAACTCTGGAATCTACTGTGAGGGATGGGGGACACTGGCACAGGACTGTCCAGCATGGCACGGCCACTTCAAAGAAAGTGCTATGCTCTATGAACAAAGCAGAATTGGAGGAGCTCAAAGGAAATATGAGATATGCAAATTTAGGCATCTCTACTCCAAATGTTCAAGTGGACTATTTGTACCAGACCTGTGGTAGAGCCTTCTGAGCTTGTTTTGGTCTAATCAGCCATGGTAGGACACATTGTACCTTGACCCCAACATAGCGATGTCATTTTGGTCCTCTTCAAGAATGAAGGACAATAACCAACTAAGGTGAGCTACCATTCAGAAACCGGGGAAAATCTCTTCATTGGATCTATACCAATTTCTCCCTTAAAAATGTGGATTTGATAATTATGCTGATTTGCCACAAGAAGGATTTTCATTTTCTCATTTGCGCGGTAGAGAAAGTGAGGCATATGGAGGTAGTGACAATGATACTAAAAAGAGAAAAAAGGACATTTTCCTATAAGAGGAAAATTTTATTAGAATATAGCATCCCTTTTCCCAAGGAGTTGGGGAGGAGGTAATTGAGATGGATGCTTTCAGGATAAGACAGAGATCCTTGGTATATTCTGATCCTAGTATTATATGGGGTGCGACTGTGTGAGAAAAGGGTAATCTTCCTTTTTTGTTTAAAGGGAGAAGGAAAAGCTGAAATCTCCAGAGAATTCAGAACTGAGGAAGTCATGCTGAGGAAGCTACAAGAAGTTGAGTTCCTACAGGATTGAACTGAGGGAGAAGGAAAGAGATCAGGAAAGTGGCTCCTGCTACTGCTACTTCCCCTGTCCTCAGTGAGAACGAGGTAGTAGAAAAGATTGTTAGCTCAATCATATGGAAGCCGTATAGAACATGACAAAGAACGGCTGTAGCTATTACTGTTTGTCGAGAATCAGACTGAAGATGCTGCAAGTTCCCTGCTTCTTTCTTCACTGTGTTTCTTGTTGTTTAGCCCATATTTCTAATCTTCACTTCTTTTAAATACATCCTTCCTCCCTTCCTTCTTTCCTTCCTCCTTTCCTCCATCCTTCCTTCCTTTCTAGCCCACTATACTTTGGACAGAAGCTTTGACCTGCTTCATTTCCAACCTGGGATATACATTAGTGATAATGTATATATTTGTATTTAATATATAATAACATATAACATTTATGAAATATTTAATGTAGATATATAATGATATATCATAATGTAAATATAGAAATGTGCATGCATAAATGCACATACATATACACAAACATGGGGGCAGCTAGAGGGTGTAGTGGATAGAGGGCTTGGCCTGAAGTCAAGAAAACTCATTTCCAATCCGGCCTCAGACACATTCTAGCTGTGTGACCCCGGGCAAGTCACGTCACCATGTTTGCCTCAGTTTCCTCAGCTAGAGAAGGAGATGGCAAGCAACTGTAGTATTTTTGCCAAGAAAATCCCAAATGGGGTCACAAAGAGCTGGACATGATTGAAATGACCTAAACACAAATCTATCATGTCAAATAGTCCACTCATATCCAAAGGACAAATTCAATGGTCATTTTGGAGAGGTGAGAGGGTACATTAGCTCATAGTGGCATCTTTAGGCTTGTTCTTGCTTTGGGACCCCAGCTGACTTAAACTCTAAGTGTGGAGAGGCACATAGCTATCAAAATGATTCTAATGAGAAGAGCCATAACCAGCACAGTGCCACCAGGGCTAAGCACCAGGTAGAAGCAGGAGAAGGGGAAAGTGCTGTTTCCTGTCCCCCTACGCCCACAGAACACCTGACATTCAACTGACCCCACTCCCTATATGCTTCCCTTTTCTTACCACCAGAAGGAAAAGGGGGTAGAGCCAGCACACCTCTCCCACAAGTACAGAGAAGAATCTTTTGCATCCCCTTTGCATGTAGCTGTCAACATAAATAATTTTGACCAAAGACAGATTTTGTGGGGACTTGGGAGCCCAGAATAACAAAAGGCTTCAATAACACATACATCCCTAAATGGTAAAAGCCAGATGACCTCTGTCCTCAAATCAGGCTAACTACTGAAAGCCTAAGGCAAAGGCGCTGAGGGGATTGCTGCTGCCACCTCTGTAGTCTCCTAGGGATTCTGATGGCTCTCTGCCTGGAGTGCAGAACACTATTCCACTTGGCTTTCATTTAGGCCCAAATCTTATGGGCTTGTTTTCAGCCTTTTGGTCTTTATTCTCTGTGCCAAAGGAAAAAAAAAAGACCAGGTAGTGCAGAGATCATTTAGAGAAACTGAAGAATCCAAACTTGAAAAAAAATGGCATTGTCAATCCAAAGAGATAGGGCCTACTGTACTGGACCTGTGGATCAAAGGGTTACTATGTGGGATAGTCAAATATTAAAGGTAAGACACAACAATTAGGAAGGAGTGTTGCAAAATTATAAGCAACAAACTTGGCCCTAAAGAAGAGATATGAGAAATTACCACTCCCGACTCTGTTGTAGAGGTGCAGTGTCCGTGGGTAAGGGGACTAGAATGTCAGATTCCCACCCCACCTCCAATATATTGATTAGTAGGGCTGATTTGTTTTTTTCTTTAAAAAAGTTCTTTATTATAAGGAATGGCTTGCTGTGAGGCAGGAAGGGGAAATCTAGGCAATGTAAAAACACAAGATATCAATAAAACATATTAAAATATTAAGGGTAAGGACAGGTTTAGGGATTTTTAATCATGTGGGTGACTGTTGATGGTGAGGGACAGACAGGATTGAGTGTGTTGTTAGGAGCGGAAACTTTCCAGTCAGCACCTGCAGCCGGTTTACTCCAGCACAGGAAAGGAGCCCCAGTGGCTCACGGGAGGGGAGGACCTGGAGAGGCCCTATAAATCATCCTCTTGCCTTCAACACCAGTGAGCAAACAGTTCATCAGCAGCCCTGCCATTACTTACTGCTGGCTGGCTGAGGTCTGGCTGTGTTCTGCCATCAGGATTTTCCCAAGTGGAGGAGGAATCTGAATGCCCAGCCTGAGCCTTGCAGAATAGTAGGAGAAGTAGTCATAATGATGATAATAATGGCTAGCTTTTAATAACAAGTGCATATAGATAGAGCTTTAAAGTGCTTTACAAATATTATCTCGTTTTATTATCACAGCAACTATGAGAGGTAGGGGCTATTATTTTCCCCACTTTACCCATGAGGAAATGCAGACTGGGAGGAATTATGGTATTTTTTGGAGTCACACAGCTAGTAAGTGGATTTGAATTCAGGTCTTCCTGACTCTAGCACTCTATCCACTGCAAACTCAAGCCCAGTTAAACGGCTAGTCAATTAATCCACACGTATTTGTTAAGTTTCTACCATGGGCCAGCGACTATTCTAACCAGCGGGGATTAAAAAAAAAAGACATAAAATAGTCTCTGCTCTTAGAGAGCTAACAGTGTAATGGGGAAGACAATGTGCAAACATCTATATGCAAACAAAATTTATACAGGATAAATTGGAGATAATCAACAGACAGAAGGTGCTAGCATTAAGGGGATTGGGAAACGTTTCTTGAAGGAGGCCAAATTTTAGCTAGTACTTCAAGGAAGTCAGGGAAGCTGGGAGGAGACACACACACAGAAAGAGAGAGAGACACAGAGACAGAGACACATATGGATAGACAGAGAGAGAGAGGCAGAGAGAGGGAAAGGGAGGGGAGAGAGACAAACAGATAGAGAGAGAGAGAGAGAGAGAGAAGCAGAGACATAGAGAGACAGAGAGAGACAGAGAGACAGAGAGAGAGAGAGAGAGAGAGAGGCAGAGAGACAGAGAGAGACACAGAGGCACAGAGAGAGAAAGGCACACACAGAGAATCAGAGATAGACAGAGGTGCGCGCGCGCACACACACACACATACACATACACACAAACACACACACAATGAAAGATACTACTTCAAAACAAAACCAAAAAGCAAAATTGAAAGTTCATACAAGTTGGCACACATCTAATACCCCACTCCTTAATCAGACAAAAAGTGGAACTCCACCCCCATTTCCCCCAGGCTGCCTTTTTGTGATTCCTGATATTTTCGTATTCATAATGAACCTAATTTCATCTGGAAAAAAATATGGGACAGGAAGATGCATTTCTGTGGGATTTGTTTTAGGTCCTATACCCTATGTATGTATATATGTATGTGTGTATACACCTTATGTATGTATGCCATTAAGTATGAAGCAGAATTTACTGGGTCGGATCCACCCTTGTTCCCCAAAAGTAGAATTCTTTGGCATCTTTAGATGACGGGGAAGCTCCCAGCAGACTAAATCACTCAGTCTCTGACGGAGCAGCTCCTGTAAATAAAGCGGCAATAAATGGGAAGTTTTTGTCTCCTGCTCACCCCCATCAATCAACAGCATGTATCGTACAGAGATGGTATGCTGAACACTGGCCTAAGCATTGTGGATCGTACTAAAAGAGCGTGAGATCTGGTCTTTGCCCTCGAGATACTTTACAATCTAGTTAGTGACAGAGCCCGCACTTAGGGAAATGACTTAAGAACACTTTCAAAGCAACGTGTCATTAAGAAGCCGTCTACCTATCAATAATCATGCTGTGCATTGGAAAATGTGCTGGATAGCAGACAGACCTACACTCTAGTCCCAGCTGTTCTGCCAATGAGGGATGTTTGACCTTAGACCCTGCTGGATATCAGTTTCTGCATCTTAATAATGAAGATATGCCTTCTAGGAGAGCAGCTAGGTGGTGTGGTCCATAGAGTACCACTCCCGGAGTCAGGAAGACTCATCTTCCTGAGTTCAAATCTGGCTGTCGACACTTAGCAGCTGGGTGACCCTGGGCAAGTCACTTAAGCCTGTTTGCCTCATTTTCCTCACATGTAAAATGAACTGGAGAAGGAAATGGCAAACCACTCCAGTATCTTTGCCAAGAAAACCCCAAATGGGGTAATGAAGAGTTAGAAATGACTGAAAAACAATTGAAACTACCTCCTAGGAGACTGCTTTTCCCAATTCAACAAATTCAACAAATTATCTACCACCTACTGAGCACAGAGCCTCCTATGATGATAAATGATAGTTCATTCTAACACTTTCATATTACAGATGAAGAAACTGAGGCCTGCAGAGCATCCCAAATGGGTGGGGTAAGTAGAGGCCTCTCTGAGCCTGAGTTGTATCTTCTTGAAAATGCTGCCAAGCTCAAGGGTTTGTTTCTTTGTGTGAAAAATCAAAAGAAAGGAGATGTAATACATTTGGTAATGATAAAGTGCCACAATTTAGGCATTGTGGTATAATAATATTAGAGAGCTGGCCTGGGAGTCAAGGAGAACTGAATTCAAAGTCTGGCCTTTGACACTTACTGTCTGTTTCCCTTGGACTAGAGGTTTAACCTCTCTATGCTTCAGGCAACTGTCTAAGATTATTCCAGTTCAGAAAAGGTGCCAATCTGCATTGAATGAGGGAGTATCCTCATCTGGAATTCCCTATCTCAAAAAAATCCCACATCCCCACCCTCACAATCCCTTCAGGAATCAGTCCACCTCCCACCCCCCCATGAAGAAAGACTATTGCCTAAGCTATAACCTGTTGTTGGAAAGACAGCTTCTTGAGTTTATTAATAAATCCTAGCAAATAGCCTGGATTTAGGATACTTCTCAGGATCCTGGGTAAAATGAGATAATTTTCAAAAAATCAATACCAGTTCTTGGCTTAAACTGCACAATGAAACTTCTTGGGCTATGTTGTGACCTCTTCAGTTCTAGTTTTGTAGCTGATCACTGGGAGGTGACCCTTGGGTAAATTCATCATCCTAAACCCAATACATTCTAAGATAAATGAGTATATAAGTGCCAAAGTTCCTGGAGCTGTGAGCATAGAGTCGGTGGTACTTGGGTGTAGAAGATGTTATGAAGAGAGACTTAAGGATGACCAATGACACAGTTGTTGTTATTCAGTTATTTTAGTTGTGTCTGACTCTTTGTGACCTCATTTGGAGGGTTTTTTTGGGCAAAGATACTGGAGTGATTTGCCATTTCCTTTTCCATCCAGATCATTTTACAGATGAGGAAACTGAGGCAAACAGGGTTAAGTGACTTGCCCCCAGTCACACAGCTACTAAGTGTCTGTGGCTGGATTTGAATTCAGGAAAATGAGTCACCACTTAGTTGCCCCAACAAAATGATGGCTCAAAGAACACACCAAATGATACTAGGAGACTGAAAGGCTACATGGGAACTATAATTTCCAGAGCCATAAGAATGCTGGTCATTTGCTATGCTACATACTACACACTATGAGGTTGGCTGCCACGTTATATTCTTTGCCTTATGTTTATACCTGCCTATTAGGGAGTTTGGGTAAAAAGGAATATATCTCCATTTGTATAATGTAAGCCAAGAGGGAAAATAGGATTCAACTGACAAAAATTTGTATTTTTTCTGGAACATACATTGTCAGGAGACCCAGGCTAATTCTAGTTCTGCTATCAATTAGCTGCATCACTTTTTGCAAATGGCTTCCTTTTCTGGGCCTCAATTTCTTCTGTAAAATGAAGAAGTTGTGCTCTCTCCATATGATCTCTAAAGTGCTTTCCAATTGACAGCCTACAAATCTCTGTAAGCATGGTGCTAAAGAAAGCAAGAAATTTCTAGCTAGTGAGGTTCTTAGTAGAAGAGTGATGAGATTCAGTGTGTGGGTGGGATGAGAAAGATCAGTCGGATAAAGTTTATTTAAAGGTGAGAGGTGGGCTAGATTTTGAAAAATGGGAAGGATGTACTTTGTTGGGAAAAAAGGGGGAGTAAACAATCTCCAGCTCTTGGCATGCAGAAAAGCTTTGAGAAATAAAGAGCAGCCTCTTTTTGAAAAACATTATATTTTCAGAATTGTGATTTGAATAGATGAAATTATTCTTCTCCACTCTTCCCTAAGTAGTTTATGGAGTAGTCTGCCACTTTACTGCCCCAGAATCTAAAATGAAAATGGTTAAGCATGGAGAATAATTCTTTTTCTCATTTCTCCAGCATCCACTTCATCATCCCTATAAGAGAGCACAGCCTTCTTTCCTTTGGGGGGCAGACCTCAGGTTGAACCCAGAGCACCAAGTTATCTGCCATAGTAATTCTCAGTTTTAATAGTTATTAATAAAGAGGGTTGGAAGAGCCTAATTCAGGCTTGTAACTGTTATTCAGAGCTGTCCTTTGTCAGACACAATAGGAGTTGGCTCCAATTTCTGAGATAATAGTGAGAGAACTCCTCAAGGATTTCATCTGGAATCCAATTTGATTTGTGTTTTCTTTCCTGTTCTCCTTCTTGGCTTATCTTTTTTTTCTCCCATAGAGAGACTGATTTTTTCCTTCAATGGCCATTAGCATTCATGAGTGTCAAGGAGAAACAGATCACATTTGACGAAGTTTTTGTGGTGTCACATAAACAACAACAAAAATGGCAACAGCAGCAACAACAACGCTAGGTAAACTAGACCTGGAGTTAAGCCTCAGATCATCAACTATTTCACTGTGTGACCTTAAGAGAGTTGCTTCCACTATGTGATCCTCATTTTCCTTCTCAATAAAATGGATCTGTCAATAAACATTTATTAAGTGCCTACTATGTGTTAGGCACTTTGTTAAGGTCTAGGGATAGAAAAAAGTTAAAAAAAATAGAGCCTGTCCTTAAGAAACTCACAGTCTAATGGGAGAGACAACATGCAATCAACTACGGATGAACAAAATATCTACAGTATAAACTCAGAGGTTAGGCTCTAGAATTAAGAGGGATTGGGAAAAGCTTCTTGCAGAGGGTGGGATTTTAGCTGAGACTTGAAAGAAGCCACGAGACAGGGATGAGGAAGAAAAGAGTTCCAGGCATGAAGGACAACCAATGGAAATGTTTGGAGTTGGGTTGTGGAGTGTCATGTGTGTGGAACAGCAAGGAGGCCAGTGTCACTGTGTCACAGTGCACATGGAGGGAGGAACGAAAAGTATAATACTGAAGAGGAAGGAAGGGATCAGGTTTTGAGAGGCTTTAAAAGCCAAATAGGATTTTAGATTTGATCTTGGAGATAATAGGGTGTAACAACAATGTTACTAGCAGCTGCTGTGGAGGTGAAAGACCAACAACACCAGCACGCAGGAGGTCTGCTAGCACAGGTTCTTTGATCTGCTTTTCTAAGGAAAGCAACTTTAAGGTTTTTATGATCTCACTTTAATTAAATACACACACACACACACACACACACACACACACACACACACACACACACACACATATATATGTATAATTCATTTAGTTCAGGGGAAAAGGTCAGCACCCAGAACTTCAGAGAAAACACAAACAAATTACAAGCAGAAATTATATAAACAGAGCAAATACCACAAATCAGCAGACAGGGCTTCTAACCGTCTGTACATAGCAATATATACATAGTTACCAGAGAGAGAAGCACCAACATCTGGGTTTCCAAAGCCAGGGGGCTCCTCAACAGCTACCCAGAGTCTCATCTGATCAAATCACATGACGCTCTTCCAGTGAGTGAGCCCCCAAAGCAAAATCTCTACTCCCAAAGTTCTGAGAGTTTTTGATTCTCAATTCTCAACTCTTGATTCTGAGTTCAATGGCTATCCTCTGGGTATATATATACCCTTTTCCAGGGCCAAAGTGCTTCACACCTCTAGAGTGCTTCATACGTTGGTGATCTGATTAGCAAAAGGGTATGGGCCTTCCTAAAAACAAAGGCAAGACTCAGTCAAAGACACTTGATTGCCTTAGTGCTAAGAAGCACTCCAAAAGAAAAAAAAAACAGTAAAAAGTCCCACTTTGCTTGCCCATACATAGGGAGTCAGTGGAATTAATTGAATGGGCGATGACATGTTCAGACCAGGGCTTATGGAAGATCACTTTGAATGGAGGACGGACTGGAGTAGGGAAAGTCTTGAGGCAGGGAGACCAAACAGCTGGCTATTACAATAGCTCAAGTATGAGATGATGAGGGTCTGTACTAGAGTGATGGCAGTGTCAGAGGAGAAATGGTAACATGTTCAAGAGATGTTATGAAGGTAGAAACAGCAGGACTTGAAAATGTATTGGATATAAGGGAATGAAAGAGAATGAGGAGTCAAGGATGCCACCTAGGTTGTGAGCCTGGGTGACTGGGAGGATGATGGTGCCCTATACAGTAATAGGAAAATTAGAAAGATGGAAGAGGTTTAGGGAAAATATAATGTATTTGTTTTGGACATATTGAGTGTAAAATGTTTATGGAACATCTGGTTTGAGATATCCAATAGGCAGTTGGAAAAGTGAGACTAGAGGTCAAAAAAGAGGTTAGGACTGGGCAAACAGATGTGATAATCATCTTCAGATAGATGATAGTTAAATTCATGAGAGCTGAGGAGATCATTAGGTAAAATAGTAGAGAGGGAGTAGAGAGGGCAGGACAGAGTTTTGGAGGGGGCAGGGGAGATAAAGATGCCCATGGTTCTTGGGTATGACCAGGATAAAGATCTAGCAAAGGAGACTGAAAAGGAGTGGTCAGATAGGTGAGAAGAGAGAGCTGGGGAAGAAGAGAGAGGAGTGTCATGAAAATTAAGAGAGAAGGGAATATTAAGGAAAAGGTGATGATAATGTCAAACACTGCAGAGAAGTGAAGAAGGATGAGGATTGAGGAAAGATCATTTGATTTGGCAATTAAGAGATCATTAGTAACTTTTAGAAAGAGTAATTTCAGTTGAAAGATGAGTTCAGAAGCCAGAGGTAAGACAAGAATGAGAGGAAAGAAAGTGGAGGTACTTATTATAGATGGCCTCCTAAAGCAGTTTAGTCACAAAAGAGGAGAAATGTAGAATGATAGTGGGGATGGATGGATCAAGTAAAGATTTTTTTGAGGATTGGAAGACATAGGTGTGTTTGTAGACATCGTTTGTAGAAGGGAAGCAGCCAGTAGATAAGAATAGATTAATGAGAGAATAGGGCTAATAGAAATGACAACCTGCTAGAGAAACTGGGATGGAATGGGATGAAGAGACTAGCTCAGAGGCTTTCTAAGGTCTTTTTCAGTTCAAAAAGTTTTTATTTTTTAAAATCTTTTTTTAATTTTTTCAACTTCTTACTTCTTTTATTATTTAATATTTTTAGTTTTCAACATTGATTTTCACAAGATTTTGAGATACAAATTTTCTCCCCATTTTGACCCTCCCCCCACCCTAAGATGGCATATATTTTGATTGCCTCTTTCTCTGCTAGATCTTGTATTATCCTGATTGTGTTTCCACAATATTCAAATTGTTTCTTTCTGGCTGCTTGCAGTATTTTCTCCTTGACCCGGGCACTCTGGAATTTGGCAACAATATTTCTAGGAGTTTTCTTTTTGGGATCTTTTCCAAGAGGTGATTGGTGAATTCTTTCAATTTCTATTTTACCTCGTGGTTCTAGAATATCAAGGCAGTTTTCCTTGATAATTTCTTGAAAGATAATGTCTAAGCTCTTTTTACATTTTTAAATTATCTCTCCTGGATTTATTTTCCAGGTCAGTGGTTTTTCCAATGAGATATTTCACATTGTCTTCCATTTTTTCATTCTTTTGTTTCTGTTTTATAATTTCTTGATTTCTCATAAAATCACTACCTTCTGTTTGCTCCATTCTAATTTTTAAGGTGGTATTTTCTTCAGTGGTCTTTTCGACCTCCTTTTCCATTTGGCTAATTCTGCCTTTTAAGACGTTCTTCTCCTCATTGGCTTTTTGAAGCTCTTTTGCCATTTGGGTTAGTCTATTTTTTAAGGCGTTATTTTCTTCAGTATTTTTTGGGCCTCCTTTAGTAAGTTGTTGACTTGTTTTTCATGATTTTCTTGCATCACTCTCATTTCTCTTCCCAATTTTTTCTCTACTTCTCTTACTTGATTTTCCAAATCCTTCTTGAGTTTTTCCATGGCCTGAGACCAATTCATATTTTTCTTGGAGGCTTTTGATGTAGGCTCTTTGACTTTGTTGACTTCTTCTGGCTATATGTTTTGATTTTCTTTGTCACCAAAGAAAGATTCTATAGTCTGAGTCCTTTTATGCTACTTGCTCATTTTCCCAGCCAATTACTTGACTTTCGAACATTTTGTCAGGGAATGACCACTTTCAGAGTGGAGAGTGCTTTGTCCCAAGCTTCAGGGGTTTTGTGTTGCTGTTTTCAGAGCTATTTCTATTCTGAGGTAGTATGATGCTCCTCTCCTGGCCTGTTCTCTGGTCTGTGAGTGCAGCCACTCCTTTCTGCCATGTAAGTACCAGGAGGACTTCCTCTTCACAGCCACCACAAAGCTCTGCCACACCAGTGCTCCTCCTCCCCTCAAAGACTGCCAACCAGGACTGCAACCCAGGTCCAAGCAGGGCAAAGCAAGAGAACCTTGCCTCACTGCTAGCAAAGCTATTCCTGTATTCCTGCTCTGATAAGCCTCTTGATTCCTCCCACCATCTGTGGGCTCCAGAAGCAGCTGCTGCTGAAGCAGCTGCTGGAGCTTCTTTCTGCTTCCACTGTAGCCACTGCTGCCCCTGGGGCTGGTGCTGGACCTCGCACCTCTCTCATCCAGATCTAGCAGTTTTCCCACTGACCTGCTCAGTTGTCTTTAGCATTTGTGGTTTGAGAAGTCTGGTAACTTCCACAGCTCAGTGATTCAGGGCCCTGAGGCCTGTTCCACTTGGTGTATTCTGGCCTGGTCTGTCCTGGCCCAGCCCATGCTGGGCTGTGTTCCACTCCCAGCGCATTGTGATAGACCCTTTCCAGAGACTATCCAGGCTATCTTTGGCTGGAGACTTGTTTCCCTCTGTTATTTTGTGGATTCAGTAGCTCTAGAATTTGTTTAGAGTCATTTTTTACAGGTGTTTGGAGGGATTTGAGGGAGCGCTCAAGCAAGTTCCTGTTTTCAAACTGCCATCTTGGCTTTGTCCCTCATAACGTTTTAAGATAAAAAAGAAAACCATATATTTCTAGTTCAAATGTTGATGGTAGCAACTTTGACATTTACCAAATTTTTCCAGTTCTTGATTTCTTAAGAGTCACATATTGAAAGATAGATAGGAATCATGGATTTTCTTTATTCCAAAAGTGAGAGCCATGAGGTCCTTACAGCTGGTTGAGGAACTAGCCCCTGGTATAATATTGATTGTTCCCGCATGCAAATGCATATCCTTTGGTATGTATCTGAATGTTATAATTTAACATAGTAATACTAGGTTGCATTTAGTCAATGCTTTAATATTTACAAAGTAAGGTCAGTGGTGCAAGTATTATCCCCCTTTCACAAATGGGGAAATCAAGGCTCAGATAAGTTAAGTAACCTGTTCAAGGTCTCAAATCAGTCTCTGAGAACTGAGTCGTGAACACAGCTCCTCATGCCAGGTCTATGCTTTTTACACAATATGACACATCTTGCCATGATTTTTTGCATCACATTGTGGATGTTGATAAGCATTTGCTAAAAAAAACAAACAACAAACTGTAGCTCTTGACTTTACACCAATGAGTTTCTTTTACAATCTAACCAGAGGACATATTAGTCAAAAAGACATTTATTTACATAGCACAAAATTGTTTTGAGATTAGTCCATATATATGTTAAGGGCACATATAAGGGTGCTACAAGGGAAGAAGTAGGTTTTCCAAGCAATATTCCACAGTGGAACATATCTTTGCCATCACACAAATGACTGTAGCAAATACAAGATTTCATGGTGCTTTTCTTTTAATCTATAAAAAAGTATTTCATCCACTAGAACAAAATATTGCCTTAAAGGCTCTCTACTAACAAGGCATTTCCTTTGTGTATGTCAAAATTACGTAAAATTCCCTGGAAAATAAAACCTTATTTGATTTTCCCTAGTCATTAATATTAATAGAGGTACAAAACAGGTAGAGGTTGTCATGGAGGAGATCCAGCCCAAGAGTCCACATTGAAAATGAATTCCCTATAGATGATGTACCTGTTTGTGGATGACTTTGTACTTATTTCATCAAGCTCTGGAATGCTATAGAACTCCCTCGATGGGGGGGAGTTACCTACTCAAAATAGTTTGGACTATACACAAAGAAAAAAAGGAATGGATGAAGAATCAATTAATCAGTCAATTAGTAAATATTTATCAAGCACCTACTATATGCTATTTATTATGCACTTACTACACTGTGAGAAGCAATGAAGGCAGTGTGCTGGGTGCTGGCTACCAATATATAGCACTTGTACATCAGTATTTATAGCTTGGATAGCCATTGAAAATGGACAATGAATTGGAACCAGAATTGAACAGGAGGAAGAAAGCAACCTGCTTGCTTTTAGAAAATTGCAAACTCTTAATGACCCCAAACTACTCTGACCAAAGACCGGTTGTTAAAAATATCAATATTTTTCCCGTGTTATTGTATGACTTAAATTCACAGAGCAACACCAGAGTCTTTGAAGAATTGAAAAGGAGGATTTCCCAGAAAGCAATGTTGAGGTTTGTGGTAAGCATGAGCTGTTTGCAACACATATAATGGGGGCCTGGCAAATGGAAGCCAATCTTGAGAGCATGCACAGCATACCTTTTCTACTGCCAGCCAAGTGGAAGCTGCTTCCAGAAAGGCATGATGATATGTTGGGGAAATGCCCCACTCCCTGGTTCAGAGCATGTGCACATATTATTACTATTTCCAGTCTTATCACAAGAAGAAGAAAGAGTCTTTTAACTGGCTGCTGAGCCAGAGATTGAGTTTAAAAAGTGCTAACTCGTTGACACATTTTCTCTTTTCTGTCTGGCTGTGTCTGAATGAGGTGGCAAGGATAGTTATAAGCCTACTGGTGATGGTGGTGGGGTTAGGGAAAAAGAGAGGGGGGAGGAGAGATAGGGAGGGAGAGAGAGAGGGCGGGGAAGGAGGGAGGGAGGGAGAGACAGAGAGAGAGATGGAGAGAGGAGAGAGAAACAGAGAGGGAGTGGGGAGAAGGTAGAGAGAGGGGAGAGGGAGAGAAAGAGAGGTGGAGGAGAGAGACAGAGAGAGGGGAGGAGAGAGACAGAGAGACAGAGAGAGACAGAAGGAGAGAGGCAGGGAGGGAAGGGGAGAGAGAGGTGGGGTGGAGGAGGGAGGGAGGGAGGGAGAGGGAAAGAGAGAAATGAAATTTTATATTTCTACCTGGGCTACTGCCATTTGACCTGTGAATGCATAGCCCTGCTATTGCTTCTGACTCTGTTGTATCTATTCTTTTTTGCTGTAGGTGAGGAATATTAGAAATGGCTTCAACCTTGTGTGTTTCAAAAGGTCAGACTAATGAGCACCAGACACCCAGGAGGTGGAGACAATGACAGGATTCGCTGGAGGCAGAGTGCAGGGGAGGTGGTAGCATAGGCCTTAAACAGTGACCTGTTTGACACAGCTTAGGGGTAGCTGGGAAGCCAGTTCCTCTAGTGGCTTGCCATATTTGAAAGTGAGCTTAATAAGGCAAATACCTTGTAGGAACTGCTTTAATTTTGAAATGACTACCCAGACACCAAGGTGGTACAAGAGAGAGTGTGCTCCCAAGATGTTGGGGAGAAAAGCTGGAAATGTCTGTTCTTACTATATCTTCTTGTAAATTTCCTTTTGTAAAACTAATTGAAAAAAAAGCTAATTGAAATTTATTGGTTAAATGATACTAGGGTGCTATTTACTGGAGGGTATTGATAACATAAAGTAGATACTAATGGTAACTGGTGGTTAACATTGGGGAGAACACACCAGAATGGGGGCTTGAGTCAATGGTGTTGGAGAGAATCACCTTGGCTCCTTAGGCGATACCCCTGGAACATAAAGAGGAAGACAGAATTTTTCTCTGAAGTTTAAGTAGGACTTGAGATGAGAATCTTCAAAGTTTATGTATGCTACATAACTGAGGAATTATGGAGAAGAGTTGCTACATAACTGAGGAATTATGGAGAAGAGTAAGGAAGATCATCAAAGAAATGGATGAGAGAAAAAGATGATGTCATAACATGGCAAGAGTACAGTGATAACTGGTGGTTAGCCCAAGCACTCCATTGTGTTGTCAAGAGAAAGCAAGAAAGGCCTCCACCATGTTGGTTATGCTCCTCTTTTGAATTTATGGGAAGATAGGGTCAAAGAGTCACACAGGACGGGCAGGTGTGGATGGGTTGTGATTTTTATCATTAGAAAGAGTACTTATACCAGTGAGATCACAGATCCATGTGAGTGTTTGAAATACACTATCTCAAAGAAACACCACCAGTGGGGGAGGGGATATACATAGATTACACAAATGATTTGCTCATATTAGGGGGTTGGGGGCAGGGCGTACATATGTCCAAGCCAACTCATACTCTTGATGCTGCAGAGTTGCTGATTGCTCTGGTGATTTCAGAACTAGCTGCTTTCACCACTGAGCTGGGATCCTCTTCCACCCTTTTGATTATTCTTTCTCCTGGTTTCTATCTACTGGATAGCTCTGCTTGGTCTCTGCTTCTGCTGCTGATTTATGCTAGACCTAATTTTTGTTACTACAATACTTCTTCCACCTTAAGGGGAGGAGTTTGCCCACTCTCTAGCTTGGTAACCCCAAGGGAGCCACTAGTGTTTATTGAATAGGGGGAGTAAACATAGAGCTGCACCTAAACTTTGGCAAGAAACTGTATGAAGGATGGACCAAAGTGGGGAAAGGCTGGAGGCAGAGATACCCTTCAGGAAGCTGTCAAAACAGTCTAGGGGAGGGGTAATGAGGGCCTGAACTTAGGTAGCAGCCAAAGAGGAGAGAGAAGGGATTGTCTGTAAGACTTATTTTTCTTGGGGTGGGGGGTTGGTAGAAGTGGCAAGATTTGGCAATTGATTGTGGTGAGGAAGAAGGAGGGATTGATACTGCTGAGGTTACTGCCCTGGGAGACTGGAAGAATCATGGTGCCTTGGCACTTTTATTCTATTTCAATCACAGGGTTGGGTAGAGATGGACGAGGTTGAGAAAGGGAGGGGGACCCTTTTATTCTGATTTCTGGGTAGCACAAAATTACTGATTCTTTAATGGGATATTGATAAAGGACCCATTCTATAGAAAACACTGCGGCAATTTCTGGGGATGGGCACTATCTCACTTCTCTCCCTTTCATTCTTTTCCTTTTGTCTTCCAATTCCCTTTCTTCTTTTCTTGTTTCTATGCCTTCCTTCCTTCCTTCCTTTTTTCAGCATCTACTTCACAGAATTGTGGTGTGGTGGGTGAAATGACTCAGGCAACGAAGTTTTGAGCTTTTGAGCATATCAATTTATTAAGCACTGCATGTGAGTTGCATAACAAATCAGTTCCAGGCCTTCCTTAGCTCAGGCACTGGATCCAGAATATAGGAGATAGATTTTATGCATTAAAAATAATTAATCAAGTAAGACCAATTAATTAAAAGAAAACAATTAACCAGGATACAAAATTAGGTAATCTAATTTCTAATTGAAGGAAAGATGAGGGACTTTCCAAGTTGGGAGGGGGAGAATAAATAGGTACAATTCTTTGAAATCAGAAAAAGAGGTGTCCTTCTTCTTCACAAGTGTTTATATTCAATCAAAGGAACATAGAAACAATGACCGGGCCAGTCTTCAGACATATGAGTTGCTTGAGATGTATAATTGTGAGCAAACTCCTTGAATCAATCTTTGTATCTGAAAGGGTTTTTGGTCCTAGGTCCTTAACCTGGGCCCTTAGTGAAAAAGTCTAAACAACAGGTAGAAATGGTCCAGCTTTCTGACTATGCAGAGCTAGGTTCAAACAATGCCATACAATTTTCTCTCAACTTCCACAACTGAGTAAAGTTTTCTCACAAGGCAGAAATTGAACTAGACTCATAAGTGAATAGAAAGGGAACTGACAAGTTCTAGAATTGAGTCACAAGATGGTGCCAGGGTGGTTCACCCAATTGCCACAGTTTACCACTTGCTGTTGTAATCCCCTTAATGGTAAGGTTCAAATGTGAGAATATGTAAAACTGTAACATACAAACATGTAAAATGCTTCAAAAACCTCAAAGTATTATATAACTAGTACTGCTACTACTATGTATAGCAGTAAGGCAAAATTCATGACCTCAGAGAGGACCATGGGCATGCCTGAATGGTTCAGAATTGCAAAGTATAAGGACATCTCTAGGTAGAAGGCAGAGGATGTATAAGGTTTATTTAGGCTCCAGAGCATCAGATTCAAGGACCAATGCCCCCAATTTGATATTGTGGCAATAATATTCCAAAACTGGTCCACCTCACTGTAGTAACAAGGAAATTATAACAAAATATTATAGCAAGGAACCAGGCCATACTGTAGCTTCCCCTCGATGCTAGGGCCTTCCTACTAAAAAGATCATTCATGAACCCCAACTCTCTGCTTAGTACTCTCTCCAGCAGCATTGTTGACTCCGAGTTCTTTGATCTCCACAACTCTCTCTTGTTCAGCGCTCTCCACTCTGCACTCTCTTGATGCTGGCTCTCTGCTTCTGAATCCTGCAGCTCCCAGTTCTGGGCTCCCTTTTTATACAGTCCTAGCCATCATCTGATTGACTAGAACTCATCTCACATACCATTGGCTCTGGTCTTAGCAACTCCCCTTAGGGCCCTGAGGGCTTCACGTCCACATAGACTTAGCACCTAGTAAGTAGGGGCTTGGGGCCTACTGAATAACTTTATATAATCAGATCTTCCCACCTAGGCCCGCCTGAGACCTATCAAATGGATGGGGAAGATCTTTCATCAGATCAATACTACACTATGCTCAATTCTTGATAAAGTCTACAATGAAGGAGTCCTAGATTGAGATTTAAAGGACCTGAGATCAAATCCTTTAACATTTCAGGAGAGATGATTGTTAAATTTTCAGTGTGAGCATTCACATCTCAGAAATCAGCAAGCTACAGATGAGGGATTGATTTGTTTTGTTGATTGTCTAGACTTAAGAAAGTGACACCGAAAATGTTAATAATGCAGGTTAAGCTTAAAAGCTTTTCCTGCATTTTAGGAGGGCTGATTGTCAAAGCACACTCCTGCTTTAAGGAATCTTCTAGCTATAAATGTATGATTCTGTGAATTCTGTCACTGGATAGGGTAGTAGGCCTGAAGTCGGGACAATTCATCTTCTTGAGTTCAAATGTGGCCTCAGATACTTTTCTAGCTGTGTAACCCTGGGCAAGTCACTTAACCCTGTTTACCTCAGTTTCTTCATCTGTAAAATGAGTTGGAGAAAGAAATGGCAAACCACTACAGTGTCTTTGCCAAGAAAATCCCAAATCTGGACTGAAACTGATGGTATGAGCCCTGGAAACTTCCCCTGAACTTAACTTGCACTTTCCCACATAGCCAAGTCTCTGGTGTTTGCCTGGGACCTCATCTTATCCCAGCTAATAATCCTTTCATTGTGGCCCTCATTGTCTGTACCTAGCCCCACCCCAGACCACCACTCCTTGATTCCATCTAGACCCACTCCATGACCACTCTAAAGTCCATCTTGCCCACCACTAAAATGCTCAGATTCCTTAAGGGTCTGGCCCATTTGCCAATATAAGTGTCACAAACTGGTGGATTCTTAAAATCTTGGCCACCCCAACCAGTGTTTTAATAAGCCTTGTCTCAGACTGAAAAAAGGCTTGGGTCGAATTCATTGGAGGCAGAACTTAACGTCATTTGCCCTTGAATTTCGGGATTCCCAGCACTTCTAGACCTCAACAAAATGACTGAAAAGACTGAACAACACCAACATTAAAGATTCCATACACCCCTACCACCACTCCCACTCATCCCCATAAGAGTCATCCCCTGAAAGAATGGGGGAAAAAAAGGAGTGACAATTTGCAAACAATAATCATAACTTTGAATGTGAATGAGATGTTTATAGCAGCTCTCTTTGTGATGGCAAAGAAATGGAAATTGCAGGGATCTGCATCAATTGGGGAATGGATGAACGAGTTGTGGTGTGTGGTCGTGATGGGATGGTGAGCTCAATGATCTTACAAAGGCATGGAAAGACTTGCATGAAACGGTGAAGAGCAAAGTGAGCAGAACCAAGAGACTATTGAATACAGTAACAGCAATATCGTTTTAAGAATGACTTTGAGCAACTAAGTCATTTTGACTATTATAAACACACAAATTAAAAATAAAGAACATATGAAGAAAGATGCTATTTGTATCCAGAGGGGAGGAAAACCTGATAAATAGACGTATATATAGAATACTTTTACATTATTTATCTATCTATCTATTTGTCTATCTACCTATCTACCTATCCATCTATCTAAACTAATGGCAGCCATCTCTAGGGTGGGGGGAAGGAAGAAAAAAAAAGAAATTTGCATGATAACTTTATTACATATTTAAATGGAATATCAAGTTGTACATAATAGATTTGCAGTTTCATATGCAATCATCTTTTTTTTATTATATCATGTTACAGAAATGCTCATTTTAGTCCATAAATTAAAAATAAAATAAAAAAGGAGTGACACTATGTATGATGAAGTACCAGAATAATAGATTTAGAGCTGGAAGGGGCCTAAGTGGTCATCTGCTTCAGCCTCCTCATGGACTCAGTCTCAGAGAGGTCTACACAGGAGAAAATTACTTACACACATCAGTGATCCATTTGTGAGGATAGCGATCCCTGCTCCAAAGTTTCTGGTGACAATAAAAGTGTAGACCAATTTGCTTGAGGGTACTAGGAGGCATTCATCAGTAGTGCTGATGTGTTAAGTATCTTGTATTCTAGCCCAATTGAAAATTGAAGTGAATGAACTCCTGACTTGAGGAAGTGGTTGGTCCTTTCATTTGCCATTTTGTGCCATGGAATTTTTCCTATTGCTTAAAAGGCTTTCATCAGCCTTTTTTTTTTAACCTGAAGGTCATTTGTCCAGGCTGGGGTTGTCAGCCAGATCCTCTGCATGCTTTGATCTGCAGGAGGTCTCAGTATCTTTCAATTAAAGAGAAAATCATAGAAAACACTGAGAAAACACTATTTCTTCAGTCAGATTTGGACTCTATAATGAGGTGGCACCCAACCATGACAGCTGAAGTCCATGATGCTGTGTGTCTTGTCTAGTAATGAGGCATTTTCTAGTGGCTGCTAATAGACTAATTTGGATGCTCAGAGCATTAAAGAACTGAAAAATCAGCTTTCATGGAGACTTTGGTTTCAGAACTAGACCCAGTTTTCGTGCCAAAAGTATACAGTTAGGTTCTGATTATTGTAAATAATGAATCCTCTGAATTTGGTTGCCTGTATAGAAATTCCCATTATTCAAAGTTATAATTATATAAAATACTGTAATTGGTTTGGCCCAATGGAAATATGCCATGTAAATT
Organism: Trichosurus vulpecula; assembly: GCF_011100635.1. NCBI lineage: Eukaryota > Metazoa > Chordata > Mammalia > Diprotodontia > Phalangeridae > Trichosurus > Trichosurus vulpecula. The sequence goes on along the minus strand of NC_050573.1, from coordinate 544,378,999 downwards.
CAAATAATGTGACCACTTCAGGAGATTGATTATCTATACTGGGGTGGGGAACCCGAGGCCTCAAAGCCACATGTGGCCCTCTAGGTCTTCAAGTGAGTCTTTGACTGAATCCAAACTTCACAGAACAAATCCCCTTAATGAAAGGATTTGCTCTGTAAATTTAGACTCAGTCAAAAGGCCACACCCAAGGACCTAGAAAACTACATGTGGCCATGAGGCTACAGGTTCCCTACCTCTGATCTGCACTATTCAGGACATAGCTATAGTTTAAGATTGTAAATGATGTACCACAGAGTCAGGATTTAAATCCAGGTTTTCTAAATTCAAATTGAGTGTACTTTCTACTTTATCGTATACTATATGAGAAGATGAGGGTGAGGTGCAAGTATTCTCATCAATTCAAGGGCTTTTCAAATAGATTTAAAAGTACCAAATGTTCCTTCAGTCGTCTTGGTCCATTGTCTTGTCTAGACATACTCACAGGCAAGGCTCACAGTGAATTCTCTCAAGGCTAATTTTCATTGATGCTTACTATTTTAGAGCTGGAAGGGATGTTAGGGATGATTGAGCGCAAACCCTTCTTTTACTGGTAGCAATAATAATTTAAATTTATAAGCAAAGAAACAGAGCAGCTAAGTTGTAGATAGAGCACAGGTAGGTAGATAGAGCACTGGGCCTGGAGTCAGGAAGACTCATCTTCCTGAATTCAAATCTGGGCCCAGACATTTACCAGCTGTGTGACCTGGGCAAGTCACTTATCCCTGTCTGCCTTAGTTTCTTCATCTGTAAAATGAGCTGGAGAAGGAAATGGCAAACCACTCCAGTATCCCTGCCAAGAAAACCCTAAATAAAGTCATGAAGAGTCAGATGTGACTGAAAAAAAAACTATTGAACCACCACAACAACAATAATGTAGAGATAGTGCTGGATATAGAGAATTAAGTTCAAATTCTGCTCTGCCACTTAATAGTTATATCATCTGAAGCCACTTTCTGCTTCTCATTGAGTCTCACTTTCCTCATCACTCGCTGGATGGCTATAAGAAATTACATGACAAACCTCCTAATGCTAGATAAATGTGAACTAGGTTTATGAGTGTTTTGTTTTTAATAATAACTCTATGAAGTAAATAGGGCAAAGGAAGAAATAGATGAGGCACAGTTAAGTGAGCTATCCAGTGGTACCTGGATAGTAAGACCTATATATAGCCAAGACTTGAATTCTCTTTCTTCCAGTTGTTCTTAATATGGATCTATGAACTTTTTTCTTTTTTATATTTTTGCAATTATATTTCAATTTAATTGGTTTCCTTTGTAATCCTACTTATTTCATATTATGTGTCTATAAAACAATATTTTGAGAAAAGGTCTGTAGACTTTTCCATATTGCCAATGAGGTTCATGATAAAAATGGTTAAGAACCCCTGTCTTGTGCCATTCTAAGGAAATTGAAGACTTGAGTGGTTATATAAAAAATAGTAACAGTAATAATAGCTAGCATCCATATAGTTCTTCAAGGTTTGCAAAGTGATGTATGTGTGTGTGTGTTTGTATGAGATACATAAATATACATAGACACGTGCATCCATCCATCTATCTATTCATCTATCTATCTATCCATCCACTCATCCATCCATCTATCTATCTATCCATTCATCATCTATCTATCTATCTATCCATTCATCCATCCATCTATCTACCTATCTATCCATCCATCTATCTATCTATCTATCCATTCATCTATCTATCTATCTATCCATTCATCCATCCATCCATCTATCTATCTATCTATCTATCTATCTATCTATCTATCTATCTATCTATCTATCCATCTATCCATCTATCTATCTATCCATTCATCCATCCATCTATCTACCTATCTATCTATCCATCCATCTATCCATCTATCTATCCATTCATCTATCTATCTAGCCATTCATCCATCCATCTATCTATCTATCTATCTATCTATCTATCTATCTATCTATCTATCTATCTATCCATCCATCTATCCATCTATCTATCTATTTATCCATTCATCCATCCATCTATCTATCTATCTATGATATACATATGACTTGTCTAACTCTAGTTAAGTAACTGGGTGTCCTTGGGACATTTCTAGGGCCCTTCTGAGAATCTCTGATGCTCCGAGTGTAACTGTCATATATCATTTCTGTCACTCATGTCACTCTCTGCTCAGTGAAGAGTCAGTGATTGGAGGCTGCAATCTAGTGGCATGATCCTTATTTGCCTGGTCCATATTAGTCTTTATCACTGGCTCCATGAAATCACTGATTCTGTGTTTAGCCAAGGTATGAGCTGGTTTAAAGCACAGACTGTCAAAGCTGAAAGTAACCTTTGAAGTTATATAGTCCACTTCTCCTCATCCTTTCTTCCCATTTTGCAGAAGGGGTAAAACGAAGCCTCAGAGAGAGTAGATGACTTGTCCAATATAATATAGTTCTTAGAATCATAGATTTGGAACTAGAAGGGACATCAAAGGCCATTTAGGTAAATTTCCTCATTTTGCAGATGAGAAAACTAAAACGCGAGGAGATTACATGAATGGCTTATAGTCACACGAGAAAGTGTCAGAAGCTGGATTTGAATCCAGGTCCCCTGACTCCAGTCAGTGGTTTTTCTACAGTACCAATTACTGGCATAAATGGCAAGAACTAAAACACAGGTCTCCTGATTGCCGACTTCAGTATTCTTTCTCCAACAAAATCTCTCACCCTGTCCCTCCTCCTCACCTCATCTCATTGAGGAGGAGACGTGGGGTAGTGGATAGAGGTACTGGACACAGAGTCAGGAAGACCTGTTCTCACATTCTTTCTCTGGCTGTGTGATTCTCAAATCCTTTACTGTCTTTGAGCCTTCTCTGTAAAATCAGAATCATTTAGTAGTACCTACTAGAGTTGTAAGGCTCAAAGGAGATAATGTGTATAAAATGCTTTGCAAACTTTAAAGTTATTATTGACAAGGAATTTTTTTTGTTGCTTGAACTGGATAAGTAGTCAGAGATCACACTGATATGGGAGTTTTAGGATTAATTCCAATCAGTTTTCAGCTTTTATACTTTGTTTTCTGATATTAAAAATACCCTAACAGATAACCATTTCCAATTCTAGCATTTTAGAAATGTTGCCTATATGACTCTCCTCCCTCTGCTTTCTATCTTGTTTCATACCCCCTCCGCACCTCCCCCACCGTTCTTCCATTCCCTACCTGCTTTCTGGCTAAGGCATCAGACTTCATAGATATCCTTTTGAGGAAATATATAGTGAAGAAGTAAATGGAACAGTGTAATCAACTCTGGTCAGGAACTTCTATCAAACTAATGGTTTCAAAGATGAAGGAGGGGACTGGAGTCAGGGCAATCTCATCAGAACCAAATGACCACCATCAAGAGGCAGGCAGTGAGCTGCTACGGGTACTAATAATGGTGGAGCCCTGTACTCTATAATACCATCTTTCTCAGTCTCAGTCACATGGGAAATGGTAGGGGTGTTAAGTAGGAGGGATGATCTTTGAACTCCAGCTCTCCATGCAAGCTGAGGTAACGTCATTTCATCTTTTTCTGGCCTTTTAAGCACTCATTTCATAGCGCCACTGGGAGGGTTAAAGAGAGAGGATTCGGTCTGTGAGGCGTGTTACTTTCCAGAGAGAATACTGGAGAAATTATTTCAGTAATTTTGAAACAATAGATTGTATATTCATGAATACACTCATACCTACATAGACAAAATGCTTTAGTCTTTTCGCACATATAAGATAGGAGCTCTATACATGATTTCATTGGTATAAGGAGCTCCCCACACTTTCTTTGCAATTTAATAATTACAAAAATTTATGTAGTGCTCTGAGTTTTGCAAAGCGCTTTGTGAATCCTGTTTCATCCTCATAACAATCCTGGGAGTGAGGTACTATTATTACTTCCATTTTACAAATGAGGAAACTGAGGCAAGCAGAAGTTAGGTGACTTGCCCAGGGTCACACAGCCAGTAAGTATCAGGCCAGATTTGAACTCAGGTCTTCCTGACTCCAAGCCCAGGCTCTATCCACTGAGCCACCTAGCTGCCTCTAAGACTTAGAGCATTGCCTAGAGTACCGAGAGGTTAATTGACTTGTTCAATATTGCACAACCAATATGTGTCAAAAGCAGAATTTGAACCCAAGTCTTCCTGGCTTTGAGGTCAGGTTCTTTATCCATTGCACCATTCTGCTTCTCATCTTTACACTTTTTATATGTACACATACACACCTAATTACACATATTATATGTACACATACACACATAAACATATATATGTATGAATATACATATATGTATATAGGCTGTCCTAAAAGTATTGGTGCAGATTTAAACTAGAAAGCTTAAAACTTCACTAAGACTTTTGGAATATCTTGTATATGCATGTGCATATACATGTGTTTTTATATATATATACAAAATGAATATATTCATACATGTGTTCGTACATTGCGTATACCTAAATGTGCACACATGTGTGTCTCTCTCTCTCTTGCTGGTGTCCTAAAAGTCTTAGTGCAGTTTTAAGCTTTAATAGATTAAATATGCACTAAAGCTTTTGGCACATTCTATCGATATGTCTGTGTATGTATACACACATCTCTCTCTTTCTCTGTATATGTATATACACAGAGACACATGTGTATGTATACATATATTTATATGCATATGTGTATATCTATGTATGTGTAGGCTATCTATCTATCCATCCATCTATCTATCTATCTATCTATCTATCTATCTATTTATCTATCTACCTAGGTATCTATCTAATCTGTTGTAATAGTAATTAGGGTGGGACTTTTTGCTGTTGACCTTTAATGATTCTGTAGTTTGTTTGAATGGGGCAGATAAAGTGTGTTGTTTTTGTATTTCTCAGCACTGAGATAATTGGGAGCCATTGATTTGTATCTGATGTGATATTGGGGGTGGGGAACTTTTCCATGCCCAGCCTGGGTGAGGTCGGGGCCCTGAACAGGATATATAAGTGCAGAGGTTAGCGTTCTCTCTCGGAATTCTGAGACACAACAGGAGTGGTGTGGCTCCCCGGCTATACACCCAGATGTTGAATTGTATTTGGACTATAATTCAGGGTGCTGGCTTTTTCCCCTGAGCTAGGTGGATGTTATTTGTATGCTGGATTAAAGTAAGATTGTTAACCCCTTAATGTTGCTTTCCTTAAGTAAAGCAGAGTGAAAGGACCTGTGTTGGCAGCTTTCTGGGTGATGGTTGTTTGTGGATCTTACACCCCCACAGAAGATGCTAGCCGGATTGTCGCAACATGTATCCATCCATCTATCCATCTATCCATCTATCCATCTATCCATCTATCTATCTATCTATCTATCTATCTATCTATCTATCTATCTATCTATCTATCTATCTATCTATCCATCCATCCATCCATCCATCCATCCATCTATCCATCCATCCATCTATCTATCTATCTATCTATCTATCTATCTATCTATCTATCTATCCATCCATCCATCCATCCATCCATCATCTATCTATCTATCTATCTATCTATCTATCTATCTATCTATCTATCCATCCATCTATCCATCTATCTATCTATCCATCCATCTATCTATCTATCTATCTATCTATCTATCTATCTATCTATCTATCCATCGATCGATCTATCTATATATCTATCCATCCATCCATCCATCTATCCATCTATCTATCTATCTATCTATCTATCTATCTATCTATCTACCTATGTATCAATCTATATATCTATCCATGCATGCATGCCTGTAGGTATCTACTTGCATATCTATGTATCGATCCATATATGTATGTGTGTATGTATGTATGTATGCATGCATCAATCTATGTATCTAGCTAGCTATGTATCTATGTGTATATCTATCCATATATGTATGCATGTATATATGTTTGTATGCATTCACTTGCTCATACAACCACCTATGTATATATGTATTTATATATCTCTCTACTTTCCTACCTATCAGCTCATTTCATCATCCCCTAAGGACAGCAGAGAGCTAGTATGGCATTGTGGAGGGAGACTTGGCCTAGGAGCCAGAAGGATGTCTAACACATATTGACTGCGTTATCCTGGGCAAGTCCCTTAACCCTTCAGTGCTCCAGGACACTCTCTAAGCAATGATTTACAGAGAAGTTAATGAACTATACTAAAAAACTGTTTACTGTCTGTAATGAAGGACAGTTTCTGTGCCTGAATATATAAACAACAAAACAAAAGGGAAGTAAGAGTGACATGTTGAAGCCCTCACTGATACAAGGAGAACCCAACATGATCTTAAGCATAATGTATCCTTGGATAGCCTTGGTCATTTGTCTCCTATAGACAAGGGGGCAGGCCAGGCATTATAATGAATTTTTTATATAACAGATCAGTAGGGGCCCAGGTCTTTGAGCATGCAGTGTGCACTGGCAAGGCGAATCCTCATATGCCCCAGAGAATACGGAACAGGTTGTGGGGAGTTTTCCCTTCCTATTCTACATGTTACTTATTACCTTCTAAACATAATGGGGATAATAATTGGATAAGAGGTTGGACTAGATCAGGGGTTGTCACAGGCCAGAAGCAGTCCTCCACTTGCCCTTGTGTGATCTGGGGGCAAAGAATGTTTTTTACATTTTTACAATACAATAACATTTTATTTAAAAATGTAAAAAAAAACGGTTCTTAGCTCACAGGCTATAAAAAAACAAACTAAACCAAACCAAACAAACAATAAAAAAACAACAACGAAGGCATCTGGGCTGTATATTGACTTAGAAAACCACAAATTAACATTAGGCTATATTGTATTTTTGTTTAATTTGGTGTCAGGAGCTCTTTGGAGCTTTTGAGTTTGATACCTCTGTAATAGACATAGGGGATTGATGCCAAGAGTTTCCTGATCATCTTGATGAACTTACGGGGTGGCAAGTCTTTGGTTAGGACTTTTAATCTTATACCCTCTAAACCTCCCCCTCATGTAACCTTCCTGGTCCTCAATTTTCTCAATCATAAAAGGACAAATATTCTACATTTATCTCATATGATGATTTTTGCATATGCTATTCCTCTATCCTATTAGAATGTAAGCTTCTAAAGGGCAGGCAGGGGCTGTTTTTTTGCTTCCTATCCCGTATTCCCCACTCAGCATTGTGCCTGCCACTTCGTAAGCACATAATAAATGCTTACGACTGATTGGTAATTGGAAGATACAGATGTGCCTCTTTGCCTCTTTACTGAGTATGGGTTCTAGTAATGCTTGAACTGTGGTTGAAGGAGCTGTGCCTTTCTGCTTACCTATTAAATGGAGTCTTTGACTTTTCCCCTTGTTCAGTGGACAGACTGGGGTGGGGGGAGGGGGTGCATGTGTGTGTAAACCTGTGGCCTTGAGGCCACATGTGCCCCTCCCCTCAAGTGCTGCCCTTTCATAGAATCCAGGTTTTACAGAGAAAATCTGTTTATTAAAGGGGATTTGTTCTGTGATGTCTGGATTCAGTCAAAGGCCTTGAGGACACAGGTCCCCCAGCCCTGGACTAGAGGAGAGGAGAGCTGAGGGCAGACTGGGGTCCAGATCAGAGGTACAAGGGAGCTGTGTATTTTCAGGTCCTCTTGGCCTAGGAGGAGAATTTCTGGATCCCACGTCTCTTATTCTAGCCTTAGAGAATTGGTGGTCTAACCTTCCAGCTTGAAGGGTCATGGGATTATAGATCTAGAGCTGGAAGGGACCCCTGGTACCATTTATTACCAACCTCTCATCTTACAGATGAGGAAATAGAGGTTCTTGAAGCACCTTGGCTCAAGGTCACACAGGTCATAAATGTTAGAGTGGAATTTGAACCTAGGGCTTTTGACTCTATAACCAGTGCTTTTCTCCTTTACCAAAATGGAAGCTATGCAAAAGAGAACCACACCGTTGAACCCATATTTCTGAATCCACATTTGCTGGAATAATGCAGGGACATGTAATAATACATGGGTTAAATATCCATGAAAGGAAATTGCTACCCACCTGAAGCTTTGAGCTTTCCTTGTAATACATGTGATACTGATTACTTTCACATTCACACACAATCTCTATGTAACAGAAAACAATTTTTAGCATCAAAAATTGGTGCATTTATAAAAGGTTCATTAAAAAGTGTCCCTCACTGACCCTCTATGTGTGGGTTGTATCTGATATGGCTGTTTACTTTGTCTACTCCTACCTAGACCCTCCCAGGTCTGATCTGGACCACCTCATAGAAAACCAGAGTTTGGTACTTAGCATAATGACTCTTATTTATGTGCCATACTTACTCAATGACAATAAATAAATCTGGCAGCTTGAGATAAGTGCCAGCCAAGATGAGGCAAAACATCTGACCACAGGACTGTTGTAGAGATAAGACTGTGCCTGGGATGCCTAATACCTTTAGGATAGATGGCAAAAGTGGTCAATGCCACTTAAGAGGGCTCATTTCATATGACAGGCTATTGACAGATCCCAGGAAGCAGGAAGAAAATGAATCTAAAAAACTGCCCATATCACCACTTGGCTATTGATATTTTTTTAAAAAATTGGTTTTCTTTGCACATTTCCATCCAGCATAAATGTTGTCTCTATGGCCTAAAGGAGATCTAAGGGTGGTTTCAGAAATTGATGTGTTTGAACTCCCGCCCAGATGTTCTCACTAGGAGCTTATTTATTCATATCGGAGTTGCAGATAGAGTCATTTCTAGCCCTCCCCTCAGTCCAAAGTTCCATTAATTTTAAATCTCCTGAGTTGTCTGTCATGAAGGGTTTTCCACAAGCTAGGCTCTTACAATTCTATGGTAGTGCCCTATCTCACCTCACATTATAGCACTTTGGAGACTTACAAAATGACTTGCTCCTAATGATATTATGAAATAAGGTAGCATAGGTATTATTAGCCCCACTTTACAGATGAGGAAACTGATGTTCTGAGAGATGGTGTGATACTAAGGCCACATAGATGATTTTATTTGGTCATTTTCAGTCATGTCTGACTCTTTGTGACCCCATTTGAGGTTTTCTTGGCAAAGAGACTAGATTGGTTTTGCTGTTTCCTTCTCCATCTCATTTTACAGATGAGAAAACTGAAGCAGAGTTAAATGATTTGCCCAGGGTTGCACAGCTAGTAGAAGTGTCTGAGGCTGAATTTGAACTCAGGAAGATGAGTGTTCCTGACTCCAGGCTGTACCACCTAGTTGCCCCTTAAAGGTGATAATATTAACAATAATAATATATTTCTATCTATATTTGCATAATAATACATTATAATGTTACATAGTACATATCTGTGTTGTCCCATTTGCTACAGGGATTGTACTGAGGATGCTTTTCAGGATCCTAATGCTTTTGTTCAAATACAAAGATAAATGATTTATTCTGCCTATACAGCAGTCCATAGACCATCAAATATAAAAGAACAGTACCAGGACTTGTCCCAGGAACATTTCTATGAACTCCATTGAGAAAGACGAGAGAATGCAGATGAGGAGGAGGAGGAAGATATCCAATGTCAACCTTGATGCAGATATTGCAAATTTTGTCTCTGTTTTAGAGAGGAGGGAACAGAGACTCCAAAAGGATAAGTGATTTGCCCATGGTCATTCTTTTAATCAGTGTTAAGGCTGAGAACCAAACAGCAGGTGTCAACTCCAAGTACAACCTTCTTTCTATTACAACATGGTGCCCACTAACATATATTAAGTGCTAATATAGGCTTGTTCACTGACTGACTCCAACTGGAGCCTCAAAAAATGAACTGATACCAAAGGAAAGGAAAACAAACACCTTTACCACTTAATGATCTCTTTTTAAAAATGGTTTTAAATAACCCAATAAGTAAACATTGTTGCTGAAAAGCAAGAAGATTTTTTGATAACCTCTCTATTATTGACTGGGTAAAAGCTGAGTTAATATACTAGAAAAAAAATCAATAACCATTGACCTGAAAATACTTGGCAAACATTCCTACTATCAACTTGCACAGGAGAGGCACCTTTTCTTATCAGGCTGTCTGTGGACACACCAGTGCGTAGGTGTCATGGCCAATGTAGAATGGGGATGGTCTTCCAAAGAAATAAACTTGAGGAATTAGTAATGAACTCTAGTTATTCATAAAAGACAAACATAAAGCCATGTTTTTCAGCAGGTGGTAATCCATGCCTTTTTCTCACCTCCCCAGCCAGGTTGGGAAGGAAAGCTTTACTAGAAAGTGTATTTTTCTGGGACTCTCGGGAAGGTTCTAGGTTTCATTAACAGAACTTTAGGTGGATATTTTCTGATGTAGAGTATTAAGTAGGCATGGCAACTGGGACTTTACCTGCTGACCCTGAAATTTAGAGGGTTCTGACAGTGTTTACATTGCCTTTAGCATTGTAGAAATAACTGAGCTTCTCAAGAATTAAGGGATAAGGGATAAGGATTATGTGTGTGCTTTCATTGGGATAGGGTGACTCCTGAATGAGGAAATTCCCTCTACCAATGTAGGCCCACACCTGCTCTGCAACCTTTAGGTTTAGAGAATTGCCTAGAGCATTGAGGGACTGTGATGTCATTGGTCCTTTTCCAGAATGAAGGATGAACAACAATTCTGCCCAGGGTCACAGGAGCAGTCTGTCAGGGGTGGCAGCTAAACCCAGGTGTTCTGGGCTTCAAGGCCAGCTTTGTATTCACTACACTATTCTGCCTCTCCCAGGTGACCAGACTCCTTTCTATAATGATACGAGGCAGGGGTTGGGAACCCGTGGCCTTAAGGTCACATGTGACCGTCTAGGTCCTCAAGTGTGGCCCTTTGACTGAATCCAAATTTCACGGAACAAATCCCCTTGCTTTTTGTGAGGGCTTTATTTTTTGTGCCTTTTAAAAAATTATTCAGTGGGGGAGTGTGTGGCAGAGGGAAAAAGAAATGATAAATTCTTGCAAAAATAAATGAATGAGTGATTGCCCACTCCAACTTGGATTTATGAACTGTTTATAATTTAGATCTCTTCCCCTTTGGTTTTTCTCCCTTCCTTTCCAATTAGGGCAAACCTCTGAATGAGAAGAGAGGTAGCTCCAGCCGTCTTAGCTTCCATCACTGACAAGGAAGGGAGATTTGATTTTTGCTGGTCACCTCCTTTCCTACACACTCTCAGATCTTGCTCAGCAGTCATTTAAAAAGCTTTCTGTCATCACACAGTAAGTTGACTGAGAGACAGTTCTTGAATAACACTAACACATGCTCCACTTTTCTGGAAGCAAGCTCCAGAAGCATCCACCTGGGTTGGCATCAGTTGGGCAGGGCCCTTTGAGCATGCTCCTAGGATTGGCTCTCTTCAGCCCTTCCTTCTCTACTCCCTTTACATCATCTAGTCAGCTATGGACCAAACAATCTCTCAGAGCTTCTGTCTCCCTTTATAGAAGGAGATCAACGATAAGTGTGCAATCTACCTCACACAGTTTTTGGGAAAGGACTTTGTAAAACCTTAAATCCTCTATAAATGTGGGCCTTCAGGTTAGAATTATCATTAGCATCCTGGCTCCTAAAGCCTTCCTATTTTCTGACCTCCCTCTCCAATCAAAACTGAAAAGGATCTGATATCCTTCTTTACATTTTGACTAACTCATTTACCAAATGAGAAACCTTTTCCTTGGGGTAGGTTTTGATCCTTTTATCTTTAATTGTGGAATGAAAGGCTTATCTCCCAATTAAAGGAATTTTGAGTATCTCTACCACCTACTTGCTGAAATTCCTTTAATATGTTGCCATTTCACCAAAAAAAGGCTTAAAATGTACCCAGAAAGGTAATATGTTGTTTTAATTTGGACTGAAGTGTAATGGGAGGTGGGAGGGAGTGGGAGGAGAGGAAAAGGGCAGGAAAGAGAAGAGAGAGTACATACCACACTGGTTCCTAAAATGGAATGGAAAGATACCACCCTTCTGAGATAATGCGCAAAAGAGATTCTGGGTGCACTGAAGGCAAACTTTACCTCAGGCCTTGTTTTTGCCTTCACCAACCCAGATCAGCCCATAATATTGCAAACTCAAATGACCTACCTTTTCCCAAAAGACATCGTATTACTAGAGATACCATGGTGGTTCACACGGAATGCCACATCTGAAGTCAAGGTTTAAATATGATCAACCAATCAGTCAGTCAATAGGTATTTATGTAAAGTCTCTACTAGAGGCACTGTGCTAGGGTCTGACGATACAAATGCAAAGGATAAAACTATTTTCAAGGTAACATTTACTAACTGTGTTACAATGGGCAGTTATATAACCTCTCCAGGCTGAGTCTACTTGTCTGTGAAATGGTGATGCCATTTATATGCCAGTTATAAATACATGCCTCCCAGGGCTGTTGGGAGCATAATGCTGGATAATGTCCATGAATTGCTTTTCAAACTTTACATGACTATAGAAATGCCAGTTACTGTTACTGTGAGCTGGCAACTGATTTATCAACAATTACAATTATAAGCCAGTGATAATTGTAATAATGAATTAAAATTGATTTTACTTTAATGAATAAATCAGTACTTAGGAGTAAGTGAAAATCTGACTTTATGTTACTGAATCAAGGAAGAATGTAGATGGATTCTGGGTGCAGTGAAGAATATGTGAATTCACTTGTTTGTTTTAAAGTTCTTTAAGAGTCACCAAACTACGGCTCTTCTGGGGCGGAGCCAGGATGGCAGCTGGAAAGCAGGGACCAGCGTGAGCTCCCTGCTGAGTCCCTCCAAAAACCATAAAAAATGGCTCAGAACCAATTCTAGAACTGCAGAACCCACAAAACAGCAGAGGGAAGCAGGGCTCCAGCCCAGGACAGCCTGGATGGTCTCTGGGTGAGGTCTATCCCACACAGAGCCGGGAGCTGGGAGCTGGGAGCGGAGCGGAGCAGAGCAGAACCCAACATGAGCAGCGCAGACCAACCAGACCAGGAGCCAGGCGGAATGTGCCCTACCACCCTGAATCAGTGAGCTGCGGCAGTTACCAGACTTCTCAACCCACAAACACCAAAGACAACAGAGAAGGTTAGTGGGAAAAGCTGTGGGAGTGGAAGTAGTTTGTGGTTAGGCTACTGCCCCAGGGGCAGTGGAGGTGGGGCAGCTACAGAAATACAGCTGCAGTTGCTTCCGGCCCCAGGCCCACCTGGTGGGAGGGATTAAGTGGTGGATCAGAGCAGGTGTGCACAGTCTGCTGAAGATCTAAGCCCAGTCCAGGTTGGGGGTTCTTGGGGAAGGAGTAGTGCTGGTGTGGCAGAGCTGGCGCATCCCCCCCAAACGTGGAACATAGAACTCTTTAGTCTACAAGCAGTCATACCCAACTGAAAAACTCAAAAGTTAGTTGGTGGGGAATATGGCCAGACAGCGAAAACTCACCCAGATTCAGTCTCAGACTTTGGATTCTTTCTTTGGTGACAAAGAAGACCAAAACATACAGCCAGAAGAAGTCAACAAAGTGCAAGAGCCTACACCAAAAGCCTCCAAGAAAAACATGAACTGGTCCCAGGCCATGGAAGAGCTCAAAAAGGATTTGGAAAAGCAAGTTAGAGAAGTAGAGGAAAAATTGGGAAGAGAAATGAGAAGGATGCGAGAAAACCATGAAAAACAAGTCAATGACTTGTAAAGGAGACCCCAAAAAATACTGAAAAATATACTGAAGAAAACAACACCTTAAAAGATAGACTAACTCAAATGGCAAAAGAGCTCCAAAAAGCCAATGAGGAGAAGAATGCCTTGAAAGGCAGAATTAGCCAAATGGAAATGGAGGTCCAACGGACCACTGAAGAAAATACTACCTTAAAAATTAGATTGGAGCAAGTGGAAGCTAGTGATTGATGAGAAATCAAGATCTTATAAAACAGAACCAAAGGAATGAAAAAGTGGAAGACAATGTCAAATATCTCATTGGAAAAACCACTGACCTGGAAAATAGATCCAGGAGAGATAATTTAAAAATTATTGGACTACCTGAAAGCCATGATCAAAAAAAGAGCCTAGATATCATCTTTCAAGAAATTATCAAGGAGAACTGCCCTGATATTCTAGAGCCAGAGGGTAAAATAGAAATTGAAAGAATCCACCGATTGCCTCTTCAAACAGATCCCAAAAAGAAATCTCCTAGGAATATTGTTGCCAAATTCCAGAGCTCCCAGATCAAGGAGAAAATATTGCAAGCAGCCAGAAAGAAACAATTTGGGTATTGTGGAAACACAATCAGAATAATCCAAGATCTAGCAGCTTCTACATTAAGAGATCAAAGGGCTTGGAACATGATATTCCGGAGGTCAATGGAGCTAGGACTAAAACCTAGAATCACCTACCCAGCAAAACTGAGTATCATGTTCCAAGGCAAAATATGGATTTTCAATAAAAAAGAGGACTTTCAAGGTTTCTCAGTGAAAAGACCAGAGCTGAATAGAAAATTTGACTTTCAAACACAAGAATCAAGAGAAGCATGAAAAGGTAATCAAGAAAAAGAACAAGAAAAAGAAATTGCAAGGGACTTACTAAAGTTGAACTGTTTTGTTTACATTCCTACATGGAAAGATGACGTGTATGATTCATGAGACCTCAGTATTAGGGTAGCTGAAAGGAATATGCATATATATATATGTTTATATATATATATATATGTGAATGTGTATGTATGTATATATGTATGTGTGTATATATATATATATAGAGAGAGAGAGAGAGAGAGAAAGAGAGAGAGAGGATACAGGGTGAGTTGAAGATGAAGGGAAGATATCTAAAAGAAATAAAATCAAATTAAGGGATGAGAGAGGAAAGAGGAATATATTGAGAGAGGGAGATAGGGAGAGATAGAATGGGGTGGATTATCTCGCCTAAAGGTGGCAAGAGGAAGCAGTTCTGTGGGAGGAGGGGAGAGGGCAGGTGAGGGGGGAATGAGTGAATCTTGCTGTCATCAAATTTGGCCTGAGGAGGGAATACCATACATACTCAGTTGGGTATCTTACGCCACAGGAAAGAAGACGGAAGAAGATAAAAAAGGGGGGAGATGATGGAGGGGAGGGCAGATGGGGGTGGAGGTAATCAAAAACAAGCACTTTGGAAAGGGGACAGAGTCAAGGGAGAAAATTCAATAAAGGGGGATGGGTTGGGATGGAGCAAAATATACTTAGTCTTTCACAACATGAGTATTGTGGAAGGGTTATACATAATGATACACATGTGGCCTATGTTGAATTGCTTGGCTTCTTGGGGGAGGGTGGGTGGGAAGGGAAGAGGGGAGAGAATTTGGAACTCAAGGTTTTGAAAACAGATGTTCAAAAACAAAAAAAAATTTTTTGCATGCAACTTGAGAATAAGATACACAGGCAATGGGGTGTAGAAATTTATCTTGCCCTACAAGAAAGGAAGGGAAAAGGGAATGGGAGGGGAGTGGGGTGACAGAAGGGGGGGCTGACTGGGGAACAGGGCAACCAGAATATACAGCATCTTGGAGTGGGGGGGAGGGTGGAAATGGGGAGAAATTTGTAGTTCAAACTCTTGTGAAAATCAATGCTGAAAACTAAATATGTTAAATAAATAAATTTAAAATAAAACAAAAAGAGTCACCAAAGTACTACATTGCAGAGGCATACACATGTAAGGTAGCTGCCCCAGTAAGCCTTCAGAAAAAAAATGTTAAAAGACAGATATTGAGAGGACAAAAGGGGAAAGCCTCCAGATGCGAAGTATACTTTTCCCATCCTAAAATTATGAATACTTGTATTGTGGGTAGTAGTTCAGCCTATGACAATGGTCCATTTCTAGTAGAGTTTTTTGGTTGAACTCTTCAGGGTCTTTTTAAGGACTGTGTTTATGATATATGGATTTGTAATATGTCATTTCATGAAAAATAATGAGTTCTGATTAATAATTCTCATCACCAGGTCATCCCTTCCTATTAGGTCATGTCATGCTAGGTATTTTTTGAGTTTTGAAATTTTGTAGCCTTCAGTGATACATTGCACTGTCTCTAACATTTTCTTGAATAATCTACCTTGATCACTAAGTCCAGGCTCCTTAAATATTGCCTTTCTGTAGTTTCTAGTGCCAATGGCCTCATCTTGAATTGCTGTCATAAACTCTATTCCTTTTGCAAACAAATCTGCATGATTCAGCCTTTTGATTTGGATGCTTCTTTGTTGACACATTTTTGGCTGAGTTCATGTGGATGTTGCCTATCATGGGCCTTTTGATTGCACTTTGAAACTTAGTTATTTCATAGACTCCATTCAGAGATAAATGCATTTTCATGTACATCAGACAAATCCAGTGGTGTATACCTGACATTATCTTTGACTATTGTTTAAGCATGTGAAATTAGTTTGTTCCAAAAGTATTTCTGTTGGGTTATCAATTGATTACTTGATTGGTGCTAAATGTATTTTGTCATGAGGGTGAATGGTATGAGTTGAGCCTGGGATATGTAGTGTGGCTATAGTATACTCAGTCAGCGACTGGATTTTATTCTGTGTATGCCATCGTTGTAGTGACTAGGGGTATATAGAAAGCTAGTTTTGGAGAAAGGTGTAGGAATGCTATAGGAATATCTATCATTTCTCTTCCTCTTTTTTGATGTGGAAATGTTGATCTTTCTATAGCTACCTTGAAGTGATGAGTACATTGTCTTGTTAATATTATATTTTTCTTTAGATCTGTTAAGAGTCAGCTTTACAATTCTGAAAGTATACATTAAGACCAGTATTTATTAGGTTTTAATTACTTTAAACATGATCGTCCATTCAGTTTTGATACCAGAATGCCAGTAAATCTTTTAACATGTTCATAACAAGGCTTTTCCTTGATACTTTTATGCCTGAAGTGTCATGCCTAGAGAACGCCAAGCTATTTGTAGATGTCACTTTCGATCATTGGTCCAATGTAATCTCTAGATTCAACCCTGAAGCCTTCAGTCTCTGTCTTTCCCTAGGCTGCATTAAGACTTTTACATTTTGTCATATCCAACTAATATTTCAACCTAACCAGAGAAACATTCCATGAGATTAAGAAAATACTTAATTTGTTTTCAGTGGAGGCATATACTTGGATGTAATCCATATGCCTCAACTAGTTAATAATATGTTTTTGTCCATTTTCTTTAATTTGGAAGCCATATATAGTTCTAATTAGAACTATAGAACTATTAGAATAGAGATGAAAATAACTTTAGGTCTAACTATAATGGCCTTAAGCTGTTTCCTGAAAAATGTCACATCTATACAAATTGTTCTTGACAGTATTGTGTTGGTGGCATGTTTTCTCTAACATTCTCAAGATATTAATATATGTGTATATATGTATATGTATATGTGTGCACACACATATACACATATATTTATACGGCTCAGTGCATAGAGTGCTGGGCTTAGAGTCAGGAAGACTCCTCTTTGTGAGTAAAAATTCATCCACAGACTTACTAGCTGTGTGACCCTGGACCAGTCACTTAACCCTATTTGCCTCAGTTCCTCAACTGTAAAATGAGCTGGAGAAGGAAATGGCAAACCAGTCTAGGATCTTTGCCAAAAACAAAACCCAAACCCATATGAGGTCATGAAGAGTTAGATACGACTGAGAAGCATCTCAACAACAATCTATCTATCTATCTATATATATGTATATACATAACATGTATAAATGTGTGTATACATACACACATTGCTAGTAAGTCTTGAGTACAAAACTTAATGAAAAGCTTTGAGATAATCGACAAAGGCAGTATATGTCTTATGGTGATTTCAGGCAATTTTTTCAATAATAACTGAATAAACAATTAGTTATTCTTTCTACCCCTGGAAGTTTTTTTTCTCCTCTTCTTGTAAGTGTTTATAGACTCTGTGTGCATGTGTGTGTGTGTGTATGTGTGTGTGTGTGTGTATGTGTGTGTGTGTGTGTAATACATGTTGTGAGTGCTTTGTATAAAATTAATAGATACATAATTTGTCTGCATTTGAAGTAGTGAATAGTGTTCTCATCCATTTGTAAAAGGGAAGATTAGATGTGTGTGAAAAAAGTTGGTAAAGTCCCTTGCTAGTGAGTCATGTACTGCTAATAAGAATTTGAACCAATGATTATGGATCTTAGCCTGCTCTGCTCCTTTCCAGTTTTGAAGAAGTTTGAGCTCAGTCATCTCCAATGACATAATTATTCTAATTATGTTAATAGCACACAAATTTTCAGTTTCTTATTTGATCTGATGATGAGCATTTTTTGTTCTGGACTTCATGTGGCAGTATAGACAGCTGAAAACTCCCCATATTTTTGGGAGTGGGGTTCTAATTTTTGCAATTCTCAAGCCTCAGTAGTGCAGTTTTTGAACATATTGCCAAGTTTTCTTTAAATTTGTTTTTACCTCCATGGTTTCTCTCAGTTTTACGAGATGATATTGTTCATAATCACCCATCATTTTTCTTTGTAAAATTTAACAAAGTTTATATTTTAACCTGATATTGGGTTTGGCAGCCATCTATCTCTGGCAAGTAAGTCATATATTTATTTACTAAGGTACTTTCTGGTCCATTCTGGTCTCCTTGCTGTGGTGATTACTTCATATTGGTTAAATTTCTGGATATAATTATTATAGTTGATGCCAATATCAGTTGTTTCATTAGTCACCATATTTTGTTTCCTTTATTATTTTTCCTTCCTTCCTTCCTTCCTTCCTTCCTTCCTTCCTTCCTTCCTTCCTTCCTTCCTTCCTTCCTTCCTTTCTTCCCTCCTTCCTTCCTTCCTTTTCCTTCTCCTCCTCCTTCTCCTCCTCCTCCCTCTCCTCTTCTCTCCCTCCCTTCCTCCCTCCCGCTCTCTCTCCTCTCTCTCTCTCTCTCTCTCTCTCTTTCTCTCTCTCTCTTTCTCTCCCCTCCTCCTCTTCCTTCCTAATCCTGTACCTGTAAAGTTAATTTTTCAAATGTGCATATATAGAATTTATATTAAATTTCTTCCTATCTGATTTTATCCATCATTCTAGCCTGACAAAAAGTTTTTTTGACCTCGATTGTGTCATCCAGTATGCTATTCATCTGTTCCATTCAGTAAAGTCATGATTCAGATGTTGATACAAGCAGACTGTTGGAGAACTTTATTAAAGATTACCCTCTAAGATGACATTGAATTATATATGAATATTGTTTGAATCTGCTGATTTGGCCCATTGAATCTGCCCAGCCATATTATGATCTAGCCTATATCACTACACCTTGTTCAAAAATCCAGCTTGGCTGTTACTTCTGCCATGTAGCCTAGGCTAATTTTTCCCTTAAAAATTAGGCAAGCTGTCCCTGAGACTTGATCAGTTCAGGAGGCCAAGGCTCAACATGGCTTCTCAGTTGCCTAGGGCATAAAAGGCCAGTTCAGAAGGAATCAATGCCCTTCAGATTTGACAGAAGTCCTGTTGCTATCTAAGTACTCACCCAAACACCTTTCTGCATGAAGACAAAGGGGGTTGAGTCTACCATAATTAGCGACATATCTTTGCTGAACATCCTTTCCATGTTATGTCTAGGCAACCTCCTCTGGTTAGAAGGCTTACCAGAGTCTCATTTTATTCCATTCCCAGGCCTGAAGTACCAGACTGGCCTGAATCATGCCTGGCCGATAATAAAAGCATTAGACACTTTGTCAAATGCTTTGCTGATAGCTAAGCAAACCATGTCTATAGATTTTCCCTGATCTACCAGTCTGGCTACCTTGTCAAAAAAATGCAACGAAGTTAGTCTGGAATAACCTGTTCTCATAAAGCCTTACTTCCTTTCTAGTGCTTCCTTTTCTAAGTGCTTACAAGCATTTCTTTCATAATGTGTTCTAGAATTTTGACAGGAAATGAAGTCAAGCTTTCAGGTCTATAGTTTGCAGAATCCACCTTCCCTTTTATTGAAAATTAGGACAGTATTTCCCCTTCTCTAGCTCTGTGCCACCAGTTTCATTCTCCCATAGCTTTCCATGAGAAGCTAAAAAAATCACACCTCCTAGTTCTTTCAATATTTTATCTGGTTTTATCCAGGTCTCTATTTTGCTTCCCATTTTTGTTCTGTCCTTCCCAGAACAAATATCATCCTCCTGGTAAAGAAGGAATTAAGTAAACCAGCTTTCTCTCCATTATCCATTCTTATCAGCCCACCTATCCCTAAGGAGCAGGCCAATTCTAATTTTGCTTCTCTTTTATCACTCGACCTAGCTAAAACCAAACCAAACCATTTTGGAACTATTAAATTTGAGATGCCAATAGGACATTGAGTTTTAAATATTGGAGAAAGAGACAGGAAGTCTATTTTTATGAAGAAAACTGAATTTATTCAATCCACTTGAAAATGTAATGCTGAGTTGCATGCTATGTAGTAAAAAATGTGAAAAATCATCTAGTGGAAATCTTAGGGTCATATGGAAACATTTGGGCAGAGTTTCATTGTACTGCATGCTGCCTCTCCCTTCTCCTTCTGTTTTCCTTTAGAAAATCTTGATTTTTCCATATTGTTTGGTGACCACATTTAATTTAATTTAGCAAATATATATTGAACATCCATTCTATGTAAAGCACTGTGCAGGAGGTAGAAGGGGGAAGATTACGGAAATGAATAAAAACTGGTACCTTCTTTTAAAGGAGCCTATAACCCAATACAAGAGAAAAGTACCCAAATAACTACCAGATAAGGTAGAATCGGTAGCTAGTTGGTGCAGTGGATAGAGTGCCATGCCTGTAATCAGGAAGGCTCATCTTCCTTAGTTTAAATCTGGCCTCAGGTACCTACCAGCTCTGTGGGCAGATCACTTAACCCTGTTTGCCTCAGTTTTCCTCATCTGTAAAATGAACTGGAGAAGGAAATGGCAAACCACTCCAATATCTTTGCCAAGAAAACTCCAAATGGGGTCACGAAGAGTCAGACACAACTGAAACAACCGAACAAAAACAACACAAAGGGTAGAATAGGATGTATATCACAAAAGTAGTGCAATATGCTATGGGAGCATAGACAAAAGATTGTAGATCTTTCCAGTCCTTTGCTCTTCATCAGATCTGAGAAAAGATGGGGAAAAATCATGATGTGGAAGGGATAACTGTACTCCCACTCATACACTCCACAGTCTAATGAAACTAGCTTTTCCGTGGCAATATGCTATTCCATTTCTCATTTCTGTGTTTTCACATGGGCTCATGCTCTTGCATAGAATTCCCTTGCTCCTTAAAATGCCTAGTTTCCTTCACAGTTCAGCTCAAAGGCTACCTCTTACACGAACCCTTTGTAGGTCTCCCAGTTACTAATGCCTTTCCCCCCAACATATCTACCTTATATCTAATTATATCTATTATATCTAATTCACATGTACTTTTATGTGTGTGCATCTCCCCCAGAAGAATAGAAGCTTCTGGAGGGCAGGGAGTTTTTTTAGTTGTCTACATACACACCTAGCGCCGTGTCATGATGCTTGACAGGTCACGATCCTATTACAGTTTTCCCGTCCACATCACAATTTTCCCCATTGCAGTTTCCATAGGTCACAGGTTGACATAAGAAATTAAGCAGGGTTTCTGGGAGTTTTGTGGAAGCTGCAGATGGCGCGCAAAGGCCAGCAGATGACGCAGAAAAAGTTCAGAGACTCAGAAATGCATAGCATATATTTATTAGTATTGTATAATATCAACCCAAAGTTTAAAATAAGGTACTATAAACACCCCATAAAAGAAAAATGAAGCATTCAGATTTCTTTGCTATGAAGGAAGTGATAAAAATTTTATGCAAATTTTCCAGATGGTGGGGATGCCAAGCCCCTAACCCCTGTGATGTGGAGGGGACAGCTATTTTCTTATGTTTATTGTTTAGTAGGCTACTGTGAGGGTAGCTAGGTGGTGTGGTGGATAGAGCAAGGCCTTGGAGACAGGGAGACTTGAGTTCAAATCCAGCCTCAGACGCTTACTAGATATGTGACCCTGGACAAGTTACTTAGCCTCAGTTTGCCTCAGTTCCTCATCTGTAAAATGAGCTGGAGAAGGAAATAGCAAACCATTCTAATATCTTGCCAAGAGAACCCCAAATGGAGTAACAAAGAGTCAGACACAACTCAGCAGCAACAATATAGTTATTGTGAACCAAAAAAATGCATTTTAGAATTGAGTGAAAGTATTGAAATTTAAATTTGTTTTTCTAGGCTCACTGAAAAGCATCTTTAGGACAACTGCCGTAGCAGACAAGGAGGATGGAGATGACGTATACTTCATCCTGGTGTTGATCATCCACAAACCTTCTACGTGGTTTTGATTTCTTCTACCAGGTCATTTTGAGAACTTATGATTCTACATAGATGAGAAGTTATGAGTATTTAGGTGGAGAAATCTATAAAAAACACCATTCTTCAATTTTTATGGAACAATGTTATATCCAGGTAATAGAGGGTAACGGTTTTACCTGTGATGATACTGTGGTTTCAATACAGTTAACTTACTGCTTCTAGGATTAAATAAAAACTCCTTTTTGAACACTTAACACCCTTCCCAACCTGTCTCCAACCTACCTTTTCAGCCTTATTCTGATCAGAAGGTTGGAGGGCAGAGGGCCCCTTCCCCCAGGAAAAGCTTATCACCAGGAAAACTTTGGTATTCATACCTCATCAGTACCCTCAGTAGTTTCTGTCCCTCTGATGGGAGGGCTGGATGGCAGGGCAAAAAATCTTCCCAACTCCTCCATTTAAAAGGGGCTCAGAAGCCTAGCCAAATCTTCATTAACCATGAGCCTGTGTTTCTTGGATTCTACTCTACCATCATCATG
This sequence comes from Trichosurus vulpecula, assembly GCF_011100635.1. Lineage (NCBI taxonomy): Eukaryota > Metazoa > Chordata > Mammalia > Diprotodontia > Phalangeridae > Trichosurus > Trichosurus vulpecula. Next base: position 544,356,210 of record NC_050573.1, on the reverse strand, counting down.
GCCCCATACTAATACCTTCTCTCTCCCTGCCCCACCATTTTAGCTTCTTGCATTAGATCATAAATTCCTTGGGGGCAAGGACTGTCTTTCTTTTACTTATTTGTATCCCCAGTGTCTGGCACATAGTGGGCACTTAATAAATGCTTTTTGCACTACATTGTTGAATTCTCAAGGATATTTTGGGCTTTGTATTCATAGTACAGAGTCTTGTAAGTGTGTGACAAAATGGAATTACTTCTGTTATATGGCTGTAATGGTCATAGTCAACAATTAAGGGTTGTTTTCCACTGCCCTTCTATGTGATTCAGCCAAGGGAACAGGTGGCTCAGATAAGCAAATAAACCAGCCCTAAGATGGCTGTGTCCAATATGCAAACTGGCTCTTCTTTACCTTATCAGAATCTCCCTGCTCAATCCTCATGTCTAGAGAGGTACAATCTCCCAACACTGGCATCCTGAGACCTTGTACCTTATATCTTCCCCTCATGTGGCCTTGCATGGCCTAGAATTTGTCTATTATACTCTTCTCCAACCTCATTTCTTTTGTACTTTTGCTTATGTTATCATACAGTATGCAAAGCAGGAAATGGAAGTCTCACTACATCAACTTTCCTCTTTCTCTTTCCTAAAGGAACAGATGTAGCAGGAGATGGAAGTAGCCCCTAGCAACCTTCCCTCAAGGGACACACACAGATAGAGAGGGAAGGTGAGTGGTCAGAGGAAGGTCTGACTGCTCTTCTCACTTGTGGTCAGAGATCAGACAGGCAGAGAAGGAGGCAGAATATTCACTTGTAAGGGGATATTGTGGTGGAACCCTTTCAGAATCAGAAGCAAGGAGGAGGAGGAGGGGAAGGGGAAGGGGAAGGGGGAGAGGGAATGGAAGGGGAGGGAGAGGGAGAGAGGGAAGAGAAGACAGAGGTACTCATGGTATAATGGATAGAAAGCTAGCTTCAAAATCAGGAAGACTTGGGTTACTTTGATATACTTGCTGTAAAACCCTAGGCGAGTCATTTAGTCTCAGTACTCTAAGTAAATGTGAGTTGCAGAGAAGGTGCCAACATGTGTTGTTAGAAGGAATTTCCTAATTTAAGTGTTCTCCATATCAATGAAATCATAGGTCCCATCCCTATCCTTTATTATTGGAGAGGCATCATGCTACAGTGGGCAGAGAGAGCTGGCCTTGGAGTCTTTGACACTTTGGTGATACATGACCTAGAGAAGCTAATTATCCTCTTAATGTCCCCAGAAAACTCTCCAAGATGACAAGTTGTAGAATATTTGTGGTTCTGGACTGGTAGAGGCAATGTACCCACTGGGAGCTCCCCTATATTAGTATCTCAGGTCCATATCAATTATTTTTTTTCTTTGCATCTTCTATAATTTCTAGAAATATTAAATGCCCAATAAATATTTCCTACATAAAATGAGATAATGGATAAGTGGGTTATGTGTTGTATGTAAGATACCATGTTGGTTTCTAGAAATCTGATTGAATATACTTTGTCTTAAATGCTGTGACGTATGTGTGTTGTGATCTTCTGAATGATAGAAGAAGTGCTGAGAACAAGTTTCCCTCTCAGTGTTGCCTTGCCTGCACATGTGTATATGCCAGCCTAAGATTAGACTATCATTGATCATGTCCTCTACCACCAGGAGCTTTGCAGACAGTGAAAAATGATTCTTTATAGCCTCTCCATAAATTAACTGTTTATCTCTGGTGTCAGAATTTAAGTGAATTACCGGATTCCTTTTAATGAATTACATGATGTTTATTCTCATTTGTTTGGTCCTAATAATGGGGCCTTTTGTTTTTTTCTGTTAATTTAAATTGATACAAGTCCTGGTGAAGTGCCTGAGATATCCAATTAAAGAGTGAACAATTGAGTGCATTATGCAAAGATCATGGGTCTGGTTTGACAAAAGAGACATACATTAAGGGGTGAAAACCTTCCTCCACAGTGACAAAACATTGCTAGCTCTCTCCTGGCTTTTGTTAATATGCTTTTCAGGGAGGAAAAGTTACTGACCTCAGTTAAAGGAGTATTATTGTGGTTTTTAAATGAGCCTTTGGAAAAGTAAAATTCAATTTACTCTGGCTCACTAAAAATTACCACTAGGCTTAGTGAAACTCAGTATCTTTCATTTTGGGGACAATCAATGCTTGAGATGTGATAAAGGAGTTACTCTTCAACTGTTCATTTTCTTTCTAAAGGTACTATCTTAACTTAATAGGATTTGGGTCTTTCAAATAGTAGAAGGTTTTAAAATATAGTTTAAAATCATAAACAGGATATAACAATATGAATATTATTATAGAGGAGTTTTATTGTAGTAACATCTTTGGATTTTAGTATCGATAATGTTCTGTCTTTGCATTCTCCAATAAAGTTTATTGCTGGAAATGCCAGAATTTAGGAAAAGTTAGATTTAAGATATAGTGATCTTCATAAACTCATGTAAAGGTGGAAAATAGCTTCATGATGTTTCAAATGTTATAATAGAATTCAGATGACATTTTCCATTAGAAATTCATGTTCTGTTTAAAGCATCTGTCCAGCATGTGGAAGGGAGTGGACTTGGTGATAACGTATGGCCTTCACTAGAAGCCACACTGAGAAAGGTCCTGCTCAGGTCAGGCCCAGGCATAGGCTTCCCAATGATGGTCTTCCAGTAGAGGCTGGATGTCTGCTTGCAGATGAAGTAGAAGAGATCTCTGTTCAAGTGTAGAGGCAGCTAGGCAGCTCAAGGGGCAGAGCCCTGAACCTCATGTCAGGAAGAACTGAGTTCAAATATGATCTGTGTGTAACTTTGGGCAGTCGCTTAACCTTGGTTTGCCTCAGTTTTCTCATCTGTAAAATGGGGATAATAACAGCACCTACCTCCCAGGGTTGATGTAAAGATAAAGTGAAATAATATTTATAAAATGTTTTATAAACTTTAAAGGGCTATATAAATGCTAGTTATTATGATTAATTTTGTTGTTCAGTCATTTCAATCATCCATATATAAGGCTAATTATGATTGATTTTGTTGTTGTTTAGTTGTTTCAGTCATGACTCTTCATGACTCCAACTGGAGTTTCTTGGCAGATATGCTGAGTGGTTTGCCATTTCCTCTCTAGCTCATTTTACAGATTAGGAAACTGAGGCAAACAGTAACATGCCCAGGGTCACGCAGTTAGTAAGTGTCTGAGGCTGGCTTTGAACTCAGGTCTTTCTGACTGCAATTCTGGCTCTCTGTCCACTGTGTCACCTAGCTGTCCCATTTGTTATTATTAATAGCTGACATTCATGTAGTACTTTAAAACTCACAAACATGATCTCATTTGGTCCTCACAACAACAAGCCTGTATTACTATCTTTATTTTACAGAAGAGGAGTTCAGAGAGATTAGAGTGTCAGAAATAGGATTTAAACCTAGTTCTCTCTGATTCGAAGTCCAACATTTTATTCAGTAACTAACTGTACTTTTTGCCTTTCTAGATTACATGGCCTTTAAGGTCTTTTCCAGCTCTGATATTCTGAGCTTGTGGCTTTGCCTTGACTAGAGGTCATTTCAGGAATTCAGTCTCTGCTAAATGTCCTTGGTAACAATAACTTCATTATTGGCAGAGTAAGGCTAAGTTCAAAAGAAATAGTAAAGAGGGAGATTTTTTAAAAACCAGTTATCTTTAGTGGAAGAGTGGAAAGGATGTTAAAAATAGGAAAATTTTTGATAAAATGAAGACATGCTGTGAGTTAAGAGAACCTCAAGACAGAAGAAAACATTTCCATACAAATTTCAGATAGCATCCTAGAATAAAGAATGGTTTGCCACAAGGACTCAAAGAATGGAAGGAAAGAATGAAGACTTGAAACAAGAGGTAAATCATAGTAATAGAGATCCTAAGGAAAAACTTGGAATGAGAAAACCTTGGAACAGAAGGTAGAAAAGCTTACCCCAATTAGTGGAAAATAGGAATGGAACTGACAACTTAAAAATTTAGTGGTGTGATAAGAACTATGAGACAAAGTATTTTTAAAATTTGAAAAAAAAGCAAAAATACCAAAAATATCTACTATCAAAAAATAACTGATGAGGTGCAATGATTTAAGAATTTTGGGCCCCTGAAAATCATGGTAAAATAAAAAGCTTGTGTAATGTAGGTTGACTGACTTAGAGGGATCATCCCTTGGAAGATGCATGGGCATTCTCTGCCTGGTTCCATTCCACATTATGGAAGCTGGAGGTGGCGGAAGGGGATTGCTACTCCTGTGGATGAACAAAGACTTTCACTGTATAGTGACTGCTCAGCCACAGTTGCTGAGAGCAAAGAGAACTAGAAACAAGTGGGTAATCATTAATTGGAAAATAGCTTAAAAAATAAGCAGATGAATGTGGTAGGTATTATTGTGTAGTACAAAGGGTGAGCATGAACAACTCAGAGAACATGGGAAGGTATGTATGAACTGGTGCAGAGTGAATTAAGTAGAACAAGAAAATAATATGCAAAATGACTAAAATACATAAATTAAAAGATCACTGAAAGGAAGTAAAACTCAGAGTAATTAAAAAACAAGTGAAGGCTCCAGGGAACAGCTAATGAAACAAATATCCCTCCCCCCACCTTACCCTCTACCCTCCAAGGTAGAAGGATAGAATATTGGTTTCATTATCTGCTCCCTTTGGGCTTTTCCTGGTTTTTCATTTACTTAGAGTTTTTCTTCCTTTCAGAGATCCTTTAACTTATACATTTTAGTTATTTTGTATATTATTCTTTTGGTTCTGTTTATTTTACTCTGCGTCAGTTCATGCAGATCATCCTATGTTTCTATCACTTCTCCAGTTTCAGCAGCTGCAGATGCCCATTTCTACCCCCCCTTATTAAAAAGAAAATCTCATACTATGGTGATAGCTGAGAGATATGTGAGAGGTTTTTTTGTTTGTTTTTTGTGATTGCTTCTGTGAGTTAGCACCTGTGACAGACTCTGGGTTATCACCTGGGTGAAGTACACTACCATAATGGGCACTATTGAGTGTGGGAGCACAGGCAGGTAGATCCTCTGGCAGTAGGACAAATCCAAATGGATTATGTTTCTATTCCAGAGAATAATGGGCTGTGGTGCAAGGGAACGCTGTATTTGGTTCTTGTGTTGGTGCTGTTATGGAAACTTGCAGTGAACTTGGACTCTGATAAAAGCCAGTATGGGGATATAGGGAAGGAACAATAAATCCTAAGGTAGATTATTTAAACATAATGCATTCTCCCTTAATCTCTTTTTTCCCCTTGTACACCAGACTGGACACGTTGCTGACCCTGACCTGACCACTTCCCATGGTGACTCCTCAGGAGTTATGGCTTTTCTGACTGTCTTTGCTTTCTATTCACCTCTCGTATGTTGATGTTGGATTTCTTCTTAGACTAAATTCTCGATGAATTGATGAGCTAAACCTATAAATGAGTGTTGGTCTTGACATTTGAGGATTTGAAGCACTCACTTCAAAGTAAGGGTGACTTCCCAGTAGAGAGTAGGTCCAAGAGGAGATAGTGTCCAAAACTGACCCTGTCTTATGGGTACAGGTTTGGGTCACAGGAGTGGGGAACCTGCAGCCTCAAGGCCACATGTGGCCTCCTAGGTCCTTGGGTGCAGCCTTTTGACTGAGTCCAAGTTTGACAGAACCAATCCTTTTATTATGGGGATTTGTTCTGTGAAGCTTGGGTTCAAACATGTGGCCTCAAAGCCACAGGTTCCCTCCCCCACCCCCAGTGGGACGTTTTTGTCAATCTCTTCTTGGGCATTTGGAAAATGATTCTTGATTGAAAAGTGGCATTTAGATTTGGAAGAGAATTTAAAGAGAATCTAGAACAACCTTCTCATTTAACAAATAAGGAAACTGAGATTTAGCAACAATTTCATGCCAGTAGGATTGGCATGTGAACCTCTCTTTTGACTTTAAATAATAATAATGAGAATGATAATAATAGTAAGAGGATGATGGTGATGATAATAACTAACATTTATATAGCATTTACTACGTGCAAAGTGCCTTGTAATTATTATCTCATCTGATCCTTACAACGACCCTGAGAGGTGGGTGTTATCATTATCATCTCCACTTTACAGATCAGGAAATAGAGGCAAATAGTGGTTAAGTGACTTTCCTGGGGTCACACAACTAGAGAGTGTCTGAGGCTGAATTTGAACTCAGTTCTTCCTAACTCTAGGCCTGGCACTGTCCAATTCCTGTTTCCTTTTTGCATTAATATAGTAAGTGCTTTTATCCACAAAATTGTTGGAAATCATATTGGTGATCATTCACTTATTCAACACATATTTATTAAGAATCTACGGTGCCAATGATTAAACGAATAAATTATGGCAAAGAGACGTACACAAAGAATATTATAGAGCTATAAAAAGAGAAATATGAAGAGCACAGGGAAGTATATAAGAGGACCTATACAAAGCATTTCGAAGGGAGAAGAGCTGAATCACAACTATATATAAAATGATCACTACTACTATTCCCTTGGTTTTCCTTTCCTTGTCTGTAAATTAGTCGCATTGGACCAGATCACCTCTCTCCCCATCTCACCCCACCCCATCAATTTAAGGATTTTGTGAGCAGAAATTAATCAATCAAAAGTACACATTTATTGAACGCTTGCTAGTGCCAGGCACCATGCTAAATACTAGGAATAAAAAAAAATTAAAACAATTTCTGCCCTTGAGGAGCTTACATTTTAACTGAGATAATTGACCTTCACATAGCACTTTACATGTAGTATCTCATGATCCTCACAATCACCCTGTGATGTAGTTGTTAGTGTCCTTGGATGAGGAATCTGAGTCACCTTTAGTTGTACAGCTAATGAGTGTCAATAAGCATTATTTAAACCCAGTTCTCACTGACCCCAGGTTCAGTACACCATTTACTACTCCATGGGGCTTTAAGCACATGTGAAAAAACTGATAACAAAGGTGGGAAAGAGTTTCATCTTCATTAATATGGTTTTAGATGAAAGTGCAGGCTAAATACATCATGTTATCACTTCACTATCACTTTAGAAAATCAGCCTAAAAGATAGCGGGAATGATTCCTCCCTTCTTTCCTTCAGAGTTATTTTTATATTGTCATTATATAGGGTACCCATAGTGTTCTATCATGTCGTGTGATTTAAAGAATTTCTCTAGTTTGTCACAAGACCTAGGTATGTGACAAGTATAGGATGATAGCCTATTAATTCTCCTTTAGTTCTCCAATTCTGTTGGACACAGAATCTTTTCGGTAATCTCAGAATTTAAACATTATGTGATCGGATGAATTCTTCATTCTTATTCTGGGGAAGAGTGACTCAAGTAAGTTTTACTAAGTGTTTCAGAATATGTTATTGTAACAACAATGCTGCTGGCTGCTACTATGGCTATGTAAGACTGATAACACCAGCACACAGGAGGGCTGCTAGCACAAGTTCTTCCATCTACTTTTCTAAGAAAAGCAACTTTAAGGGGTTAACGATCTCACTTTAATCAAACATACATATACCATTCACTTAGTTCAGGGGGAAAAGCCAGCACCTTGAACTTCAGAGCAAATACAAACAGAAATTATGAACAGAGACAATAAAAACAGGGCAAACACACACACAGTTATCAACAAACAGATCTCTAGCTGTCTGATCAAAGAATTACATAGTTACCAGAGATAGAGGCACCAACATGTGGGTTTTCAAAGCCAGGGGCTCCAGTGGCTACCCAGAGTCTTATCTGGTCAAATCACATGACACTCTTACAGTTAGTGAGAGCTCCAAACAAAACGCTAACCTCTGAGTTTATATACCCTGTTCAGGGTCAAAGGGTGTCACAACAATGGGACTCAAACCTATGTGAACTAAGCTTTCTTGTTTCTTAAGCAGGTCATCAAAGACTCCTGATTGAATCTAAGAAACGAAGGCACTTGATTACTTCAGTGCACCAAAAGAGAAAACAGTAAAAAAGTCTCACCTTAATTACTATTACGGTTATGCATGGTGCAGAGGAAAGAGAGTAGGATCTGGATCCAGAATTTTGATTTCAAATCCTGGATCTGTCTATTAATACCCATATTTCCTCATGCAAGTCACTTGAACTCTGTGGACCTCAGTTTTCTCATCTGTACAATAGGCCAGATGATCTCTGAGTTTTCTGCTGGCTATCTCTGTGACAGGCAGTTTGGTAAAATGGAAAGAACCCTGGCTTTGGAATCAAACCACCCAGGTTCATATCCTTCTTCTATCACTCTGGACTTGGGTAAGTCATTTAACTTCACTATGTCTCAGTTTTGTCATCTATTGAAGTTTGACCACCTGACCTATAAGGTTCCCTTCAGCTCCAAATCTAAAATTATGTCATAGCCCTTATCAAAAAGAGGGTGCGATGGGAAATGCAATTTTCTAGAAGGAGGAGCTGAAAGATCATGGGAAGTAAGAGTATCAAGGCATGGAGAGAGCTTGGAAACTTTTGATCTCCATAGAGAAGAGAAGGACCTAGGGTATACCAGTGGTAAGCCAACTGCAAGCGAAGGGTCCTGCTGCCCCAAAATGAATATAATCATGAGCAATTTTATAGCCTTCTTTGGCTCACAGACTCATTTAAGGAGTAATCTACCTAGATAAATTTTGCTGTTTCCTGTTCCTGCCTTGACCCAACTGATGCTTGGTGCATTCATCCACTCTCCACCTTGTCTCCCTCCTCTCCCTTGTTGATGCCTGGCAAACTGGTGTCATTTGTTTGGAGAGTTTCCTACTCTAGTTAAATCTTGTTTATTTGCTGTCAATATGCTTTCATAATGGGTTTTGTCACCATAAGAAGATATGCTGATTTTTATTGCATTCCTGAAGACTGTTTATAATAAAGGCATGGACCACGGTGGGGATGTGGGAGAGAGGACAAAGAAACCCATGAAAATGATTTCTCTGGACTTAATCAAGAGCTGACTCTGATGACATAAAGCTGGGTTTTACTATGATCCTAAGACTTCAAGGATCTGTGACTTTTATTGGTGTGGGTACTCCTAGTCTTCAAGAGTTTCTGTGGCTAAAAAATTAATTGCCTAAGGGCCAACCTGCTAATGAGCTGAAATTGTTGTGGTGCTCTTAGGATAAAGGACACCCAGTCCATCAATTTGTCACCAGGCCTACACTTGAAGCCCTTTGTAGAACATGCCAGAGCTTTGATCATCTATATATTTATATTGATATTTATTCTCTATGTATCTTGGCTTCCTTTATCAGGGAAATTTGCTGATGAGATTTTTCCTAGTTAACAATTTCCCTTCTAACCACATTGATTTTGTTTGTGCAAAAACTTTTTAATTTTATGTAATAAAAATTTCAATACTGTCTTTTATATTTTCCTTTTCATGTATATTTCTTTTTTCATTAAGAATTCTCCCCTTATCCATAATTGAAAATTTTATCTTTTTTCCTTCCAGTTATTATCTTTTATATTCATTTATGTTTCTGTTTGGAGCTTATTGTAGTGCATGATATGAGATGTTTTTCTAAACCTAATTTTTAGCAGACCCAGTTTTCCCAGTAGATTTTGTTAAATTCAGAGTTTTTACCTCCCATAGTTACTGTCTGTGGGCTTAATCAAACATTGTGTTACTATATTCAATACGTCTGGGCCTTGTTAAGAGCTAATAGTAGCTAGCAATTAAAGCTTACCAAATGCTTTGCACATATTAACTTGTTTAATATTCATAAAAATCCTGTGAGGTAGGTGCTATTATCTTTAAAAATATATTTTATTTTTTCCCCAATTATAGGTTTAAACAATTTTTAAACATTTTTTAAAGTTTTGAATTCTAAATTCTATCTCTTCCTCCCTCCTTCCCCTTCCCTTATATTTTATACATCCTATACTTTTAATGGAATTTCTTTAAAAATTGTTTTCTTCCAAGTTTTGTTGGTAACATTTATCCCTTGTTGTTTTATTCATGAAGTAGATTCCCAGAGGAGGAAAACCTTGCTACCAATGCAGGTCAGAACCTTCTCAATTTGTAGCCTTAAAGATTTGCCTAGAACACTTAGAGGTTCACTTACTTGCCAAGAGTCATATACACAGTATGTTTGAGAGGCGGGAAGACTTGAACCCAGGACTTCTTGGCTTTGACAATAGCTCTCTATCCATTTTGCCATTCTGCCTTATACAGAAAAAAAGCTGATGATTTCTGTGGGTTGATTTCATTTCCTTCTACTTTACTGACTGTTATTCATTGTTTCAATTCATTTTAGTTAAATCACTAGGATTCTGTAAATAAACCATCACATCACATTACCAGTCCATAATTTCGTATCTTCTATGCCTATGCTTATTCCCTAAGTTTTTAAATCTTGTCTTATTGCTAAAGCTAGCATTTTCTAGAACTATATCAAATAATAGTGGGGACAGCTGACATCCTTACTTACTCCCTGATCTTATTATAAAAGGTCACTAGCATGTCTCCATTACACATAATGCTAACTCAGTTTTAGATAGATATTGTTTGCCATCATAAGGATTGGCTCACTTATTCCAATGATGTTTAAATGTTTATTTTTTCTAAATGCAAACAGGTCTTATATTTTGCCAAAAGCTTTCCCCTGCAATCATCAACATAATGCAATTTTAAAATTTATTTTTTATTATTTATATGTTCTATTATGTTTATAGTTTTCCTAATATGGAGCTAACTCTGCATTTGTGATATAAATCCAACCTGATCAATTTATAATCTTTGTACTATGTTGTCGTAATCTCTTAATTAACATTTTATTCACATTTTTTGCATTGTATTCATTAAGCATATTGGACCTTAGTTTTCTTTTTCTGCTTTATCATTCTATAGCTTCCAGGACTATAGTTCTATCACAGAAAAAGTTTGGCAAGGTCCCTTCTTTCTCTATGTCTGCAAGAAATTTTTGTCATATTGAATGTATTGTTGATGGAATTCATTTATAAATACTGTTAGACATGAGTTTTTTCATAAAATGAACTCCATAGGGATTTCATTTTTTTGCTTATTCAGTTTCTTTTTCTGAGATTGGGGTATTTAAATTCTTTACTTCTTATTCTGTTAACATAAACATTTTATACTTTTGTAAATATTCCTCCATTTGATACAAGTTAGCATTTTGGGAGGCACATAATTGGGTAAATAATTCATAATGATTTCCTTTATTTCTTCTTCAAGGCATTATGGTACAGTGGAAAGAACGCTGACTTTTGAATCAGAGGAGCCCAAGGGTTGAAATCCCACTTCTAACACTTATTACCCATGTGACAATAGCCAAGTCATGTAATCTTCCTGTGTCTCACTTTCCTCATTTATAAAATTAGGGAGTTGAACTGGACAATTGTTCTCATTTTCATTTCTTTGGATAGACTTGCCACTGTGGATTTAAGTTTTTCCTCTTCTGAAAATTATTTCTGCAGTATTGGTCATGCATTCAGCTTTTACAAATCTTATCTTTCTTTCTGGACCTTTCAAGAACATCCTATTATGGTTCTGTTCTCTGTTGGGAATCCACATGGTTCTCTGCCTCAGTTGTTCATCTATGTTCCTTTGCCTTGCAATATTTATGCAGAGATATATGGACTCCTTTAGATGGTCTGGTGACCACTTGCCCTTTTCTTTTAGTAGCTTTCCTGCTGATTTATTTGCTCATACTCAAGTTCTTTAATTGAGTTTTCTTCCTCCTGAGACATATGGTAATTTCAATCTTTTTCTGTGGCCCACTTTTTTCTCCTCCTTTGATGGTAGATCTTCCAGGATTGGACTTCAAAGCTGTCTCAACCTCCTCTGACATTAGGGAATCCGCTTTTTATAGGCCTCAGACCCTGCTACATGTGACTTCTCAGGGAATATGACTGATCCTAGTTGGATGCCAGTCTCCTTTCCTTCAGGCCTGGTGCAGTCTCCCACTTACACTAGTGCTCTGCCCTAGTCCCCTCTGTTCTTCAGTTCTCTGGCTGAGCCCTGTTACAATGCAATGTACTTCTACCCCAGGCTGAGCATACTTCCACATCTGTTTTGGTTTTTGTTTTTTATATCTTTACTTCCTCTGCAGGGAGGGAGGTGTGGGTGGGCAATTGAGTTCTATTGCTTGTTGCCACATGATGGTGGGACAAAAGGTAGGAGTCAGGTGTCCTGACAGAGACTGCAACAGCGGTAGCAGCAAGGAAATTTCTGAGTGGATCCAGAGCACAGGCTTATGCATCCTGTTGTTCCACATTTTGGGGTTAGTAAGGGAGCACATTAGGGAGTAGGGATTAGCCTTCTCTTATTAATTCACCAAGTTGTTACCTCATTAAACTTCTTGATATATTGATCTGGGGAGCCGGGTGAAATTGCTTTATCTCTCATGTGAAATTTTTATATTAGAGAGTTTTGAGAGTTCATGAGGATTGGGGAAAGTAGCTAGTCCTCCATATTGATGGTTGTATGACCTGGTAGATGAGGCTAGATCTCAGAAGTCTCTTCTAGCTCTATGATCCTTGATAACTGTGTTCACCAGGAATGTTTTTTTTTCTTCCTGGCAGCAGCTTTAATATAAGTGTCCCACTATTTTATCTTGGTCCAAATTACAGATGATGAGGTTGGGAGGTAGATGTTATGGGCCTCCTCTAGATCACTTGTAATTAGGTGAGGCAATCAGGGCTTTTCCCCAGGGTGAAATTTGGAGGGGGTTGACAATGCTTTGAATCCTTCAGCAGCTAGAAACACTTGAGCTCAGTAACTGGTTAGCAGGAATAATTAGTTAAAATATGATGAACTCTTTCTAGGCCCAACCTTGCTCCTCTCTTTCACTTGGGAGCAGACTATTAACATAATTTTAGTGTTTTGGGATCTCCACCTTCTTCTTATATGACAGTGTCTGAATGATTTTTCTCCCTATCCGTATATCACAAAGTCCAAGGTTTCTTCCCTAAATTTCTCTTTTCCCTGAACACTCTGCAACTGAATTTGTCTTCAAGGTGATTTGAGGATATATTTTGGGCTGTTTGCATGGGGTACATTTTATAAAACTTGTCCCAGGCACCTATTTATGGTTCAGCTTGGTGTATGATATGAATTTTTAGCTTGAAACCATAGGATTGCACCTGTGATTCCCCAGCATAAAAACTAGTACAGTTCAGATTAAGAATTTATCCAATCTGTTCCTTGTATTTACTAAATGAAGGCTGCCAAGCTCTTGGCAACCAAAGAAGAAATAATCCAAATGACCTCCATTAGTCCGTTTCCCAAAGCAAGATGTTTTTCCTTTCACATCCAGTAATGTCATTCAGGGTGATTACTGCAGTCAGAAACTGCCAGAATTTATAGATCCAAGGCCAAATGCCCAGCATGCACAGCAGCTCCCTGGGATAAAGCATTAGAGTGTCAGATGAAAGCTGAATTATTTTGTTTCTGTAGCCTCATAATTCATCATCTTTCCCATTGACAGTGGGTTTACAACATGACAGCAGCAACTTTAATAAATAACACTTTGAGCACAAGTAGCAGGTTAAAGTAGATATGGGGCTTCCAAAGTGGGTTTCAATTGTATAAGAAATTAAATAGTGGCTCTAAAGGCCTGAACAGCTCGCATAATTAATTTTTGGTTTGCTGGAGTCAAATCACTACTACCGAGCAATTATAGCCTCTGGCTGCCGTCTGCTGCTCTCAGGGTCCAGAAGACGAGGACAAGATTCTCGACAGAATAGAACATTCTTGCTTATTTTCTAACATAATGACTTTAAAGAAGAATGTCAAATTGAGTTAAATATAGTATAGTACTTGGGTAACCCAAAGAAAATCCAATTAGAAAATCAGTGGGTCCTAATGAAATAATATCAACAGACTGAATTCAGTAGCAGCAAATCAATGCTGCTGTTCCAATTACAACCAAAGAGCAAGTGCTAAAAACAATGTCAGGAAAGTGAAGGATGGGCATTGGAATTTCTGTTCAACTTCCTCCTAGAAAGCTAACGCAATTGCCAGCTGCATTAAGAGAGGCGTAGTGTTTCGTCCGATCTGACTTTAGCTCTAGGTTGGGTAGCATTTTTATCAATGACTTGGTTAAAGACAGAGATGGCATGTTTTTCCACTTTTCAGATGATGCAAAGCTGAGAGGATTAGCTAACACACTGGAAGGAAGAATACAGATTCAAAAAGATCTAGATGGGCCAGGCCACTGGGACAAATGGAATATGATGCTATTTAAAGGAAGAAATATAAAATTTTCCCACCTGGGTTCAGAAAAAAATCAATTTCAGCTATACAAGATGGGAGAGATGTGTCTAAACAGCAATGCGTCTAAAATATATTGGGTTTTAATAGGACGCAGTTTCCATATGCATCAGCAAAATGATATGATAGCCAAGGAAGCTAATTCTTCATTAGGCTTCATTGAGAGGAATAGGCTCCAAGCTTAGAAAGGTGATATTCTTGCTACCTAGTCAGATCACAACTGGAGTATTATTTTCAGCTCTGGGTACCATATTTTAGACAGGCAGCATTAAGGGGAGGAAAATCAGGATAGTGAAGGGATATAAGTTCACACATATGAAGAATCCTTGAAAGAACCAGAGTGGTTTAGCCTAAAGAAAAAAAGGCTTGGGATGGGGGATATTTATTCTTGTTGTTTAGTTGTTTGCAGTTCTGTTTGATTTTTCATGACCCCTTTTGGGTTTTCCTTGGCCAAGATACTGGAGTGGTTTGCTATTTCCTTCTCCAGCTCATTTTACAGATGAGGAAACTGAGGCAAACAGAGATAAGTGACTTGCCCAGGTTCATACAGCTAGTAAGTGTCTGAGGACAGATTTGAATACAGGTCTTTCCGACTCCAGGGCTGGCACTCTATCCACTGCACTACCTGTCTGCCCCACTGCTATCTAGCCATTTTTTGGAAAACAGGTGAGGCTTATTTTATTTAGCCTCAGAATCAAGAACAATTGGTGAAAGTTGAAAAGAGACAAATTTAGGCTTGATGTAAAGAAAAGCTTAATAATTAGAGCTATTCCAAAATGGAAAGCCCTCCTCTGGTAAACAGTGGGTTCCCTCCTTCCCTCGGGGTCTTTGTAGTAAGTTCTGGTTGACTGTTTTCTAAGAACATTGTAAAGGGAAGTGTTGGGCAGCTTCAGGGTGGATTAGATGGTCACTAAAGTTTCTTCCAACTGAGATACTATGATTCAGAATGAGAGTCTTAGAGGAAGGGCAAAAGAAGTTGTGAGTTGGCTGCCTATTTTATTTCTGGGATGGCTTGTTCCAGTTCTCTCACTTCCTCTCACCTATATTCAGAATGAATTATCTCCCAGGGTTGGGATTTTGTTTTTTTTGGGAAAATCATGGTTAATGGCAAGAATTTCTAAGAGTTATGCCTTGTAGATTGACTCAACTCTTGATACTCAACACCTCAGCATTCTAAGTTGCCTCTTTCCTCTGGAAGGCTGGAGGGAGGAGTAATGCAATCCTTCCAAAACCTTCCTGATAATAAACTGGTGCTTATTAACTTGTGACCTTGGGAAAGTCATGAAGCTACCTTGACTTCAGTTTCCTCATCTGCAAAATGGATGTGTGCAGATTAGACGGCCTCTGAGGTAACTTCCTGCTCTACATCTAGGACCCTCTTGTTTGGACAATGTAAAGAGAATAAGATAGGAGATTAGAAACTATCACAGTGTTTTGGTCAAAGCACAGGTCATGACTATTTCTGCCCCCCCCCCCCATTCATTCCCATTCAGTAAACTCCAGTGGCTCCCTATTGGCTCCAAGTTTAAATATAAAATTCTCTGTTTGACCTTCAAAGTCTTTATTACTTAGACCTCTCATACCTTTCCAGTTTTCTTACACTTTCTCCCCAGCATATACTCTTCTATCCAGTGACACTGGCTATTCCATGGACAGTCTGTCTCTAAGCTCAGGGCATTTTCTCTGGCTGCCCCCCATGCCTGGAATGCTTTCTGTCCTTACCTACTGGCTTTCCTGGTGTTCTTTGGGTCCTCACTTTCTACAGTTTCTTCCCTCCATTAATTATTTTGCATTTGTCCCATAGGTAGCTTACTTTGTACATATTTGTTTGCATGTTGCTTCACCTTTTAGATTGCAAATTCTTTAAGGGCAGGAATTATCCTTTACCTCTTTTTGTATCCATAGAATTTAGCACAGTGTCTAGCACATGGTAGGTGCTTAATAAATGTTTATTGACTGATTGATCGAACATAGCTGAAAAGGCCTGTGGTCACATGTGGAGGCAGAAGATGAGCTGGAGTAGAACTAATAGACGTGTAATGAAGAGGAGTTCATTCCAGTCCACAGCATAAAACCTCCCCTCTCTTTCTTCTTTCCTGGAGCTCCTGGGAAGCAAACGTAGTCTTGCTGTCCTTCAGTAGGTGACTAAGTTATGGGCATTTGGAATTTTGTTTAACCTAAGTCCAATTAAATATTGGTACCATTAAAAAAACCGTGGTTAACTGTTAAAATGAATGTTCTAATGCAGCAATGCAGAGGGCAAGTGGACAAGATGGGGGAGGGAAGAGAGACTGTATAACATTATATCTGCTGGGATGAAATTTCTGGCTGGGTGCTTGTATTCCAAAGAGAAAGTTCTTATTTGCTTTAAAAACTTCCTAGAGAAGAGGAAATACATTCACCAGAATTCCTCCAAGTCAAGAATAGTGTTGGAAGGGAAATAGCTAGACACTGAGTCAGGTATTCACTGCTACCTGTGGCCTGATTAGAAAGGAAAGCAATCCTGAAAGGGGATGAGTTGAGAGAGGGGCTAGACAGGAAGTCACACATCAAGGGAGGAACATTGTATCCCCCGAAAGAGGTGTGTGTGTGTGTGTGTGTGTGTGTGTGTGTGTGTGTGTGTACACGTGTTTATGTTGGAGGGAGAGGGAAGAGTAAAATGACTGACAGTTCTGCCTTCCTCCTCACCAGAGCAGAAGCATATGGCAACCACTGTGATGATAGGGTAACTGTATAACCAACAGGTGTCGCTGTGGAGAGCAAATTCAGTTGGCTGGTACTCATTCCTTTCTAATACCCCATCTCATTTGGAAAAGGTAAGATCTCAATCTTCTTGGGCTAGGTCTACAAGGTGTCCCTAAAGTCTGGACACGTAGGAAAAATGCGTATTTTCAAATAATAATTGGAATATTAACAGATCTTAGCCCCCTTGACTTCTTTTTCTGGGGTATGCTAAAGGAGAAGGTGTACCCAATGAAAATCACAGAGGCAGCACACTTGATTGAATACATAAATAGTGAATGTGCTAAAATTGACGGGAACGTGTAACTATTGCATTGAGTTCATGTGGATCTTGCAAAGCGCATCAACCTTTGCATCACAAATGATGGATATCATATTGAAGATGTTATTTGTTAATATTCCAATTAAATAAAATATTGTTTAAATTTCATTCGTTTCATTTCTTGAAAATATGCATTTTTGCCTATGTGTCCAGACTTTAGGAACACCCTGTATTTCTTCTCATAGGGATGGTTCAGTTTGTGATGTCTTTGGTCACTGTTTTCTTTTCCTGGTCCCCTGCCATCATGGTGGGAGTCTGAAGATTTGGTAAGCTACAGCCTATAGCAACAATTAGCTCACATTTGGCCCAGGACTAGTATAACGGTCCTCAGGCTCATGTGGCTCTTATATGTAGTTTATATCAGCTGAAAGTTGTTAATAAAATCATCATAGCTCAGAATCTCCCAGTTAGGAAAATTCCTAACATTCAGACTGAGGTATAACCCTCTTACCTAATTGAAATTTTGTTAATTTCCAACTAGCCCCTGGCTTCTTCTATTCCTTTCTTCTTGGCGTGGACTAAGTATGACAGGCATGCAATACAACCCGTTAGAACTGACCATAAGTTTTTATATGAAGCAAAATCATGATAAATAAAATAGATTAAAAAAAAAAACAAAAAGACTATGGAGGGCATCCCAAAAGTCTTAGTGCCACCTTAAGCACTAGTAGCTTAACCCTTTCCCAACCTCCTCTTCCTGTGCTTGTCCATTGATAGGGAACTATTATACAGGTTTCCCCAAAGTCTTAGTGCAGTTTTAGTCCTAATAGCTCAAAGTTTTCTTTATTAACTTAAAGACCTTTCACTACTTCACTCAGTCCTAGAAAGGCAATTACAACTAGCTTTTCAGTCCAAGTTCTTTCTTGAAAGATGCCTTCTGGGCCCCAAATGCCCATGACAATCTCTTTTTCCTTTCTGCTGCAGTTTGCTCTCTTCTTTCTTTCTCTGATTAACCATCAACCCCTTGGCTATCACTTCTCTCTACCTCATCTTCTTAGTTCCCAGTCGGGATGCTGAGAATGCCACCTTTACCACTGTAGTTTATGACATGCAGTCCCAGTCCTTTCCTTTCGGTCTGTTTTTTTTGCGGGTTATGGGTCCCTTTTTCAAAATTCCTGGCTCAAAGATTGCAAAAGTCCAAATCTCTCTTGCTGCTGAAAGGGGAAATTTGGCCCTCTGAACTACAAAGCCAGAAATGCCAGCAGATTCTCAAAACCCTGTTACTAGTCAATACTGCTACTGGGTCAATATCCCAAAGGGATCAAAGATAAGGGACCTATTTATACAAAAATATTTCTAGTAGCTCTTTTTGTGGTGGCAAAGAATTGGAAATTGAGGGGATGCTTATCAATTGGGGAATGGCTGAACAAGTTGTGGTATGTAATTCTAATGGAATCTTGTTGTACAAGAAATGATGAGGAGAATGGTTTCAGAAAAACCTGGAAAGACTTAGGTGAACTCATGTAAAGTGGAATGAACAGAACCAGCAGAACATTGTGCATAATAACAGCAATATTGTATGATGATCAACCGTGAATGATTTAGCTATTCTGATCAATACAATGATCCAAGACAATTCCAAAGGACTTATCATGAAAAATGCTATCCACAGAAGAAGAACTGATGGAGTTTGAATACAGATTGAAGCATATTTTTTAAACTTTTATTTTTCTTGGTTTTTTGTCTTTGTTTTCTTTTGCAACATGGCCAATATGGAAATATGTTTTGTATAACTTCACATGTGTAATCTATATCAAATTGCTTGCTTTCTCAAGGAGAATGGAAGAAGGAAGATAAAGAATTTGGAACTCAAAATTAAAAAAAAATGAATATTGAAATGTTTTTACATGCAATTGAGAAATATTTAATGAAATAAATAAAATATACTGTGGAAAATAGAAAAGATACTCAATATACAATAAGAAAAAAAACCTTATTACAATAGGTTTTAGAGCTAGAAAGGACTTTAGAAGTCATTTAGTCTGTCTATTTTACAGTTGAGGAAACTAAGGCTCTGATGAGTAATGTGAATTGCCTAAGGTCACATTGATAATAAATAGCAAAGAAGGTCATCTAATTCAAAATCTTGGGCTCTTTCCAAACTGATTTGTAAGAAAAATGCTTTGCACACAATAAGTACTCATTAAATACTGGTTGAATATATGAGTATTCTGGAAACTTTGGCTTTATTCCGTTGAACTGACAAGTGAATGCAAGGTATTTGTAATATTGTGGATTAGGATGGGGAGGTGGGGTTGTGGGAGAAGGGAGAGAAAATATTCCAAAGGAAAGATGAAGGACAATACAAATTGTAAATGGCCAGTGGCACAGAAAACACAAAAAAAGGAGCCATTGGAGATTAGAGAAGGTCACAGCTTGATGGAGCTGCTGGTCCCCGAATAGGACTTTGAGGGAAGGGTTGTATTTGCCTAGAAAGCTAGCAAAAAGAAACTTGTTGGGAGATCTCGAGTCAGAGTCATTAACAGAATAGTAATGCCATTGACAGAAATGGGGTAGTGGATGGGGAAGTCTGTCTTTGGGGATAAAATAATTAATCTGTTTTTCAACATGTTAGATTTGAAATAGAGGCAGCCATTCAAGGGGAAAAGGTCAATAGAAAACATGGATCTTGTGTAAGAGGAGAGGTTTGATAATATAGATTGCCCTTGTAACAAAGATTTAACAAAACAAGTGAAAAAACAAATTTCACTTTAGCAAAACCCATCAACACTTTAATTGTGTTTGAGAGTATCTATAGTGCTACTCATACACAGTCCCCAACTTCTGTAAAGAGGCCAGGGAAGTACATTTTCACAACTGTTTTCTAGGACTAGGCTTGATCATTATAATTACACAGTATTCAGTTTCTCTTATTGTCATTCTTCCCTATTACCTTACTGTAGCCATGATTGATATATATGTATGTATGTTTGTATGTATATATGTATACACACACGCACATGCACACACACACACACACACACACACACACACACACACACATATATATATATATATATATATATATATATAATCTACAGCATTATACAATAACAACTCTAGAAAAGGTAGTATACTTCACTGATGCTTGTCCGGTAATATCACTTCTGTGTTATAATGGAAGGTTTTTCTGTAATGTATGAAACTTGTGGTTTTTTTAAATATAGACCTGTGCAGTTTAGACTAGTGTTGTGGTAGTGCCTGTTTTCATTTGTAAATGGTTAAGTATGTACACAAGGAGCTACTTTTGACATATATATGTATAGATAGGGATATATATGTGTATCCATATATATGTATATACAGATAGGGATGTATATGTATGTGTAAATATGCATGTATGTACAGATAGGGATACATAGGTGTCTGTGTATATATATGTATATACAGATAGATAGGGATATATATGTGTGTATATTTATACATATATGTGTATAATTCCTAAGAACTGATGGAAAGTGAAGAAAGCAAAACCAAGAAGAAAATACACACACACATTTTGCTTACTTAACCTTTCCATCAGTTCATATAAATCTTCCTGGTTTCTCTGACTTCTTTGTATTAGTGACTTCTTAGAGTACAGTAATATTCTATTACATTCATGTAGTAAAAGCTGTTTAGCTATTCCCCAATAGATGAATATTTATTTTTGTTTTCAGGCATTTTTTCTTTGTGTTTTGCTACCACCAAAATGCTGCTATGAACATTTTTTGTATATAATTGACCTTTCATTCTGTGTTTAACCTCCTCAGATTGATATTTTTTTTAGATTAGGTAAAGAGGCCATTCTCTATCTCATTCTTACCTAGCCTTAATCACTGAATGGGTGTTGCCTCAGTCAAACTGAGACCTGTTAAAGACCTTATCTTAAAAAAGCCAAGGTCTCCCACTGCATGTGGGGCCATCTCTAGTCATCCTGATTTAGATTTCTCAGCTGGATCCAAATGTCTCCAGAGTGTGAGAAACATGGTTTTGGGGATCACTGGACTTCCCCAAATTGTGAGAACACATGGCTTTGGGGATCATTGGACTTCCTAGGCAGGGCCAAAGTCCTGAGGAAGAACCCTGTGATAATCCCTAGGGAAGGCTGTACAGACCACAGGACTCCCAGAGGAAGACCAAGTGGTAGCCATCCCGTAATCTGTGGCGATCACAGGGCTTCCTAGGGGTCAGACCCTAATGAAGACCCAAGCGATGGCCCCTTAGGATGGCGGTAAGATCACAAGGCTCCCGAGGCAGGGCCGGAAGTCCCAAGTGATGTCCCCTTAAGAAGGCCGTGCAGACCACAGGGTTCCCCAAGGGAATCCAGAGTGGTAGCCCTCTTAACACTGCAGCGGGGATCACAGGACACCCCAAGACAAGATCCAGGAGTAAGCCCGGTGAGCTTCCGCTGCCTGTTGCTTCCCTTCACTTGACCTTAGGAAAATCCATGTGATTTGCCCATTCTCACCCAAAGAACTCAAGACCAGAGTGGGCAGAGGAAGGCATTTTATTTCGCTCCTTGAGAGAGCAGGTGTAGTGCTCGTGGGAACACTCACACTGATACAGCTGCAGGAGCAGGGGTAACCATTCCCTCCACTCCTGCTAGAGTCATGGTTAGTTTACAGTCTTGGTTTTTTACATAGTTTTCCTAGGTTATACAGTTTATATAAATAGGATAATAAGGATACAGAAGCAAAAGTGAAGTTAATTAGATTTTCCTTGTCTTAGTTTAGGATTAAACTATATTCTTTTACTTCCCCTACTTTCCCTCTTTAACATATGCAAATTATGCAAATCAGTAGGCCTGGATTCTTGACCAAGACTAGACCCTGGATAAGCTTGAGCTGGTTCAAGTGAGTTTGGCCTCTCTAATTCCCCTGACTGCCTTCTCAAAAAGTATGCACATGCGTACAAGCCTCTGACCTCTCACTTGACCGACCTTGAGGCCTGGTCTCTGCTAAAGCTGGGGTGGGGGAGGGCAGGGAAGCACACCCTTAGTTCTGTGGAAACAAAACTCCTACTCCCATTTCTTACAAGAGGAGACAGTGAGGCTGGTCACCAGTCATTGAACAGCCCTCCCTCACTTAAATCCAATTCACTTGCATGTCATGGAATCACCTCCTTGATGTCATGGTCCTCTTTGAGAACAAAGCACAAACAACAACAGCCTCCTTGGTTGTGTGTGTGTGTGTGTGTGTGTGTGTGTGTGTGTGTGTGTGTATGTGTGTGTGTGTGTGTGTGTGAATGTGTATGTGTTTGTATCTAGCAATGGGATAATTCCAAATTGCTTTCCAAAATAGTTGGATTAATTCACAGGTCCAGCAAAAGCCTGTCAACACGAACCCCGACATAGATTATCTCCATTTTTTTTTATCTTTGCCTGTACGTTGGGTGGGAGGGGAAACCTCAGAACTGGTTTGTCTTTGTTTCCATGTCCTATTTTTGAGTCTTTCCTGACATTGAGTAAAGCAATTATCTAAATTAATCCACGTTTAGATGATAGTGACCTAATGTGCTACTCTATCCAATGATATTTGCAATTTAAAAGAGAATAATAGGTAGAAAACAATGCTTAATCCTAAGGAATGAATTTTCAGTCACCATGAAATTTGTTGTGGGCTGGGGTGATTGAGATGCTGTCATGTCTAAGAAGGATCAGAGTTGTTCTGCTTGGCCTGAGAGGGCAGAATAGAAGTAATGAGAGGAACTTCCAGAGATGAAGTTTTAAGTTCCCTGTAAGGACAAACCTCCAAACAAACTCAAGCAGAGTTGCCCAAGAGTGGGATGGGCTGCCATTGGAGGAAGTAAGTTTTCCCTCCCTAGAGGTCTTCAAGCTAAGGTTGGGACTATTTGTAAGGGATGTTGTAGCGTTATAGATGCAAATAGTTGTTTCTGAGGCTCTTTCTAACTTTGATAGTCTGTGCATGGAAAGGAGCCCTGAACACTGTTACGAAGACTCAGAGGGCATTGGCTGATCCAGTTGGGGCAAGACATCATTATAGGTGGAATATGGAAACCTCCCTAGGGGCAGACCTGGCAGGCCTAGGGAATGCAGCTAATCAGAGTGCTTAATAAGGGAGGTGCAGAGAGCATGAAACAGAACTGGATCCAAGAAATTCAGCCATGGAGGAGGTAGTAGTCATAGTTAGAATCATGGGGTAGCCAATTCAGGGTAAAAACTCCAACAGTAATTAGAGCCAAGAAGTCAAGACATGAGGAGTCTTCATGGTGGGGCTCAGTATGTGTGGACTCTACTGATGCCTATGATCTAATTTACATGACCATCAAATTACAGGCCTCTCCTACATGTGAGCAGGACTGTGTGAGAGCCAGTTCAAGCAGGCTTGGGAGTGCCAGCTTTTAAATCTTCAGTGTGAGCATTTGCAACTTGTAAATCAACAACTGCTACAAACCAGGGCTTAGTTTGTTGTTTAGTTGATTGCCTAGACTTAAGAAAGTGATAGAAAAATATTAACAGTGCAAGTCAAACTTGGAAGTGTGTCTTCCACATCCTTTCCCCTGGGGAGGCAGTTATTAAACATTGGCTTATACACTCCTATATGTAATCACCACATTTGTACCTGCAGCAGGGTTGAGATAATTTTAAACACTACTGAAACTGGTTTTGAGAGATATTGATAATTGGGGGAAGAGGTAGTCAAAAGTAAACACTTTTGAAAAGGGACAGGGTCAAAGGAGAAAACTGAATAAAGGGGGACAGGATAGGATGGAGGGAAATATAGTTAGTCTTTCATAACATGACTATTATGGAAGTGTTTTGCATAATGACACATGTATAACCTATATTGAATTGCTTATCTTCTCAAGGAGGGTGGGTGGGGAGGGAAGAAGGGAGATAATTTGAAACTCAAAGTTCTAAAAACAAATGTTAAAAAATTGTTTTTACATGCAACTGGGAAATAAGATATATAGGCAATGGGGTATAGAAATCTATCTTGCCCTACAAGAAAGTAAGGGGAAAGAGGATGGGGAGGGTGGAGTGGGGTGATAGAAGGGAAGGCAGACTGGGGAAGGGAGACATGACATTTTGGGGTGTGGAGAGAAAATTTGTGACTCAAAATCTTGTGGAAATGAATGTTGAAAACCACAAATAAATATAAAAAATTAATAGAATGTAAAAAAATGGTAAATTCAGAGGAAATGGGCTCTTTGGGATGTTCAGGTTGGAAGTCATATTTCAAAAGGTTGGAAAGTAGAAGGCAAGGGAATGGAAGCAACGAAGACTTTGCCCATGACAGGGAGAAACAGTAATAACTTTAGGAGATTATGGGTTCAAGCTAAGTTGTTGTTGTTGGGATGGGAAGACCTATATATTTATAGTCAGCAAGCAAATAGGGAGGAAAAACAAACAAAAAACTAAAAGTGTTGAGGGAACAACCCTCATCAAAGGCAATATGATAAAGAACATGGGTAAATGGGTTGGATATGAAAAGGAGAAAAGCCACCTCTTTAAATAGATAGCCAAAGGAATAAAGGAGGAGGGCTACAGATGATTTACGAGGTGTACAGCGGAGGAGAAAAAGCAACTCAATGGATGGCTCTGATTTTCTCAGTGAATTGGGAAATGAATTCCTCTGGTGAGGAAAAGGTTGTTTAGGAAAATGGAAGGGGAAAAGAAGTGTTGAATCATCATGGGAAGGGAAGAGGGAGAGCGTTGAACTCAATCAGGGATGAAAGAAAAGGAATACCACATAGACATGAAGGATTAGTGAGATCAGGTAATGAATTTCCAGTTCCAGTCAGAACAGTTGTGTCATTTTCTCCAACAAAGTTCAATCGCAAACAAGGAGAAAGAGAAGGGGGTGGTGGGGGTAACAAAGGATTGGATGTTGGGAAGTTGTAAATGATTATAGAACTAGAAAACAAATAATACAATAACATTACATGCATGACAAAGTTTTTAGTGTGTACTTCAGTTCCTCAGTTCTTTTTATTCATATAAAATTATTATGTTTATAAAAGAAAAAAAATTTCCAAATATTGGCTCTCTGCAATGAACTATTAAATAAAACATGTCTTAAGAGAGATATTGATAGGCATAATAAACTTCCCAGTAGCCTTCAAATCATATCATATAGGCGACCAGGCAATAAATTTATTTAAAATACTTTTATTTACCTGAGGGCTGCTACTTGTTCTCATGAAGGGGTTTTGGCAATCAATACATTGTTGACATTGATAAAGAATTGATCATTGTCAAGCTATCAGTACATTAATCAGCAAGCATTTATTAAGTTTCTAGTAGGGCAGCTAGGTGGCACAATGTATTGAGTGCTGACCCTGAAGTTAGGAGGACCTGAGTTCAAATCCGACCTCAGACATTTACTAGCTATGTGACCATGGGAAAGTCACTTAACCCTGTTTGCCTCAGTTTTCTTATCCATAAAATGAGCAGGAGAAGGAAATGGCGAAACCGCTCTAGTATCTTTGCCAAGAAAACCCCCAACGAGGTCATGAAGAGTTGGACATGACTAATTGACTCAACAACAACAAAAGTGCCTACTATGTTCCAGGTAGTGGACTAAGTTTTGGAGATTGTTGTTGCCATTGAACCTTCGTTCTCAGAGAAGACCATTGACATCGGGAAGATGATGCCTTGACTTGCTTGTGAATTGGAATTAAGGGAGGTAGGGCTGTGCAAAGTCATCAGCTTCACTCGCTCCCCCAGAGTCATCTGAGTCCAGTGACAAGACATAGTTAGGATGACTAGAGATGGCCCTGGATGCAGTGGGAGATCTTGGTTTTGTAAACCAAGGTCTTTCCCAGTTTGTTTGAGACAACACCAATTCAGTGATTAAAGGCTAGGTGAGAATTGAGGCAAAAGATGGCCTAGTTTGCCTTCACAATAGAATCAGTCTGGGAGGGAATGACCCTCAAAGATTCCTCATCTGTAAAATGAGCTAGAGAAGGAAATGGTAAACCTCTCCAATTTCTTTGCCAAAAAAACTCCAAATGGGGTCATGAAAAATCAGGGGATACAAAGAAAGATAAAAGACAGTCTCTGTTCTCAAGGAATTTACAGGCTAATGGACATTGGATGGTTGCTAGAACCTAGAACTAAAACATGCAGGAGGGACTGAACCCTCTCCTGGTAGTGGCTGCAGAGATAGCATACAGTACAGAACCCCAAATTCTGTGAGTTTGGGGGTATTGTTCCTGAATTTGGAGATGTAGGACCTAACATTAAGCTCTTTGTGTTTCCAGTTAAATCCTATGAGACCCAGGAGAAATTACTGAGCCTCTATGGATCTTAATTTACTCATCTATAAAATAATGGGGCTGGGCTAGAAAATGGAGTCCACAAACTTATTTGCTTTTAATATTTTGATAACTATATTTTGATACATTTGTAACCCTATATATTTTATTTTGTTTCTTTAAAAAATGTCCCGTTGAGAAAGGTTTTATATCTTTCACCAGATTGCCAAAGGGTCTTTGACATTAAAAATAAAAAAGGTTAAGAACTCTTGGACCAAATGAACTCTAAAATCCCCTACTTAGCTCTAAATTTATAAGTCTATGAAACAAGTTTGTGGCTAAATGAATAAGATTCTTAAGTCTAGAATTCTGTTAAGTAAATTTCTGCTAAGTACCTCCATATGCCTGTACCCAGCCTACCCCAATCCCACTCCATACACACTGCTCTGACACTGCTACCAGAAAAGCATCACTACCTTCTGAGTATCACCATCCCAAGATTGGTTCAAATGATCCCATCTTGAATAAATCATCCAGGTGCTTTCAGCCTCAATTCCTTCATGTGTAGAATACGGCTATTACCGGGCCTCTTCCAGAAAAGTGGCATTCAATCTATAAGGGTGACTGACAAAAATGACCCTTAGAGAGAAAGATGCTAGATAAAGGAATTCCCTTCATACTTCAAATGTCCATAAGCAGTTTTATGAATTGCTATAGCTGAAAAAAAATCACTCACCTAGTGGGTCAAGCCTCTGGTGAGGAGACTTTCTGAATTTAGCCAGGCTAATTCTGAGAAGACAGACATACAATCCCTCACTAAGACCCCATTTGAAGACCTTATATCTTGATTGCACTTGCAAAGGCTTGAATAACCTTTGAGGATACAGGTTCACTTACATCCCATGACTAGGCAGAGGAGTAGAAATTTTCACAAAAAAAGAGAAAACAAAACTGACTGTCGTGTAACTATGACCAAGCATGGCCCTGGAAAAGAGTAGGGAGTATTGTACACACTGTCAAACATAGTCTATGCCATGGACAGCTCTGCTGAAATACTCTGCCAGTCTTTGTCATAAGAAACAGCTTGCTGAAGGGAGCATTTATGGCTTTTTGTAGTCAATCAGTTGACAAACATTGAATTAGCATCCACTGTGTGCCAGACAGTGTGCTAAGGGCTAGGAATACAAATATGAAAATGAAAGGCAAGTCCTCAAGGAGCTTCCAGTCTAATAGGAGAAGACAAAACATAAAAGGAAGCTGGAAAAGGAAGGAGAAGAAGGGAAGGCCCATATCCACGGTGGCATGATAGAGTCCAGTCCAAAGGACTGCACCATTGGAAATGAAGAGAGACTGCTCACCTGGGAGCCTTCTTTAAATGGAGGCTTTGGATGGAGTTATTTGCTCTGCCCTCCAGCCCTCCCATCAGAGGAAAGTGGAGGATACTGAGGGTACCAAGGATGTCTAAGTACAAAGGCTGATGTAATCTTGAAGGATCGAGAATTTCCTGATGATGAGGTTGCTAAGGGTATGTCTGAAATCCAGTAGGAAGGAGTGGAACCTGGGTGGGAAATAGAAAAAAGTATGCTCATAATGATGAAGATAGTAATAATTAGTTTTCATCAGGAGAGCCCAGGAGATAGTAGGTACTGAACATGCCTTAGAGTTAGGAAGATGTTGGTTCAAATCTTGTCTCTGCCACATACTGACTGTGAGACCCTGAGCAAGTCACTTAACTTCTCAGTTTCCTCCAGGAAACTCCTTAAGACTCTAAATAATAGAAAAGATGCTGAGTGGTATTAGTAGAGGAAGTCTCTCTTCTGGAGCCCCAGACAGATACCGATGGAATCACAGGTCTGGTAAAAAAAAATTAGAGAACTCTAGCACAAAAGAAGTCAGGAGGACCTGGGTTCAAATCTTCTTTCCAGAACTTACAAGCTTATGTGATACTGGACAAGTCAAGTCTCAGTTTCCTCATCTGTAACATAAGAGCACTTACCTCACAGGGTTGTTGTGTGGATCAAATGAATGACCATATGGAAGGTGCTTGGCTGACTTTACATACATACATATATGTATATATATTACATATATGTTTGTGTATATAAAATATATACACATATACATATATTGTATATATACATACCTGCATATATATGTAGTAGATACACATATATAACACATATTATATGCACACGTATATACATTATCTATGCACATATACAAATAATGTATATATGCTATATCTGTATATAAAATATATTATATATAAAATTGTTATATTATTATTCACAGGGTTTAATGTATGCAAAGTGCCTTGTCAATCTTAATGCACATACATATCAGCTATTATTATTCTGTTCTATTCTACCCCTATTATTCTTCATGGATCAAAAAGTTTAAAAAAGAAGCATTGAGAACAAGTAATCCCAGAAGAGAAAAAGCCATCCTTATAGCACTCTTTTGAGCATTCCACTAGGGTGATTGAGCTCGAGGTAGAAAGCAGTGTTTGGAAATGAAGCATTGTTAAGAAGGCAATCATGCTTGGAAGGAAGTGAAAATATAGACTCAAAGTGTCAGGCACGCATGGAGAGAGCCACAGTAGGAGGCAGTTCAATGAAGTCAAAAGGAAACTTTCCTCAAAGTCTTCCTAAGTAAAGCTAGGCCACTGTCATTTCTATTGTGAAGAAGGGAAAAAAATCACTTACTTAGGTCAGGGTGTGTCAAAAGAATGGAGCTTTTTTGAGCTACGACCAAGAAGCTTGTGTGAGTTTTTATTGTTTAGTTCATGTCTATAATTTCATATTAAGGCTGCTATATTTGGGATTTTTGTGGTATGAGGGGTTGCATTTTAATACGCAAGCAATTCCTGTTTTTTTTTACACCACAATGCATTTCTGGAAAGCTCATTGTAAAGTAGATTATGCCCTCCTTCATTCCCTGCCCTCCCCCCATCAGAACAATGTCACTAATGTAGAAATATATTTAACATGATTGTACATATATAACCTATATCTGATTACTTGCTGCTTTGGGGGAGAGGAGTGAAAATTTGGAGCTCAAAATCTTATTAAAAATGAATGTAATTGGAAAAAATACTATTTAAATAAATAAATAGCGTTTTCTTTAAAAAAATTTAAAAAGCAATATCACTACTGGGGATGACATCCCTGACCAAGGACACAAAGGCAAATAAATCATAGCTATGATCAGAGAGCATAAAGGCAAAAGTATAGCAGAAAACCTTCATAATAACTGAAAATGTTATGCCTAGGCATGGAATGTTACTGCTGGATGGGAGATTTAATATCATCTAATCCAAGTCCCTCATATTAAAAATGGGTTCTAGAGAGAAGAATGATTTACCCAAAGCCACACAGTTTGTGGTAAAGCTAGGGCCAGAACTCCAGTCTTGATGCCCAGGTCATAATATGTTTTCTATTACACTGTGCCACCTTGACTTTACGCAGTAATTGGGGGGGGGAACCTGTGGCTTCAAGGCCACATGTGGCCTTCTAGGTTCTTGGGTGCAGCCTTTTGACTGAGTTTGAGTTTTACAGAACAAATCCTTTTATTAAGGGGATTTGTCCTGTGAAGTTTGGATTCAGTCAAAGGGCCACATTAGAGGCCACAAATTCCCCACCCCAATAGAGATAGAACTCTGAATTTGGAGTCAGAAATACTTTGGTTCAAATGCTGCTTCTGACACCAGTTGTATGACCATGAGCAAATTACTTAATGTCTCAGTTTCCACATCTAAGATGGGAGTAATAATCCCTAGTGTACAATAGCATGCATAAAAGGCATTTCACAAACTTCAAAGCATAAAAATGTCAGCTCTGATTGGTACTTAAGGATCTGTGATTTTTGTTCATGTGGATACTCTCTCCACAGACGCAGATTGAAGGCTTTCTGCATCTTAATGGATAGCATTTGAGACTTGCTATGGTTAGAAAGCTTTTGGCCAACCTAGTGATGAGTCTCTCTGAACTGGTCATTGCATATTAAATCCATGCAATCCATGATTGCTGGGGTGGTAGAAACCTTGGAGATGAGTGGCAATTCCTTCCTATGGTTTGTGAAAGAGGAGAGGAAATCCAGGAATAATCTGATATGCACCATTGATTTTGGGAAGGAAAATTGCAAAGGGTTCAGAGGAAAGAGGTTCAATCCTATGGACTAAAAATACTCTAAGAGAAGTGAGCCCAAGAAATGCCCAAGAATGAAATTTGGGAGACAAAAAAGGAAACAGTTCCAATGAGGAGGGGAAAAACCAGGGATGATAACTGACAAGCTAATGAAGGCAGAGGTGCCCAATTTTTATTTTGCTAATGTTTTCTTCTGCCAAGGAAAATAATCTTTGCACTGGATGGGATGCAACAAAAATGACTAACAAAAATGATACCCAAGAGACCCTCTAGTTACCCTTCATGAATTCAAGTCACCTCACTCAAATGAACTACATCCTACGATACTAGAAAGAATAGGTAGATATGATTGTTGAGCTATCATAAATACTATCTGAAAGATTGGAGAAAGGTTAATGTTGTCCCAATGTAAAAAAAGGGATTGGGAAATAGGCATCTGACCTGGGAAAAGCTCCCAGGATGTAGGCCTCTCCTCACAACTCATGAAACACTTTCCTTGGCTCATGTATCTTAGATCTTCTCTACCCTGTGTTTTAGATATAGAGATGAATGGTCTTCTGAATAGCTCAACTGGGCTGCGGTAATAATGATAAATGAAGTTTTTCCTACTTGCTTTGTGTGGTCAAAGGTGGACAAATAAAAAAATAGTCAGTTTCCATTGATTTCAGAGTCAATATCTGGTTTTTGGTATAGCCCGAGGATAAGGATTCTTCCTCTCTGTTTCCTTGGGTCCCGATTGACTCAGAGTGAATATAAATAGGAATTGCTTCTGTTTTGGCCAGAAACTCTGAGGGTCTTCCTCTCCAAGCTTGATTTTTTTTCTGAAGTGGATTAAAGAGGTCATTCTTTACATCATTTTTTTTTACCTAGCCTTAATCATTGAATGGATGCTGCCTCAATGAAACTGAGACCTACTAAAGGCCTTAGCTTTAAAAGGTCAAGGTCTTCCACCGCATCCGGGGCCTTTTCCAGTCTTACTGATATGTGTCTGGCCACTGGACCCAGATGGCTCCAGAGGAGAGAGTGTGAGGCTGGTGGCTTTGCACAGCCCTCCCTTATTAAAATACAATTCACTTGCATGTCATGCCATCACCTCCCTGATGTCACAGTCCTCTTGGAGAATGAAGGGCAAACAACAACCACAATATCCTCCCAAATTCCCTCTTTCACCTGATCCCTGGGTTCCTAAAATGCTTTTATCATGAGACAAGACCTTTCTTTCTATAACTCTCAATAAGTTTTCAAATTTTGATCTCATTGAAAAAGGGAAACTTATTGATTTACAAAGAAGAAAATAACTCATCTGATTGAAGGGGGAAAGACCACCAGTAGAACTGTTTGTGTGGTTCATTGAGGGGGAGGAATGGAAGAAAAAAATGGAGAATTTGGAAATAAACTGCTTAGCTCACAATTTTAAAGAGGGCTAGACCTGAATAAAATAGTAGAATGTTAATGGTACTTCTGGCAGGGTTTGGACCTACTGCCTTTTAAGAGGTCCTAAGGCACTAAAGACAGTGTATTTTTTCCCACTTTGGAAAAAGAAGAAAAGGGTTGCAAGGTCAGGGCTAGAGGGCAGAGTTTTTATAGTGGGTATTTTAAGGATCTCTTGAGAGGGAGGAGAAAGAATATATAGAAAAGGAGGGAGGCGGTATACGTGGAGCAGAAGCAATGTTAGCGGTCCCAGTGGCAAAATCAGCAGTTCCCCCTTCATAAGCCTAGGTGAGAGCTGAAGGCACAAGCCAAAAGGCCTCCGATGAGGGCTCATGCTCAGGTGGCTGCAGTGCTAAGGGAAAATAAACAGACTGGGAGGATCTGGTGGTCCCTAGCCTTGCCCTGCTCAGCCTCACCTTGCTTTAGTTCTTTTTTTCTTTTAAATGTATGGACTAAAATAAGCATTTCCATAACATAGTGAAATTAAACAAGATAATTGTACATG
The DNA here is from genome assembly GCF_011100635.1 of Trichosurus vulpecula. Classification (NCBI taxonomy): domain Eukaryota; kingdom Metazoa; phylum Chordata; class Mammalia; order Diprotodontia; family Phalangeridae; genus Trichosurus; species Trichosurus vulpecula. The sequence continues at coordinate 544,323,630 of NC_050573.1, read as the reverse complement.
AAACTGCAAATTTGCTGTGCGTAACTTGCTATTCCTTTCAAATATACAACAAAATTATCGTGTAAATTTCTTTTTTTATCTTCCCCTATCCCCTAGAGATGGCTACCATCAGACACAAATAGGCATGTATATTATGTATAATATACATACACACACGCATATATGTATTTATATGTACATATATACATACATACATATACACAAAATATAAATTATTCTATACATCTAATCAGTTCTTTTTCTGGATGCGGATAACGTCTTTCTTCACATGTCCTTTATAGTTAATTTTACTATTTAATTTACTATTATATAGCTTTACTTCTGATGAGAGCAACTGGGCCCCATTTCTCAGCGTGTCGTTTAATTCTGGCAAGGAATGTATACCTAAGTGATCTGATCTTATTTCTCATAAATACCTGTTGACTCTCCTTTGTGTATGGTGAAGGCAACCACAAAGGAGACAAGGGACTTAACTCCTAGCCCAGGACTAAGATTACCCCCTCCCCCCAGCTGCCCAAGGCCATTGTGGAGAGTTTTTACTCTCTAACCGGGAATGTACTCAGGAACCATTATATGTTTGAAAGCTACACTTCCAAGAGTACAATTATTATGAACAGGGTCTCCTAATGCATCCTGGGCCATCTCCAGTTGTCCTGACGAATATCTGGCCACTGGACACAGATGGCTCTGGAGGAGAAAGACCTTGCACAGCCCTCCCTTACTCAAATCGAAGTCAACTGCAGGTCATGTCATCATCTTCCTGATGTTGTGGTCCTCTTTGAAAACGAAGAACAAACACAGCAACACAATTATGAACTTAAAGCCTTTTAAATCTGCCTCATCAGACCAGAAACCAGAGGTTTACGAAGAGATGTATGTGTAATTTACAAAGAGAGTCATGTGGAAAGAGCTCCCAATTTAGAGTCAAAAGACCTGGGTTTATGTCCCAGCTCAACCACTTCTGATCTGGGTGGCCTTAGACAAATTGCTTAACTTCTCTATGTCTCAGTTTTGTCATCTGTAAAAAAAAGGAGACTGTACTTTATGACATCTTCTAGCTCTAAATCTATGAATCTATGAGCCTATGATCCCATGTTGTCATTTGATCTTATTTGTTCAAATGCCAAATTTCTGGGGGGAAATTTCAGGGAAAATATTATTAAGAAATTCAGACTCAGAGAGATTATATGCCACATTAGACAGGGCCATAGGATCTTGGTATTTCAAACTGGAAAGACTGTCAAGATTATTTGAACCAACCCCCTCAGTTTACTTAGATGATCCCCTAAATTTTCTGTGTATGTGTATGAGGAGGGAGTTTCTTGAGCTGTAGCCATCTGTACCTGGGTATGATGGACAGAGACTCAGTTTCTCTCTTATTCAATTACTTCTCCAGTTTTCCATCCTATTCCTTGACCTCTCAGAGAGGCTGGAAGTCTTTGCAGTGCCAACAGCAAGGAGGACAGCCTGGTTCACAGTCCTAACATACTGGAGAGCTGATTGAGCTGGGGACATGCCATGGCCCTGGGCATCCCTTGGTGCCTCCTCTTTGTGTGCTAAACTGGAGCCAAACCAGGCAGAGAACTCCATTAGCTTGGTGTCAGATAGCTGTAAGTGGGAGAGAGGCAGCAGCAGCTTTCCAGTCTCTCCCCTACACTCTGTTTCCAGGGAAGGGGTTTGGGGGCTGGCGTTCCAGGGAGAAAGATGCAGTCTTTTCATTCTGGCTATTAAAGCTTTTCATCAACAGTCTCCACGCTTGGCTGTGTAAATTATTACACTGACCCCCTTTGTGCTTTGGGTGTCCACTTCTCAGAGGAAGGATTGCTGTGTTCAGTGAAGCAGGAATGTGGCACAGGTTTATGTAGCACGGCCCAAAGGAATTTTCTGATAACATAATTTTCTAGTAATGAGCTATTTAATGATTTCCAAAACCACTTCCCTGATTATTATTTTATGAACTTGTGGGTAAATGGGTTTGCAAGCCATTCACAGTCCCTGGATTTCCTCCTTTCCACCTGGATTCAATTTGGTTTGGGCTAATTTAATTAGGGAATGCATTGTTCTGATGCTGGTGATAGAAATAGGTCAGCAGGTAAAGGAGTCCATTGCTACTGTTTGCCCGTCCCCCTGCCCCCCCCCCAAGATGGAACCCCTGCAGAGTCCTCTGGAGTCTAAGCTAGGCAAGGCTGTGACTATATATCTTTATCTAAGTTGAAAACGTCTGTTTTCAGGTAAGAGTTAAGAGCTTAAAAAAACACCAGTAAGTATTGAAGCCAGATGAGGAAAAAAAAAAGAATCTAATTTCAAAATTAAAAATGATACAAAACCCAAACTCTAATATTTTCATTGCCTTTATTCATATGCTCATCCCCCCAAGCCAAAAAAATACTACTCCAAATCAGAAATATCCATTTTCCATTCTTGAACCAATTTTGCTGTCTCTGATGGAAGGGCTTCAATCAGTGATGCTGTCCAGACATCCAGGGCTACGTCACTCAAATATGGACACTCTGTCTATATGCTATTCAATTTAGGAGGAGGCAAACAGACTAATTGTCGGCAATAGTCAGGGTTGGCTTGCTCTAGAGGAATTTGTGAATGCAAACATTGTTTGTCTGTCTTTGGTACCCCTGCCCTGTTCATCTTTGCACAGGGGCCTCTGTACACCATGGGCCACTCTCTCCTGGTCATTGTCTCACACTGTTTGCCAAGTTGCCAGCACAAGGCAAGTCTAGACTTCTCTGTCTGTGCTACAAAAATGGTCCCACCCTACCTAGCCCAACACACTATTCACTGTAGTCAAGCTAGCCTTAGCATTCATCACTCATCCATTTCCCTGCTACCCCGTCTCCTGTTTATTCCTACACCGGATTTATGCTCGCTCCCAGTTCCTACTCCACTCTACCCACACAAATTAGAACAGGTATTTGGACCCTAAAAGATTTGTTACCTAGTTCTTGCTCTGATACAAGCTGTGTGGTACTGAGTAAGTAACTTCTTCTCTCTGCTTCTTAGTTTCCTCATCTGTAAAAGGGAATAACGCTCTATGTACTACTTGCTTCATGGTGTCATTGTGAACCACAGCCAGAAAGAGCTTTAGAAATGTGAACCCCACTTTCAGGATATTTTTTCCACAACCTTGCCAACTTGGGGCCCTGTTGTTCTGATTGGTGACTCCCCCTTCCAGATCCCTATTTTAGGAAAGTCCCAGACAATAGGGACCGAGCCCCACTCTATGGACTTCTTTTCCACCGCTTCACGTGCCCATCACTCGCATGCCCTTCCTCCTTTCCCCCTGTTGTTGTTGAATTGTTTCAGTTGTGTTTGACTCTTCATGACCCCATTTGGTATTTTCTTGGCAAAGACACTGGAGGGTTTGCCATTTCCTTCTCCAGTTCATTTTACAGATGAAGAAACTGAGGCAAATGGTGTTAAATAATTTGCCCAGGGTCACACAGCTAGTAAGTGTCTGAGGCCATATTTGAATTCACATCCTCCTGTCTCCAGGGGCAGCGCTCTATTCACTGCACTACCTAGCTACCGACTCTTCCCACTACCCTTGTCCAGTTCTGTTTAATTTAATTTAATTTAGTTCTGTTAAGTAAGTTGTTCCTGGATGGGGTGAGTCAATCTGCTCTCTGTGGTTCCATTCACTGTCCCAGTAACATTCCCTACCTCACCGAAGTGACCCACTCTGTCTACCATTCCCCCATCCCTGTATGTGTTGGCCTCACCTTTAGAATATAAGCCCCTTGAGGGGAGTGACTATCTTTGCCATTATATTTGTACCCTTAGTGCTTAGCACATTGTTTGACACGTAGTTAGCACTTAATAAAATGTTCTCTCAATCATTAAAAACAGAAGTAAAGGGATGAGTGCCAACTGTATGCATGATCCGTAGGCAGGAGGAAGAAAGGAGATGATGGAGAGGATCCCAAAAGTTTCTTATATTGGCTGTCAGGTTCAGGATGCCATGGTTATTTAAATGTTATCTATCAGGGAGTGGAACAGAAATGGGAGAAGTAAGAAGTAGGAGGAAAAAGTAAATGTGCAAGTACTCTTTCCTACCTGTAGGATACTTGTAGGATACTAGGCACCTTTGTCTTTGTTCTGGATAGTCACCCTGCTCTTGCTTTTGCTTAAGGCCCCTTCTTCCTGCCTGTTTCTGGGAACTTTCATATCCCTCTTTGATTCAGTCAGGCCTTCTCCAATCAATACTTAGTATATCTCTGCCCATGGTAACAGAGATGGGAAACCAACCAGATTCTGAAGAGACCAGTTCCCTTTACCAAAAAGTCCTTGAGCTGCTCTAACGTGAAGATGATCACAACCTGGGCATTCCTTAATGACCTGGAGAAGTGAAGGAAATCTCACAGCAGGTAAACAGGAGTCTGAAGAGGCTTTTCTGAAGGACCATCACTGATTACTCTTTTTTTCTCATGACAAGGCCTGAAGACCAGGCCATCCTTTCTACAAGCAACTAGCCTGGTTATATATTTCTCCCATTGTCTCCAGTTTTCTTTCGTTGCTCTAATTTTGAGGTGTTTCATTTTAGGCCTTGAGTCTCCCCTTTGGTGAAAGAAAATTTGCTGTAATAAAGGCCTACTGATTTATGGCATTTATGATCCCGGGGGTACAAGAAAACACACTGAAATTCTTTCCTTACCTTCAGAGAGTTTATATTCTTCTGGGGACATATATCATATAAAAATATAATTAAATACAAGATAATTTGAGGAGGGAGAAAAATAGCATCTACAGGGATCAGGAAGATTCTGAGCTGAATACTGAATGGAGATAAGGATTCTAAAAGATTAATATAAGGAGGGGATGCACTGCAGACATGGGGACAATAAAGGCAGAGAGATCGGAAATGGGCTACTGGATTGAAGAAATAGGAAGTTGGATATTTAGGCCAAAACATAAAGTGAGTGAAGCAGAGTAATATAAAATTAGTTTGGAAAAGGAGGCTGGTGCCAGATTAAATTAGAAGCTGAGTAGTAGGGATTATAATTAACAGGCCACTGTAATAGTCCTACTGAGAAGTGAGCTCCTGAACTAGGAGAGGCCTCAGGAGAGAATAGAAAGGGAAGGAGGTGAGATATCATGTGCGGGTGCACCCAACAAGATCTGACAAATTTGCCAACAGATTGGATTTGGGGAATGAGGGAGAATGGAGAAAGGAGGATGACTCTGAGATCATAAACCTGGGTGACTAGAAGGATGGTGGGACCTTTAAGAGAAATAAGGAAGTTTATAGAAGGGGCAGGTTAAGGAAGAGAAGATAATGATTTCTGCTTTAGTCATATTGCAGCACCCAGGCAGACAAGAAGGAAGGAAGGAAAGAAGGAAGGAAGGAAGGAGGGAGGGAGGAAGGAAAGAAGGAAGGAAGAAAAGAAAGAAGGAAGAAAGGAAGAAAGGAAGAAGGAAGAAAGGAAAGAAGGAAGGAAGGAAAGAAAGAAGGAAGAAAGGAAGGAAGGAGGAGGGAAGAAGGAAGGAAGGGAGAGAGGAAGGAAGGAAGGGAGGGAGGAAGGAAAGAAGAATGGAAGGAAGGAAGGAAAGAAGAATGGAAGGAAGGAAGGAAGGAAAAAAGGAAGGAAGGAGGAAGGAAGAAAGAAGGAAGGGAGGAAGGGAGGGAGGAAGGAAGAAAGGAAGGAAAGAAGAAAGGAGGGAAAGGGAAAGGAATGAAGAAGGAAGGAAGGAGGGAGAGGAGGGAGGAAGTAAGAATGCCTTTATTAAGCACCTACTATGTGCCAGGTACTGTGTAAAATAACAAATTTATCTCCTTTGATCCTTACAATAACCCTGGCAGGAGCTATTATTATCCTCATCATACAGTTGAGAAAACTGAGGCAGAGGTCAAGTTACTTGCCCTAGATCTCACAGGTAGTAAGTATTTGAGGCTAGATTTGAACTCAGGTCTTCCTGACTCCAGGCCCTCTAACCACTGTGCCACCTAGCTGTCTCATGACAGGTGGTGTTATTGCTCATCCTTCATTTTTGAAGAGGACCAAGGACATCATTGGTGATGTCTTGACTAGTCCTGTCTCGCTGTGGTGGAGAAGATGGTGGCATAATGGGTACAAATGTAGAAGAGAATATAGCTGGAAATATGAGGATAACACTAGTAATAAGCTTTAGATTTTATATGATGCTTTAATGGTTCCTCATTGTATGCCCGTGAAACCTGGACAGTCAATTCGAGCCATGCCAGGAAAGTGAATTGCTTCTTGTCTTTGGAAGATTCTGAAGATCACCTGGCAAGATAAGGTACCAGATACTAAGGGTCTTTACTGAACTGAACTGGCCAGGCATTCAAACTCTATTGCAGAAAGTGCAAATCCAATGGACAGGCCACGTTGTTTGAATGCCGAATACACGTTTGCCCTAAAAGACTATTTTATGGAGAGCCCATACAAGGCAAGTACTCACATGGAGGTCAGAAGAAGCGATACAAGGATACTCTCAAGGTCTCCCTAAAGAACTTTGGAATAAGTTGCATGACTTGGGAGACACTGGCACTGGATGGCCCAGCACGGCATGGCCGCATCAAAGAAGGGCGCTGTGCTGTATGAACAAAGCAGAATCGCAGGAGCTCAAAAGAAACATGAGATGTGCAAATTTAGAGACATCTCCACTCCAAATGTTCCAGTGGACTATTTGTGCCCGAGCTGTGGTAGAGCCTTCTGAGCTTGTGCTGGTCTGATCAGCCACAGACAGATACACTGTACCCTGAGTTCAACATAGTGATGTCATTTTGGTCTTCCTCAAGGAGGACAACAACCAACCAACCAACATATGTTATCTCATTTAATCCCCCTAATAATCCTGTGAGTAGGTACTCTTATCACTTCCATTTTGTAGATGAGGGAATGGAAGCTGAGGGGATAAAGTAACTTACCCAGGGTCACACAACTAGTACATGTCCAAGAAGGATTTGAAGTTGAGCCTTAGGCAACACCAATGGTTGAGGGTGCAATGTGGATGATGAAATTGCTAGGGAGACTGAGAAAGAGTGTTTGGACAGGCAGGAGGAGAACCAGGAGAGATTAGTGTCCCAAGGACTCAGAAAATTGAGAATATCCACAAAGAAAGGGTAGTCACTAGTGTCAAATGCAGCAGAGACTTCAGGAAGAATGAAAACTGGGAAAAGGCCATTAGATTTGGCAATTAAAAGATCACTGGTAATTTTGGAGAAAGCAGTTTCTGTTGAGTAATGAGGCTGGAAGCCAGATTGAAAGGGTTGAGAAATGAGTGAGAGAAAGTGAGATAATGAGAATAGATTGCTTTTTTCTAGCAGTTTGGCTGGAGAAAGGAAAGAAAGGCAGAGGATGATGGCTTGAGGTGATGGTGTGGCCTAGTGAAGGTATTTTAAAGGAGGGCAGGCTTTGTAGGTGTTTGTAGGCACCTGGGTAGGAACCAGGAAATAGGGAGAGACTGAAGATGAAAGAGACAGAGGATGGTTGAGGAGACATTTATCTCTGTTATCTAGTAGAGAATGTGGAAAAAATTACATTTAGACAACATTTCATACCTTATATCAAGATAATTCCAAAGGGGCATGTGACCTGGATGTCAAAGGCCTAATCGTAAGCAAATCAGAGAAACATGGAAAAATTACCTCTATGGTTAGCAGAAAATTTCATGATGAAACAAGGAACGGGGAGGATCATAGAAGATAAAACTGATAATTTTGGCTACATAAATAGGGTAGCTAGGTGGCATAGTAGATAGAGTGCTGGGCCTGGAGTCAGGAATGCCTGAACCATTTCTTATAAAGAAGAGAATCAAATTCATAAGAAAACAATCTGTCCCCCAGTTAATAAATCACTAAGAATATAAACGAACAGTTCTCAAGGGAAAAAAACCATGGCTATCTAGAGTCACATAAAAAAATGCTCCAAAGTACTACTAATTAAAGAAATGCAAATTAAAGTAATTCCAAGATTCTACCTCACACCCATCAGAGTAGGAAAGACGACAAAAAAGGAAAATGACAAACGCTGGAGAAGCCATGGGAAAACAGGGATGCTGATGAACTGTTGGTGACCCCATGATTGGGCACGATCGTTCCAGAAAGAAACTTGGAATTATTCACAGAAAGTTACTATATGATGTATGCTCTTTGGCCCAGTTATACCACTACTAGGCCTACACCCAAAAGAGATCAAAGAAAGAGCAAACGCTTCTCCCTTAAAAGGGAAAGAAAATAAATTTTTTTGTTAATTAAAAAAATAGGTGGGGAGAATTGCTACAGTTGTGAAGTGTGGCATGAACTTTCACATGAGGTCACTGTATAACAGTTTTACCTAACTGTTATACTTAGTTGCAAGAGATCTCTCATAAAATGAGAGTAATTTGTTAATGTATGTCATATAAAAACAAAATCAATAAAACTGACAGTGGAAAAAAAAGATGGAAGAGAGTGAGATCAAGGGGACATTTAAAGGGGTTTTCTTTACCAAGGAAAAAGGAAATGTGTTTATCAGAGATTATTGGAAGGGGAGGGGAGAGAAGATAGTAAAGAGTTTTGAGATGAAGATACCAGAAGGAGAGAGAATATGGCAAGTGGCCTCCATTTTCTCAATAAAGTATGAGACGAGGTCCTCAGCTGAGAGACTGGGGGGAGAGGGAAGTGTGGGAGGTTTAAGAAGAGAGCAAGGTTGAAACTGCATCTATGGGGAGTGGGATAGAGAATTAATTAGGGAGATTAGATAACTAATTTGTATTCAGTAGGGCTGCTGGGCTCGCTCTAGTTTGGTTCAGCAATATATAAGTAGAATCAGAGAAGTGATGGTGGGAGTAATCCAAAGCTGGGGTTTGCTAAGGCATGAGCAATAGCCAGAGAAGAGGGAAGTCCTCTGTTCCAGGGCAATGATAGCATGGAGTTGAACTGATATGGGGAATGTAGGAAAGGGAAGCCAGGGTAAGGGTAATTAATTGCCCGAGAAAGTGCTGGAAGATCAAGGGATTGGAGGTCACAGTGAAGGTGAAGAAAAGGTTAAGGATGGATAGGGCATATCAAAATTGGTTGGCAGTTTCTCTAAGTATCCACATTTATCAATTAGTCAAAAACATTTATTGATATAGTAGCTAGCATTTATATAACACCTTCAGGCTTACAAAGAACTTTATATGTACTACCTCATATGATTTTCATGGCAATTTTGAGAGCTCGATACTATGGAAACTGTGGGTTAGAAAGGATACCCAGGGTCACACAGCTAGTAAGTTTCTGAAGGAGCATTTGAACTCAGGCCTTCCTGACTTCAAGTCTGACATTTTATGCACTAACTATATGCCCGGTTTGTTTGTGTCTTCAGAATTTTATTCTTGAGTGTCTTCTGTCTCCCTTAACCTATTTCCTCTGAAGAAGGGGAAGAGACATTTCTGAGAATATGTGGTAAAAGGGCTTCCAGAATATTTCTGCCCTCTTCAGGCCAGGAACCCTGAGGGTCTTCCCCTCCCAGTTTGACTTTTTTTGAGTTTGATTAAAGGGGCCATCCCTTGATTAACTACTTAAAGAGGCCTATTCACTGAATGGACATTACCTCACTCAAAGTGAGAACCTGAAAAAACCTTAGCCTGAAAGGGCCAGTGTCTCCCAATGCATCCTGGGCCATCTCCAGTCATTCTGATGAATATCAGGCCCCTGGACCCAGATGGCTCTGGAGGAGAAAGTGAGGCTGGTGACCTTGCACAGCCCTCCCTCACTCAAATCAAAGTCAACTACAAGTCATGTTATCATTTTCCTGATGCCATGGTCCTCCTTGAGAATGAAGGACAAACACAACAACTCCTCTTCAGGATATAAAGGATCTTGAAATAGTCTTTCAAGAGGTTCAGTGTTTTAACAAAAGTGTTTCAATGTAGAAGCAAAGCAGAAGAAGTATGAGAAGAGGCCAAGAGGAATCTTGACTTTCTTCATGAGGCTGGTGGTTAGGAGAAAGACAAACAACTTTATCCATGTGATCTTATTACTAGGTATAAGGTCCAAGGAGGTCAAAGACAGAAACAAAAGTCCCTTGTACACCAAGAGATTCATAGCAAAAAAAATGGAAGCAAAGTGGGTGTCCAAAGACTCCAACTTCCCCAAAGAAATTCATTTTGGAGGGGAAAATAAACCAAATAGAAATGATTTCGGGGGGCTACCCCAAGACTGAATTTAAGATAGTTTCAGAACTTGGGGCACTTTTGCCTTATGCTTGATAAGGACACCTCTTATGTCTTCATGAAAGTTGAAGATGGGCAGTATAGGGTCAAGATAACTTCATGTAAAACTGTTAATATTCTATTGAAAGATTAATTGGCACTTCTGGTACTTGGAGTCATTCCTAGAGATCATTCTTCAAGTTGACATATAGCCACTAACTAATAACCAGTGGTTGGAGGTAGCTTACCTCCCTTCTCAGGTTTTTCTTGTAAGTAACAGTTATTCTGTATAATTCATCACTTGATTAAACGCTATTTCATATTGTCCTCTGTTTCACAGACACGCCATCCCAAAAGTCTTATTGCAGCTTTGATTGTTAATGATTTAAAATATAAACTTTCTTAATCCCTTGAATTTTATTAAATATTTTAAGATGTTTATTTAAATATAATAAATTTTGTTTAAATATTTAAAATATATTAAAGTTTATTATGTTATGTTTATATGTTGTATTTAAAATACTTTTCAAATATTTTAAACTATTTAATTTAAACTCTTTAAATATTTTAAACTATTTGTTTAAATAGCTTAAAATGTTTCTTTAAATTTTCCATTAAATATTAAATCTTATGCTTCCCAGCCATTTCCAGGCTGTGCTACTTCTGCTCCAGCCATCCTCTTTAGTCTCCTCCCATTGGAATCCCCTCTTGGGTCTTTGTGTTCTGGTAGGTAAGCTTTTGCCTTCTCTGCCCAGAACTAGGCTTCCGCATCAGCTCCTGGTGGTTTTTAAACCACTCTGCTCCAATAAACACCCTCCTCCTTTTCCAGGTTCCCTTTCTATGTTATCTTTCCTCATTAGAGTGTAAGCTTCTTGAAGACAGGGAGTATTTTGCTTATTTATCTCTGTGTTTCCAGAACTTAGCACAGTACCTGGCATGTAGTAAACATAAATAAATACTTTATCTTGTATGTTGTATTAGGAGGGCAGAGTTTATAATCTCAAAGAGGATCATAAACATGTCTGAAAGGTTCGGAACCGCCGGATATAAGAAACTCTCAAAGTAGAAGGCAGAAGAATCAAAACATATATTTAGGCTCCACAGTAACCAACCCATGAACCAGCAACCCCATTTTGATATATTGATCAAAAGCTTCCAGGCCCAATAAGTACGCCTTGAAAGAGTAACCAGGAGGCTACAGAGAAGCATGATTGCATAAAGCAAAATCATGCTTCCCCCTCTATGGTAAAAAGATTACCCACTGGCCTGAAGTCTTTGTTCAGCTTCCTCCCGTAGGTCAGCTCTGCTACTGGCAGCTCCTGCTTCAGCTGTGACTGTGGCTGTGGCTGTGGCTGTGGCAGCCTCTGGCTCCAACGGGAGCTGCTTTTAACCATCCAGCTTCTGCGGGGGTGTAAGGTACGCCGGGGAAAGCACAGGTTCTTTCAATCTGCTTAAGCAAGGTGAAGGGGTTGACCGGGAAAGCACAGGTTCTTTCCATCAGCTTAAGCAAGGGAAGCAAGGTGAAGGGGCCGACAAGCTTACTCCAGTCCAACATACAAACAGCATTCAGTTCAGGGGAAAAAGCCAAACTAGTCAAGGCCACTTGTTGACTAAGTGCTAAGGAGCCCATTTTTGGTTGCCAACACATATGTACATCTTGTTGAACCGCGTCTCATCTCCTCAAGTCCTTGTTCAATTGTTTTTGTACAATGGGAGAGAAGGAAGTGCACCCATGTGTAGAGATGGTGAGATTCCAATCAGAATTGTGTGGGATACTACGTATACAAGGGATATACTTTATGGGGTACAACACATCTGCAATGTGAAGGCATGAGTAATACAAACTTCATTCAGAGATTTTCTAACTGAAACTGTGGTTGGGGTCAGAGTGAGCCAAAACAGTAAGTATAACTGAATAAAAATCCCTTCTACATCATGTCTGACAAGTGGCCATCCAGTCTGAGTGAAGACCTCCAATAAGGGGGAGTCGATCCACCATCCTCTGAAATATCCCTTTCTGCTTTTGTTAGTATGGTATACTCCACTTTTGGATAGCACTAATTGTTCAGACATTTCCCTGGACATCAATACTAAAGTTTTCTTTGAATCTTCCACCTACGGCTTCTAGTTTTTTTTCCTAAGGTACCAAAAAGAGTAAGTCTAATTCCTCTTCCAAGTGACCATCCTTCAAAAACCTGAAGACAACTATCACATCCTTCTAAATTTTCTCTTCCTCGGGCTGAATGTCACCATTTCCTTCTTGTTCTCCTAATAGGACATGATCTCTAGCCCCTTCATCATTTTGGCTGCCCTCCTCCTCTTGGTGCTCTATAGCTTATCAGGGCTCTTACTAAAATGTGGCTCCCAGAACTGAACACAAAACTCCACTTGTGGTCTGAAGAGGGACGTTTGCCAAGTACTTCCAAGCTGCTTCTGGCTCCTTAGGGTTTCCAACACCGCAATAGGGCCCCATGCTTTAAATCCTTTCCAGGCCCTGAATCTTTCCAACGTTGCTCTCCTCACACTAATCCTACCTGGCCCATATCCATCCCTCCAGGGTCCTGCTCCTTGCTAGAAAACTAATAAACTGTACTAAAGGTTACAAATATGTAATTTCTTCAAGGTGATATATTTGCATTTTAACAGTGGTTTTCCTATAGAAAATGCTTTGTCCCAAAGCAGTAAGTGATGGTGGGAAGTTTGGAACCATATGGCAAGTCAAAAGGAAAGTTATTTTGGGGACATGTGGACCTTTCAGAGTCTTTTAAATCACACCAGTAGGCTATTCTCCATCCTGCCTGTTATCACCACCCCTGCTGCTGGTAGTGGCGGCAATGATGATTTCCAGAGAATGCTTGGCACATAATAAAGAGGTGAAGACGTTCTATCAACAAACTGAACCTATTTCAGTTTTGTCTAAGACCTACTCTGGGGGAAACTTGGGAAGGGGGAAGGGAATAAACATTTACGCAGCACCTTTATGCCAGTCACCATACTAAGCACTTTACATTTTTTTATCTCATTGATCCTCACAACAATCCTGCGAGGGAGGTGCTATCATTATCTCCATTTTACAGATGAGGAAACTGAGGCAAACAGGGGTTAAGTGACTTGTCCAGGGTCACACAGCTGTGAGTGTCTGAGGTTGGATTTGAACAAAGGTCTTCCTAACTCCAGGCCCACAGCTCTTTTCACCTAACTAACTCTACCTGGAGAATTCCTGTGCACAAATGAGGTTTCATCATTGTTATGATAACTCAGTCATATATCGTTTTAAGGTTTGCAATGTGTTTTACACACATGCACACACACACACGCACACACACATACACACCCCATCATGAGGTAGATAGTAGTTTTATTTTACAGACAATGAAACTGAAGTTCTTAGAAGTTAAGTTATTGGCCCTTAGTCACAAAGCTAATGAGCAATGGAGGCTTCAGATTGGCCTTTCTAGTCCTGGCTTCTTGCACACAGCTTGTCATACAGGTGCCTAATAAACTCATGTAAATTGGTTGATTGATTAAGTTAAGATGGAAACCCAGCCTTCTTTATTCCCAGTCCATCACTCTGCCTGCGACACCTGCTGCTTAATCATGATACACAGTAATGTCCTTGGGGCAAAGGACAGGGGGGACAGGAAGAGTTGGCAGTCTGTTGGAGTTCATAAAATTCAAGGGAAGAAGGAAGAAAGTAGGCAAGGAAGAAAGAAAGGAAGGAAGGAAACAAGCATACATATGTATATTATACATATAGTGATATACATACATACATGTATACGTACATACATGTGTATATAATATATGTAATGTGTATAGTGTATATAGGGATATACACACATATACATACATATATGTGTATATAATATGTATATTATGTAGGGATATACACACATGTACATGCGTACATACATATATGTATATAATATATAGGGATATACACATATATACATGCATATGTACATGTATATAATGTGTATATTATATATGGATATAAACATGCGTATGTATACATGTATACATGCATATGTGTGTATATAATGTATAGATTATATATCTGTATATACACTTTTTATTCCTACTATGTACCAGGCACTCTCCTAGGTGCTTTACAAATATTATCTTGTTTGGTCTTCACAACAACTGTATTATTATCCCCATTTTACAATAGAAGACACGGAAGCAAACAGAGAGGTTAAGGGACTTGTCCAGTGCCACACAGCTAGTAAGTGTCTGAGGTCAGATTTTAACTCAGGTTTTTCATGATCTGACTCTAGGCCTACTGTTCTATGCAAGGGGGGTTCAGGCTCTAAGAGATCATAGAGCTGGGCCAGAGGTTTCAGTGGGTCAGTTCTCTGAATAGCTTTGCTTAGAAAAAAAATAAATTAAAAGAAGACCTTACCACAGAGCTTGTAGAACATCATCATATTGTTTCATTTTTTACCCTTTTTCTTTAATAATTAATAAGCATTTGTTCCCTCCCTCCCATTTCCTCCCTAATTAAACAAACAAAAATAAGTAAAACCCTCATAATAAATATGAAGAGCCAAGCAAAGCAAATCCTCTCATTTGTCATTGTTCAGTTGTTTCCATTGTGTCCAACTCTTTGTGACCCCATCTGGGGTTTTCTTGACAAAGATATTGGAGTGGTTTACCATTTCCTTCTCCAGTTCATTTTACAGATGAGGAAACTGAGGCTAAAAGGATTAATGACTTGCCCAGCGTCACACAGGTGTCTGAGGTCACATTTGAACTCAGGTCTTCCTGACTCCGGGTCTGGTACTTTACCCGTTGCATTAGCTAGCATGCCCTCATTAACCCTGTGCAAAGATGTATATCTCATTCTGTATTTGAGCCATCACCCCTCTGCCAGGAGGTGAGTAGCATATTTCTTTTTTGATCCTTTGAGAGCATAGTTTATCATTACACTGAGCATAATTTATTTTTACAGTGTTGTTTTCCTAATATAGATTGTTCTTTAGGTTCTATTCATTCTATTCTACTTCTATTTATGCAGATATTCCCAGGTTTCTCTGAAATTATGTATTGTATCATTTCTTTTGGTACAATGAATATTATGTTGTAGCAAACACTATAATTTGCTGTGCAATTCTAATAGTGGACCCCTCCCCCCATCCTATTCTTTCCAGCTTTTGCCACCATAGTGTGGAAAGAGCACTGTGCCAGAAGCGAAAGACACAAGTTCTACTCCTGGCTTTGCAGTTTATAGTTTATGTGATCTGGGACAACTTGCTTTTCGAGACTGATTTTCCTCATCTGTAAAGAGGTGAAAATTTTATGTGCCATATGTTTCCTTCATAGGAAGCTATCATGAGGCTAAAATGAGAATGATATAAAAACTATCAAGTCCTTTGCAAATGTGTCTGGGGTACAGTGCTTTGGTTGCTGGTAAGGGAAGTAGGGGCTTGTTAGTTTCAACAATTGCAACATTTGGTCTTGTACCTTAGATGGTTTACATGGACCGAGGTTGAACTTAGAGGAATGAAGCTTGAAGGGAATCTTCTTGCCATAGCTCCACCCGGTTTCTTTATTATTTTACTAAATGGAATTCCGGATTATTTTCAGGAAGGTATGGTAGAGGTTAAGAGGAAATTTATGACTATAACTTCAACAAGAGTTTAGGCTGAGAGAGCAGGAGTAGCATCAGAGGAGACTAGGTTCAAAGACCAGATGCTTCTTGAATGAGCTAGCTGGTTGCTGCCAGCTGGGATCTATACTGAGAGACAAATTAGTATGGAAGTTGTGATCTTAATAAGGATATAGACCCCTGTGAGAAAAAGGGCCCCATAGCATCTGAAGAATAGCAGATGGCAAGATAGAACATTAGCTCAATGGAGGCATCCAGTACAAAGTGGCATTAGTCTCCTAGATGGTCAGCAGGGAATGGCTTAGCAGAGAGGACAGATCAGCAGAGGATCATAGAGGACATTGGTGGTTCTTTGGAGGAGCAAGGAACAGTATCCAACTAATGAGTTTATTGGGCCGCATATTCTCTGATTAGATGTGTGTGTTTCCTACTTAGGTGGCCACTCTGTGCATGTTTCCCAGTCTTGTGTGTTTCCTGGCCACACATGTTTCCTGTTGATGTTTGGTTAGACTCTCAGTGACACAATTTGGGGTTTTCTTGGTAAAGATGCTGGAGTGGTTTGCCATTTCCTTCTACAGCTCATTTTACAGATAAGGAAACTGACTTGCCCAGGGTCACAAAGCTAGTAAGTGTAAGTATCTGAGGACAGATCTGAACTTAGGAAGATGAGTCTTTCTGACTCTAGGCTTGGCACTCTATCCACCGCACCACCTAGCTGCCATACTGTTTAATTATCTTTTGCCTTGAAATAAAGTGTCTTTTGGGCATATAAAGGGCATATAAGCTATGTTTCTGAGTGAATGCTGACCCGCAATATGCCTTGGACCTGGTATGACTAAGGTGGGACTTAGATACTGCAGTCAGTTGGTCAAAAACATATATTAAGTGCCTACTATATGCCATTCATTGTGCTAAGCACTGGGGATACAAAAAGGAGCAAAAGACAATCTTTGCCCTCAAGGAGTTCATAATCTAATAGGAAAGACAACAAACAAGCATACATATATATATATATATGTATATATATATATATGTGTATATATATATGTATATATATATATGTATATATATATATGTATATATATGTACAAATAAATCATATACAAAATAAATAGGAAGCAATTAAGGAAGGGAAGGCACCAGAATTAAGAGAAATTGGAAAAGGCTTCCTGTAGTGCTAGAGTCTTGACCAGCAAGTTGCCCTATCTCAGTACGCAATGATGAGGCGGGAGCAATGATGGTTATAACTCCAATTTATTGGAAGCCATTATCCATATTTATAGGTTTTTGCACTACATAAGCAGAAGCAGGTGTTCAAGGGGATGAAAGCATGGGAAAAAAGATGTGCTTCAGTAATGTATTGTTTCATTTAGATTAGTAGCGATATCTGGTGGGAAGAATCTAGATTATAGTAAACTATGCTGCCTACAAGTGTATGGGAAAACTAGGGCTGTGGTAAGGTGGTTTCCATCCATAGGAGTATGGGAACAGGAGGGGAGTGCTATTCTACAGTGACAGGGAAGGCTGGGAAGAGGAGGGGAGTGCTGTTCTACAGTATCTAAAGAGGCCTGGGAAGGCTCAGGCAGGATACAAACTGATTATCAGAACTGTATGAGCTATGTGAGGCACGGGGCAGGATGCCCTTGTAAAGTATCAAAGAAGTTCCCATTAATTAAAGCATGTTTGTGTTAGGCACTGGTTCAAGAGCGTTAGGTAGTGGCCAGCTGTGTTCCTCCTACTGGGCTTGTGAGTCCTTGGTTGATGGACTCTGTCTGCATGAGAAAGGATGGCTATCAGAGCATCAGAGCGGGAGGGGCTGTTAAGGGGGCCGCTAGGGACGGAAGTCTTTCCTCCGGGCGCCTACCGTTCCAACTCCTACTAAGCCTGTCTGGTTTTACCCAGGAAACAGGCCAAGCGCTAGGGTCCGAGCAGCCCCGGGGTCAGCACTAACTCCCTACACTGTAGAAGATGGGATTTTAGTTGGAACTTAAAGGAAGCCAGGGAAACCAGTGAACAAAGTTGAAGAGAGGGAGCAATCCAGGTATAAAGGGCAGCCAGAGAAAATGCCCAGAGCCAAGAGATGGAGCATCTTTGTGGAGAAGTAAGAAAGCCAGTGTCACTAAATTGGAGAGATATGGTGAGGAGTGAGGTATAAGAAGACTGGAAAGATAAGAGGAGACTAGGTTATGAAGGGCTTTAAATGACAAAGAGGATTTTGTATTTGATCCTGGGGTAATAGGGAGCCATACGATTTTACTGAGTAGGGGATGGGAATGACAATGGTTGGTTTGCTGCCATGCGGAACTAATAAGGACTGATTCATGGACTTGGATTAGAGACCTCAAAGGTTGCAAGGTGATTATACTTTTCATGAATTAGCCAGCTGGGAATGAAGAAAACTGAGTGCCTAATCTTTTGGTGATAATTCATCGTGAAAGCCAGAGTTAGCTTTAGTGACCTGTTCCAGTGATTCTGTTCTAACTTAGACAATAGGTGGTTATAAATCTATGCACTTAAAAACTGCAGAGTTAGTCCTGTGATGTTTTTCTCTTCCTCTCAGGGATGGCTTAGGAGTTCATTCATTTGTTCCTTCATTCATTCGTATCTATCATCACCTGATATAATGTGAGAACATAACTACCAAATACCAGAACTGATAGTCTCATGCTTGCTGTCTCCTTATCTGTCTGAATAACTGGGTCACTAAGTCATCCCATTACGATTTCTTTTGCGCCTGTCGTTTAGACATTTATAGTCCGTATGTTAGATAGTCCACCCATTATCTGTCTCTGGTGTGCTCTGTCACCTTTGACCTTTAAGGAACTCTTCATTTGTCCTGTGACCACAGAGAAGATTGGGAGACTTGTTTCCTCCACTGCACTCCTATGAGCTGTGAGATTAAATTGCTCTGAAGTGCTAAAGAATTGCTACTTTCCACCTGAGAAACAGATTCTATCAGTGTTGTGTGAAGTGATGCATATATTTGACTGCCCAGTGGTGTGCGTGTGTGGATGAGAGGTCAGCTTAATAAATTAAAACTTGTAAAACCTGAGGATGAAAAGTACTTTAAAAGGGAGGAGTGATTTTCTTATTAAAATTGATTTTTACACTCAAGGTAGAATTCCCCCTTCCCACTCTTCTCTCTTTCCCATTTAGTAGTGTAGAATAGAGAAAGCTAAATATAGCCATATTTCCTTCTTCATATGCACAAAAATTCATTGGGCAAGACCTAGATCTGTTGTGCCTCCAGAGATGTTATAAAGCCTTCTTGAAGGTGATTTGATTTCTCAGTTTGTTAGGCAGGAGCTCAGCATGATTTAAAGTGGGGACTTCAATAGAAGACACTCAGCAAAATACTCATATTCTCTGCTGATCTGATTCTGTGCATTTTCATGGGTTGTCCTCTATACCTGGAATGCTCTTCCTCCTCACTTCCACCTCCTAGCTCCTCTGTCCCCCTTCAAGACTCAAGTGAAATCCTTCTGCAAGAGGCCTTTCTTTTCTGGCCCCTCCCCATTGCTAGTCCTCCCCCATTACTCTCCCTCATCCCCCTCCCCCACCCCATTACCTTCCCTTTACACTGTATATATTTTATATGAATAGTTATTCACATGTCTTCCCGAGTGGAATATGAGCTTCTTGAGGGCAAAGACTATGTTTTTCTTTTCTTTGTAACCCCAGCACTTAGCACAGTACATGGCACATAGTGAATGCTTAATCAGTGCTTAGTGACTTAGTGATTGATTCAGCTGAAAGCACCTTGGGGAAGGGTAAGGCAAGGTTGGGAAAAGGTGTCGTAGAGTCCAGGCAGTCAACACCATTTGGTCCCTAGCAGAGGTCTCAGCATCCCAACATATAATACCTGAAAATTAGCAGGACCCAATCCCATGAGTCATCTTCCAATCATAGCCTGGACATGAGGTGAGAAGACAGTTGTGTTTCCTGGAGAATAGCACCTATTTGTTTTGTTATCGGTGCTTCTATTAGGTTACAATGTTCCTTTGGGCCTCACATATTTTGCTTACAGATGACTGTTTTTCAGCCTTCCACTTGGTATTAATAATAGTTCTCAGGCAAAGATTGCTGACACTCAGGCTAAGGGTGTGGTGAAACCTAAGAAAGAGGGAGAAATGAAAGACTTTTGTTTGATACTTTTCAGCTAATAAGTTTTTACACATCAAATTGAAATAGCACCTACACTTCAAAAAAAATTTTAAATGATGACAATGGAAGTAAGACTTTCTCATAGTTACAGTTGGGGGGATAATTCTTAATAAAATTAGGATGCCAAGATTGCTCTGATTATAAAAAACCAAAAAAGCTTATGCACAAACAAAATCAATGCAACTTAGTTAAGAAACAAAACTGTCAATTAGCAGCCCCTCCAATTACATCCAATATATCTGATACTCATATTCTCAAAGGGATCTGTGACCTCATGAATTTAGTAATCTGATATCCAAGATATATTGGGAATGAACACAATAAGACTAAGCACTACTCCCCCAAGAGATAAGTGGTTAAAAGATATGAACAACTACTTCTCAAAATAAGAATTGCAAACTATTAATCAATCAACTTATTAATCATTGCACATTTATTAAGCATTTAATATTTGCCAGGAACTGTACTAAGCAATTGTTCCAAATCTCTAATAAATAAAAGCAATACAAAAAATTTTGAGATTAGACTTTACTATCAACAAATTAACAAAAATGATAAAAGATAGAACTAGTTAATGTTGGCAGGATTTTTGGAAAGAAAAGTATATGCACTGTTAGTTGAGCTGTGTCCATCGTTTCTGGAAAACAATTTGGAATTATGTAAGAAAAGTGATTTCATTGTTTATACCCTTTGACCCAGAAATCCCTTTGCTAGGTGTATACCTCAGGGGGATCAAAGATGCAAATGAAAGTCTCCTCCATGTTTTTCAAAATATTCACCACAACACTTTTTTGTAGTAACAAAAAACTGGAAACAAAGTGAGTGTCCAGTGATTGGAGAAAAGTTGGAACAAAAAAAGATAGGGAATGTGATGGAATATCATTGCACCATGAGAAATGATGAATATGAGGAATTCAGGGAAGAGAAGACTTGTAGAAATCAAGGCAGAGTGAGGTTAAGTAGAAGCAGGAAAATATTCACCTTGACTGCAACAATGTAAGCAAAAAAGGTATTAAAACAAAACCAAACATTTTCCATGACTGCAACATTACTGTATTACTGTAGCATTGCTGTATAGTTAATAATACTGACTAATAGTACAGAAGGGGTGGAGGGACACTCTGCATTGAGGAGGTGGGGGGCTTTGATTATGGAATGTTACAAATGCTATCACAAATGGTTGCTACATTAGTTGGTATAGGTTAACCAGTTATTTTATTTTATTTTTGTTACAGGGGATATTCAGAATTGCCTACAATGTAAAAACAACACAACCATCATTAAATGTAAAGAAGAGAAGCCCATGAGTTGAAAGGGTTGTAAGACTGGCATTTTAAGCAGTCGATGGACAGGGAGTTCATGGTATAAAATTATGAATTACCCTTTCAGCATCAGTGTTTTAAAGTATGGCAATTCTCCAAGTTGCTGCCCTGGCTATTGGCATCTCCAACTCTTGTTTTCATCTGCTGTGCAGCCACAGAGACCAGAACTTTAACCATCCAGCACATGGAAGGAGGTAAGCAACCAGGAGTCTGTCCTGTTGTCTTTAGACAGAACATTTTCCGACAGAAACCTACAGGGAGGTCCAGAGCCTGGTGAGGGAATTTCTCTGTGAGGAGAGAAGAGGATTGAGTTCTCTCTCTCCTCTCTCCTTTTTGACCAGAGGATAATCTTGAGAACTTCAAAGATCATAAGACTGAGATTTGCCATCTGTGTTGCTAATAGCATCCTCAGAGCATTACTAGCTTATGATGGTGTCTGTATCGGGAGCTATAGGAGATTCCCTTAGGATGCTGACCCTTGGAGCCCATCAGAGAGCTATACTTAAGAGGGACTTCATGAGGATTCCATGAAGGAAAAAAAGATTTTCCAGAAACCTAGAGCTATGAATTAACACCTTGTAACATGTGCTCTTGAAACTTGACACCCCACCTTTCCCCTAGGACCCTATGTGTACCTGTGGGAGAATGTGCCCCAGACTTTTGAAGGGATTGTTTTGTTACACCCGTTCTTACTATATCACATTAGTAGATGCCTGTTCTATAAGCCAATTAAGTTTGGATGACCAATAATCAATGGAGAGCACATCAGATGGGGCTTGTGAGAAACCTCAACTCCATAGAGTTACTCCTAGAAGCCTGAAGGAAGAAATAGCAATCCCCCTTTGCCAATGGTAATGGAAATTGGGGAAGTGGCCTTGGAGAGGGTGCTGCATAAAGTTTACTATCATTATTTTGTTCTTCTCATCCTTTTTAGTGGGATTCAGAAAGAAACGCTCCTTGTAGGCAGCTAGGCGGCACAGTGGATCGAGTGCCAGGCCTGGAGTCAGGAAGACCTGAGTTCAAATCTGATCTCAGACACTCCTTAGCTATGTGACCCTGGGAATGTCATTTAACCTCTATTTGCTTCAGTTTCCCCAACTATAAAATGGGGATAATAATCTCACTTACTTCCCAAGATCGTTGTGAGGATCAAATAGGTTAATAATTGTGAAGCGCTTGGCATAGTGCTTGGCACACAGCAAGTACTATATAAATGTTAGCTAAGCTATTATGGTTATTGTTGTCATTACTGAAGAAAGCTTTAGCCTGTTATGATTTATTTAATGTTCTATAGGGTATGGCACAGATGGATAGGTTATTTGTCAGTGATATTTGAAAGGCTGTAGATAACTGGAGAGATACTATACAACCAAAGGGCAAACATCATTCCAATTTTTAAAAAATGGGAAGAGAAGAGAATCTTCAAACTATATATGGGCCAATAAACTCAATTTAAATCCATGGGAATTTCTAGTGTTGATCGCTGAAGACTTGGTTAGTGAATATCTAGAAAACGAAGTATTGATTATGGGGGACCCACTATGGCTTCAACAAGGATAGATTATTCTACATTGATTTTATTTCTTTTTCTTTTTGACAAGATTACTGAATTAGTAGATCAAGACAAAGTGGAAGATATGGTTTACTTACAGTTTAGCAAAGCATTTGATAAAGTATCTCATTCAATTCTTGTAGGAAATCTGGAGCGATGTCAATAAGATAATAAAATTAGTTGCATTTGGAACTGGTTGGATAGCCGAACTCAAATAGTAGTAGGTAATGGTTCAATGCCAATTTGGCATGTTTCCAGTGGTGTGCTTCAGGGATCTGTTCTTAACTCTCTGCCATTTAATGTTTTTTTTAAATTTTGTCAGTTGCCCTGGATGAAGGCATAGATGGCATCCACAGAAGAGACAAAGCTGTAAAGGATGGCTAACATACTGGATGGCAGCATAAAGATCGCAAAAGAACTTGTCAAGTTAGAGAATTGAATTGATGAATTGATGCTGTTCAGATGTGTTTGAATCTTTATGACCCCTTTTTGGGGTTTTCTTCACAGACATACTGGAGTGGTTTGCCATTTTCTTCTCCAGCTCATTTAACAGATGAGGAAACTGAGGCAAACAGATTAAGTAACTTGCCTAGGGACACACAGCTAGTGAGTATCTGAGGCCAGATTGTGATCTCATGAAGATGAGGCCTCTTGATTTCAAGCCCAGTGCTCTATCTACTGTGCCATCTAGATGCCCTGAATGGGTGGATAACATTTAAGAGGGGTTAACGAAAAATTATATATTTGAGTTCAAAAATCAACTTTAGGAGGAGAGGATTATGAGGATCAAAGGATTTTAGTAGATTACATAGTCATTATGATTCCACAGTGTCATGAGTCAGCCTTCCTCCAACCCCCTTCCTGCCAAATCAAATGCTATCTTGGGCTGCAGTAAGAGTGATCCAGCCTCCAAGAATAAGAATTAATAGTCTTTCTATATTCTTTCCCTGATGTTGAATATTGTGTCCTGTTCACAGCCACACATTTAAGGGACATTAACAAGCTAGATTGTTAATTTCTTTCTCTAGCTCATTTTACAGATGAGGACATTGAAGTAAACAAGGTTATGTGACTTGCCCAGGGTCACATAGCTAGTACATGTCTGAGGCTGGATTTGAACTCAGGTCTTCCTGTCTCTACCCTCACCCCTTCCACTAAGCCTCCTAACTACCTGCAATGAAAACATAATAAGGGTCAAAACTAGGGTGGTGCTAAAGGAAAAAAGGGCATATATGGAAAAAGACATTGAGGAGATAGACCCATAAGGTTTGAGAATAATTGAACACAAAGAGCTGAGGGAGAGGGAGGACTCAAAGATTATCCAAATTCTTTATTCAAAGAAATATCCTTAATTTTAACATGGTGATGTCTTCTCTCTGTAATCATATGTATTGTGTAGTTAATTGGTAAATGAATTTAAAAATAGGAATAAAGATAATAATAATTTCTATTACTTATAAAGCACTTTAATATTTACAAAACACTTTACCCATCCTTTTGTCTTCATAACAACCCTGGGAGGTAAATGGTATTATTATCCTAATTTTACAGATGAGAAAATTGACAGAGATTAACACCGAAGATTTGAATTCATTATGCCTCAGATAAATTAAAAAGAAAACCACAGCAACCCAGGATTTGTAAATGTTATGTCAGATGAGGTCACGGCAATAACAGATGTGGTTAAAAGAGATAAACAGGGACATTACAGCATGTTTAAAGACATCACAGATAATGAAATACTAGCAGTTTTATATACACATGTTCATATAATATATACATACTGAATATATACTTAAATAATACTTAGTATTATTAAATTGAGACGTATATTATTATATTAAGGTATAATACGTAACAGAAGACCTAATCAAGCTACAAAGAGAAATAGACAGCAAAGCAATAACCATCAGAGACTGATATACCCCTTTCATCCCTGGACAAATCTAACAAAAAGAAAAGCAGACAGAAAGTTTAGGATCTGAATAATATTTTAGAAAAAATTAAGTATTATAAATAACTGGAGATTATTGAATGGGTACTGTAAGGGACTTTCATCTGTGTCCTCTTTGTATGATACAAAACTATGTGCTTGGACATGAAGAACTCATAAAAAGTACAGAAAAGCATAATTATTAAATAATTCAATACTGATGATATTACAATAAAAATAGGGAATTTGAAGGAAACATTCAGAATTGAATGGAACTTAAGTGACATAAGCCTATAGAATGAGTGAATCAAAGAACAACAAATAAATCCATTAAAACAATTGAACAATGAAAACCAAAAAATTCCAAAAATTTAAAAATACAGGGGGGAGGGAGGGGAGAAAATCTGGAACTCAAAACTATGTAGAACCGTGTGTGGTAAACTAAAAATAAATAAAGAAATTAAAAAAAAACAAACACACACATTGAAATAACAAAACAAAGAGCTGTCTTTTTAAATAAAAAAAGACAAAACAGACAAACTACTAGCTAATTTGAGTTTTTAAAAGATGAAACCCAAATGAACAAAATAAAAAAAGAAAGAAAATTAACAGATGAAGAGAAAATAAAGGAAATTGTCAGAAACCATTAAGCCCAATTACATGATTACTTAAATGAAATTGAGGAATACTTAAAAATGTAAAATAGGGTAGCAAAACAACAAGTAGAGAATCTAAAAATTCAGTCTTTTTTTTTGGCACAGCAATCATTAAGTGATTTGCCCAGGGTCACACAGCTAGTAAGCGTTAAGTGTCTGAGGCCAGAGTTCAACTCAGGTCCTCCTGACTCCACGGCCAATGCCCTATCCATTGTGCCACCTAGCTTTCCCTAACAATTGAATCTTAAAAAAACAAAAACAGCCCATAAATGAATTCCCAAAGGAAAAACAATCAAAGCCCAGATGGATTTACAAGTGAGTTTTGTCAAAAAGATAATTAGACAATCATATCCCACATTACATAAATTGATTATAAAAATAAAGAAAATATCCAAACAAAACCCTTCAATGAGAAAAAAAAAATGGTCTTAGTATATAACCAGTGAGAGATAAAACAGAAAAAGAAAAGTACAGGTCAATATCTTTAATGACTATCAATTGTAAAATGTTGAATAAAATGTTAGCAATGAGGCTATAGCAACATATTAAAAAAAGGTTATTCAGTATTACCAGGTTGGAATTAGACCAGGCATGAATGTTGGGTGAACATTAGGAAAATGATAAACATAATAGACTGTATTAATAAGAAAACAATACAACATGATTACATTAGTGGATACTGAAAACACTCTAGAATTGTTCTAAGAAGACATACTCAGGATTCATATGAATATAATTACAAAACACTTTATTGACACAAAGAAAGATTAAAAAATTGGATACCTGTTAATGATTCATAGTTGGGCCATGCTAATGTGGCAATGGAGCTGGGGAGAGGAACTCTACTTCCCTTTTCTTGGTATGATTTATGCCTTTTAAAAATAAGCCTTTATACTTTGTCTTCTTTTACCCCAGTTCTTGAGCAAGGACATCAAAAGAAAATGTCACCCTGTCTTGGAACTACAAGGCTAATAACAAGCCTGCCATTTAGGAAGTCTTTATCCCCTTCCCTGAAGTATAACAGCCTGTCTCTGGAAACTGACTGCTTGTGTACCTGACATTATGTCTTTTTGTATATTATAAGGACCTGTGGGAAATAGATCATAATACAAGCTCACTTGTTCCATGGAAACATGCTTCTCTATTTGCCAACTGATGTTTCTACCCACTTTGGCTTGTTGTTGGCTACAAAAATATAGAGAATAGTCTTTTCCTGACTTGTATTCTAAATTGTTATAAATGGACTTTTCTTGATGATACCCCTTAATTAATTTATAGACTTAGTTTCATACCAATTAGACTACCTAGCATTTAATTTAAAGAACTAGACAACGTAATAACAAATCCATTTGGAGAAAAAGAAATCAAGAATCTTAATGGAAATAACGAAAAATTGTACCAATAAGGGGAACCTAGCATTATCAGGTATGATATATCCATATCCATATCCATATCTATGTCCATATTTATATCCATATCCACATCTATATTTATATCTATATCACACTTGGTAATGATAGCATCAAGAAATACCGGTCAAAAAATAAAAGATTTCTTCAGTGTAACAGATTGCAAATCTTAAAGCACTAAAGGAAAAATCTTAAGCATTTATTAAATGCCTACCTTATGCCAGGCACAGTGCCAAGTGCTAGGGATATAAAGAGACAAAAGATAGTCCTTGTCCTCCAAGAGCTCAAAATCTAAGGCAAGCAACTGCGTACAAATAAGCTATATGCAGGATAAATAGGAAATAATCAACAGAGGGAAGGCACTATAATTAAGAAGGATTGGGAAAGTCTTCTTGTGGAAGGTGGGATTGTAGTTGGGACTTGAAGGAAAGCAAGGAAGCCAGAAGGCTGAGATGAGGCTGGAGGGCATGGGAGACAGCCAGAGAAAATACCCGTAGTTGAGAGATGGAAAGTCTTGTTTGTGGACTTGTAAAGAGGCCATTGTCATTGGATCAAAGAGTATGTGGGGAGAGGAGGGTATAAAGTGTTAGAGGGGTGTGTATATGGGGGGTGTGTGTGACTGGATCATGAAAGCTTTGAACTCCAAACAGAATTTTATATTTAATCCTGGGGGTTTATTGAGTAGGGAGAGGGTGTGGTGATATAGTTGGATCTGCCCATTAGGAAAATCACTTTGACAGCTAGATGGGGAACGGACTGGAGGGAGAAGACTTGAGGCAGGCAGATCCACTAGGAGGCTATTGCAATAGTCTGGGAGAGAGAAGTTGAGAGCCTGCTACACCAAGGTGGAGGCAGAATGAGGGGACAGAAGCGGGCATATTTGAGAGATGCCCCAAAGGTAAAATCTGTAGGTCCTGGCAACAGATCGGAGAGATAGTGAAAGAAGTACTATTATTATAATATTATTATGAAAAGTAATATTTATATTACATTATAATCCTAGGACCATAGCCATGTAAAGAGTCATAGATTCTTTGGGTATTACAGAGTATTAGACATGAAGGCAGGCAACTACCCCAATTCTTATTCTGTTTTTTCTCCTAAAGTACCTTCATTTCTTAGAAAAAAGGTAAAGGAAAAAGAAGGGAGAAACCTTAGAATTCCTTTCCCGTGATTCACATCGTAAGAGTTAATAAGAGCACAGACAGTGCTAACCCAGTGCCAAGATCCTGGATTGTGATGACTCACAGGTACCCTGGCTGCTTTCTGGAGATGTCTCATCATGTGTTTGGGGTGGGGGGATGATGCCTTGTGGAATCTCTAGAGATCTTGACAGGAAGAATGGGAGACACTAGAATTATCATAGGGAACTCTGCTCTTAATAAAGAACACCTGCTTTGTTACAGTTTCATTTCCCCTTCCCTCCCATCTCTCCTCTAGCCTCCAGGGATGGGATGTCTCAGATTTCTAAGACAATTGTTTGTTTGTGTGCAGTCAAGAAATAGAATTCCCTGAAATTTGGCTTTGTTTCAATCTCCATCCTGTGCTTTGTCAGTTGATGATACACCCTCTCTGTAGTCTTGTATTAAAAGAATGCCCAGTGCTTTGGATCCAGCTTCAAGAAATGTAACCCAACCCCTGGGGAAATCCCAGAGACCTGACTCTTAGTCGTTGCCCAATTACGTGTTATTACTGAATTTTCTTGAGAAGCAGAAAATGATCCATTCGATTTAGATAACAGTACCTTCTGAGCCCAGGCCAAAGTGCTTGGAAATGTTTTGCTACTGTCACAGCTTCCTTTCATAAAGAATCAGGGAAATATGGAAGATTTTTTCCTGAATGCATCCTTAGGTCAATAAGAAAACCCAGGTGATGTGCAGTTGGATGCCTCCCTTTTCTAGAGATGATTTGACATATAAAGATGAAAAAAAGTTTCATTTCTATTTGGTCTATTTTTAGTTCCACCAGAGTCGGTTGCATTCATGTTTTAAGTGCATGAATGAATTGCATTAAATGCATAAGTGTATTCGGTATAAGTGAAAGTACTTACATTGAATGCCTCCCAATAGGAATTTGGGGCAGGAAAGAAATTGACAGAGCCTGGCCCCTGTGTGCATTCCACATCCACAGAAGCCTGGAGTTGGAAAGGAGCCCAAATGCCATCTAGTCTAAATGATACGTGGCCAAGCATGCCTTTTACAATATCCCTCACGAATAAATGGCCAATAATCTTCTGCTTAAAGACCTCCAGGTTGCCTGGTACCAGGTTCTTTGTCCTACTCTTGAAACCTCCACTGGGAAAGGAATTGTATGAGGTAACTAAAGATATAGAAATATTCACCAGGCCCTTGAGTGTCCGATGAGCCTCCCTGCTTCCATTTGTCCCAAATACATCCTTGCCCTTTGACTTAGGGCATATAAGTTGAAGGAGCTGAGGATGCCACCCTTATAGATGCTCATTAGACCTAAACCTCCAAGTTGTTTTTCAGAAACCTCTTCAATCTAAAAATCTTAAGAAAGAAATTATATTCTAGATACAGAGTAACTAAAGCTTAACACAATTTTAAAACAAAGCACTAGTGGAAGAAAAATTCAGTATTCTGTATTTTAGGCACCAAAACTGTCAGAAACAAATTTATTAATTAAACAAGGGAGAGAGAGAGAGAGACAGAGAGAGAGACAGAGAGAGAGAGAGAGAGAGAGAGAGAGAGAGAGAGAGAGAGAGAGAGAGAGAGATACAGAGAGACAGAGAGAGAGACAAAGAGACACAGAGAGAGTCACAGAGAGAGACATAGAGACACACACACAGAGAAAGACAGAGAGAGAGAAGACAGAGATAGAGAGAAAAGACCTAATGAGACAGACATCTGTCTGTACTGGCCTTGGAAATCTCTCTACCCAAGCCATTTATAGGATTTAAGAACAAAGACAATATTCTATGATCAAGATCTAACAAGACAGGAAAGTCTGGGCATCAGTTTGATTCATCAAACAGAACAAAATCACTTTGCTTTCAGGGTACCCTGGAATATTTTCCTGGAACCATTCGATTCTTCTTTAACTATTCTCTCTAAGGCAGGAGTTCTTAACCTGGGGTATGTGAACTTGATTTAAAAAATATATTGATAACTGTATTTCAAGATAGTTGTTTTCCTTTGTATTTCTCCATATTTTATTGTATTCATTTAAAAACATACTGAGCAGGAGTCCATATAGAATTCATCAGACTGCCAAAGAGATCCACAACATAAGAAAGATTAAAGTTCTCTTTTTTTTCTTGGTCAAAGATGGATTCAAAGATGGATATAAATACACACATATATGTGCACATATACATATACACACACATATATGTATAATAAAAAACAATATATAATCTCTTAACCTGATCAGTACCCTAATCATTTTCAATGATATGCGCTATCTGGGCTGATCAGGCCCTTTAGAAATTGATTAGACATTGAATACAAATTATGTAAAAATATTTTACTACAGGAAATTCTTTTGGAATTGATAATTAAAGACTGATGGGGCTTATCAATCAGATTACATCAGAGACTTCAGACTAAACTGCTGTCCTAATATTATGTTGTAATATGTAGCGTCAAGTTGGAATAGGGGGTCTTTCACTAAAAGC
The DNA here is from genome assembly GCF_011100635.1 of Trichosurus vulpecula. Lineage (NCBI taxonomy): Eukaryota > Metazoa > Chordata > Mammalia > Diprotodontia > Phalangeridae > Trichosurus > Trichosurus vulpecula. The sequence continues at coordinate 544,293,197 of NC_050573.1, read as the reverse complement.
ACAAGGTAAAACCCCTATGAAATAACATTAAACAAAATATATAGGGCATCTTTAATGACAACCCACACCATCCATTGAGTGTGCATCCATTGCCAGTGCAAGCAGTCTTATAGGCTGTCTAGTTTCCAGTGATTTAATATAAACTCCTCCTTCACGCCAAAAGAAGCAATAGATACTGATTTTCCCAGTGACACAAAGGAAGGAAGAGCAATTGCAGAGGTGTGTGTGTGGGGGTTTCTGTTGGAAGATGGAAAGATGTGGTAACACATCAACAATCTGGCTAGCAGCTGTTGGGGGGGGGGTGAAAGACCAACACAAGCCCAACAACAAGCATGTTACCAGCACACTGCAAAAGCATAGGTTCTTCTGATCTGCTTTAGTAAGGGGAGCAATGTTACGGGGTTGACAACCTTACTTTAATTCAGCATACAAATATCATTCATTTAGTTCAGGGGAAAAAGCCAGCACCCTGAACTTCAGAGCAAAATACAAAGTACAAACATCAACAGGCAGACCTTGTCTGATTCAAATCCCAATACATAGTTACGAGAGTTTAACAAAGTCTCAGCATCCAGGTTTGCAAGTTGGAGGGATCTTAGCTACAGCTGCTCAGAGTCTCCACATCATCTTGTGCCACCAAGAGTGAGAGCCCTGTGCAAATGGCTCTGTCTTCTCTTCTTAAAGCATTTCAGATGTCATCAAACGTCATCTGAATGACCGGAACGTAGGCTCCTATGATTGGCTCTGGAGTTAGCACCTCCGCTTAGGTAGCCCCACCTTGGGCCCCACCTTAGTTACCAATCCACACCCACTTAGGTTTTACACCTAATAGGGGTTTGGGCCTGGGGCTTAGCACCTAGTAAGGCTCAATGAAATACACTGAATCACTCAAAGGAAACAAAAGCCAAACTCTTCAAGGGCACTTGGTTGAAGTGCTAGGAGCCCATTTTGCTTACCAACACAGTAACTAGAGGGAAAGGGGTTTCCACACACCAAGTAAAGGGGACTAGAAACCCAAATGGGGTTAGTCTTCTCTCCATGGAGCTTACTCTGGGCAGGAAGCCAACCAGACAGACTCCTATGTACTCCAATTCAAAGGTTAATGATACCTGGGCTTTGACATCTGACCAAGTTCTAAGCACTCTACAATGCTTGCTTCAGCCACCTTCATGGCCTTTTGAACAAACCCATTCTGCCCATGCCACCAGGGCATGTATTCACATGCTTAAGATAAAAATCCCCGTAACACACCGATGGGTTTGAGGCTTGTTGATTATCTTCAACCTGTTTTAGCCCAACTGCTGAGATAGCTTTACCAGGGTGAGGCTGCTGCACATACTAGAGTTGGGTGACAGGTGGATGCCAAAGGTAGATGAGCAGCCCTGAAAAGGGCTGTACAAGCCCTCATAGCAGAGATGGTAGTCCTCTCTGAACACCCCATAAAACCATGGCATATTAAGGGATAAAAGAAAGAATAAAGTGGAGTCATCAAGAGACAAAAAGAAAATAAAGATTTAAGGATAAAAATAATAAAGAATTAGAAAGGGAAAGAGGAAGAGCTAAATTAATATTCCATAGTCTATCTTTTGTGGAAGAGTATTCTCTTCAGCTTCTCAACAAGAGTAGAAGGCTGTGGAAGAATGTGAAAAAATCAATAGAGAAGAGAGACTGAGATGGGGGAAGTAAGAGGTTAAGTGGATTAAAATGGTAAACCAAAGAACATCCCCTTTGGTAGGGGTAGATGGAGGTGAGTGTCAATGGTAAGAGTTGGGGATGTTATAGTAGCTTTAATCTGAGAAAATTTATACATTTGTAGAACACACCACCTGAGGTAGGGCTATCAGTCCAAGAACTACAGTTATTCCTTCCACATGATAGGGCTTAGGGGTGTGGCACCTCTGCCATCTGGAAAATTCGTGTAAAAATTTTTGGCCCTCCCTTTGTACCAGAAAAAAAGTGTGAATTTTTTCTTTTTCTTTTATGGAATGTTTACAGTACCTTTTGTAAAAATTTGAGTTGATATGATACAATGATATACACATATTTTATGCATTTCTGAGTTTCTAAATGTTTTCCTCATTGTCTGTTGGCCTTTTTGTGTCCACAAAACTCCTCAAAAATTCCCATTTAACTTCTTATGCCAACCTGTGATGTATTGAAACCATAACTGGGAAAGTCACAACACGGAAGAGATAACTGTACAAGTATGAGTTCTCAAGGGAAGCCAGCATTCAGAACTGCAGGGACGGGATAAGAACCAGAAATAGGGTTATCTAACCTGAGGAATGGTGAGTGATCATGGTAAGGAGCAGCGGTAAGAAAAAGGCCTTATGATTTGGCAAACAGAGTTGTTTCTCCCATACAATGCTTCATGAATCGATATTTCTAAGAATTGGATATAACAGATAAAATGGAGAATGAGATAATGGGATGTGGCCTACCCATGTAATAATATGGAAGTGGAATAGAGAATGGATATCAAATTTGGTATTCCATGTCTTTTACTCTCATGAAAGACATTGAGAGAGAACAAAGGAACAGGTAAGGAACATAGAAGAAAAAAATAGCCCATGAACTACTAGATGAAATTAAGAATAAATTAAAATGGGATAGAAGGAAGAAAATGGGCAAGTAAATGAAAATTTCTTCTAAAAGGGCATTATAAAAAGAGTGATGTTTAAATTAAAAGGTGAATAATGGAAGGAGGTTTTGAGGCACACAATTAACTGGGAAGGGACTAAGAAGAGCCTAGACTAGAGTGAGAAACAAACAAAAAATTTCAAGAAGCAAGAGAATGTAAAAATGTGACTTCGAATAACTTGCAATAGGACACGTTGAAGGGAGAGGATGAGAGTCTATGAAAATGACCTAAAATCAATATAGTTAAGGAGAATTATTCACAAAGCCAAAAGGGAAAAGGAAAAGAGGAAAGGGAAAAATTAGTACAAAAGAAATACACAAAAGAAAACAGAAACATAATCACAACCATGAAAGTGAATGGATTAGACAATTGTGAAAAAGAAAGGGACCAGCATAATGGATCAGTAAATAAAACTCAACAATACATTGTATGCAGGAAAACAAATTTTTAAAAAAGACATGAAAAATGAAAACAAGAGACTGAAACAAAATTTATTGTGCAATAGCTAATATCAATAAGGCAACAGTTGCAGTATGCTATCAAAGCAAAATAAAAATTTTCAGTATCAAGAGAGATAAACAGAAAAGCCACATTATATTTAAAGATAACAAAAATAATAAAGTAATTTCAGTACTAAATATTTTGTTTTTCAGTTGTTCCATCATGTCTAACTATATGTGACCCCATGGACCTTTATCCATAGGGTTTTCTTGGCAAAGATTCTGGAGCAGTTTGCCATTTCCTTCTCCAGTGTGCCCCCATTTTATAAATGAAGAACTGAGGCAAATAGAGTTTAAATGACTTGCCTAGGATTACACAGCTAGGAAGTGTTTGAGGCTGGATTTGAACTCAGATCTTCCTTACTCCAGGCCTGTCTGTGACACTAGCTGCCCCCTAGAAAATATATATGCAACAAATAGTGTAGCATCTAAATTCATAAAATTCATTGAATCACACATGCAAAAGATAATAGTTACAGTGGTATTTAGTGTTCCTTTCTTAATTAGGCAAATCTGTTGTAAAGATTAATTTTAAAAAAAGGAAAAGAAAGAATTAAGCAAACTATTGGAAAAGTTAGAGCTGAAAGATTCATGGTGTTTTCTGAACGGACATGTTGATGAATTAATGTATTTTTCAGTGTAATGTGGTATCTTTCCAAAACTAAACCATATGCTAGGGCAAAGAGAAATTATAAATGTACTTTTAAAAAGTTAGAAATACTAAACACTCTACACACATATTTTTTTCTGTCCAGACCTGTCATTTCATCGGCATAGAAAACTTCCATGAGGAAACTCTATAAATCAAATTTACAACTGTTACGTAAATTGCAGTTTTAAAAAAATTCTTGGATACTGAAAACTTAAGGGCCTTACCTAGCAGAACAAGAACCAATATGCGTCAGAGGTGGGGCTTTAACCTGTTGTAGTGATTCTGAGGCTAGCTCTCTATTCTGTATTACCACACTGACACAGATATAAGACAATACAAATAGTAATGAATAAAGAGAATACTAGCAAAACACATGGACCTAAATGGAGATTTGATATAAATAAGTGAATCAAATAATAACTCATAGAAATAATTAATAACTTGTGAGGGAGAATGATAATGATGACATAGCATATTAGAATTTGAGTGGTGCAGCTAAAATCAGTGCTAAGAGGAATAATTCTCTCTGATGAAAACATTTATTAATAAAATACAAAAAGGCAAGATCGATGAATGGAGTATGCAAACAACAAATTAGCCAATGCAGAATAAGCACAAATGAAGAAATCTTGAAAATCAGAGAACTAAATAAAATAGAAAACAAAATGATTATAGAAATAATAATTTCAGTCATGTCTGACTGTATGTGACACAATAGATTTTTTATCCACGGGTTTTTTTGGCAAAGATTATGGAGCAGTTTGCCATTTCCTTTGCCAGTGTACCCCCATTTTATAGATGAGGAAACGAGGCAAGTTGATTCTTTGGAAACACCAACAACATCAATAAGCAAATAGCTGATCTTATAAAAAAGCATAAAGGAGGGTCAAATTGCCAAAATAACATAGAACAAGGTGACAAACACACAAGAAATAAAAAAAGATTATTACAATGCGTTTTCATGACAAGATGCTAGCATTATAAGGGTGATAGGGATGAGCATTTGCCCTGGTCCCTTCTCTGGGCTACATTCTTAGGTCTCTTATAGTACATATACAGCTAACAACTCCTGGTTGATCCATGTCATTAAATTTGTGTCAAAGAAAGTGAATGATTGATCTAGGAGGAACATTCTATTCTGTGGGCTGTGAGGAGTCAACAGATAAGGCTTTACTGCAATTAATCTTTGGGTGGGTTTGAATGACCTTGGTAATACATGCCTTCACCACACCAGCAACCACTGCAATATCTCTAACAGTCATTGAAGTGTGTTAAATGAAGTGAAGGAGGTAAACTCTTGCATGTTTTCTCGGAGTAACATTCATTATAAAAGCCATAAAATGAAAAACACCACAATAAAGTGAAAAATTGCATGAAACTGACAATTGATTAAAGAAATAACTAAAGGTGGGCAAACTAACATGTTCCAGTTTCATTTGTTCAAGGTAAGAAGTTCTGAGTCAGCCTGGTGTCCGTAGAAGCACAACCATATATGACCACAGGTGTCACAAAATATCAGCACATTAAAATTATTGCTTGTCCCAAATAATTCACACACCACTATCTTTATATGACCATATTGTCTTTGCATCAAATGTAAATTCCTTGAAGTCAGGGGCTGTTTTGATTTTTTCTTCATATCCCTAGCACTTAGCACAGTGTCTTTAACATAGCAAGTACTTGATAAATGCTTTTCAATTAATTGATTGATCTGTGATTTCATCCATGTTAATGTTTCCTATGATAATACAGGTTGTGATCCATCTATGCCTCTCCCTCTTGTGTGATTCATTCACATCTTCTTACAAATTCATTTCAAAAAGTCTGCCTACTATGATAGGGAGGGGACTTCTTATTCTCATATTGTTGTTGGATATCAAGGGAGCACATGGGTTGTCTATCCATCAGTTCCTTATTCTCGCCACATGACCCGCCTATACTTCCCCCCACCCAGTTGTACATTTCTCTGCTGATGTGACATTTCTGTTGCATATTTCTTTATTTGTAATGTCATTTTCCTTACTGCCTTTCATGGTTTCTGAAATTCTTCTTCTAAAATCATTCATCTCTATGCAGATGACACACAGATCTATATATTGAGTGCTAGTCACTGTCCTGAGCTCCAGTCCCACATAAACAATCTCATATTGACCATTTTACATTGAATTTCCTGTAGTCAGTCAGTCAGTCAGCATATCCCAAACAAAGCTCATTATCTTCCTCCCAAACCCATCTATCTCCCAAACTTACATATTAGGATAACCATACTTTCCAATTTCTCAGGTTTATAAACCTGCTGTCATCCTGGATTCCTTACTCTCACTCCACATATCTAATCAGTTGCCAAATCTCATTGTTCCTATCTCACCAATTATGATACAATTACTCCAGGGAGAGGTAATCTCTTCAAATGCAATCAGCTAATATCCTACTGGGAATTAATTGACAGATGCTGAGAGCAAGACCCAGAGAATGGAATATCAGGTAAGGAATCTAGAGGGTGAAGAGGTCACTTTGGACAAATATTAAGCCACCAGTAGAGGAGGATTCAAAACTCACATTTTGCCCCAGGGTCACCTTGCACACTGCCTTACATATCTGAATTCTGAATGACAATAGGGTCTCTCCAATACACAGCCAGACTCATTTCTAAGGGAAGAAGATTCCTTTATCAGGGAACAAATATATGAAACAGTCCTGAACTAGAATCTCCATCAGTTTTTAATACCTGTATAACTAAGGAAGGAAGATTCTATCTGCATCCTGAGAAAGAAGTGATAAATGGAAGTATATATTGAATGATTTTACTTATATATTACACACACACACACACACACACACACAAACATACACACACATATACATATTTGTGTCTAATGATGTGTCTAGGGCAGGGGTGCAGGGAAGGAAGAAAAAAAAGAAATTTACATTATAACTTTATTAATATTTGAAAGGAAGAGTAAATTGTACATAATAGATTTGCAGTTTCATGTGTAATCATCTTTTAAAAAAATACCATGTTATGGAAATGCTTATTTTATTCCATAAATTAAAAATAAATAAATACAAATGTAAAAAGCCTGTAAAACTAATGTGGATGCTAATTTTTCTTTATTTTTCGTCAATTACAAAAAAGTGCAAGATCATAAAAGGTAATTAAAGTTTAAAAATTTAACCATTTCCAGCTGTTTCTATATATTACCATTGCTTTGCTCTGGAGCTTAGTCTCAGTTGATGGTTTTTACAATTGGTCAGTAATTTATATGTTGTTGATACTTAATTTGAGCTAAAAAGCCTTTCAGCAGTTTTAAAGTATCTAATCACTTAATGATCACTGCTCTGTGTATAATAAAAGTTGGATCCTCTTGGGTCAAGCTATTAGTGTGCTAGGAATAACAGTTATCTTTGTGCTTATCGCCAGCTTCAAGAAATCCTTGCTTCCAGAATTTTCTTCATTTATAGGATTGGGTATCGGAAGACCTGCATTCTAGTCTAGTTCTGCCACTGACTAGCTGTCTGACATGAGACAAATCATCTTGCTTCTTTCAACGTCAGTTTCCTCATCTTGGAAATGAGTGGATTTATTGGACTGGATGATCTCACTCTGTGATTCTAATCTGTTTCATGGATTTTCTTTTTCACTATCTTCCTTTAACCACTGTGCATTTAATGACCCTTGAAAGACCAGTTCATACTTGGAATGGCTGTTTAGCAGATATATACCAGCCATTGGTTTTCATAAATGACAACACAAGCTTGTTTTGGTTTCAAATATAATATCAATGAAAAGAAAAATTCAGAGTCAACTGCATTCCACTAAGCCCACCACAACAAAAGTTGACTGGACCAAAAATAAACCTTGAGTAACAAAGGTTCTCAATAAATATTTTTGATGACGATAGTTAAACAGAAATATTTTGTGAAGGAATTTATTCTTTATAATATTTATTTAGCTATAATAATCTTTCTAAAGCATAGATATCACTCCCCTTTTAAAGAAACTTCACTGGCTCTCTGTTGCCTCTAGAATAAAATGCAAACTCTCCCTCAAGGCATTTAAACCTTTATAATGTTGTGGCTTCATTATGCCTTTCTAGAACTGTTGCACATTTTCCCCCTTTGAGGACTTTAAATTTTCAGCCCAAATGGCCTACTTGTTGTTGCACAGAACTTAGCATTCCATCTCCATTTTCTATGTTTTTATACAGATTAGTTAGATTTCATGCCTGAAATGCACTGCCTCCTCATTTTGACCACTTGGACTTCCTTGCCCCCTTCAAAAGTTATGCTCAAACTTCATGTCGGTGTGTGACCTTTCTTGATTCTTCCATTTGCTAGTGTCTCTCCTGGAAATTACTTTGTATTTACTTTGTACATATTTTGTAACTACTCATACCCACCCATCCCTTCATCTACAAATCTATCTATCTATCTAGCTAGCTAGCTATCTATCATGTTTCTTCTCTTCCTCCCTCTCTTCATTTTTCCTCCCTCCCCTCCTTCCTCCCTCCCTCCCTTCCTTCCTTCCTTCCTTCCTTCCTTCCTTCCTTCCTTCCTTCCTTCCTTCCTTCCTTCCTTCCTTCCTTCCTTCCTTCTTTCCTTCCTTCCTTTCTTCCTTCCTTCCTTCCTTCCCTCTTTTCTTCCTTCCTTCCTGCCTTCTCATGTAGCTTAGGCATTTACCTCTCCTTCTGTGGCAATTTATCTGTCTTTTGTTTTTCCAGAATGAGCTGTATTTTGGTTTTTTATAAGCTACAGGGGAATTTACTTCTAAATGACACAAATCCCTTTCTCTTTGAAAATTTAAAAGGGTAGAATTATGAAAGTGTAACAAGCATTCTTTTTTCTAGCCAACCAGCTTTGGGGCTTAAACTACTTGACATTATCCCTTGAAGGAAATTCCCCTTAATTAGTAGTTTTGGCTTGTTTCAAACTGGCACACAAAATTCCTCTCCTTGACTTTCTTTTATTTCTCTTCTTGCTAACTATGGAAAAAAAGAGGTTTAAAATCATTAGGATTATGCTAATTTCTCAATAATGTAGTTGCTATCACTCTACAGCAATTCCCAGGTCCATGGGGCTGGTTTCTCACTGTCAATGTTATATTAAAACAACGAAAAAGTATCTTTTCCCACTGTTTTGGTCTTATAGCTTAACGTTTTAAATGGGCCTCCCCAAAGGGATGTTTCATGCCCTCAGGGGTAAATATCCTATGAATTGAAAACCATTTCTCTAAATAATTTGACTATGAAATAAAAATAGATTTTGTTTAAGGCAATAACATCATTCTGGTCACAATTTTGGTCAAGACTTTGTCTAAGCAGACATCTAGTCCAGAGTACAAGTGTGATCTCACTTGAAAAAGTTGTAAAGAGGACTTTATAGGCAGCAAAGTCCTTCTCAGAGTGAAACAGCGAGAAAGTGTTTAATCAGTCCTGATGACTTACCTGTGGGGAGTGCTCTGCTAGAAATTGCCTTCCAGCTGTAGATAAATCATGCTAGATCATTTATTCGCAATAGCATGACAACTCAATCCCATTGGCTTCTCAGGCATTGGGGTTATACCTCAACAAAAACAGCATGGTATAATTGATTTTGAGTCAGGAAAGAGCTGAGATTGAATCCTATCTCTTTCACTTGCTGGGGAAATCCTTTTACCTCTCTGGGACTCAGTTTTCCCTTCTGTAATATTTACCACACAGGGCTGTTGTGAGGCTCAAATGAAGTAATATATATCAAGTACTTTGGAAAACTTACAATGCTATATAAATGACAGGCATTATTATTCTTCTATTTTAAGTGAGAGGCTATAGTGTCAAATTAAATAGAAACAGGGGCTATTTAATAATACATAAGGATCCCTGAGAACCACATTTGACTTAGAAAGCCTAATACTAATTTCATCTTTGTTTTATTGGATTTTTAAAATTTATTTTTGCAAGTATTTCCCAAGTATATTTTAATCTGGTTTGAGCTACACTTGCCAGTTTTGTGGGTTGCTTGTGGCCTGAATATCTGACGCCTTTGCTGTAGTGGCTGTAGCAGATATGCTGACTTTGGTGCCAAGAAGGTTCAGGTCCTGCCTCTGACACATACTAGCTGTAGGACCGGACAGGTCACTCAACGTTTCAGTGACATAGGCAGTTCTCAAGATTATAAGTTTCAGAGAAGGCTCTGATCTACATTGGTAGGAGAAGTTCCCTCATGTGGGAGATTTTTATGCCAAGGAAATCCTGTGTCTTGTCCCTATCCCCTAACCAATTTGAATGAACATGTCCTTGATCAGTGTAGATCACAACCCACTTGTGTTCTCACTCTGTATAATTCTTTTACATCTATACAGCCTTCATCTAACCAACCCAAAAGTGTTCTCTAGATGTTATTCTTGGTCCTTTCTCAAACAATCTACTACACCATACAAAGCCACTTCTCTGCAAACTCCTCCCCTTTTGATCATTGCCTTCTCCTGCTGAACAAATCTGTTCCTCTTTAACTCTCAACTGATGAAGCAGGCATAAGCTCGTTTAAATTGTAATCACCCTTAGGGGAGCATAGAAGGCATTTTCTGGCGCGGCCCAAATCTAGCCTCAGATATCTACTAGCTAAGTAACTTCCTGGTTGCTTAATTTCAGTTTCCTCATCTGTAAAATGGGGATAATAATATAATAGCTCCTACCTCTCAGGGTTGTTGTAAGGATAAAATGTGATAAAATTTGTCAAGTGCTTGGCATATCGTGGCAGGTACGTGCTTTTAGGTAAATATGCTTACAAGTAAATGCTTAAAGGAGCAGCTAGGTGGCTCAAGGGTTAGAGTGACAGGCCTAGAGTCAGGATGTCATCTTGAATTCACAGCTATCCTTAGACACGTAATAGCTGTGTGACCCTGGGCAAGTCATTTAACTCTGCCTCAGTTACTCATCAGTAAAACGAGCCGGAGAAGTAAATGGCAAAGTAGGCCAGCATCTTTGCTAAAAAAAACCCCAAATAGGGTAATGAAGAGTCTGGCATGACTGAACAACAACAAAAATGCTTATTCCCTTGACCTTCCTCCTAGGAGATATGTTACGTTAATGCAAAGAACAGCAGAACTCCTCAGGCTGGCTCTGTAGGCAATGCAGACAAGCCCAGCCAGTTCTTCACTACACAGGATGCTGAGATTAACTTTGAATTTGTTAAAGCAGCTCCAAAACTTGCCTTTTCCCCCCTCTACTTTTCCCTCTTACACCATATGGGGCAGCAGAGAGCACTTCTAAGAGGTTTTCTCTCTCAACCTGTAGGACAAGAGTTGAAACTGGAGCAGAATTCAGCTGTTCAATTAGAAGGCACCCAGGTATCATCTCCTCCTCCTCCTCCTTCTTCTCCTCCTTCTCCTCCTCCTCCTCCTCCTCCTCTTCCTCCTCCTCCTTCTCCTCCTCTTCCTCCTCTTCTCATTCATTTCTCTGTCATCAAACAGGTCCTCTAAGTTCTTTATTAGGCCCTCTCAACAATCAATGTCTGTCACATTTTATCTGAAAACCACTTTCTTCACACTTGTATTTCATCATTTTTTGTGAACAAAAATTCTTTTTTCTTCCTCTTTTCACAACTAACCTGTTACAAAATATATGTACTTTACATACTTCACTAGTCATTTTAATTATTTTTAACATAAAAATTCATTTTTGTCTCCCCGAAGTTTATTTTCTGCCCCCTTTCAACAACAAACTAGTTGCATATGAAAGTGGCAGTATCATATACAAGTCTAATTCTTTCTGTCTTGGGTCCCATCACCTGTTTATTCCTAAGGTCCCTCTTCTTTGAGCACCTCCTCCATTTTTCTTTCATAGCGCTGGTAGAGGCTTTCTACGTACAGTGCTCTTGCTGAACCTACTCATACAAACTCTAGTGTTACCTATTTCAGAAACTAATTTTCTTATAAACATTCTCAGAGCCTCTCCATAGTTGTATGTGTCGCACAACCTCAGATCACTGTAACACACCAGGATAGGGAACAAGTTGATTGATTCCTCTTTGGCTCAGGGTATGCTTCAAGGGAAAGGAATAAGCATTTACATACTGCCTACTATTTGCCAGGCACTGTGCTAAGCACTTTTTTTTCTTAACAAATATTATTTATTCGATCCTCACAACAACCCTGGAAGGTAAGTATTCCCATTTAACAGTTAAGAAAACTGAGACATACAGAGAAGAAGTGACTTGCCCAGGGTCACACTGCTAGTAAGCCACTAAGGTGATTTTCCTAAAACAGATCTGATCATATCACCTTCGCCTACTTAATAATCACCAGTGGCTTCCTATTGCCTCCAGGAACAAATACAAAATGCTCCATGTGGCATTTCAGGCCTTTCACAACATAGTCTCCTTCTCCCTTTCCAGTCTTCTTATACCTTATTCCTGACAAATGCTCTTTGATCTGGTAACATTGGCCTCTTGGCTATTCCATGAACAAGAAGCTCTCTCTCTCCCGACTCCAGGCATTTTCTCTGGCTATCTCCCGTACCTGGAATGCTCTCCCTCCTTCACTATGACTACTGACCTCCATCACTTCTTTTAAATCCCAACTAAAATCCCACCTTCTAAAGCCTCTTAATTCCAGTTCTCTCCCTCTTTTAGTTACTTCCTAATTAAAACTCACTTTGTATATATTTGATTGCATGTAGTATCCTCAATTAGATTGTAAGATCTTGAGGCCAAGAACTGTCTCCAGCTTTCAGCATAATGCTTGGCACAGAGTAGGCAATAAACAGTTATTGATTGAAGCATCTGAGGCAAGATTTGAAGTCTAGTCTTCATAATTCCAGGCCCAGTGGTCTAACCATTGCACGAGCAGCTTCCTCTAAAATAGAGATTTCTCTCTCCTCCATCTCCCTCCTACTAGAGAACCTCAGTTTCCCAATTTAGAGCACCCTAGAACTTCTCAGAAAGCTCCAAACTCAGGAGTCTAGGGAGCTTAACAACAGGCCCAAGTTCTTCCTGTGTTTTCCCATAGGGTACAGGCAAACGTGTGCAAATTGAGTACCAGAAATGACCCTAGCAATCCTTGAATCCTACAAGAAAAATAAGCAGATGAACTTTAATAATGCTACCCCAAAGGTGTTGGAGATCCTCAGCTCTCTAGGAAATCCCTTGTATTTTACAAGCCAATGTATGAACAGACTATATAAGATGTGAAGGAAAACACCTTGGCATACGTACGTTTTAGTTTGCTATTGTTTTGTATTTGACTTTTAGATACAGAAAAGACATTTTTCTATTAATAATTTATTTATTTAATATTTTTAGTTTTCAACATTGAGTTCCACAAGATTTTGAGCTACAAATTTTCTCCCCATTTCTACCCTCCCCCCACTCCAAGATGGCATATATTCTGATTGCCCCATTCCCCAGTCGGCCCTCCCTTCTGGCACCCCATCTCCACGCCCAATCCCCTTTCCCTTTATTTTCTTGTAGGACAAGATAGATTTCTATACCCCATTGCCTATATATCTTATTTCCCAGCTGCATGCAAAAACAACTTTTTTTTGAGCATCCGCTTTTAGAACTTTGAGTTCCAAATTCTCTCCCCTTTTTCCTACCCACCCAACGTCCCTAAGAAGGCAAGCAATTCAACAAAGGCCACAAATGTATCAATATGCAAAACACTTCCACAATAGTCATGTTGTGAAAGACTAGCTGTATTTCCCTACCTCCTATCCTGTCCCCCTTTATTCAATTTTCTCCCTTGACCGTGTCCCTTTTGCTTTTGATTACCTCCTCCCCCAATCAGCCCTCCCTTCTATCATTCCCCCTTTTTTATCCCCTTCCCCTACTTCCCTGCGGGGTAAGATACCCAATCAAGTGTGTATGTTATTCCCTCCTCAAGTCAAATCTGATGAGAGCAACATTCACTCATTCCCCCTCACCTGGCCCTTCTTCTCTTCCAACAGAACTGCTTTTTCTTGCCACTTTTATGTGAGATAATTTACTCCATTCTATCTCCCCCTATCTCTCTCTCTCAATATATTCCTCTCTCACCCTTTAATTTAATTTAATTTTTTAGATATCATCCCTTCATATTCAACTCACCTTGTGCCCTCTGTCTATATATATGTATATTCCCTTCAACTACCCTAATACTGAGAAAGGTCTCATGAATTATAATTATCATCTTTCCAAGTAGAAATATAAACAAAACAGTTCGACTTTAGTAAGTCCCTTATGATTTCTTTTTCTTGTTTAGCTTTTCATGCTTCTCTTGATTCTTGTATTTGAAAATCAGATTTTCTATTCAGCTCTGCTCTTTTCACTGAGAAAGCTTGAAAGTCCTCTATTTTATTGAAAATCCATATTTTGCCTTGGAGCATGATACTCAGTTTTGCTGGGTAGATGATTCTTGGTTTTAATCCTAGCTCCATTGACCTCCAGAATATCATATTCCAAGCCCTTCAATCCCTTAATGTAGAAGCTGCTAGATCTTGTGTTGTCTTGATTATGTTTCCACAATACTCAAATTATTTCTTTCTGGCTGCTTGTAGTATTTTCTCCTTGATCTGGGAGCTCTAGAATTTGGCAACAATACTGCTAGGAGTTTTCTTTTTGGGATCATTTTCAAGAGGCAATCAGTGAATTCTTTTAATTTCTATTTTACCCTCTGGTTTTAGAATATCAGGGCAGTTTTCCTTGATAATTTCTTGAAAGACGATGTCTACACTCTTTTTTTGATCACGGCTTTCAGGTAGTCCAGTAATTTTTAAATTATCTCTCCTGGATCTATTCTCCAGGTCAGTGGTTTTTCCAATGAGATATTTCATGTTGTCATCCATTTTTTTCATTCCTTTGGTTCTGTTTTATAATATCTTGATTTCTCATAAAGTCACTAGCTTCCACTTGCTCCAATCTAATTTTTAAGGTCATATTTTCTTCAGTGGCCTTTTGGACCTCCTTTTCCATTTGGCTAATTCTGCCTTTCAAGGTATTCTTCTCCTCATTGGCTTTTTGGAACTCTTTTGCCATTTGAATTAGTCTATTTTTTAAGGTGTTATTTTCTTCAGTATTTTTGGGGGTCTCCTTTAGCAAGTCGTTGACTTGTTTTTCATGATTTTCTTGCATCACTCTCATTTCTCTTCCCAATTTTCCCTCTACTTCTCTTACTTGCTTTTCCTAATCCTTTTTGAGCCCTTCCATGACCTGAGACCAATTCATATTTTTCTTGGAGGCTTTTGATGTAGGCTCTGTGACTTTATTGACTTCTCCTGGCTGTATGTTTTGATCTTCTTTGTCACCAAAAAAAGATTCTAAAATTCGAGTCTGAGTCTGAGTCCGTTTTTGCTGCCTGGCCATGTTCCCAGCCAACTACTTGACTCTCGAGCTTTTTGTCAGTGTATGGCTGCTTGTAGAATAGAGAATACTTTGTCCCAAGCTTTAGGGGCTGCACTGCTGTTTTCAGAGCTACTTCTGTCACTGCAAGCTCTGCTACAGTGGCGCTTCTCCTCCTCCAAGAATGGCCAACCAGGACCACGACCTGGATCTAAGCAGGGCAAAGTGCTCCCTGCACTCCCATTCTGATCCACCACTCAATTCCTCCCACCACGTGGGCCAGGGACTCTGGAAGCAGCTGACCCTGGAGCTCTGGAAGCAGCCACAGGAGCTTCCTGCTGCTGCCACTGCCACTGCCACACTATCTCCGCTGCCCCCAGGGCTGGGGCTGGACTGCTCTCACCCCAGTTTAGCAGCTTTCCCACTAACCTGCTCCGTGGCCTTTGGCGTTTGGGGATTGAGAAGTCTGGTAACTGCTACAGCGCAGTGATTCATGGCTGTGAGGCCTGCTTTAGCTGGCTGACTCTTGGTCTGGTCTGTCCTGGTGTGGCCTTTGCTGGGCTGCACTCCTCTCCTAGTACTATGCAATAGACCCTTCCCAGCAACCATCCCGGCTGTCCTGGGCTGGAGACCTGCTTCCCTCTGCTATTTTGTGGGTTCTTCAGCTCTAGAATTTGTTCAGAGCCATTTTTACAGGTGTTTGGAGGGATTTGAGGGAGAGCTTAAGTGAGTCCCTGCTTTCCAGCCACCATCTTGGCTCTGCCCCCAAAGACATGTTTTTTTTTTAAAATCTAAATATCTTCCAGAGATGGATTGTCAATTACGAACTGATAAGATTTAGAATTCAAGGAGACATTAGAGAACCTCTAGTCCAGGGGTGGGGAACCTGTGGCCTCAAGGGTCACATGTGACCCTCTAGATCCTCAAGTGTGACCACACTTGAGAACCTAGAGGGTCACATGTGGCCTCACTGGTCTAGTCCAACCCCCTTATTATTGTAGATGGAGAAACTGAGGCCATGAGAGTTGGAGTGATTTTCCACAGATAGGAAGTGGCTGAATTTCAAACCCGGGTCTCCTGACTTCCTATTTCTTTCATGCCATGTCACCAAATAATTTACACATTTATAAACATTCTCTTTGCAGTGGCTCTATCCAAGATAAGGGCCACTAGAACAGTCCATGAAGGGATGGAAGACTGGAAAGAGTAGGCACTTGCTTTCCTTAGGGGGCTCACTCTCCTTTAGGGTGTTAAGTGTGTATAAGAGTCTTGAGGGTCATAGGGAATAGATGACCCATTCCTTCTGCATGTGTACTTAAAGCTAGGATTTTACTAATGGGTTATATTTTTCCTAGGTGGGGACAGACATTCTATATTTGTCAGGTTAGTCCCAGATTTAACCTTCAAATTCTGGTGGTGTTGCTGTCCTATTTCAGCTATAGACCAGAACATCACTCCTGTTGAAAACCATTCCACTCGAGGCCAGGAGATCACAATATTTCCCACCCAGAAGAAGGAAGTAGAGTCTTGTAGATGGCCTAGATTTGGGAAGGAGAAGATGGATGTGCCTGAGGAGTGAAGTGGCTTCTTAATGATTAATGTATATAACATAATGTGTTCATGTAGTTTTTAAAGTTAAAATAAGGATTGACATATTCACTAAAAACTGAACCTTCTCCATTTCGCACTCACACCTGCTGCTCTGGTGGCTAACATCTGTGTCTTTGCTCATGCTTTACTTACACTTAGCTATTTGCTTCACTGCCTTTTTGTTAACAATCATGGTTCTTTTTGGTACCTAAAAGCAGTCATACCAAAGGTAGCTCTGAAGTTGTTATACTCTGTTTGTGCACGCTTCTGTGAAAACAGTTTTGAGAGCACAAATGGCATTCCTGGGTGCCTGTGAAGAACCTTTGATTTTCAGTAGAAATGAAAATGTTTGATTCTCTCCCCCCAAACCCTACAAAAAAAAAGCTTTCACAAATCTTTGTGTTATTATTTAAGTAGTCATATACTTACTGAGAAGCAATGTCCTATAACAGGGCTGTCCAACCTTAGGTTTTTATTGAAACAATAGACAATATATTTTGATTTGCCATTTTGGTGAGAGCTCTGCAGTAGCTCAGCTTCCTTTACTAAAGTATTTACGTAAATTTCTAGGCTTATAGGTGGCCGCATAAATCACACTGTGGGGCTGCAGGCAGCCTGCTGGCCACATTTTGGACAGCTCTGTCCTATACTGAGCCATCTGGGTTCAGTGGTCTGATATTCATCAGCATGACTGGAGATGGCCCAGGATGCACTGGGAGACCTTGGACCTTTCAAGCTAAGGCCTGTTCAGGTTTTCACTTTGAGTGAGGTAACGCCTGTTCAGTGAATAGGTTGCTTTAAGAAGTGAGTCAAGGAATGGCTCCTTTAATGAGCAAAAGAGGAAAAAAAATCAAACTGGGAGGGGAAAACCCTCAGGGTTGCTAGTCACAAGAGAAACAGTTACCATTGACATTCACTCTGAGCCAGGAGGGCCCAAAATTATAACCATTAAGTTGACCTTGGGCAGGGACTTATTTTGGTCAAATCTACGAGCTTCAGAGTGAAACGGGCACTAAAAAAAAGAGAGAAAGAAAGGAAGGAAGGAAGGAAGGAAAGAAGGAAGGAAGGAAGGAAAGTAGGAAGACAGGAAGAAAGAAAGAAAGGAATCTATCCAGTAAACCCTGAGTTAGCTAGGGAACTTCCAGACATCAAAATTTACCTCCCTTTGGAACGGATAAGGACAGGGAGAGGCCAAGTTGAGTTTCCCAACTGGCTGGGTCCCCATTCAGGCAGCTCAGACTACTGGCAGGTTGTGTTCATCCTTTGTTTTTGAAGAAGACCATGATATAAGGGAAATGATGACATGACAGTCAACTTTGGTTTGAATGAGGGAGGGCTGTGCAAGGTCACCAGCCTCTCTTTCTCTTCCAGAGACATCTGGATATTGCCCAATATACATCAGGACGACTGGAGATGGCCCAGTATAAAGAGTGATGAAATTGGAGCCAAGATGTCTGGGTTCAAATCCTGTCTCACATGTTAATGAAATATGTAATCATGGACAAAACAGATCACCTCTCAGAGCCTCAGTTTTCTAGTCTGTAAAGTTCATTTTCCATCTAGCTTACTTCTTTGGATTGGACTCCATCATGCCCCCAGGAATTTCATCATCAGGAAACTCATCATCCTATGAGATCATATCAGCTTTGGTACTCCATCAGTACCTTCAATGTCCTCTGCCTCTCTGATTAGAGGCCCAGAGGGTAGAGTGAAGAACCCCTCCCCAAGCTTTCATTTAAAGAGGGTTCCCACCTGATTGTAATTTTTTGGACTGTATTCCATCATGGCCCTATGGACTGGGTACTTCCTTTTCCTCCCACCTTTCAATTTACTTCTGTGTATGATGAACTGTCTTTCTTTTTAATGTTTAGATCCCCAGCACTTAGCACAAAGTCTGGCCAATAGTAGGCTAAATGTTTATTGACCTATTGATTAAAATGGGGTTAATACTTGTACAACCTGTCTCACAGGCTCGGTGTGAAGAAGGCTTTACAAATCTGTTGACCTAATAAATAATTTTAAAAATCTCCAACTTTTTTTTATTTCTTAGTAAGGTTCTTGAAGTTTTATACTGTGTGTGTGTGTGTGTGTGTGTGTGTGTGTGTGTGTGTGTGTAAGTGTGAAGGAGTAACTTTGGGTTGTGAGTAATGTATTTCAGAACTTTGAAGTGTCTTCATAGACATGCTTTGATATATACTTTATTATTTAATCTTATGACCTCAAGTGACATAGAAATTCCTTTTTATTTTCATAAACAGTTTCCTATATTTTTGTTCTTTACAAGGCTAGGTTAAATGGCTGAGTGGAAGTATTCTGCTGGATTTAATTAGTGACAGAACAACATTGTCCCAAACTTTGAGACTGAAAGATTGAAGAAGCCCACACAATGTAGTGAGGTACCTATTAGTGGTTTTGGTACTGTAAGTTATTCTGTGTGTGTGTTTTAATTCTCTGAATTCCTCATTTTCACAAATGAGGAAACTGAGGCTCAAGCATTTGAAGTGACTGCCCAAGATCACTCAAGTAGGAAGTGTTTTCTTTTGAAAACAATGGGTTTCCCCCCAATATTTTGAGACCTTTTTCAGCATGATATTCTCTCCTATCTAGGTAGGCATCTCAAAGAAAAAGGTCTTGGTGGGATAGAGTCTGATATACCATACCAGGAATAAAGTGACTCAAATCTGAGATAAAATTTTTAAGGGATAATCATTTCATTTACATGAATAGACAATAAATAGATGTCTCATACCTGGTTGGGAGGGAGGGTTGTTTCCTTTTTTTTCTTTCACTTACATTCTGTGAGTATCAGAAAGTCATCAAGCATTTATTAAGTTTTTGCTATATGTCAGGCATTGTGATAAAACTTAGAAATATATGGAAAGGCAAAATAGTGCCTGTCTTCAAGGAGTTCACATTCTAATGGGAGAGATAACATGTAAATATGTATCAGGGGTGGGGAACCTGCAAGGCCACAGGTTCTCCACTCCTTATTAGGTGCATAGAAGATATATACAGAGTAGAAGTGTTGGAAGGGAAATTCTTTGTTCAGGCTTTCACCCTGATTAATGAGGCAAAACTCAGGGCATAGAGAATTAAAAGGTGTTTATTAAAATACATCAAAGTAGCAACACATTGATGGGCTGATGACTGGAGATCGACAAGGGATTCAAGACAGAGCCAGTTTTTATTGATAACTTTCACAATGAGATAAAAATGATTCAGATAGGTCCATGTCAGAAAAGGGGATGGGCCGTTGGATCTCAGTTCCTCCCTAAGGCAGCAGATACGTGATGTTTAACAGGTAGGGACACAGATGTCATAGGTAGGGGTACATGCTGAATTGCAGTTTTATAAAAGCTGCAGACTGGGTGACGCCTTCCCCAACAGAGCCTCCCTTAACACTGATTAACAAGCAGAACTGGGAATAATGAGTCACTGAGTTATTATAACTTTCAGTAGTTGGAAGGCACTAGAATTGGGACCAAGATATTGGAATTTGGGAAGGGAAGAGAGTAGGAAAGCCTTCTTGCAAGTGTTATTTGAATTGAGTCTTGAAGGAAGCCAGAGCAACTAAGAGGCAGAGGTGAGGAAGAAAGGATCCTGGGGATGGATAGCCAGTGAAAGGAAAATAGGAGAAATAGTCAAGGAAATGGGAGATGGAATGTCATTTTCAAGGAATAGCAAGTAGGTTAGTGTAGCTGGATTATAGAATGCATACAAAGAAGTAAAGTATACAAAGAATGGAACCAGGTTACAAGGAGCTTTAAATGCCAAACTAAGAAATTTATGTTTGATCCTAGGAATGACATGGGGCCATTGAAGCTGCGAGAGCTGCAGTGATATGCTGAGACCATGCTTTAGAAAAATTGCTTTGCCAAGTGGTTGGAGGATGGCTTAGAGTAGGAAGAGGCTTGCATTGAGAAGACTAATTAGAGAGCTATTGTGATAATCCTGGCCAAGAATCCAGATAAGGATATGAACTAGGATGGTGGCTGTGTGAGTAGAGAAAGGGAAATGTGCATAAAAGATGCTGTGAAGATAGAAAATACAAGATTTGGCAACAATTGGAAATATGGGTTGAATGAGAGTAAAGAGTAGATTATGATACTGAGGTTGTGAGACTGGGTGACTGGGAGGATATCGGTGCCTCCAGCAATAATGGAGAAGTTCAGAATAGGGAGGAGAAAGATAATGACTTCTCTTTGGGACATGATGAGTTTGAGATCCTTTAGGATCTCCAGTTTAAGCTGTTCAAAAAGCAGGTGGTGATGTGGGATTAGAGGTCAAGGCTAGATATACAGAAGTATGCTGAAGACAGCTGGAAGTGACTTGAAAAGCCAACTGTCAAATTTTTAGTCAGCATTTAAACCTTGTTGAGTTGTTTTTCAGTTGTGGCTGACTCTTCTGACCCCATTTGGGGTTTTCTTGTTCTTTTTTGTTGTTTTTGGGGGGGGGGGCAAGGGAGTTGAGTTTAAGTGACTTGCCCAAGGTCACACAGGTAGTACATGTGTTAAGTGTCTGAGCCGGGACTTGAACTCAGGTCCTCCTGACTCCAGGGCCAGTGCTCTACTCACTGCGTGACCTAGCTGCCCCAATTTGGGGTTTTCTTGGCAAAGATACTGGAGTAGTTTGCCATTTCCTTCTCCAGCTCGTTTTATAGGTGAAGAAACAAGCAGAGTTAAGTGACTTGCCCAGGGTCCCACAGCTAGTATATGAGGCTAGATTTGAACTCAAGAAGATGTTTTCCCAACTTTAGCCTGGTACTCTCTCTACTCTACCAGCTAGCTGCCCAAGTTGTTGTTTAGTCATATCTAGCTCTTCATGACCCCATTTGAGATTTTCTTGGCAAAGATGCTGGAGTGTTTGGCCATTTCCTTCTCCAGCTCATTTTGTTTACACCTCAGATATTGGCAAATGTTACAAATGAAGGCTTGCTTTATTGTTTTGTTAATAG
This sequence comes from Trichosurus vulpecula, assembly GCF_011100635.1. Lineage (NCBI taxonomy): Eukaryota > Metazoa > Chordata > Mammalia > Diprotodontia > Phalangeridae > Trichosurus > Trichosurus vulpecula. The sequence goes on along the minus strand of NC_050573.1, from coordinate 544,271,568 downwards.
TCTATACTTAAGAAAGTGATGGAGAAAATATTAATAATTTAGATTAAATTTAAGTGTGTTATGCATACATTTCTTTTCCTGGAGAGCAAGTTGTTAAACATTGCTAGTACATCTCTAGAGACCATAGAGATGATACAGATATCACTTGTGTAGAGATCGTAATTGTACCCAGGGGAACTGAAGAGATCACTTAGTGAGATAGTGTCAATGTTGAAGGATACCTCTGGTTATTGGACATGGCATGCCCAGTTAAGGAGATTGAGAAGCCGTCCAACAGAACAGAGGAGAGCCAGAAGGGAGCGGTGTCACAAAAACCCAGAGGAAGAATATTCAGGAGGAAAATGGTGATCAATAGTGTGAAATAATGCAGAGAAGTTAAGATGGATGATTAAGAAGAGGCCATTAGACGTGCCAATTAAGGGAGCACTGATAACTTTGGAGAAAGACATTTCAGTTCAATATTGAAATTAGAAACTGGAAGAGTTTAGAAGAGAGTGAAAGAAAATATGGAGAAATTGAGTATCAAAGGAGTATTCAAGGAGTCTGGCCACAGAAGTGAGGAGAGGTAGAGGATGGTAGCTAGTGGGGATGGTCAGATCAAGTGAGAATTTTTTAAAGGATGGGAACTTCCCCTAGTGAAGTCGTATTTCATCTAGTAAGAACTAAAAGTTCATTTGAAGCTTTGCCAGGGCCTTTGGGTATCAGAGACATTAAGGTTAAAACGGATAGTTTGGTTATCTTAATGGAAAACCGTACTTCTTGGATCTCTCGACATATGGTGTTTACCATTGGAGACGTGGCAATGGCACTTGGATCTCAGCTGAGCTATTGAGGGTGCTTTGGGTCAGACACTATTGATCTAATGACTAATGATGAGGACATTACAATAGGATTAGTCCAGAGATCAGGATGAGGGGGATTTCAATCTTCCATCTCAGTCGGCCTGTCTCTGTCTGTTTCTGTCTCTCTGCCTTTCTCTGTCTCTGTCTCTGTCTTTTTCTTCCTCAGTCTCTCTCTCATAATCCCTCCCCCCTTCTTTCTCTTTGCCTTTACCTCACCTCTAGCTCCACTTCCATCCTCTCATTCTGCATTAACTAAAATAAAAATTTTAGTCAAGCAAATTACAGAGAGCAATTCCATTGCTGTCCATTGCATTTTAGAAAAATGTTTATGCTTGCAGAAGGAACCAAGACTGGCAAGCCATCATTTTCCAGCTTCATGAAACTGTGAAGATATCCATGTTTACAGGGTTTGTCAATTACCTCTGTAGTAATTAAAAATGCTATAAAATATCAGGCAGTGTAGAACCCTCTACCATCCCATAAAACAACCATATCCTGAATGCTTGGAGGATCATTTATTGGGATTGTTTATATATCCTCTGAAGTATGATAAATAGACTTGTGAATAAGAGGGCATTTTTCTTTTGTAATGGGCTCTTCAGAATCAGAGAGCGTAATGCTTCTTTCTAGCAGTGTGTGGATGCTTCTCAGTCAATACTCTGTTTCACCACTGGGATGGCAATCACAGATTCACCTGCATGGGAGTTTGGGAAGGCTATTAGTGCTTGAAAAATCCCCACAATAAAGGCAGTTGTAAAAAAAAGAAACGAAAGGAAGCTCTATAAGAGGATTGCTTAACTTGGTTCTAGACGGCTGGTGTTCTAAACATAACGCAGAATCTTCTACTAGGTATGAAAAATTACAAAAAAGTTATCAGGTAGATCCAGTGACCCCCATCCTTCCCATCCAATTCCTTATTGTCACTGACAGGCACACTCCAGGATGCACTGAATAACAAAAAGGCTACAGTGTCATCACACAGTTGAATATAATTTATTTGAGCTATCCTCTGCAGCTTTGGTTTATCTAGACCATCTCCTGGACATAAGTTTCCCTGGCACCATGTAGCCTTTACAATGGAATTTACATATACAGTTTAATTTCTAGGAGAGAGGCTCACATTGTGCTATATGCATATATATATGTTGTAGAGCATCATTCTATCATCAATCATTTTTCTGAGTGCCTACTATGTGCCAGGCACTATGCCTGAGGATACAATGAACAAAATAAAACTATCCTTGTCCCTCAAGGAATTTACATTGTATCAAGGGAAATGGCATGAATAAATAAATATCTGTGTATACGCCTATGTATATGTATATCTGGATGCAAAGTATACACATTTACCTTTGGTGGGGACTTGGGGTGAGAATGGTTGTTCAAGCACTCCTATCTTTCCATTCCAGCTAGGCCCACCTTACCCTTATTGTGTTATCTAAATATATTTCCCAGCATAAATATTCTCTTTCTGCTCTGGGAAACTTTATAAAAAGATCAATAATTCTATTTAAAAATAATTTTTTTTAGGTTCAAACCCCAGTCAGAGGAAGCATTCTAGCAAAAGACCTCAGTGTGTTAAAACTCTCTCTCTTTCTTCTCTTCTCTAAGAATTCCCTTTGCTCCCCTCCCTTGCCCCCCACCTCAATTCCTCTTCCCAGCTGCATTTACAATACATCTAGACCCACAAAGGCCTGTTGTACTTGATTTATTAAAAGGGAAATAAATGTCTGAAACAAAGAAAGGGAAACAGACTCCTTCCATGTTCAGAGAGAATGATTTTAGTCTTTTGTAAGGGAACAAAATGGGAAAATGAAGATATAAGATTACTCTCCTTAAGTAGATAGTCTAGTGTAGGTTTTGGGGAACACAGCAGACATGCTGACACCCCTGGTGTTAGATAGCCTTGATCCTGGAGTCTAGGACCTTTTCTTTGAGGTAGTTGGTTTTGCCTACCCTTTGATTCTCAGAACTGAATGTGCTTCTCCTGGACGTCCTTTCTACTATTCTATGGCTCTTTTATGCATTTTTAGGTTGGCATAGTGGCTAGAATGTTGAATTTGGAATCAAGTTGTTGTTGGTGTTGTTATGATGTCTTCTCTCCCGACTTCTGCCTGGACGTACTTGTAAAGATCACCTGGGAGCATGGCCTATTATTGTTGTGTCTTATTTTATTGCTTCCTTTCAAATTCACTCAAGGACTTTTCCAACTTTATAGAGACATCTAGAATCACCCTAGTTTTACAGTTAATTTCCAACCTTATCATTTGCTATTAGATCCTGGGCTTTCAAAGGTTTTTCAAATCCGTTACCTGCAAAGGCCAACTTCTTTGTGTTCATATTAAATGCAATATATGGTAATAAGGGAGGAGGAAGAGGTGCTTACAGCTAAGGAGATCAGGAAAGGACATGTGCAGTCCTTAAATTGAGCCTTTGAAAAAAAATAGTGACCCTACGACATGGAAGTGAGGAAGGAATACATTCCAGAGATGAGGGATAGCAAATACAGAGGGGGTCATGTGTGAGAAATAGCAAGAAATCCAGTTGGGCTATAAAGACAAATGCACGATGATATACAAAGCATAATAATGCTGGAAAGGGAGGTTGGAACCACATTTGAAGTGCTTTAAATGCAAAACCAGAGGCATTTATATCTGATCCTAGAGGAAATGGGGAGACACTGGACTTTATTGAGTAGGGGAGTAACATGGTCAGTGTCAGCTTTTAGAGCTTCTTTGGAAGTTCTAAGGATGATAGATTGAACTGAGAAAAGATTTGAGGCATGGAGACCAATTAGAAGGCCCTAAAAATAGAAGTAATGAGGGTGTGAAATAAGGTGGTGGTTAGGAGTGGACAGAATGGAACACATGTAAAAGATATTGTAGAGTTGGGAATGACAAGCTTTGCATATGTGGACTGGGAAAGAGTGAGGAATTGACATTGAGACCGGGAACCTCAATGACCTGAAAAATTGTGGTGCCTTCAACAGAATTAAAGAAGTTCAGAAGAGGTGTGCATATTCCAGGGAAAAGCAGTGACTTCTGTTTTAGACATATTGACTTGGAGGTAAGTAAAGGACATCTAATTCAAAGTATCAAATAGACAGCTGATAATGTGGTATTAGAGCTTAGGAAAGAGGTTAGAGTTGTATATATTGATCTGCAATTAATCTACACAGATGACACTTAACTTATTATATATTTAAAAGGAATAGCAAATTGTACATAATGGATTTGTAATTTCATAGGCAATCTTTTTAAAAATCATACCATATTATGGAAATGTTTGTTTTGTTCCACAAATTAAAATAATATAAATAAAAATTAAAAAATTCATAAGAGGTGATGAGGTCACTGAGAGAGAGAGAGAGAGAGAGAGAGAGAGAGAGAGAGAGAGAGAGAGAGAGAGAGAGAGAAAGTAGAGAGGAGTAATCAGAGCAAAGCTTTGAAATATACCCAGAGTTCATGGGCGTGTCATGGATGAAGATCCAGGAAAGGACAGTGAGAAGGACTGGTCAGAGAAGCAGGAGGAGAATAAAGAGTGAGAAGCACCATGAAAACTCAGAGAGGAGAAAGTATTCAATAGTAGAGGGTGGTTGACAGTGTCAAATGCAGCAGAAAGATCAAGAAAGATGAAGATTGAGATAAGGCCACCAGATATGGCATTTAAGAGGCCATTGCTAACTCGAGAGGGAACAGTTTAGTTAGGGATGTTGGATTCCCAATTAGAAAAAGTTTGAGGAGCGAATGAGAAGAGAGAAAGTGGAGTCAATGAGATAAAATGATTTTTTCTAGGATTCTATGAAAGGAAGGAAAGCCAGAGGATGATAACTCAAGGGTATTTGTAGCATCTAGTGAGGTTTTCCTAAAGTATGGGGGAGCCTTATTACATTAGAAACAATAAGTTCAGTAAAGTGGCAGAAAATAAAATCAACCTATGAAAATCAGGACCCTTTTCGTAAAATACCTGTGTAGGCCTTGTAAAACTCTTGATGGTTGGGGGCGGGAACTATGTTCGAATCCAGTCTGTCCTTGGCTCCAGGTGAAACAGCTACAAGCTGTTCCAGGGCCACAGCTTAGACAGTGATAGAAATTCTTCATACTTTCTAAGTTCATAAGGTCCTCCTCTAGTCAGGGCAGGGGGCTGGGAAGGTGGAAGAGGGGAGGGAGGTACAGGAAAAAACCAAGGGACTCTCCTCTCCCTCCTTTCCTTAAGTGATTCTCAGAAGCTATTTATTTTTTCTGCCACAAGAGGTTTACTCTATACCAAATCTCTCTCAAGCCCCAAATGATTTGGTATTTTATGGAAGATCCCTAGGACATGAACAAGTTTCTTAAACCAAAATGAGCAATAATACTCTTTATATTAAAGTCCAGTAAAGAAACTTCCAGTAAAATTCCCATAGCTTATTACTGATATCCAAAATGATCAAGGTCTTTTCATACATAGTCAGATTGCCTTTTATTGATAAGATTCAGTCAAGACCTGTTCCCACCTGGTTAACATACCAGGGCATAGCGTTTTAATACATTAGATAATGTGTGGTTAATTTAGTTATTTACTCAATCACTTGTGACATTGTACTGACAAACTTAGCAGGAGGAGACAGAAAAAAAAATTTCTTTAAAAAAACAATTACAGAACACATAAAATATTTTAGAATCCAACTCCAAGGATGTACAGAGGAACTATGTGAATAAGATTACAAAATATTCTTTACGGAAATAAGGGAAGACTTAAATAACTGGGGCAGCATTAGTTGCTTATGGCCAGCCCATGCCAACGTAAGAAAAACAAACTTACCATGCCAGCCAATTACTAAATGACTTCTTTGTAGAACTCGAATTAAATAACAAAGGCAGATTGGAAGAACAAAGGATCAAGAATCTTAAGAGAAAGAAGGAAAAAAGACCCAAGAAGTAAGGGGTGCCAACAGTACAGATCTCAAACTGTATTAAAAAGCAGTAATTATCGAAACTATTTGGCTCTGATTAAAAAATAGAAAAGTTGATCAGTGGAACAGATAAAGTACACAAGACCCAGAAGCAATAAAATATAATTGCATTGTGGTCAATAATTTCAAGCACTCTGACTAATGGAATAGACTCACTATTATAAAAAAAAATGTTGGAAAAACTAGAAAGCAGTATGGCAGAAAATAGCAGGGCAGAGGTGGTGGTGGAGTGGTCCTAGAACCAACTCATACTGGCTTCCCTGATCTGATTGTCTTGAGTTTTCAGGATGAACATTTATAACTCAAAAATTGGCATCAAATCATGGCTTGAATTATTTTTTTGTTTGCCTAGACTTAAGAAAGTAGTGGAGAATATATTAATAATCCTGATTAAACTTAAAAATGTGTCATGTGAACATTCTTCCCTTTCCTCATCCAGTGGCTGTCAAACATTAATCATCATACCCCTGGTGTAGCCCAACTTCTTACACCATATACTGCAACAAGTTGCAAGTGAATACATGACCTAGATGTAAAAAGTCATGTAATCAAATTAGGGGAGCTGAGAAGGAGATAGTTTTCACAGTTTTGGATAGGGAAATAATTGTTTACCAAACAAGATATAGAGAGATAAAAATCAACAAGAGATAAAATCAACAGTTTCAATTCCCTAAAAGTGAAAAAGTTTTGAAAAACAAAATCATGCAGAATTAGAATTAAAAGGGAGAGAGTTAACTGGGGAAAAAAAGTCTTTGTAGTGAATTTCTTTGGTAAAGGTCTGATATCCAAGATACTTATGCAATGAAAACCAATATTTAAGATGAAAAGCCATCTCTAATAGATTAATAGTCAAAAGATATATGCAGACAGGTCTCATTGAATGAGACCCAAACTATCAAGAACCATATAAAAATACTTCAAATCACTACTGTTAAGAGAACTACAGATTGGAACAAATCTAAAGGTCCACATAACACATCAAATTTGCAAACATGACAAAAAAGGAAATGGTAATTGTTTGGACAGAGTATTTTGTAATCTGGATAGCCACATGAACACATACTGTTCAAAGAGTTACGGAAAAAAGTTCAACTGTTCTGAGAATCAATATGTAACTATGTACAAGAATTCACTGAACTGTGTGTGCCTTTCGATCTAGTGATACCACTGGTTGGGCTGTCCCTCAAAGAGATCAAAGAAAGATGAAAAAACCCACATGCACAATAGTTACAACAGTACTTTATTGTTGTAGCAAACTGAAAACAAAATGAGTGTCAGTTGGAGGATGGCTAAATGAATTATGGCATATAAATACAATATTATGGTGCCATTGGAAATGATGGAAAAGATGGATTCAGAAAAAAACCAAAAACCAAAAAACAACAACCTGTTTTAGATGACCCGGGAAAATTTTGTTATTATTTTTTTACAATGACTAAGATATTATTTTTAAATGAAAGCAACAATGTAAGAATGAATAACCTATGTTCAATACAATGAACAATCTTGATTCACCCACCTCCCCCCAAAGCCCCCCAAAAACTAATGATGAAGCATGCTTTCTATCTTGTATCATGAAGGTGATGGACTAGAGGTACAGAATGAGACATTTTCATATATGACCAATATGTGGGTTTATTTGGTTTGACTATTCTTGTTACAAAGGAGGGCCTTTTTTCTTGTTGTTAGGATAGTCCTAGCAAATGGAGTCTGGGAGAGCAGTGATAGTGATACCAAAAAAGAAGAAAAGAAAAAAAAGGGAATGAAGCATTTAAATGAACAGACAAAAGAGAGGAGAATGAGCTTAAGAAGTATACAAAGGAAAGAGGGAAGTGTTAGAACGACCATATTGAATGTAATATGTACTTAAAAAACCTCTAAGCTGTACTAAGATATCATATACATACATATACCGATAATAATTTCTCTCTCCCATTTGCCTCACCCCCACCCTTTCAATTGAGCAATAAAAAAGAAAGGAAAAATAAAGACCTCAATATACACATGCATAACAAAACATGCAAAACAAAATCCTCCATTGGCCATGTTAAAAAATGCATATATCTTCTTCATTCTAAGCTCAACTCTTCTCTGACAGGACGTGCGTGGCATGTTTCATTTTTAGTCTTTTGGATTCAGTTTAGCATTGTATTCATCAGAATTCTAAAACCTTTCAATGTTTTCCTCCATAATAGCATTATCATTGCATGAATTGTTCTAGCTCTTCTCATTTTACTCTGAATCAGTCAGCAAAGGTCTACTCAATTTCCATGAAATTTTTTCATCATTTCTTATGGCACAATGATATTCCATTAAATTCATATATCATAATTTGTTTGACCATTCCTCAATAGGAGGATACCTCCTTAATTTCTAATTTTTGGTTACTGTGGATTGAGTTGCTACAAATATTTGTGTACATATTGGTTCTTTTCCTGTTTCCTTAGTTTTTTTTTAGATGATATAGGTCTAGAGTCAAAGGGTATGCATAGTTTAATAAATTTTTGGACATAGCTCCAAATTGCTATCCAGAATGACTCAACCAATTCATAACTCCACCAACAGTGCATTAATCTGTTTTCTTGTGATCCTCCAACATTTGTCATTTTTCTGTTTTGTCATCTTTCACAGCATGATAACTATGAGGTAGAACCTCAAAGCTGCTTTAATTTGAATTCATGTAACTATCAGTAATTGAGAGAGTTTAAAATATTGTTATTGATAGTTTGGATTTCTTCCTTTGAAAATGGCTTGTTCATATGTTTTGACTATCTGTTGGAGAGTAGCTCTTACTCTTATAAATTTGAATCAATATTTTATATATTTTGGAAATGAAACTTTTATCAGAGAAACTTGCTGTAGAGATTTTTTTCCAGATTACTTGTTTCCCTTCTGACTTTAACTACATTAGCTCTGTTTGCACAAAACCTTTAAAATTTTATATACTTAAATTATCTATTTTATCTTGTGTAATCTTCTGTATTGCTGTTTAGGAATGAAATCTTCTTTTACCCATAGATCTGAAAGGGCTTGCTCCTCTAATTTTTATATGATGGAACCTTTTATACTTAGGTCATGTATATATTTACAACTTATCCTAGTATATGATGTGAGGTGTCTAAACTTCATTTTCTGTCAGACAATTCTTATTTATCTCTTATACCATTTGGAACACTCCTGCTGTGGTTCCAGGTTCCAGGTTCCACAAGGGAATCCACAGGATCCTGTGCCTCATAAGGTATTGATTAATTTTATTTTTGGTCTGAGTTTTCTTGATTCTTAGATCTTTTTCACTTTCAGTCTTTCCCCCTTATAGTCTCCTATTGCTCACTTTCTGACTCTTCCCCATTGATGGCAATTACCTCAGGGGATAGATTTCAAGGCCTCCTCCCATACTGGGGAATTCACATTTCACTGGCCTTGATCTCTGTCCCAAGTACCTTTGGGTGAGACAGAACTAAGAATAACTGGATGCCAGTTCTCTTTCCCACACACACTAGGATCATGCCCTGGTTTCCTCTGTTCTTTAGTTCTCTGGCTGAGTATTGTTATAACACAGAGTATTGCCATATTGTGGTCTTAGCCAAAAGAAGCTTCTGCCTTTTGGTTTTGTGTGGCACAGAGAGGAGGAGGTTTTGTGCAGCCCTGCCAGATCATAGTGATTTGGGAGGAGGGGGTGCTGAGTTGGTGCTTGAAAGTTTAGAGATTAGATTTTTCTGCTGTCAGTTCATCAGATATTTATCTCATTAATGTTTTTAGTGTCATGGATACTGCTGAAATTGTTTAACTTCTTGAACATAATTGCTACTTTGAGGTTTAAGCAGGATAAGATAAAGCATGTAACTGAGAAAACAATTTCTAGTCTTGCTAAAATTTTGTTCTTGCTTATCTTTTTATTAGATTTACCTAGGTTTGAATAGGGTACATGAAGATCTAACACTATTATAATTTTACTACCTATTTCTCCAATTTGATTAACTTTTAAGCATTCTGATGCTATGCTATTAGAGATATATAAGTATGAATAGTAATCTGTTATCTGTGGTTCCTTCAGAAATATAATTTCCCTGCTTATCTCTTTTTATCATGTCTATATTTACTGTATTCTTCTCTGATGTTATGATTGCTACCCCTGCTTTTTTGAGTTTATCTGAAACAAAACTGATTTTGTTCTAGCCCCTCACTTAAATTTTATGTGAATGTGTTTTGAGTATATTTATTGTGAGGAAAATTAATTTTTATGCTGTATAATTTGATTCTTAACATTAATTTGTAATATTCCCTTCTCTGTCCAAAAGGCTATCTCTTCTACTAGCTTACAGAGAAAACTCACTTGGCCAGTTCTACGTGAGGAATGTCAGCACATTGTTGCCTTTCCCTTGTGAGAGGTTGGGCCTTTTTGTTTGCCCTGTAAAAAGAAACCAAGCAAGAGCTACTCTTGCATCCTTGTTCTCTTCATTAGAGTTTGGGACTACTTTAAAACTAAGCAAGAATAGAGTGGTTTTCTTTGCCTAGATTTCTGGAGGCTGCTGAATCTCATGACCAGGGCTTTTTCCTCAACTGATGCCCTCCCCACCCTTTTAAGGATGAAGTAATCAGGAGGGTTGAGAGTTCTTAGCCCACCTTTTCATTAAATGTTCACCAATCCATCTGAGTTGCTTTTTTCTTGTGACAAGAGGTTCCCATCAGAAGGAAAACACCAGATTTAAGGTGGCCCAGGGGCTCCCTTTTTGTCTTTGGTCACCAAGAGAGACCACTGGCTTTGATTTATTGATTATTTGCTAGCCTAATTAATAAATTGATTTTTTCATTCTGGGAACCTTGTCTCTCAGAATTTTCTACCACAACACTTGTAAACAATTTATCATCTTATTTGAACTTTATGTCTCACTCAATGTCTAGACAGTGCTCTGAACAAAGCAGACAGATAGCAAAAAATTGTTGAATGAATGGATGACTCACATTTTCTCATGCAATTGTTTGTAAAAGAAAAATACCCATGGAGCTTATCAGATATGTGATTATTTGATATAATATAAATATCAACAAATGTCACAAATCTGTTTCTTAATCTATGACTTCAAACATCACACAGATATTAAACTTTTTTCTCATGTAGAACTCTTGCAATTTACCTGAATTCTATACCTGAAGACTTTAAGAAAAATTCCTTAATGTGAGTGAAACATAATTAATGAGAATCATGTAATCAGCTAGGTTGTTGGTTTGGGGTGAGAGAAAATCTCATGCTTTAATTCAGGAATAGAGAGAGGGAAGTTCAAGTGGAGAAAATGAAGGGGAAATATGAAGATTGAAAGCAGAGATAGAAAAGGAATTAGAAACAGAAGATGGAGAAAGGGAAAAAAAAGGAGAGAGAAGAGGAGAGAAGAGTGACTATCTAGGGAGGTATTGAGCATAGTTTGATATGTATTTTAAATTTTAGGAGAACAAGATTTCAAAAAGTTCAGGTAAAAGATAGTCATGTCATGTGACCTGAGGTTAGTTTAAAAGAGATGAGAGACTTTTGAAAATAGAATTCTAATAAGATAAATATGAACAACTCTAATAAAGAATAAAAGGTAAGAATATCTAAAGAAAGTGACATACCTACATGGAGAAGTCTTCAATAAGCTCAGATCTAAAAGAGATATATAAATAATGACAGGTAACTGAGAATGAACATCCATGCCACGTTGGGCAGAGTGCTGAGATGGGAGTCAGAAGGGTGTGAAAAACCTGCTTCCAACACTTGATGGCTATGAAACCATGGACAGTTAACAGTTAACTATCTGAGCCTCAGTTTCCCCCTATGTAAAGTGAGGATAATAATAATAGAAGATAACAATAAAAAGAGATAAAAGGAATGAGATAAGAGTGATAATAATGGAAACAATAATAGCTCACTTTTATATAGTACTTTAGGGTTTGTGGGGAGATTTATATTCATTATCTCATTTAATAATAACTATAGTACTATTGCTGTGAAGTTCATGTGAGAACATGTGTGTAGGCAACATGGTATAATGAATAGGGCACAGGAGTTGGAGTTAGGAAGACCTGAATTCAAATACTGCCTAGAATTCTAGCTGTGTGACCCTGAGCAAGTTCTTAACTCTATGTGTCTCTGTTTCCTCAGCATTATGATGAGGTTAGAAATTAATGGCCTCTAAGTTTCCTTCCAGTTGCAAATTATAATCCTTTGATCATAGGTTGTAATTTGTAATGGCCCTACTAGAATCCCTGAAGCAGTCTAGCACATTGCCTGGCACATAGTAGACATTTAATTAACATTCATTGACTAACATTTTCACACATTTTTATGTTTAGTGGTGAGCAGATAGAGGCAAAGACAGGACTTAAGACATCAGGGAATCACAAGGACTTTTGAAGGTGAATAGAAAAGGAGAAAAGAGCCCAGAAAGCCATTTGCAGGAATTAGTGCTTTTCTTCTGATTGCTTTAGCAGGGATGAGGTTGCCAGGAAGTATTTGTCCCATGGGAAGACTTCTCCCTTAGACTTGCCTGATGTGAAAGGGAGAGAGACACAATTAATGGCACATTCAAAACACTGATTAGGAGGCAGATATTGTGGCCATTTGAAAGTGAAATCATGCTTAGTGCCAGATTACCCTTGGGAAGGAGCAGCAGAGAGCTCTGAATTCTTGTATTCCATCAACAGAAACAGACTTAATGTGGAGGAATTGTCATTAGTGAAAATCCCTGGGCTAATGGCAACCTTGCCAGCTCTCTCCTGGGAATGATGGATGGAAAGGACCTAACTTCCAAGCTTTTGGGCCTATTTATCACATGGGGATTGATGTAGGGGCTAAAGAAGGATCATAGGCTGGGCATGTATGTCCTGGATACACCGATGGTAACTTGCTTTCCTTCCTTTCTAATATTCTGTACATAAGCACGCTATTGCCAGAAGTTTAGTGGAAATTTAGCAGGCTAAGGATTGAAGGGGAAGTTTCCTTTAAAAAGGTGGGGGCTAGGAGCTAATGATCTGCTTGGATGATCCACACCAACCCCTAGACCTACTAAAAAAAAGCAATACCACCCATAGTGAATGGTAAAAGGTGAATGGCAGGTCACTGGTGCCAAATACAGGCACAGAAGGCTTGTTGGTTATTCAAAGGGCACCTTTAAGTGTTGGGTGGTGGTTAAGCACCTGATTGATAACAGCTCCTCTAGTCCTTACTTTGCAATGGGATTAGGCACTGGTTCAACTCTGGCCCTTCTAACATGTCATTCATGTAAAGGGCTATATAAATATCAGTTGTTATTACAAAAAAGTGACATTTTGTCTTTGAAGAATAAATAGGGAGGTTAATTGTTTTCAGTAGCCTCATGTAAGCCGAGGCTTGTGATAAAAGCAAAGCATAACAGAACCGGGATACCTGGATTCAATTCTTGAAATGGATTGACTATGTGGTCCTGAGTAAGTCACTTAACTTTTCAAGGGAATGTACTCTAAAACCCTAGTTGCAGAGATGTTGACTTGCATTCATAGAGTTTCCTCATTTAATTCATCCACTCATCCTTGCTAGCTATCATTCCACATCTTTCCTCCCTTTAGTGGTCAAAATCCTTGAGAAAGTCATCTACAATAGGTGTCTCCACTTCCTTTTCTCTTAAGCTCTTCTTAACTCTCTACAATCTGGCTTCCAACCCCATCATTCAACCAAAACTGCTCTCTCCAAAGTTGCAAAAGATCTCTTAATGGCAAAGTCCAATGGCTTTCCTCACCCCACTCCCAATTCTTATCAGTTTGACCTCTCTTTAGCCTTTCGTACTGTTGATTCCTTTTTTTTTCCTTGATATTCTTTTCTTTCTAGGTGTTTTTGACCCTACTTTCTCTTGGTTCTCCCTCCTACCTGTCTGATCTCTTAGCCTCTTTTGCTGGGTGATCATTCAGATTATACCTGACTGACTATACCAATGTAATCACAGGTGCAGTCCCTGTCCTTCTCTCTATATTTAAGGCAAGTGCAATAAGGAAGAGATGGCCAGCTACTTGGGGTATCAGAAGATAATAATGACTTCAAAAAAGAAGACAGAAATAATGAACTCTTATTATGCTTCTGTTTTCTCTATCAAAAAGAATGAACCTCATACTTAAAGAATAAAAGAGATTTAGAAAGAATAAAAACCTGATGTGAAATAGTAAGATAACACTTTGCTGCCCTAAAGAAATTCAGTTACTTAGCCTAGATGATTTACATCCCAGGACACTGAAAGAACTTGCTGGTATTATTGCCAAATCATTGTTTGTCCTCTCTGAGGAATCATGCAGAATGGAAGATGTGCAACAAGAATGATGATGGGCAGAGTTTTTTTCCCATTTTTCAAAAGGGTAAGAAATGGATCCTGCCAGCTGGGTAGGCAAATAGGAGGACTATCCCTAGCAAAGTGGATTATCACAGTGAATGCCTGATGAGTGAGCATTCATGAATTTGAATGTAGATCACTAAGACCTATTATGGGTTCATGAAGAACAAATTATGACAGACTAATCTCATTTCATTTTTTTGACATCTTCTAGGTTGGTAAATCAATGAAATACCATTGACATAGTCTCTCTAGACTTCAGGAATGCAAGGCTTTTCCAAACTTGTGGAAAAGATTAAGAGAAACAAGTTGATAAGTTTGCTCACACGGATTTTCTTTTTTTGAATAAATAGATCCAAATGGTGTTGATTTATGAATAGATGCTAACCGGTACAGAGGTATGCTACAGGACCAATTCTGTTCAATATTTTAGTCAGTGGCATGGATAGATGTAGATGACAATCAAATTTGTGCATGGCATTAATCTGGGATAGTAATATTGTGCAGAATAGAGATCCAAAAGATCTCAGCAGGTAGGTAGATCTAATAAGATGAAATTTAATAGGAATAAATCATGAGGCAATGTAGCTTAGCGGAAAGAGAGCTAGCCTTTGTGTCAGGAAGTCCTGGCCATTTTGGTAGAAAATATTGTGGCTCTGGACATATAGGACTGTGGTTCAAATAACACCTCTGATGCTTACTATCCATATGACCTTGGCCAAAGCAAGAACTTCAATTTTTGTCTATACACTGAAATGATTAGACTAGATGGCTTCTGAAGTCTCTTCCAGTTCCAAATTTATGATCCTCTAAGTCTTCCCTTTGACACATTCTCACTGCGTGAGTCTGGGGAAGGCACTTAGCCTGTCAGTGCTCTAGGTAATTGCTCCAAAGACTTGGAGTTGCAAGAAAGTGCAGATCATTATCGCAGAAGTTCCTTATTAGGAACATGGATAAAATCAGAGATATGTTTGTTTGTTTGTCTTTTTAAAGAAGGAAAGATTTCCTCACATCCTATTTTCATGCCTTGTCATGATATGGAAATAGTCCTTAATTCTTAAACCATATGCCAGGGGAACACAAGCTCTGATATGTTCTTCCAAGATGGAATGCTTTGATTACAAGTCTGGTGACAGACTATGTCCGTTATCAGAGGACCAACCTAAATTAATTTAAAGAAGCTTATTGCCAAGTTCAACCCTATAGGCAGATAAATTTTTTCAGATGCAGCAATTCTAGAAGTAAAATGGTTTCGGTCTGCTTCAGGGGAAGCTCTGCCCAAGCCAAAGAAATCACCAATTGTATTATGAAGGCAGAATTTATGATTTCAAAGAGAATCATATATACGTCTGAATGGTTCAGAACCGCAGGATACAAGGAATTCTCTAAGTAGAAGGTAGAAGAATTAAAGCATTTATTCAAGCTCCAAAGTAGCAGACCCACGAAACAGTGTCCCCATTTTGATATCCTGGTCAAAAGTTTCCAGGCCCAATAAGTCTGCCTCACAAGAGTAACCAGGGGCCTACAGAAAAACATGATGGCATTAAACCAAATCATATTCGTGCTTCCCCACTCTGGTAAGAAGATTACCCACTGGCCTCAAGCCCTTTCTCAGCACTCTCTGGTCCACACGCGGGTCAGCCCTGCTACCAGCAGCTCTTGCTTCTTTCGCTCCTTTGGCTTCGGCTTTGTCTTCAGTTTCGACTGTAGCTGTCCTTGCTGTTGCTGGCTCCAACAAGTCTCAATTTCCAAGCTTTGTTCTCTCCTCTTATAGAGTTTCAGACGTCATCAGCGTTGTCTGAGTGACCAGAACTTAGGCTCTGGTGATTGGTTCTTGAGTCAGCACCTCCCCTTAGGACCCTGGGAGGTTCACATCCACATAGATTAGGTTAACACCTAATAGAGGTTAGAGCCTGGGCCTTAGCACTTAGTAAGACTCAATGAAATACACTGACTTACTCAAAGGAAGCAAGCCAAACTCTTCAAGGGCACTTGGGTGAAATAAGTGCTAAGAACCCATTTTGCTTACCAACACACCAATCTATACAGAAGTGAACAAATGTAAACCACTGTATTTAGATTAAAAAAAGAATAGAATGGGAAAATGTTATGTAATAGTAATTCATGTGAAATGGAGTATTTTGGCCATGTGCTAGCACCAGCAGGTGCTAGTAAAGCAAGTGCTCCTGGGTTAATAGACCATTTAACCTTTAGTGGTTGGAAAATTACTGTACCCCCAAAGTCATCATATGTTTACCTGGTGATAACAGAAAGCAAGTTGATATAAAAAAGAGATAAAACCTTTTTTCCCTTCCTGATTGGATCTATTATTACTTTATTTCTTTAGGGAAAGATCATTTCAGTGCCATTGGTTTATTAGGGTTCTTTTAATGCTAGAAAACTCTAGAACTCATCTGAGGAAGCAGGTTAGTATTGTCAAATATTTCTAGTATCCTCTTAACCCTCAATGTTATATAACCTCAGTACCAAAACATATTGGTATGGGATTCTCTCTTCATTGGTGGAGACAAATGTCCTGTTCTACATGATGGGTGGGGCAAAGTTGGTGAGTATGGGAGAGTTCCAGCCATCTTTAGCTATTTTTAGGACTCTTCAAGCTTTGAGTCTTCTTTGTTCTTCAAGCTTAGTTTTTTGAGCACTTTTGGCTTTCAGCTTTGAGAGGGAAGGTAGAAGAGGTCCCCTCCCTTCAGGTTGCTGAAAGAAGACTCTGGGAAGACATGAGAGGAGTTAAAGTCTCTGCCATGTCCCTAGCTTCATACACTAAAATCTTTGGGGAGTTTACCTTTGGTTGAGATCTGGAACTCTTTCTCTTGGTTGAGTTGAGTTGTCTCACTTCCTATGGGAGAGCTCCTTCTTCCTATGTTGTCTATAGTCTCCTAGGTACACCTCTGATTTTTGTTTTGCTGCAATTTGGATAAATGGATTTCTTAGTTATTCCCTACATACATTCATTGTGGAACTAGTATTTGGTGGAAAAGGTATAAAGCTTGGGGTCCTTCCCCCCAATAATAATGACTTAGCAATAAGAAGTTTAGCTTGAACCTGATCATATCCCTGTATCAGTAAGGCAATAATAACAATGTAGATGATAATTGTCAAAATGCCTATGTGGTTCTTTATCATAAAGTATATGAAACTCTCCACATAGAAGGTAGAAGAAATAAACCATTTATTCAGACACCAGAAAACCATATCCCACAAGTCATTTATCCAATCCAGTAAAACATTCAATACATAATATCACAACATGGTGCCTCACCATCCCAAAACCTCTCCGACCCCTCTGCTGGCATCTTCCCAAAAACAAACTCACAGTACAACTAAGTCAGCATGCTCAGCTCTAACTATCATGATGGCAGCCATTAGCAGCCATAACATTGCTCTCTCTTCTCTTCTCTTCTCTCTCTCTCTCTCTCTCTCTCTCTCTCTCTCTCTCTCTCTCTCTATTTCCTGTGACATAACTTGCTTTTCCTGTCAGGGAGCTCCTCCCACCACATGTGACTTAGGCTTCCTGTGACTTAAGTGGGTCACATTGCCTATTAATAGGTGGGAAAGATCTTCAAATCTAAATTGTTACTACAATCCCCTAGACTAATAACATTTAAGGGAACAGATAGATACAAGTCTGTCCCAATAAGTCCTCTCTCTAAGGAGAGAAGAATGGACTTCAGCCCCAACTTTTTGCTCCTCCTTCTGGCAGGAATGAAAGTTTCCCTTGAAGAATTATGGGAGAAGATGAGATTAGAGACATCTACTTTGCCTCCCTTGCTAGATGTGGGCCTTTGCCACACCTGCAGTCTCTCTACAGATGGGGCCTACTCATTACAGTGACTTCAATTACATCAGTGTGAATGCTGGCAAGCATTGATTCTTTCTATTCCTTACCTCTTACTCTCTGCCCCTTTATGAGGAATGGTGGGAGGAGGGGTGAGAATGCTATAGTGGACCTTGGTAGGGAAATAACTTGTTTTCCTAGAATGCTGTGAGCCAATGGTAGATGGCAGAAAGCAACCACAGGCATTTCTAGGAAAGCAAGAGCAGCCAGGAAAAAGGAACATGACATGTTGCACATTACATCAATGTAATGGAGGAGAAGTCACTTTGTCAAGGACCATATCGGTTCCAGCAGAACTTGCCACAGTAAGGAACAATGGCAGAAGTAGCAGTAGATGGCAGTGGAAGTTGAAGACAGCGACTGGTAGATGGGATGGATTGTTGTGGGTCAGGATACAAGTAGAATTTAGAAGGTATGAATTACTCCCCTCTCCATTCCCACAATGCCAGGGGCATTGTTATAAGCCAGGAAATAGCAATCTAGACTTGAAGCAATTGAGGTTAAGCTTGCCTCCAGGCAGATTGATCTGGAACCTAGCTGTGAGCTCTTCTCAAAAGGTGAATACAAAGGTTG
The DNA here is from genome assembly GCF_011100635.1 of Trichosurus vulpecula. NCBI lineage: Eukaryota > Metazoa > Chordata > Mammalia > Diprotodontia > Phalangeridae > Trichosurus > Trichosurus vulpecula. The sequence continues at coordinate 544,253,013 of NC_050573.1, read as the reverse complement.
TTTTTAGAACTTTGCAGTGAAGCTCTGAGACCCTTTGGCAACCTCCTAGTTAATCATTTTTAAATTCTTTACCAGCGGTTTTTATTCATTTTTATATTTCTGAACATCATTTTCACTGCCTTGGGAACTGTTTTACTAGGGAGTATTTGAATGTATTTTTTTTCAATTTTGAACCCTTGGGCTTTAAGTAATCCATTGCATTCTATTTGGAAGAGTGATTCAGGGAGCATCCTCTCAAATCAGAGCTTATAAACTCCCACCAATGCATACCTTTTATAATCATCCCAAGGACATATTAATGAAAAGAAAAGGCATTTAGCAAAATGACATGATAGAAAAGATGCAATAAAACTTTCCCCCACAAACGTGAGGCATACCTTTCCCCAACAAATACATATGCCATCAATGAAAAGAATGGAAACACATAGGAACATGCATGGAAAGTTAAACATATGGAGAAAACCTGTGGTCAAATCACATCTGTAGGGGGCACACACATTGGCAACACATGTTGGCAGGGCACATCCATGGAAGAGCAATTTATGCCTCCTAAGAAGCAGGGCCCCATATGTATTCTACTGATTTCATCATGCTTCTTCTACTTAAAGCTATTTTCTGCTGGCCTCCACTCACATGTTCCACTAGACGTAGATTCCCGAATTGGGCGATATTGCCCCTTCGGGAGTGCTGGAATGATCCAGGGGGTAGCAGTACCCTCAGATGCAACTTGGGGGCATTGATAAAAATAAGGGGCAGTGGAAGCATAAGGAAAGAAGAGAAGAGAAGAAAATTTTGAAAAACCATTTGTTTCATTGGTTGTGTAACAGAGTTAAAGTGATAGTGATTATATCATTTTCCAAATAAACACACAAAATGCAAGTTATAATTGGTCAGTGGTCAAATCCACTGACAGTTCTTAACAGGCAAGTGTTGGCAGGTGAACCTCTCACTCATCGTTGGGAAATTCAGAATGCATCGGCAGGAATGTGTGTGTGTAATGACTTGTTTACAATATGATACTGTATGGTTATATGACACAACTGCATCATCAAAATTTAAATGCAGGAAAAACCCCACAAATTTACGATAAATTATTAAATTATTAAATTTAAGATGTATCATTTAAAACAAGTATTTTATATATTTTTTAAAATAATACAAAATTTAAAAAATGTTAAATAGTTAAAGACAGTCGATTTCCAGGGGGTGCTGAGTAATTTTTTTTTTTGAAAAAGGGAGTGGTATGGGGGGGTAGAGCCAAGATGGCAGCTGGAAAGCAGGGACTTGCCTGAGCTCCCCGCCATATCCCTCCAAAAACCTATAAAAATGGCTCTGAACAAATTCTAGAACTGCAGAACCCACAAAACAGCAGAGGGAAGCAGGGATCCAGCTCAGGACAGCCTGGATGGTGGCTGGATGAGGTCTATCGCCCACGGAGCAGAGGGGAGTGGAGCTCAGGGTGGGCGGTGGCAGGACCAACCAGACCAGGAGACAGGTGGAACAGGCACTAGCGTCCTGAATCAGTGAGCTGCAGGTTACCAGATTTCTCAACTCACAAACACCAAAGACAACAGAGAAGGTTTGTGGGAAAAGCTGCAGGGGACAGAGTTCGTGGTTTGGCCACTGCCCCAGGGGCAGCGGGGGCGGTGCAGCTACAGAACTACAGCTGCAGTTACTTCTGGCCCCAGGCTTACCTGGGGGGAGGAATTAAGTGGCAGATCAGAGCAGGAGTGCAGAGCCTGCTTAAGATTTGTATCAGGTCCAGGTTGGTGGTTCTTGGGGAAAGAGGAGTGCTGGTGTGGCAGAGTTGGCTGTATAGAAAAGCTCTGAAATCAACAGCACATCCCCTCAAGCTCGGAACAAAGTACTCTTTGCTCTACAAGCAGTCATACCCCGCTGAAAAACTCAAGGGTCAAGCAAGTTGGCTGGGAACATGGCCAGGCAGCGAAAACGCACCCAGATTCAGTCTCAGACTTTGGATTCTTTCTTTGGTGACAAAGAAGACCAAAACATACAGACAGAAGAAGTTAACAAAGTCAAAGAGCCTACACCAAAAGCCTCCAAGAAAAACATGAACTGGTCCCAGGCCATGGAAGAGCTGATAAAGGATTTAGAAAAGCAAGTTAGAGAAGTAGAGGAAAAATTGGGAAGAGAAATGCGAAAGATGCAAGAAAACCATGAAAAACAAGTCAATGACTTGCTAAAGGAGACCCCAAAAAATAGTGAAAAGAATATTGAAGAAAACAGCACTTTAAAAAATAGACTAACTCAGGCAATTCCATGTGGTTAAAAACCATGACCTTGGGGTGGAGCCAAGATGGTGGCTGGAAAGCAGGGACTAGCATGAGCTCCCTGCCGAGTCCCTCCAAAAACCTATAAAAAAATGGCTCTGAACCAAATCTAGAACTGCAGAACCCACAAAACAGCAGAGGGAAGCAGGACTCTAGTCCCGGACAGCCTGGATGGTCTCTGGGTGAGGTCTATCCTACACAGAGCTGGGAGCTGGGAGGTGGGAGCAGAGCCCAGTGTGAGCGGCGTGGACTAACTAGACCAGGAGCCAGGTAGAGCATGCCCTAGTGCCCTGAATCAGTGAGCTGCGGCAGTTACCAGATTTCTCGACCCACAAACACCAAAGACAGCGGAGAAGGATAGTGGGAAAAGCTGCGGGAGTGGAAGGAGTTCACAGTTTGGCCACCGCCCCGGGGCAGCGGAGGTGGGGCAACTACAGCTGCAGTTGCTTCTGGCCCCAGGCCCACCTGGTGGGAGGAATTAAGTGGCGGATCAGAGCAGGAGTGCACAGCCTGCTGAAGATCTAATCCCAGTCCAGGTTGGGGGTTCTTGGGGAAGGAGGAGTGCTGGTGTGGCAGAGCTGGCGCATCCCCCCCAAATGTGGAACATAGAACCCTTTAGTCTACAAGCAGTCATACCCCGCTGAAAAACTCAAGGGTCAAGTTAGTTGGTTGGGAACATGGCCAGGCAGCGAAAACGTGCCCAGATTCAGTCTCAGACTTTGGATTCTTTCTTTGGTGACAAAGAAGACCAAAACATACAGACAGAAGAATTTAACAAAGTCAAAGAGCCTACACCAAAAGCCTCCAAGAAAAACATGAACTGGTCCCAGGCCATGGAAGAGCTGAAAAACGATTTAGAAAAGCGAGTTAGAGAAATAGAGGAAAAATTGGGACGAGAAATGAGAAGGATGCAAGAAAACCATGAAAAACAAGTCAATGACTTGCTAAAGCAGACCCAAAAAAATACTGAAAAATATACTGAAGAAAACAACACCTTAAAAAATAGACTAACTCAAATGGCAGAAGAGCTCCAAAAAGCCAATGAGGAGAAGAATGCCTTGAAAGGCAGAATTAGCCAAATGGAAAAGGAAGTCCAACAGACCACTGAAGAAAATACTACCTTAAAAATTAGATTGGAGCAAGTGGAAGCTAGTAACTTTATGAGAAATCAAGATCTTATAAAACAGACCCTAAGGAATGAAAAAATGGAAGACAATGTGAAATATCTCATTGGAAAAACCACTGACCTGCACAACAGATCCAGGAGAGATAATTTAAAAATGATTGGACTACCTGAAAGCAATGATCAGAAAAAGAGCCTAGATATCATTTTTCAAGAAATTATCAAGGAGAATTGTCCTGATATTCTAGAGCCAGGGGTAAAGTAGAAATTGACAGAATCCACCGATCACCTCCTCAAAAAGATCCCCAAAAGAAAACTCCTAGGATCATTGTCGCCAAATTCCAGAGCTCCCAGGTCAAGGAGAAAATACTGCATGCAGCCAGAAAGAAACAATTTGAGTATTATGGAAAAATAATCAGGATAACACAGGATCTAGCAGCTTCCACATTAAAGGACCGAAGGGCTTGGAATACAATATTGCAGAGGTCAATGGAGCTAGGATTAAAACCAAGAATCACCTACCCAGCAAAACTGAGTATCATGCTCCAAGGCAAAATATGGATTTTCAATGAAATAGAGGACTTTCAAGCTTTCTCAGTGAAAAGAGCAGAGCTGAATAGAAAATTTTTCTTTCAAATGCAAGAATCATGAAAAGGTAAACAAGAAAGAGAAATCACAAGGGACTTACTAAAGTTGAACTGTTTTGTTTACATTCCTACATGGAAAGGTGATGTGTATGATTCTTGAGACCTCAATATCATAGTAGCTGAAAGGAATATGCATGTATATACATATGTGTGTGTCTATGTATGTACATATGTAGGTATATATATATATACATATATATATATGTATATATATATATGTATATATATATATATATATATATACACAGAGGGCACAGGGTGAGTTGAATATGAAGGGATGATATCTAAAAAAATAAAATCAAATTAAGGGATAAGAGAGGAATATATTGAGAGAGGGAGAAAGGGAGAGATAGAATGGGGTAAATTATCTTCATTAAAGTGGCAAGAAAAAGCGGTTCTCTAGGAAGGGAAGAGGGAGTAGGTGAGGAGGAATGAGTAAATGTTGTTCTCATCGGATTTGGCCTGAGGAGGGAATAACATACACACTCAATTGGGTATCTTACCCCATAGGAAAGAAGGAGGAAGAAGATAAAAAAGGGGGGATGATAGAAGGGAGGGCAGACAGGGGGAGGAGGTAATCAAAAACAAACACTTTTGAAAAGGGAGAGGGTCAAGGGAGAAAATTGGATAAAGGGGGATAGGTTAGGAAGGAGCAAAACATAGTTAATCTTTCACAGCATGAGTATTGTGGAAGGGTTTTACATAATGATACGCACGTGGCCTATGTTGAATTGCTTGAGTTCTTAGGGAGGGTGGGCTGGGAGGGAAGAGAGGAGAGAATTTGGAACTCAAAGTTTTAAAAACAGATGTTCAAAAACAACCAAAAAAAGTTTTTGCATGCAACTGGGGAATAAGATACACAGGCAATGGGGTGTAGAAATTTATCTTGCCTTACAAGAGAAGAAGGGAAAGGGGGATGGGATGGGAGTGGGGTGACTGAAGGGAGGGCTGACTGGGGAATGGGGCAACCAGAATATACACCATCTTGGAGTGGGGGGGAGGGTAGAAATGGGGAGAAAATTTGTAATTCAAACTCTTGTGAAAATCAATGCTGAAAACTAAATATATTAAATAAATTAAATAAAAACAATAAAAAAAAATTCCCAAGGAAAAAAAAAGAAAAAGGGAGTGGTAGCCCAAATAATTTTGGTAACCTCTGCACTAGACACTATCCCACTAGAGATGGAGTCTCTCTGATGGATAATCCTCTGCTGGATTGATGCTATCCTCTGATTCAGGCATGGCCTCACAGGGTGAGTGGCTGTGGAGTTTCTCTCATCTTCTGACTCCACAGAAATCCTGAAGAAAGGTCCATAGGAAGCAGCACTTATACTAAGCCTTGAATGGCACTAGAGAATCCAAGACCTGGAGGTTAGAAGGGAGAACATGCCAGGAATAGAAGACAAACCATACAAAGGCATAGAATCATCAGAGTCTTTATTCCTGGATAGGTGGGGGTGCTTGAGTCAGCTGAAACAGAGAGCCTATTGTTAAATTTTCAGTGTGACCATTTATACCTCAGAAATCAGCACAAGGTGCAATTTAGGGCTTGAATTTTTGTTCTATTGATTGTCTAGACTTAAGGAAGTGGTGGAGAAAATGTTAACAATACAGATTAAATTTAAAAGTATATTCTGCCTAGATTTCTCCCTCCCCACCTCCCAACAGAACTGGTTGTTAAATACATACCAGTATACCCTTGTGTATACAGAATAGAAAATAGACCGTTTTGGCTGGAATGTTGAGTATGTAAGGGAGAGTCATGGTAAATAAGTCTGGAAAGCTAGGTTAGAGTCATATGTGATGGTATTAAGTGAAAAAAAAATTTTATGATCTCTTAGAGTCAAATTTGAGCCCATAGAACATATTGATCAGGAATTTATATTGTTAGGTTTGTGATTTAGGAATATAAATTTAGCAGTTGTGTGCAGGATTGGTTGGAGAGGGGGAGATACTGGAGTCGGAGAGACTAGTTAGGAGGCAATGTCATTAATCCAGGTGAGAAGTGTGGAGGGCTGGACTTAGGGTTGGGGACTGTATGAAAGGATGGAAGGGAATGGAGGCAAGAAAAGTTATGGGGTAAAATTGACAAGGATTGGCAACTGATTGAATGGGCGGGAAGATGCAGAAGAGGAAAGAATTGACGATGACTCTGAGGTTGTGAGTCTGGTTTACTAGAACAGTGGCAGTGTCCTCGACAGAAAGAGGAAACTAAGGAAGAAGAGCAGATGTATAACACCAAGGTAGTATTACTACAGATGCATATTATTACTTTGTTATTATAATACTTGTTACTGTTGTTCAGTCATGTCTGACTCTTCATGATTGTGGAGACCAGGGCTGTCCGAAATGTGGCCTGGGCCGCATGAGACCCCCAGTGCAATTTATGAGGCTCTCCTGAAAACATAGAAATTTACATAAATTTACATAAATGCTTTAGTAAATGAACAACCGCAGAGCTCTCACTAAAACGGCAAATCAAAATATATTGTCTATTGTTTCAATAAAAACCTAAGATTGGACAGCCCTGTTGTAGACCATAGCATACTGTCCATGAGGTTTTCTTGGCAAAGATACTGGAGTGGTTTGACATTTCCTTCACCAGTGGATTGATGCAAACAGAGGTTAAGTGACTTGCCCAGGGTCACACAGCTAGCAAGTGTCTGAGGCTGGATTTGAACTTAGAACTTCTTGACTCTAGGCCCGGTGCTCTATCCACTGAACCACCTGACTCTGTTATAACACTACTTTTTAATAACTATACATGCTTTTTGTTCCATAAAATTCCATTCTTTATGGCATGTAGATCTTTATTTTGTGATAGGCCAAGTACATGTGTTAGTGAAGGTTTAGGAATTTTCAAACCTTGCCTAGGACACACAAATGCCTTATTTCAGCTTTTATGATGAAAAGGAGCTAGAAAATATGTGCTTATTTCATGGGACCATTGATTTAAAGCTAGGAGAGACATGGGAATGAGCATTTATTAAGCACCTTTTATATGCCAAGGACTATGCTAAGTACTTTATAACTATTATCTTACTTGATCCATTTGACCCTGTGAGACAAGTGCTATTATTATTCTCATCATAAAGTTGAGGAAACTGAGACAGAGGATAAATGACTTGTCCAGGGTCACACAAATAGTAAATGTTTGAGGTTGGATTTGAACTCAGGACTTCCTGACTCCAGGTTCATTACTCTGTTCACTGTATCAACTAGCTGCCTACAGCTAAAGGTCATCTAGTCCAATCCTTTCATTTTACAGATGAGAAAAGTGAGATCCAAAGATATTAGGAGAGTTGTCCAAGACTGTCAGAGACAGAATTCAAAGATCCAGATGTTTAGTATTTGTGTCAGAGGTACTCATAGGACAGCAAGGGCCTGGGCATACTTTGAGGTATTCCTCCTCTCTCTTAATTAAGGTGGGACTTTTTTTTTTCCTGTTTTCTCTTTTAGAATGCTAAAATAACCAGGTGTCTTTGATTAAGTCCTACTAAGTGCAAAGCCCCAGGCCCACACCCTTTTGCTGAGTAAGTGTGAAGCTGTCAGGCCCTAAGCAGGGTATATAAACCCAGAGGTTAGCATTTTGTTTGGGGCTCTCACTCACTGGAAGAGTGTTGATGTGGAGACTCTGGGTAGCTGCTGGAGCCCCCTGGCTTTGAAAAAACCCAGATGTTGGTGCTTCTCTTTTTTGTTACTATGTATGTGATGTCTTGATCAGACAAAGCCTGTCTGTTGAATTGTGTTATTTGATTCGTTGATATTTTCTGTTTGTAATTTCTGTTTGTATTTGCTTTGAAGTTCAAGGTGCTGGATTTTCCTCTGAACTACATGAATGATATATGTATATTTGATTAAAGTGAGATTGTTAACCCCTTAAAGTTGCATTCCTTAGAAAGGCAGATCAAAGATCCTGTGCTAGCAGCCCTTCTGCATGCTGGTCTTGTTGGGTCTTACAACCCTACAGCAGCTGCTAGCCACGTTGTTGCTACAAAATGGTATAGTTATGGCAGGATCTGCAGATTAAAAGGCAAGTATGAAGTTTTGGGGTACTAAGATAGTGGTTGGATGTGCCCCAGTTATTGGGTTGCTCTTTATACTTGTGGTGGCTATGGTTCTGTGGACCCCCAGAGGCCTGAGGGAAAACAGGTGGGTGGCAGTGATAGGAGTGGTTTCCTGGGTCAGGAGCAGATGGCCAGGAACCCAGGAGCTTGGAGTTCAGCCCTGGGACAAGATGAAAACTTTTCAGCCAGTTCCCATTACCAAGTTCCCATGCAATAAGCACAGTTGACAAAAGTTTGATGAAGAAAAAGGATTTTTATCAGTCAAAGAAAGATCAAAGTAAAGTGAAGAGTATTGCATTTAGATGCAGAAGTTGTTGTTCAGTCATGTCTCACTTTACCTGACCCTATTTGGGATTTTCTTGGCAAGGATACTGCAGTGGTGTGCCATTTCCTTCTCCAGCTCATTTTACAGTTGAGGAAACTGAGGCAAACATGGTTAAGTGACTTGCCCAGAGTCACAGAGCTAGTAAGTGTCTGAGGCTAGATTTGAACTTGTAAACAGGAGTCTTCCTGACTGCAGGGCCAGTGCTCTGTGCACTGCTCCACCTAGCTGCCCCTGGATGCAGAGGATGTAAGTCCAAATCCTGGCTCTGCCCCTGCTAGCTGGGTCACCTTGGGTCAGCCGCTAAACCTTCTCTGGGCCTGTTTTCTTATCTTCCAACTTTACAGCTATGATCCTATGGAGCAGAAGTCCTGTCCGAGGGCATAGAAAATATTGATGCCCAGCCGGTCTTCACACACAGTTGCATAACCTCTAGTCATTTATTGTCAGTTCTCCTGACTGGAGAAAATAGCCATCTCTTTCCTCTGTCACTGACCCACTGAAACTCCTCCACTCTTGTTAGATATTTTCAAAGGGGGCTGCTACAAAGCACTACAGGAGAATGGTGGGGTAGGAGGGAGTGACAGGAAGGCAGTATCAGAAGGAACTTCCTAATAATTAGAGCTGTTTAACAAAAAAGTATGCTGCTTCTGTAGGTAGGAAGTTCCCTGGAGGAAAGGTCTTCAACAGGAGACTGGATGACCTCTTATTAAGGACTTATCATTGAGAGGATTTGTGCTAGAGGGAGTTGGGGAGTGGTTTAAGATTAAAATCCTTTCAAGTTCTGAGACTCTATTAATTCTATTTATAGAAGAGAATGAATTTGGGATATTGAATCATTGAATTTTGATCTTGGAAGGCATTTTAATAATAGCTAGTATTTATGTAATGCTTTAATGTTTACTAGGTACTTTACAAGTTTTCTTTTATTCTATCCCCTCAAACCTTGTAGGCAAGTGCTGCTATTCACCCCAATTTAAAGATGAAGAAACTGAGGTAGACAAAGGTTAATTGACTTGCCCAGTGACTTATAGCTAGTAACTGTTTGAGGCACGATTTGAACTCAGGTCTTCCTCAACTTTCCAGATTCTGGCTTATATCCACCATACCACCCAGGTGCCCACCCTACCTAGCTTAGAGATCATTGACTAGCTGACCTTGGGCAATATATTTTATTTTTCTGAACTTTACTTTCCTCATCTTTAAAATGGAAGAGTTGGACTACATGACCCTGTTGAGGTTTAGGGGTGCTGGGACCCTGAAATAGCAACACACAGGTCCTACCCGAATGAATTCGACCCAAACCTTCTTTCAGCCAAAGACAAGGTTTATTAGAATGCTGATAGAAGGTGGGTATGATTCTAAAAGTCTGCCATACTGGTTAAACATTGGCTGGACTCTTAAGGAATATAAGCACTGACTAGACTCTTAAGGAATCTGAGCATTTTCATGGAGGCAAAATGGATCTTTTATACAGAGACTGTGGGAACAGAGAAGGGAATGGAATTAAGATGGAATTAAGGGAATGTTGGTCTAGAGTGGGCCAAGTGCAGACAATGAAAGGGCAGTTAATTAGCTGGGAAGAGCAATTGTCCCAGGTGAACACCAGGAACCTGAGCCACATGGGAAAGTCCAGGGGCTTTTTCTTTTTGGGGTCCAGATCCCAAAGACATGGTCTTTTCCTTTTGGGGGGTTCAGATCCCACCCCCATCAACCCTAGCAACCTTCTTAGGTCTAAAAGTCTATAAATATCTAGCCCAATTTCCTTTATAGATGAGATGGCTGAATTTCAAATAGGAAGAAGTGGTTTGCCTACATCCTCCAGGCTTATACATCTGGCTCCCAGATCATTGACTTTTCTATCAATCGATCAACATTTATTGAACAGCTACTATGTGACAAGCACTGTGCTAAGCCCTGGGGATTCAAAAAGAGGCATGAGATTGTCCCACCCCTCACATAGCTTGCAATCTGGTACAGGAAACAGCACGCAAACCAATATATACAAAGCATAGAACTTACTTGAATGGAATTGGAAAATCCCTCCTGTTAGGTTCTGGGCCATTGCCCAGAGCTCAGAAGCAAGGGAATGCGATTGTTTGTTTACGTATTTCCTTGATGCTCACAAGGGAACAGAAGAATCACCTACAAAACTGAGATTGTTTGTTTTAAGCAAATGACATTGGTGTCTGCAATTTACTCTGATCGGAATGTGCAAACATAGGAAAAGACTCATATTTTATAGGACTAGGATGCATACTAGAGGAAAAGGAAAAAGCAAAGCAGAAACACAACCAAGCCACACTGCAAGTGAGTTAATGAGACAATAGTTTTTTGTTATTGTTTGTCCTTTGTTCTGAAGATGACAGATGACATCACCCGATGATTCTTAACTTGCACATGAATTGGATTTAAGTGAGGCAGAATTACACAAAGCTGTCAGCGTCACTCCCTCTTCCACAGTCATCCAAGTCCAGTGGCAAGATGAGTCAGGATGACCGGCAGTGGCTTGGGATGCAGTGGATCACCTTGGTGGCTTTGGTATCTGACCAAGCTCTAAGAACTCCACAGCACCTGCTGGACTACCTTCATGGCCATTGAAATAAATGGTTCTCATCTGCCCACTCCTCTAGGGGAAGTCTTTACATGATAGGGGTGGACAACCCCCTAACTCACAGAAGGCCTGGAGGCCCATCCCTTACCCTGATCCTGGTTTAGTCCATATGCTGAAACAGTTTACTCACTGGGATGTGGCCATGGCACATGCTACATGCAGCTTCTTGGAGCCACAGGGAAGAGTTGGGTGCAGACAGACACCAAAGGTGGACGAGCAGCCCTGAAAAGGGCTCAGTAACCCTCACACCAGAGATGCTAGTTCTCTGAATGCTCTATGCAAGACAATAGCTCACATTTCTGTAAGTTTGACAAAGTAATTGCCTCACAAACAAACCCAGGTATTGCAAGTGGCATCTCCCCTGTTTTCCAAATGAGAAATGCCAAGGTGAAGTCTAACTCTGAATGGATCTCTAGGTTAATGAATAAAGCCGAGCTGGGTATGAAAGTGTAAAGAGTACCGGGCTTGGAGTCAGGAAGGCTGGAGTTCGAATTCTTCCTAGTAGCTGTGTGACTCTGGGCAATGCACTTCATCTTTATCTGACTCAGCTTACTTATCTGTAAAATGGGGATAAGAACCACACCTACTTTCCAGGGTCATTGTAAGGATAAAATGAAATATCACTAAAATGTTTTGCAACCTAACAGTCTATATCAATGCTAATTAGTCCAAGTCCAAAGCTGTTTCCAGGGCATTTTTCCTTCCACCTTCACTCCCTTTCCCATTTTCTCTTCTGCATGGGATGCAATGACCTTGCAGTTAAAAATATCTGGGAAGAACCACTGCTTGGAAGTGACAGCTGATATGTGAACAGAGAAGATAAAGCAATTACTGCTATCCTAAGATCTGAAGCGTCTGGGTGTTGGGTCAGCTCTAGCGCTCCTTTGCTGCCTTTATATCTCCCTGACCCCATTATCTTTCACCACAGCAGCAGCTACTGCATCTGTGCACATTTTCCATTTCATTGCTTTTGTCTTACGACTTGTTTGAATGCCTCAGCCCTTATTTTTAGTCATAATGTGATAGACAAATGTTGTTTCATTCTAGACTTCTTCCTCTCATCCCCCTTCCATTTACTTGTACAGCACCGTTTCCCCTAGATCGGGGGTGGGGAACCTGTGGCCTTGAGGCCGCATATGGCCCTATAGGCCCTCAAGTGCGGCCCTTTAACTGAATCCAAGTTTTACGGAACAAGTCCCCTTAATAAAGGGATTTCATTCTGTAAAACTTGGGCTCAGTCAAAAGGCTGTACTCAAGGACTTAGAAGGCCGCATGTGGCCTCAAGGCCACAGGAGTCCAAGTTTTACAGATCAAATCCTTTCATTAAGGGGATTTGTTCTGTGAAGTTTGGAGTCAATCAAAGGGCCACACTTGAGGACCTTGAAGGCCACATAGGGCCTTGAGGCTGCAGGTTCCCTACCCCTGCAGATGATAATGCATCCCTGGCCATCTTCTGCATGTACTAGTTGTACCTTCTCTTATGGCCACTAAATGATCCACCCACACCCACTCCCGTAAAAAAGGGGAAACGCTAAAGGGGGAGTCAGTATATTTCTTGCTATAAAGTGCCACTTCTAGAATCTCCTTTTGATCACTCAACCACCTTTCCTCCCTTGAAGTTCACACTCTTAAAATTTTTTTTTTACCCATACAGATCATAGTGGCTGTTGTCCGACACCGTCCAGTGCAATCTTCTTTACCTCCCCACCTCCTGACCGTATAATAAGGGGCCTCAGCATTTATCTCTTCGATCTCCTCAATCACAATGACTTGCTCTTCCAAACCACATCAGCCCCTCTCAGGGTTGTTCATATCCCTGGAACTCATCTTTAGATATATGTTCCACTTCTTGGATCAAAAACTTCTCTCTGACCATAAGCTCCTATCATTCCATCTACCTTTATGCCTCACTGCTCTTAAACTCTCAGCTCTTTGCCCTCAGCATGACCTTTAGCCCCTCTCCCCTCATTATTCCAGCTCTGATTTCACTTTTCTCCCTTCCTTATCTCAATCTTCTGGTCAATCATTTCAATTCCACACTGCCTTCTAGTTTTTAATGCCCTGCCCCTTGGCTTATATTTGCTCATCTCTGGTCAAAGCCCTGCTCAATCTCTGGCCAATGCCAACCTTGGATTATTTCATCACTTCTCTCTTCTACTCCTACTCACATGCTATTGAAGAGAGTTTAGATGAAATCACCACACCAGGCTGACTGCATACATTAGAAATTTATGTTCTCTGTCCTGGGCTGTCACTGCAGCAAAATAAAACTTTAATTCTTCCTTAATTGATTGCTAATCTTGCTCCTGACAGAAGTGGTTCCTAAGGTTCTCTTCTTTCTCCAAGCCTCCCACACCTCCCCCTTTTCTCTCAGCTGAGAACCTTCTTCTTTGTTTACTGAAATTACTGCTACTGTCAGGAAGACCTTAGAGGTCATGTAGTCTAATCTCCTTATTCTACAAATGAGGAAATGTTTTTATCAACATAAAAAAATCAAAACCCTAATATATACAGTGCAAAGTCCTAGGTTGTAAGGAACATAAAGTTTAAACAAGATGTGGTCCCTGTTCTCAGGGATCTCAGTATAATAGATGCAACATCCATAATTATAACACACAATATCTCATGTGAAATGAATTACAGAATTGCTTAACAAAATGCTGTGTTTAATGAGATTGCTGAGTAACAGGGACCATCAAAGGTGGTGTTTGAGTTGGATTTTAAAGGAATCATGGCAATCAAACAGGTTTGGAGCATTGGGAGGGCACTGCAGGCACAAGACTGAGCAAAAACACAGTACGGTGAATGTTTGAGGGAGATTACATAGAAAGAGCAGCATGGTATGGTGGAAAGATCACTGACCTTGGAGTTAGAGGATCTAAGTTCAAATCCCAGCTCTGCTGCTTGCTGCTGGTGATTTTTGGCACAACCCGTAACCTGTCTGGGCCTCAGTTTCTCCATCTGTAAAATGAGAGGGTTGTACTAGACAAACTGTAAGATCCCTTCTAACTCTAAATATATTTTTCTATATCCTTTCATCCTGTGAAACTGAGGCACAGCAAGGCTAGATGAGTTTCCTTAAAATCACATATGAAATAGGTTAAGTGCCAGAGCCAGGGCTTGACCTCCAAATCCAGGATTCTTTCCACTACATCATGTTGCTTACTCTGGGGAAAGATTTAAAAAGCGTAAGACTTCCAAAGCACTTAAGTAAAACAGATTAATAAGTAGAACTTCATTGTGTGTGAGTTCCTTTCAGATAGTGCTAGTTATCTATAAGCCCTTGTCAGAGTTCACTTTCCTTTCCTCCAAAAAATTCAGAGTCCCTGCAGGTTCACAGTACCAGACTAAGAAAGTGATCTGCAATGCGAGTGGGATTGTGGGTTGTGGTGTAAACCCAGATATCTCTTCTTTCCTTCTTAGCCTCTGATCTAGTAGCTGCTGAAGCTGCTTTTCTATTGTTCATATCCCCAGAATCACTTCCAGGAGAATGCACAGCCTGAGTGGGGGCAGGTAGCGTTTACACAAAAGGCATACTTTGATTCTTCCCTGGTTTGAATCAGAGATAGAAATGAAGACCTGGGGGAGTTGTGGGGACAGAGATGTAGAAACAAATGTTAATAATCACCCCCTCCCAACTTATGATCTCTTTGTCTATTCCATTCCACTGAAAGAACACAAAGTTGGTGTCAGGAGACCCTTTGCTACATGAGCTTAAGCTAGTCATTTAATTAAATTCATTTTTTGGAGGCAATCGAGGTTAAGTGACTTGCCCAGGATCACATAACTAGCGAGTGTCTGGGACCAAACTTGAACTCGTTTCCTCCTGACTCCAGTGCCAGATTCTCTATTCATTGTGCCGCGCACCGAGCTGCCCCTTAATTCAATTCAATTTAACAGGCATTTATTAAGCCCTGACCAGTATAAGGTACTGTTCTGGGTGCTGAAGGTACAGAGACAAGACTGAAGCAGTCTTTGTCATCAAAATGCTTTCTTTATACTATGGGAGGGTTTTATAATGTGCACATAGTAAATGCAGTCCATTGGGGGTGGGAGAGAACTAACAATCTGGGAGCGCTAGGAAAGGCCTTGTGTAGCAGATGACATGAGATGAACTTTTAAGGGAGCTAGGAATTCTAAGAGGATAAGATGAGAAGGAAGGACAGTTTAGAGGAAATCACCAAACCAGGCTGCATAGTCATGGGGCACAGAGGTAGGCTATGGAATATCACATATAGGTAATAGCAGACAAACCAGGTTGACTATAAAATAGGGCATATGAGGAGGAGTAATGTCAATCTTTTCTTGATACTTGATTTTCCTCATCTATAGACTATGGGAGTTGGACTTAAATGATTTCGGTTCTCTTCCTGCTCTAGCCTTGTGACAGAGTATGCATGCCAAGGTTTACAAAGTACTTATAAATGCATTCTTTCATGTGATTTCTGCAACAACCTTGTGAGAAGAGAAGTAGGGTGCCCTCATAGGGTTCTAGGATCATAGAATTAGAACCAGAAGGGCAGTGGTGGGATTCAAATGAATTAACAATGGTTCTCCACGAAACTGAGCCAAGGCCCGACCCCTGCTAACAACCTGTTCCCCGGAACTCAACCTAAAATTAAGTACTGGTTCTACTGAACTGGCGTGAACCGGCTGAATCCCACCAATGCAGAAGGGACCCTAGAGGGCATTACGTCCAACCCCTTTCTTTTGGAAACTGAGGTCTAGAGATGTTAAGTGATTTGCTTAGGGGCTCACAAGGTATAAGTGAAGATTCAAGATTTAAACTCAAGCTCTTTGACTCCAGATCCATCATACATTTTTACTGATGAGCAAACTGAGATTCAATTCAACTCAAGAAACATTTAATAAGTGCATTAAAAAAATAAGTGCCTGCTATGTGCCAGGCACTGTGCTAAATGTTGGGGATACAAAAAGAGGTAAAAGATAATCCCTGTCCTCAAAGAGCTTACATTCTAATGGGGGAGACAACATGTACATAAACATATACAAAGCAAGCTATGTACAGGATAAGTAGAAAATAATTAAGCAAGGGAAAACACTGGAATTAAGAGGTGTTAGGGAAGGCTTCCCTTCTCTAGGGTAGGATTTTAGAGGGTGAGGTTTTAGTTGTGACTTAAAGGAAGCCAGAGAGGTAAGTAGTTAGAGGAGAGGAGGGAGAGCATTCCAGGCACGGGGGACAGAGAGAGAAAAGACCTGAGCAGTTAAGTGAGATACCCACGATACTAAGAGTCAGAGGCAGGATTCAAATCCGGGTCTCTCCTGACCCCAGGATGCACTATACCTTTTCTACTATACCATTTAAACTTTATTTAATAGCTTGTATTTATAATTTAGGCCTGAATTTATCTTAGGTATAGGATATAGCAAGAATAAGCACTCAGGTTGTAACTATTCTCACTGCATATTTCCACTGGACTAGAACTGATTGTGATATTTACATAATGATAACTTTAAATAGTGTGAATTCAAATACATATGACCACTAATATCACACTAAGCAGGATCTGACAGGGAACACCTTAAATTAAATTACATTAAATTTTTAAAATTAAATTTTATTTATTTTTGTTACCAAATTTATTTTGTCTCCCTCCCTCCCTTTTCACTCCACACTAGAGAAGGCCATCATTTCACACAAACATGCTCACACACACACGTAAAGCCATACTTATGTACACTTCTATTTATCAGTTCTTTTCTGATGGTGGATTGCATCTTCCTTCATAGGTCGTCTGTAGTTGATTTGAGTATTTTTAATATGCAAAATAATGTAGTACTTCACAGTTATTCTTTGAATAATATTGCTGTTACTATAGACAATGTTCTTTTAGTTCTGCTCATTTCACTGTACATAATTTCATGCCTGCTTTGTTTTTTTTTTTTGAGTCAACCTACTCATCCTTTCTTACAGCACAGTGGTATTCTATCACAGCAAGGAACACCTTTTAATGTCATTATTGAAAGATATAGATGCTCAGACATCCTAGGATGCATAAAGAAAGGTTGAATATAGCTTCCCTTCACCTCCCTGTTCCTCATGGAGGCAGAATCTAAACAGCTTTGAATGACAGCAGCTTGTAAGGGGCGAGGATTCTGCCAGACTTGAGTACTGATGACAGTCTCCCAAAGACTGTTTTTAAGAGGGGTTGGCAAAGGGGTGTCTTATCATTCCAGGACTCCTCAGGCAATTGCTAAAACACGGGCATTAAAAGAATCTTAGCTCTGTGTGATTTGGGACTGCATGCCTTGAACTCCTCCCCACCCCCTACTTTACAAACTTTTTTTGCTTCCATGGAGTTAAATACTTCGTTTTTCACAGTTAAATTTCTACTGCATTACTGCTCTTGTGGGGGGTATTTCTTTATGCTGATCCCATAAAAGCAACCAGACTTAATGGGGGTTACAGCAAGGCCTGGCCAAAGCCCATCACAACCCTTTATACTTAGCAAAGCCTTTCCTCACAACAATCCTGTGAGATAGCTAGAACAAGAACTATTCTCCCCATTTACAGATAATTAACTCCAAATCATAGTCTATTAGGACCTGGTAGTTGAAAAGGAGATAATCTACTTTGTTTCCCTCTTTTTACAAATGAAGAAACTGGGGCCCAATGAAGCAAGCCGATAAAGCTCACACAGCAAGTTAATGACAGAGTTCAGAGCAAAAGTTAGATCTCTTGATTTCTACTCAAATATTTTTCTAGTACCATCCCCTCCCCGCATCCTTTAAAAATGAAGTTATTAAAATCTTGTGAGGTTCTTTAAAAATGTTTTGGTACTTTTCATTTTCCTTCTTTACATACGTAAAGGGCTTTACCAACCTTAAAGCGTTATATAAACGCTACCATTCTTTTCTTTATTATTACTGTTGTTGTTTTGGGAAAGAGTGGTCAGCAAAAGATAAAATTAGAGCGAAAAGGAGCCCTCCAAATGTAGGTTAGTAAGAGGGTAGCTACTTTTCCTGAGCTTCAGATATTTACTGCCTCCTACCCCAAGCTCCATTTCTTATTCTCCCCCTCAAAAAAACTCCAATAGTTTTTCTGCTTCTAGGAGCTCAGACCTCTGACATTTCTAACTCTTACCAGTGACAATAATACAAAAGAGCATGGATAAGTGTATTCTGGGAACCAATAATAGCTGTCTTTATCAGAGCCTATTAATCTAGGCTAGACTCTTAAGGGAAAATGTTTAGCAATGTGTATTCAGTCATACCTTTCACTGTGGGACTCCTCAAGAGTTTTAAAGGGAATAATTTGGGGGAGGATCTTCCTTAAAGAGGGTGTTTGGCCCTGCCAATGTCTTGTCAAGAAGCAGCCCATTTCAAACATAGGGATAGCTTACCACTAAGAAGTATACTGAATATCCAGAAATGCAATGTTAATATAACCTATTCCTGGAATAAGCCATTTGGCCAGAGAACTGCTTGTCACAACACCTAATGATAATAATTCAAATTTACCACACTTTGAGGTTTATATAGCAGCCCCTGTGAGCTGGGGAGGTCAACTTCATATCTTCCATTTTTTTTTCATTTAACACAAAGTTTTATTAAATGCTGTATTGCCTGCTGCATGCAGAGCTAGGTCTCATGGTCAGTGTCTCCTTTGCTTTGCAATGACTCAGTCCTAGCAGACTGTAAATTCTCTGAGGTGAGAGACTCTATGTTTTGTCTTTGTATTCTGGTCCCTAAGACAATGCCTCAGTCTGAGCCGGTGCTAAAAAATGCTTTGTTGTATTGGATTGAGTTTGAATTCCACTCCTCTCTCTGTTTATAAGGAATGCTAAGTAAAAGTGAAGAAGAAACCTTTGTAAAGAGATGCCACCAATCAATAAAACACTTATTAAGTACCTATCATATGCTTGACACTTCACTAGATTCCGGGGATATGAAGACTTCCCTTCAAGAAATCTACAATCCAGTTTAGATAAACTGGACTTCTTGCTGTTTCTCACACATTATGTTCTAGCTACTGTCAAACATCTATGGCTCCAACTGACTTAAAACTGGAGAGAATAACTATCAATTAATTGTCTTCTCCCAAACAGCAGATGAGATGGTAAAAAGGAAGGGATCATATGGGATACATGGGACATAAAAAGTGATGAAGGGGAAAGTAAAGAACACCAAAGCCAAGAAAACAGGCAGGACCAGGAATCATCATGCAAGTTGGGTCCAAAGGAGACAGGTTTCTGTGAGATGTAGCACCAAAGCATAAGGAATACATAAGGGAAAAAACAAGTCAGGAAGTCACAAATGAGGCATAATTTGATAGTTTTAAGAATAAAGACCTCTGTTGGTCAAAAAATAGTTGTTGCATGATGGTTTGGAGGAAGCTGACCTTACAGTTTCCTCTTTGACGGAGAACTGGAAAGAGCTTAAATTGGCTAACATTATGTATTGGGATCCAGGAAATGGACAATATCATTGTAATGGGAAATATAATCTCTTTGAAATCATCAGGGGCTCTGTGAATAGACTTGCTGACCAAATGTCTTCTAGGAAAGGGGAAAATGGAAGAATAACTTATTAATCTTTACCCAGGCTAGAATTTCTTAAGTAATTAATCAGCTCTTCATTCTTCTTCTCTGGGGAACAAAGAGATATAAGCACCAGTGATGTTGACAAATTACAGTCCTCCATAGGATCTATCATTGCCAATTTCATTATAGAATTGCTTAAATCACAATAATAGCACATGGACAATAATTTAAACAAAATTGGTTCATGCAGGTTGATAAGCCAAGAAGCACTTGGTATAAAGTGATGGTGGGGAGTTATTGTACTTTTTCTTTGCAGTGATGACCTAATCTGTATCAGCTTTGTCTCTGTCATTTGTGTTAGTGGGTGAGGGGGAAGTGTCATCTTCCCTATTTCTTCTTTAAACACACATATACACACACTTTAGACCGTGCTAAACTCCTTATGCACATGCTTCCATTTTATGAGCTTGGAACTACATGGCTCAAGAGATTATTTTGGCTAAGCACTCTAGCATAGGATGCAGCTAATTGGCTCAGTGGATAGAGTGCTGGTCTTGGAGTCGAGTTCAAATCAGCCTCAGACACTGACCCTTGGCAAGTCACCTAACCTCTGTTTGCCTTAGTCTACTGGGGAAAGAAATAGCAAACTACTCTAGTATCTTTGCCAAGAAAACTCCATGGAGAGTATGGTCCATGGGGTCATGGAGAGCCAGCCATGACCTAAAAATGACAAACTTTAGTGTAATCTCCCAAAAGATGCCACCACCATGGTTGAACTCATGGTCCCTACACCCTGGTCACTCATAGAGATAGTTAATAGAGAAATTAGCATCTTTTCATTTTGATTTTGATGCCTCTCATCTCCGTCAGTATTTTTTATATTGGTACTGTGTGCCACCCGCTGTGTGCCCATGCCTTCTCATCCTATGTGATTCTTCCATGTTTTTCCACAAATCTTCCATAGAGGACCTTCCTAATATGTTGGAGATGTTGGAACTTGGAATTATCGAGAACACACTATAATTTCCCATATGTGCACTAATCTGTTGTCTTCCTCCTACACACTTTTGAGCCCTATTCATTGTTCAACTATAATGCCTATCTAAAACCAATGAGTTAACTCAATGAGTCATCCATCCAATAACACATCATATTCTGGGCAATAACAATTATTTTCCTCTTGTGTATTGTTAGGCCCATCTCTTCTGAACAACCATGGATTTCATTGGGGAATCCCTCTAGCATACTGGAGCTCATTGAAATGTACTCATCTACCAATGGGAGCATCTAGAGAATCCCTTTGTCTATAAAGAATCACTATTTCATTTAAACCTTGACACCCAGGTCTTCCTTTGGCTACACTCAAGCTTGTGTTTTGGGTTTGCTCAAATTTTATTGACTGTTTACATTTACTCATATCCATGTCAGTCAACCTTGCTTTCAAGTTGCCCCTTCTCTTTCAGCAATTCAATGATCTAAGACAATTCCAAAAGACTCATGATGGGAAATGCTACCGTATCCAGAGAAAGAACTATGGAGTCTGAATGCAGATAAAAGCATACTATTTTCTCCTTTAATTGTTTTTTGTTTTTTTCTTTCTTGTGATTTTCCCCTTTTGTTCTGACTCTTCTTTCACAACATGACTAATGTGGAAACAGGCTTGTACATGTATAGCCCATATCAGATTGCTTGCTGTCTTTGGGAGGGGGCAGTAGGAGGAAGGGAGGGAGGGAGAAAAAAATTGGAACTCAAAATCTTACAAAAGTGAATGTTGAATATGTATATGAAGGAACCTAATCTTTTTTTTTCCAGCTTGCTCTCTTCTACCATATAACCTAATATATTTCTTTCTAAAGTATTTCAGATTTTGGGGATTGTCCTAGCCAAGAACTACACTGGTGAACATTTTTGATGGGTATATATCTCCTCATAAGGTATTTTGATATTGATAATAAGACAATTTTTTAAAACAAAATTTTGTCTGTGACCACCTTTATTAGGGACTCTCGTATGATTTTAAATATGAATGGAATATGTGTTACGGAAGGAGAGACTTTAAGGTTAAGTTCTACTTTACCAAGTCAATTGATTTTTTTTTTGCAAACCACAAGCAAAGCTGAGTAAGATCTCATTTTCTGCCCCCTCTCAAGCAATTTTATGACTGAAGAAATGGTCTGTGGCATGGAATTGTCTGGGAAAGTCCATTTGAAAAAGACTAGGAGTAAATGAAGGATGTTTATTGTTACTCCTATTACATGATATAGTCCTAGAAATACTAGTTGTAGAAAAATAAGTTAAAGGAATAAGCACAGACAAAAGGCAGACAAAAATCACATCTATTTGCTGATGACACACAATGAATTATTTAGAAATTCCTAGAAGTTTGATTTATAAAAATCAAAACTATTGGTAGCTTTAGTGAAATAATCAGATATAAAATAAACAAAAAATCAACTTTTTGTATAACACTAATAAAGTCCAGTAGAAGGAGCTATAAAAAGAAATTAAATTAAAGTGCATTAAAAATGAATGAACTATCTAGGAGTTAACCTAACAAGACATCCTTGGGACTCACAAGGATACAGCTGCAAAACACTCTTTACAGAAAAAAAAGATAAGAGTTAAGTAGTTGGAGAAATAGTCAATGTTCATGATTGAGGTCTCCAGTATAATTGAAGTTTACTTTAATTAATTTACAGATTTAGTGGTAAATCAATCAACATACTACAAAGTAGTTATTTTACAGAATTAGACCAAATTAAAAAAAATGCATCTGGAGGAACATATCTAGGGAAATGATAATAATAATAATAAAAGAACAAAGGGAGAATGGCATTACCAGATCTCAGATAATAGTATGAATCCATAAGCATTAAAAATGACTTGGTACTGGTTAAACAATAGAAAAACTGATCCATGTAATAGACTAGATAAGCAAGTCTCAGCAGCAATCCAGTGTGGCAACTTACTATGAGATAGATGCAAGGACATCAATTATAGGGACAAGAAATCCCTATTTGGGAGAAAAAAAATTGTTGGGAAAACTTGAAAATAGTTTGGCAGAATTTAGATTTAGACTAACATCTTATAATATATAATATGTAAGCTCCAAATACTGTAGATTCTTGATTTAAATGTAAAGTCACTCAAATTCTCAGATGGATGTTATTGCATTAGCCTGAGTGTTTTGTCGAAAGAGCCCATAGATATTGACTTATCCTTTGTGACTCCTCTTCACTTCCTCTCCCACAGTCATCAGAAGGGGTTCTTCCAACATGCTGCAGGTCTTTTTCACTTTTCTTTGACCTTGCAGGGACTCCAGTGGAGCAATCAAACTTTTTACCCGTTATTTATCACATGATAAGCTTATCTTCTCTTTCTTTTCTCATAATTTTTCTTAATGCTATTTTATGCAGTTCTTTTTAAAAATTCCATATTGTTATGTGTTGTAGCCTGCTCATAACCACTGTGTGGCTTCACTGTGATACTCATTTTTAATTGTTTGGGACTGTTATATTTCATGACTCATAGATATATAATAGTGGTAAAACAGAAATATTTTATATTAAAAAGATAGACTTTGGTTTCAGAAAGATGTTTAGTATCACTAAAAGAGCTTTTCAATTTTCTTAAGGTAATCCAGCCTATTCTCCTGCTGTTTAAGTCTGGGCTGTACTCATACATTTGAACTATCTGTCCAAAATATACAAACAGATGGACAAACTCTAAGTTGTCCATATAACTACATGGCATAATGTGAGCAGTAGACACTCTTTATCAACTAGGCTTTTTTAAAAAAAAAATAAAGAAGGTTAGGCCTAATGCTTTGGATGGCTATATCTCTCTTCCAGGAAGCTCTGCATCTGCTTGATGAAACCAGAATGATTTCTTGTTTTTTAGTCATTTTCAGTTGTGTCCGACTCTTTGTGACCCCATTTGGGATTTTGTTGGCAAAGATGCTGGAATGGTTTGTCATTTCCTTCTCCAGCTCATTTTACAGATGAGGAAACTGAGGCAAACAAGATTAATTGACTTGCCCAAGCTCATAGTTAGTGTTGGAGGCCAGATTTGAACCCAGGAAGATGAACCTGACTCCAAGTCCAGCACTTTATCCACTGCACTACCCAGCTGCTCCAACTAGAATGATTAGACACATCTGGAGAATCACACAATCCATGATGAATTCCTCTTCAGTTTTGATCCTACAATAATGCTCGTGAAACAAACCATAAAAGGTCACATGGTGAAAAAAATGGAGAAGAATGTAAACCAATATCTTACTCAATTACACTAGCAGGAGAATTTTTAAATAAATAAGAAATAGAGGCAATCACAGTGGTGTTCTGGAGCCAGCTCTCACTGGCTTTTAGGAGTCACTATAAAATTTTGTTACAAGCATTTACACTTCAAAAATCAGCAAAATCAAGACTTACTTTATTTTTTATCATTGATTGTTTGGACTTGAGAAACTATGAATATTGTGGATAAACCTTAAAAGTGTATGTGTATATATTTTTCTGCTGAGAGTTCACAAATTGTGTATTCCTCCATTTAAATTTCCTCCATCAATATAATTTTAAAAATATTTAATTTAATTTTAGAATTTTTATTTTATTTTTTCCATTTAATTTTAAAACAATTTATATTCTTTTTGTAAAATTGCATTCCAAATTCTTTCTCTCCCTTCTTCTTCTGCCCAATTCTTGAGAAGTAAGCAAGTTGATACAAATTGTACATATGCAGTCATGTGAAATACATTTTTATATTAGATATGTTGTAAAGGAAAACTCAGACCAAAAATAATCCCCCAAATAAAAAAAACCCAAACCAAGAAAAATAAAATTTTAAAAAATATATGCTTCATTCTACATTCAGACTTTTATCAATTCTATCTCTAGAGATAAATAGCATTTTTTCATCATGATTCTTCATCATTGTCTTAGATCACTGTATTGCTGAGAATAGCTAAATCATTCACAGTTGATCATTGTACAGTATTGCTGATACTATGTACAATGCATGATTTTAGGTAAGTTTTCCTGTAAGCTGCTCATCATTTCTTATAGCACAATAGTATTCCATCACAATTATATATCACAACTTACATCACAGACATTCCACAATTGATGGGCATCCCCTAAATTTCCAATGCTTTGCCACCATAAAAAGCTGTGCCAAATATTTTTGAACATATAGGTCCTTTCCTTTTTCTTTGCTCTCTTTGAGATACAGACTTAGTCATTGTGTTGTTGGGACAAAGGGTGTGCACAGTTTTATAGCCCTTTGGACATAGTTCCAAATTGTTCTCCAGAATGGTTGGCTCAGTTCATAGCTCCACCAGCAGTGCACTGATGCCCCAATTTTTCTATATTCCTTATAGCATTTGTCATTTTCCTTTTCTGTCATATTAACCAGTTTGTTAGGTATGAGGTGGTATCTCAGAGTTGTTTTAGTTTGCATTTGTCTGGTCAATAGTGATTTAGAGAATTTTTTCATATGACTATAGATAGCTTTGATTTCCCCTTCTGAAAATCTCCTGTTCACATCCTCTGACCATTTACTAATTGGGGAATGACGTATTCTTATAAATTTAACTCAGTCCTCTATATATTTGTTATTATTTTTTCTAGCCCTATAAAATAATTTTTGATACTTTGATTGTTTTGACACTAAATAAATAAATTAATTTAGGTAGAATTGTCATTTTCTTATATTGGCTTTGCCTATTCATGAGCAATTATTAATTCTCCACTTGTTTAATTCTGAAAGGGGAAAGTTAAGTTCCCCTACTAATACAGTTTCCTCCTGTAATTCATTTAACTTTTTCTTTAAGAATATGGATGCTATATCATTTGGTGCATATGTTTAGCATTGATATTATTTCGTTGTCTATGGTACTTTTTAGCAAAATGTAGTCTCCTTGCTTATTTCTTTTAATTAGATCTATTTTTGCTTTTGCTTTGTCTGAGATCATGATTGCTACTATTGCTGCTGCTTCTTCTTTTTTTCTTACACTGACACATAGTAGATTCTATTTTAGTTCCTTATTTTAAACTGTGTGTGTGTCCTTCTTCTTCATGTGTTTCTTGTAAACAACATGTTGTCAGATTCTGGTTTTTAATCTACTCTTTTATCTGCTTCAGTTTTATGGGTGGGTGCATTCCATTCACATTTACAGTTATGATTACTAACTGTGTTTTCCCCTCCATCATCTCCTCCCACCTCAATTATCCTTTTCTCTCTCCTTTCACCCTATCTCTCCTCAAAAGTCTGTTTTTCTTTTGACCACCCCTGCCCAGTCTATCCTCCTTTCTATCAGCCTTTCTCCTTCTCATATCACCCTCTTATCATACTTTTCTGTAGGGCAAGGTAGATTTCTATACACAAATAACTGTGTGGTTTTTTTCTCTATGAGCTAATTCCTATGAGAGTAAGGTTTAAGCATTGCCCATGCCCCCTACCATCACTCCACTGTAAAAGTCTTTCTTTCATGTCTCTTGTATGTGAAATAATTTACCCCATTCTATCTCTCCCTCCTCTCTTCTCCCAGGGCATCCCTTAATTTTATTCCTTTGAAATCATCTCATGATAGTCAACTATCCTCCATGTCCTCTGGCTATGTATACTCTTTCTATTTGCCCTAATAATGATAAACTTCTCAGGTGTTACATGTAGGAATGTAAACAGTTTAACCTTATTCAATCTCTTATGATTTCTCTTTTCTGTTTACATTTTTATGCTTTTCTTGAATCTTGTATTTGAAAGTCAAAATTTCTATTCAGTTCTGGTCTTTTCATCAAGAATACTTTCAAGCCCTCTATTTCTTTGAATATCCATTTCTTCCCTGAAGGAGTATACTAAGTTTTTCTGGGTAGATGATTCTTGGTCATAATCCTAGCTTCTTTGCCCTCTGGAATATCCCATTCTAAGCTCTCTGATTCTTTAAAGCAGAAGTTGCTAAATCTTGTGTCATCATACCTGTGGCTCCATGATATTTGACCTGTGGATTTCTGACTTCTTGCAATATTTTCTCCTTTAACCAGGAATTCTGGAATTTGAGGTGTTATTTTAAAGTTTATTGGAGGGGGATTTGAGATAGCTCAGGTGAGTCCCCGGCTTTACTCTGCAATCTTGGCAGAAAATCCAGGAATCTCATGAGAATCCAATTGTTAAACATATATCAGCACAGTTATATTGCTCTACAAACATTGCTCGATCTTGGCAGGACTTCAGAAAACTCTGGAAATAAAGTCACCACCAGGCTGTAGCAGCCTGGTGCCTGCAGGATAATGATGACAACAACAGTAACAGCAACAGCAGCAACAACAACAAATAGCATTTATGTAGCAATTTAAGGTTTGCAAAGTGCCCTCCATTATTTCATTAAAACTTCACAGCACCCTTGGGCGTTTTATTTAAAAAATAAAATTAGCCACATGGACTGCATAAAACTAAAAGGATTTTGTATTAACAAAAACACAGCCAGAAGAAGAAAAGTAGTAATTGGCAAAATCTTCTCAGCAAATTTCTGATAAACGTCTGCTCTTCAAGATATCCAAAGAATTGAAGCAAACATGTATACAGATGTGTACATATATATATATATACATATACATATACATATATATATGTACACACACACACACATATATACACACACATATATATATGTGTATGTATTCCATGTATATGTGTGTATTACATGGATATAGGTACACATATATAGATGTAGATAAAATTGTTCCCCAACAGATATGTGGTCAAAGGGTAAAAGTAGCTTGTGTTCTAAAAAAGAAAAAAGGAAAGTTGCTGACAAACCTATAAAAGAAAATTCTAAATTACTATATTTCATTGCATAATTGTTACAAATTTTATGTCAATTCTTTGCAAAAAAGGTGGGATGTGACCATTAGGTAAAGCTTTAAAATTTTTTGCTGATATTACTTAAAAATCATTTATTACTAAATTGTCTTTGGTGAAAGATTAGGATGCACAGAATGCTCATTAATGTATGTTAACATTGAATACTGACACTGTGCATGAGCTGAGAATTCTAGGCTCATGGCTCTCAATGCACAAGAGATAAATGTGTATCCATATTCCACTGATGAATATATCGCTGCTCTGTTTACTCTTTAAGCAGCATGATGAACAGAATTATCCTATATGACAATTATGTGATGAAAGGTTAAAAACCAGTTTTTGGACTGAAAAAACAGGGTGCAATCATTTTGTGATGGTGATGATCATGCGGTAAAATACAGTACTAATCATAAAAGATATAATTAATTATTAAATAGAAATTATTATATTTTAATATTTAAAATACTTGCTGCAAAATACAAATAAATCAGTGTAAATAAAAACAACTCCTCATTCAAATCCATCAGATTGGCAAGATGAAAAAATGGTGAAAATGGTCAACATCGGAGGTGCTGTAGAAAGGTAGGTAAGATACTGCACCATTGATAGAGCTGTGAATTATTCTAACTGCTCTGGGAAGCATTAGGAAATAAAGCTTCAAAAGTCATTAAACTGCACATATCTTTTGGCCCAGAAATGCTTCAAGGAGATCAAAGATGGAGGGAAAGGTTTCAAGTGAATAGAAAAAAAAATAGTTACAGGATTATTTTTTGTGGTAGCAAAGACTGAGAAGGAAAAAGGGGTATTTCCATTAACTGGGGAACCACTGAACAAATTGTGGGATAGAAATAGAATGGAAAGTTATTGCTTTGTAAGAAATGAAGACTATGATAAATTTGGAGAAATTTGGGAAGACTTCTCCGAACTGGTGCAGATCAAAGAAGTAGGATCACAATTGACACAATAACGTCAAGAAAAACTGCCTTAAAAAGACTTCAGAACTCTTATTAAGAGAGTGGCTAATCACGACTTCACAGGGCTGATGGTGACACATATCTCTTGCCTCTTGACAAAGATGTGGTGGACTATAGGTGAATAAATAGCAGGGTTGGGCTGAAGCAGCTCTTATTGTCTCCAACTATAGCTAATTTTTCAGTTTGAGCATTTAGACCTAGGAAATTAGCAAAAGTTATAAATTGTGTCTTGGTTTGTTGTTTTATTGATTGTGTAGACTTAAGAATGTGAGAGAAAATGTTAATGATACGGATTTAACTTAAAAGTGTGTCATATATACATTACATATATACATGCATATACATACATGCACACACATATGCATATATATGTATATATGTGGGTATGTGGGTATGAAAGCTGGCTGTTAAATATTTACTATCACACCCCTGGGAAAGATGTATACATATCCAGACATGGCCAAAGCATTGATTTGTTTTGCTGATTATATTCATTTATTATTAGGGAGGGCTTTTTGGGGGGGGGCAGGGAAAAGTCATTGGGAAATGATAATGATGTATAAAAAGAAGAGAATCAATAAATCATTTAAAAGGAAAGAAATTTAAAGTACATTCTCTTTTCATATTTTCCATCAAGGTTAACTTTAATGCATGTATATTCAAATCTCATAAGTATTTTACATGAACAGGGAAATAGGCATATGGGCCCGTAGTCCCTAATACTTCTTCAGTTAACTTTTGTGCTTTAAAAAAATAAAATCAGAAATGTAACTTTATTTTTAAAAGCCCAACAACAGAGCACAAGCACTAAAGAATCAAATAAATAATCCCAACTAAAAAGTTATTGAAGAAAACAAAGGCCTATTTATAATTGGTATGATTTTTTAAAACTAATATTTCAGTATAATTAATTATTGCATAAGCTAACACTGTTTTGTTCCTAGACCTCTGTAGAATGATTTTTCAACTCATCGTGGATCTTTATGTATATAGTCAAAAGCTTTTACTTTTGTGCTTACCTCTATTGAAAGATCAGATTGCAACTAATTGAAAGGCCGATGTACTTTTCCAGCTTTTCTTCTTTTAGCTAGTATGGGAAATGTCCTAGGAAGAAGAAGAAGATAGCATTTTTACCCCCACTGAGCCCCAAGTTGAGTGATGAAAAAGAGTGGTGAGTTATAAAGGCATAGTACTACTGGTTTTTGTTAAGTTCTGACTCTTTCTCCAATTCAGGAGTTTTGTCATCTGTTTTACCTATCCAACCCAATCTCTCCTCTCTCTTCTGATCAATAGTTTATTTGGTTGTATGCAATAAACTCCACTAAAGTCTTACTTCAAGTTCTCATCAAGGTATAGCAGTGAATGGGGGCTCTTGAAGTCAGTGTCAGGGATAGAGATACCAGCTATCTAATCTTACCAAGATAGAAAGATAAGACACACACACACATATGTGTGTATATATATGTACATATATACACACATATGTGTATGTATGTGCATATATACATAAATGAAATATATAAACAGAGACAGATAGTGTTTCTAATCTTTGAAGACTAACCCAACTAAATTTAGAGGAATCCATTACCAGAGGAAGAATGGCCATCTATACCACAGCTAGGTTTCATAATGGATAGAGCCCTGGACCTGCAGTGAGGACAATCTGAATTCAAATCCTACTTCAGACAGTAACTAGCTATATGACTTAACCTCTGATGGCCTCAGTTTTCTCAACTGAGCAATGGGAATAATAATACCACCTAATTCGAAGAGTTGTGACATTCGAATGAGATGCTACATACTAAGGAGCTTAGCTCAGTGCCTGGCACGCAGCAGGTGTTTAACAAATGCTTGTTCTCCCCATCCTCCTATATCCTCCCCCAATCAGGCAATGATTTCTTGAGGGCAGGGACTCTCTTTTGCCCCTTATTGTATCCCTAGCACTTAGCACAGTGCCTGTACATAGCAGGCATTTAACCAACATTTATTGATTAATTGATTGACCACAGAGACTCTTAGTGACCATTTATAAAAACACTAAGAGGTTAGTGATGGAGGGGCAATATATTCCAGTGAAAGTGTAGATCTTTTGAAGTTCTGGAGAATACAATGGAAACTGAACTTTACATTAAAATGTTATCATTACATTGAACTAACTCATAAGATTAGGAACAAATTTTTTTAGGATATGGAGTTGTATTCTGAAAGGTCCCAGAGTTTCAATTATCCCAGTTTATACCAGAAATAACTTTTAATAACCTATTTAACTGCAATCAAGGATTCAAAGACTGGGTATAAAATGGTTTAAACCCATTTTATTGAGGCAGTCAGACAAATCTGTGAAGTAGACAAAATTTGTTTCTGACCTTTCTCACCTCCCTTTGCCCCACCCACACCTCCTAGGTAATGTCCCTTACTTTCTCCTTTGCCACTACCACTGATCCTATTAGAGGTGATACACAGTCTATCACTCTTTTCTGAAGCTCAGACTTCTGACCATGCTAAAGGAAACATGTGTTCCTGTTGTATTCTACTTACTCACATTATAACAAAGGAGACACATTTATTGCTTAGAATGGGGGCTGACAGAGTGAAACTAAGATATCTTCATCTCTATCAGATAGCTGAACAAGAACAAAACACTGTATGGTCCAGTTTATTATGAATCTTGATGATCCTGATATCCAGCATATGCCACAAATGTCACATATATAATTTTCATATCAATTCAGGAAAACATCAGGATATGGGCAAAGAACAATGGCCTGGGGTATGGGAGGCCTGGGTTCTATTCCAGGTTCTGCCCTTGACTAGCTTTGAGACTTTGTACAAGTCACTTCCGTTTAGCTTTATCATCTATAAAATGAGGGGTTGAATTTGATGATTTCACAGAATCATAGGATTTTTAGAAATGGAAA
Source organism: Trichosurus vulpecula (assembly GCF_011100635.1). Lineage (NCBI taxonomy): Eukaryota > Metazoa > Chordata > Mammalia > Diprotodontia > Phalangeridae > Trichosurus > Trichosurus vulpecula. Next base: position 544,221,690 of record NC_050573.1, on the reverse strand, counting down.
GATCCTCAATTATGACCTGATTCAACCCACAATGAAAACAACACCTACTATAACACATCAGACAAATGGTCATGTAGCCCATGTTGGAAGGTCTCTAATGATGGGGAACCCATCACTGTAAGAAAAATATTTTATTATTTATCCTTTGTTAAATTTGTTTTAACCTCACTTTATGTGACTAGAAAATTGTCTAGCCCAAAGCTTTGTAATGTTAATGGGGGGTGGTGGTGGTATAAGATCTTCCTCACTCATTAATAGGCTTCATGTGGAGCCCTTTAGGGGAAGCTTGCTTGAAGGAAGGCTTCTACACCTTTTGGTACTAAGCTTATTAGGCAACAAGTTAGGTTGTGATGCCTTCTGGCTTTGAACCTATTAGCCAAAAGAGTATATATTCGGACAGGTAAGCTTTTGCTTTGGGGCTCACTCTTTGGAAGAGTGTTTGTGTGATTTGGCCAGATTAGACTCTGGGTAGCCATTAAGCAGCGCCCCCTTCAGCTTTGAAAACCCAGATGTTGGTGCTTCTCTCTCTGTTAACTGTATGCGTTGCTATAGTCAGACAGTTAGAAGCCTGTCTATTGATTTGTGTTATTTTTTCTGTTTGTAATTTCTGTTTGTATTTGCTCTGAAGTTCAGGATGCCGACTTTTTCCTTGAACTAAGTGAATGATATATGTATGTTTAGTTAAAGTAAGATTGTTAACCCCTGAAACAGCTATCTTCCCCTAATAAAACACTAGCAGCCATCTTGGGTATGCCAGTATGGTTGCCCTTACAAGCTTATGGCAGAGGTAAGGTTGATGGGGGAAATCAGATGGTGACAGGGTATGCTTAGAGCCCACCCAGGTCTTATTTTGGGTCCACCCAAGCTTGCGTCTTAAGTTCCCCAAATTTTAATGTTTATCCTTATCTGCTGCTACACATTCAAACTATCTTTCTCTGGAAACTGCCAACTGCCAATGAGGCCAAGCAGGGACTAGCATGAGCTCCCTGCCAAGTCCCTCCAAAAACCTATAAAAAATGGCTCTGAACCAATTCTAGAACTGCAGAATCCACAAAATAGCAGAGGGAAGCAGGGCTCCAGCCCAGGACAGCCTGGATGGTTGCTGGGTGAGGTCTTTCACGCACTGAACTGGGAGTGGAGCAGAGTGGAGCAGAGCCCAACATGGGCCACATGGACCAAACAGTCCAGGAGCCAGGCGGAGCATGCCCTAGCACCCTGAATCAGTGAGCTGCAGCAGTTACCAGACTTCTCAACCTGCAAACACCAAAGACAACAGAGACGGTTAGTGGTAAAAGCTCCTGGGGACAGGGTGATAGAGTTTGTGGTTCAGCCACTGCCCAGGGTGGGGGGGGGGGCAACAGAGGTGTGGCAGCTACACAGCTACAGCTGCAGTTGCTTCTGGCCCCAGGCCCACCTGGTGGGAGGACTTAAGTGGCAGATCAGAGCAGGAGTGAAGAGCCTGCTGAAGATCTAAGTCCAGTCTGGGTTGGGAGTTCTTGGGGAAGGAGCAGTGCTGGTGTGGCAGAGCTGGCTGTAATAGCTCTGAAATCAACAGCTCATCCCCCCAAGCTTGGAACATAGTACTCTTTACTCTATAAGCAGTCATACCCCAAAGAAAAACTCAAGAGTCAAGTAAGTTGGCTGGGAACATGGCCAGGCAACGAAAACACACTCAGATTCAGTCTCAGACTTTGGAATCTTTCTCTGGTGACAAAGAAGACCAAAACATACAGCCTGAAGAAATCAACAAAGTCAAAGAGCCTACAACAAAAGCCTCCAAGAAAAACATGAACTGGTCTCAGGCCATGGAAGAGCTCAAAAAGGATTTAGAAAAGCAAGTTAGAGAAGTAGAGGAAAAATTGGGAAGAGAAATGAGAAGGATGCGAGAAAACCATGAAAAACAAGTCAATAACTTGCTAAAGGAGACCCAAAAAAATACTGAAAAATATACTGAAGAAAACAACACCTTAAAAAATAGACTAACTCAAATGGCAAAAGAGCTCCAAAAAGCCAATGAGGAGAAGAATGACTTGAAAGGCAGAATTAGCCAAATGGAAAAGGAGGTCCAAAACACCACTGAAGAAAATACTACCTTAAAAATGAGACTGGAGCAAGTGGAAGCTAGTGACTTTATGAGAAATCAAGATATTATAAAACAGAACCAAAGGAATGAAAAAGTGGAAGAGAATGTGAAATATCTCATTGGAAAAACCACTGACCTGGAAAATAGATCCATGCGAGATCATTTAAAAATTATTGGACTACCTGAAAGTCATGATCAAAAAAAGAACCTAGATATCATCTTTCAAGAAATTATCAAGGAGAACTGTCCTGATATTCTAGAGCCAGAGGATAAAATAGAAATTGAAAGAATCCACCGATCGCCTCCTCAAATAGATCCCAAAAAGAAATCTCCTAGGAATATTGTCACCAAATTCCAGAGCTCCCAGATCAAGGAGAAAATATTGCAAGCAGCCAGAAAGAAACAATTTGAGTATTGTGGAAACCCAATCAGAATAACCCAAGATCTAGAAGCTTCTACATTAAGAGATCTAAGGGCTCGGAATATGATATTCTGGAAGTCAATGGAGCTAGGATTAAAACCAAGAATCATCTACCCAGCAAAACTGAGTATCATGCTCCAAGGCAAAATATGGACTTTCAATAAAATAGAGGACTTTCAAGCTTTCTCTGTTGAAAGACCAGAGCTGAAGAGAAAAATTGACTTTCAAACACAAGAATCAAGAGAAGCATGAAAAGGTAATCAAGAAAAAGAACAAGAAAAAGAAATTGCAAGGGACTTACTAAAGTTGAACTGTTTTGTTTACATTCCTACATGGAAAGATGACATGTATGATTCATGAGACCTCAGTATTAGGGTAGCTGAAGGGAATATGCATATATATATATATATATGCATATATATGTGTGTGTGTATATGTATATATATGTATATGTGTGTGTATGTATATATGTATGTGTGTGTGTATATGTGTGTATATATATATATATGGAGAGAGGGAGAGAGAGAGAGAGAGAGAGAGAGAGAGGCTACAGGGTGAGTTGAAGATGAAGGGATGATATCTAAAAGAAATAAAATCAAATTAAGGGATGAGAGAGGAATATATTGAGAGAGGGAGAAAAGGAGAGATAGAATGGGGTAAATTATCTCACATAAAAGTGGCAAGAAAAAGCAGTTCTGTAGGCAGAGAAGAGAAAGCTGGTGAGGGGGGGATGAGTGAATCTTGCTCTCATCAGATTTGACCTGAGGAGGGAATACCATACACACTCAACTGGGTATCTTACCCCACAGGAAAGAAGGAGGAAGAAGATAAAAAAGTGGGGATGATAGAAGGGAGGGCAGATGGGGAAGGTAATCAGAAACAAACACTTTCGAAAAGGGACGGGGTCAAGGGAGAAAATTGGATAATGGGGGGTAGGTTAGGAAGGAGCAAAATACAGTTAGTCTTTCACAATATGAGTATTATGGAAGGGTTTTACATAATGATATGCATGTGGTCTATGTTGAATTGCTTGCCTTCTTAGGGAGGGTGGGTGGGAAGGGAAGAGGGGAGAGAATTTGGAACTCAAAGTTTTAAAAACAGATGTTCAAAACCAAAAAAAAAAGTTTTTGCATGCAACTAGAAAATAAGATACACAGGCAATGGGGCATAGAAATTTATCTTGCCCTACAAGAAAGGAAGGGAAAAGGGGATGGGAAGGGAGTGGGGTGACAGAAGTGAGGGCTGACTGGGGAACAGGGCAACCAGAATATGCGCCATCTTGGAGTGGGGGGAGGGTAGAAATGGGGAGAAAATTCGTAATTCAAACTCTTGTGAAAATCAATGCTGAAAACTAAATATATTAATTAAATTAAATTAAAATAGTAAAAAAAAAATAAAAAAAAATAAAAAATAAGAAATGACAAAAAAAATCCCAAATGAGGTTATAAAATGAGGTCAGATGCAAGTGAAAAATAATGGAACAACCGCAAATGTATATACACATATATACAGATTTTTATATTTACATACCTATACATGTGTATATGTATTCTATATCAATACATTTAAATGTTAATATACACACATATGTTAATATATAAACATGTTAATGTACATACATATTTATATTCATGTGTATACGGAGATATACCTGTGTATATTTTATATTACTATATACACACGCATATATTATAATAATTTACATATATGTACATATGTGCATATATACACATGCATGCACACATATATACATATACATACATACATACATACATGTATATGTATATACAATACAGGTGCATATTTATAATCTGAGGTCCTTCCTTGGCATCTAGCACAGTGCTCTATACACAACAGACACTTAAACTTTTGAAGGAATGAGTAAGAAAAAGAATGAGTGAACCACAGTCAGGGGCACATGCCTTACCTTGCAGTGCTGAAGCCAGAACCTCCTCATCTCTGTGCTGGACAGAGGAAACAAATCTGGAGGCAGAGAACCTGTGTTTGAAACTCCTTTTTGCCAGTTCCTCATATGTGATCTTCAATAAATTACTTTTCCTCTCTGGCTCTTACCTTTATCTGTAAAATGAGAAGAAGCCCTCTATGACACCCCACCACCACTTCTTGGCCTGGCCCCCCTCAGCTCTAAATCCATGATCCTCTTTGATTTTAAGGTCCAGCAGGACCACTGACAATTAAGGGCCAGTGGGTCATGGATGAGAAGAGGATGTGAAACCTTCCTGTGTCTCAACCTCAAAAAAATCAAGACTTTGAGGAAAATGGTGGAGAAATATAACCCAGCACGTCTCCTTTTCTTATCCCTCTTATCCCTTCTGGTAACTCTAGGATTCATCAGTCTTGATGGAGAGTTCTATGAAGTTCATGGTTCAGCACCGGCAGAGGTTGAGAACTGGGGTCATTATCACAGCTTCCATTTTCCCAGAGTCAGTTCCTTTTGGGTGCAGAAGCATAGGATTGAATTTTACTTTGTTTATAGCATGAAAGGTTGTGGGGAGGAATGAAACTGGTAGCAGGTCAGAATGAGTTTTGAAACAGCTGTGGAAAATCATCTCAAAGCAGCTCTTTTATAAAGTTAAACTCTTTCTCTTGTGGTAATCTTATTTCAAATTCAAATTTTAACACCATGACTCCCTAAAGTGCTCCCTGAAAACACTTAGCTTTGCCTGCCCACTTGGGAGATTTTCAGCATCTGTGGTGGGCACAGGGGTAGCTAGAGTCTGGGTGCTGATTTGCTCCTGGTAGTTCTTAATTCTCTTCTGCATATTAGTGAGACATTTCATTATTATCAAACATTCTTGGTTTTCTTGGCAAAGATACTAGAGTGGTTTGCCATTTCCTTCTCCAGCTCATTTTACAGGTGAGGAAACTGAAGTCAACAGTATTAATTGACTTGCCCAGGGTCACACAGTTAGTAAGTGTCTGAGGCCAGATTTGAACTCAGGTTTTCCTGACCTGGTACTCTGTCCACTGCACCACCAGTGGATTTTGTTTACTAATCAAAACGTGCAGAATGAAAAGATGCCAAAACAGCCCTACAAAATGGCAGCAGGGAGTCTTGAAAAGGAAGAGGCAGTGGAGATATGGTTGAATCTGCTCAGTATGTTCTGGGAAGAAGTTTCTGAAATGAAGTGATTCTCCCTCGGGATATTTAAAATCAGCAAAATCAGGTCCTTAGTCCTCAGGAAGGGTGAACATGAATGTGGTAAGAGCTTTGTCAGCAAATCCAAATAGAGACTGAATAAAATGAGGTTCTATGATAGTGAGGGGGGGCAGTAAGAATTAAAAGCAACAGTACAAACTGATCTCCTTTAATAACTGGTTGCCAGATTGGTGTGTTCCCAGCCTTCTGCCAGGTGAACAGTCTTTGTTCCTTCATTTATTATGATTTTATTATGCTGGCTGGCACATTTTACTGACCTCTTATGTCTTCTGTTATCATTACAATAAAAATGTAATTTTAAAAAACATGGTCTAATAATAACTGTAACCAGAATGCAAACAACGACAACAAAAATCTACTGTTGAACTTAATACCAAGTTCTGCTGTTCCAAGTAAATCCTTTGGTATTATTACAGCTTGACAATTTCTACAGGGCAATAATTTGTGTGTACTAAAACCTCCCTACTGGCAAGCCAGAAAATTGTCTGAGCCTAGAACTGAAAGAGAACTCAGGAGAAATGGAAAGAGGACATATAGACCCCAAAGAACACTGGGACTCAGATGCCGAAATTCTGACTTCTGGTCTCCTCTAGGCCACAGCCATGAGCGTGACTTGGAGGAAGTCACTTATTTAATTTTGGCAGCGGTTTGACATCATCCACAAAAAAGAGCGACTGAAGAGTGCAATGGATAGAGCATTGAGCCTGGAGTCAGAAACACCTGAGTCCAAATCCAGCATCAGACACTTATTAGTTGTGTGACCCTGGGCAAGTCATTTAACCTCTGCCTCAGTTTCCTCATCTGTAAAATGTGATAATACTAGCACCTACCTCCCAGGGCTGTTGTTAGAACTCAGTGAGATATAATGAGATGGAAATGTGTTTAGCGCTGTACTTGCCACATACTAGATGTTAAATAACTACTTTTTTCCTCCCTTGTTTTCCCTTCATCTTTCCCTTTCTCTCTTCTTCCTCTTCTTTCCTTCTTCTGAAGGTATTTCTGAGGCTCTCTAGTTTAAATCCTTCATTTTACAGAGAACGAAACTGAGGCAGAGGGTAAGCAAGTGATTTGCCCAAGGTCACACAGGCACTAACGGTCAAAAGCAGGATTTGAACCCAGATCCTCTGCCCCCAGAGTAGGTACCCTTTGCAGTTGTTGTGAGGAAAGTAATTTGTGCACCATCAAGTACCATATAAATGTATTATTTTTACGGAGCAGCTGCGGAATTGTGGGATTCATGTTCGACCTATAGTCATCTAGCCTCATCCCCCTCTTACCCTTACTAAGTGACCATGGGCAAGTCACTTAAAGTCTCTGAGTCTCAACTTCCTTATCTGTAAAAATGAACATGCTGATGTTTTTGCTCCCTGCAATGCTGTTGAGAGAAAACGATTTTGTAAATCATTAAAAAAAGGTTTAAAAAAGGGCTGAGAAAATACGTTGTCTTTATTCCTCTGCCTCCAAGCCAGGCTTCACAGTTTTATCCTTACTCCCTCCCTGTTTCCCTCCTACCACCAATTTTCCTGTGCTGTGATTAAGCTATTTTAAATCTTGTACTTTCAAAATAGTGTTAGGTTTTCTTCTTAAAATATAGCGTTCTGTGGCAAAAGATACCAGTTATTTCAAGAATCAGTTTACCTCAGAAGTTTGCATTGCACTATACGTAATTAAATTTGAGTTTTGTTAATGGTTATGTACTCAAATATCAGACCCTGACTGACAGATGAATTGAATTGAGTCTCTCAACCTCTGTCTTTAAATAATAGGGTTTTACTCTAACTCCTAAGTTGTCTCAGGGGTGTTCAGAATCTGACTTCTGTCCCTCAAAAGGTTACCAACCCCTGCCCCTTCCCTTAAGCACCAGGAGGATTTAGAATGGATTAATGTGACCAAAGGAATAGTCTCATACAATGAATTTCACACTGGGGCTGTTTACCCCTTTTCAAAAGCTTTCTCCTTATTGAGGAGAATATGCCTGGGACAAATGTCTAGGTGGGGTTGTTTTGTAGTTCCATCGACTTGGAGAACAATGCATTTTAATTTGTTGCCTTTTATTCTATTTAGTTGAATTCATGCAGCTATGTTCAGCATGCCGCTTACTATCAGTTAATGCTTATACCAATTCTGGGCTAGTGTTGTTGCAGAAATGTCCTTTCCAGGTGGATTAAAGAAAACTAGCCTTTTAAAAGTCAGATTAGCAGTATTATTGAATATTATTCCTTATCTGCTTATTTCAAAGGCTTCCATTCATCCCAGTACCTGGGTGTTCTGGCTGAGATATTAGAAAAGAACAAAAGACAAAAGATAATTTTCTCTTTTGCCTCTACTTAGCCAAATGAGGTTAAAAAAGGAAGAGAGATAGAGAGAATGGTGGCTTGATTCTGGAACATATTAGAATCTAGAAAACCTGAACCTTTGTTTTCATGAGGAAATGGTTCCCAGAAGCTCTAGGGCTAAGCCTTTCGGTTTAACTTGACCTTGACATGACTATCAACGGGACTGAGATGATCTAACTCTCTTCCCAAACCTTTCTCTCAGCCTAAATATCAAAACAACCCAGAAGGTACATCTCTTCACACAGCCCTAGACCTGTCAAAGAATTGTAGGATCCTAGGATTTTAGATTTGGTGGGAAATTCAATGATCATCTAGTCGAGTTCAGCCACATCTGATTTTTCGGATGGAGTGCTGGGCTTGGAGTCTGGAAAACCTGAGTTTAAATCTGGCCTCAGACACTAGCTGTGTGACCCTGAGCAAGTCACTTAACCCTATTTACCTCAGTTTTCTCATCTGTAAAATGAGCTAGAGAAGGGAATGGCAAACCACTCCTGTATGTTTGTCGAGAAAACCCCAAATACGTAATGAAGAGTCAGACATGACTCAAATAAATGAACAACAGTCTAATTCAATCTTTTTTCCCATTCCCTACCTGTTCATAAGGCCAAAAGCCTGGATGGATATATTTCATGCTGTCCACTACATGTTATAGACAATTCTACTACCATGATTCTCCAATGATCTCTTCTCATTTAAGGTCCATGTAACACCTCTAAACCAGCTTCTCCCTGTCCTTGTTAACTACCTGATTCTTTCAACTTCCTTAACAATCCATGACTTTTTTCTCAATTATCCTTGGCTTTGGTATTCATGTCCATGATAATAACTGACATGTGTCTAGTACATTAAAGTTTGCAAAGTGCATTACAGGGTTTCCAGAAGTCTCAGTGAAATTTTAAATTTCAAGACTAAGCTTTCAACTAAGACTTTGGGGATACCCTGTATTTTATTTGATCCTCACAATAAGCATATGAGAAAAGTACTAATTACAGGCATGACTCTGTATGTGTGTGTGTGTGTATGTGTGTGTGTGTGTGTGTGTGTGTGTTAGGGAACAGGAACCACAATCATTTCAAGCCATTTTCACGGCCTAACAATTTAAAAAATTTCCAACAACCTAGTCTCCAACTGTACAAAAATTTGGTTTCTTCCTCCTAATCTCAAGAAGGGAATTTTTTTCTTCTTCTGATAATAAATCTTACCACTTGCATTCCTTTGTATTCCAAATACTCCCCTTTTCTCTCATGGTTAATCAATTTCTTTCTTTATCCCTCTTTCTCCTATAAATGCTTTACTTTTCTTTTGTAAGATGCTGCAGAATGCTGCTGGTTGGCTTGTACTCTAAGAAGGCCATAAAGATTATTTAAAACAAATATGTACCCCTGGCATCTGAATCTGCTGTCACTAAGAGTGAATTCTTTAGCATGCAAATAAATGTCTTTACTTTCATTCTGGTCTCTGATGCTGGAGCCACAGATGATAAGAGGTGAGATCTGAACCCAAATCTTCCTGACTCCAGGTCCATCTCTATATCTACTATGCCATACTGCTTCTCAATAGCTTGAACTCTTTATTTTTCAAGTTCTTCAATGCCAGTGACCACTTTTTTCCATTTCTAGCTACAGATAGGCATTCTCACACACATCTCACACACAGATGACCATTTCTGGTGCAGTGATTTTTTTTGGAGGGGAGAGGAGACCAGTTTCTCTGGAGAGGGAGGGAGAGAGTGAGTGAGTGAGAGAGAGAGAGAGAGAGAGATAGAGAGAGACAGATAGAGAGAAAGGCAGGGGTGAGAGAAAGGAAGAAAGAGTGAGAGGAAGAAAGGAAGAAAGGAAGGAAGGAAGAGGAAGAAAAGAAGACATGGACAGAGAGACACAGACAGAGAAATAGAGATAGATAAAGAGAGGGAGATATAAAGAGACAGAGAGGGAGGTAAGGAGGGGCAGAGAGAGATAGAAAGGGAGAGTGAGTGATGGGAGATGTGGACACTGGAAAGAAAAAGTAAAGAAGGTTGGCCAGCTATGGCAAATTTTGATCATGACTGGATTCCACCATGATAGCTGGTGCTGTAGTCAGCCAAGGCTGATGGAGCATGGGGCATGTTCAGACTTTTAACTGAAAATTCATGTGAATGGTATGATGTTTTATCCCTGCTTCCCTCCTCCCTTTCTGGGAGGATGGCTATCCAATCCAGAGTTTTTGGCTTTTTAAAGTTATTTACTTGCTTAGTACTTTTAAAGGCAGCTTATTTGAAATAGAAATAAGATTGATCTTAACTGCTTTTGATCAATATGTCCCCTCCTTTCCCCCTCCCCCCGAGATTAAATAGAGAAAGATCTCTGAAGGGGTGGAACTGAGGGTGGTGACTAGGCAGTGGGAACTATCTGGGGAAGGAGCGAAGAAGTATTGTGACTCAACCTGAAACAGTCACATTCCAGGGGAGAGTTGGAGGAAGGAATAAATACCTCTTATTTTTGTTTTTGCCTTTGCTCTCCTAATCCAAATAGAACAAAATTTCTTCATGGTCTCTTTTCTTATGGAAAGGGAAGAGAAGGGAAATTCAAAAGGCACTTCAACATTTCCATGAATCCGTGGTTAAGGGAATGTTCACCACTAATTAGAAACGTCCTACACTCTGGTTGCAGCTCTCCTACCTGCTTGAATAGACAAGAATATTAGTTGCTGTGATGGATCCAAGTGTTCAAAACCAGCTCTTTTTTCTGTCTCTCCATCACCCATATCCTCTACCCAAACTCCCTTTTCCTTTGACTCTGTAGGAGGCATCATATATAACTGAGATTTCAAGGGAGAGGTAGAAGAAGTTTTCTCCACCCAAGCCAAACAGTGATCACTCTCATGTCAGACTAGGAGGGCTCAAGTAGACCAGTTTGCTCCTGGGCCCCTGGCTTCTTTTTCCATTTTGTGTTTTTTTTCCTGACCAAATATTATTCTCAAGATGGATATATTTAGCATTGGAGGAAGTGGCTTCATGATTCTGAGAATCCTTGAGTCCTTTTGGTGCAGCTGGCTGGCAACAAAGGGAATTTCTTCTTTGGAGAAAATGACCATAGGCAGAAAGACAGATCTAAGCTCTAGCCTAGATTGGCAGAAAACATGGACCTCGAATCTTGTGGACAGTGCAGAGCTGATGTAAAATGTGGAATGCTTATTTAGTATTTCTATAAACCACTTTATGTTCTGATGAGATTTAAAAATCAGTATCCTGATCAAATGTAACAATAGTTCTAAGTTAAGAATTGTTCATTCTGTTAGCACATGTTATGAATATTTTCTTTCTTTTAGCATTTCTTTTGGGAGTAAGAAATAAATACCTGTCCCATATCTGGTTCATATTGTACACTGAGTACTTTTAAACTCCATTCTTCTAAGGAGATCCTAGATGTGAATCAACACCAAAGCCTTAAACAATTATTCCTCAGGGACACTGGGTCAGGGTATGTAACAAGCCAAAGAACATGAAGAAAAGGAAGCTTTCCTCTTTTTTGTGTGGTCAGATGACCTATCAACTGAACCCAGTCCAAACCATATGTATGGATCAAGATTATATGGATTCATTAGTAGAAAAGGAGTATGCAATTGTCTTGTACTTACTGTAGACATGGGAAACAACTCTATTTTTGAGGGGCTGATTCCAGTCAACCCTGTGTACTCTTTTGGGAAACCTCATAGAAATGGGATTCATCTGAGGGGTGGGTTTTTTTTTCTTTCTGAACTGAACTGGCTCTTCCTATTATTAGATTAATTTGCATTTCTATTTGGATTGCAATATACATTGGAAAGGATCCACTGGTGTCCAATGTTTTTATAGTGCCCTCCTAGAGAGAGCTAATCCAAATCTCCATCTGGATGGGCAATGAACATTATATTAAGACCTATATCACCTCCAGAATTCAGAACATTACAGTTCCATCCTCAGATCACAACCTGCTATCCTTCTACCTCTCCTTAATAGCCCAGTCCTAATCTACCTTTCAAGTCTTATTATACATTACTCCCTTTTAGCCCAGTCCAACTGACCTTGATGTCACACATAACCCTCTACCTCCCATCTCTTTGCCCTTGAACAGGCTGTCCCCTCCACCAGGAATGTTGGTTGGTTGCTGTCCTTTGTGTGTCTGACTATGGCTGATCAGAGCAATCAGAGCTTGGAAAGCTCTATCACAGGTATGGCACAGATAGTCCATATGAACGTTTGGAGTGAAGATGTTTCCAAATTTGCACATCTCATGTTTCTTTTGCTACCGTAATTCTGCTTTGCTAATAGAGCATAGTACCTTCTTTGATGCTGGTATGCCATGCTAGATGGTCTTGTGCCATTGTTGCATGACTCTCACAAAGTTCTTCAGAGAGACCTTGACCGTATCTTTGTACCATCTCTCTGACTTCCATGTGAGCACTTGCCTTGTGTGAGTTCTCCACAAAATAATCTCTTAGGCAAAAGTACATTTGGCATTTGAACAACATGGCTAGCCCATCGGAGTTGCACTCTCTGCAATAGTTTGAATGTGATAAAGGACCCCAGTGTCTGGTACCTTATCTTGTGAGGTGATCTTCGGAATCTTCCTAAGGTAATTCAAATGGAAGCGATTCCGTCTCCTGGCATGGTCCAGGTTTTACAGGCATACAATGAGGTCAGCACAACAGCTCTGTAGACCTTCACTTTGGTAGGCAACCTAATACCTCTTCTCTCTCACATTTTTTCTGGAATGTACTCCCCTGGTCTCTTAGGATTCCTAGGTTCCATCAAAAAAAATAGCCCTAATATCACTTTCTGCACTGGTCACTCTAGATACCAATGCCTTCCTCCACTGAATTACCTTGTATTTATATGTCTATCTTTTCCCCTTTGAATACATTTTATTTTATTTTGTAAATTTTATTTATTTTATTCTGAACTTAAGAAATGAAACAAGCATTTCCAAAACAAAGAATAGCAAAAAAAAAGATGATTGCATATGAAACTGCAACTCTATTATGTATAACTTGCTATTCCTTTTAAATATATAATAAAGTTATCATGGAACTTTCTTTACTGCCCCCCCATGACTGCCATTAGACACAAATAGATATATATATGTATATGCGTGTAAAATCATTCTATACATAATTATATTTATCACGTATATAACTTGTACGTGAGCAATATTGTTTCCCCTCATAGAATGTAAATTCCTTAAGGGAAGGGATGATTTCAGTGGTGGGATTCAAATGAATAAACAACTGGTTCTCTATGGAACTGAGCCTAGACACCTCCCCATCGCTGATGTGCTGGGAGCAGGCCCTGCTCCCCTCTAACAACCTGTTCTGCCTAAACGGCTAAATCCCACCACTGCATGATTTCATTTCTTTCTGTGTATTCCTAGTGCTGGACTTAGAGTTAGGAAGACCGGAATTCAAATCCTACCTAAGGCACATCCTAGCTGTGTGATGCTGGACAAATCATTTAACCTTTCTGTGCATCCTTATAAATTGGGGAATAATAATATTTAGGGAATAACAAATTGGAAATGATAATAGCCTCTACCTCCCAAAGTTGTGATGATCAAGTAACCACATATGTGGAGTGCTTTGCAAACCTGAAAGTGCTATATACATACTGGTAGGCCAATACAACGACTAGCAAAAGAAGATGCTTAAAAATGCTGGTTGATTGACTAATGAATCTCACTCCCGCTAGACCATTCTTTGAACTTTTCTTGACCTATCTTCCCTTGACCTAGTTCTGTTTTCCAAGTCCATCTTCCCTCACTTCAGCTTCACTTACCTACAGTCAGATCCTACAGTTACTAGCTTTAATATTTCAGTAAATACTACACTAGAACCCCTGTCTTTCTCCCTTCTGTACCACCCCACAAACTACAGAGACTCTCACTATGTGACTGGACTACTACTCACTCCCCTGAAAACACACATTTGAATTTTCCCACCTCCATATCTTTACTTATATCATTTGCTATACCTATAATGTCAACCCTTTCTCTCTTTGCTTGTTGAATTTCTTCCTATCCTTTGAATGCCAACTCAATGGTTGCCTTTCCATGAAAGCTTCCCTTATATTTCCTGTTGATAGAGACCTTCCCCCTCTTATATAAACTAGTATTCTGTTATCAATGCTGTCATGTGCTCATCCCACAATATTATATACTGTAGCTATACATGTTTATGTCCTATCTTTCTTCCAGACCATAGGGAACTTGCGGCCTTAAGGCCACATGTGGCCTTCTAGGTCCTCAAGTATAGCCCTTTGACCAAATCCAAACACATCCAGTCAAAGGGCTGCCCTTGAGCACCTAGAGGGCCACATGTGTGTCAAATCTGCAGGTTCCCCACCCCTGTTCTAGGCTGTTAGCTATATGAGAGCAGAGACTGGGTCTTACTCACACTTCCTGCTTTCCCCTGGACCTGGTACAGTCCCCTTTATGAGTAAATGTTTAATAATTATTTACTTCTTAATCAAATGAATAAATGAATGAACTCTACACAGACTGGAAACTGAGGCCAAAAGAAGTTAAATTATTTGATCAAGACTGTACATCTAGTAATCGGCAATTACTCTTCAGGTCTTCTGGAGTCCACTAAAGCTCATTTAGATTACCTTCCACAAGTCTGAACTGATAGCTAACCTATTGCCTTTTCCTAAGGAGGTAAAGAGGGACATTGTTTCCTTCTCCTTCTAACTTCTATCTGCATTCCTTTGCCATGAGGTCAATTGTTACAAAGGCCTCAGAGTCTGCTTCCAAGAGTTAGTTTATTATCTATTACAAAAATAATCTTTAAAAGACTTTTATGACTAAACTGGACCCCAATAACCACCTAGCACATTTCTGGGTCCTCTATCTTGTAATGACTTTCTTTTTCTCCCCTTTTCTCCCAAAACAGTCTATTGTGCAAATGACAAGTAATTTCGATATTACCTTGAAGATCATGATTAGGAAAGAAAACAGGCTGGGGGAAAATATGCAGTGCTTTCAGATTAAAAAAAAAGGAACAAAATCAAAAAACACATCTATTAATACGTACTATTTTTTATTCTTTGCTTTTTTTTTTGTATTTTCTTCCGTTTTTCCATTCGTTTGTAGAGATCCAGGGGATAAAGCCATATTGAGGCTGAGACTTGGGGGAAATTTATAGGTTTCTGAGCTAATCAGTGGCACCCAGAAACTCAGAATGTAGAGCCCCACACTCCCTGCAATTCTCCACTTATGCTGGAGTCAGTCACATGAGCAACAAGGGGAGCCAGAAAAAGGGGGGTAAAGAATAATTTGTATTCATGCGTGTCTTTGAGGACAAATCACTCGTGCATAAGCAATTGTTCTTTCTGTGGTTTTCCTCCGTCAGTGTGTATGTATACTCATGTGTGCAAATGCATATATGAAAATGAAAAGATTACTACAACAGCACACAGATCAGATGCGTTTACACAATATATGTCAGTGTATCCACACGGACATATACGTACATGTGTGCATAGTTAACATGGGTTGATAAAAGGTTGATAAAGGTGGATTGATTAAAAGGTAATCTTGTAAAATATCTCTCTATATGTACATGTATATGTACTCCTACATACAGAAATATATAAATACACATATTATATACGTTCACTTATATGCATGTACATGTATATATATGTATATGCAAGTTTTACTAGCTTTAAACTGTACTAGGACTTTTAGTCCATTCTGGGTGTATGTGTATATACATACATACATACATACATACATATACATACACACATACATATGCACATAGATATAAACATATTATATATTCTATAAGGGTGTGTTGGGTGTATGCATGTATATGTATATGTTTGTTATTGTGGTTCAGCTGTTTCAATAGCATATGCCCCTTCAAGATCCCATTTGGGGTTTTCTTGGCAAAGACACTGGAGGAGTTTGCCATTTCTTCCCCCAGCTCATTTTATAGGTGAGGAAACTGAGGCAAACAGGGTTAAGTGATTTGACCAGGGTCGTGTAGCTAGTAAATATCTGAGGCCAGATTTGAACTCATGAAGATGATTCTTCCTGATTCCAAACCCAGCGCTCTACACACTCTGCCACCTAGCTGCCTGCATATGCATATGCACACACATACATGAATAGGCATACACACATGTGTAAATACACACAACACACAGCATATAATATGTACTACATGTTTATATATGTACATGCATGCACATACGCATATATATGTAAACATATACCTAGGTAATGATTATCATGAATTCAGATACCGTGAAATTCGTTTCAATGTGAGCTACAAAATGATACCAAGTCACATTTAATGCAGGTCAAAATTCAATGAATGCAACATGTGTAAGGCAGTTGAGGGTTTTAATAAGCTTCTAGGAAAGATTTGTGCTTATCTATTGTTGTATGTAGATTTGATGTGTACCACATTACCAACAGTTGTGCTGATTTCCTTCAAAAGCTTCCTTAACAAAATGGACAAAAGAAAGAATATTTCAGATGGAAACAGTGCTCATACAAAAAGGAAAGTTTTTTCTTACATTAGAATGTAGATTTAATGCAAGTGAATGGCATGAATGTGGTCATAGTAACTCTAAAAGAGGCCGAGATGTAGGAATGCCTGCATCTATGGTACAGAACATTATAAAACTTGCAGGTAAAATAAAGGAAAACACAAAGTTACATCAGCTTTTTTGTGTTTTTGCAAACAACTATAGAAGTGTTATAATAATAATAGAAATAGAGTGTCCTTTAGCTAGATGGATTGAAGACTGCAATAAGAAAAACATTGCTCTTTGCAGAGCTGTCATTCAAACAAAAGTTTCAAGTCGATTTAAGACAGTTAAAGAAAATGGAAATGAAATGATTAGAAGAAACTTTTATTGCAAGTGGTAGTTGGATCAGTTGTTTTAAAAATTGAGTTCAGTTGTATATTACAAATGCTAAAGAGGCAGTCAGTGTAGATGAGTCTGTAGCAGCTAAATGTATTGATGTTTTGAAAAAATCATCAAAGAAGATGTAGATACAAATTTACAGATTTTTAATGCGGATGAAACAGGCTTATTCTGGGAAAGGATGCCTTGCAGAACTTGCATTTCTAAGAAAGCAAAAAACAATCTGGATTTAAAGTGTCTAGGGATCCCCTAACACTTTTACTAGGGAGTGATGCAGAAGGAGATTTTAAATTAAAACCAATATTTGTTTATTGGTCCCAAAATCCTCAGGCTCTGAGAGGCTACAACCAACATTCACTTTCAGTTCTTTGGAGGTCAAATAAAAAAGCATGGGTGACTAAAATGGTTTTCAAAGACTGGTTTTCAAGTTATTTTAGCCCAGCTGCTGAAAAAATATTGCAAGGACAGTATCTCATTTAAAGCATTGCTGATTTTAGATAATATCCCAGGTCATCCAGCTACATTTGGTTCATTATATGAGAATGTGAGTGTTCCAATATGTGGATAAAATTCTCTGCAGCTACCAGTGTAAATAAGGAGATTTAAAGAGAGAGAAGACAGTTTAACCTATGATGCTAAAATCGTTTAGACAACAATAACGAGGTCTTTGTTATATTGTCAATGTAGGCTTAATTGTAGGCGTGATATTCAATAATTAAAATTTTGGTAATTAAAATCTATAACTACTCTACTACTTTGTAATAAGCTTGAATCAGAAATACTTTTTAAAAAAAATCCTTTTCTGTTATATTACATTAATAAACAGATGAAAGAAAGCTGGTTTTAAAAATTTCCATTGCATATTTCTATTGGGTTGGAATCAATTGGCATAGTTTATATATAATTTTAACTGGAACAGTGCACATTTCATGAGATTTATTATGCAAACTAATCTAGATCTAGCTGTGTATACACATTTATATATTTGTATATATGTATACATGTGTATTCATTATTCACTATTCACACTAATTGGGATCTAGCTATACGTACATACACATATAAATATGTAAATCTATCTATCTATCTATCTGACATCTAAGTAGGGCAATGGATAGAACGCTGGGCCTGGAATCAGAAAGACCTGAATTCAAATCTGGCCTCAAACACCTAATAGCTGTGTGATCCTTGGCAAGTCACTTCACCCTGTTTGCCTCAGTTTCCTCATCTGTAAAATGAGCTGAAGAGGGAAATCGTAAAACACTCCAGTATCTTTCCCAAGAAAACCCTAAAAGGGGTCACAAAGAGTTGGACACAACTGATATGACTAACAATAACAAAATGCTTATAAATTATATTATACTATGCATGATGCACATATACATATACATACATATGTGCATACATATACACATACACACACTTACGTGCTGTTGTCGAGGTCATCTCTTTAAAAAATTTCCATTATGCTAGGTTGTATTTCCAGTGCTTAGTCAATACTTCCCTAAATCATACCTATCAGAGAAGTTGTAAACTGGTATATTTATGGCCTTCATCTTTGTTGGGGACCAGAAGATGTTAAATGTCAGCATCAAAGACTTCTTCGCAAAAGACCAGAAGATGATCCCATGGGAAGAGGAACATTTGGCTTTATTTCACAAATACCTCTGAAAGGATATGTGTTATAAAAATTAGAAAAGTGCACCATCAGACATTAAAAAATCCAAGCAACAAGGGTGAGACACCAGGAATGGAGGTACAGCTTTATGCTGTGATCAAGAAGGGTGAAGTGGGGAGATACTTCAGTTATCAGCATTGGAGCACATCTACATATATATTTGCTCTCTCACCATAATTTCACTTTCTCAGACATAGGCAAATTTTCTTTTTCGAAGGAAAAATTTTAGCCAATTGCAGCTTCCCCTTTTAGGGTGTTGGATTAAATGAGAGGAAAGCTTACCAAGTTGCAGTGAAAATAGAGTGGACTTGATAAAACACTGTAAGACCTTTAACTTGTCCCAAAACAAAGAGGTTTTATCCTTCCATCTAAGATGTCAAGAATAGTTATTGTTTGAAAAGCTTCCCCTAAAACTGACTCATCACTTTTAATTTCACATCCACTTGTTATTTAGAAAAGGCTGTCAAGATATGCACTTAGCTTGTGATATTAATTTCTTTTAGATGAGGGCTTTTTAGAGTTAAATCCTGGGAGTTACCTAGTATCATGACTGAAGAAGGAATAATTTATATTTTTAAAGTTTCATGAACGGTGAAATAGAATATGATCTCTGTGCTATTCAGGTTAGGTTTGTAAGCTTCTGCTCTATAGAGAATCATGTTTCGTTCTGCTTTCTTTCCATGCAACTAAAGGCATGTGCCATGACTTGAAATTTTTTTTTTCAAAAAACAGATGCGTAGATTTGAAGGTTTCAACCACTTTTCCCTAAAGAACCCTGTGAAGCAGGTAGAGTTTATTACTCCTGTTTTACAGATGAGGAAAATGAGGCTTGGTGAGGTTGGTGACTTGCCCAAGGTCTCATAGTTATTAGGCATTAGAGTAGGAATTCACATTTACACAATGCTGGGTTTTGAGTTAAATAACCTGAGTTCTAATACTGGTTTTGGTACTTACTACATAGGTAATCCTGGGTAAATTTCTTTGAGCCTTGATTTCCTCATCTGTAAATTGAGCATTTGGATTATATGGCCTTTGGCCATATAATATATGTTCCTGGCTTTAAATCTCTTATCATATTATATGGAACATATAACATACGTTCCAGCTCCAATTCCAAATCTCTACTATATCTCACAGCTTTCATGTCGAATGCAGATAGGCAAACTAAAATTAATCTGGCACCTCTCTGTTCCCCAAACTCCTTTCTTTATTATCAGCAATAATATTCATAACAAGCATATGTGTGTATACATACATACATATATCACTTTAAGGTTAGCAAACTTTTTACAAATACTATGACACTATCATCATAACAAGCTAGGTAGGTGCTTTTATTACCCAATTTTACAGATGAGACAACTGAGGCAGGTAGGGATTAAATGATATGCCCAAAGTCAGCTAATGAGTGTCTAAGATGGGATTTGAACTCAGGTCTTCCTGGTTCTAGGTACAGAGCTCTATCCATGATACCACCTAGCTGTCTAAAATAAATGTAATTAAACACATAAAAATAAAACTAAAAATAAATTTTGTCTAATGTTTCTCATTTGCCATTTTTTTGTAATTTTTGTGTAAGGGAGTAGGGTTTCATTTCTACCCCAGTGAATGTAATTAGAGAAGCCTCAGACACCTTAACTGAAGCAATAGGTCAATTGAGATTATAGGGGTTTTCTCTATTGGATGAAGAAAGATAATATTACACAAGAAATATTTGCATCTTTGTACCCATCTGTAAAAGGAGTAGCCAGTCAAGTAGCAAACTGTTCAGTCTGTAGGAAGTCAGTAGGAAGCAATACTAGCCAAAATATGAATGATATACCATGGACAAATAGAAGTGGAAAGACAGTCCAGGCATAAGGCACACTCAAGGAGCACAACCCCTTGCAGCAGAGAAGGATGGCTATGGATTCAAGAACGTACTTCCAGGCCATAAAGCACCAGAAGTCTTAAGTTTTCCTTTTGATACATAAGTATGTACACATGTGCCTCAACACCATTTTACTCTAAGTTTGAACTCATTCTCCCATGAAACTAGTATATTTGTGGGAGAGCATACTCCAGGCTTTTGCGGGGTAAGGTGATATTTGTACCTCCTCTTTATGCCATATCTTCAAGGTAATGCCTTTGCTAAAAGCCAATTAATGTTCCTGGCTAGTGATTACTGGTGGAAAGCACACTGGTGAGATCTCATGAACAATATCACTAGAAACCCATCTCCTCAGGGTTACCCTTTGAAACCTGGGGATACTTAGACATGCCCCTCTGGGTGACAAAATTGAGAGTTCAAGTTCAGTTTGGCAAGAATTGATTCCTCTGTCTACTCTATCCTCTGTGCCACCTAGCTGATTAATATGCACACACATATATCTATGTATCTATACATATACACCGGTATGTATAAACACACATATGTCTATATGTATATATGTCTATGGATGTATAGATGTATATGCATGTGTGTATATGGGGGAGAGAGAGAGAGAGAGAGAGAGAGAGAGAGAGAGAGAGAGAGAGAGAGAGAGAGATCTTTCTGAGTTCAAATCTGGCCTCAGATACTAACCAGCTGTGTGACCTTGGGCAAATCACTTAACCCTGTTTGCCTCAGTTTCCTCATCTGTAAAATAAACTGGAGAAGGAAATGGCAAACTACTCCAGTGTCTTTGTAAAGAAAACCCCAAATGGGAGTCACAAACAGTCAGACACAACCGAAACAACTTAATGACAACAATTTAAAAAAATAAACACATGTAGGTATATATGTCAAATGATTCTAGAGGATGGTGAAATTGTATTACACATTTTACATATGAACAAATAGCTATAGAAGGGGAAAAATTAATTATCTAAGTAAATAGCAAGTTGGAGGCAAATTTGAGTCCAAATTAGAGCTTTTCTTTTTTTATTTTCATCTCTAATGAGTTATTCAGAAAAAGAAAACTCCTTATAAATTTATAAACCATCCATTTAAAATGGCTTGTTCAAGGTCACACAAACATTTACTATAGCCCTTTAGGGGACTTGTCAAGTATTCAAATTAAAATTTAAAAATAGAATCTGATAAGTGCAAAGGAAACCTCCAAAGAATGTGCTTACAAATCTTCAAGAAGGGCAAAATAACTGGAAATACTTTGTCCTTTCATGCAGGATGACTCTTTTGGAAGGAATTAAGGCTGAGTTTTAGGCAAGGTGTAGGGGTATTGGAATTGGGGGTTGTAGGGAGAGAATCAGTTGAGGGGAAAGGAAGAAAATGGTGAAAAAAGGGGAGAACCGCTTTGTACAAACTGGAATATTTCTTCAGAAAGAATATAGGCTGAGGAAATAAGGAAAAACAGAAGAAAAAAGTAGCCTTGATCAGGAGTGATTTCTTTACCTACCTCCAGTCTGCAGGACTAGGCAGCAGATACTCCTAACATTTTTATAGGAGAAGGATGACTGGATAGATAACATCAAGCATAGTGGTCTTGCTGTCTGTCGTAAATGTGAGAAATGATTTCCAGGATATTATCAACTGCATACCTCAAACCCTCTTCAGATGAGGTAATGACTAGAAAATGCCTTCAAGGTAATTTCTTGCAGCACTGAAGAGATAAGAATATAACTTCACCTGACAAGGATAATTCACATTGAACTAATAAAATTTGTGCCTCTTTACTTTTTTAGCTGGCTCCTAAATTGAAGGCACTGTTTTGTAATTTCACTTGGAGAGAGATTCCTTTCTTTTCCTGCAGTTTACTTTCAGGGAAAAGTATGCATCAAGGGAAATCTCATCTCTTGATTTCTGATTTCTCATCAGAGGTGATGAATGAGAATGGCTCCAGCCGCTTGTAACCAGTTGTAACAAACAGATTAGATTATTTAAATCAGAATAATGCTATTTAGCAATGAGGGATTTAATGATGGCAGAAATTAAGTTTTAATACACAAAAACTGAAGAAAAGAGGAGATAATAGATTAGCATCAGTCTGCCTTCATTACTCCCCCTCCCTTCAAAAAAAAATCCTCCTGTCTGTACAGATTCTTAATTGAGAAATATGCATTGGAAGAGTCCATCCATGAAATTCAATTAAAATGCTAGCTAAATGAAGTTTCCTGGGGAGGGGGAAACAAAACCACATGGGGAAAAAAAATCTATTGTTTTATTTACATAACAAAACATTAGACAAACCCAAACTGGGTTAAGATTAAGAGTAGCATAAAAATGAAATATGGACCCTGTGCATCAACTTAATGAAATTATGCAGGAGCTCTTCTCCATAATGCAATTACCTCCTTAGCTCTCATTAATCAGGGGTCATCCCTGCACACCTTTGTAGTGAGACAGCAACTGAATCTCGATAAAACTGCCATTGATGATAAAGCAGACACTCCCCAGCCTCCTAGCCCGCCCCTCCATCCCCTTCAAACTGGAATATGTCGGCAGGCAGGCAAACTCTCCTTGTTTATGCTAACAAAAGGAGCCATCAATCTGGAGCTCTCAGAATCGAGCCTCCTTACACTGATGAGGAGTTTTAAAGGAGAGCAATCAGTACATAAATCTCCAGACAAAAACTGTAATTATTACAAATGGGTAGCTGGTAATTAACCCTGCATTTTAGCTGTCGGAAGGGAGCTATTGGGTCCTGAGGGATTTTCCCCCCCAGCACACTCTTTGACTCTGTTTTCAAGTGCTGGTTTTGTCTGTCGAGGACTGCTGAGAACATGCTGTGTGCTGGATTTTCCAGATAATCCTAAGGGCTTTCTTTTCTGGAGGGGCAGGGATGGGTTCCCATTTTTGTTAAGTCTTAAGAAATCATCATGTGATGATCAACCATGATTCCAGAGGACTGATGATGAAGCAACTTACCTATCAGGTCATCACAGACAAGTGATGATGGATGGACTTGGTGCAGAATGAGATAGGCATTTTTTGACTAATATGACTAATGTGACTAATATGGGAATTTGTTTTGTTTGACTATGCATATTTATTACAGGGGTTTTCTTTTTTTCTTTTTCAGAGGAGATTGGAAGGAGAGAAAATAAATGCTTGTTGGTTGGAAAAAAATGAAATTTAATTTAAAAAAAAAAAGAGAAGGAGGTGAAGAATAAGCATCTTGAGGCCTGATGTAGTTTTTCTTGGGGAGGCATGGCTACCTTTGCTTCTTCCTCAGGTATTTAATTTAATCTTTTTTTTTTTGCATGATTACAAGGTAGGTCGGCACAAACATATTCTTTGTTTTTTGAACAGACCATTGACTGTCTCACGGCCTGATGTCTTGGGAATTTGTCATTGGGACAAGTAGTTGGACTTCAACAATGTCCCATTTCTCCACCAGGTTTTCAGGAATATTTAGCCACATTCTGCAGGTATGAAGAACAAATGCCTGATTTGTTTTTTGCAGGATTAATAAGTTAATCAATCTACAAATATTTATTGCACCAGCTCTATGCCAGACACAAGTGCTAGGCACTGGGAATACAAATACAAAAAAGGGACAGTCCCTTCTTTCAAGGAGCCTGACTTCTTTTGTCCCTCCCACAGCATATTCACAGTTAAGCAAATACAAGTGGGGTGGGGGGAGAACACCAAAAAGTGGGCTCTGTGGGTTTGTGGTGCCAGGAGTGCTCTAATAAAAGCAAAGCTACATGGCCACCCATAGCCATGCCAAGGCACATTGTGAGTGCATCTGCTTCACCCCTCCACACAGCCCTGCTTGTGAGCTCTTTGCTTTGAGAAGTTTGAGTACCAAAAAGCATTCTAGAATATGATTAGAATACTGCTGATTTTTTTCAGAAACTCCGTTTTCCCTCACTCTCTCTCTCTCTCTCTCCCCTTTCTTCCTCCTTCTCTCTTATTTCTCTCTCTTTTTCCTCTATCTCTTTCTCCATCTCTCTTTTTCTGTTTCTTTCTCCTTGTCCACTGTCTCTGTTTCTCTGTCTTTCTATCTCTCTGGTTGACTCTCTCCCTTTTCCCCTCCCCTGTTCTTTCTCTTTTTTCTCTCTCTGTGTCTCTGTCTTTCTGTCTGCTTGTCTCCCATTTTCCCTCTCTCTCTTTCTCTTCTCTGTTTCTCACTCCCCTTTTTTCTCTCTTTTTCTCTCTTTCTTTTCTCTCCTCTCTCTTTTTCTGTCTCTCTGTGTTTCTCTAAATTTCTGACTCTGTTTCCCTGTCACCCTGTCTGTTTTTCTTGTCTTTGTCTTTGTTGCTCTGTCTCTCTATCTCTGCCTCTTTTGTTTCTCTTTCTTCCTCCCTCCCCTTTCTCCTTTTTTCTTCTCTCTCTTTCTCCATCTGTCTTTCTATCTCTTTATCTGTTTCTCCATCTCTCTGTGTGTCTCTGATTTTCTATCTTTGCTTCCTTTTTGTCTGTTTGTCTTTCTCCCTCCTCTATTTCTCTATTTCTTTCTCTGTCTGTCTGTCTTTGTCTGTGTTCCTCCCTCTCTCCCTCTCTTTTTTCTCTCTTTCTCTTATCTCTTTCTCTGTTTCCTTGTCTATCCCTCTCTGTCTTCCTGTTGCTATCTCTCTTTCACCAGCTTATGTGTCAAACCCATCATTTTCTTGGAGAAAATCTATTTCTTTTTGATTTACCGATCTCAAATCAAGCATTCTTGGATACAATTCATTAGAAACTGTCATACACTTTAATAGGATTTTCGATCAACATAGAAATGCAAATAAGTATTAAAATGAAGTTTAGCAGGCTACAATATGACTTTGGTGGGGTGATGAGGGTGGGGGTGGAGAGAAATCTTTCCTTTCCTCCCCAACCCTCTATAATCTCTCTTCCCCAGTCTGTTAGGGCAGGAAAAAGGGGAAGAAAGTGATTAGACAGGTAAATGGGAACATCCCTGATTATTCTCTGGGAAGAAGGGGGAAAGCCAAGAGAGCTGTGTACCGGATTCTGGATGTTTTACTGACTGTCCAATGTGCTCCCAGTTTCTCTGATTGGTCTCAACCCACCATCTTTTGATTGGATCCAGTCACCGCCTTTGTTCTACTCCTTTCTCCTCTGCTTGCAGCTGTCAGGTTAGCAACGGCCAACAACAATTGCTTTGCTTTCCTCTAGGATGTCTCGGCAAAAAAGGACAGGGGATGGGGTCTTATTCAGCATAGCATCAGCTAACACTAATTTCCACTTCTACACTCCTTTCTCCTTCTTCTTTTCCCATCTGTCTGCCTTGTGGTTTCTTTATGAAAATCTGTCTTGAAACCACTAGAAAATGGACTTCTGTGACTTGAACCCTTCTAGCTTGGGGTGTTTTCACATTTTAGTGACAATGTCTCTGGGGGATGGGGTTACACAGAATATTTTTTTTAAGATACAGAGTGGTTTGGGGAAGGGCATTTCCTGAGGAAATCAGGAAAGTTTCTTGATGGTGGCTTGAACTATTCTTTTAAGGCAGATGGAGGTTCCAAGAAACAGAGGTGAGGGGGAGCATTCCATGCATTGGCATGTAAGTAAGAGATGTAATTAATGCCACATATGGGAAAGAGCAAATAGGCCAGTTGCACTTGAGCATAGAATGTATGAGAGAGAAGATAGATTGGAGTCAGGCAGTAAAGAACTTTAAATGCCAAACACAGGGATTTGTATTTTATCCAAAAAGCAACAAAGACACTCTGAACCACCTTGAGAAGGGATGTGACACGATCAGAGGTGTATTTGAGAAATATCAGTTTGGCAGCTATGTGGAGGATGGACAGGAGAGGGGATAGAGTGGAGGCAGTGAGACCAATTAGGAGTCTATTTTCATGGTCCAGGAGAGAGGTGATAAGGACATCAACTGAAGCTGTGGCCGTGTAGGTGGAGAGGAAGAAAGAAATACTGGAGATGTTGAGAAAGTAGGATTGACACATGGCAACCGATAGATTATGTGGGGGGAGGGAGAATGAAGAGTCACAGATGACTCCTGGGCTGTGAATCAGATGCTTTTCAGAGAGATCGAAAAATTACCAGGAGGGATGGGTTTAGAAAAGAAATCCAAAGAGAAATAAGAGTAAAGTCCTTCATCAAGCCTAGAACAGCACAAAAAGTCAGCCAAAAACCTAGAGGTACTGCAGAGGGGTCCTGCCAGGGAAGCTAGCACCAGCTCAGGTGAATTGTTCATGTCAATGGCCAGGGATGCTCAATGAGTTCCTGAAGCCTTCAACACTGATCAAGAACACTTTGAGGGGCTGGAAGGCTGGTGTCCCCTGACAGGGAAGCTCCATGGGGGCTGGAAACTCAAGGGATGCCAAACAGATAGTGATGCTAGAGCTCTGACTAGAGATATTCTAGAGAGTCTGAGACCTGTTGCTATTCTGAGGGCAGACATGCTGGGGGAGCTAGAAATCTAGAAAATTCGGGTTAGGATCAAATATGGCTTAAACATTCTGTTTAAGAGTAAAGGAAGACATAGTGTACCCTTGACACAAAGTTTCAAGAACCAGGAGGCTGGAGGTATGAGCAAACAGAGACTGTACACAATGAAGACATACAAGTTGGGTGTTTTTTACCCAACAGGTAATCCTATAAGAGAGTAACCTTGAGACAAACATAAGCAGGGCCTCATGGGGAAAAAGGACTTGACCACAAGAATTCCAAGAACAGAAAGAAGAGATGAAGCAAGAGATGAAAATTATTTACTTTGAGATAGAAAATGGAGGTAATAAGAATTAAGTAATTCTGGCTTCTCTCTGTTATCTGTTATCATGGTTGCATGGTAAACATTTTCTCAGTGAACTGGAAAGCAAACAGGGCTTCTGGCAATGTCATTCTAAAGGAGGCTCACTATCATGCCCTGCTTCAGTTTTGACACATTGAAGATGTCCAGAGTTAAATTCTATCTTACAGCTCTCCCTGACTTAGAAAGCTATTGACAAGGAGATGTCTTCCAGCTTTCTTCACCAGTCAGGAAAGCCAGTGTGGAGATACATTTGAGCTCCACAAGAGGGAATACAAATCGGTGGTTGAAAAATCTTTTAAAAATCACCCAATCATTTCTCCTAAAATCCTTACCTCAGTGCAGTGAGGTTGTATGGTTCTAGTTTAAGGACTAGACTTTTAAAAATATTTATTTATTTATTTTTAGGTTACAACATTCAGTACCACAAGCTTTTGAGTTCCAAATGTTCTCCCTCTCCCTTCTCTTCCTCCTCCCCCCTCTCCAAGACAGCATGCAATCTGATATAGGCTCTACACCTACATTCACATTGAACGTATTTTCACATTAGTCATGTTGCAAAGAAGAATTAGAACCAATGGAATGAACTACAAGAAAGAAGAAATGAAACAAAAAAGAGAGAGAGCAAATAGGATCCTTCAATCTGCATTAAGACTTGGTAACTCTATCTCTGCATGTGGATAGCATTTTCCATCATGAGTCTTTTGGAGGTGTATGGACTAGACTTTGTTGATGAAGGTTGCATTCTACCCAGCTATGGGAAAAAGAACCATCATTTTCATATAGTTATTTCTACAGGAGAGAGAAATAATCATTTGATTTAATAATTCAGAAATTTTCAGTGATCTTCAAGAAAGTAGTTTCAGTGAAGACAGATTTCATGGCGTTAAAGAAGGTGTGGTTACAGAGAAAAGGCAGTTAGGTAGATAGACTGTTGGACCAG
Source organism: Trichosurus vulpecula (assembly GCF_011100635.1). Taxonomy (NCBI): domain Eukaryota; kingdom Metazoa; phylum Chordata; class Mammalia; order Diprotodontia; family Phalangeridae; genus Trichosurus; species Trichosurus vulpecula. The sequence goes on along the minus strand of NC_050573.1, from coordinate 544,193,515 downwards.
GAGTCAGAGAGACTCAAGTTCAAATTCAGTTTCAGCCACTTAATAGCTGTGTGACAAGTCAATTTAAAGTCAGAAGGGAAGGAGCCAGGACATAGAGAGAAATTGAAGATGTTAGGGCTTGAAGGGGTCACTGAGGAAATAAGATCTTAGGGAAGGTAAGAGCCTGAATGGTGAGATTAACACTGGAGATCATAGATTTGGGTTTCCTAGAATTTATATTATCTAGAATTTCACATGAGACATGTACATAGGCTCAGAGAATCATTAATAAGCAGCTGAAAGGGAATTTTGAAGTTATCTAGTCCAGGGGTGGGAAACCTGTGTCCTCTAGGCCACATGTGGCCCTCTAGGTCCTCAAGTGTGGCCCTTTGACTGAATCCAAACTTCACAGAACAAATCCCCTTAATAGAAGGATTTGTTCTGTAAAACTTAGACTCAGTCCAAAGGCCGCACCCAAGAATCTAGAAGACCACATGGGGCCTCAAGGCTGTAGGTTCACCACCCCTGAGCTAGCCCAATACCTCTATTTTACAAAGGAGGAAACAGAAGCCTAGAGAAATAAAATCACCTGTCCCAGGAAGAACAAGATCACTCTTAGCTGGAAAGATCAGAGAGGGCTTCCTAGAAGAAAATATAAGATCACAAATCTAGACTAGAAGGGACCTCGGAGGCTGTCTAGTCTAACCTTTCATTTCTTAGGTGGGAAAACTGAGGCACGGAGGGTGGAAATGATTCATCTGAGGTCACCCAGCTTGGCAGAGCTGGAATCCAACCTCAGTGTTGGGGCCCCAAGCTCTTTTCTCCCTCTCCAGTGCACCATGCTGCTTCCTTGCCAACAAAACTTTGTGTGACATAGGAACTGGGACTTGAAGAAAAGGAAAGATCTAAAGACATTGCAGGAATAAGCTAACAGGTAAAGAGGGATTATTAATCTCTCCTGTAGAAATAACTATGTGCAATAATTCAGATGACGAAGAGACCACAATGAGATTAAGGAAAAACTTAGTCTTCACCAGTTCAGTGAAGGAATGTGTCAAAGATGACTCAACTTTTGAGCCTGGGTGAAATCGAATAGCTCAGGCATGCTTTGTTCTACTTCTTCCAAAAGCCAAACCATTTAGCAAAGATCATTAGAAAGCATTGTGGGATTGTAGCTCTAGAGTTGGAAGAGATCTTTAAATTCAGCCCCCTCATTTTACAGATGGGGAAACTGAGTTCCCTGAGAGATGAAATGATTTGCCCAAAGTCACACAGGTAGTGAGTGGCAGAAATGGGATTCAAACTCTGGACCTCCGATTCTGCTTGTTTTAAATAATAATGGTTCTCCCAGCAGAAGTAATTTTTTTCCTCTTTTTTTTCCTCAGTTTTTATCTCTTAGGTTTCCTAGACTTTCCATTAAGTATCCTAGCTATACAACCAGCCTTCAAACACACACACACACACACACACACACACAGCCACAGAATTTTCATGTTCTAGAGTCCAAAAATACCAAGACATTTAATAATGATGGACAGAATTCCAGATCATAAGCTCTTCTATAAAACATCAAATTTGGAATCAACTCTCTGTTCCTCCATATAATTTCTATTATAAAAGGGACATTCAGGTTACTTCATCCACCCAGCTGTAATCCTAAGAAAGTTTTAAATTATTTTTGAATACAAATTATAGAAGACCTATGGTGTTCGTGGAAAAAAGGTTAGAAACAGCATGTGTGATAAAGAACAGTGGTACCAATCTTACAGAAGCGCTTGAAACTCCTATGTAGACGCAAAGCAGATGAGCTGTGTGTTTGTGAGGAATTTCACTCATAGAAGCTTGTTTGATTCACCCTATCCAGTGTTTTAATTCCCTTTGAAATGCAGATAACTTTCTTCTCACTTTCAAATCTTTCACAAATACAGCATAATACCCTATACAAATACAGAAATGTTCAAAACTACTCATGGGAAGGCAAGGTGTTTCCATTTGGGTTTGTTGAGGATTTTTGTAATGGGGGTTTAGACTAGGCTTACAACTTAGCTTAGTTCCTCCCTAGCATTAGTCCCACTCAATTCAAATCCCAAACCTCAAGGGTTAGTACACAGACCTTTCCTCTTCAAGGCTTCACTATTGGACTGGCTGTAATACCTAGCCTGGATTCCTAAACTCCTAGACCCTTGCGGCTCAAGTTCTTAGGATGGAGACCACACTTACTGTACCTAAAATGAAAAAAGGATGAAGGAACCAGGCCCATTTCTTGGGGATGTATAAGGTAAAGGAAGGAGGGGAGAGATGGCCCTTGCCACCTGCATAGTGTGAGTGAAGGAGTCTTTCATTCTAGATTGTAACATAGAAAAGTCTGGGTCAAGCCATTTTAAAGAAACTGACCTCTTTGGTGATATAGCCAATGGAAAAAAAGCTGCTTCCAGTCGTGTAGTAAGCTAATACACGTGGGCTAGTCTCCTGGAAGAAGCACCCCAACATCTTCCACTTGAGTGGTGTCATCTTGGGTGATCAAACCCCAACTATACTTTCATTTTATTAGATATATGGTTGTTAAGAATGAAAATGGGGATTTAAAAAAAACAAATTGTTAGGTTTGCTACAAGTATACTTCCTGTGGATACAGAATTCATATTAGGAAGTGGGTCACCATTATTTTTGAACCTGGAGGGAAGGATGAATGCAAAGGTAAAGGTGGAAAGGATGTGAAATGAGGTCACTAATGGAGGGGAGGGTGTCTCCATCTTAATAGAAAAGGAAGTAAGGTCAAGTGTTAAATGTGATTCTGGGTTTTATGGAAACATAAGGCCTCAATTGTGTTTTAAAATATTAAGAAATAGTATTTTGGCAGTACTGTAGTCTGAAGGCCTGAATGAAAAGCCTCATCAGTTTTTCCTTGAATAGAAGACTTAATCAAGTTCAGGGGAGTAGGGTTCATGATTCCTTGAAACTAAAATTAGAGAAAAGGTTTATCTTATTTGTGCTGACCAAGGCTCAATTATTACCTCAGTCAGCACAAATACGACAAACCTTTTCTCTAAGTGGGAAGGGATTTTGGTCAACCCAGTTAAAAACAATACAGTTATCTCTTCCACATCACAGGAGTTAGGGTCCACCCCCCATGTGGAAAATTGGCATAAAATTTTTTGGCCCTCCCTTTGTACCAGAAAAGAAGTCTCAATTTCTTCTTTTTTCTTTTATGGGGTGTTTACAGTACCTTATTGTAAAATTTGGGCTGATATTATACAATACTATACATATATTTTATGCATTTCTGAGTTTCTAGACTTTCTGTGTCATCTACTGGCTGTTGTCTGTGGCTTCTGCAAAACTCCCCAAAATTCCCATTTAATTTTTTATGCTGACCCAAGATATATGAAAACTGCAACAGGGAAAGTAGTGATGTCAAGAGGTTAACTGTATTTCAGTTAACTGTATCTCTTCAGATAACTGTATCTCTTTATTTATTCACCCTTGACCAGCTTGAAAGTCAATAAAAGAGGGAGCTATTAGTTTTAGGATGATACTTCTTCAAAGGAAAGCTGGCATGGACATTATTATTATTCTGTTTAAGCAAACAAAAAAAAAAAACTTTAAGCTTAAACTATATACTTATCTTTTACCCTGATGTGGAATTTTGTCTTTTGTTTCATGATTACTATAAAAAGTAAGTGGTTGTTGCTTTAGTCATCAGAGAAAATTCCAATTAACAAGGGAAACTCTGCCTATTTGGACCTTTATCTAAGCAGCAATTCATGCATGTTAATAAATTTTCACTGATAGCCCTTGACTAAAATGTAGAGTATAGAGGTTAGCTGTTTTTTTGTTTTGGGTTTTTTTTTTTTTGCCACAGTGTTTAAGTGAGTAGGATGGGGGAGGAGTTTGAGGGGAGTGGAGACATTTTAAAATAAACAAGCAGTGGGATAGAAAATCCATAAGAGTTGAAAAAAATTTCAAGCAGCAGAGAAAATCTAGCTGAAATCAGATAGCAAAAATTCGTAGTGGATCACATTTTCATAATTCCAGGTCTTTCTCCATTAAAGTCCTAGAACCTGATAATAGGGCAAAACAATGAAGGAAGTCATGATAAAAATGGGAATTAAACATGAATAGGCAACTTAGAATGATGGAAGGAAAAGGGGTGAAAGTTGGTAATGATAATAACACTAAATATGCTGACCAGGGAGACTAAAGCTGAGCAGGCATTCATGTGTAGACAATTTGATTCAATTTAAAAATAAAGTTAGTAAATTGTCTACTATATACAAAACATTGTTTAACATTAAGGGAGATACATGTCTGGGTTGTGCCAATATAACAAAAATAATGCTATTACCTAAATTAATTTACAGATTTAATACCATACCAATGAAACCACCAAGGGGATAGATTATAGAACTAGACCAAATAACAGCAGAATTCATTTAGAGAGATTAAAGATATCAGATCTCAAGAGAAATCATGAAAAAAAAAAACCAGTAAGTATACAGGGGAAATATCACTTCCAGACCTCAAATTATATGATAAAATTGTAACCATAAAAACAATTTGGTACTGGCTAAAATAGAAACAAATAAGTGGAATGGATAGATAAGGAAAATTTAAGAAAAAAAAACCCATGATTTTAGTGTTTTATTAATTTGAGAACACAAATACTTAGTGAAGAACTTCCTGTTTAACAAAAATTCCTGGAAAAACTACAAACCATTTGATCAAAAATTAAATTTAGACCAGCATCTTAGATGATATTTCACAATCAGCTCAAAATGGGAATGTGATCTAAAGATTAGAGGTCATACTAAAAGAAATTAGAAGAGAATGATGACAGCTATCTTTCAGAACTTTAGATAAGTGAGAGAATTCCTAACTAAACAGGAGAGAGAAATTACCACAAAAGTCAAAATAGACAATTTAATTACACAAATTTGAAAGTTTTTTTTAACCAAAAAATCAATTTAACTAGAATAAGACAGGAAGACATTGAGAAAAACTTCTCATCAAAAGTCTTTGATAACAATATGACATCTAAGATATAGATATATCTATGTCTATATCTATATCTGTGGAACTGTTGTTGTTTGTCCTTTGTTTTTGAAGATGACCGATGGCATCACAGGGTGATGTCTTGACTTGTATGTGAATTGGACTCCAGTGAGGCAAAGTTGCATGAAGTCGTCAATATCACTCTGTCTTCTAGAGTCAATGAAGTTGTTGCAACAATCTGCTAGCGGCTGCTGAAAGGGTGCAAGACCCATCAGTAAGCAGCACACAGAAAGCTGCCAACACAGGTTCTTTTGATCTGCTTTACTAAGGAAAGCAACTTTAAGGGGTTAATGATCTTACTTTAATCCAGCATACAAATATCATTCACCTAGTTCAGGAGAAAAAGCCAATACCCTGAACTTCAGAACAAATACAAACAAATTACAAACATCAACAGACAGCCCTTGTCTGATTCAAATCTCAATGCATAGTTACCAGAGTTTAACAAAGTTCAAACATCTGGGTTTAAAAGCTGGAGAGCTCTTAACTACAGCTGCCTAGAGTCTCCACATCAACACACTTCCAAGAGTGAGAGCCTCCAGCAAATAGCTCTGTTCCCTCTTTTTATACACTCTTTAGCCATCATCAAACGTCATTTGAGTGACCAGAACTTAGGCTCCTACTATTGGCTCTGGTCTTAGCAACTCCCCTTAGGATCCTGAGGGCTTCATGCCCACATAGCACCTAGTAGATAGGGGTTTGGGCCTAGGGCTTTGCACCTAGTAAGGCTCAATCAAAGACACTTAATTAATCATTTTAAAACAGTAAGAAAGTCCCAACTTAATTGATATCACACTCCACCCCTTCCAGGTTCCATGGCCTAACAAAAATCTAAATTAAACGGCCATGGTTCCTGGAACAAATAGAAGTGCTCTGAGCCACAGCAGGAGTGGTGCGTGATTCTGGGCCAGCCATTTTTACGAGCTCCCCGGCTTTGGAGAAAACTCAGATGTTGATGCTTCTCTGGTAACTGTATATTGTGATTTTGTCAGATGGAAATCTATTTGTTGATTCATGTTTATTTGCTCTGTTTATATTTGCTCTGAAGTTCAGGGTGCAGGCTTTTCCCCCTGAACTAAGTGAATCATGTTTGTAGGTTGGATTGAAATAAGATTGTTAACCCCTTAACATTTCTTTCCTTAGTAAAGCAGATCAAAAGAACCTGGGCTTGCAGCATTCTTGTTGTTGGGTTTGTGTTGGTTTTTCACCCCCATAGCAGCTACTAGCATATTGGAGCAACAGAAGTCCATTGGCAAGACACAAGTCAGGATGACTGGTGATGACTTAGGATGAAGCAGATGAATTTGGTGTCTTGGATCAAGCTCCAAGTGCACCACAGTGCCTACTTCAGTCACCTTCATGGCCACTGGAACAAATTGTTCTCATCCAACCATTCTGCCAGGGTATGTCTTCATGTGCTTGTGGTAGACACTGCCCTCCCAACCCTCCTATGCCATCCCCACTTTGTGGCTTGTCTGCTGAGACAGTTGACCACAGGGTGATTGCTGCACATGCTACAGCTTCTTGGAGCCACTGGTGAGAGCTGGGTAAAGGCAGACACCAAAGGTAAATGAGCAGTCAGGAAAAAGGCTCAGCAAATCCTCACACCAGAGGTGCTAGTCCTCCATACACCCCATACAGGAACTAACACAAATATGTAAACCTGACAGTTAAGTGGACAAAGAATATCAGTAAACAGCTCTTAAAAGAATTGCAAACTGTCAACAACTATATGAATGACTACGTCAAATCTATAGTTCAGTTCACCTGTATCACACAAGATTAAATTAAAAGCATAGCCCTATACCCTCAAGGAGCTTGAATCTAATAGGGGAGTCCTGGAATGTGCAAAAATAAGTATGGTACAAAACAGAATGAAATAAGCATGTGAAATAGGTAAGAATAAAGTGCTGGGATGGTTCCTTATAGGGCTGTTGTAAGGGAAACACTTGGTAAACCCCAAAGTGCTACATAAATGTGAGCTATTTATTATTTTACCCCAGGTTCCTAAATAACTTTCAGCTTCCAAGTCATAACTGAAATTCAAATCTTTAAAGTCTGCGACCATGACCTTATCCTTATGGAATGTTCCCCTTTTATGTAGCCTGCCTGATGATGCATAGCCATCTGAGCATCCACCAGCTGCAGCTGTTTTGGAACAGTCATTCCTGTGTGAAGGCATCTGGGATTATTCATGAAGAGTTCTGGAAGAAAGATGCTGGAAGAGGAAGGAGGAGGCGGGGCCAGAGTTCTCCACGTGGGCAAACATACCCTCCAGCTATCCTGCAGTAGACAGAGTGCTGGGACCAGAGACCAGAAGACTCAAGTTCAAATGTAGTCTCAGACACTCACTAGGTGTGTGACCCTGGGAAGTCACTTAACCACTGTCTGCTTTAGTTTCCTCAAATGGGAAATGGAGATCATAGTAGCAACTGCCTTACAGGGTTGGTGTGAGAATCATGAGATGATGCTGGTAAAATGCTTAGCACATAACAGGTGCTTAATAAATACTTGTTTCCTTCCTTGGGAACATATGAGAAGATGCTGGTACATAGGTTTTCCCTGCTTCTTTCACTTAGAAAGACTATGATGAATAGCTGATTGTCACTGCATTGCTGAGGACTGAGTGTGGCTGATATGGCTTCATCGCCGAACGGATCTGGTTTAGTAAGAAGGCCACTCAATGACATTTTCCATCTCCTGTGACTGTGAGACGTGGAGGAGGTCATTGCATTAGCAACTTCCTCTTTAGTGTCTAAGTAGGAAAAAGCCTTTCTTGCCTTTACAGTCAGAAGTATTTAGCACTGGCTGATATATTTCCCTGAGCTGTGCTGGCCAACCCTTGGTGCTCCTCCTTCCCTTGTGCTCCCTCCCTCTGATTAGAGAGGGTGGAGGAGGTACATAGGAGAGCTTCTCCCAGATACTCCACCATTTAAGGATGGTACTCGAGTAATTCTCCTTTCCTAGACTTCATTATTTTCAGAAACTCACCTTTCTACAAGATGAAATCAGCTGAGAAACTCACATCTCTTCAGATTATTTTCCACCACATGGGCACGACTTCATCATGCCCCACCCCAACCTCATTGCCCCCTTCTTCAATTTCTTTTTGTATGTTATTTCCCCCAATAAAGTGTGAGCTCCTTGAAGTCAGGGACTGTCTTATTGCCTTTCTTTGTAGTCCCAGTCCTTAGCACACTGCCTGGCACATAGTAGGTGCTTAAGAAATGGTTATGGACTCTAACTCTGCTTTTTGTCTGTCTTTATTGCTGTTGGTTATCCTATTGTTAAAACGAATTAGCAAGCATGTATGTGTGTGTGTGTGTGTGTATGTGTGTGTGGTTTTATATGTGATAGAGACTGGGAGCAATAGCAATCTGGATAAAACAGGAAATGCTAGGCATAGTGGGACAGATCTATAATCCTTTCTCCTGGAGGAGGCTGGTGGATCAATAGGGTTAAAATTGACTGGATGACCACAATGAATCTGGTACTAATATGATGAGCGACTGGGAATGGAGGCCAACCAGGTTGCCTAAGCAGGGGCAAACCAGCCTAGGTTGGAAAAGCTGAGTGAGTTAAAGCTTTTGTACCATTCAGCATTGGTATCTGATCCATGAGTGGTCACTACCTCTAGCCTGGTGGTATAGGAGGAATCAGTTTGAATAAAAACAAAGCTAAAACCGGTAAATGCATCTATTTCCCTTTCCTTTCCCTCTCCCATAAGTGGAAAAAGTAGGAGAGGTGGGTGCTCCCTGGGCTTCCTTTCCAGGGAGATCACCTCTTGGTGGAACTGGCTGTGACGGTTTTCTGTCAGTCTGAGGTGATAAACATGAGAAACAAAAACAAAGAGAGAAATTTATAGCCTAAAGACATTATTCCCCTTGACTTTAGGATTTTATTTTTATTTTTAGCAAACCAGAAACCTAAGAAGAAAGGGGGAAAGTGAGGTGAAGGGGGCAGGACAAGGGCTGTACTAGATTCTTCTAGTCCCCTTTTCCCTATTCATTTGGAATTGCCCTTCTCCCACCCCCAACCTGCAAATGTTTTCCCACCTGTATTACCCATAGCACAGCAACACTGCCACAGTGAAAAATACTTCATAGGAAATCTTTAGCCCTCTTAATTAGAATTCCATCCATGAAATGATCCCAGCTCTTTATTACAAGTCATGGACAACCCAGGGAAACTATAGTTTTCTAATCAGAGACTTTTCAGTTTTCTGTCATTCCTCAGTCCATTAAACCTCTCATTTCAGGATATTGCCAATTATTTCCACATCTGATACCAAGTTCTTCAAATGACTCCCAAATCAGAACCAACTTCTGATCTCTGAAATAGTTTAGGATACAGCCATCATATCTCACACTTGACTCCTCTTATTTAACCAAAAATTCTAGGTCCTTACAACATAACTTCCTCCCCGCCCCAAAGAAAAAGTCCATTCTTGTAATTCATTACCCTCCAAATTCTTGCCTCATTAGGTATCTTTTTAGAACTTTTTGACTTTTATAGCACTAAACCTGTAAGTTAATTTAGGCAGTATCATTGTTTTTATTATATTTTTACGGCCCAGCAACGAGCACTGAATAGCCCACAGTTCAGTTGTTTCTTATTTTTTAAGGAACCTTTGTATAATCGTGTGTGTGTGTGTGTGTGTGTGTGTGTGTGTGTGTGTGTTGAGTGTCCTTTGGCAGATCAATTTTTAGAAATTTTGTATACATTTTATTGTTATTTTGTGCCTCTGGGATCTTGTTATCTTTATATCAAAATTAGATCAGTATTTCTGGATTTACTTTGTAGCCTACAACTCTACTATTTATAAAGCTACGAAGGATTTTCTAAGTAAGCTGTCACGTCATCAACAAATCAGTATAGTTTTATTTCCTTTTTATACCAATACTTTCTTTCTTTTATCTTGTTGAAATTGCTAGCATTTCTAGAACCATTTTGGATAAGAGAAGTGAAAGGGGGCATTACTACCCAACACCTGTTTTATTGAGAAAGGCTCTTGTGTTTCTCCATTGTGTATAATGGTTACTTTTTAATTTAGATAGTTACTTTTACCGTGGTAAATAAAGACTGTTCTAGGTCTACATTTCTTTTTACACTTTTTTTCATGAGTGAGTATTACACTCTGTGAAGGCTTTATTTTTCTTTTTTGAATCTTTTAAGATAAACCAGTGTTTTCCAACATTTTTGTTTTTAATATGATTATCTTCTTTGTTTCCTGATGTGGAACCCTTTTTGTCTCCTTATTTTTCTTCTTCTTTCATGTAAATTGCTGTAGTCTTCTTTCCAGAGTTTTATTTAAAATATTTGAACATTCAATTTTTCTACCGTTACTGCATTACTGTCAGAGTGGGAGTTATTGAGTAGTCAATAAATTACCCTGCCCCCTTTAAAGTAAACAAAACCTTAACAAGGTAAGAACATATCTTAACCAGTCAATAACTCAAATGATTTAGACTAAGTGAGAAAAAAAGTTCTTAATGTTGCGTTGGAATTCTGTCTGGACTGGCTGAAGAAATTTGGCCATGCCCTGGAGGTCTTCTATGTAATTTTAAGTTAGTTTGTGCCCAATGATTTGAGCAAGAAGAAAGGAGAGAACATTCCAGCAAACTCCCTGAAAAGGAATCAATGAGGGGAGGGTAAAAGAGGGAACAGAACCCCAAGATTTAGCTCTGATCTTGGTTTCCTTTTCCATTGCCCTCCTTTGACTTAGAAAAAGATCCCATGAACTTCAGAAGTCTGGGGGACTACTCGTCTTCCCATCACTGTCTTAGCTTGTTCCTGAATCAGCTAAGAGTAATATCTGGATTGGTAGCTTAGCACATCAAGGACAGATCAGACACATATTTATAGCTTTATGAACTGCCCAGCAGAAAAGCTACACTCTGCTAAGGGGAATGGGGTAGATAGGTGGTGCAGTGGCTAGAGTGCCAGGCCTGGAGTTAGGAAGACTCATCTTCCTGAGTTCAAATCTGGCCTCAGACACTTACTAGCTGTTTGACTCTGGGCAAGTCACTTAAATCTGTTTGCCTTAGTTCATGATTTGTATAATGAGCTGAAAGAGGATATGCCAAACCCCTCCAATACCTTTGCCAAGAAAACCCCAAATGGGGTCATGAAGAATTAGACAAAACTGAAAAACAACTGAATAACATGGAGTATATCTTGAAGACTCTAACAAGAGAACTTCCTAGATCTGGGATTTATTCCTTTGTCACATGTGCTCTCTAAGTTTGAGCCCGCTCTCCCCTGGACTCTCTACTTATTGGCAGGTTTGGGTGGTGGTGTTTTGTACTGATTGTTGTTACTGTACCATCTTGGTAATGTTACTTTTTAAAAGTAAATGTTTGGCTAATTAAATGATTTCAACTAATACTCAAGTGGGGAGGAGCACACTGGTAGGGCCTTATGAGCTATTAGAGAGCCCCCACCCCCAACCACTCAGTGTTTATCCCAATAACCCTGAGGGGAGATACAGTAGCCATGCTCTGAGTACCTAACTCATCAATTCAAGTGGGAGTTGGGAGAGTCACCTTAGAGCATTGTTACGTTGTCTTTTTTCAATTCTGTTAACTTTTCCTTTATAAATTTAGATGCTATACCATTTGGTACAAATATATTTATACTGATACATTAGTTTACCATCTATATTTCCTTTAATCACAATATAATTTTCTTGTTTGTCTCTATTCATGTGAATTTTTATTTTTCCTTTGTCTGATAGGATGATTGGAACTCCTACTTTTTTTTGGATCCACTTGATGCCTAGTAAATTTTATTTTATTCTCTCATTTTGGTTCCATGTGTTTCTTTTCTTATTAGATGTGTTTCTTATAAACAACAGATTGTGGGGTTTTATTTTCTTGTTCATTCTGCCACTGTCTTTTATTTTATTGGATCGTTTAGTCCACTCACATTTAAAGTTGTGAAACTTAGGTGTCTGTTTTCCTCTGTTTGTTTCCTCCATTTGTTATACCGAAGATTTTAAAGATTAAAAAAAATGCTTTGTCTTTTAAGGCAATACTTTATCACTGCAGTTAGTTGTGCAAAAACTGTTTTGATGTAACTGGGTTACATAGGTTCTCTTCCTGCTTCACTCACCCATAACTACCTTACTCCTATTTGTTTGTCCTGTCTCTAGTTTTACAGTTTTACTTAAAAGTATTGATTTTTAAAATTTAATCGTCTATTTCTTTCCCTCTTTTCTCTCTTTTCCTGTGTGTTCAATTTAAAATATCACTTCTCTTCTTAGCCTCTTAAATTTGTCAATATTATTTTTCTGTGTCTTTTAAAAAAAGTTTTGCTTTGCTTTGCTTTCTTTAGAAATTCTTTTCTGTTTCTGTCTATTCTGAAATTTTATTCTCTGATTCATGTTCCATATCTTTATTTTTTTTAAATCTCTGTGTATTGCTTATTTCTTCATGAAAGATTTAAATGCTTAATCAATTTCTATGTTACTGCCTTTATATATCTGATTTAATCATCTATTTTTTCTGTTATGCCTTATTCTTATTACTATCTGACCATTTGTGAAGGAAGTGGTGGAGATAGAAGTGATGCTTCATGATGGAAATTGCCCTGTATCCCAAATCATTCAGTCCGACTTTACCTCCTGCATTCCTTATAATTATTCTACTCATTGCCTTTGCAATTTCATCTCTGTGCATCCATTTCTTTTCCACCCATATGGGTGCTACTTGCTCCTAACAGTAGTGGTATACCACTCTCTCAGAGAAAGTGGTATCCCCATGTATATCTTCCTTGAAATTAAATATAGCACCAGGTCCCAATGTCCTATTTCAGTTACATACATCTCCTCCAAAGTATTGTTCTTCAATGGGATCCTTGGACTTAAGATTCTTTCATTTTCCTCAGTCTAAATCTCTACCTGCTGTCACCTCTCCCATACCTGAGCAGGCCCTCTTGTAATTGAGACATTAACCAAGTCAACATCACTTCATTTTTTACCCAGGGCCTTAATAAGGTGGCTGTTCCCTCTATCCTCCACATGCCCTGCCCCTACTTATTGTAGTGTCCCATCCTGCAACTTTGTCCTACAAAATACATTGATTCACCTGTAGGAGAGTTGTGGCATTTAGTCATGATGCTCCATTTCTACTCCTCCACCCTCAATTCTATGTTTTTAAATTTTAAAATTCTTTTTACATCTTAAAAAAACCCTTCCCAATCCTTTTTTTTTACTTTTTTAAATTCTATATCAGTCTTTCTCTTTATTGCTTCTTTTAATTAAAAAATAACCTCAAGATACGAGAACAATTTATTTTATTACTTATTTTTTCCTTAATAATTGTATTCACTGGGGGTGTTTATAAGTTGAATATTCTGCTCATGTCTGGTCTTGTCGCAAGAATGCCCCAAAGGACTCTGTTGAATATCCATCTTTTTTTCTTTGATAATTGGAAAATGCGCCTAGATCATCAACTTTTAAGACCTAGTTTACCCCCAAATATAGGGTGGGGAAATACATACGTGCAGTTTGGGGGAACCAGGTAAACCACTAAAGACAGGCAACGGCATCTAACTTCCCTTCATAAAGAATATTGGAGCCAAGCCCTACCGAGTATCACCTGTAATATGCCCACATAAGCAAGAGGGGACCACTTACACTGGGCGGTCTGTGAAACAAAGGTCCTAGGGATATAAGGGCACCCAGTTTATATCAACAATATGATAAATATTTATTAAGCTCTTACTATGTGCCAGGCATTATGCTAAGAGTTGGAAATATAAATAAAAAAAGAAAAAAAGGCCTTCAAGAAGCCCACAATCTGATGGGGGAAGACAGTACACAAAAGGAAGCTGAAAGAGGGCGGGCAGAAGCTTGGGGGCAGGATGTTGGTAGAGTCAAAACTAAGCAGAGCAGCTGGTGGAAGATGAAGAGTTGGCTGAAAACTCTGAGCCCTCTCCAAAATGAAGCTTTGAGAAGAGTTCTTAGGCCTACTCTCTAGCCCTTCAGTTTATAGCAATGACCATTTATCTTACCCCTCAGGCAGAGTCTGGCGAGATCTGAGCTTAGATGCTAGAAATCTTTTCAGCTTAAAGTGATGATGGTGGCTTTGGTCAGGACCTGCCATACCTCCACTAATACCCTATATATAATGTTGTTTGTCCTTTATTTTTGATTTTCTGTTTGTCTTTGTCTTTGAAGAGGATTAATGACATCATGAAGTGATATCTTGCCTCTTGGGTGAATTGGATTTAAGTGAGGCAAAATTGTGCAAAGTTGTCAACTTCACTCTCTCTTCCAGAGTCATCAAAGTCCAGCGGCAGGACAAAAGTCAAGACAACTGTTGGTGCATGGCCATTGGAACAAATTGCTCTCATCTGCCCATTCCACCAGGGGATGTCTTTACATGCTTTACATAAGGCTTATTTTCTCCTCAATAGATTACTTTAGTCTAAGGTAGGACGCACTTGCTTGGATTTAGACACTGTTTCTGATTCCTTAAAAGAAGGGCAAAAGCTTTTACTCTCTTCCACTCTACCTCTCACAGAGAGAAGTCAGAGTTGTTACTCTTAAAGGGCAAAAATTACGCTTTTCCTCTCCAAGATCTCACTTTAAAACTGTCATTAATCACATCAGACAAGGACTAGGTGTTAAGGGCTTGCCTAAATTTTTCTGCATATATAGGAGCATAGATGCATAAAAATAATAATTTATGGTTGGTCAGTTGTTTTTCAGTTGTGTCTGACGTCATAACCCCATTTGGAGTTTTCTTGGCAAAGACACAGAAATGGTTTGCCATTTCCTTCTCCAGCTCATTTTACAGATGAGGAAACTGAGGTAAACAGGGTTAAATGACTTGCCCAGGGTCACACAGTTAGTAAGTGTTTGAGTCCAGATTTGAACTCAGGTCTTCCTGACTCCAGGCCTGGCACTCTATCCACTGTACCACCTAGCAGCCCTGAAAATGATAACAATAATAGTATGCAATTAAAGAACGGAATCATGCAAAAGGAAACAACATCCCAAGCTGCTTGTGATGATGAAGAAGGGAAGAAATCTCCCTCCAGGTGAGCTGCAATCTCAACAGTATACTCCATCAGTTCTTGGGCAGGAAGGAGTGGTCACTCACAAGGTTCCAGCTAACACAACTGGCAAGAGAAACTGCCAGGATCCTTGGCCTTGGAGGGATAATATTGAGGCCCTGTTCATGCTGCCAGCAGCCTAGTGCCTCTATCCAGTACCACTCTCCAGCTATGATACACAAGATGGAAGTTATTCCTTTAATTCCTGCCTAGAACTCTATCTCACAATGAGCTCTACTTCATCAAAGTGGTGAATTCTGGGACAGAGCCTGTATTTGCTTCCTGAGTCTTATCTATGTAGGACAATGCTTACAAAGTCAGTTCCTTACTTAAATACTGGTAGAGCCAGCAGAACATTGTTAATTGGTGAAATTAACAGTGGTAAGGAACCTGAGTTCAAGTTTCAGCTCTACCATAGACTCCGGACCAGCTGTTTAGACCTTGGTTTGCATTTGGACCATGGGATCTCTGGGGGTCTCTTCTCATTCTGTGATTTGACACTTCCCCCCGGTCAGAAACACTCCCAAAGATCCAGAGGAGATACAATAGCTATCTTCAAGTATTTGAATGGCTTTCCTCTGGAAGAAGGAGTAGACTTTGTTTAGAACAAGAACCTTGTCAGAACTAGGTTGGAAATTCAATGGAATGGAAAACTTTAGATAATTAGATATCTAAAAGGGTAATGGGTTGTATAAGAAAATATAGGTTTCCCATCACCTGAGGTATTTAAGTAGTGGCTAAATGACTTTTGCAAGCAATGCTGAAGGAGGATTCTTGTTCAGGTGTAAATTAGATGAGGTGGTCTTTGAGGTCTCTTCCCCCTGTGAGATTTTGTAATGTGGAAAGGGCACCATAATTGGTTAGTTTCCTAACCAATTATAAACACCTGGAGAAGGCGTTTATGAACTAACGCAGAATGAAGCAACATGCACAACGACTATGTAACCCTTGTCCCAAAGTCTGTTGGCATGGGACTCTCCCATTATTGGTGGAGATAAATGCCCTGCTTGGCATGAAGGGTGGAGTGGAGTTGGTGAGATTGGGAGAGCTCCCCTCTTCTTCAGTCTTCACCAGGGACCCCTTATGCTTCAAGTCTTCTTTGGGACTCTTCAAGCTCTAAGTCACTTTGTTGTGTCTTTTTTAAAATTTATTTTTAATTTATGGAATAAAGCAAGCATTTCCATAACATAGCATAATAAAAAAGATGTTTGGTTGCACATGGAACTGCAAATTTATTATGTACAACTTGCTGTTCCTTTAAACGTATAATAAAGTTGTCACATAAATTTCCGTTCTTTCTTCCCTTCCTCCCTGCCCCGCCCTGGAGATGGCTACCATTAGACACAAATAGGTGTATATGTATAGAATTATTCTATATATACTTCTATTAATCAGTTCTCCCTCTGGCTGTAGATAGCGTCTTCATATGTCCTTTATTTTTAATTTTTGTATTTATAATAGTCAAAATGACTGAGTTGCTCAAAGTTTTTACAACAATATTTCAGCTATATTCTCTTGGCTCAGCTCATTTTCCTCTTCGTTGTTTCTTGTAAGTCTTTCCATGCCTTTCTAAGATCATCAAACTCATCATTGCTTATAGCACAGTAGTATTCCATCACAACCATGTACCACAACTTGTTCAGCCATTTCCTAATTGATGGGTATCCCTGCAGCATTCAGTTATTTGCCACCACAAAGAGAGCTATGATAAACATCCCATTTACATTCAAAGTTATAATTACTATTTGTGAATTTCCCTCCATCTTATTTTTACTCACTATTTTTTTCTCAGCCTCCCTTTTTACCCTATCCCTGTTACCTTATTTTCTCCCCCCCACTTCCCACTCTCCATCCCACCCATTCCTCCAAAATTTCCTCCCCCATCCTCTCACCACACCCTCTGAACATGTAAAAACATGAGAAAATTGGTGGATAGCATTGGGGATGGACTTTTAGAGGGTTCGAAGTCACTTTTGGCACTTCTGGCTTCCAGCTTCAGGAGGGAAGATGGAAGAAGCCAACTCCACTTCAGGTTGTTGAAGGAAAGACTCTGGGAAGACATGAGAGGAGCTAACAGCCTCCAGCTTACTATACTAGAGATTTTAGGGAGTTTTCCCTTTCGGTGAGATAAAGGACTCTCTCTCTCTCTCTCTCTCTCTCTCTCTCTCTCTCTCTCTCTCTCTCTCTGTCCTCTCTCTCTCTGTCTCTCTTTCTCTATCTCTCTCTTCTGTCTCTGTCTCTCTGTCTCTCTCTGTCTCTGTCTCTCTGTCTCTCTCTCTGTGTCTCTCTCTGTCTCTGTCTCTCTCTGTGTGTGTGTCTCTCTCTCTCCCTCCTCTTCCTTCTTTCCTTCCCACTTCTCTCTATCTGTCTGTCTCCAGTGGTGGGGAACTTGTGGCCTTGAGGCCACATGCAGCCTTCTAAGTCCTTGGGTATGCTGTTTTGACTGAGTCCAAGTTTTACAGAACAATCCTTTTATTAAGGGGATTTGTTCTGTGAAGTTCAGATTCAGTCAAAGGGCTGCACTTGAGGGCCACAGGTGGCCTTGAGGCCACAGGTTCCCCATCCCTGTGTCTAATCTCCCAAAGGGCAAGGAGGTTAAATGACTTGTCCAAGGTGTCACAGATAGTATCAGGGGATATCTCAATAAAAACCTCAATGTAAGAACATTAAGATTTTATGACTTTACAATAAGATTGTTTTTATTCACTATCAATATTTTGCAAAACAGCATTGGTCCCTCTATCCGTGGGCGCTTTGTTAGATAAGCCAGATTGTCAGGGCACCGTTAAGGGTAATTATGAAGCAGGCCAATGGAACAATGGCAATAAAATAATGGTGTGACATTTACATAGCACTTTGAGGTTTACGGAGCATATTTCAAGCATTATTTAATTTTTCCTCAAAATAACCCTGGGAAGTAGGTGCTATTATTATCCCCATTTTACAGGTGAGGAAATTGAGGCTGAGAGGGTTTAAGTGACTTGCCTGTTATCACACAGCTAGTGTCTGAGGAACTCAGGTCTTTATTCAGGTTGGTCAGCTAGGTGGCATGCTAGGCATGTAGTCAGGAAGACCTCAGTTCAAGTCCAGATTCAGACATTTATTAGATGCATGATCCTGAGCAAGTCACTTAATCCTGTTTGCCTCAGTTTCCTCATCTGTAAAAGGAACTAAAGAAGGAAATAGTAAACCACTCCAATATCTTTGCCAAGAAAATCCCAAACTGGGTCACAAAGAGTTGAACACAACTGAAATGACCAAACAACTTCATTCAGATCACCAGGTCCCGTGCATTACCTGTTGTGCCCGTGAATTCTCTTGACTTCAGTGGAAACCTCTGGAAAACTTAGAGCTCATTCAAAAGAGCTCTTTTTAAGCTCCCCTAAAACACCCAAACTGTAAATATCACCTGGAATGGGTAACACATAATAAAGATAACCCACATTTTGATAATTCTCCAAGGTTTACAAGCACTTTTCTTATAACAAATCCTGTGAGGTATGGTGTGCAGTTGTGATTATCCCCAGTTTATAGATGTGAAAACTGAGATTGAGAGATTCAGAGAGGCATCTTCCATCTTTTTTCTCAAAGCTGGGAACCAGAAGTACTTGAAGCACTTGTCTGTGGTCCTAAAACTAGTAGGTGTTGGAGCCCGGACTCCAATCCAATTCTACTGTGCATCCGCTACTCTAGCCTGCCTGACAATGCCTTACTATTTGGATGAAAGGATCATCATGGTCTTTAGGCTGCCAAAGGAGAATGGGATCTCAGAATTTCCGATAGCTCAGCAATCAACCCATCGAGCAAGTCTTATCACGTTTAGTACCCTAATATAACAGGATGGAACTACCAGACATCCCTGGGTGCCCTAGAGGAGGACTTGAAGAAAGGAAGGGGAGACAGCAAAAAGAAGCAAGCAAAGATTAACTTTGTTGTAGTCGTTGTTCAG
This sequence comes from Trichosurus vulpecula, assembly GCF_011100635.1. Classification (NCBI taxonomy): domain Eukaryota; kingdom Metazoa; phylum Chordata; class Mammalia; order Diprotodontia; family Phalangeridae; genus Trichosurus; species Trichosurus vulpecula. Next base: position 544,174,473 of record NC_050573.1, on the reverse strand, counting down.
TTGTTTCATTTGTATCTGATTCTTCAGGATGCCATTTGGGGTTTTCTTGGCAAAGATAATGGGGTAGGTTGCCATGTCTTTCTCCAGCTCATTTTACAAATGAGGTAACTGAGGCAAACAGGGTTAATATGACTTGTCCAAGGTCACGCAGCTAGTAAGTGTCTGAGGCCAGATTTGAACTCAGGAAGATGAGTTTCCTTGACTCCAGGCCTGGCACTCTACCGTGCCACCTAGATAGCTCCAAAGATTGACTTTACAATTTAAAAAATAATTTTATAGTAATTATCATGACTAGCATTTATATAGAGCTTACTATGCATAACTATCTGATGTTCACCATGATCATGGGAGTTGGTTGCTATTATTCTCCCCATTTCACATGTGAGGAACTGTAGTCAAACAGAGGATCAGTGACTTGACCAAGACACACAGCTAGGGAGTGTCCAAGGTGAGATTTGAATTCAGCTCTTCTTGACGCCAGGTCCAATGCTCCCTTTGCTGTTCCCCTTAGCTGCCATTAGTGCCAATACCTTCCATTTTGCCATCAGCTGTGCATGAGTTGCCCTAATTTCATGTATCAATTTAATTCAGTCCAAAAAGTATTCATCAAGCACCTAATACGAGGAAAAGTGCCACATTAGCCATGAGGTACACAAAATCAAAACAAAAAGAAAAATTAATGGTTCCCATTTTTTTTTGGAGTGGGGAAGGCAAGGTAATTGGGGTTAAGTGATGTTCCTAAGGTCTCACAGCTAGTAAGTGTCAAGTGTCTGAGGCCAGATTTAAACTCAGGTCCTCCTGACTCCAGGGCTGGTGCTGTATGCACTGTGCCACCTAGCTGCCCTTCGTAAGAAGCTCATGTGGACATGGAGGGTTGGGGGACATGTATGCAGATAACTAAATATGATATATATTTATAATATGATGTATATGACATCTGTGTATATACATGTATGTATATGCATATGTATATCCATATCTATATCCTTCTTTCCATCTCTCTCTCTCCCCCTTTCTCTCTCTCTCCCCCTCCATATGTCATGTAACAAGGGCTGTCCCTTACATGTAGCATTGAGGATCATTATGTGGCTCAAAGGGATACAGAAGAGACATCTCTAGCTTCTTCTCCCCCAACCCTTCTCCAAAGGAGACTTAATTGCTGTTAGGAGGTGAAGCAGGAGGTTGGGGCTGGAAGCTTGTCCACTCTGCTCTGCTTAGAGACAGGAGGCACTAGGCTAGAATTTTATTTCTGGCCCCTTAAATATTATTAGTCTAGGGGAAATGATTTTCATATTTAGTCTAACTTCTGATAGCTATTTCATTAGTTTAGGGAAGGGAGGACCCCAAGTTTTATATTCAAGGGTTGACTCCCCACCAAACACTAGTTTTGCAATGAACATACATAACAACTAACAAAGAAAGTAATTTATCCCAATCATAGCAAAACAGAAATCATAGAAGTATGCATATGAGAATATACACCAGTCAACACAGAGTGAAAGTCCTTTCCCATTGGGAGCAAAGTAACTTGGTTCAACCAAGAGAGTGTCCTAGATCTTACCCAAAGAAAAATTCTCTAAAGTCTCTGGTGTAGCAAGTTGAGAAGAGGGACATGTTGGAGACTGCCAACTCTTCTCCTGTTGGCTTCTTCCTAGAATCTTTTCCTTCAGAATCTTAAAGGCAAGTTGACATCTTCCATCTTCTTTCTCAAAGCTGGGAACCAGAAGTACTTGAAATGACTGCATAGTTGGAAGAGACTTGAAGAGGATCCAGAGAAAACCAAAAGTTCTTTCTCCTGCTCTTACCACCCCCACCCCTACCCCTGTGTATAGATGTGAGGCATCTATCTCCACCAGTGAGGAGAGAATATTAGCAATGGTAGTAGAGAAAAGGTGAGTGCCAGTAACTGGTGGGAGCAGCAAAAACCCCTTTCTGAGGCAGGAGGCATTTGAGCTGAGCTGAGAAGCAAGCAAAGGATTCTGAGATTCGATTGTGATGTGGGAATGCATTTTAGTCATTGGGGACAGTCTGTGCACAAGGGTAGAAAATGAAATGTCATGCATAGGGAACATCAAATAGATCTGTTTGGCTGGAAAGAATGAGCAGGAAGGAATGTGAAATTAATCTTGAAAGACTTTTTGGATCCTATATATCCAGGGGATGCCTTCTTCCAGAACTCAGTAGAGACTCCACTACTTCCCCAGCCAAAGAAAAGCTTAAAAATATCTTTAAATGCTTTAGTTATTGGGAAGACCAGGCTTGCCTACTTAATAAGATCTTAGAAAGCTAGGAAAAAGTCCTCTGTCTCCCAAAGATCCCAGGATCCCAGGATTTAGAGCTTGACTTTAGAGATTACAAAGGTCACATAGACATTAAATCAACAAGCTTTGATTAAAGTTTATTACTCACCAGGCACTGTGCTAAGTCCTGGGAGTACAAAGAAGGTTAAAACCAGTTCCTGCTCTCAACAAGCTCATATGCCAATGGTGAAGACAACAAGCAAGTAATTTAAAAAGGCAAAAAAAAACAAACAAACCCAAAACCAAAACCAAAGCCTGGCCATCCTACTCCAAATTCTGTATTCTTATTCAGATCACCCTTGACATCCTTCACCCTGCCCCCTGCTCAGTAAGCTACAGTGACTCCCTATTACCTCTAGGAATTGTTTGGCATTTACCCTTTACAACCTGGCCCCTTCCTACCTTTCCAGTTTTTTACATGCCACCCACTCCTCCATATACTGTATGATCCAGTGACACTGGGCAGCTAGGCTGGCCTGGAGTCAGGAAGAGCTGAGTTCAAATGTGACCTCAGATACTCACTAGCTGTATGGTCCTGGACAAGTCACTTAACCCTGTTTGCCTCAGTTTCCTTATTTGCAAAGTGATCTGGAGAAGGAAATGGCAAACTGTTCTAGTATCTCTGCCAAGAAAACCCCAAATAAGGTCACAAAGAGTTGGACACAACTGAAATGACCCGACAACAACAGCAACAACCAGTGACAGTGGCCTTTCTGCTGTTCCTAGCACAGTCCTCCATGCTCTCCCTTGCCATCTCTTCCTCCTGGATTCCTTCAGAACTCAGCTGAAATCCATTCTTCTACAAGAGGCTCTTCCCAGCCCTCTGCAGGCCTAAAGTCAGGAAGATTCATCTTCTTGAATCAAAATCTGTCCTTAGTCTCTTACCAGCAGTGTGATCTTCGGTAAGTAGTTTAACCTTGTTTGCTTCAGTTTCCTCCTCTATAAAACGAACTGGAGAAGGAAACGGCAAAACACTCCAGTATCTTTGCCACTGACTGAACAACAACAAATGTGTTATTGTATTTTCACTTTTTGTTAAACATTCTCAATTACATTTTTAATCTGGTTTGAGCTGCACTGGAGAGTTTTGTGTACTGTCTGTGGCCCAGGCCCAGTCTGCCAGCTCTGCTTTAGACCATACTAAGGTATAATTTAAATCCTTTCCTCAGACAATACAAAAGGAGAAAAGGGGGAACCGGGTGCCTGAAAGGCAGTGGTAATGGGGGAGGGGTTTAGATAAGAGAGGCTTAGCTCACAATTTTGCTTAGGGTCAGAGGTGATCTATCCTTACCACTTCTCTCCTGCTCTTGCCCCGGGTAGGACCATCATTTCAGAGTCTTTTTTTTCCCTTCTATCTGATAACTGCTACAAGAGACTTCTCTTACAGCAGTCTGGAATCGATCAGCTGTTTTTGTCAATTTAGCAGCATCCTTTGTATGCAGTCCTAGGAAAAGTGTCACCTTTGGGGTAAGGTCACTGAGTTTCCAGCTTCCTCTACTTCTAGGTTATTAGCTCACCATCTTATGATACCCATATCACTGTGGCCAGTCCTGTCAGTAATGAGTATTTGGTTTCAGCAGGGAGCCTTTTATTTTCAGGCATTGATCAGCCTCTTTAGGCAATCCCAGTTAGAATTTCTTCTCATTAAAAAATTGAGGGTATTGACCCCCATCCCACAGAATGAATATGTATGCCCCATGTTCCAAGCTTGCAAAGCACTTAGGAATCCTTTAAAACAATTGATGTCTTGCAGGGCATCTGATGTCAGGTTGGCCACAAGAAGAGCTTCCATTCTGGAATCCATTAAGGGATTAAAAGAATCTATTCTGGCTTCACTCTGAGTCCCACTTGCTTTATAGTCATAGTATCTACTCTCTCCCAGACATGAAGGTGACCTGTTCAACACTTAAAAAGGAAGTGAGTCTTACAAAATGCTTGAGGTTATGCTATCTCTGAAGAGGTAAAGGGAAAGATTTCCTCTTCTCTCCTTATTCTATTAAAGGGCTTATAAGAACCATGAATTTAGCTTCTCACCCAAAGGGAAACTGAATTTCCCCATTTATATATTCCTTTCTACTTTCTTTCTTTTTCTTTTTTTCTCTTTATGTTTTTTCTTTTTTCCTCCCTTCCTTCCTCCTCCCTTGCTGCCCTTCCCTCCCTTCCCACCATCCCTCCCTCATTCCTTTCTTCCTTCCTTCCTTCCTTGTCTTCTTTATCTTTTCCTTATCTTTATTTCTGCCTTTTATTTCTGTCTTTACAACACAATGTAAGGTTCTTAAAGTTGGATATTGTGTCACTTTTGATTCCTATTCCCAATGCCTAGCAGAGTCTCTGGGACATTTTTGCCTGGAAGTAAAAGGGCTATGGTGTCAAACTCAAAAAGAAATGGAAGCCAGTAAACCATATATAAGCATCCCTTGCTGGCCACCTATTGACTTAGATTTAAAATGTAATTTTATCTCTGTTTTATTGTATTCTTATTTATTTTGTTAAATATTTCCTATTTACATTTTTATCTGGTTAGGCCCACTGTGGAGTGTTGTGGTTGCATGCCTTGTCTTGTATGTTTGACCCCTCTGGTATTGGGAGCTCCCTTTAAGGAAACCCTCTCTAATGCAAATGAATGACTTCTGCACTTCTTATAGTCTTAAAGAGTCACCTGGGCCAGTGATAGATTGAGTGACTTCTCTAGAGTGACAATTGTTATATGTCCAGAGTATTAATGCTCATTGATTGATTTTTTTCTTCCTTCTGCTGCCCTACCCCCACCTCCACAACTAAGAAAAAGACTGAAGGAGGTATTAAGGGTAACATGAGGAACCATGAAAACGTAGTCTGTTAAACCTGACCCTCTCAAGTCAGAATGCAAAATCCAAAAAGAACCTGTAAAAAAAGAGAGATGTGACCCCAAGAGTGAAAGAGAAACTTTCTGAGGGAACAATCCTGCAGAAAGTGGAAATGTCCCAAGAGGCCAGGCACAGAAAGCTGAGGGTGCTGGAAATGCCTGTCTTTTCTCTATCCCAACTATAATCTCAGAGGCAGCAGCCCTGCCTCTTCGCCTAGTACAGGTTACCCACCCTTCCTCTAGTACCTGAGGGTAGGCATCTCATTCTCTACTTTCTACCTCAGATGAAATTCTCAGGAAAACTCCCCAATCTGTTTTTGACTCTGAAGTTTAATGAATCTCTCCTTAGCCCTTTGTAAACTCAAAGTACCAAACACTATTACCTCCCACATATGACTGGCTTTTTTATACATCTAAGCCAAAAGAAGAAATAAGGAGGAGGAGTAGGGGAGAATATGAGAAACCCTTTTTTAACTCCTGTCTATTGCCTTATGCTGCCAGCAGTCAAAAATCTTTTATGCTTTCTTTGGAGCAGGGGATTAAGGGAGCAGCTATGAGACTTTATTGATTCTGTGGAGGAGGATGAGGAGGAGGAGGAGGAGGAGGAAGATGAGGAGGAGGAGAATGAGGAGGAGGAGGAGGAGGAGGAGGAGGAGGGGAAGGGAGAAACCCTGGTAGAAAGTAACTGGTGACAGTAGTGGGGACAGGACAACTAATCTCAGGGACTCTTAGAAGAAAAAAAAGAGGAGAGTGGTCATTGAAACCCAGATTGTATTGAAAAATGCCCCCAAGATTTACAAGTGTAGAAAATTCTGGATTACTCCTAGGCCCTGTTAGAGCTACTAACCAAGGCTGTAGTCAATGTACTGAAACTGGGCAATTCCCTTTTCCCCTTTCTGTCAAATGAGATTTTAGGGGAGATATATAAACATGCACATACCCCAAGTTACAGTCAATTAAAAGGAGAGAATGGATTTGTACAGAGATAAAGTAGATTCAGGTAAAATATATCCAGAGAAAGAAAGAAAGAAAGAAAGGAAGAAAAAAGAAAGAAAGAAAGAAAGAAAGAAAGAAAGAAAGAAAGAAAGAAAGAAAGAAAGAAAGAAAGAAAGAAGTGAAATGAAATGAAACGAAAGAAAAGAAAGGAAAATGAATGAATACACACAGCATGCGGGTGCGGGCGCGCACGCACACACACACACACACTCATGTGTGTGGTCTTCCTACTCAGCCAGGCTATAAGCATAGAGTTTACCCACGTCCTGATTCTACCACTGATTGGACCTTGGTACAGGACCTTTCGTGTGTTTCTTTTAAAACCTGGGCTGGTTTACCCCTTGTTAGACAATTTAGTTTTGCCCTTGTATTCATCTTACATTCCTGGATCTGGTTAATGATCTCGCTAGTAGAGTCTGAGAACAAAAAGCGGCACGATGGGTCAAACGCTGGATGGGGTGTTGGAAATATCTGACCTCAAATTCTGCCTCAAACATTTACTAGCTATGTGACGCTGGGCAAGTAATTACCCTTTCTCAGTTTCTTCATCTGTAAAATGGGGATAATAATTGGACCTACTTTACAGGGTTGTTATGAGGATCAAATGAGGTAACCTGCATAAAATGCATTGCTAACAAAGTGCATTACAAATATTAACTATTATGATTATTGTCGTTATTATTATCGTTAGAGGATGCAGGCAGCTGCCACAGGTAGTAGCCTTTTCCCATATTTCCCAATCGCTTAAAAAAAGTTATTATGCTCCTCTGTGGTCTCCTGCAGGATCCTGGACCCATTTCTGGCTGTTAAATTGATGTCATTGCCTCAGGAGTCCTGGTAGGGCCACTCTACTCATGTTTCCAATGGCCAGCATATTACATTGTACATGGACATAGTTATTTTTTGTCCTTTGTTCTGGAAGAGGACCATGACATCAGGGAGGTGATGCCACAACATGTGAATGAATTGGATTTAAGTGAGGGAGGGCTGGGCGAAGTCACCAGCCTCACTTTCTCCTCCAGAGCCATTTGGGTCCGGTGGCCAGATGTAGATCAGGATGACTGGAGATGGCCCTGCACCTAGACATAGTAGGCACAGGTTGAACTGGACTGAATTAGAAAAGTCCTTAAAGGTCATCTCATCCATTTGTGATCTAGAAGAGAATAGTTTTGCTGGGGGTGGGGGTAGGAATTGAAAGTTGAATTAGCATGTCATTTACCTTCCACTGGGTGGTCTCTTCATCTTACTGGGAAAGAAGGCATCTTCAGAGAGAGTATGGCTATGTAATAGATGCAAAAGTTCTCATCTCAAGTGCTTATAATTTAAATGGAAGCCTGGAATTCTCGTCTAGAAGCAGCTGTTGGCAGACACATGCAGATAGACTCCTTACTTCCCCTTATTCTGGTTTGTCCTCACCTTGTCCTTGTGTCTCTGCATAATAAACCATCTGTCATACTCAGCTATTTGCTTCCTCTCCTGTTCTTTCTGCTGCCCAGCTAAAAAATTGGAAGACCGAAACAACATTTATCCTCATTTCAGTGGCAGTCAGGACTTACTGAGACATAGGAGCTAAAGTATTTTATTGACCCAAACAACAAAGTTTTCAAAATTAGTGAGAGCTGGTGTGAAGGAGAATAATTACAGTGTTTTGAAAATCTCTTAGTTTTCATATGTATAACAATAACTGTTCTATTGAGAAATATTTTTATCAGAATTACACATCCTATGTGGAAAAACTATAGAGAAATTGGAGAAATATAAATGGTTCTGAAGAGCAATAGGTTTAACAAAATTGAGATCATATAGTGTGGAGAAGAAAATGCGGAGATGGGTATAGCGCAGGATGAGTTGGCAAGGAAGAACAGTAGAAAATATACATCTCCAACTCCATTGCTAGTCAATAAAAAGGAATGGTCCTTATATATCCAAAATTAATTTGTAGTAGTATTTTCTTTTGTAGTAAAGAATTGGAAAAAAGTTGGTGCTGTGAATTAGAGAATAAATGATGGTTTATAAATATAATATAATGTTATTGTTATAAGAAATGACAAATATGAAGAATGCAAAGATATTTGAGATGAAATGATAGAGAGGAAAATGCACAGAATCAGGAAAACAATTTAGATAATGACCACAATAATGTGAGGGAAATGACTGGGAAAAAAACTTTAGACTTCAAAAGACTAACTAGGAAACAGATCTCCTGCCTCTTGGCAGAGGTGATGAAGTTGTGGGTGCAGAATGAGGTGCCTATTCTCAGACTTGGTTATGTATTGATTTGTTTTGCTTGTCTAACTACTTCTGAGAAGGCACAGACTGGCTGACTTACAAGGGGGCCTAAGTCATTAAAGACTCTGGGAGCTTTATTTCTTTCCAACTCATGAAGAAAAGTTAATGGAGATCAGGAGTAAGAGGAAGAATTTTCTCTCTACAATACCAGTTTTGAGGATCTCTCTCGAAGGAAGAGAGAATATCAAGAGGAGAAGATGATATGTCTTCCTCCCAAGTACAGAGCAGCCACATTACCTGTGGTAGCCACTTTCCTCCTATCAATGTGTCTTCAAATGATTCTCAAAACTTTTTCTATAGAAGGAAAATGTTGCCCTCCAGTCCTAATATCTGTTAGCTTCCTTTCTTCCCAAACTGAGAAGAAATACAACTCCTAGGGTCTTTAGCAGTTTGGGCCTCTTTGCAAGACAGCCAGTCCAAGCCATGGCAGAAGGACTTCTTTGCTTCCACCTTTCCTCCCTCCCTCCTCCTTCCTTCTTTCCTTCTTTCCTTCCTTTCTCCCTTGACCCTATTGCTAGCCACCCCTTCCCCTATTAAAAAAAAAAGAAAACAAAATGCTTATGCACAGGCGGGGAGTCTGTAACCTCAAAGGCACATGTGGCCTTCTAGGTCCTTGAGTGCAGCCTTTTGACTGAATCCCAGTTTTGCAGAACAAATCCTTTTATTAAGGAAATTTGTTCTGTGAAGTTTGGATTCAGTCAAAGGGCTGTACTTAAGGACCGAGAGGGCCACATGTGACCTTGAGGCCACAGGTTCCCCACCCCTAGAAGATGCATAGTCATGGAAAATATTGCCACGTTGGTAGTGTCTGGAAAATCAGTGTTTCAGAGTTCATGTTTCATCTCAGTCCTCTGGAATCACAGTTGGTCATTGCATCGATAAGAACTCTTGTCTTTAAAGTTGTTTTCTTTATAAAATTGTTGTTATTGTATAAATTATTCTCCTGTCTCTGCTCATTTCATTCTTCAAAAGGATCAAAAAAGTCACTAAACTGTGCATACCCTTTGACCCAGCTGAAACTCAGACCCACAGCAAAATTACAAACTGACTCCTGGGACCATGCACCGCTATGGAGGCTCAGACATGGAGAAGAAATCGATTTGGTAACTTAGGTCTTCCTGACTCCAAATCCAGCTTTTTCTCCATTGTGTTAAGTGACCTTTGAAAACTCAGAAGTAGTAAATTTGTATTTGAAAACATTTTCAAGTTCTCTGTTGATTTGGGGGTCAGGGTAGGAGTCCTAGAAGCAGAGGGAAATATATCTGAAAGGAGGCAGATATAAGGCTCTGTTGAAAGACCTCTTAGCTTGGAGCTTAAAGTCTCAGTGCCCTAGGTCAGTATTCTCCCAGCTATTGACAGTACACTCCTATCAGTAAAATATTTTGTTTATTTATAGATTATATGCATATTTGTTCTTGTTGTTCAGTCAGTTCAGGCATGTCCTACTCTTTGTGGCCCCATTTAGGGTTTTCTTGGCAAAGGTACTGGAGTGGTTTGCCATTTCCCTCTCCAGCTCATTTTACAGATGAGTAAAAAGAGGCAAACAGGGTTAAGTGGCTTGCCTAGGGTCACAAAGCTAGGAAGTGTCTGGAGTTGGATTTGAACTCTAGAATAGGAGCCTTATTCCAGGCCCCGCGCTCTATATACTGTGCCACCTAGCTGCCCTTATATACATATACTACTGTTCTAATACATCACATTACGAAACATATACAAAAATAAACATTAAAAATGAGATAAAGGTGAACTAAATAATTATAATTTTTTATTAATGGTACAAACCCTTTTTGTTCTCAGCTACATATTATTTTAAAAATCTTTAAATATTGATATGAGCAGGATACTCTCTATGTTTTGAGCAGTCAAGTGCTTTTGATGTCCCATACTTGCTTCTTAGGATTTCTAATATATCTTACATTGGCTGCTTAAAATTTCTGACTGTTTTACCTGAATTCTTAAAATTCGCAAAATTTGATTTCTTCAAATTTGTTTTTAAAATATGTCATAATCACTAACGTTATGACTGTAACTGTAATAAACTTAAATTTTAAAATTTTCCTGTCTAAAGAAGAGGCAGATTGACAATTATTATCAAAGTAAGCCATGTACACTAGCTCATAATATGATATACAAAGGTGGCCTTTTTTAGATAACATTAGGTTAGAGGCTGGATGGTTTGTGTATGGACTGGAATATTTTAATTATTTCGTACTTTTCATGTTCTTTTTTGTTTAACTTGTAAGCAAAAACAACCAAAAACCCAACCAATGTTTATATGAAAATATTGTTAGAAGCTTGTCTCAATGACAGAAAAGTAAGTTCTGCTTAAGTTAATTTTCATTTTGTTAAATGATAGAGTGGTTGTCTGGATAGACCATAGTAGTAATTCTGTTCATTTCAATCCTAGACAGTTCAGTGTTTTAAGTCATAATATTTCTGATGCAAAGGTGAATGTTCTTAGTTAACTCTTCTAGATCATCGTTGACAAATCGGAACACATCAGATAGGTCCATGAATTTTTGTCATACGTTTTTAAAGAAAATATTTTTGTAGACACGGCCTGTAAAAATATTTGCCCAGGGCTCCACCCACCTGAAAGGGACAGCTCTTCTCTCATCTCTCATGTAGATCACTGAAGTAGCTAGCTATCTCACAGGGCTCCCCACCTGCATCTTCTTCCCTCTACAACCATCCTCTACATGACCGCTGCCTAGGCCACTGAGTGGAGCAGTGGACGGGAGACTGGACTTGGAGTCATGAAGACCTGAGTTTGAATCATACTGCAGATACTTATTAGCTATATAATACTAGGCAAGTCATTTAGCCTCTCTGTGCCTCAGTTTACTCATCCGTAAAATTAGGATTGCTGCGAGGAACATACATCTAAAAAGCTTTGCAAAGCACTACATGAATGCTAGCTATAATTCCTTACATTCCTAAAACACGAATGGGTCTGACTATTCCATTCCTCTATCCCATATGCTACAGTGATTTCTTGTTGCCTCTAGGGTAAAATACAATTTTCTCTGTGTGGTATTCAGCACTCTTCAACTGTCTTTTAAAACTGCTTTTCTAGTCTTCTCCCTCATGTTTTCTCTGTTCCAGCCACATTAGCCTATTTCCTACTCCTTCTGTAAAATGTTCTGTCTCCCATCTTGGTGATTTGGCACATGCCTTGAGGGATCTCTTTCCACACCTCAGCCCTCAGAATACATAATGCTTAGTAGAGTGCCTGGTAAACATTAGGTGTTTCATAAATGCTTATTGACTACTGACTCACTTTCTTCAAAGCTCAGCTCTCAAGCATCATGAAGCACTTCTTGCTTCTCTGATTTGTTAGCCATCCCCTCACCCCCCATAACTTTGTATCCATTTTGTGTATGTATTTACTTTTTTGTAACAGATTATTTTCCCCAGAAGAAAATAAATTCTATTAGAGCTTTTGAAAACAAATTTATCTTTGTGATTCTTTAAAATCTTTATCATTTTTATCTTTGTGATAAGCACAGGGCTCGACATACTGTAAGTTCTTCATAAATGCTTGTCCAATCAAATTCATTTGAGTCCCAGCCTGCTTTCAGACACCCTGACAGCAGCCCAGCTTGCCTTCCTAGGTTATGCTTGCTTTCCTCCCGACTTGGATCCTGTTTCATTGGACCCAGGTGGGAATTGCCATTCCCCTCCTCCCTACCCCCCAAGCCAGATATTTGTTTAATCACTGGCACCTGTTGGCCCTGCCTCAGGTGGAATAGAACAAATGTAGGGAAAAAATGCTGTGTACAGATGTCAAACTGGCTGGCTTTGGAAGCTATTTATAATCTAGTACGTGGGGGACTATGGGAAGCAACTGGATGGATATGACTTTGAAGAATGGTGAAGCAGTCAGATTGTTGTTGTCCTGTGCCTTTTTTGTGCATTTCTTCTCTGTGTGGCACTTGACTGAAAATTCCCTGGGAGAGGTGGTTGGATTCTGTGTGTGGGGGGGGGGGCGGGAAGGGGTGTTGTGTGATGGCGATGGGGATGAAGATGATGTGTGTCAGACTCAGCTGGGATCTGTATATTTGTTTCTCCATGACTGAGCTTAATCCCTCTGTCCCTAGAAAATAAAGCCATGGTGGTAAACAAGGATATAACAATTTTATTTATGAATCAAGCTTACTTTTTCTTCAAATTACACCCTCATCTTCAACCTTGGAAATCGATTTGTTCCCAGGTGTACTTAGGAACAGTGATAAAAAACAAAGCATACAAACGTTACTGTTTCTAGACTAGAAAATATTTTTCATTTGTTTACATAGCATTGAACAAATGCCCCAGGTTGTGAATTGGAAGTGGTCTTTTTCACATGAATCTGGGCATATTTCCTCCATCTTACAGCTGTGTTGTTGATTTTTTTGAACCTAACTATAAACAACACACTTTGCATTTATTTGCCCTGCTAAATTTTATCTTCTTAGGTTCAACCCATCACACTAGTTTTTCAAAACTAGTTTTGAATTCCACTGTCATCTAGTGAACTAAATCTAGCTCTGGATCTCAAGCAATAGAAACATAGTTCTTAAGTCTATTGATGATGACTAGGTTTATTGATAATATACAATATACAATATAAGGGTACGTGTGGTAAAACACCTTTTTGGGTCGACAATTCTAAGTCATCTCAATCTCTGAAGCTAGGATAAGGCTAGGACCCTGTGAGGCTTCACTTGTCTCAAAGAAGAACATTTAAGTGAAATCAACAAAAACACTCCATCATTATTCATTCATAGCCCCCATATCTGGAACAAAGAATGGAGAACATTTCCTCACCTTTCCTTTGGGGCCAACCTGAAGTTGTGCTGTGTATTTTTCCTCCTTCTACTTACTTCATCCTGCATCACTTAATAAGTCTCCCCACGTTTCTCTGAATTCCTCGTATTTGCTTTTTATGGCTGAAGAGGCCATACAAACAAGAAGGAGCAGGCACCCTAGCCTTGTGACTATGGATTCTGGGTGTAGCCTGAGCTCCACCTAGGGGGATTAGGCTCATTATTCTCACGCTCATTGGCTCACTAAACTCCAAACTCAGGGTTGTAGTGACCATATATTAGTATTTAACTCAGGTCCACGTCCTTCCCCAAAGGGGAAAACAAGAGGTTATATATATATATATGTATGTATGTATGTATGTATGTATGTATGTATATATATATATGTGTGTGTGTGTATGTATGTACACACACATATGTATATGTGTATATGTATATGTGTGTGTATGTATGTATATGTATACATACGTGTGTGTATATGTATGTTTATATCTATGCATGTGTCTATGTATATTATATATTGTAGTAACAATCTTGCTAGCAGCTGCTGTGGGGGTGTGAGATCCACCAACAACTAGCATGCAGAAAGCTGCCAACACAGGTTCTTTGATCTGCTCTACTAAGGAAAGTAACTTTAAGGGATTAACAACCTGAGTTTAATCAAACATACAAATATCATTCACAGTTCAGGGGGAAAAGATTAGCACCCTGAACTTCAAGGCAAATACAAACAGAAATTACATACATCACCAGACAGACCTTGTCTGATTCAAATCACAATACATAGTTACCAGTGCCAACTTCTGGGTTACCAAGCTGGGGACCAGTTTGCAGCTTGCCCAGAGTCTCAACACTCCTTCCATGAGTGTGCCCCAAAGTCAAATGCCAAGCTGTCCTCAATCTATCCTGTTCAGAGCCCTGAGGGCTCTGACCTCACCCAGGCTGGGTGTGGGATGGTTCCCCATCTGCAGTATCACTTCTTATCAATGACTCCCAATTGTCTCTGTGCTGAGAAATAACCAAGACAAAAAAGATCCCACTTTATCTGCCCCATTCAAAGGCCAGAATCATTAAGAACACTTGAGAGAAGAAAAGCAAAAAGTCCCACCTTAATTACTATTACATATATGTATATGTGTGTGTATATATGTCTATGTATATATGTTTATATTTGTATGCCTGTGTTTTTAACCTATGCATATATACATATACACATATCTACACATATACACATAAAAATACACAGACATGTATATATCTATTTGTGTGCGTATATATACATACATAAGCATATATGTATCTCTCTACATATCTATATGTGTGTGTGTGTGTGTCCCCGGTCCCCAGTATGAGACTCTCTCCTTATTGGTGGAGATCAATGGCCCACACCTGTGGGAGGGGCTGCACAGAGTTGGTGAGAGCCAGAGAGCTCCAGTCTCTTTGGTCTCTTGGGGTCTCTCCCTTAATGGTACATGTTCCCCCTGCCATTGAAACACTCATAAATTCATGCCATACTCAGCATTTGTCCTCTAGCAGGCTAGCTAACCTTGAAATGCCTCCGTTATCCAAGCCTAATCTGACCATCAAACGAGTAAACACGCTCCATCCTGCCACCTATCTACAGTCATCTCAAGGTTGCCTAGCCTGCTAGAGGACAAATGGTTGCTGAAGGAAAAGACTCTAGGAAGAAGCTGGAGTGGGAGGAGCTGGCAAGTCTCCATCATGTCCCTCTCCCTGACTCAGCACACTAGAGATTTTAGGCAACTTTGAGTGAGATCTAGGACTCTTTTCCTTGACTGAGCTGAGTTATCTTACTCCCAGTGGGAGGACTCCTTTACTCTATATTGATACTTTCCTATAGTCCTATACTGTCTCTATGTAGTCCCCCATCCATACCTTCTCTGATTTCTGTTTTACAATAATTTAGATAAATGGCTCTCTTTGCTATTCACTATTTATGTTCATTATGAAACTGGTACTTGGTGAGAAAGGGGTCAAGCCTTAGATATAAAGGTCCTGTATCCCCCAATAATGAAAGAATGATCAGAAGTTAAATTGAACCTGGGAATCATATCCCCCAGACTAACAATATTTAGGGGAACAGATAGATATAATTCTAGCCCAGTGCCTTCCTCTCTCTGAGGAGAATAGAGTGGCCAAGCTTCTGGCCCCAAACTCTTACTTCCCTTCTTAGAAAAAATTAAAAGTTTCCCTTGGAGAAGGGTGGGAGGAGGAAAGGTTACAGATGTCTATTCTTCCTTCCCTTGATCCACACAATGACACCACCAGTGTTGCACATGGGGGACAGTTCTCACTAGATATTATTAAAAATTAGATATGGGGCAGGTAATTAATTCCTATTTATAAAAAGGAATAACATAAAAGAATAACAGCATTCATTAATAGAATGATTAGAACATTAGTATTCAGTAACTTGAATTACATTTGCAGTTACAATCATTTGGGAGGCTACTATTTTAAGCCTCATTAGAACATAAGCAGTTGTGCCATATTGTTAATTAGATACTTCCCATTTCACCTTGGCAACAGGAACTGTCCCATCAAAGAGCTAAGCTTGATCCTTTTTTCCAGTTGCTTCTCTCTCTGACGCACCAGGGGTCACATAGCCTGAAGCTACCTCCTTCCGTGGATGCCTGTCTTTTCCCATTCAGATCTGTCTTTAATTTGTCTCTCCACTCCCAATTACCCTGCTGTTGGCCACTGCCAAGCCCATGGACGCCACTGCTGCTGCCGTAGCCACAGACCTACTGATCTTCTGAAAAGTCACAAGGGTGCCAGGAGTCCTGGACAAATCCTCTGTGGGATATTTGTTCACCTGAGGTCAGGAAAAAAATAAACATAGTGAGATGACTATGTGCTCATGGACTGCATAAGGGCTGTCAGAGAGATGAGCTAGATGTCTGGTCCTCCATTCAGTTCTTAGAGACAACTCAAGGCAGGTCTAATGCTAGCACCCTGTTAATTCAGATTCAATTTGGAGATGTAATGGAGAGGGAAATGGCAAACCACTTCAGTATCTTCGCCAAGAAATTCCCAAATGGGGTCATGACTGAAATGACTGAGCAACAATAAACTGGAGATGAAATGAGGCATTCATAAGCCACTGCACAGTAAATAAAGGCAATTTATTTTTCCCTAGCTCAACAGGGTGGCACTTAGCTTCTATGGAAATTCATCTGGTCAGCTGGGAGAGGAATGGTGATTCTCAAGGTCTTCAGAAACCCACCAAGTCAGAGGGCCTCCCAGTCCTCATTGGTGGAATCTTTTATGCCCAAATGGGGGGTAAGGGTGATGGTGGGGGATGGTGAGGAAACCCGGACAACATGCTTTACAATTGAAAATAGAGTATGAGGGTTTCGAGAGGCCTGAAGCTTGCCTTTGTATCCATCCTGAGTCATCAGTTCTTCTTGCTCGGCAACCAATATGAGCTCTTTGACATCACACAGTGAAAGTCCCCTAAACTTGGTTGGAAGTACGCTCTCACAAACTTCCATGTGAGCAAAGAGCAGGTAGAGACTAGGTGTGCATGCTCTGTACAAGGATGAATCTGAGCACAGCACTAACCTATTACACTAGGAAGGGGTTGGGTTGAAAAATGTGAGACGGGAGTTTTTGTTTGATACTAGAAGTAGTAGTGAGCCACTGGAGTTTATAGAATGAGTGTATGGAGTGTGTGTGTGTGTGTGTGTGTGTGTGTGTGTATGACTGACATAATCAGACCTATGAATTAGAAAAATTACTTTCTTATTTATGTGGAAGACAGACTGAGTGGTAGAAAGTTTGAAGTAGGAATGACAAGTAGGAGGCTCTTGCAATAACGCAGGTGATCAGTGATGAGGGCCTGGCATCCTGCTTGTCATGCCCTATAGGGTCATGACCCACAGTTTAAGAAGTGCTGAGGGGGTAGCAAGTGGAAAAAGTTGAAGAAGCCCTGATGAAAGCATAGTTCATATGACAATGCAGAGGCCTTTCCTGATCTCTCTTTCCAGTTGTTCATACCCACTCTCTATTGAAATTACTTTATATTATACAAATTATTTACTTATATATTAGGGGACTGGTCAATGAGGGGCCAGTCCTTATTGTTGTTCAGTCACGTCTGACTCTTAATGACCCCATTTGGGGTTTTCTTGGCAAACATACTGCAGTGATTTGCCATTTCCTTCTCCAGATCATTTTACAAATGAGGAAACTGAGGCAAGGTTCAGTGACTTCTCCAGGGTCACACAGCTATTAAGTGTCTAAGGCTGGCTTTGAACTCAGTAAGATGAGTCTTCCTGACTCCAGGCCCAGCACTCTATCCACTGAGCCACCTAGCTCTCTGATGCAATTCTTTGTGTGGAATTAGCCTAGCTAACTTCTGGGCATGTGTTCTGAAGAGCCGTATTTCTGGTCAGTTTATCATGTGGCTTTTGGTTAGCTTTCAAGATGGTGCCTGGGCATTTTTACAAAACAATTAGTCCCTTTCCTTCCCTTGACAAGCTGCCGTGGGCCTCTAAATGAGGGAGGGACCTGGGACCCTCTCTCGTCCAGAATGAACATGGAGCCAAGAATGTACAGCCGCGAGAAGTGGCTATATAAATGCTCTATCATTAACAACAACAATGATACAAGCCTACTCTAAGTGGCCAGGCGAATAGGTGTTAATTATAATAAAATTATTAAATGTATGTGGTACGATTGGAGAAGGCTTCTGCATTTTAAACTCAACAAGCTATCCATTTTACCCAAGTGCTTCTGCTCAGCTTTCCTAACAAAGTATAATATCTTGGAAACTTTTAAATTGCAATTACAATTCAAATTTACTTTCCAATTACTTCAGGAAATTCCCTAAATACTCTCTCTTGAGGAAATGGTTGCTGCTTCATTTACCATATCAATAAGACTTTTCAAATGAAAATGACCCTAGGAAGGGCTTAATTAACAATAACTGGTGGGGAGAAAAAATTGCTAATTGATAAAATGTTAGAAAATCAGTCTGGAGTGTGTGTGGGGGTGGAGTTGTAAATCAAATTCACTTTCCCTCTGTGGTTACCTTCCGCTTTTACTTTATATATTTAGTATGAGCCTAGTTGACATCCTGATCTTAGAATATGAGTTCCTTGAAGGCAGAGACCATGTTTTCTCTTTCTTTGTATCCCCAGGACACAGCACAGTGCCTGGCACATTTGTGTTGTTGTTGCTCAGTCACTTCAGTCATGTCTGACTCTTCGTGACCCCATTTAGGGTTTTCTTGGCAAAGATACTGGCGTGTTTTGCCATTTCCTTCTCCAGCTCATTTTACAGATGAGGAAACAGGATGAAATGCCTTGCCCACGGTCCCACAGCTAGTAAGTGTCTGAGGCTGGATTTGAATTTAGGATGATGAGTCTTCCTTACTTCAGGCCTGGCAATCTAACCTTATGCCACCAAGTTGTTCTACCTACCTGGCTTGTAGTAAGCACTTACTAAATGCTTGTTAACTGACTGACTGATTAACCAAAGTTCTTCCTTTGTCTTAGTTAACCCCAGCAAAGACTGGTCTAGCATATGGTAGGTTGGCAAACTCAGAAGACTGAGTCGTTGGTGTACACCCTTATTTCATTCCCTTTGTTGCTTCATCTTCTAAAGGAAGGCCAGTTCCAGCATCCTCCTACCTGCCCTAGCATACATCATATTCTTTCAATTTATCCAGATAAAATCTTCCTAAAGAGCAAGTTTGACCACATCACTTCTTTTCAGTGACTTGCTAATACCTCTAGGAAAAAACAAAACAAAACCCAAAACTCCATGGTAACTTATTTGCTATTCTCTCAGCTTGGTATTCCACCTTTCACCTCTGTGCCCTTGTCCCCCATGCCTATAATGCACTCTCTTCTCCCCACTGCCTCTTGGATTCCCCAATTCTTTCAAAGCTCAGGTCATGTGATACTTCCTATGGGAACCTTTGTTTCCCTCAAATTATAAATCTTACGCATTTTATTCCCTTCTCTGCCAGAATGTAAGTTCCTCGAGGAACGGGACTGGTTTTTATCCTAGCATGTGCTTTGCACTTAGTAGGTACTTAATGAATGTCTATTGCGTTGGATAAAATTTTTGTTTTCTTCTAAAAGCAGATGCAGATTTCCCTATGGTTTATTTCTAAATTTCAACTTCAGTCTGCATTAGACCATCCAAACAATTTGTTAAAAAAAATTCCTATATCCCTGAATTTAGTATTCCGTGGTACATACAAGCAGAAACACTTCAGAGAATATCAAATTCATTCTCTAATATGTACCTACCATTACACAGATGGGACTCTTGTGCTCTATCAATATGCCTTTAATGATCTAATTTAATCTCCACATTATTAAATGCCATTTTTCTTTGATGAGACTTGTGATTTCACTGGCACAAGAAAATGGTGGTTAGGAAACAGCCTCTCCCAGGTCAGACAGGCAACTGCTTTGTACTTTATAGGCCTGGAAAGTTGACTAGGGCACTGAAGAAAGTAAATGACCTGCCCAGATCTCATATCAGAAGGAGGAAGGTAAGGAGAAGGCAATAAGTATTTATATAGATCCTACTATGTGCCAGTCACAGCAGAACGACTCTGAGAGGTAGGTGCTATTATGATCTGCATTTCACAGTTGAGGGAACCAAGGCAAAGAGAGCTCAAATGACTTGCCCAGGATCATATGAGTAGCAGTAATAATTATAATAGCTATCCTTTATATAGCACCTACTATGTGCCAGGCACTGTGCTAAACACTTTACAAACATAACCTCATTTAATCCTCCCAACAACTCTGGGAGATAGTTGCTATTATCATCCTATGCTACAGTTGAGGAAACTGGAGTTAAGTGACTTACCCAGAGTCACACAGTCACAAGTATCTGAGGCTGGATTTGAACTCAGGACTTCCTGACTTGAGGCCCAGCACTCTACTCATTGCACCACTAGCTGTTTCGTTGACCCTATGTCTTCTCGACTTCAGGACTGGGTCTCTACTGTCATACAACCTCTCCCTAGTTTGCCATTTAAACACCTTTACAATACATTTTCAAAGCTTATTATTATACTATTTCCCTTCCCATGCTCTACTTAGCACAACTAGCCTACTTGGTCACAATTAGAATCAAATCAAAATCCAATTTCCTTCCTATCGTAATTTGCGATAAATAAAATTGTGCTATTAAAGAAATGCCAATTAATACCACTTATTGAAGAAAAAGTTTAGATAGCATGATGACATCTAACATTTTTTGATTTCTTGAATGGAAAGAAATTCTTCACACAAATTTTCTTCAGATCCCCAAATTTTTCTTTTATATTTTAAAGCACATAATATTTAATTTTCTCTAATTACATGTTAAAACAGTTTTCAAAACCTTTTTATTTGAGTTTTGAGTTTCAATTCTATCCCTCCCTCTCCTGCCTCCTCCCTGAGGTGGTAAACAATCAGATATAGGTTAAACATGTGGAATCATGTAAAACATTTCCACATTAGTCATTTTGAAGAAGATTTGAATTAAAAGAAAGAAAGAAGGAAGGAAAAAAGAAAAAAAAAGTGAAAAATAGCATGCTTCAGTCTGTATTCAGACAATATCATTTCTTTCTTTGGAGGCAGATAATTTGTTTCATCATTACTCCTTTGGGATTGTCTTGGATCATTGTATTGCTGAGAATAGATAAGTAATTCATAGATGATCATCACACAATGTTTCTGTTACTGTGTTCAATGTTCTCTTGGTTCTGCTCACTTCACTTTGCATCAGTTCATGTAAGTTTTTCCAGATTTTTCTGAAATCATCCTGCTTGTTCCATCATAATCGTATACAACAGCTTATTCTGGTCCTCAAATTTTTCGACAAATCTATTAGCCAGGAACAAGATGAAGCTCCACTGTTGTTGATGAAAAAAATAATTTGTTATAGTTATCTTGGCATTGATAGACCTTTCCTCCTTTTTTCATCTGTTTGTTGTGCTAATTTTATTTTTAATATTATTGGTATGATATGACTTACTTAGGTCTCTCATTAAACTTTTGATCAGTTGCAGCAGTTTATTTACATTGATAAAACTTCCTTATGAAATAGTGATTTGGATGTCTGTTCCTTTATCCATGTCCTATTATTTGATGTCAATAGGTTGCCAGATCAGATTTGTTTTAATTGAATGCCATATTCCATCACTTTTATTCTTTCTTCTAATATGGTATTGATTTTGATATAAGCTCTGCCAAGTTGGCAATCTCTTGATCAGGGGTCAGCAAACTGCAGCCTGGGGCCAAATCCAGCCTGCTGCCTATTTTTGTAAAGCTCACAAAGTAAAAATGATTTTTAAAAATTTCAAAGTGTAAAATGTAGCACTGTAATATTTTAAAATATAAAATATATTTTCAGCTTTTCGGCCATCCCAAAATAGGCAGTGAGCCAGATTTGTCTACTGGCCATATTTTGTTGACCCTTGGTCTAGCCTGACTTCTACCTTAGTAATCAGTCATCCTTTGTTATAGTAAAGATTTTTGTGCTGTCATTCAGTGTGCACCAGGTCTAGAACCACTTGGGAATGATGGTAAGTGCTAAAGAAAAGATTATATCAGTCTCAGAGGCAAAAGTATAAAGATGTGTGCTTGCTTGTGATAACATCAGTAGAAGCTCACTAGGAGCATTGAGCCAGTTCAAATGGAGGGCTGGACTTTAACCTATAGGATATTTCTTCAAACTTCATTTTTATTTCCCCAAAGAAAAGGACTTTTACCTCAATGGTCAGATCTAAGAAAATTATCAGATCTCAGAATCTGTTCTATCACTGAGCAAGACTGCCCTCTATAACCAACCTGACAAGTGGACATCCAGCCACTGACTGAATAATAGCAGTGACTGGGAAGATACACCACCTCCAGAGGCTGCCCCTTCTACTTTTGTGTAGCTGTAATTGCTATAACGTTGTTTCTTATAGTTGGCCTAATTTTGTCTCTTTTCAACTTTCATCCATTGCTCTTAGTTCTATTTCCTGAGGAAGAACCACTGTTGATAGTAGACCTCCCGTTGTGTGTTTATATATCTAGTTGCAAGGCCACAGGGAGGGAGGGTCATCAGGGAATGGGTGCCTTTTTCTGGGAAAAACAGATGAGTATGGAATTTATAATAGAGCGACTTCAGCAATTTTATGTGTATGTGTACTGCTGAAAGATTCATTTTTAAATCACCAAACTGAGATCAATACGGAGTTGCATGATTTTTATTTTAATAATGTAAAATTTAGTCAAATAAAGATGTAAAGAAAAATTTTAACAGTGTTAGCATAGCCAAGGAGATATGACAGTTGAGTTGTGGAAGCAAGAAAGCAGCAGAGGTTTCTAATAGCCTTAAGGAGGACATCAGCCTCTCCCTCACTCTAAGGTTGGCTTTAAGAAGCACAGAAAACAAGGAGAACACAGGCTTGCAGTCTGATATTCCTAAATTGGCTGTCCTTCTCCCCTTCTTTCTCCTCCTCCTTTTTCTCCTTCTCCTTTTCCTCTTCCTCCTCCTCTTCTTCCTTCTCTTTCTCCTCCTCTTTCTCTTCTTCTATCTTCTCCTCCTTTTCCTCTTATTTGTTCTTTTCCTCCTCTTTTTCTTCCTCCTTTTCTTCCTTCTCTTTCTCTTCCTCTTTCTCCTCCTCTTCCTCCTTCTCTTTCTCCTCTTCCTCTTTCTCTTCTTCTACCTCCTCCTTTTCCTCTTATTTTTCCATTTCATCCTCCTTCTCCTCTTTCCTCCTCCTCCTCCTCCTTACCTTAGTTATACAACTAATAATGTACAGAGTTTGAGCAGAAGAGCCAAATGAAGCACCACCCTTCCAGTTGGGAGAAATACAGGTTTCCTAGGTGCCCTTCCCCAGGTGATCGGTGATCATGTTTATACTCCAAAGGCCTGGGTTGTCATGGTTCTGTCACAAGGTCAACTAGCATTGTATCCTGGACAGCACATCTGAGTCCTTCCCCATGCACTCAGGTGTGCCCCTGTCAGTGGCAATGGGATCCTGATGCTTAGAAACTTTATTATTCACAAAAGGTAATTCAGTAGCCTCTTTTTTTAGAAAGGATAACATAGTACTTTTAAGGTTTGGGACATTAAAATTATGGTAGAATGGTCTGTTTAATAATTTAGAAGTACTTTTAGCATTAATTAAATTCTTTTGTTGTATACCTGGTTTCCTTAGAGATGATCATTATCACTAGGTAGTTTATGGATTTCTGATATCTCCTGCAATGCTCTTATTCATCATTTCCAAATTTAACATCCCAGGTGCTGACCAAAGCACAGCCTCTCCCTAGAACTCCCTTAGTGTCTGAAAAAATGCAAATCTCTTTCCCTTTGGGAAACAAAGAGAGGCCCAGTTTTCAAATCAAATCTTCATTATTGACAAGACCTAAATCAAGTCAGACTTCTTGAATCTGTGATCCATAATCTTGCTGAACCCTGAACTTTGTACTTTCAATTACCTTGGGACATACTAGGTGGAGGCCTTGTGTCAAGAACACAAAGGGCCCAGAGGATTCTGGAGAAAGGTTGAGAAGCTGACTTGGATTGGTTCTATTTTCCCATATAGCTGGGGTGTGTGTGTGTGTGTGTGTGTGTGTGTGTGTGTGTAGGGAGAGACAGAGAGACAGAGATAGAGACAGAGAGGAAAGTGGGTGGATAAATTCAGTATGTTTAGGAATTCAGTATATAGTCAACTTCCAAATGCTTTTGCAGCTGAAATCCACAGACCAGATTTCAGCCTATTTATATGTGACATTGACTGTCCTGTCCCTGAGAATTTATACATGCCAACCATCAAAGAAGTGGATAGCCTACTGTCAAAGGTCTGAGAGACAGAACTTTCTTTTATTTTATCACGAGAGCCACCATTTGCTTGACCCAGTGCTATTTCTTTAGCATTGCTGAAAATGCTGGATATTTACATAGTATTTCTTCTGGGTTTCATCTGAGTGGAGAGTATTACCCTTATATTTCAACTTATAATATTCAGTCCAATGCTCTTTCCAGGGGTGGGGAACCTGTGGCCTTGAGTTCACATGTAGCCTTCTAGGCCCTTGGGTGCAGCCTCTTGACTGAGTTCAAGTTTTACAGAACAAATCTTTTAATTAAGGGGATTTGTTCTGTGAAGTTTGGATTCAGTCAAATGGTCACACTTGAGGACCTAGAGGGCCATTAGTGGCCTCGAGGCTGCAGGTTCCCCACTCCTGCTCTAGTCCTTCAAGATCCTGACATTGTCATCCACCTTGTCACCTATCCCTCCCAGTTTTGTATCATATGGAAATTTGATAAACATACTATATATTTATCAAAGTCATTGATAAATATGTTAAATAGCATCGGGAAGCCATGCACAGATCTCTGGATTACTTCACTTGGAACCTCCAGCCATATTGATATTGAACTATATTAACAACTACTCTTTGATCTGGCCAACCAACCAACCAATTTTTACTCCATCTCATTGTCACTTCATCATTAGTATAGAATGTCTGTCTGTCTGTCTATCTATGTATCTATCTACCGAAGTATAGAAGATACTTCGAATGAATAAATGAATGAATGAGTGAAGGAAGGAATGAAAAAAAGCATTTATTAAACAGTTACTATTTACCAAGGATTGTACTAAGAGCTGGGGATACATAGAAAAGTGAGTCAAATCCCTACTCACATGAAATAATATTTCTAAAGCACTTAGCGTAGTTCCTAGCACATTGTGGGCACTTAATAAATGCTTATGCCTTTCTCTTCCATCTAAAGGAAATCATATTCTAAATGGGGGAGACTATACATCTGGGGGATTCAGCTTCAGGGAAAATGGAAAAATCCAGGTGTCTTTAGGGTATAATTGTAGGCTGAAGGACACAATCTAGGAACCGCTAGAGTATATCAGCAGGGTGGATGGCAATGCCCAGGGCTCTGAAGAGCACAATGGCCATGCAGAAATCTTTGCTAAAAGGAAGTACAGAAGGAGACATAGCCAAGTAAGACAATTATACTACTGCCATAATATATATGTATAGATGCATGTATATATGTAAACACAAACATGTATAACTATACATAATAGAAGTTCATATTTAAGTTAATAATAAAAAGAAAAGTTATATACATGCATATGTATCATATATTAAAACTTTGGTAAAAATCTGGATTATCTATATCTATAGTATCCCTCCTTACCTAAATTTAGTGACCATACCAAAAAAGGAAATGAAGTTAGTTTGGAACAACTTAGTCTTGATGAAGTCATGCTGACTTTTAATCATTATTAGATGCTTACCAGTCTTTTTTCAAATGATGCATTTCAGAATTTTCTAAAAATTAAAGTCAAACTCATTGGTGTATGGTTTGCATACTTTTTTTCTTACATTTTTTTGAAAATCAAGACATTTCTCTTTCTCCAATCTTGTAAGACCTCTCTCATTTTTTAAAAATATTTTTTTCAGGTATCATTGACAGTAGCAATCACATCTGCCAGTTCTTTCAGTACTCAAGGATATAGTTTATCTGGGCCAAGTGATTTGAATTCATCAAGGTGCCTTCTTACTGAACTTGGCCATCAATTTTCTGTTAAACATTTCCGTTCAGTCATTTCCAATGCAAAAGTCATTCTCCTTGGCAGAGAAAACGGAAGCAAGATAACTATTGAGTAGGTCTAACTTCTTTCACATCCCCCAAGAAAAGTTCTCATTCATTCTCTCACCCTTCCTTTTCTCTCAATATAATAAAACAGAACAAAATCAGTTAAACAAATAAAAATCCTTTTTGCTGTCATTAGCTTTCCTTGCCAGACACAGCTCATTCTGGGCTTCAGCACTCCTGGTAGTATTTTTATAGGACTGTGTCATTCTTTTACTAATTTTCTGTTAATAGATTTTGATTCTATCTCCTCCACATTTATTTTAAAAACCTAAGTTGGTTGGTTAATTCCATGTGCATCCATATTGGTTTCTTAAGACAAATCCAAATTTTCTTCCCCATTGGAACTATTTCCATTTATGTCTTCATAATTTTATTCTTGAATCAACTCCTAGAATCAGAGTCAAGATGGTGGAATGTTAGGAAGCAGTGCAGCAAGCAGCTCTCCACAAATTCCTCCTAATAGATCTAGAAAATATAACAGAGAGAATTCTGATGGAGAAATCCAGAAAAAGTCAATGTTTTTTAGACAAAGTACTTTGTCCAGCCCAGGTGTTCAAAAGAAGGCTGACAGGGTGGTTTGCTAACACTGAAAAAGAGGGTCAGGCCAGGAGCATCTTGTTTATGGAGAGTAGCTAGGTGGCACAGTGGGCAGAGTGCTGGGTCTGACCTCAGACACTTACTAGCAGTATGACCCTGGGCAAGTCACTTAACTCTTTTTTGCCTCATTTTCCTCATCTGTAATATGAGCTGGAGACAGAAATGGCACACAACTCATTCTGTTATGTCTTGATCTTAAGAGAAAAATGCAAACAGAAAAGAGGAAAATATTGGGGGAGGGGGATAGGGAAAGGAAAGTTAGTTATATGTATGTGTGTGTATGTATATGTATATGTATATACTTAGAACACTAATTAACAGAGGAGTCATGATGAAACATGCTACCCATCTCTTAACAGAGAGATGATGCAGATACACAGATGCATACATACGTGTATATGTGTGTATATATAGTCATACACACATACACACACATCTACATGTATATGTGTGTATGTGAACATATATACATACATATATGCTCATATGTGTGTGTGTTTGTGTGTGTATGTGTGTGTGTGTGTGACTGGTGAGAAATTTTGTTATGCTTGATTATACATTTTTATAATGGATTTTGTCTTTTCATGCTTTGTCAGTTGCAGGGGTGTGGATGGGGAGGGAAGTAGGAAGGAGAGAAAGTTGATTTTTGTGTGAAAATAAAATAAAATTTAATATAAACAAAAACAACAACAAACTCCCAACCTTCCTGGGCTGACTTTTCTTTAGAATTTTAGTTTATGAGATCCTACCTATCTTTTCTCTGAATTCTTTGAAATCTGCTTTCCCCAAATCTAAGGTACATATCAGACTAGGATTTTTTTCCTTAACTATTACAAACTCTCTCAATCCCTCTCTACCAAAAGCGGAATAGCTAATAACTTCTTGATTTGCCTTAGTGATAATTTTACCCTCCAAAGTCTGAAGAAACCAACAAAGAAAATTTTTTTAAAATTTGAATTCTTGTGGAGTCATTATCTTCCATTTGCTCAATTCTAATTTTTAAGGAATTATTTTCTCTTGTGAGTTTTTATGCTTCTTTTACCAATAGGCCAATTCTATTTTAAGGTGTTATTTTCTTCAATATTTGTTTCTGCCTGTTTTACCAAGTTGTTAATTCTATTTTCATAATTTTTTTTGCATTCACTCTCATTTCTTTTCCCAATTTTTCCTCTCCCACTTTTTTCTCTTTCTTTAACTTTTTAGGAATTCTCTGCTGGCCTTGTGTCCAATTAGCATTTTTCTTTGAGGCTTTGCTTGTAGCTGTTTTCACACTGTTGTTTTCATCTATGTTTATGTCTTGATTTATTCAGCCACTGTGGTAGCTTTTAGTAACTAATTTTTTTTTTTTGTTCATTTTCCCAGCCTATTTCTTCACTTTGAACTTTATGTTAAAGTTGGGCTCTGCTCACCTGGGAGTGGGGAGACATTATACCAAGCTTTTTTATGCTACTGTTTTCAGAACTAGTTCGGGGAGTCTGCAAGTTTCTGGTGCTTCCAAGCTGGCGTTGTCCTGAGAGATGTGTGATCACTGTTCTCCTGGTCTGCTCCCTGATCTTTACTCAGGAAGGGCTCCTGCAACCCTGCAAATTCAAGTACTAGTGCTTCTCTTGACCCTGGCACTGTGAGTGGATCCTCTGCTCCCTGCTGACTGATCACAAGGACTCCTCTCCACCCTGAAACTGCAATCAGGAGCTGCTTATGAGCAGTAGAGTTGCCAATCAGTGGCCACTATACCCAGTGCCAGCAAAGGGTCCTCTCTTTCTGACCAGTTATCTGACCCCTTCATTGTCTCTGGGCTTGGAGCCCCCAAAGCTGCTGCTGCTGCTGTTAGAGCCAAGTTCAAGGGCCACCACTGATGCTGCATCCACCCTGGTGTTACAGACATGGACATGGACCTCCTAAGTTGTCTTAGGCTGGAAAAATGTCTCCCTCTGATCTTCTGTTGACTCTGCTGCTCCAAAATTTGGTTAGAAATGTTATTTTAAAGTTGTTTGGAGGGGAATGTTGGAGAGTTCAGCTGGGTCATGGCCTGTACTCTGACATCTTGGCTTCACTATGAAGGAGAATTCTATTGTGGGTCTGATTTTCACTAACATGGAAGAACTGGCTGCTGGGGAGAAATGATGGTATCCTACTACAAACTCTAGGAGAGAGGAGAAAGTCTAGGAAGAAGGTTTTTGTTTTTTTAAATACAAACTCTGTCTTTTTTTTAATCTTCTATGGTACTCATTCAGTAAACATGTATTCACTAAGCATATACTACAAACAAGACTCTGCTTCTAGCTATTATGGGAAAGACAAATACAAGACATAGTCCTTGCTCTCAAGAAGCTTACAA
Source organism: Trichosurus vulpecula (assembly GCF_011100635.1). Classification (NCBI taxonomy): domain Eukaryota; kingdom Metazoa; phylum Chordata; class Mammalia; order Diprotodontia; family Phalangeridae; genus Trichosurus; species Trichosurus vulpecula. The sequence continues at coordinate 544,145,649 of NC_050573.1, read as the reverse complement.
TCTAGGCATTCTATATAAATGTTTGCTAATAAATGTTCATAGAAAATTCAATGCTTGACATGCTTAAGTTCTGACCAACAGCAGATTAAATATGGTTAGAATTTATGAAGCCAAAACATCGAAATGAGTGACTGATATCTCCATTTTTCATCCAGATGTTTGTTTACCCATAGATATCTGTATTTCAATGTGAAATGCATTATCAACCTTCTTTCTATAAAATGAGAGTCAAAGAGCTCCTAGGGAGAAGATACATTAAGAAAATATGTTCTGTATTCACAGGGGCATTTATTTTATAGCCATTATTTTTCCCTAGGAAATTTTTCACCACCATGACAACTGGATGTGTGTTTCTATTCTGAATCCCTTAAGTGCAAGAAAACCTATCACTTGTTTGACTATACAAAATTTGATTCTGAACCTTATTTTATAAAACTGCCCTTTGCCAATTCTGCATTCCAGCCAAATTAGACAATTAGCTATTGTCCATACTTAAAATGCTATTTCCCACCACCATGTGTCCCCCCAAGTCATTCATGATCCTTGGAGGGTAGTCTTGTTTCATCTTCACTTTCAAGAATTCCTTCATGCCTCAGTTCTGATCACTGACCATTGCTCAGTGAAACCTTTTCTCCTCACCCTACTTACCTTTGCTTCTTGACGTAACTATAGTTTGGGGAAGACTTTTTTTCCAGCTTTCCTCCCATTTCTTGGTAAATAAGGAATTTATCCTAAGTAATTTCAGGTTAATCAAATACTCAATATTTTTCTTATTATTCCTTGACTAATCTGTTCCATTGGTCTATTTTTAAGCTAATAGCAAGTGGTTTTGATGATTACTGCTTTATTATATAGATTTTGGTCTGTAAGTACAATTCCTCCATTCCTTTCTTTTAAAATCCCTGGCTGCCTTTAAGAATCAGCTCTAATGCCACTTTGTGCTGGGGGCCTTTCCTAGTCCTCCCAGCTTCTAGAGCATGTGAGCACAACATATGGCTTGCAGGCCACTTGTGACCCACCAAAGGATTTCAAGCTGCCTGTGAAAAATGTAGGGTTGCCATTGTGCACTCCCTGTTTGCTACATGACCCAAGGCAACCAACCTGTCAGTCAATCTGTCTCTAGTCTAACCTATCTGTGGACCAAAGAAGTTTAGGCTATTTTTATTTTGGCCCCTACCTACTACCAAGTTGCCCATGTCTGTTCTAGAGGCTTCCCCTCTAAGGTATGCATCTTGTATGTATTTATTTTCATGTTGTCTCTCCCATTAGAATATTGATTGCTTTGGGATTAAGGGCTATATATGTCTCTCTTTTTAACTCCATTGCTAAGCTGACTGGGATGGGGAACCTGTGGCCTTGAGGTCCCCATACTTGGTGTTTCCACAATCCAGCTAGCAGCTTCTGTGGGGGTATAAGATCCACCCACAGCCAGCATCCAGAAAGCTGCCAACAGCACAGGTTCTTTCGATCTGCTTAACTAAGGAAAGCAAGGTGAAGGGGTTGACAAGCTTACTTTAATTCAGCATACAGACAGCATTCACTTAGTTCAGAGGAAAAAACCAGTACCCTGAACTTCAGAACAAAATACAAATAAATTATAAACATCAACAGACAGACTTTGTCTGATTCAAATCCCAATACATAGTTACCAGAGTTCAACAAAGTCTCAGCATCCTGGTTTACAAGCTGGAGGGCTCCTTAGCTACAGCTGCCCGGAGTCTCCTCATCAACACCATCTTGAGAGCCCTTAAACAAATTGCAAACAGACAGACCCAATACAATTCATAGTTACCAATGTCTAGGTTCAGCCCGGGAGCTCAGAACAAGGGCTGGCCCAGAGTCATGCGCCACCATTGCTGCGGTAAAGAGCTCCAAAGAACAAATAGCCAACCCCCAGTTTTTATATCTTTTTCAGCGTCAGGGGTGAGTCACACATGAGACTCACCCACGTGACCTAGAATCATCACAAAGAGGTGACTTAAATCCACATGGTCTAAAAGCCTCTGCTCTCCCAGACTTAAACTAGGCCCTCCCTGGAGTTAGCCCCACCTTGGGCCCCACCTTAGTTGCCAATCCACACCCACTAAGGTTTTACACCTAATAGCAGTTTGGGCCTGGGGCTTAGCACCTAGTAAGGCTCAATAAATTAATCAAAGGGAACAAAAGCCAAACTATTCAAGGGCACTTGTTGAACTAAGTGCTAAGGACCCTATTTTGCTTACCAACATACCTGGTAGCACAGGGCCTGACATATAGCAAGTGCTTCATAAATTCTTTTTTATTTATTGACTCTCTCTTAGTGCTCTTTTCTTAATCAGTTTTCCTTGTGTTTGATAAATGCTCACTGATTTTGTTGAATTAAGAAATAGTAATGATAAAATCTTACATTTACATTACACTTTAAAGTTTACAAAATACTTTAATATATCATCTCATCTTTGTCCCACAACCCCCATTTTATAGATGACTTGATTATACTCACATAGCTTTTAAGTGTCAAAGGTATAATATAAATCCTGATCTTCCTGAATCTAGGTTCAGTAACCTCTAATTTGGAGTCAGTGAATTGAGGTTTGAAAATGCTCAGCTCTACCAGTTACTTAGTATTTGCCCTTGAACAGGGGTATATGGGATTTTCAGGAGGACTAGTACTTCTGGTGTGAGGGCTTGTTGAACCCTTCTCAGGGCTGCTCATCCATCTGTGGTGTCCACCTGATTCCCTCCACTCTCACCAGTGGCTCCAAGAAGCTGTAGAATGAGCTGTGGCCGTACCCTGGCAAACCATCTGGGCAGACAGGCTAAACCAGGTGGAAGGTAACCAACAGATCTCAAACCTGTCAGTGAGTTTGGGGGTTGTCTACTCCAAGCACAAGAAGACATCTCCTGGCCAAATGGGTGGATGAGAACAAAGGGCTGAAGCAGATGGTGTGGAGTTCTTAGAACTTGGTCAAACATTGAAGATACCAAGGTCATCCACTGCAAATCAAGTTATCACCAGTCATCTTGATTTTTGTCCTGCTACTGGACTTCAATGACTTAGGAAGAGAGAGTGAGGCTGATGACTTTGTACAACTCTACCTCACTTAAATCCAATTCACCAACTAGTCAAGACATTACCCAGGATGTCGTTGGTCCTCTTTGAAAAAATAAAGGACAAAACAATAGTCCTCGGACAGATCACCATCTTTCTGAGCATCATTTTCCTCATCTTTAAAATGCAGATAAGGATACATGTTTTACTTGGATCATGGGGTGGTTCCAAAGAAAGAAGAGCTTTGTAAGCCTTAAAGCTCCATGTAAACCTGAGCTATTGCAATTAAATGTACATTTAATATAATAATAGATAAATGAGGCATTAGAAAATAAACCTAATTCTTCTGTGGCATGAGAACCGGACATTGTTATTCTGAATCTCTAAGTGCAGAACAGACCTGGCTCATTTGACCATGCAGAGTTTTATTACTGATATAATGAATGTTTTATTAATTAAAAGACAAATGAGGCAATTTAAAGCTACCATGTGACTCTTCATGCTGTGTGATCCCTTTATGAAGACAAATAGCTCATATGGTATGGCTTTCTTGCTGCTGGAATGACATAAATTCCTTTCTTCTCCTCATACTTAAATCTGACAAAATGAGGACATATTCACCCTTTGATAGTAGTCTCCTTAATCAGACATAGGCTGGCATCTAGCATGAAAAGCTCTTTTCCTAGTAAAGTAGCTTTGAAGATGCATATATAACTGCCTCGAGTTAGTTAAATGGTGTTTGTCTTCTCAGGAAAGGAGCAATAAAAACCATCAATTTTCCCCATCTTTTAATCTTGCACCTGTTGATAACAGTGATGCCAGTTCTACTGTCAGGGTGGCCATTTTAATGGATTTCTGGCCCCTCTTGTAGTTGCTTTTGGAAGTCACTGTGCTAAAAGTTAGCTCTGGCTGACTGCCAGGGAGAGGGAACGTCCACAAAGGACAAACGGAAGGCCCAAAAATGAGGGAGAGGCAAAATAAAACAATCTGGCCATTATGATCAGACACAGGACAGAAGACAAAAACCCAAGGGAGGCAGGACAGTGAATGAAAGAGCAGGTCTCATTCAAACTATATTTGTATGTTGTAGAAGGATAAGCCACTTTCATGTTTGAGTGAATCATTCCCTATCCTTTAAAGAATGCAAAACTTTGAATAGACTCGATTGTACCTTATAAAACATGTGAAGCTTTAAGTAGGCCATTTGTTTATGGGTAACCTGAATCTCAAAGCCAATTGGTGTGGGATTATCTCCTCATTGGTGGAGATCAACATCTTATGCTTAGATGAGGAGAGGGGTGGAGTGGGGGAGAGAAGAGAGATATGGTCTCTCCAAGTCTCTTTGGGCTTTTTGAAATCTTCTGGCTTCCATCTTCCAGAGAGAGGATGGTAGATAACAACCTCTCTTCAGGATGCTGAAGGAAGACAAAGATTTTAGAAAGAAGCTGACATGTCTTGTGATCATGACTTTATTCTCAGCTTGCTACACTATACTTCTGGGAATTTCCCTTTGGGTGAGACCAGGTACTCTCTCTCTTGGTTGAATAAGACATCTCACTGCCAAATTAGAGAGCTCCTTCAATCTATGTTGTCTGGTTTATATTCTTCTATGTATATATTCTCTGATTTCTGTTTTGCTATCAATTTAGATAAATGTTTCCTTTCCTATTTGCTATGTGCATTTGTTGTGGAATAGGCATTTGGTAGAAAGATGGTCAAGGTATAATAAAGCTTGGATATTAATCTTGGGATTTGTTTCAACAATCCGGCTAGCAGCTTCTGTGGGGGTGTAAGATCCACCAACAACCAGAACCCAGAAAGCTGCCAGCACACTGCAAAAGCACAGGTTCTTTTGATCTGCTTTGGTAAGGAAAGCAACGTTAAGGGATTGACAAGCTTACTTTAATTCAGCATACAAATATCATTCACTTAGTTCAGGGGAAAAAACCAGCACCCTGAACTTCACAGCAAAATACAAACTAAGTACAAACATCGACAGACAGACCTCGTCTGATTCAAATTCCAATACATAGTTACCAGAGTTTAACAAAGTCTCAGCATCCAGGTTACAAGCTGGAGGGCCCTTAGTTACAGCTGCCCAGAGATTCTGCATCAGCACCATCTTGAATGAGAGCCCTAAACAAATTACAAACATCAACAGACAGACCAAATACAGATTCATAGCCACCAACATCTAGGCTCAGCCCAGGAGCTCATAACGTGGGCTGGCCCAGAGTCACTCGTGCCACCACTGCTGTGGGTAAGAGCTCCAAAGAATAGAAAGCCAACCCCTGGTTTTATATCTTTTTCAGGGTCAGGGGTGAGTCACACATGCAACTCACCCATGTGACCTAGAATTGTCACAAAGAGGCGACTTAAACCCACATGGTCTAAAAGCCTCTGTTGTCCCAGACATGTCACTCAAACTCATGTGTAAACTAGGCCCTCCCCTTAGTTAGCCCCACCTTGGGTCCCACCTTAGTTACCAATCCATACCCACATAGGTTTAACATCTAATAGGGGTTTGGGCCTGGGGCTTAGCACCTAGTAAGACTCAATGAAATATCCTGAATTACTCAAAGGAAACAAAAGCCAAACTCTTCAAGGGCACTTGGTTGAACTAAGTACTTAGAGACAATTTTGCTTACCAACACAGGATTCCCCTTTGCCCATTAAGAAATATCACTCAGGAGTTTAACTTGAGCCTGAAAATTACATGCTCCAGACCAGGGTTACGGAACTTGCAGCCTTGAGGCCACATGTGGCCTTCTAGGTCCTTGGATATGGCCTTTGTTTGACAGAGGAGATCCTTTTATTAAAGGAATTTGTTCTGTGAAGTTTGGATTCAGTCAAAGGGCTTCACTTGAGGACTTAGAGGGCTACATGTGGCCTTGAGGCCACAGGTTTCTCACCTCTGCTAGACTAACAATGATTAAAAGAACAGATAGATATGCTTCCAGTATGGTGCTCCCTATCTGTGAGGAGAGCAGAGTGGAGCCCTCTGGCTCCCAATCTCCTGCTTCCCCTCCTGGCAGGAATTAAAGTCTGTCTTATAGAACAGTAGGGATAAGAGGTGGGAGAGATGCCTTCCTACCTTCCTTCCAGTCAATTTGAAACAGCCTTGCTACATATGAAAAGGGCAGGGAAGTGGCTAAGCTGTCAGCAGAAACAAATGAACTTGACCCAAAGTATAGATTGCTTCTGTATCATTTATCAATCTGCTAGTTGCTCATTTGCATGGACTAATGAGAGAATCATACTTTTTTAAAAAAATGAGGAACCTGAAACCCAGAGATTGTTGGTGATAATTGGACAAATAACCATTGCACTCTTATGGCTTAGTTTAAGGAGATAAAGATTTTGGAAATATACTGGATAGTCATCATAAGTTAAGGTATGGTCTTTAACTAAGAGGAGCCAACTTTTTACAGGGAAGAGTTGTTGAAAGAAAAGGCTAAGAAATAGAGATAGATTTAGCAGGATAATCATTCTCTTCCACCTCTCAAGAGGGAAAGCATGAGTCTTAGGGCTACGGTCTCAAGGGAGAAGAACTGGGGCAGTTGTTGTCAGTCTTGAAGTCCTTTGTCTTTCTGAAAGAGTACAACCACACCAAAAATTAAACCTGAGTGGAGGTGGAGAAAGGGATGCTTTGAGTGGAAGTACCAGTAAAGATAACCATACCCATAGTTCATTTATTATTTTTATTAGTTTATTAGTTATTAATTTATATACTTATTAATATATTTATTGTTATAAATTTATTTTTTCTTAAATGTTTACTTAAGCTTTATAAGCTTAAGGGCAAACCACAGACATCTGATAGTCTGGGTGAATTTTGGGGGAATATGGTTCAAAGAAAGCAACTGAGAGGGTTGCATCCATGGAGAAGAGAGAAAAAGATTTAATACTGAGTGTTTTGCCAAGTCTTGTCTCTGGCTGGGGGCTCAGAGCTAAGATTTAAAAAATGGAGACCATTATAGATTCTTTATGTTACAGTTTCTTAGAGCAGAGAGAGAATTTTATACTGGAAAACTCAGCCAGATAATGAATTAGTAATAGAATGGAGGGCAAATAGGAAAGGATGAACAACTCTGATCATCAATCATACCACTCCAATATTGCTGCATAAATTTTGATATTTTGTGAACTTTTTCCTCTTTCTTTCTAAAGTCTTAAAAGACTATGACATTATGCTTTTCATTCCCATATCTCCTTTCACTATTTCTTCGTACTTCTTTATCTCTTCCTTTCCTTTCATTTACATTTTACCATTATCTTCCCATGTCATCAGATTTAAACCATGCTGCCTCCATTTTAGTCATTTTTCTGTCTCCCCTCTTCCTCCCCACTGGAACTTTGGACTCTTGCCCTTAGCCTCTGATGGATGATCTTTCACCTTATTTTTCCCCAAACCAGGCCTCTACTTCACTTGCTGGCCATCAGCTTCAAGTTGTGCTACTGGGTTAATAGCTAGATCTTCCTCCCCACACCCGTACACTTTCTAGTTTCCCTTTATATGTTGTCTTTCCCTATTATAATATAAGCTTCTTGAAGGCAGGAACTGTTACTTGCATTTGTATTTCCTTCACTAATCCCAGTACCTGGCACATCATAAATGCTCCCTCCCTCCTCCCTTCTTCCCTCCCTCCATCTCCCTCTCTTTCTCTCTTCCCCCCCCCTCTGTTTTACCTTTCTTTTTCTTCCTCCTACCTCACTTTTTCATCTCTCCCTTCATCTTTTTCCATTCCCCACCTACCTTTCTTCTCTCTTTTCCTCCCCCTTTCTCATTCCTTCTCTTCCTTCACCTTTCTCCATTATCTTACCACTTATTCATTCCTAGTCCTTTTCCTCTTCCACACTTTCCCCACCTCTCTCTTGATATTTATGTTATTCATTATCCACCTATTTTATTTTCTTTCCCTACCTCTTCTTCTCCTGACAATACAAATTATCCACAGCTCTTCCTTCCCCCCTCCCCAATTCCTCAAGTCTAATTGAAAAGTCTTACATATCTTAGCTGAAATGAGGCAATTGCTTACATTTGCTGTTTTTCCTCTCATTTGTTTGGAAATATATAGCTCAGTAAACTGTGCTGAGCACGTGACAATGTAATATGCCTTCAGTAACACTTCTGGCTGCTAGAATTCTTGGAAGATTCATTTAACGTGCAGTTAATATTTTACACTGATGAAAGTTGCATTATGAATTCAAATATAATCTGATTTAATCCTTGAGTCAGTGGTTTTGGGTTACATTCCTGCTTGCAGGAGGTTGGGAACCATGGCATTTATATAATAGCACAGGAAAACAATACCACTAAAAATACTCTTCAAGAAATGTTTTATTTCCCTTTTTATATAAAATTCCCAATTCTTTAATGCCTTGCACACAGATAGAGATATAGTTGTGTCTAACATGTCTGTGGCATAGTAGATATAGGGCTGAGCACAGAGCCAGGAAGACCCGGGTTCAAATTCCATGTCTTACACATACGGGCTGTATGATCCTGGAAAAATCCCCTAACCTCTCAGTGCTCTTGACAACTTTTTGAGACCATGAGTTGCCTTAGTAGGGGGAGTTTCCTCATCTGCTTCCGTTAATCAATGAATTCATAGGTCTGATTTCTGTCCTTAAATGTAAAACAGCTGTTGTTGTTCAGTTGTGTCTGACTCTTTGTGACCCCATTTGGAGTTTTCTTGTCAAAGAGATGAGAGCAGTTTCCCATTTCTTTCTGTAGCTCATTTTACAGATGAGAAAACTGAGGCAAACAGGATTAATTGGCTTGCCCAGGGTCACACAGCTAGTCTCTACCTGAAATGAGATTTGAACTCAAGTCCTCCTGACTCCAGGGCCAGCACTCTAACCACCTAGTTGCACATTAACTATAAAACAGTGAAAGAATTAATTTTCCCTCCTTCAGTCCCACAAGTCAAGTCTTTTACCCTGAATGACAGAACAGATTTTCAGCCCTTCTACCTAAAATGAATGAGTTGGAGTCCTCTTGTTTTCGTCATACAGCAGCAACGAGCTCTTTCAGGTTTGCTGAGAACTTTACATGCATTGTCTCATTTGATCCTTAACAACAACTCCGTGAAATAGTGAGCCTCGCTGAGGCTCAGAGAGGCATCACAGTAGAATAGAAAGAATTCTGGATTTGGAGTCAGAGAACCTGGGTTCAAATCCATGTTCTGCCTCTTAGTATCAATATGACTTTTGAAAAGCCACTTACATCCTTTGGGCCTCAGTTACCAAATCTGTGAAATGAGAACATGAGTAGGTTGGAGAAGATGACTCCCAAGGTCCCTTGTAGCTTTAAATCTATGATCCTGAAGAGGCTGAGTGACACCCATAGTCACCCAGCTATGCCCAGTGTCAGGGTGGAACTCAAACTGAGGGCTATCCTGAGGGTACTTGCTGCTATACCTTATCTCCACTCATTTATGAGGAAAGCGGTGAAGAAGCACAAAGACCCATCTGATCGTACTGTAAAAAGAACACAGAACTGGAAGTGAAGAGATCTGAATGCTGGCCGTGGGACACTTGGATGAGCTGTTTAACCTCTCTGGACCTTACCTTTTTCATCTTTAAGATTAAACTTTTTTAAAAATCAACTACAATCGTAGATGAAGGGAATGATGAGACCACGGTGCATAGGAATTTCAGCAAAACACTTGGAATAATGTCTTAGGATAGCTTTGTGGACAAAATAGACAAGTGCAGGCCCCATGGTCATAATAAGAACAGCAAACATTCCCATGGTGTTTTATGGTTTGTGAATCACTTTACAAACTTCATGCCATCTATCCTCACAGCAACCCTGAGAGGAAGGTGGCGTTATTACAGTGGTTTTTACAGACAAGGACATTGAAACGTCAGAGGTTAAGTGATGTGGCACTGGTGCTAAGTGTCGAAGGAAGAATTTGAACTGAGGTCTTCCTGACTCTAGGTCCAGTGCTTTATTCACTGTGTAGTACAAGCTTGTTGATGTTCAGTAGTTCTTTCAGTCTGAGGCACACTGAGGCAAACAGGTTAAGTGACCTGCTAGTTGAAGTGACAGTAAATGTCTGAGGCTGGATTTGAACTCATGAAAATGAGTCTTCCTAACTCCAGGCCTGGCACTCTATTCACTACACCACCTAAAGTACCTTTAGCGAGATATATAAGTAGTTAAAAGTCCAGAAACAGAAAGTGATGATGTCAGCCTGGAGAGAGATATCTAGTAGTATCCTGGAGGGCACAACTCCATTCGATATTTTTATCTATGACTTAGGTGAAGATGCAGATGGCATGTGCTTACCACCTTGCTTTGCACAGGGTACATAGAAGTCACTTAATAAATGCTTGTTGTCTTGACAACTGGATTTGACTTTGGTGGCTCCATGATCTTGCCTGTCCATACTTAGAAGAGTAGCCAGCACCGTGAAAATGGGATTTTGTCCCAGGGCTCTAGCATGGAGGGAGGCTCTCTGGGTTTCCTTGCTGGGGAGGTGGAGAGGGGTTAAATCCTTACTTTTTCCTTCCAGTAATTGCCATTGACTTGTGGTGGACTTGTCCTCTAATTTTCCATTCCTTTCCTCCGCCTCTTACTCAGTTGCATTGTCACATGCCTCTGACTCCTCACTACCCTCAATGAACCCTGGCCCATATGCAACATGACTAATTATAGCACTGTCCATGCCTTCCCATCCTGTACAACTTTCCCCCATGTCCTTTCATAAATCCTTAATAGAGGATCTACCCAACACAACTAGAGGCCTTTTGGGTCTTTTAATATTTTGTGCATTATACAAAATCGCAGGCTGTCTGTCTGCTTATCTCTTGTTCCAGACACATGACTTGCTCACATTTATGTAACTCATCCTTTCTATCACTTTTCCTTTAAATCAGTTTTGGTGCAGAAACCTTCCTCATTAGAATATAAGATCCTTGAGAGCAGGGCGAATTTTTTAATCTTTCTTTGTTGGCTTAGCACTGGGCACGTTGCCTGGCCCACAGCAAACACTTAAGGACTGCTTGTCAACTTACTGACTGAAATTGTTGTGGACGATGTGCTATGGGCTCTTTCAGCTCACTGGTGTCTCTCTTTTGAGCCCCCACCCCACTGGAGTCACCAGAACTTTATTGTGTTTTTTGGGGATTGACTCAGGAAGGTGGGATTAGGTTTTTCTTTAGACAGATGAGTTTTGGTGTGGCTTTCTTGGTTCTAGTTTTTAAAAATGTCTTTGTTGAATTCCTGTGGTCTCCTTCTCGTTCCTTAAATTCAGTTCCATTTGGTCACTGGAACTGATTTTGAATGTCAATGACTACCATTTTTGGGAGATTTGTCACCTACTCTACAAATGGACTCACTTTTCCAAAGGAGAGTTAACTATTTTCAAAGCTAGTCAAAATGCTGCTTATCCTATCCCTATGCCAAGGAAGTATTACCCAGCCAAACTTTTGTCTGCTAATGTTACTCTTGGCCTAAGATAAAAATCTTGCCTAATGTGATGTCATTGTCTATGGAGCGAATAGATTCTAGGCTCATTCTCCCAGAGCCAGACTGGCTACATCTCCCTTTCAGAGTCCTAGGGGTCCTCTGAGGTGTTTGGAGAACTTCTCAAATCCTATCAGCCAAAGCCCTTACCAGTTATGTGACACCGCCCCCCCCCCCCGCAATTTGGGGCCAGTTCCATTTAACCACTTAACATAGATTAGCTGCTACAAATGGATATTTACTTTAAAGAGCAATAAAAATTTCAAACATGCAGCTAGGAGCCCCTGTACCACAACAATCTGGAGAAGAGTGGGCTTGTTCTTAGCACGGTTTCTACTTAACATTGGTCCTACCAAATTCACATCCAAATGCAGCATTGCAGCTGAATGAGTTCTCATGTCAGGGGATACTGAGCTGGGCTCTGAAGGTCATTCCTTGCTCCTCAGGGTTTCAGAGTGGGGCTGGCTACAGAACTTGACATGGACTCTGACTCTTGGGCTCTTGGACTCACAAGGTCAGTGACAGTCAACAATCTGTTCACCTAGAATGAAAAAAAATGCAGAGACCTAGTCTTGTTTCCTGGGGCCACATGTTGGCCCAGTGAAGAATGCCCAAGGCCTCTCCCTTCCCAGCATTGTCTCTCATTGGATGCCATCTGTGAAGAGGTCAAAGGAAAAGCAGAGCAGCTAGAAAAGTGTGTCTGGGGCCAAATAAGTCCTTTTTGAAGGTGTGCTCAGTTTTATCCATCATGCTGTTAACAAACTGGAACCAGTTACATAATGTCTACCCATCTTCCAACGTTTCTGTGACATACTTCCATTACTCATTATCTCAGCTTTCCTGGAATCAGGGTCTCCAGCCTCTCTGATGTGGGGAGACATTGTCAGAGACCCTTTATTCAATTACTAGCCCCCTTCACCTCTATATAACTACAGGGGGTGCTCACCTGCTCCAAAGCAGTTGTGGATTTGGGGGATTGATGTCCAAAACTACAGCTATAAAACCCAGCTGAAAAATATAAACAAAAACATGTTCTCTGACGGTTATTGAATTAGGTGGCCCTGGAGCCGTGCTGGGGAGTTACTTGCTGAGCTGTGCCATGGAGATAAGGGTAGGACCTAATGTTTAGATTTATTCTTCTGAGGATCATTTCCCCTGGAGCATCTGGTAGCCAGATTGTCTCTTTCACTTCTCTTGTGTTGTGAGTGTGGTTTCTTTTCTGGGCCAATATCCTGGGCACTGGTCCAGAGTAAATGACATTGTTTTCTGTATTCCTGGGAGAACACAAAGGAGCTCACTTGTGGACTGTTGCTTGTTTCTGTACATCTGTGGGGAGCTAGAGGGATTCAAAAAGCATATTATGTTCTGCTAAGGTTTCCAGGGATTGACAGACACTGATTACAATAGCAAAAATAGTCATCATCATTGCTAGCATGACATATACATACATACATATGCACATACATATACATACATATATACGTACCTATATACATATACACATATTTATACATATATATATAGAGAGAGAGGGGGGGAGGGAGGGAGGGAGCATTGTAAGGTTTACAAAACATTTTACTTATGTTGTCTCATTTGACCCTGTGGAGTAGGTGTCATCAGTAGGCCCGTTTTATAGATGATGAGGTCGAGGCAAACAGAGGTTAAGTGGCTGGCCTAGGGTCACACAGCTAGTAAGTAGCTGAGGCAGGATTTAGCACTCTATCCATTACAACACCTAGCTGCCACTGATGAGGATTTACCTTAGAATCACATATACCTGGCAGGAAAAGGAATAGCCAAGGATAATAATGCACCTTCACATAAGGAGTCTGTGTCAACCCTCTATCCAATGTGCAATTCCTAGTAAGTTGAACATTTCCGGCGGTGGGGATCTCATTACCTTCTGGCAGCTCTACTTGTTCAGAAGTTGTTTCTTACATGAGCGTCTCAGATAATGCAGAGGAGAGAGCTCTGGTCCTGGAGTCAGGAAGACCTGAGTCCAAATCTAGCCTCAGACACTTACTAGCTGTGTTTCCTTGAGGAAATCATTTAATCTCTGGCTGCCTCAGCTTCCTCCAAGTTTGCTGAGTTTCCTCATCTATAAAATGGGGTTATAATCACACCTCTCTCCAAACATGATTGTGGGGAACAAATGAGATAATACTTATAAAGCACTTTAGCCCAATGCCTGGCACACAGTAGGCAAAATATACATCTTAGTTATTACTGTTATATCGATCTGATATTTTCTTTCTTGTAATTTCCATCAAATAGAATGTCTCTCTTAAAATACCATATCATGGGGATGGGCATATTATCTGAGGAGACCATATTCCTGTTTGGTACTTCTGCAGTATGGAGATGCCCAGCCCTGCAGCTAGGAGCAAAAAGCATGGGGGTTAAGGGACAAAGTGGAAGACAGGATAGCAGCGATGAAAGATGCCCACAGCCCCTACCCTTTAATGTTGTGTCAAAGAGCCCTGCATTTTCCTAGCTTCAAGGACATGAGAAGCAGATGTGAACCAGACTCTTATTTAAATGGCAGAGGCAGGTGGTCAAAACACACATGACCAGGTGGTGTGAGGCCAACAAAGAAGAAAGTGATTTGAAATATTCAGCTTGTTTTAACAAGTACTCTTGAACTGGTCTGATAAAGAACGAAAGGGGACTAGATTAACCTGAGGGAGGACACATGAATTTCGGCAAAGCTTGAAACAAAAGACAAGGTATACAACAAAGGGTTAAAACAAGTCAGAACATTCCTAGCACCCATCCCCCAAATATCTGCCTGTTCCCCACACATGTCTGGGGAGGAGGTGGATCTCTCGTCTCATTTGTCACCTCCACATCGCAGCAGGAGAGATATTCAAGGCACTCACAGCAGGGTATTAGATTAGTGTTTGGAGCAGTAGCAGCATTGTGTACAGTGGGTCTCAGAACTACAGCCTTTTTCTACTACCTCCACACACAATCACTGTGGCAGAGGGAATGCAGAGGGCTAATTCACAAATGGACAGAACTGGATTCAGGAATTTAGGGAAATTCATCAGGGTGTGTGTGTTTGTGTGTGTGTGTGTGTTGGGGCGGTGCATATACCCTCTCTTAGATGTCCTTTATGTGTGGTTGTGGTTAAGGTAGCCTAGAGACAGACATCATGGGAACAAGGGATGTTAAGGATCTGAGAGGAGAGAATATTGGAAAGATGGTATTAAATTTATTGAGGAGGAAGGTAAGTGATCTGGGGATCTGTAAATGATAATAATGATCCAGACGGAATAGTGTGAGCTTTGGAGAAGAGTTAGTTGCTGGAGTGATGGTATCAAGGGATGGGTCTGAGAGTGGCAGTGTTTAGAAGACAGGAGAATGGTAATTCCTTCTGTCCTCATTTATCAGGGGTTGTGAGAGAAGGAAAAGTCAGTCTTGAAGACAGTGACAAGAGATATGATATCTTAGGAGAAAGCTAGATTTCGATGAATACTAGAATTTGGAAGGAATGTGAAAAGATGAAATCTAGTGTAATATCAGTTCCAATCGTTCTATTCCACCGAGATTATGGATAATAGAGAGAATAGAGTGTTGGGAGATAATTTGAACTGTCATTCTGGAATCTGATAACTGTTAACTGGGAAGACACTAAGAACAGAGACAAATGCCTAAGAGATCTTTCTTTAAAGATCTTTCTCCTGGCAAGGAGAAAGAATCCAAAGAGATATATCCTGAGAGAACTAAGTTTAACTTTTACCTATGGAAAAGATATGCTGTGCAGGAGGTATCTGAAGAGAATTGAGAGACTTGGAGTGTCATCTTGTGAGATCTGAATGGTGGAACTGTGTCTCCAATGTTGAGAAGTTAGTAACGGCAATTGATGATTAAAGGCAACTGTCATCTTTCTCATTGGGATATGTTGTTGAAATATTTAAATATGCCTTTATATTTGTTGTTACATTGTTAATAAATTGTATAGGCAGTGATGTTAATATTTATTAAAACCTAGAAAGTGGGGGTGTACAGAGAAAGAGAGAGAGAGACAGAGGGGGGAGAGATAGAGAGAGAGAGAGAGAGAGAGAGAGAGAGAGAGAAGACAAAACTTAGAGAAAAAGAGCTTTCTTCTTTGGGTACAGACTTCACCCACTCTTAGAAGACTGATAAAAGGTTTAGAATATAGGTTCCTTCACCCAAGGTATAGGGCCTATAAAGTATATTCTCTATAGAAGGACTGATTGGAGCTGGGTGTGAAAGCACATACCAGTAATCCTTGCTAATGGAGTCGCTGAGGCTGATGGAGCACTTGAGCTTTCTAGTTTTAAGTATCAGTAAGGTTAATGTCAATTGGGTGTCAATGCTAAGTCTGGCACTAATATAATGAACCCCAAGAGTGGAGGGGGACCAGGTTGCCTAAAAAGGAACAAACCAATGCAGGTTGGATATAGAACAGGTCAAAGTTTCCATGCTGAATCTAATAATATGAGATGTAACCAATATACCTGTAAAATCCTAAGCTTGGTTTCAAAAATTCAAAATATTTCAATAGTTCAGGAAAGTGAACTTTACAAGTTCAAGATGGTGGAGCTGTGGCAATGGGAATCAACAATGGTTCATAGCAGTCAAAGAAACAAATGTGTCTAAAACAAGGGAAGATTTAATGTATTTTGCTCTGGTCAAATAACATTTGATTTGCTGTCTGTCAGTTAATGAGCATTTATTAAGTGCCTACTATGTGCCTGGCACTGTGCTAAGCTCCAGGGATACAAAGAGAAATAAAAGTTCCTGCCCGCCAGGAGCTTAGAATCCTAATGAGAGAGGCAAAATGCAAATAACTATATATAAACAAACTATATATAGGATAAATTAGAAATAATCAACCAGAGAGTAACTGTTAATGAAAGTAATGCTGGTTGAACAGGGATGACCACCAGTAAGCTCAGTTACATAATGAAAATGTAGAAATTGTGATGCTGACTAAAAAGCTACATATCCCCCCCTTCTCCCAATGGACTTAACTAGCTTCGACGTTGTTCAGTCATTTCAGTTGTGTCCGACCCTTTGTGACCTTATCTGGGGTTTCCTTGGCAAAGACACTAGAGTGGTTTGCCAGTTTTGTCTTCAGCTCATTTTACAGATGAGGAAGCTGAGGCAAACAGGGTTAAGTGACCTTGAATCTGAACTACTATTATGGGAATGGCAAGAGTTAGAATTCATTAACTCGTATTGGATAATAAGAGATTGTTGATGGCCCCCACACCCTGTACCTTAGTTCTTTTCCCCCCAGATTTGTTTCTCTTTTTTGCCTAGTGAAATTCAATTAATTGTTTCTCCTACTTTTTTTGGCAGGGCAATTGGGGTTAAGTGACTTGCCCAAGGTCACACAGCTAGTACATGTGTCAAGTGTCTGAGTCCGAATTTGAACTCAGGTCCCTCTGACTCCAGGGCCAGTGCTCTACTCACTGTGATACCTAGCTGCCTCCTGTTTCTCCTACTTTTATCTTCTTGGCCTTACCTTACTGATTATTTCTTTTGAAAACTTTTAGTTTCAAGGGCCAGAGTCCTGACTTGGGCTGCTAGATTTCCCACTGGAAGTCCAGGACTCTTTCTAATGGTTAAACAGACCAAATTCCCCCATCTATGGTCTCTATGATCTATCATCTATGGTCATCTACTTTCCATTCTAACTTTTTCTATACCCTAGAGTCTATTATTCCATGATAAACAGGGTTTGATATCTCTGAGCATCTGGAAGGAATTGTGTGAGGCTGTGTGTGAAAGAGACTTAATACCCTGTTTTCAAGCAGCAAGTTGCTTTTAAATAAGAGTAAAATTGTTTACTAGCCCCATATTCTTTAATTTGTGTGAATAATTCAAACATAGCTTTATGTTCACTTGATGCAAATTTTATAGGCTATTAGCATAGCACATAATGGGCCCTTGCCCCTTTGGGAATGTGGGGAGAATGGAGGAGGAGATAATTAACCCAAAAACAAATCATTCCAATTACTACATAGTTTTCCTTTTCCACCTACCTTTGTTTTTCAGCTCAAGTGTCCTCAGGGAGTTCTAGGGGAGAACTCCTCACATGGAAGTGACAAGATGAACCCAAGAGAATCTAATAACAGGTCAGCAATTTGTGCAGCAGGGAGATTATCCGCTGACACATGAAGACATCACTCTCCAAATACATGCACAGGGCAACACATCTGCTAGGCAGGAACACAACTCCACATTTTTCAGGGGGAAGGCATCACATTTCACAACGCTTGAATGTTTCTTTCAGGCGGTGCTGAAAATATACTTAAGACACACTTGTGTATGATTTCATGGTAGCTTTAGTTAATAAACGATAATTCGGAAAGACTTTTAGTAAAGTTGTAGAAACTAGTCGCTCCTAAAGTGTTTTCTTTGATGAGTCTGCTCTAGATCGATTAGGAGTCTCTCAGGGACAATTTTTTATTCTCTCCTCCAGCCATATTTTCTCCCTCTCGTTGTTGAACAGGACATCAGGAAATGCTAGCTCTTCCTGTGGATAAATCAAATACATGAAATAAACTCGCTGATACGCTTTTATATTCACATCACAGTCATTTCATTTTCTCTACCCTTCTTTGAATTCCCCATTGTGACAAAGAAAAATGATTTAACAAATGTACTGGATATGGTGACTGACATCTGTCTGTGTATATAGTGTTCCATCCTAGAAGTCCCCCTCCTCTCTGGGTGGGAGGGCGCATGTTTGGGGGGAGAGGTAGATTTGATTATCTGTTCTCTCCAATCTTCATTGGTTTTTCAATTATACAGAGTTTGACTTGCTTTTAGTGGCTCTTCTTTATAACAACAGCAAAACAATAACAACAGCACACAGACAATCAGAGGTGGGCCCAGGGAAGTGGAGGCATTTGCCTTTATTCTTTCCCACTATGGGATCTTTAGCTCTGGACACAACCATATATGTGTACCAGGTTTCATTCTAGGAAAACCTGGTCTTAAGAGAGAGGATTGTTTCTTTTTTTCTCACATTCTCTGTCTCTTTATATCTTCATCTCAAATCTCTGGGGAATACAAGTTAAAGTTTTAGGTTCTCTCTTTGAATTCTCCAAAAAACGGTAAAAGAAAGACATTCTATGTACAATATAAAGCAGGTGTAGGACAGCTATTTATTTCCTTCACATACAAAATGATTGACCCCAAAGACTTACATTGATGACCTAAATAGGAAGGAGTAACTTGCAACTTTCATTATGCTCTCCTAGGAAGTTGATATTTAAAACATTGTAACGTAGCATTTTATGAGAATTGAAATTTCATCTTCACATCCACTCTACGCTATCTCCTGTCTATGTCTTCTGATAAGTCATGCCTCTTCCTGTCCATGAGCATCTTCTCAAGAAGTAATGTGGTAGGTACAGGGAACACAAACTTTCAAACTCACAAAGTTGACTCCAGGTCTGGAAACATCCATCTCAGGACTGATGTTGTCACCTATTCTCAGGAAAAGAAACAAAAAAGAAGAGGCAGACAGAGGCTCAAGCCTACCTAGTACAGTCCCTGAGCCAGCTGCCAGGTATGACTAGGAGCCATTTCTGTTGAAATAGTGGAGGGTGCTGTTTCAACAATCCGGCTAGCAGCTTCTGTGGGGGTGTAAGATCCACCCACAGCCAGCATCCAGAAAGCTGCCAACAGCACAGGTTCTTCTGATCTGCTTAACTAAGGAAAGCAAGGTGAAGGGGTTGACAAGCTTACTTTAATTCAGCATACAAATATCATTCACTTAGTTCAGGGGAAGAGACCAGCATACTGAACTTCAGAGCAAATTACAAACAAATTACAAACATCAATGGACAGACCAAATACAGATTCATAGTTACCAACATCTAGGCTCAGCCGGGAGCTCAGAACAAGGGCTGGCCCACAGATACGCGCCACCACTGCTGTGGGGAAGAGCTCCAAAGAAAAGATGGCCAACCCCTGGTTTTATATCTTTTTCAGGGTCAGGGGTGAGTCACACATGCGACTCACCCACGTGATCTAGAATCGTCACAAAGAGGCAACTTAAACCCACTGTGGTCTAAAAGCCTCTGCTGTCCCAGACATGTAAACTAGGCCCTCCCTTGAGTTAGCTCCACCTTGGGCCCCACCTTAGTTGCCAATCCACACCCACATAGGTTTTACACCTAATAGGGGTTTGGGCCTGGGGCTTAGCACTTAGTAAGACTCAATGAAATACATTGAATTACTCAAAGCAAGCAAAAGCCAAACTCTTCAAGGGCACTTGTTGAACTAAGTGCTAAGGAGCCCATTTTGCTTACCAACACAGATGCTTGCTCATTCCCTTGGCAAATGCCAGAAAGATGAAAAGAATTACTTGTCACATATTCTAGAGAAAGAAAAAGAAAGGAAGGGAGAAGAAGGAGAGAGAGAGAAAGGGAAAGAGGGAGAATAACGAAGGAGAGAGAGAGAGGGAGAGAGAGAGAGAGAGAGAGAGAGAGAGAGAGAGAGAGAGAGAGATAAAAGGGGAATAGGCCTTTCCTTTTAAGCTGGTGTAATGCCCCACTCTTCTCATAGTAGGGAGAGGGAAGAATGGAAGTCTAAAGACCAAGATACCTTCTCCCCCTACAATTTATTGTATCATTCCAAAGCACTGAGTCCTTCATAGCTGGACACCTACCTGGAAGTGGCCTGGGCACAGGTTTAGCACTACGTGAGCTATGCTCTGGCAAGAGTCGACCATGCCCACTCTTCATTTACCTCATTACATTTTCATTTACATATGTACATTGTGCATATCATTGTTGGGCTTATCAGCCCTTACACATGACCCTCAATCACTCATCTCTGTGACTTTGTACTGGCTGTCCTCCAGGCCTGGAATGTACTCAATCTTACCTCCATGCCTGGGAACTCCTGGTTTCCTTCAAGATGAGCTCAAGTATTACCTTCTGTGTGAAGCCTTTCCAGGTTCTCCCTGCTGCCAGCACAATGTGGACTTGAATTTGTTTTGTATATACATATATATATATATATATATATATATAGATATAGATAGATATAGATATAGATAGATATAGATATAGATAGATATAGATAGATATAGATAGATATAGATATACATATACACACACATGCATATACATATGTATGTACATATATGCACATATATGTACATACACACATGTAGATATATGTGTATATATATACATACATATATAGATATATGCATATGTAGATATATATAGTCTTGTCCATTACATTTTAAGCTCCTCAAAGGCAAAGACTGTTTCTCTTTTCCTTCGTCTCCCCAGAGCCTCACACAGTGCCTAGAGAATGGCAAGTGCTTAATGAATGCTGCTTGGTTGGTTATCGATTACATGAATTCATACAAATCTCATGTTTCTCTGAATGCTTCACATTCATCCTCTCTTACTACTCCATAACATTTCATTAAATTCATATATTACATGAATGCTAGTACCATAGTGTTTTCAGTGATTTCCCACCAATGGGCAGCTACTTTCTTCTTCTTTGCCAGCACAAAAATGCTGCTAAGAGTATTTGGTGATATATTTGGCCTCTCTTTCTGTCTTTGATTTTCTTGGTGTGTGGGTAAAACATTGGAATCATCAAGTAAAAGGGTCTGAACAATTTAGTCACCTTTTTTGCATAATTCTAAATTGATGTCCAGAATGTTTGGGCCACGGCCCAACTTTAGTATGTATTGGTTTGCCTCTCTATCCTCGCCTCTCAAATATTGACTGCTTCTATCTTTGTTGTCATCTCTGTCATTTCACGCATAAAGAGAAACCTCAGAATTATCTTAATTTATATTTCTCTTAGTGATTTGGGGATGGTTTCATATGGTAATTTGTAGGTTGTATTTCTTTTCAAACTTTTTGTTAGTAGATCTACTTATCTACTACAAAACTATTCTTTTCGTATAAATTTGAATCCGTTCCTTATTCATTTTGGAAATGAAACCTTTACCAGAGATACTAAACAGATCCAAAGGCGTTTTCTCCCCAATTAATTATTATCTTGTATTATGTACAATATCCCATGTTCCTTCTTCAATTCCTCCCCAGAACTAAGTTCTCAGGACTTTGGGAGTACCACTATTTCTCCAATATCTAAATTCTCAATGTTACTTTTGTGTTCACTAATTAATTTAACAAATACTTTATTGAACTTCTACTAGGTGCTTTTTTATATCCTCTTCAATCATGATGAACATACACAAGATACATTACCTATGTCACATAACATGTACATGTATGTACATGTATGTGTGTATAGATATATTTGTGTGTACACACATATACATACATACATATATAACAAATCTGGTACAAAAAAGTATTTTGAAAGATATCATCAAAGAAATTTGTTTAGAAAAGGTGGTGGGGCTGGTCATGTATCTAAACTGAGAGAAAATAGACCATATGTTGCCCTTGTATCCATGTGATGTCAATATATGTATAGAAAGGCCCCCCTCAGCTTGAGTGCAGAGGATTTAAGAAAGGATGTGGACATGGGTCACCTATGGTAGAAAGCCATTTAAGGGTCATGATCTGTCCCACTGGTGGAACATTGGAGAGATCACAGATCTATTGAAGTATTTTCTGTGCTAGGCAAAACACAAAGTTGTAAAGCATGATCTCTGTCTACGAGGTATTTACAATGTATCTGGGAAAAATATAAACAAATAATTGTAATCAAACCTCTCATTGCCATGAGAGGGATGAACAAAGTGTTTTCAGAGAACAGTGACAATATCTATCACTTCTTGCAGTGGAGATTGGGCAAGACTGCATAGGAGAGGTAGCATTTGAGATTGGCCATGAAGTATGGGTAGGATTTGGTGAGCTGTGAGACAGAAGAAGCTTCAGGCAATGGAAACAATGTGGGTAAAGGCATGGAGCTGAGCACATTCTAGGAATGGCAGATATAGAATGTCCTCAGGCTTTATCAAACATGACTGAAACAGAGAGACAGGTTGACAGACATGAGTTTTTGTAATTTGAAACCCATTTGAACTGTCCTCCATTGAGCTTCTACTCATATTTCTCCATGGAATGGAGGTGACATTGGGTTCTCAAAGGCTGGGCCACTGGAACACATGTTATGATAGGTGCAGCCCAAACCGGAAGGTTCAAATGTAGCCCTGGCAATGGACCATTTCTCTGTTGTCCAATGACCGGCCTAGTTAACTTTGAAGAAACTAATTGCCAGCAGGTAGTAATTCTTTTTCAATTTTTACAATTTATAAATATCATCTCATAAACTATACAAAGGTTGGGACCTATCACTTATGTGGCAGGAATACCCACAGTGATGAAATCCAGGTCCTTGAGGTCCTGAAGTACTTTAACTATATGAAGAATTACATTTCATTGCTTAAAAGACATGAGGTCTATCTGCAGAGCAAAATGATTCACAGGTATTGGAACACACACACACACACACACACACACACACGCAAATAAAACTCTAATCCTGTGCTTAGTATTTACTATTAAAAGTGGCAGAAGTGTTGCCTAAACTAAGCATTTAATTTGGAATTCACACTGGAGATCTCAGTTAATGTGATACTAATTCATTGCGGAAATTATCAAGATTTAATAACCACATGAGTTACAGTGTAATCCTGTTGTGACTCAAAATGACACCTGCATTAATGGTCTAATTAATAATGTATATGTTAATAAGAATTTAATTAAGAAAGGTAGAATTATCAATATAGGATTCAATTCACCAGAATCAAAAGGGTCTATTTAGTGCTTCAGTTATTCTAGATGTGATTTTCAATGATAAATGACCTTTTAAGTCTCATTCATTAAGTAGACAGTTATTAGCGTAAAAATGTAATTCCTTTGGAAGTACAAAAAAAGTCAGTGAGATAGTGATGAGGGTAAATAAAAATGCATTCAAACAATTATAGTCAAGTAGCAAGAAGTTGCAACAAGGCCTCTGACTCTTCCACTAGTAGGAGAAGAGGGGAATTTCAGACTAGTATTGGAAATCAAGGTTCTATTCTTATATAAGAAACAAAGAGCACAATTCTGATTCAATGGAAAAAAAAGAGGGAAGAAAGTTCTCACCACCAAAGTCCTTGCCTCTATTAACTGGCCCAGCATCAGAAATGGATACAGTTTTATCAGTGGAAATGGCATTCAATATGACACATGTCCATCTGCCCAGTGCTCTGCACTAAAGACCATTGGTCTTTTCCATCTGACTTTCAGCTGAAACTTTCCAAATATTGTTGTCTCTCTCATCAGAATGTAAGCTGCTTGAGAGCAGGGACTGTCTTGCTTTTCTATTTGTATTCCTGTCTCTTAATGAGTACTTTGCACACAGTAATATTTTCTCATTCATTCATCCTAGAGCCAATTATACCAAGCCAAAAACATTTCCAGGGAAATGCCAAGTGGTAGCAATAGATTTGTGCTCAACCAAATCCTCTCCAGTATTCTTGACTCTCCTCTAGACTTTCTCCATCATATCATAGAAACCTATTTCCCTGGAAGCACACTTCACCCCCAGACTTCACACAGTGGAAATGCCCTCCTTTCTGATTAGCTGGTTCCTCCCAGAACCTTCATTTTAAGGAGGACACCACATCTTTATCCCTCTCCAGGGATTCCTGATTCTCTGGACTTTTTCTACCATGCCTTCTCAAACCCTACATTTACCTTTCTCTCCTGCAACCCAGATTTTCAACTTACTTTTATGTGCCATCTTAGCCCATTAGAATTTAATCTCCTCAAGAGCAGGGGCTATTATTCTTCTTTGCTTCATTTTGTATTCTTAGTGCTTAGCACAGCACCTGACACATAGGGCTTAATAAATATTTGTTGACTTGATTTGATTTACTTCACACATTAGGTTTGTTGTTGTTGTTCAGTTGTGTTTGACTCTTCATGTTCCCTCCCATTTGGGGTTTTCTTGGCAAAGATACTGAAGTGGTTTGCCATTTCTTTCTTCATCTCATTTTACAGATGAGGAAACTGAGGCAAACAGGGTTAAGTGACTGGCTTAGTGTCATATAGCTAGCTAGTAAGTGACTGAGGCTGAATTTGAACTTAGGTCTTCCTGACACCAAGCCTACGGCTCTATCCACTGAGCCACCTAGCTGAAACACACACATTAAGTAACCCTCCATTATAAGGTACATCTTGAATACACACAGTGGCTTATTTATTGTCTCCTCCATTGGAATATGAACTCCTTGAGGTCAGGGACCATTCCCTCCTTCCCCCACTCCCTCTTCATGTTCTGAGCACTTACAGAAGTACTTAATGGTGTTTATTGATTGACTGGCTTATTAATACAATGAGGTTGTTTCTGGTAGGATCGGAATCCATGCAATTTGTTGAGGGAGATCTGCAGTGAAAGGGGCTATTGAAGGTAAAGGCTGGGTGAATTATGGTGAAGCCTGGTGACAGTTCCTTTGGAGCTTCCTCAGGATGGGGGTTAGGAGATAACTGGGAATCCAGAAATGCCCAGGAAACTCGCCTGAAGAGAGGGAGCTCAGGGAGGATACTTGAAAGTGAGCTGAGAAAAACTGAAAATGAGCCAGACTTTCCAAAAATGGTGGGAAGACTAGAATGGGGAGGAGGAACCAAGTGAAAGTGGTCGAGGACCAAGCAAGAAAGCTTTAATCAGAGAAGCCAAACTGAAATCCAACTGGGGTAATGCAATGGGAGAATAGGATCTGGTAATCTGACAGTCTTCCCTCAGCAGGGTTAATGCTGTCTCTCCTTGCTTTTATGTATGTACTGCTCTTACCTCCTCCATGTTTAGGAAGGATGTCTCCAACATGGTGGGAATCTGTTATAGAGATAAACATATATACAAATACTGAGTAATGTTCAACAACTCATTTATACCTAATCAGTAGATTTGCTATGTTTGTCTGCTATACAGAAAAACTCGAGACTTTGAAGAGTGTTCAGCTTAGTTTATTTAAATATATTATGAAACTGAAGACATTTTTGTACCTTCATGTGAATATTTTCTTTTGTTTTAATCATCATTAAAGTTAGCCTAGTCTTTCTTCTGCTTCTGTGGATTCACTTATTCTGTTCCCTAGGTCTTCAAAGCCTCCTTCTCCCTGCCCTCCCCTGTCATTTTTGCCTGCTAAAAATCTTATTCATCTTTCCAAGCTCAGCTCAAATGGCATCTCTGCCATAAAGCACATAATCTACTCCTTATCCAAGAGGATGTGATTTTTCCTTCATCTAAACATTATGTTTAATTCAATAAAGGTTTATTAAACACCTTTTGAGAGCCAGATACTGAGCTACATGCTATAGATAAAAAGATAAAACCAAAAACGGTCCCTACCTCTGTAACATGTGGTTTTATTTTTCTTAGGACTCTGGCTTCATGTCTTGGCTCTGCTACTTTTTAGCTATGAGAGCTTGGGCAAATCATTCAGGCTTTATGACTCTCAGTTTCCTTATCTATAAAGTGAGGGAAACAGTACTACACAAATAATTTAGAAGGTTGAGAAACAAAGGAGGTAATGTATATGTAAACTTTAACCCATAAAATGAATATAGACATGAGCTCCTATGTGTAACATATATTTTTAAATAGACATACATATGTACATATATGTACATATTTATGTGGATTTCCATATAGAGAAGCAGAAGCTTCTACTTGTAAGTGAACCACTTCTCCTGAGATAAGACAGCACCCCCCCCCCCACTTCCTCTGGCAGACTGGGTCCTGGGGTGAGAGTGACTACTAGGATTTATAATATTCTGGGTGTCCACACTCCTAAAGCCCTAGCACATGAGGCCCAGCCTGTATACTTACCTTAAATAGTTAGCCAGAGGGCAGAGCCCAGAAGGCAGAGATAAGGCAGAGACTTGCCTGATCTCTCCCAAATTCCCCTCCAAACAACTTTAAAATGATGCCTCAAAATGAATCCTGGAGCAGCAGGACCCACAAAAGAACAGGGTGAAACAATTTTCTAAACCAAGACTGCCTAGAAGGTTGGTATGAAAGGATCTTTCACAGAGAGGTAAGAGGGGAGAACAGTCTAGTGCAGGAAATAACCCAGCAAGACAACAGCAAGATGTGGGGGCAACTGAATCAGCAGCAGTGGCTTCTGGAGCTCTCAGCCCATAAACAGTAAGGGGATAAAAAAAATTGGGCAGAAGGAGATTACAGGGAACCATTTGTTGAAACTGGGTGCAGGACTATGTTGCATTGCCCATTTGTGGATCTGGGTCTCAGTCCCAGGGCCAAGAGGAGCACTAGCACACTAGAGCTTGTGGCTGCAGGGGAGAAGGGACCCTGGTCACAGTTCCAGGGTAGAAAAGAATGCTTGTGTTCTCTCACAGACCAGAGCACAGAGGAGGAGAGTAGTAAACATATCTCTCCTTAGATCATAGCACCTTGGAAGAATGGAAAACTTACAGACTCCCATTCCCTAGGAGAAGAGCCCGAATTGAACATAAAGCTAAAAGTCAAGAAATAGGCTGGGAAAACAAAGAAACAAACAAAAACAATAAAAACAAAACCTGACTGTGAGACATTACTATGGTGACAGGAAAGATCAAAATGCAAACTGAGAAGAAGACAACAAAGTAAAAGTTGTTATATCCAAAGCCTTGAAAAAAATGTAAATTGATCTCAGTCCCCAGAAGAATTCCTGGAAGAGCTCAAAAAGGATTTTTAAAAATCAAATAAAAGAGGTAGAGGAAAAATTGAGAAAAGAAATGAGCATGATGCAAGAAAATCATGAAAAAAAGAGTCAACAGCCTGGTAAAGGAGTTACAAAAAATACCAGAAAAAAAATAACACCTTAAAAAAACAGAATAGGACAAATGGTAAAAGAGGCATAAAAATCCACTGAAGAGAAGAACTCCTTAAAAGGGAGAATTGGCCAAATGGAAAGGAAAAGGGATAAAATCTCACTGAAGAAAATAATTCTTTAGAATTTAGAATTGGGCAACTGGAAGCTAATGACTCCATAAGGTATCAAGAAACACTCAAACAAAGCCAAAAGGATGAAAAAATAAAAGACAATGTGAACTATGTCATTGGAAAAACAACTGACTTGGAAAATAGATTGGGGAGAGATAATCTAAGAATTATTGGACTACCTGAAAGCCATGATTAAAAAAAAAGCCTAGACATCATCATCCTTCAAGAAATTATCAGATGCATTCTGGGAAGATGGCAGAGTAGGTCAGACATTTCTAGGCTCTCCAGATTTCCTCCACAAACAAGCAGAAAATCACCACAAAATAAACAGAGCAGCAAAAAATAAAAGGGTAAAGCAACTGTCCTCCTAAGACATCTTGAGGGGACCTCAGAGAAGACTCTAGTGGCTGAAGTTTGGTCTAAGTGAAGTGTAAACACCTCTAGGCCAACTCCATTGAATCAACAAACAGTGGGCCCTGAAGAAAACACACCAGGCCTCAAGAAATTTCACCTCAGGAACTTTTACCTCACCAGAGTGGGGAAAGATTGAAGGACCTCTGCTATTTCCAGAAGTTAGACCTAGAGGTGATCCTCAGCTATGGCTGTGGGAGAGGAAGAGTGAACATGAGCCAGGTGAATGCAGTACTGCCAGGAACAAGAACATTTTCAGGACAGCTTGGCTCTGGCTTAGGGGAGGAAGAGAAGAGTCCTTGAGGTTGAGCCCCTGGACAGAAACCAGAAAACAAGGACTTGAGGCCCAGGGCAACATTACTCATACTTGGTATTAAAACTTAATAGCAACAACATTAAGCTGCTCAAAATAAAATGAGACAAATTAAGAATAAAAATGAGTAAGCAAAGGAAAAATAACCCAACCATTGGTAGCTACTTTGGTATAAAAGATCTGGATTCATATTCAGAGGAAGATAGTGAGGTAAAAAATAAAAGCCACCCCTACCCCAAAGAGTAATGTCAAATGGTCACAAGCCCAAAAAGAAATCTTGGAAGACCTTGAAAGGGAATTAAAAAAATCAAATAAGAGAGAATGAGTAAAAGCTAGAAAAAAAAATAAAAGCAATCCAAGAAAATTGTGAAAAGAAAGTTAACCAATTAGAAAAAGAGAAACAAAATCTTAAGGAAGAAAATAACTTGAAGATTAGAATTGGGCAAATGGAATAGAATGATGTTATAAGACATTAAGATATAACAAAACTAAAAAAAAAAAGAGAATCTGAAATATCTCATTAGAAAAGCAATTGATCAGGAGAACAGATTGAGGAGAGACAGTATAAGAATTGTCAGACCACCTGAAAGTTATGATCAAAAAGAGAATCTGAGTACAATATTACAAGAAATCATTAGGGGAAATTGCCCTGAAGTTCCAGAAAAAGATGGTAAAGTAGAACTCGAAAGAATCTACAGATCACTACCTGAAAGAGATCCTAGGAAGAAAACTTAAAGGAATTCCGTATTCCCAGCTTAAAGAGAAAATATTGCAAGCAAAAAGAGGGAAAAAAAAATTTAAATGCTGCAGAAAAATAACCAGGATTTCAGAAGATCTAGCAGCTTCTATGTTAAAAAACCATAGGTCTTGGAACATTATATTTTGAAGAGCAAAGGGGTTGCATTCAAGAATAACTTATACAGCAAAGTTGAGTATAATCTGGAATGAAAAAAAAAATGGAAAATTGATGAACTGAAAGACTTTCAGGTATTTCTAACAAAAAGACTGGAACTCAATGGAAAATTTGACATAAAAGATCCAGAAGAAATACAAGGAAATCATCAAAGAAATATAAGGCACTCATTAAGGTCAAATATCAAACTGATATATGAAAATGTTATTAACATTAGTAATTGTTAGTTATTATTATTAGTATTTTTAAAATTGTTATCATTACTAAGGTAGTTTGAAAGACAGATTGGGGCTGAATTGTGTAAGATGAAGTGATTCTTAAAAAACAAAATTGGGTAGGAAAAGCTTAAAAGGAGAAATTATTTCATAAAAACAGGAGGTGAAAGGAAGAACTAATGCAGAGGAAGCTGGTGGGGGTGGAGGGCTGGTAATATTGGAATCTTACTCTCTTCTGGGTTGTAGGGGAAACAAGGTATATATTTGAAGAGCTTTAGAAGTCTTATGAACTTTTAGAGAGGTGAGAAAACTGGGGGTTAGAGTAAGGAGGGACTTTTAGAAGGGTGTATTGATTAAGATTAGGAGGGTGGTGTGAATAGATAAGGGAGAGATTTTTAGAGGGGAAGGTAAATAAGGAAAAAGAGGGTAAGGGGAGAAGATAAGGGAAGAAGGAACATAATGAGTAAAAATAAGTTGGAGGAAAATTGAACAAATAGCAATTATAACTTTGAATGTGAATGGGATGGACTCACCCATTAAACAGAAACAGATAGCAGAATGGATTAAAAATCAGAATCCAACAACATGTTGTTTATAAGAAACATATCTAAAATGAGAAACAAACGCAGAATTAAAATGGAGGGTTTGGAGTAGAATTAATTATACTTCACCTGATGCAAAAAAGGTAGGGGTAGCAATTATGATCTCAGACAAAGTTATGGCTAAAATAGATATAATTAAAAGAGATAAGCAGGGTAACTATATTTTGATAAAAAGGTACCATAGACAATGAAGCACACACATATATATGTATAATGTTCAAATACATAAGAATATGTGTCATTCCTCAATTGATAAACGGTCAAAGGATATGAATAGGCAGTTTTCGAATGAAAAAATCCTTCTTCGAATGAAGAAGTCAAAACAATTTAAAGTCATATAAAATATGCTCTAAATCATTATTTACTAGAGAAATGTAGATTAAAACAACCTTGAGATATCATTTTATGCCTACCAGATTGATTAAAATGATAGAAGGGGAAAGTGACAAATGTTGGAGAGGATATGGAAAAATTGGTACACTAATTCATTGTTAGTGGAATTGTTACTGAATCCAACCATTCTGGAAAGGTATCTGGAATTATGAACAAAGAGTTATTAAGTTACCTATAACCTTTGGCCCAGCAATACCACTACTTGGTCTATTTCCAAAGATGGTTAGGGAAAAAGGAAAATATCCTATATGTTCTAGAATGTTTATAGCAGGTTTCATTGTGGTGGCAAAGAACTGGAAATTTCAGGGATGTTCATTAATTGGGGAATGGCTAAACAAGCTGTAGCATATGATTGTGATGGAATACTACTGTGCTATGAGAAATGATGAACTCAATGATTTTAGAAAAAAAAACATGGAAAGACTTGCATGAAATAATGAAGAGCAAAATGAGCAGAACTGAGAGAACATTGT
Source organism: Trichosurus vulpecula (assembly GCF_011100635.1). Lineage (NCBI taxonomy): Eukaryota > Metazoa > Chordata > Mammalia > Diprotodontia > Phalangeridae > Trichosurus > Trichosurus vulpecula. Next base: position 544,114,895 of record NC_050573.1, on the reverse strand, counting down.
ATACAGTAAGAGAAATATTGTTCTAAAAATGACTTTGAGCAAATAAGTTACTTCTGTCTATTATAAATACCAAAATTAACTATAAAGGACATATCAAGAAAGATACTATCTGCATTCAGAGAAAGAACTGATAGAAGTATGTAAAAAATAATTTCACAGATATATATATATATATATATATATATGTATATATATATACCTGTTTGTATCTAATGGTGGTCATTTCTACAGCAGGGTGTGGGTTTGGGAAAGAAAAAAGTTTACATGGTAATTTTGCTGTATATTTGAAAGGAATAGCAAGTTGTGCATATTAGATTTGCAGTTTCATGTACAATTATCTTTTTTATTGTACTGTTATTAAATGCTTGTTTTATTCCATAAATCAAAAATAAAATATGATTATAATTTTAAAAAAGAAAAAAAATCCTAATATTCTAGAACCACAGGGTAAACTAGAAATTGCAAGAACCCACCAATTACCTCCTGAAAGAGTTCCCAAAATAAAACCCCCCATGAATATTATAGCCAAATTCCAGAGCTACCAGGTCAAGGAGAAAATATTACAAGCAGCCAGAAAGAAACAATTCAGATACCATGAAGCCACAGACAGGGTAAATCAAGATTTAGCAGCTTCTACATCAAAGAATTGATTGGCTTAGAACAGGATGTTCTAGAGGGCAAATGAACTAGGATTATAAGCAAGAATCACCAATCCAGCAAAACTGGGTATAATCCTTCAAGGGGAAATGGATCTTCAATGAAATAGAGGACTTTCAAGCACTCTTGATGAAAAGACCAGAGTTGAATAGCAAAGTTGACTTTTCAAATACAATATTCAAGAGAAGCATAAAAAAGCAAACAGGAAAGAAAAATCACAAGAGATTCAATAAGGGTAAACTGTTTACATTCCTACATGGGAAGATGAAACTTATAACTCCTAAGAACTGTATCATTATTAGAGCAGTTAGAAGGCTTATACATAGACAGAGGGCATGGGTGTGAGTTGAATATGATGGGATGATTTTTAAAAAATAAGGGGTAAGAAAGAGAATTGCACTAGGAGAAGGGGGAAGGGAGATGTAGAATGAGGTAAATAATCTCACACAAAAGAGGCATGAAAGAGTTTTTACGGTGGAGGGAAAGGTGGGAAAGGTAGAGGTTGAAATTTACTCTCTCGTTGGAATTAGTTTAAAGAAGGAATAACATACACACTCAGTTGGGTATAGAAATTTGCCTTTCCCTACAAGAAAATAGGAGAGGAAGGCTGTAAGAGAAGGGGGTAGGGGCTGATAGAAGAAAGAGCAGATTGGGGGAGGTGGTAGTCAGAAGCAAAACACTTTTGAGGATGGACAGATAGAAAGGAGAGAGAGAGTAGGATAAATAGGGGGGAAATATGATGCAGAAAAATGCATAGTAACCATAATTGTGAAAAAAATATATAGCAAGTTTCTCTGATAAAGGCTTCATTTCTCAAAAATATAGAGAACTGAGCCAAATTTATAAGAAAAAAGTCATTCCCCAATTGCTAGTGGTCAAAGGATATAAAGAGACAGTTTTCAGACAAAATAATCAAAGCTATCTATGGTCATATAAAAATGCTCTAAATCATTGTTGATTAGAGAAATGCAAATTAAAAGAATTTTGAGGTAGCACTACATACCTATCAGATTAGCTAATATGACAGAAAAGGAAAATGACAAATGTTGAATGAGATGTGGGAAAATTGAGATATTAATACATTGTTGGTGGAGTTGTGAAATAATTCAAGTATTTTGGAGAGCCATTTGGGACTATGCCCTAAGGGCTATAAAATAGTGCATACTCAGCAATACCACTACTAGGTATGTAATCCAAAAGGATAAAAAAAACAAAAAGGCAAAGGACTTCTATAACAAAAATATTTATAGCAGCTCCTTTAGTATTGGCAAAGAATTGGACTTTGGGAAGATGCCTATCAATTGGAGAATGGCTGAACAATTTGTGATTGTGATGGAATACTATTGTGCTATAAGAAATGAGGAGCAAGATGGTTTCAGAAAAACCTGAAAAGACTTAACTGATGCAAAGTAAAATGAGAAGAACCAGGAGAACATTGTACACAGTAAACAGCGATATTATATGGTGATCAACTGTGAATGACTTAGCTATTCTCAGCAATACAATGTTCCAAGAAAATTCCAAAGGATTTGTGATGAAAAATAATATCTACCTCCAGAGAAAGAACTGATGGAGTCTGAATGCAGATTGAAGCATATTTTTAAAGAAACTTTATTTTTCTTGTTGTTTTTTTTTTGTGGGGGGAAGGGAAAGGGGAGTTGTGTTTTCTCTCACAATATGACCTATATGGAAATGCATGACTGCACTTGTATAACCTATAGCAAATTGCTTGCCTTCTCAGGGAATGGAGAAGGAGAGAATTTGGAACTCAAAATTTTAAAAATTAATGTTGTAAATTGCTTTTACATGTAATTGGAAAAAAATAAAATAATAAACAGTCAGAGGATACTATTAGCTCAAAACAGAGGCATGTATTCAGATCTCCCACACTGCCCCTAAACTTGGAGTGTGTTTCCCTACAAATACATGTAGCATTAGTGAGAAGACTTGGCATATACTTACAATACATTGAGAATGAGCCATACATTTCCAGAACTGGAGGCCAAGGCCACTTACACTTTCAGTGCTTCAGGTTTCCAATGCCCTTCCTCTTGTTGTGGTTTCCTGCTGCTCCTCCTGTCTTCAAGATTTTAGGTCACTTGCTTGGGCTCCCTTACCCTGTTCTTTGTAGCTTGTCTCCTTACTGCCAGGGATAATTCTCTCTTAAACAAATGGCTGGCTTTCTTCTCTACTGTCAGGGAAGCTGCCTCCACTGACTACCTCCCTTTTGGCCTTCTCCCTCTCGGACAACTAGCTTTTTTTCAAGGTCCCATAGCCAAGGTGTATGTGTGTGTGTGTGTGTGTGTGTGTGTGTGTGTGTGTGTGTGTGTATGGGGGTGTGGGGGGGTTGGGGGGAGGAAGGAGATAGAAATCACCTCTCCTCCCACTCAAAAACTGCATCCTTCCTCTATGGTTGACTCTTCTCTTGACTGCCAGGAATTCTACTGTGCAGAGTTCTCCAGCCCCTTCTCTCCCTAGATCTGGCAAACTAATTTTTTTAAAGGCCTCCAGGGGCACAGCCAAATTTCAGCTATCAAATGGCAAGCTATGCTTCAATTATCTCAGCAACAACTTTTTTGGGTATTAATTTAATATAACAACACCTCATGGTTTCAGTTACATGCTTATTCTGTAATTTTATCAACTAGGCTAGGAGTGGAGGGGAAATCAATAGTGTCCTGACCAATCCTCTTCTATCTCCAAAGGAAAGCTCTTGAATGCAGAGGATAGGATATCACATGTAAAAGAAGATTAGGGTGCGTTCCATATAAAATGACCACACAGACAAAAAGATAGGCTTAAAAATAATACTAATAATCCCTGGTATAACCGCTAACAATAATATTAACATACACGTAAACAATATATATTACATACATATATATATACCTATAGCCTATGAGCCTGTGTCTGTGACTCAGTCCCTCAGCAGCTCATCTATATATATAGCCATATGTATATATGTATATAGATGTATATATGTGTGTGTATGTGTGCGTGTGTGTGTGTGTGTTTATATGTCTCAATGCCCAGCCATACCTACAACATCACTTGTCAAACCCATTCTCATTAAAGTCTTTCAGTAGTTCAAGAGAATCTCTTACTAGATCTATGTGATAATGATCATCTATTCTTTCTCTCATGAGGATTCAGGGTCTTTTCTCTCCACTTTAGCTTCTGTTGAAGGTGACAATGTCTTCCATATCTTTAAGGACAAAAACTTCTCCTAGTCTCATTCTGGCCAATGTCATTTAACATGCCAGCTGTCAGGTTCCCTTTTCCATTTGAGTTTGATATCACTGGTCTGTACAATCCAAATAAATACACCAATTCTTGACTCCATTTTATATATACAGTCACAGTCAGTGAATTACTATGGATTGAGAGCTTGCTAGCTAAAAGAAGAAGATGCTATGGTTCTCTTAACACTTTAAACATGCCCAGGGAAACAGTGTGTCTGATGGATACAGTTAAAACCAATCACAACCCACAACACACCCCTGGTAAAGACTTATAGATAGGAGTCAAGTCAATAATCATTTATTAAGTGCCTACTATGTGCCAGGCACTCTGTTAGGTGCTGAGGATACGAGGAAAGGCAAAAAATGACTGTTTTTTTATATAATGCTATACCTGGTGATGAGGGTGGGATTGTGATGTATAAGATGTCTATTTAGGAGGAGGACTTCAGAGGAAGAGAAGAATATCCCAGGGTGGGAGGATCGATTTTATTCCTCCCTAGCAAAGGAATGAGCTAAAGGAGCTGGACTCTGTGAAAACTGGGAACCAAGGCTACAGAAAGGAGATCCTAGGGATTTGGAAAGATGTTTACAAGAGGTTAGAATTGAGTCAGGGGCATCACAATCTAAGGAAATCTGGATGGTGTTATCAACCTACTGGCCAGTATACAAAAGATTGAGATTAAGTGAAAGAAATGGGGATGCTCCTGCGCCACAGCAAGATGGGGAATCTCAGACAGCAAGAGAACAAGTTGTTGCTCAAGAGTCTACTGATTCAAATGAGAATCTTTTTGTTAATGTGTCTAGGAGCAACAGGAGGCCAAATAGGCCAAGAGTGCATTTCAACTCAGCCCAGGTATAGCCTAACCATGGTGACTCACGATCTTCTTCAAAGTCATGAACTTTGCTTTAATGCTATATCTGGTGACAAGCCTTCAAGCGACTTACAATGTAAAGGGGGAGAAAACATGCAAACCACTAATGTACAAATAAGATATATATTAGATACATTTGGGGTAGTCTCAGAGGAAAGGCATGAAAACTAAGGAAGACTGGGATAAGCTTCTTGCAGGAGAGACTTTAACTGAGACTTGATAGAAGCCAGGAGGCAGAGATGAGGAAGATGAGTCCAGGCCAGTAAAAATGACTAGAATCTGGACATCTCATGTGTGTGTGTGTGTGTGTGTGCGTGCACACGTGTATGTGCTTGCACACGTGCGCGTGTGCATGTATAACAGCAGGGAGGCCATTGTTATTGGACAGAAGAGTATTGCAGAGATATGAGATGTAGGAAGACTGGAGAGGTAGGAAGGGATCGGGTTATGAAGGGCTTTGAAAACCAGAGAATTTTATATTTGATCCTGGTGGTAACAGGGAGCCATTAGAGTTTATTGAATAAGGGGATGACATGGTCAGATCTACACTTTAGGAAGATCAATTTGATGGCTGAGTGCAGAAAAGACCTAAGACAAGAAGACCAATCAGATTGTGAACCTGGGTGACTGGGAGGATGGTGTTGCTCTAGACAGTAATATGGAAGTTAGGAAGAAGTGAGAGTTTGGAAGAAAAGATGATAGTAGTAGAGAAGTTGGAAAAAAGGGAGGGTTTGGGAAAGAAAATAAGGTCTATATATCACAATTATCTACACCACTCACACATACATACACACACACACACAGATATGTGTCTGTGTATATATATAAATCCCAGATCTATATATCACAAAAATCTACAGATCACAATAACCAAGTATTTTGGCCATGTCCAGTGTGACCTAATGCAGGTAGACTGAATTTGTGCCTTTAAAGATGTTACAATAATTACTTGGCCAGTCTTAGATTGAGTCAAAGGGTGCGTTCCTGTTCCACCTAATTGTCACTTGGTGAACGAGTTAGTCACTCTAACATAGACCAAATGACTTGGGGCAAGTCACTTCATCTTCCTATTTTTTAGTTTCTCATAGTCCTACCCCTCCTTTAAAGAGCCATTCTAAGAACTGCCTTATTATTATTGTTAAGCAAATTCCTTTTATTATGGTATCTGGCTACCTCATAAATGCTGAGCACAATAGAATTTTATGAGTTAAATTGCAGCTTACATGAGCACACCTGTAAAATACAGACTCAATCCTAAATTGGGCAAACCAGAGACCTCAGGGCAGCACAGAGCCATTGACTTCACATTCAAGAATCAATTTAACCCTTGGATCTTTAAGTCATAAAGATGGCTTCTTAGGAAAAAAAAAACAGTCACATGATTTAAAAACTAAGAGACAGGCTTTGAGGGGAGAGAGATTAATGATGAACCACATTCATGGTGCTGACAGATTAGCCATTTAATCTAAAACTAACAGGTGAAGTTCTAAAGTTTATTCCAAAAGGGCTTCTGCCATGTATAAGTTACTGAAAGAAAAATTAATGTTAATCATTGCACTGAAGCCTTTTGTAATATCTTAGACTGCTGTTATATTGGCTTTCTTTTGGCCTGCATTCCTGTATCTTCTCAGGGTTTTCCCACCATAATCTTCTTGTTTCCCTATGCTATTCCATCTTTCTTTGGTAGTCTGGATTCCTTTCTTGTAAAGTGATGGTTTATCTGAAAGCCAAGTTATACTCTGTTATGGTGTCTATCAGTTGGAGTTCCTAAGGTCCTCTGTAAGACAGGGTATGTGTTAGGTGGCAGATGGACTGGGAAATTTCTGGTTGTACTGTAAACAGTCTTTTCCTTTTCATGAAACATTGGAGTATTTTCCCAGCAGGATTCTGCTCAATATGGCTAGGTCGTCCATGAGACAAAGCCTGAAGGGTCTAGGGACAATTTTCTGCCATTTAGTACTAAGCAACTGTCTATGTAGCACATCTAAGTAGATTCTGTCCTGGTAGCAATGTAAAGAAGAGGGCCTGTTTTGTCTGTTCTATTTAATGGCAGCCAAAATGGACAATGAAACTTTTCTTCCTCTTTAAAGTGGGCTGGGCTGCATCTTGGCCTTGGGGTTTGGGCTTAATATTTAAACACAACAAGTTTCTTCCTGATATAGTTCTCACAAATGTGTCTGGGATGCTATTTTATGTTCCTTTAATCTTATGGGCAGGGCCTACCAACATTTCTATAAATTATGAAAGAATTAGCAGTCAGCTTCTGTGGTCTAAATATAGGCCATATCCCTAAAGTGAGCTTTTTTAAAATGGAGGAAAAAATGTAGATGCATATTGAAAAATAATGCCAATTGTTTAAGTTGTATTAAAAATAAAGGGTATCAATACAATTTAAAAAAACTCACCACATTTGGGGAGAAATTGTGGCCTACATTGGTAACAATTGAAACATTACAGAAATACAGCAAAACTGTATTGTTGATGAAGGTGTGACTTGGTTCAACTATTCTGAAAATCAATTTGGACTTATGCAAAGAAAGAAACTAAAATGTACACACTCTTTAACCCAAAGATTCCACTGCTAGGAACATATCCCAAGGAGATCGATGACAAAATGAAAGGATCCATATACACCAACATATTTTATAGCAACACTCTTTGTAAGAGCAAAGAATTGGGGACAAAGTGATCTCCATTGATTGGGGATGGCTAAACAAATTGTGGTACATGAATGTAATGGACTATTAAAGTGTTGTAAGAAATGATGAATGCAATGAATACTGAGAAGTATGAAAAAACCTACGTGAACTGATGCAAAGTGAAGGAAGCAAAGCCAGGAAAACAATTTTCATAATGATTAGCCCAAAAAATGGATCAAAGAACATCAATGACAAAGAAATTGAAACTGAGCATTGTGCAATTGTAAATGATAAACTTTGGGCCCCAAAACCTCCCTGTGTATCTTTGCAGAGCTGGGAGATGATGGATGTGGGACAAGGCATATAATGCCAGACTTTTCCTTCTCTTTTTAAAAAAGTTCTTTATGGTAAAGGGATGGTTCTCTGAGATGGAATGGCTATAGGGATGTAGTGGGAAATGTAGATGATATAAAAACAAAAGTCATTAATAAAAATTTTATTTAAAAAATAGGACTTTTCTTAATATGGAAGTTAAGCCCAAAATGCTTTTTCAGGAGGAAATATTCATTCCCTTTGTGAACTTAGCATCTCCCCAGAGGCTGAAAACCTCAAAGAGTGGCAGATGCAAAGAGCAAGTTTGACAACCAATTGCTGATGTGGAGGTGTGCTCTTTCCCCTCATTTTTCTTCTTCTTTTTTTTTTTTTTGAAAATCACATTAGAAATACTGTTTTAGTGCTCCATAGGGAGGAGTTAGAACTGCCTTTTGATATTTACATTTAATCATCAATTCAGGAAATATTCATGAAGTATATATCATGTTGAGAACCGTATGGTAAATGTTGGGGGAGTATATAAAGTTTGAGTCAAACATAGTCTCTGCCCTTGTGCATCTAATAGTCTAGTGACTATAAGATATTATAGTCACAAACAACTATAATATTCAATAACATGTATGTGTGTATTATAAATGTTACATGTTATATGTGCTATATATCTGTGTTTCTTATTAAAATTTTATATTATATAATATACACATTGTATGCGTATTCTCTCTCTCCAAATATAGACATACATATACACACGCACATTAAAGAGGTATGAAGCAAAGTGTTCTGTGAGGGCCAAGGGAGAAAGTCATTATCCATAAGGGACATCAGAGAAGTTTCCATGAAGGAGATGACATTTGAGTTAGATTTTAAAGTATAAGTAAAGTATTTAATAGGCAAAGAGGGGGAAGAAGAACTTTGTAGGCAAAGAAAGTCACATAAGCCAAGACACAGAAGTGAAAAAAAGTCTTAAAATGTCTTTGGGACAGAAAGTAATTCCATTTGGTTGGAATATAGGGTATGTGATAAAATAGGAAAGACATGTCAAAGGCAAATCTGGGAAGTCTTGAATGACAGGTAAAGGAGATTTCCAATAGATAATGAGCAACCACTAACTATTTTTTTTCTGCACAGCAGGAATGTGTAAGGGCAGCTTATACATTCTGTATAGGGCAGCTATAATGGTGCAGTGGATTGAGTGCAGGGCCTAGAGTCCAGAAGACTCATTTTCATGAGTTCAAATCTAGCCTCAGACACTTACTAGCTGTGTGACTGTGGGCAAGTCACTTGCCTCAATTTCCTCATCTGTAAAATGAGCTAGAGAAGGAAATGGCAAACCACTCTAGTATCTTTGCCAAGAAAACCTCAAATGGGGTCATGAAGAGTTAGACACGATTGAAAAATCACTGAACCGTAGCAAGAACAACACGTATAAAAATCAGTCTGGTAACAATGTAAAGGAGGAAGAATTGGAATGGAGAGAAAATGGAGGCTAGTGAAATAGTCCAGCGTGTGGCGATGAGGTCTTATATGAGGCTGGTGGCCCTGAGAGAAGGCACCAGAAGTAACAGCTGTTGTGAAGACAGAATTACCGAGACTTGGCAGCCGATTTGCTGGAGGAGGAAGGATAGAACAAATACCAGTTCTAGAATCAGAAGTCCTGGGTGCAAATCCTACCTGACACATTATCTTGGTGGACTCAGCTACCTTCCTAAATTTCCCAGATTGTAAAATGAGGGCAAAAGACGTTATATTAAGATGTCCTCAAAGGTCTCTTCCAGGTTTAAATCAATGGTCCTGGGATGGCATACAAGAGTTAAAGAAGAGGAGAGAGTCAAATGCACCACCAAGATTTCAACCTTGGAATATTGGTGGCACCACAGATACAAACAGCAGAGGGTTTAAGGGAGTTTAGAGATAAGAGAGTTTAGATATCTTAGTGTATATTGATTTATTTATTCATTCCACAAACGTGTAATATGCCCTTGTTGTATGCAAAGCCCTGTGTTATTTCTTGAGAGAGATGCAGAAGGAAAGAAGGCCTTGTCCTTGCACTCTGCCACAGACACCTTTGTCCTCTTTGTTCTTTTGTCCTTGATCGTAAGTAGCTGTGAGCTTGTAAGAAGACCTTTGGCTATTATATTAAGCAACTTCAAAGACTTTAAACCACTTTTTCCTATAGTATTTGGGGAGGAAGCAAACAATAGTAACCATGGAAGCCAAAGGAAGGAGTAATAGGTTTTGCTGAACTTGAAAATCAAGTAGTAATTAAATGAATGGTTTGTAGCTTGAATTTTTCACTCAGGTGACAAGCTGCCTTATGGGAATGACACTGATATGGCTGACCTCTGCCCTGCATACCTCATTGGTTCAAGTCTAGAGGAAAATTTTGAAAATACATAATTGGCCGAGTGCTCTTTCCCCATGGGCCTGCCTTAGCCTTAACGCTTCCTAAAATATTTATTCAGAACAGCTGCTGACAAAACACTATTGCTTCTGGTGAGGCTGTAGGCTAAAAATCTGCCCCTGAATGTTGGCCTTCCATCATTCCTGAGTAGACAGGCCTGAGGAGAAGAGAGGCCACCAGCCCTGAGACTTATTCCCTGTGGAGGTAGCAGAGGGGTAGTGAGCCCTTTTCTGACCTTCTGTTACACCACCATTTACAGGATCAAAAATAAAGGAGGCCTATTTTTATTTTGGAAAGAAATGTGAAAACATCCTTATAGACAGGAAACAGTCCACACTGCTGTGGGCCCTAGATTCAGAATCGGAGGACCCTGACTCAAATTCTGGTTCTGCATGGGTGACCATTTTGATCACGGATTTTGGTTCATTGTCATTAATGGTATAATAACTTTCTGGGACTCAGTTTTCTCATCTGTAAAATTAGGGGTTGCACAAGATGACCATTTATATCCCATTAAATGTATGATCTTAATTGCTACATCATCCAGAACTCAGGAAAGTCTTTTACAGCATCTCACTTATGTGGGAATGAGTGAGAGTCCAGCCCCTTGTGCTGGATGGGGGTCACTGTCCTCCAACTCCAATTTAATCATTTATTTATGTAAAGGGGCTGGAATTGTAATTTCATTGGTATAGGGAACTCTCAGGTAAAGGGGCTAGCATCTTCTTAGCAACTTATAGTTTTAAAGAGCAACCTAGAATTGAGAAGTTAAGTGACTTGCTCAGGGTTTTTTTTTTTGGCTTTGAGACCAGTTCTCTAACACCAACTATGGAAAGCTGCCTCTCAGTCTCTTCTTTATACTAATTAATAACGTGTAATTAATTATTAGTTATATTTATGAATCATTAATTAATTTTATATACTATATTATAGTATATATTGTACATAATATATATTATATATAATAATATATGTAAAATATGTATTATATATAATATAATGCATGCCATATATTATTAAGTATATATCAATTAATTTTTGATTATTCAGGATGGTGGTATAATCTATATTAATTTTGATTAATGATATATTAGTAATTATTTGTACTAATTAATTAGGATTTCAGAGCTATAATTCAATTCCATTGTCTAGTAGGGGAGATAAGACAGGTAGACAAATAATTATAATACAAAATCCAGAAGAGATCCTAGAGAGATAAGGGATGCAAAGTGCGATGTAAACACCAGTTATTACTTGGACATTCTTTGTCAGGTACGTTTGAACCATATCACAGATCCTCAGAATTTGAAGGTGTCTCAGAGTTCCTTTAATCCAACCAACAACTGTACAAGAATCCTCAGTACAACACACTCAACACATAGTTGGTTTTCACTTGAAGACCCCTGGTGAGAGGAGAAGCCACTACTTCCTGAGGCATACCATTCCAGTTTGGAATATCTATAATTATTAGCAAGTTTTATGTTATATCAATCCTAAGTCCACTTCTCTTTGCCTTCCAAACCAGAAGTTCTTAACTCTGCACCACCCCACTCAAAGACACAGAATAAATCTAATCCCTCTTTTATAAGACAGTCAGTGATATGGAATTCAGCAAGCATTCATCAAATGTTTACTCTATGTTAGGCATTGTGCTAAGCCCAAAGGATACAAAGAAAGAACAGGCTTTCAAATGCTAGAATATGATTCATAGGTCTCCCCTCAATCTTCTTTTCTCCAGTCTAAATGGCTCCCATTCCTGCAACTGAGGTTTGATCTAGAGAACTTTCATCATCCTGGCTGCCTTCCTCTGGGTGCCTTTTTGGCTAGTCAGCATCCTTGTCAAAATGTGGTGCTTAGAACCAAATGACATATCCAAGAAGTGGCCCCACCAGGGCAAAGTGCAAGAGGACCATCGTGCTGTTTGTTGTGGACACCATATCTTTCTTAATCCAGACAGATCTCATTATTAAATTCAACACATGCATTTGTTAAGTGCTTATTATTATGTGCTAAGCATTGGGGATACTGTCTAAATGCAGACTTAGGAAGGTTCAGAAAGCCAAAAAGCCAACAAAAGGAAACATGGAATTCATAATAAGACAGTAAAAGAAGTCAGCTTTATTGAGGGGAGGCACCCACAAACTGAAGAGGTGGTTAGGAAGAATGAACACAGGCCAGCATGATGGGTTCTTGGATGGAGATAGGTGCCCTACTGGTTCCCCAAAAAGAATGGGTTATCTGCTCTCCAACCAATACAGTCTGGTGGATTTTTATACAGTTTTTATTTGGGTCTGGCATGACCAGGTATTTGGGGAAGGGAATGAGACTTTTGGACTTGGGCACTAGAGCTGATTCATTCTAGTGAGGGAGAAGAAAGACTCCTGGGGAATTGAAGGCTAGTTGGTATTCGAATCACCTTCCTATTCCCCCAAGTGAGGCATTTTTAACTTCATGATTTCCATTTTTCCTGGTTAGTACCGAATTATCTATCAATTTAGAACAGTTGTTATTGTGATGCCATTAACATAGCCCAAGAATGAATAGTATTTGTCAGTGGTAAACATGTTCATGCTTTTCCAGGTATTACTTGCATTAAGCATCCTGCATTTAATTCACGGAGCTTTAGAATGGGAAACAGAAGATCTTTACACAATAAAGAGCTGGCGTTTTATTCATTCAACCCTTAAGATTCATGACTTTGCCAAAAGGCTTCAAGGACTTTTCCCACTATAAAACTACAAGTAATTTAAAAGTTTCAAAAGCACACTACAAGCATCAGGGACAGCCCTCTCACTTTATTTCCCTTCCCAGGCAGGTCAGCCTACAAAGATGGGACTTATTCTGTTGCCTTGAAGGGAGGCAGGCAATTAGACTGCCATGTCTCATGGCCCACCTGTACATTTCCTGGTTCTGAGAAACTCTAGCTTCAGAAAGGAGCACTTTCCTATTAGATCCCAGAGATTAAATGAAGTGATTTGCATTGGCAAGGGTGTGATAGGGTAATGGGAAGTCAGGAGCACAGAGTTCCTTAAACTGTGAAAGCTCTCTCTGCCCCACCTCTGAAAACAGGCCCCAGGGAGTATCAACATTGCAGATTGATTGAAGGGTGGCTCTTAGAAACCAGCAGGGGACCTGGCTCACAGCAGATTTCCAAGCCTTGAGAAATTCCTTCCTAGTGACTTTAGCATTATGAACTCAGAGGGGACTTAATATCCAGAGGCCACTCTGAAAAGACTAGCTGAGTCTAAGCAATTTACTGCTGTCCCTCAGCTGCCCCCCAAATCTTTTCCTATTGTGGAGAAGTTCAGAGAGCCAAGAATCCATCTATAAGGTTCCAAGGGGGCCCAAGATTTCTGGTTTGGGCCAGACAGAAAGAACCCATAAAATGTTTATAACAGCTCTCTCTTTGTGGTGGCAAAGAACTGGAAAATTTCAGGGATGCCCATCAAGGGGGGGATGGCTGAACAAGTTGGGGAGTATGATTGTGGTGGAATACTACTGTGCTACAAGAAATGATGAACTGAGTCATTTGAGAAAAACATGGAAAGACCTGCAGGAAATAATGAGAGTGAAATGAAAACATTGTATAGTAGCAGCAATATTGTTTTAAGAACGATTTTGAGTGAATAAGTTATTTTGACTATAAATACTCTAACTATAAAGAACATATGAAGAAAGATGTTATCTGCATCTAGACAAAGAACTGATAAATAGAAGTATGTATAGAATAATTTTACATATATGTGTGTATGTATATGTGTATGTCCATATGTATGTATATGTGTATGTCCATATATACATATGTGTATATATACATGTGTGCATGTATAGCTGTATATATTTGTGTCTAATGGTAGCCATCTCTGGGGGAGTAGGGAAGGGAAGAAAAAAAATTTACATGATAATTTTGTTGTATATTTGAAAGGAATAGCTAATTGTTTGTAGCAGATTTACAATTTCACATGCAACCATCTTTTTATTGTACTGTGTTATGGAAATGTTTATTTTATTCCATAAATTAAAAAAAATAACACTTCTGGAGGCTCTGATACTTATTAGTTGTGGGAACTTTGGTCAACTTACTTCACCATTTTGGACCTCAGTTTCCTCATGTGTAAAATAATCTGGAAAAAACTCCTTCTAGCTCTAAACCTTAAAATCCTTTAGGACCCCTTGAGATTACCTGAAACCAGAAACTAGCCCAGACTCACTGTGCAGGCTGCCTGGATCTACTTTGGAAGATAGGGGTAGAAATACCTTGATTTCAGTTCAGGGTGAGCTAGGGGTGAAACAAAGGTGGATGGAATAGAAGAAATGAGGGGAAAGATGATGTCAAAGAGATATGGAAAGATATGTATGAACGGATGACCAAAATGAGCAAAGCCAGGAGAACAGTTTATAGAAAAACAACATAGTAAGCAAACTTTGAAAGTTCTAATAACTCAGATCAGAGGAAGCTAGGTGGCACAGTGGATAAAGCACTGGGCCTGGAGTCAGGAAGATCTGAGTTCAAATCCAGCCACAAGATCGTTACTAGCTATGTGACCTTGGCCAAGACACTCAATCTCTTTGTCTCTGTTTCCTCACCTGTAAAACGGGGAAAATAGTAGCACCTCCCTCCCAGGGTGGTTGTGAGGACGTTGTGAGATAATATTTGTAAAGCACTGAGCACATACTAAGTGCAATGTAAATGCTAGCCTTCATCACCACCATCATCATCGTCAGTGCAATGACTATCCATGATTCCAGAGAGAATGAAGCAAGCTGTCCACCTCCTGACAAATGGTGATGGAGTCAGCAGTGAATTGAGACATATTTTGGGTATGGTTTTTTTACTTGACTATGAATATTGATCACAAGGATTTAGGTTTTTGTTTTTCAACAGAGTGAGAGTAAAAGGGAGAGAAAATATATTGGTTAATTTTAAAAATCGCGCTTTATCGTTTTCTGTTTTCTTTTCTTTCTTCTTACACCTTTTTTAATGGGTGAACACCATGCAGTTCAAACGGGCATTCCTTTACCGGCAATGGTCTTTCTGCAATTTGTAACATGCCCTCTTTCTCGATGAAACTCTGGAGTCTGAGGACGACGCATCTGTGTGAGTCGAATCTGATGTTTCTCCCTGATGGCACCTGGTGAGTTCCATTGATCTGTATTCTGTTTCTTGATCTTAGCACTGCTGGGGAATTTTCTTGATCATTTTCCTGAAAACATGGTGGTTAGACTCTTGCTGATGTTCTGGTAATCTGATGACTCAAATTCTTCTGCAGGCTCCGCTTTTTAGTTCTGGCATCTCTGCTTATAAAGGTCTAATTGCGTTATCTTTAAACGTTTTTGCTGCATGTTCTGTTACTTCTGCCTATTGGTCTTAGAGTCTGAGAATTTTATTTGATATTGATTTTCATGCCTTTATCCAACCTTCTCAGTTCTTTTTGTTACTTCCTTCTGTTGTCAATTGTACCTTGTTTTGTCTTTACTGATGCTAAACCTCCCATTCTAGAATGACATTCTTAAACTTAGGCTTTTTTAAAAAAATAACTGTATTTCAAAATAATTGTTTCCTTTGCAATCCTATATACTATGTTTATGCATTTTAAAACATTATTCTGATGTGTCTATGATACAAAAAAAGGTTAAGAGTACTTGATCTAGATGCTCTTTTTCCCCACCATCAGATAATATTTTATATATATTATGTCATTTGATCCTTACAGCATCTCTGTGAGGTCAATATCATTATCTTTATTTTAAAGATGAAGAAACTGAGACTAAGAAAAAGTAAATAATTTGCCCCAGGTCACACAGCTAGGAAGTAAATGAGACATGATTTGAACTCAGGTCTTCTTAAGTTCCCTTAAAGTGATCATTATTCAATTTGGTGTGTCTTTTTATTGATCCAATTTAATTTTTGGACTATTATTGATGGTACTTTGTTATTTTTTTCCCCAAATGGTTATTTATATTCAAGATCTTTTAATCCATATTTTTTCATTGTTTTAGAGGCTGTGTTCCTTGGCCTTTGCTTTTATTTTATTTTTTGAGACTATTCTCTTTTCAAATTCCTTTAGTGGACCTCCCCCCCTGCCCCTTTTCATTTCTCTCCTTCCTCTTTTGAGGTATTTATTTTGAGTAATATATTTTTTTCAATTTATGCAATAGTGAGAGGGGAAATCGAACATGTGTTTTTTTTTTTTTTTTTTTTTTTACTTCTCACTCTGACCTTTTTCCAGAATCCCTTGTAGGTTTTTATGCCTTTTCCTTCCCCCTAAAATGTATACAAGACCTTTCTGGATGATTTGCCCTGTTCCTTGTGTCAGCAGGCAGTAAGTACAAAGTATGTAGAAATGTCTCTGAGATACAAGGCTTTGAAGGAGTACTAAAAAACCCAGAAATGAACAGATAAAGAGATAGAAGAGCTAGGAAGGAATCATTGCAGCATTTAGAAAGAGATGAACTGAAGACTTGGCCATGACTAAAGGGAATGAATGCTATAGTAGTAGAGAGGAAGATGAGTATTTGCTAGATAGTACACCCCAGACAGCTGTTTGAAGAGATGCCAGCAGCCTCCTAGGCTGACAGTGTTTATGGGATGGGAGCTCAGGAGACTACTGCTGATGCTGACCTGTAACTGAATTGAATTGATTCTTTCTTGCTCCTACTGGCTTGAGGGTGTTGTAGGGTGGGGAGGATGATTCAGAAGATAGACAGATAAATTGATTGATACACAGGCATAGGTATAGATATAGTCCTTTTTCAAGACTTTGATGACATTTAAGTAATTGTGGGTGGTCATGAGAAGAAGGTTGGGGGAAAGTAAAAGCTCATGAGCAAATAAACTGTAGGTTCTAGATATCTGTCTATGACATTGGGGCATTACAGGGGCAAATCTGATCAGCAGTCTTCAGTTAGAACATCACTGCCAAACCCTACTGCAAAGAAAGCCTACCTTTCATTGATATCCAGATCTCCCAGGTGAAGGGAATCCCTGTACTAATGCAGGTTTGTACCTTCTCTGAAACTTATAGTCTTAGGGAGTTGCCTAGAGCAGAAGTGACAAACTTATAGCCCAAGGAAAGAGGCCAGCAAAATTCTGAGCCAAGACCAGATCAAAATATAATTGGGAAATATTTGAAAAAATAAATAAAAATGCATTACAACATTGTATCAACAATCCGGCTAGCAACTGCTGTGGGGATGTAAAACCAACAACAACCAGCACACAGAATGCTGCAAAAGCCCAGGTCCTTTAGATCTGCTTTACTAAGGAAAGCAACGTTAAGGGGTTAACAATCTCACTTTAATCTAGCATTCAAATATCATTTACTTAGTCCAGGGGAAAAAAGTAGCACCCTGAATTACAGACCAAACACAATTTGTAGTTATCAACATCTGAGTGTTCAGCCAGAGAGCTCATTACAACAGCTGGCCCAGAGTCACCTGCCACTCCTGCTGTGGCTCAGAGCTCCTGAGAGAGAATGTCAACCTCTGAACTTATATATCCTGTTCAGGGCCCCAAGGGCCCGACCTTACCCAGGCTGGGCGTGGAAAAGTTCCCCACCTCCTGCATCATATCAGATACAAACCAATGACTCCCAATTGTCTCAGTGCTGAGAAATACAAAAACAATCCACTTTATCTGCCCCATTCAAACAAAGGCCAGAATCATTAAAGGTCAACAGCAAAACATCTGACCTTAATTGCTATTACAAACATATCTAGGGCCAGTGTGTGTGTGTGTGTGTGTGTGTGTGTGTGTGTGTGTGTGTGTTTTAAGTCAATATGCAGCCCTCAGAGATCTATTTTTATTTGATTTTTATACCACTGGCCTAGAACACAGTTAAGTGACTTGTCCCAGGTCACAGAGTAAGTACCAAAGACAGGATTTGACCCCAGGTCCTCTGACTTTAGGGGACAGCTTGGTGGACAGAGAGCTGGGCTTGAAACCAAGAGACTCATCTTCAGTTCAAATCCAGACTCAGACACTTACTAGCTGTGTGATGCTGGGCAAGTCACTTAATCCTGTTTGCCTCCATTCTTCTATAAAATGAGCTGGAGAAAGAAATGGCAAACTACTCCAGCGTCTGCCAAGAAAACTCCAAATAGGGTCATGAAGAGTTGGACATGACTGAAAATGACTGAATTACAACAATCTCTGAGCAAGCGTCCTTTCTAGTAACCCATCAGTGGAGATGAGGCAGGCACACCGAGAAGCATAATAAAAATCAGTCTGGGAACTAGATCTCCTTTGTTGATTTAGGGAGCTCTGTTTGCCTCTGGAGGTCAGGACATTCTTTGCAAAGTTTCAGAGAGTTGGCTGGGGCACTGGGAAGTTAAGGGCCTTGTGCAGGCTCACACGGGCGGTCACTGTGTTAGAGAAAAAACTAGAACCTAGTTCTTTCTGGCTCCCCAGGCCAAGTCCGTGCCACCATCACCACCACAATAATGATAATAGCAACAGCTAGCATTTACACAGTACCTACTGTGTGCCAGGCATTGTGCTAATACAAGGATGATCTCATTATGTACTCACCACCATCCTGGGAGGTAGATGTTATTAACGTCTCCATTATACAGTTAAGGAAACTGAGGCAAACAGAGGTTGCAGATCTAGGAAGTGTTTGAAGCCACAAGAAGGGGACTAAAGCGTCATGCAACAGATAAGGAAGAAATCACTCTGGCTTGGGGAGAAGAAAGAAATCTTCACACTGAGAAGATATTTGACTTGGGCAGGTGGGCTACTTTTGAACCTTAGCCTGTTACCTAGGGAAGGAGAACATTCCAGGAATTTGCCAGGATTTGGGACTGGTATGAGCAAAAGCAGAAGTCATGAGATATTTTTGACCATTTAATTAGTGAAATTAATTTATTTCATTGTTTTATTCTACTCATTATTTTAATAGATTATTTTAGTTTTATTATTCATTTATTATTTAAATTACTATCTGTATCATTTAAATAAATCATTATTTATTATTTTATTCCAATAAATGTTATTTATTATCTTAGTAATTTATTATTTTAATAAACGTGTTGCTTTAATTTACTTATTTTAATAAATTAATGTTTAGTGACTTATTTTAATACATTAATACAAAATAAATTAAACAAATAAATTAATAGATTAATTCAGTTTGGCTAGAGCATGGAGCACATGATGAGGAGTAGCACAAGATAAGGTCAGATATTACTTCTAACATATCTGTAAAAGTCATCAGTGGGAAGGAACTTGGGTTTCTCCCCAGAGCCTTGCAATGGAACAGAACAGCTTATGAAGATTTATCTCAGTGTGGAGGAGCTGAAGAAGAAGGAAGATATATGCCAATTCAAGACAATACTTTTTCTAACCATGTCCCATCCAGGAACCTTTCAGGAGAGGAGTAAATGGAATAAAATATGAATGGAATCAAATTAGAAGCAATCAAATAAATATGATTATATAGGTTACTTATGAGCCTTCTCTTCTGACTCATCAGAGGACTATGACCCTGAATCACCTGACAGCTTCAGTCTTCCCAGAAATGTCCATATACAGGAAGAAGGTGATTGGTGTGCTCAGGAAAGCAGCTGGGTACAGCGAAAGGAATGCCTGGCTTAGGACATGCCAGATTTGACTCATTCTTCCTTCGGCCTATGTGTCCTGGGCAACTGGGTCTTGTGTTCTTCATTACTAGGAGATGTTTCCTGTTTGGGGAAACATAACACTGACTGGATTTCTCTTTTACCTTTATCCCACTCCTCCTTGGAGCGCAGTTAGAGTTGGCACTGTCTCAGAGAGCCACATTTAGATACAGAAAGATCTGAGTTCAAATCCTAACCCAAATCCTCGAACTCTGGGCTAACCGCTTTACCTTCTTCGGTCTCGGACCCTTATCTGTAAAATGGGGAATAGTAGCAGCACCTGATCGTAGAATCATGATGAGGATCAAATCAGATAATATAGGTAAAGCGCTATATGATAATAATCGCTAACATTCATATAGCGCTTCTTTTGTGCCAGACACTGTAATAAGCACTTTACAGCTATTGTCTCATCTAAGCCTCCGAACAATCCTGGAAGGTAGGTGCTATTTCTGTCCCCGTTTTACAGGTGAGGACACTGAGACAAACTGAGGTTAAGCAATTTGCTCAGGGTTGCAAAACTAGTAAGTATCTGAGGCTAGATTTGAACTCCGGACTTCCGCTATGCAAGCCCAGTACTCTATCTACTGAACTACCCAGCTGCTATATAAATGTGAGCTATTATTATTTTCCCTCATTAGAATGGATGCTCCTTGAAGGTAGGGTCCTGGTTTTTTGTTTGTTTTGTTTTGCTTTTTTGCCTTTCTTTGTATCCCCAAGGATTAGCACAGTGTGCTGTATACAATAAATGCTTCATAAATGCTTTCTGATTGGCTGACTGGTTTGGTTGATTGTTATCTGTGCACATCACACTTCCTCCCCTTCCCCATTAGATTACAAACCCCTTGAGATTAGGACTTGGTTTTGTATCCCTGGAATTATTTTTGTCTCCCTGTTAACTGAATGTTCATCAGATTTTTGTCATATGAATTGAAAACTTTCATTTATACTTTCATTCTTCCATTCAATGAATCGATTAACCAGACAATCGACAAGCCTTTATTAAGTACGTATTCTGTTCCAGCTGCTGGAGATACAATAAAGGAAAGCAGAGGCTGCCTGAAAAAAACTTACAATCAGACCAGTTATTTTGTCCGGAGAAATGAGCAGTTGGGGGAGCAGGAAAGGTCTCAGTAGGACATTGTGTATATGCTGAACTTTGAAGGTGACCAGGGATTTTGGGGAGTAGGAAAAAGCACATTCCATGCATAGGGGTATAGTCTGTGCAAAAACACAAGATAGGATGCAAGAGCAAGACGGCCAGTTTGTTTGGACCAAATCATTTATGAATAATATAATATCTAACAAGGCTTAGAAAGGTTGGAACTAGACAGTGAAGGCTTACTATGAAGGAGCAAATAAATGAAAAAAAATTTACTAAGTGCTTACTATGGACCAAGGACTGGCACACAAATAGGAAAACCAAGACAGTCCCTGCTGTCCAGGAGCTCACGCTCTGATTGAGGGAGGTGGCATTGTTCAGTCGTTTCAGTAATGTCTAACTCTTCGTGACCCCATTTGAGGATTTCCTTGGCAAAGATACTGGAATGATTTGCCATTTCCTTCTCCAGGTCATTTTACAGATGAGGAAACTGAGGCGAACAGGGATAAGTGACTTGTCCAGGGTCACACAGGACATTTCTGAGGCTGGATTTGAATTCAGGTCTTCTGGACTCTAGGCTTAATACAGTACCACTTAGCTTCCCCTAGACTGAGGGAGGCAACAAATTAAAAAAAAAAAATCCGCTCCAGAGCATAGGGAAAGAATCTGCTATGTGTAAGACTTATAGTAAGATGCCTAACCTGGAGGATAGAGTTCTGGTCTTAGATTCAGCCTTATTAGATGTGAGACCCTGGGTAAATTATTTAACCTCTCTGTCCCTCAGGAAGGTCCTAGGATTGTTCTACTAAGCCCTGTGTGTCTTGAAATTCACTGTGCCGGGTTTCTCTTTATTCTGTCACTTCTCACTGTTCTGCCTTGTAAACATTGTTATATATAATGCCTAGCAATAGTAGATGCTCAATAAATGTGGAATTCAGTTTAATCAAATCCAATTGGCTAGAGAAGTTCCTGCACATTTCCGTTATGTCCTGGACCCCCTAAAGAGCTAGAATTTAAAATTCCTTTCAAGTTTGAAGTCAGAGGACCTGGCTTTGAAAACTGGCTTTGCCAGTAAATACCTCCGTGGCCCTTGACAATAATTCATTTTCTTTCACCAGACTTCAGTTTCTTCAGTTGTAAAGAGAAAGTGTCTAATTAAATTGTCATTAAGGCAGGCAGCTAGGTGGTACAAGGGATAGAGTGAGGGCCTGTCCTGAAGTGAGAAAGTCCTGTGTTCAAATCCAGACTCAGACACTTACTAGTTGTGTGACCCTAGGCAAGTCAATTTGCCCTCTTTGCCTCAGTTTCCTCATTTATAAAATGAGGTGGAGAAGGAAATGGTAAACCACTCCAGGATCTTTGCTAAGAGAATCTCAAAAGAGCTCACAATGAGTCGGAGATGACTGAAATACAAGGTGATTTCCTGCTGTAGATCCTATCATCTTGTAAAACTGAAGTCCTGATAATATAGATAAAATAGTAAAGCTTGTACGTTCTCTCATTTAAATCAAACAGTTTGAAGTCAAAGAGTTCCAAGCTCGTCCAACACTTAGTAGCTCTATGACAATGTGCTTTCTGAGCTTTGTTTTCCCAACTATAAAATGGGTGCATAACATTCACACTACCTACCTCATAGAATTCTCACAAGAAAAATGCCTTATAAACATTAAAGTGCTCTGAAAAGTTGAATTATTATTATAGCTTGTTATGGTAACTAGGGGGTAGGGGCAGGGAGAAATGAGGGAAGAGTAACCCTGGGATTTTTTTTTCTGCTTTTTCACGTGGGGGAGTCAGCATTATATACTCTTGTTTGGTCATTTCAGCAATGTCCAACTTTTCATGACCCCTTTTGAAGTTTTCTTAGCAAAGATACTGGAGTTTTGCCATTTCCTTCTTGGGATCATTTTATAGATGAGTTAACTGAAGCAAATCAGGTTTAGTGACTTGCCCAAGGTCACTCAGCTAGTAAGTGTCTGAGTCTGGGTTTGAACCCAGGTCTTCCTGACTGTAGGCAAGTCCTCTATCCACTGTGCCACCTTTCTGTCCCATTATATAAGCATTATATTTTTGTTGTTTAGTTGTTTTTAGTCATGTCCAACTCTTTTTGGCCTCATTTTGTTGTTGTTTTTGGCAAAGCTATTGGGATATATATATATATGTGTGTGTGTATATATATATATATATATATACATATATATGTATATATATACATATATATATATACACATACACACACATATATACATGTACACACACACACATATATATAAATGATTATTATTTTTTAAAAACAGTAAGCAAAGACAAGATAATCCAATGGCTAGAGTATTGGACCCAGTTACGATTTTCAATGATGTGAATGGCTCACCTTAGGTAAGTCTTTCAAATACACTCAGCTTTCCTATCTGTTAAATGGGGTAGCATTTCCCTTGCTTTTGTTGATCTGGTCATTCATCTTCTTAGTGCCTCATCCCTAAGAAGACGTGAAAAAGGCAGATTCTTCTAACAAGGAATATACCAAGAATAATAAAATTGTTCTGAATTAACAGTATGATGCATCTATTGTAGTGGCAGCAGACGGCTCAAAGATGAAGACCTGGTATTAAAGATATCTCTTCCTCCCCTTTCTCTCTTTCCTGCCTTTTCTCCTTCAACCAAATAATCTTGAGAATTAGCTTGGGAGTTACAGAAGGCAGTTTTTACTCTTTGATATTTTCTCTGTATCCTTTCCATGTAGCTAAGATACCTGTGGAATAATTCTATTTATGGGGCCTGGCAAGCCAGAGTTATCTTCTCCCAGGCCCTGTTGGGCCCCTTTGCCAGTCTCACCTTCTCCATCTCTTTCATTAGGGGCACAGAATTCTCCACCTCCTAACAATCACAAGGTTTGGGAACAACATCCTTTATGGGCATTGTAACCTCTCCACTGTTGGGGGCTTCCATTTTCTGGTTTGCTGGCTAAACTTCTGTGAACAGGGAGGGTCCCTGAATGGGTCACACCTACCTCTTAGACCAAAGCCCAAATACTTATTTTCCAGTTTCTGGTGGAGCTCCAAGGCTGTGAAAGCGTTCCCAGGGGGAGAAAGATGTCACGGCACGTCCAAAGAGACCGGAGCACAATAGAACCTTTGCTTGCAGTACCTGCCTTGCTCATCAGGGAGTAAACTTTCCTGGGCTTCTCATCCTGCCAGGGGGTCACAATTTGCTCTAGTCTCTTCCCCTTTGAGCTGAGGGGTGGGGTGCCCATGTTTTCCTGCCTCCTTGTTAGAGCAGAACTCTGTGTAACTAGAGAAAACTAAGAAAACTGAAACCAGGAACTAATTGCAATGCAGACTGGGAAAAGAATTATCAGCAGGTCTCCCTCACAAATTTCCCTTCATGTTTCTGACCTGGTAGCCAGCCATCCCTGCAGGGAAACTACAGGGCAGGGACCTTAACCTAATTCTTGGTTGTCAGTTATACCACCTAGGGCATTGCTGGCTGGGGGTGAGTAGTAATCACCACTTCATCACCACCTCCGTAAGACTACTGTATCTTTTCTTTGTTCCCAGCAAACGAGAGAGTCGGGGGTCATAAAATCCTAAATAAAGGCTCTCTTCTCTCACCTGCCTTCTACTTTGTTTCTTCTTCTTTGAAGCCACACTCAAACCTGTTATCCTGGATCTAGGGGAAAGGGGGTGGGCTTGGGGAGGAGTGGTGATTGATTTTTTTTAAAGAATCTACTTACTTAATCACTAATTAATGTCCTGCAAGGCGATCATCTTGCTGAGTGTCCCCCCCCCCCTCCCCCGCCATATAAATGAATGAAAAGGTATTGTTTGTATAACTTTAGTGAGGCAGAGATCTGACTTTTCTCCTAAGGAGCATAAATGGGCCTAAACAGCAACCCTCCAATCGTCTTGGCCAACTGGAGAGGTCATACTGCTCTGCTGTGTTCAAGCATGTGTAACCCATGGCCCAGGGCTCTAAAAAACTATGGACTTCAGTAGGCTTGGGCCAATCCTGGGGACTGACCTTACAAGAGCCATCTCTCACTGGCTTGTTGGCCCCATCTGATGTTGCTCCAGAAAAAAAAAATTGTCCAATATATATTGAAGGGTATAATTTTCATTTAGGTTTTACCCAAATATGGGTAACAGGGGTCCCTGACTCTTAGACAGGAGACAACAGCTTTTATTATATCCCACAGAAAATGCAAAGGATTCATAGGAGCTCAGGAACATCTACAAAATGCACCTAGAGAACCCAAATGTCCTGTCAGCTGTCTGTGGAAGGGAAATAAATGAACCTGAGGTTAGGCAACTTTTTTGACCTTCCGGGGAGCCTTTTCCTAGGAGGGTCTTAGCTGGTCTCTCCAAGACTTACGGTGCCACCCTGTGGTATAGACTGCTTATACTGTGGGGTGGGGGCGGGGGTAGGGGTGGAATGAAAAAGCTAGCTAGGTGGTTCAGTGGGTAGAAAGCTAGACCTGGAGTCAAGAAGTCGTGATTCACGTGTTTTTCCGCTATGTCTGGCTCTTCATGACCCCATCTGGGGTTTTCTCGGCAAAGGCACTGCAGTGTTTTGCCATTTTCTCCTCCAGCTCATTTTACAGATGAGGAAACTGAGGTAAATAGGGTTAAGTGATTTGCCCAGGGTCATACAGCTAGTAAGTGTCTGAGGCCAGATTTGAACTCATGAAGATGAGTCTTCCTGACTCCAAGCCCAGTACTCTATCCACCACACCACCTAACTGCCCAGGTCTGAATATAAGACTCTCAAAACTGAGAATTTTTTTTTTTGACTTGGGATTTTTAGGAAGCTAATCTCAAAGTTGAAGAGTCCCAGGCTAACAAGTAAGTGTGTGAAACAAGATTCAAACCAAGGCCTTCCTGGCTTCCATGTTCAGTGTACTCTCTCCTATGACACACTGTATTATGAGCTGAGGTTGAGACTGGAGCCCATTACTCTCTTCCCTGGGGCCCTGAGGTGGTGCAGTGGATAGCGTGCCAGGCCTGGAGCCAGAAAGACTCATCTTCTTGAGTTCAAATCTGGCCTCAGACACTTCCTAGCTGTGTGACCTTGAGCAAGTCACTAAACCCTGTTTGCCTCAGTTTCCTCATCTGTAAAATGAGCTGGAGAAGGAAATGGTAAACCACTCCAGTATCTTTGCCAAGAAAACCCCGAATGGGATCACCAGGAGTCAGGCATAACTGAACAACAAACTCCCTTTCCTTACTATTCCATTTCTTTTTGCTGGGGGCGGGGGGAGTGGGGGTGGGGGATTTGGGAGGGATTCATTTTCATAGCCATAAGTCACTGCAAAATCACTACTGGTTTGTCTCTCAGTGATGGTGTTGCCCAAAGCCAGGGAAGTTTCCTTCCTTTCCATTCCCACAGCATGGAGATACAGCAGAAAGGGCCTTGGGTTTGAAATCAGAGAACTTGGCTTTACTCATGGCCTCCACTATACTGCCCTCATGACCTTGTGCCGGCTGTTTGAGCCCTCTGGGCTGCACCTTTTTCTTCATGTTCTGATGTGGCAGGAGAGTGGGGACGGTTATCTGTTCAGAGCCTTTCCAGCTCTTTATGATGCTGTAGTCTTCCAGTCCTAAAAGCTGATGGTGGCAGAGTTCTGATGCCAGTCCTATTGTTCTTATAATGCTCAGCTGGCTGCTGTCAGTGCCAGTCTCTGAGTCATAGTTTTTCCTCCTGGAATTTATGATCTGGGCATTCTGCGTCTGTTATTGAACTATTTATCCTTTGAAGTGGTCACGTTGGCTGAGAGCCCAGCCTGGGTCAGGGTTTTGTGGTGTCGGGGGATGAAGTCTTTTTATTTTTTTTTTTAACTGTGAACTGCACAATAAGCATGGAAGCTTCTGCACCAAATGGTTTCTGAAATGGGCATGCAGGGTGAGTGAGTGTCGTGTCGATGGTCTCGCAGCAGATGCTGCTTCTGTCAGAGTGGACTCAGGTGCCTTTCTGCATCCCAGGGAGGAGTGATGGGATTTTCTCTGTGGTCTGTTTCATTCCACTGAACCTCACTTAGCCCTGGAAAATGAAAGGTTACAATCTGATCAAGGGGCTGCCTTGTCAACTGCTTGAAGCAGTCATCCGAAACACCTCCTGAAGAATGCCACCCTGTCATTCAGACCTCCGGGTGGAGGCTTGTGAGATTTGCCACTCTGCACACCCCATTCATTATTAGTGGTCAGGGTTTTTCCCTACCAGTTTCACTTTTAAACTAATGTACTGGTGGAAATACCATGAAATCTTTTTTTTGACAGGTAGATCATGCCTATTCAGTTACCTAATAATAAATCATATTGAGCGGCATGTTGCCTTGCTGTTTCAGAAGGCCCCAGACCACGGGAATGATAAACAATCTCAAATATCTACTCGGAATTTCCATAATTGGTTTAGTGCAGGCATACCATAAATCCACTTAATTTGAAGCAAAATGTTATTGTTTTCTTTGACTCAGAGAATGGATGTTGATGTGAAGCATAATCTAGATTGATTACAGTGACCATGCTCATAAAAGTCTGGCTTTCCGATCAAAGGTTGGAAGTCACAGCCACCCTTTGCTCTCAGGTAGGAGAGGGGAAAAATATGGTTCAGATTCACGGCCTTTGCTTCATTTCCACTGGAAAATTATATCATGACAAAACTCACTTCAGAGGGAAGAGAGGCATTACGGATTGTTTAAATTGAATTATAATAATCAGTGTGCTCTGCTTAGAGTATGTGCCTGGCTTACAGACAAGGCATACTAACTGGGCTATATGCATGTAGCCTGAGGTTTAATGTGTATAGTACAAACATATTATAGCTGTGAATCCTAGTGGAATGTGTATATGGAAAATATTTGTAGATCACTGATTGAATTCAGTCTGTTAGGGATAAAAGCCGATAGGATTTGCTCAAAAAGGCACTGGATTTAGGAGCCAGGAAATTTAGGGAAGTCTGTAATGAATAGCTGGGTGATCTTAAGTAGCCACTGGCTCACTGTTCTGGGCCTCTATTTCCCCATCTATAAAATGGGCTGGTTTATATTTTCAGGTGCATAATCATTCTGACTAAATCATTAGACATTTGATATATAGCCAAATGACCATCTCCGATTCTACAAGCTTTTAAGTCTTCTAAATGTTGTTGTTTGTCCTTAGTTTTTGAAAAGGACTAATGACACCACAGGATGATACCTTGACTTGCCCTTGAACTGGATTTAAGTGAGGCAGAATTGCGCAAAGTTAACAACCTCGCTCTTTCTTGCAGAGTTATCAAAGTCCAGTAGCAAGACAAAAGTCAGGATGACTCGCAATGGCCCAGGATACAGTGGATGACCTTGGCATCCTTGATGTCTGACCAAGCTCTAAGCCGGGGTAGGGAATCTGTGGCCCTCTGGGTCCCCAAGTGGGACCCTTTGACTGAATCCAAACTTCACAGAATAAATCCTTTTGTTAAGGGCACTCCACAGCACCTGCTTCAGCTGACTTTATGGCCGTTATAATGAATTGTCCTCAACCAGCCATTCCTCAGGGGGAATCTTCACATGCTTAGGGCAGACACCCCTCTAATTCACCAACAGGTTTGAGACCTGACAGTTCTCTCCACTCAGTTTAACTTCTTTGGCCGTAGGCCTTCTTTCATTAGGATATCATAAAAACATAGAATAATCCTGGAGAGTGGCCTCAGGAGTCATCTAAGATAACCCATAACTAAGCAGGAATCCATTTGACAATGGTTATACAACTTCTGGTTAAAGGTCTCTATTGACAGAGAATTCACTACCTCCCAAGGCAGGGGATTCCAAGTCAGGGCAGTTCTAGTTGGTACAAAGGTTTTCCTTCTATTGAGCTGAATTTTGCCTCTAGTAACTTCCACACAGAGCTCCTAGTTCTGTTTTCTAGGGCTGAGAAAAACAAATCAATGCTTCCTCATCCATGACTGTTCCTTCAAGTATTTGGTGGGCAGTAGCTGGCTTTTGCCACAGGGCTGAGATCTAGGGCCTTGGAAATTGAAGAAAGGCTCGAGAGATTTTTAGCCAAGTATGAGAAAGTCAGAGTTAGACTGTGAGGCCAAACAAAGGAGGCAGGGCCTACACAAATTGGTCAAGGCCTGGAGCTGGTCAGAAGTCAGATAGATAAAGAAGAACCAGGAGGACACATAAACCAGAGGACAGGCTAAAGGAAGAAGGTGTAAACTCAGGGAATGAGGAAACAGAAGACTGGCAGGTGAAAAGAGAGGACACAGTAGAGATTGATGTGAAGAATCACTCAGGAAAATCCTGATATTCTGAACCTCAGAGCTCAGAGTTTTTATGTTCCTTTTATCAGAGGAGCAGAGGATAGAATGTTGGAATTGTGGTGCAGAAGCCCTGACTTTATTAACTGCGTGACCCTGAATAAGTCTCAACACCTCAGCCTCAGTTTTTCCTTCTGTAAAAACAGCACTTACCTCCCAGGGCTGTTGTGAAGATTAAATTATACATACATACATACATATATATATATATATATATATATATATATATATATGTGTGTGTGTGTGTGTGTGTGTGTGTGTGTGTGTGTTTTGGAAACCTTGAAGTGCTATACATGGCATTCCAAAAATCTTAGTGCAGCTGTGAGTACATTAAAATTTAGACTGCACTAACACTTTTGGGACACCTCATCTAAGTGTTAGCTGTTACATCTAGCTTGGCACCTTTGAGTGGAGGTCAGTGGAATTCCCTGGGTTGGAGTAGGGAAAAAAAAGAGAAGTTATTAAGTTGTTATGCCCTGACCCAGGCATACCTCCTTAAGGACTGGCAAGTTTTGGTAGATCCTACATTATGGGGGGCTAGAGATCTGTGCATTTTTCACTTTGATGATCAGATCTAATCACCAAAGCCAAATATCAGAAAGTGCTTCCTCAAATCTAGCTGAATTCCCTCCTGTATCAGTTTAAAAATTTTTTATTTTGTTTTGTTCTCAGTGGAAAACAATTGGCCACCATTCTTAGTATGGTAGGGTTTCTTATACCTTAAGCATTATTATCTCTTTTTCCCCCTTTTATTTATTTTTCAAATTATATGAACACATATTTGTGGAATAAAACAAGCATCCTTAACATATTACAATAAAAAAGATGATTGTACATGAAACTGTGAATCTACTATGCACAATTTGCTATGTTTTCAAATATACAGCAAAATTATCATGTAAATTTCTTTTTTTTCTTTTTTTTCCTACCCTCCCCCACCCTGCTTTAGAGACACAAATTAGACACAAATAGGTATATATGTGTGTGTATATATAGATATACGTGTGTGTGTGTATGTGTGTGTGTGTGTATATGTATGCATGTAAAATCTATACATACTTCTATTAGTTCCTTCTCTGGTTGCAGATATGACTTTCCTCATAAGTCCTTTATAGTTAATTCGGGTATTTATAATAGTCAAAATAACTTATTCATTCAAAGACATTTTTAAAACAATATGGCTGTTACTGTATACAATGTTATCACTAGCCACTCTTCCCTTCTGCTGCAGAGACCTACCCCATCATGTCTTAAAATGCCTATCTTCTTTCAAAACACAGCTCAGGGCCTCCTCCTTACAGGAAGCTCCTTGTGATCTCCCCACTTCTTAGTGCTGCCTACTTTTTTCTTTTTTCAAAAATCAAATTTATTGTTTATTTATTTTAAACATTAAAAAAACTTTTGAGTTCCAAATTCTCTGCCTCCCTCCTGTGCTTCCCCCATCCACTGAGAAGGTAAGAAATATAATATCAATTATACATGTGAAATCATGGAAAACATTTTTGTATTAGCCATGTTGCAAAAAAAAGCAAGAAAAATAAAATGAAAAAAAAAAACAAGCTTTCATCTGAACTCAGATTCCATCAGCTCTTTCTTGGGAGGTGGGGTAGCATCTTTTCATCATAAGTCCTTCAGAATTGTCTTGGGTCATTGTATTGCTGAGAATAGCTAAGACATTCACAGTCGATCATCTCACAATACTGCAGTTACTATGTATAATGTTCTCCTGGTTCTGCCCACTTTATTTTGTATCAGTTCATGCAAGTCTTTCCAGGTTTTTCTGAAAGCATCCTGTTCACCATTTCTTATAACACAAAAGTATTCCATTACAATCGTACGCCACAACTTGTTTAGTCATTTCCCAACTGATAATCATCCCCTTGATTTCTAATTCGTTGCCGCCGCAAAAAGAGTTGCTATAAATATTTTCGTACGTATAGGAGCTTTTCCTTTTTTTAAAATGTCTTTGGGATCTAATCTAGACCTAGTAGTGGCATTGCTGGGTCAAAGGGAATGCATGGTTTGATAGCCCTTTGGGCATAGTTTCAAATTATTCTCTAGTATGGTTGGATGAGTTCACAATTCCACCAACAATGCATTAGAATCCCTCCCTACTTCTTGAAATTACTTTGTATTACTATGCGTATGCTTTGTCTTTGTTTATCTTTGGTCCTGTTGTATTGCTTCAGTAGAATGTAAACGCCTTGACAGCAGGGACTATTTCATTCTTGTCTCTGTATCCAAAGCACCCAAAATAGTGTCTTGAACACTGTTGTTTATAAGTCATTTTCAGTCTTGTCTTACTCTTCATGACCCATTTTGGGGTTTTCTTGACAAAGATATTGAAGTGGGTTGCCATCTCCTCCTCTAGCTCATTTTGCTGATGAAGAACTAAGGCCATATTAAGTGACTTATCAAGGGTCACACAGCTAGTAAGTGTCTGAGGATGCTGTCTTCTTTGGAAGATGAGTCTTCCTGACTCCAGGCCTGGCACTCCATGCACTGTGCCACCTAGGTGCCCAACAGGCTGTCTTAAACATAGTAAGTATGTAATAAATGTTTGTTGGATTGAAATCCCATTTTACAAACTTTTACATTGCAAACTTTTATATTGCTAATGAAGCTTAATTGTCACACATCCATTCTTTAGACTATTTGCCTATACTGCTGGAGAGAAATGAGTGGTTAAAAGAGAGAAGATATTTTAATGTAGTGGGAAGACAACTGAGCTGAGAAACAGATCTGGATTCTGCTGTTGACTTCCTGTAGGCCTGTGGGCAAAGGCCTTCAGAATGTCTTTAGGCAGTTAGTTAAATCAAGCAGAAGTGAGAGGAAGTCCATTAAAAAAAAACAGTAGGAACTCACGACAAAAGGTAATGAAATAAAATTGTTAGAGATTGTTACACCCAATCACACACCAACAAAACTGGATATAAAAAGAGATGAATGCAATAAGTAATAATCATTTACATAGTGTTTTGAGGGTTGTAAAATGCATCTCATTTATTTCTTACAAGAACCTGGAGAAGTAGGTGCTGTTAATACTATCCTCATTTTGCAGCTAAGTAAATTGAGGTGAATAGAGTTTATGTGACTTGCCCAGAGCAGGTAGCAAAGTAGCCCAGAAATCTAGGCCCTTGCCACATCCACTCTTTCCCTCCCTCCCTCTTTATTCTAGCCCCATCATCTCTTGATGCCACCACAGTTTTCTGGGGATAGCTTCTGGTTATTGAGTGGTTGACTAGGTTTGGGGAGTCGTTGATGATAGAATCCTCCTGATGTGAACCATCTGGATTCGGAGCTAATACATGCCTGTGATTAGGCAAATCACTGGCTGAGGGAGTGAGGAGGGAGGAGAATGACCCAATGCTGATGAGAAAGGGTAGCATTTTTCCATCCATTCATTCCTTTGTTTGTTTGTTCATTCATTCTTTCAAGTTAGGAGGCAAGTGGGGTGCCCTCTCCCATCCAGGTAAATCAAAAAGCCTGATCAGGTGATTCTAAGATGACTGAGCACTGTGAGCCAATGGATAAGACATGTCAGAAATCGGATGCTGGGGTAGGGTTTCAGGGCCAAAAAGGTCCGTGTATGTGCAGAAAGACAAACTTCAGGGAATGCCATGGAATTGATCATTCGTCAACTTTTTGTTGCAGAGGTCCCAGCATGATGAAGAGTGGAACTGGACAAATCTCCTCCTGACTCAGCCGTCTCTAAAAGGTCATGGTTCCCCATCTCCCCAGAAGAGCTTCCCTTCTCCATGCACACAACACACTGAGGCCTTGGCTTAATAGGATGGTGCTGGTGGAGGGCCTCCAGCAGCTCTAGGGAATGTGCTATCTCCCACATCTTTCCTTGAGTCTGTAATCCTACCACTTTAGTAGATATTGAAGGCAGTCCCACTCCCACACAGAGAGCCTCTCTTGAACAGTGAATCATTCTTCTATATCCAAAAATCAGTAATAGTGGGTGAGAATTTGATGGAGACATTTTGGGGTTGAAGGGAGCCTTTTGGAGCAAAGGCCGGTAGTACGTGGAGTGAGGAAAATAAGATAACTCTGGCCAGTAAGTCACAATCACCAGAGAGATAGGGAAGGTATCCTCCAGCCTTTCCACAAGTTTTATGAAAGGTCTGCCAGTATGGAGGTTGCAAAGAGATAGCCTGACTCAAGTTCCTTGTTGGTAGTGATGGGGAAGTATGACAGTCATTGGTTCCTTATTTCTACATCACATTGGCAGCCTGTTGGGTATGTGACAAGTTAACCTGGGTTGGCTCTGGTTGCCAATTATGTGGACTTCCTTCCAACCCACAGGGATTGAACACCCTAGAGAGCATGTGCTTCCCAGTGGTAGTCAAATTGTTTTCTAGAACAAAGTATTCAGAGCTGTGTAGCAGCTGTGTGCAGTGGTACAGTGGATAGAATGCAGGGCCTGCAGTCAGAAAGACCTGACTTCAAATCAGATCTCAGGACTTCCGGGGGTGGCTGAAAAGCAGTGAGCTCCCTGCCGAGTCCCTTCAAAAACCTATAAAAAATGGCTCTGAAACAATTCTAGAACTGCAGAACCCACAAAACAGCAGAGGGAAGCAGAGATCCAGCCCAGGACAGCCTGGATGGTCTTTGGGTGAGGTCTATCCCACACGAAGCTGGGAGCTGGGAGCTGGGAGTGGAGCAGAGCAGAGCCCAGCATGAGCTGCTCGGACCAACCAGACCAGGAGCTGGGTGGAGCGGGCCCTAGCGCCCTGAATCAGTGAGCTGTGGCAGTTACCAGACTTCTCAACCCACAAACACCAAAGACAACAGAGAAGGTTAGTGGGAAAAGCTTCGGGAGTGGAAGGAGTTTGCAGTTCGGCCACCGCCCCTGGGGCAGCGGAGGTAGGGCAGCTACAGCTGCAGTTGCTTCTGGTCCCAGGCCCATCTGGTGGGAGGAATTAAGTGGCGGATCAGAGCAGGAGTACACAGCCTGCTGAAGATCTAAGCCCAGTCCGGGTTGGGGGTTCTTGGGGAAGGAGGAGTGCTGGTGTGGCAGAGCTGGCACATCCCCCCTAAATGGGGAACATAGAACTCTTTAGTCTACAAGCAGTCATACCCTGCTGAAAAACTCAAGGGTCAAGTTAGTTGGTTGGGAATATGGCCAGGCAGTGAAAACACACCCAGATTCAGTCTCAGACTTTGGATTCTTTCTTTGGTGACAAAGAAGACCAAAACATACAGCCTAAAGAAGTCAACAAAGTGCAAGAGCCTACACCAAAAGCCTCCAAGAAAAACATGAACTGGTCCCAGGCCATGGAAGAGCTCAAAAAGGATTTGGAAAAGCAAGTTAGAGAAGTAGAGGAAAAATTGGGAAGAGAAATGAGAAGGATGCGAGAAAACCATGAAAAACAAGTCAATGACTTGCTAAAGGAGACCCAAAAAAATACTGAAAAATACACTGAAGAAAACAACACCAAATCTGACCTCAGACACTTCTTAGCTGGGAAGTCACTTAACCTTTGTCTGCTTCAGTTTCCTCAACTAAAGGATGGGGGTAATAAAAGCACCTCTCTCCCAGGGTTATCGTGAAGATCAAATGAGATAACATTTGTGAAGCACTTACAGTGCCTGGCACACAGTAGGAGCTTAATATATGCTTATTTTCTTCTTTCCTATGAAATCAGTGTCAGTTCAGGAAGCAAGAATGCCACTGAGTTGACCCTTTGTCTCACTCACCTTCAATTTTAATTCTATAGCTGCTTCCATTCACTGCATCGTGGTGCCAGTATGGTCAGATACAAGGTACCTTTGTCTGATTCATCAGATTCTTAATTCAGATACCTTTATTGCCTTGATATTGAATTCTATATTCACTTGTGGATCAACCAAGGTCTCCACTTGCATCGACCTAATTAAATTATTGTCCCTCACTTATATTTTATTTCAGAATAGCAAACTAGATAATATTTAATTAATTGAGTCCACATGGCATTTGAGCTATAAAATGCAGATTACGTAGAGACCCTGAAATCAAAGCATTTATCATCTGAACATGTTTGCCAGACAGGTATCTAGGGCTAAATTTATCTCTCCCTTTGTCAATAATCCCAATCTACAGCTATGGCCCTAAGGCCAACTCTAACCTGATTGCTGTTTTTGTAAGGTCTGTGAGCTAAGAAGAGTCCTCACATTTTAAAGTACTTTAAACCATTTTTTTAAATTTAAAAATAATTTTAAAAATAAAAACATAGAAGCTATTCTTAGCTCCTGGGCTAAACAAAGACAGGCGGCAGTCCAAATTTGGCCCTTGGGCCATAATTTTCTCGTTCCTGGTTTAATGTAGAATCATCCTGGGTTTGAAGGACTTGGGGTTTGAATCCTGATTCTGCTTCCTTACCTATGCTACCACGGGCAAATTCAGATTCCTCATCTATAAAATAAGGTCATTCTAGATGACCTTTGAATTATTATTTAGGTCTTAATTTAGAATCCTATAAAGTTGGTAGAATAAAATTGGCATTCCTGAATTATCTCAGAGATAACCCTTTTCTCATTGAAAATCACCTTCTAAAGACAATTGTTTTAATGATTGACTAATTGTCACATCACGTCATGGGCATACCATGATTATTTAAATTCATTTTTAAAATTTTAAAATTTTAAATTTTGAAGTAATTTTAAAAATCATTCATTTTTAAATTCTCAGAACCCATAAAAACATTTGGAATTTTCAGTCAATATTCACAAGTCATAACTGTCTCATTTTCTTCTTACTTTTCAGTTTAATAGCAATATGATACAATGCAGAAGGCAGAGGATTTCGAATCAGAAGACTTGGCTCTAAATCCTGAATGGTGCCTATCGCCTGTGTGATTTTGGGCAAGTCACTTTGCCTCTGGGCCTCAGTTCCCTCATCTGTAAAGTGAGGGGTTGGACCTCTTAGTACACCTTCCAGTTTTAAGTTTATGAAATGGTCATTTTACTACTGACTAATAACACTAAGTAAATTATTGTTGTTAAAGAATCTGTGAAAGGGGCACACCCACAGTAAAGATGGAGAATGTAATTCTCCTTGGGAAAATTCAAGGGGTCTTGTTAATGCCTGATCTTTTCTTATCTAGATTCTTTTCTCTAATATATGGACTAATGGACCAATGGAAAATGAAATACAAATTCTTGCCCCAAGATACAGCTTCACAGCTAGATAGTACCCAGCCAGAGCTAGACCTATTTTCCCTTCTCTACCCTAGTTATCACTGCTTATGGTTACCTGAGGCCTTAGCTCTCCCTCCCCCAATCCCTCCATGCTTATGCCATTTCTGCCCTGAGCAGAAATAGAAGGTGCCCATAACTTGGGAGGTAGCTGACTCAACTCTACTGTGTTTCTAGACTGCTTGACAAAAAGCTAGTAGGGCCATGAATGAATTAATGATTCATTGTGGGTTCTTCTTAGTGGGTCACCCACTAGGACACTGCATTAGCTGTGACTCTGTATTAAGTAGAGGTCTCAGGAAGGGATGGGAGTGGGTTCAGCAGCAAAATTCGATGGAAGAAACAGCTTTGCATGGGCAATTGGATGGGATTGATTTGGTTTTCCGGTATTTTTCCTTTATGGGGACAGCACACCTGAAAATTTTGATGGACTATAGGCCTAACTTAATGGCAAAAGTGTATGACTAACTCTCACCAATTAATTAACTTAATGGGGAAAAGTATATGACTAACTCTCACCAATTAAGGAAAGGCAGTTTAGAAGAACAAATAAGATAAAGGGAAAAAGAGCATAGACTCCTTGCAGATTTTTGGGTCCATGTTTTTTCACCTCCAGATATCCTAAGGAGTTATTTACTCATGGCATCATGTTATTTCAAAAAGAAATTTGCTTAAAATAGATATAAAAGATAAACAATGAAAAATACAATAAACAGTAAATGCCTTTCCTACCTCTAGGACTGAACATTTGTGAATTCAGATTATTTTCAAAATTCCCTACTGCTAAATCAGCACAGCATTCAGGTTCCACAGACTTTATTTTTTTTAAATATTTGTAATTATATTTAAATAAAATTTACTTTCTTTGTAGTCCTGTGTTTTAAAATATCCTTCTGTGATGGCGTCCAGAGACTTTACCAGACTGCCAAAGGAGTCTATGACCAAAATACGGTTAAGAGGGAGAGAGAACATCTTGAAAAGAAGGTCGCAATCACAAAGAACCAGTGTGGCTTCATAAGGAACAAGTCACACCAGATTAATCTCATTTTTATTTTGATAGGGTTAGTAGATTGGTAGATACCTTGTGATGGGCATCAAAGAGGAAAATTAAGATCGTTGGTGCTCTAAAATGACCTCTTTCCTTGCTCTCTCAACATCTACTGTCAACACTCTCTTCTGCAGATATGGAGGTAACCCAGAAGGATATTAACATGTCAGAGGGTTAAGAGCCTTGGACCATTCATTGTCACCGCTAGTATGTCCCATTTGTGGTTAGATAGGTGAGCTGGTCACAGAGACACTGAGAGTTACAAAAGCTAAACCTGACTCAGCATTTCTGATTAACCAACAGAATCCATTTCTTTTTCTCTTATAGTATAGCTAACCAAACAGGGATGGCAACTGTGATTTCATTAGTATAGGAAACTTCTTGGTGAAGAGTTTCCATCTAGTAACGTGGATCATCCAGTCCAGGGGTGAGGAAGCTGCTGCCATATGTGGCCTTGAGGCCGCAGGTTCCTCACCTCTATGGTACTGAAACATTAAGTGACTTACTTGCCCAGAGTCACATAGCCAATATGTATCAGAGATGGAGCTTGAACCCATGTCTTCATGGCAGGGTCTCTGTGCATTACACCACACTGCCTCAAAAATATTTGCTAACTGATTATTTTGGAATTCTGCCAGCTTTTTGAATCAGTTTAGTTTACTCAGGGTTGAACAGTCAGTCCCTCACCTCCTTGTAAAGCTGGTCATGCCTTTGGAAAGAAAATTGTCACTTGCATAAACAGAATTAACTTATATGGAGTTCTTACCCAGATGGATTATTCTGCTGCTTTGTTGAGTGGCAAAAATACATTTAAAATGTGAGGCATCAAGGAATACCTCCTCCTGGGGACAAAAATGTAACCTAAACCGAGCATGACCTGCAAGTCAATGCACAGGGCTCCATTAGAGGCTGAGATAGTAACCCCTGATGTTCCCTTTACGATTTTCAAGAGCTTTCTT
Source organism: Trichosurus vulpecula (assembly GCF_011100635.1). Lineage (NCBI taxonomy): Eukaryota > Metazoa > Chordata > Mammalia > Diprotodontia > Phalangeridae > Trichosurus > Trichosurus vulpecula. The sequence goes on along the minus strand of NC_050573.1, from coordinate 544,076,556 downwards.
ATCTATGATCTCATTTCAACCTCAAAACAACTGGTGGTAAACAAAACTAGAGAGAGATTATTAGCTCTCATTTTACACATAAAAAACCTGAGGTTTAGAAAGATCGAGTGACTTTTGTCCTGGATCAGCTACTTAGTCTCTTAATTATCCCTGCAAAGATCAGCAACCGGACCACTGCTACTGTTTCTGGATCTAACCAAGAGCTTCATCTAGAGGCTTTTTTATTGCATGTTTTATCTGTGCCCTTTGATAGTATACTCGATCAAGAAATAGAATTTTCAAACGGCTATTCTTACTAGAGGGCAGCTAGGTGGTGCACTCATCTTTCTGAGTTCAAATCCAGCCTCAGACACTTGCTAGCAGTGTGACCCTGAGCAAGTGGCTTAACCCTATTTGCCTCAGTTTCCTCATCTGTAAAATGAACTGGAGAAGGAAACCACTACAGTATTTTTGCCAAGAAAATCCCACATGGGGTCATGAAAAGTTGGACATGACTGAAAAATGACTCAACAAAATTTTTACTAGAGACAGGTACTATTTCAATTATTCTGGTAAGCTATTGAATACTGCATTTACCCTGGAACCTGGGCAAACCTGTGTTTAGATTAGCTTCTTTAGGACACACTGAAGAGTATAATGTCATTCATCCCAGTTCTTGGGACTTTTACATAGAGACTTCATTTCTATAATGAATCAATCAAGATAGAGGGCCCTGAACAGCAGAGTTTAAAGAATTTATGGGAGAAGCTCTATTAAACCCATAATATCTTGTCATACTCAAGCAAATTTATTCTCGATACTATTTAGGGTCCACATGTGTGCTGTGTCAATCAATAAGCATTTATTGAATATATGTATGCAAGGCCCTGTGCTGGATTCCAGTGACACAAAGACAAAAATGTGACAGTCCCAGCCCTCACAGATGTTGCATTTTGATTCATCTCCAATCTTCCTGAAAGTCACTTGCTAAACTTGCATTATTGAAGGTACATTTCTTATTAGCCCCACCAGTCAATTCTTAAGGATTTAAACTTCATACTTGAAATCAAAAGCTTGGTAAAGACATTGCTACTTATATTACAGGACTACAGCAGCTGTCTCAACACAGCCATTTGAGGGATTTCTTAGCTGTCTTGCTACAGGATCAAGTTGTTTGTGTATGTTGATGAGGGAATTCTCTGATGGTTCTTGAATGTACCAAATTTGACATTTACAAAGACCCTAGCCATTGAGACTAGCCATTATGTGTGAGAGAACCTAAAATATCATCTTCTGATGTTAATGAATGAACACATAGACAGAGAACTCTAGACAACAGGATATGAATTTGAGCTTCTTGCCTGGTGGTTCCTTTAAATTGCAAAGTTAAACGTGACTGCTATGCATCAGAACTCTGTCAAAAGGCAGGAAGGAAAGAAGGAGAAAGAGGGAGAGAAGGAAGAACTGAATTGAAGGATAAGGAGGGAAAGAAATGGAGAGAGGGAGGAAGGACAAGAAGAAAGAAGCAAGGAAAGAAGGAAAGAGAAAAAGAAAAAAAGAAAGGGAGGGGAAAGAGGTCATAGTTTTATACAATTATTAATAATTTGCTTCCAAATGACTGAACTTCATATATTTTCATGTGGAAATATATGAAGTTCAGTCATTTGAAAATTTCATCTATTTCCAATATATTGTCACTTTTTTTTGACTCTGACTTTTCTGTTTGCCTGCCCTGTCCAACTTGTTCTGCCTTGATTTCACATCCTGCATCATTCAATTCATCTTATGTTTGGTTTCCAGTGGAAGCCTTGGCTAGAAGCTGCATCTGGTGACCTGAAATCAGTTATAATATTTATGGAAAAGACTGTGAGAGAATGACATACATAGCAGGATGCTTACTATCAAAAGAAGTATTCCTACTTTTCTGTGGAAAGTGACTAAGAAACCTTAGTCAAGAATAGATACTGATGTCGTGGTACAATTTATGGAAACAACCCTTGGTTGTGATAAGCACACAAAACAGCCAGAAGTACTCCATGTCCTACTTCAAACTTTGGCTATCATAATTCTACCTCTATATCCCTGACTAGCTTCACGCGGATTGAAAGACCCTGTCAGAATGTACTGTGAAACACACTGGGCATAGAGTTGGGAAATCTAGGTTTGAATTCAGACTTAATGTGTTTGTGATTTGTGGTATGACTTTTCCTCTCTACGGGTCACTTTCCTTATTGGGTAAATGAAAGGGTTGGTCAAGATGATCTTTAAGATCTCTTTCAGCTCCATGATTCTGTAGCTGACAGAAGGTCAAAACCGTAACATGAGACGAGTAATACTGAGGTATATAGTCAATGTCAATAAACAGTTAAGGACCCACTATGTGGCAGGTACTGTGCTATATGAACTGTGCATATAGATGGAGGAGACAACAGGGGAAATCGCTGCAGCATAATCACAGAAACTTATAAGGCCGGCTAATCTCATTCTGTTTCCTGGTATGTATTCTATGTTCTAAGCAACAAGTACATTGTTCCCTATGCCTGGAACTTCCTCCTTGTCCCTCTTCAGCTGCCGAATTTCGACCTATCTTTTGAAGCCTAATCTAAGCATCACCTTCTCCAGGAAAGATTTCCCTTATCTCTATCCTCCCACATACCCATACTTCACCTAATCCAAGGATGGGGAACCTGCAGCCTTGAGTCCACATGTGACCTTCTAGGTCCTTGGATGTGGCCTTTTGATTGAGTTCAAGTTTTACAGAACAAATCCTTTTATTAAGCAGATTTGTTGTGTGAAGTTTGGATTCAAAGGGTTGAAAAAAGAGCAACAAATTTTGTTTGCATTGTCTATGTATCATGCATTGTTTTGTATTAGAGATATCTGTGTGTTATGTCAGGTTTCCTCACTATATGTTAAGCTCCATAAGAACATGGACTACATTTCATCTAAACTTTCTCTTTTAGTGTCTAGTGCAGTATTCTGTAAATAATGGTTGCTTAACAAATGTTTATTGATTTGAATTTAATCGATTTCATTTGAGTTTGAAGAATTTATGGGCAGAAACTTTATTAAAGTCACTGTATTTCATTAACCTCGAGAAAATTAGTTAGGCTAAAAGGATGGTGTAAATGGTGGTCTAGAGGCTGCAAGCCTCTAGACAAACATGGAATTATCTCAAAAAGTCTGGAATCTCTGTGTGAAAGCATTTTCTTGTTTAAATTTTGGTTTAGTTCCAACAAAATATGTGGTGTGACTCAGTACAATATAAGAAGAAACATACATTGTGTAGACTAAATAAATATGTCTCATATATATGTATTCAAATTTTTAGCTTAGGCAGATGCATTTATGATTGGTAAAATGCAAATTCATTTAAGAACATTGCTGACTTCATTGTAGCTTTATGTTGACTATCAATAATAAAATTACTATTGTTTTGATGTTCACAGTATTTTTTCCTGTGTAAAAATGGGCTCATTATATTGTAAAAATTTGGAAGCACTAGTACAGACTGCTATGGATGTCCTGAACCTTATTATCATCAGAATTTGACCAATAAGATTTACCAGGGGTCTCATCACTCAATATGTCACTGCATGTTCAAAACAGGAGTTGGTCATCTTTTAAAATGTTTCTTAAATGTATTTTCAGTTTTCAAATTTTTTAGTTTTTCTAAATTTCATTCATTTTTTTCATTTGTCTATTAAATAATTTAATTTTAAAAAATTTTAAAAATTAAAAAAAAACTTTTTAAGGAGTTGGTCATTTTGAAGATGTCTGGTTGGGTCTTTAGACTTGCACTGATCAATATATGATCCAGACATAACAATAGATTTGCATGAAAAAAATAATGTTTATGAATTGCTGTTTTGTCCACATCTTTACTTTTCTAATATTTGGCAAAAATCAGATTTTGCCACAAGCAATGAAACTTCTAAGGTAGATTTTTGCCATTGTCATTGAAGTTATGAGGTCCATCTGAATCATACAAATTCCAGAGTGTGTATAGAACTATGTAGTACTGCAATACAGTGACTTAACAAAAGCAGAATTATTGGAAATTTCCCTTTAGAACCTTCTGCTGTTAAACTTTTGGCAATAGCTCCCAGACCCTCACTACAAAGGAAGGGAACAGCTGCTTAAGGAGGGACACTTGATATTTCTAGCATAACACAGAGTCTTAAGACGGCTAACCCCTTTTTGGTTAAAATATTAGGACAACCAATGGGTAGCTAAGTTAATTCTATAATAAAACTAAATTAGATGTTTATTTCAAAGTTAAGAAATTTTAAAAGTAACTCAAGTTGTATTCCACACATCGTTACTTTATAGTTTGTTTAAAAATCTAAAATCTTAGAAATCATGACAAGGATTACAAGAAGAACGTGAAACTGACTGGGGGTTACAAGCATGTAATATGTATGAATGCTGTTGGGGGAGGTGCTATGTTGCTATCTGGTGATCTTTCCTTTGAATTCCTCAGTGCTCTGTACCTTTGAAGTTTCTGTGATTCACACTGCAGTGATTTTCCCTCTTCTCTTCACCATTTATCCTTTTTCATTTGTTAATCTCATCTGCTCCTGTGGGCTCAATGGTTGTCTTTCTGCAGATGATTCTCAGATATATTTGTCTTGCTCTCACCTCTGTCCTGACCCCAGTCACACATTTCCATGTCTCCGACTAGACGTATGTAGACATCTTAAAACTCAGCACTTCCCAGATTAAAGTGATTATCTTTTCCCTAAAACCCTCTCCCCTTCTGAACATCCCTGTTTTTGTTGAGGGAAACACCATTCTTCCAGTCACTCAGGCTGACAACTTAGATGTTATCCTCAATTCCTGCCTCTTTCTTATCCACCATATCCAATCGGTTGCCGAGTCCTGCTGTCCTCTGCTCCTCCTCTGACATTGCTCCCACCTTGGTGCAGGCTCTCATCTCCTCGTGCCTAGACTAATTCTCTAGCCTACTGGTTAGTCTCCCTACCTCTAGTCCCCACTCTAATCCATTCTCCATTCAGTCGTTAATTTGATCTTCCTAAAGTATAGGCCTGAAAATGTATTTATTCAGTAAACTCCAGTGGCTCCACTATTGCCTCCAGGATCAAATAAAACTATCCTCTATTTGACATTTGAAACCCTTCATAACCTGGTCGATTGTTTTGTTGTGTTTGTTCAGTAATGTCTGACTCTCCATGACCTCATTTGAGGTTTTCTTGGCAGAGATGCTGGAGTGGTTTGCAACTTCCTTCTCAAGCTCATTTCACAGATGAGGAAACTGAGGCAAACGGAGTGAAGTGACTTGCCCAAGGTCACACAGCTAGTAAGTGTCTGAGGACAGATTTGAACATAAGAAGAGCTTTCCTGACTCCACTCTGCCCTATGGCGCCACCTAGTGGCCACTAACCTGGTCCATTCCTATCTTTCCATTCTTATACTTTACTCCCCCTTACATATTCTGTGATCTAGCGACACCACCATCCTTGCTGCCTGATTCTCCACATTTTACTGGTTTTCCTCTGTGCCTAGAACTCTCCCTCCTCATCTCCATCAGGCTTCCTTTAAGCCTCAGCTAAAGTCTCTCCTGAAGGTAGCCTTTCTCAGTCCTCCTTAATCTAATTGTCATTCCTCTGGTATATCTCTAATTTGATGCTATCTATGTCTTGTTTGTGCCTAATTGTTTGCATGTTGAATCCCCCATTAGACTATGAGCTCTTTGAGAACTGGGACTATTATTTTTGGCCTTATTTGTATTCCCAACATTTAGCACAGGGCCTGACATATAATAAATGCTTAATAAATCCTTATTGACTTGATTTGGTTCTATAGCAATAAATTTCAGTCATGTTGAAGGCTCAATCACATATTCTATGTTGAAGACTCCTATCACATGTCATATATGAAATAACACAGAATTAATAAATTGGTCCTGTCGTGGGAAAAAGAAGAAACAAATCCATAGTTCATAACTTTGGGCAAAAGTTTGGTGAAGCTACATCCAGATGATTATTGAAAATAGTAACAGATAGGAGTCACCAACCAGCTAACAGGAAAAAAAGTATCTTAGGGGCAAGTGAACTCTTCATATGTGTATATATATATATATATATATATATATAGTGTTCCTATTAGTTCTGTATCCCAAAGAGATTATCATGTTTAAAAAAAGGAAAAAAACCACATGTACAAAAACATTTATAGCAACTCTTTTCATGATGGCAAAGAACTGGAAATTGAGGGGATGCCCATCAGTTGGGGAATGGCTGAATAAGTGGTGGCATATAATTGTGATAGAATACTATTGTCTTATAAGAAATGACAAGACGATGCTTTTAGAAAACCTGGAAAGACTTATATGAACTGATGCAAAATGAAGTGAACAGAACCAGGAGAACATTGTATACAGTTATAGCAGCATTATACAAGGACCAACTATGAATAACTTAGCTATTCTCAGCAATACAATGATCTAAGACAATTTCAAAGAACTCATGAAAAATGTTATCAATATCCAAAGAACTGATTGAGTCTGAACATAGACTGAAGCATCCTTTTTAAAGCTTTATTTTATTTGTTTGTTTTTTGTTTTGTTTTGTGTTTTCTTTCGCAACATGGTTAATATGGAAATATGTTTTGCATGACTTCACATGCATAATCTATATCAAATTGCTTGCCTTCTCAATGAGAGGAAAGGGAGGGAGAAAATTTGGAACTCAAAACTTTAAAAAACTCTTCAGATATAGATGGAGGCAATCCACAAGGTTCACAGACACAAAGAAAGGAAATGATGTAGAGACCAAGGGATCCTTTTATGTAGCTACTGAACCATCAGCTCTTCTATCTTAGGAGCCAATTAGCAGACTCTTTGTCATGACCCATTTCAAGTTCATGAGTCACATATAGCTTTAACCAAGCCTTTAAAGTTCCCACATGGTAGAGCATGTCTGTGCAGCCTCTGTCCAATTTTATGATTTTCCCTGCTTAAATTTTTTTTTTTATCTTTCCAAAATTCACTGGGGTGCTTTTTCCCCCTTTTTAAAAAATAGTATTTTATTTTTTTCCCCAATTACATGTCAAGACAATTTTTAGCATTTATTTTACAAGATTTTGAGTTCCAAATTTTTCTCCCTTCTTCTCTTCTTCCTCCCCCCCTTCCAAAAGTTCTAGGCAATTTGATACAGGTTATACATGTGCTATCATTTAAACATATTTCCATCTTAGTCACAGTTGTGAAAGAAGAAACAGATCAAAAGGAAAAAAACCATGAAAAAGAATAAAGTAAGTGAAAAAATATGCTTCGATCTGAATTCAGAGTCCATCAGTTCTTTATCTGAATGGGGATGGCATTTTCTTTCATGAATCCTTTGTACTTGTCTTGGATCATTATGTTGCTCAGAAGAGCTGAATCATTCATAGTTGGTCATCACACAGTGTTGCTGATATTGTGTACAATGTTTTCCTGCTTCTGCTCATTTCATTTCACTTTGCATCCAGGTTTTTCTCAAATCTGCCTGTTCATCATTTCTCATTGCATAATAGTATTCCATTACATTCATATGCAACAGCTTGTTCAGCCATTCCCCAATTGATGAGTATCCCCTCAATTTCCAATTTTTTGCCACCATGAAAAGGGATGCTAAAAATATATTTGCACATGTAGGTCCTTTCCTCTTTTTTATAATCTCTTTGGGATACAGACCTAGTAGTGGTATTTCTGGATCAAAGGGTATGCACAGTTTGGTTGCCCTTTGGGCATAGTTCCAAATTGCCCTCCAAAATGGTTGGATCAATTCTCAACTCCACCAACAATGCATCAGTGTCCCAATTTTCCCACATCTTTTCCAACATTTATCATTTTCCTGTTTTGTTACATTAGCCATTCTGACAGGTGTGAGGTGGTACCTCAGAGTTGTTTTAATTTGCATTTCTCTAATCAAAAGATATTTAGAGCACTTCTTCATATGCCTATAGATAGCTTTGAGTTCTTTATCTGAAAACTGCTTGTTTATATCCTTTGACCATTTATCAACAGGGGAATGGCTTGTATTCTTATAAATTTGACTCAGTTCTCTATATATTTGAGAAATGAGACACTTGCTATAAAGATTGTTTCCCAGCTTTCTTCTTCCCTTCTAATCTTAGTTGCATTGGTTTTGTTTGTACAAAAGCTTTTTATTTTAATATAATCAAAGGTATCTATCAAAGAGCATTTTGTAATGCTCTTGTTTGGTTATAAACTCTTCCCTTCCCCATAGATTTGACAGGTAGACCATTCCCGTATCTATCAAAGAGCATTTTGTAATGCTCTTGTTTGGTTATAAACTCTTCCCTTCCCCATAGATTTGACAGGTAGACCATTCCCGTTCTTCTAATATGCTTATGGTGTTGCGCTTTATATCTAAATCATTTATATAATCTATATCATTTATATAATCTAAATCATTTTATGGCGTGAGATGTTGGTCTATGCCTAGTTTGTGTCCTATTGTTTCCCAGTTTTCCCAGCAGTTTTTGTCAAATAGTGAGTTCTTATGCCAAAGCTGGGGGTCTTTGGGTTTATCAAACACTAGTTACTGTGGTCATTGATCACTGTGTCTTGTGCCCCTAATTTTTTCCACTGATCCACCACTCCATTTCTTAGCCAATGCCAGATAGTTTTGATGATTACTGCTTTGTAATATAAATTTGAAATCTGGTATTACTAGGCCACCTTCCTTTGTATTTTTTCATTAATTCCCTTGATATTCTTGAACTTTTGTTCTTCCAGATGAATTTTGTTATAATTTTTTTTCTAGCTCTATTAAACAATTTTTGGTAGTTTGATTGATATGGTGCTGAATAAGTAACTTAGTTTAGGCAGAATTGTCATTTTTATTATATTGGCTTGGCCTACCCATGAGCAATTGATATTTTTCTAATTGTTTAGATCTGACTTTATTTGTGTGAAAAGTGTTTTGTATTTGTGTTCATACAGTTCCTGGGTTTTTGTTTGCAGGTAGACTCCTAAGTATTTTATATCATTTATAGTTATTTTAAATGAAATTTATTTTTTTATCTCTTGCTGCTGGACTTTGTGGGTAATAGAAATGCTAATGATTTATGTGGGTTTACCTTATATTCTGCAACTTTGCTAAAATAGTCAATTATTTCAACTGAGTTTTTAGTTGATTCTCTAGAGTTCTCTAAGTATATCATCATATCATCTACAAAGGGTGATAGTTTTGTCTCCTCATTGACTATTCTAATTCCTCTGATTTCTTTTCCTTCTCTTATTGCTATAGCTAACATTTCTAGTACTATATTGAATAACAGTGGTAACAATGGGCATCCTTGCTTCACCCCTGATCCTATTGGGAAGGCTTCTAGCTTATCCCCATTACAGATAAGGCTTACTGATAGTTTTAGATAAATACTGCTTATCATTTTAAGAAACACTCCCTTTATTCCTATGCTCTCTATTGTTTTTAATAGGAATAGGTGCTGTATTTTGTCAAAAGCTTTTTTTTTAGCATCTATTGAAATAATCATATGATTTCTGTTGACTTTACTGATTTCATACTCCCAATTCAGGAAAGTTCTCTGGGGTTCCTTATAGGGACTCAAACAGTGTCCTTTCATGTTTTTTCCTCTAGTGCCCTTGAATTAAAGTCTTACAACAGTCTGTGTAGCAGAGATCTTATATAGTCCCAAACTTACTTGTAGAGATTACAATCACTTCCAAATAGAATTATGCCAGTTCAACAAAGGACATTTCACAGAACTAACCAGATGTTATTATTTGTCTAGTACTTATAAAGGGCCTGTCACAAACCAAGGAAATAGAGAAAAAGACAATAGCAAAAAACAAACAATTTTAAAATCTCTTCAAGATTATTCATAGAGAGTATTAAAAGCAACCCTGACAAATTGGGATTTAAATCTCAATGTAGAAATCTATCAGATCTAGGAAGAAATAGAGAAAAGGGGAAAAAATAAAGGGAAAACCAAGCTTCCCCTTTTAGAGAAACTACTTCCAGCTGAGATCCCAGATCATGTGCAATTCTGCCTATACAAATTAAAGACATGGAGATAATGGGAAGTAGGCAGGAAATGTCTTCATATTCTCTTTTCAACTCACATTATAAAGAGAACCCTACAGATTCAATAAGAAATTAATTAAAACAATAAATTCAGTATAAGCAAAAGTAAAATCAGTGTAGATTCTAAATAAACACACAGAATTATCCTTTTTGTGTATTGCTAACAAACCACAGTAGGAAGAGATAGAAAAAGTAATTCTCTTCAATATATTAATGTATGTAAAAACATATATTTAGAAAATAAAAAAAACAAAACCGTAACTATTGATTATGTATTGATGCATGCTCAAACTACTTTAAAAGCAAAAAACAAAAACCCAAAACTATAGATTAGGTAGTAAGGAATTCTTAAACTATTTAAAAAACAAAAATATGAAAATATTAAATAAGACAAAATAATAATGTTTGAGACAATGTATCACGTGTACCTACCAATACATATATAACAATTACATAGCTACATGTATAATGCCAATACATATATAAAAAATATATAACTACAACAATAAAACATCCTTTACTGAAATAAAGATTTTAATAATTAGATAGTTTACTTATGATTGGGCCATGCTAATATCATAAAAATAGTTATATGAACTAAATTAATTTACAAATTTAGTGACATACCATTCAGCTTATCTAAATGTAGCTTTGCAGACTACACAAAATAATAAAAAAATTGATTTGGAGAAACAAAAAATCTAGACTCTCAAGGGAGAAAATGGTGGGGGGGAGTAGGAAGGAAGGAGGAGGGCCTAGCAGTATAAGATCTCAAACTCTCTGCAAATAAGAAATCATCAAATTGATTTGAAACTAGTTTAGAAGAAAACAGAAAAGTTGACCAGTGGAACAGATTAGACAATAAATCCCAGGAGCAATCAAACATAGGAGCATGGTGTTTAATAAAGGCAAAGACATCAAATATTGGTATAAAAACCTATTGTTGAAAAAAAATTTCCAGGAAAACTGGAAAGCATTGGCAGTTATTAGACTATCGTCTCACTCTATATACCATAATAAACTCCAAATGGATATTATCTAAATACAAAATATCTTATAAGAACCAAATTAGAGTCAAAAGAGAGGAGATACCTTTCACAGCAATGGATAGATGGTAGGGATTCTTATAGAAATAGAGGATAGAGATTATCATAAAAAATAAACATTGACTACAAAAAACTGAAAAGTATTTTTCACAAAATCAATGCAGTTAGAATGAAAAAAGAAATAGTTAACTGAGAAAATAAAATCTTTGCAGCAAATTTATCTGTGAAAGGCCCTATTTCTAATACATGTGGTAATTGATAAAATATACATAATAAGAAGAGCTAGTCTCCAATAGATAAATGGTCAAAGAATATTGACAGCAGTTTTTGGAAGAAGAAATGTAAGCTATCACTATATTAAAAGTTCTCCAGATCACTAAGAGAAATGTAAAACCAGAACACTTAAGGTTCTACCTCATATCCATTAGATTGGCAATGATTATCAACAAGCAGAGACAATTCTTAGAGGGGCTATGGCAGATTAGGAACACTAACCAAAATAGCTGGAAACAAAGTGGGTAAAGTTGGTGCCTATTTTAGGGATGGCTGAACTAATAATGGCATATACATACATATATATATATATATATATATATATATATACACACACATATGTGTGCATGCATGTATATGTATGTATAACTAGAATGGAAAATTCTTATGTAAAACTGTACCAGATCTAAAATTATATTATAAAGTAGCAATCATCAAAACTGCTTGGTATGGGCTAAGAAAAAGATTGGTAGATTGGTGGAATAGGTTAGGTACACAAGACCCAGTAGTCAATGGCTATAGTAACCTACTATTTGATGAACCCAAGGACTCCAGCTTCTGGGATAAGAACTCCTTATTTAACAAAAACTGTTGGGAAAACTGGAAAATAGTATGGCAGAAATGAGGCATAGGCCAACATCTTACACCATATACCAGGTAAGGTCAAAATGAACACATGATTAAGACATAAAGGGTGAGACTACAAGTAAATTAGGAGAGCAAGGAATAGTTTACCTATCAAATCTATGGAGAATGGAAGAATTTATGACCAAACAAGATATAGGGAACATTATGAAATGCAAAATTGATAACTTTGATTATATTAAATTAAAAAGTCTTGCATAAAGTCAATACAACCAAGATTAGAAGGGAAGCAGAAAGCTGGGAAACAATCTTAAGTGTCTCTGATAAAGGCTTCATTTCTCAAATAATAGAGAACTGAGTCAAATTTGTAAGAATCCTAGTCATTCCCCAATTGGTAAATGGTCAAAAGATATGAACAGGCCATTTTCAGAGGAAGAAATTAAAGATATCTATAGTCATATGAAAAATTCTCTAAATCACTATTAATTAGAGAAATGAAAATTAAAACAACTCTGAGGTACCATATCATACCTATCAGACTGGCTAACATGACAGAACAGGAAGATGATAAATGTTGGAGAAGATGTGGAAAAACGGAACACTAATGCATTGTCGGTGGAATTGTGAACTGATCCAACCATTCTGGAGAGCAATTTGAAATTATACCTGAAGGGCTTTAAAACTGTGCATACCCTTTGACCTAGCATTGCCACTTCTAAATCTATATCCCACAGAGATCATAAAAATGGACAAAGGATCCACATGTACAAAAATATTTATAGCAGCTCTTTCTGTGGTGGCCAAGAATTGGAAATTAAGGGGATGCCTATCAACTGGGGAATGGTTGAACAAATTGTGGTATATGAATGTAATAGAATGCTATTGTTCCATAAGAAATGATGAACAGGTGGACTTCAGAATTGCCTGGGAAGACTTACATGAACTGATGCCGAGAGACGTGAGTAGAACCAGGAAAACATTGTACATAGTAACAGCAACATTGTGTGATGACCAACTTTGAAAGATTGAAAAAAAAGAAAATTATTATGCAGTTAGAAGTTGCAAAAGGGATATTCAGGGTATGGAGAAAGTATTGTGAATTTAACATTGAAAAAAGAAAAAATATGTATATTTGATCTGATGTCAACAGAAGTCTTGTTTTCTTTAGCTGCTAACGCATCTGCTCAGGACCTCTGGTTTCCAATCGCTCTTAATGTGGCAATGTCTCTGCCCAGTTTGTTGACAGCAATTCGACATCCTGTGCCTGAACCATAGTTTGGAAAGGAAGCAACGCTGATTAAGAAATCATATTTCTCCACTTCTGTTGTCATAGACTACCCACCTTCTTGTTTGAGTCACTGTTTAAAGAACAATGGAAAGTAATCTTTTTGCCAAAAGGCAAGGTTTAAAAAGAATCAAGAACCTGCTGATTGAAAGGGAAATAACTCTAGCAGAGAATCCAATATAAATGTTGTCACCACTAACACAAAAACAGGATACTACATAAAATGTCAGGCTTTTGCAATATGTTGTTCAGATGGGTTTTTTTAAACCTGTTTCTCTCTCTTTTTATTCTTTGTTACCTTTATACATATTATCTCATTTGGCCCTCACAACAACCTTGGAAGGTAGGTTCTATTACATTTTCATTTTGCAGATGTGGAAACTGAGGTGCATAGAGGTTATGTGACTTACCCAGGATCACATAGCCAGTAAATGTCTGATGCCATATTTGAATGCCTATCTTCTTAACCACATGCACAGTTCTCTAGACATAGTCACCATGTTTATCTACTATGCACCTAGGAGGTTTCGATTAAAATCTATTTTAAAAACAAAAACAATTTGATAAGAATGCTCCATTCCCCACCCCAAGCTTCCCAGAAGTTTAAGGTTTTTTTTTTTTTAATTTAAGGCTGCTATCTACTGATACTAATCCTGTGAAAATGGGAATAGGGAGAAGAAAGGAATACGATATACAGGAAGTTGGGAACAATGTTTCCTTCTACCAATGACAAGCATTTACCATCTAGAACTTTTAACAGTGGGTTTATGTACATAGTTGTAGTGTGCTTCTAATTCCAACCAACCCAGTAGGCATAGGAGAAAAAAGGTGGGGGTGGGGGAGGAAGTAGTTTAACCAAAGCAATCAACCCATGAACTGTGTGGATAGTTCAAGCAACATGTCATACTCATAGTCCTCTATTTCTGCAAAGAAAGTTGTAAGCTCATAGATGGTGAAGCTTTAATGCAACAAGGTATTTAACTGTAAAATTGTGGCTGCACATAGGTAATTCCTTTGCAAAATACGAACACCTCTGTGAGTGAGTCAAAAGGAAATCTGACTGAGCAAACAAATTAGTCATACCTCCGGAAATTAAATAGTTAAGTCCTACAGAGTTTGAGGGAGTACAGATTCCAGAGTGCTTTGGGGAGGAGACCCCTGTAGGGAGGCAGGAGGGGATTTCTCTCTTCTTCCCTCCCTTGCCTATGGTGTCTGGCAGTGACTTGCCCAAAGGGAGACACCTATCCAGCAATCTGAGATACTGTCAGTTCAAGTGAGCTCAAGGCACAGCTGAGGGAGCAGAGACACATACTACAGGCAGAGAAGGTGGTGACATTTACAGGATATGAATTGGGCTTTGAAAGATGGATAGGGATTTGAGGGGCACAGGGTGGAAGGTGGGAATTTCAGTAATTGGGAACAAGATGAGCAGAGGCATAGAAATACAGGATATCAGTATATATTCTGGGTCCAGGGTGATATAGCCCAATGCAAAGATAGTAGAGAGGTATGATATTAGACAAGACTAGAAAGGCAGGGGTGCCCAGATTGTAGAGGACTTTGAATTCTAGGCAGAATAATTTGAACTTTATGTGATAGGGAAAAGTGAAACCTCTTAAGATTTTTGAGCAAAGGAGTGACAGAACTAGATGTATTTGTTTGAAACACACACACACACACACACACTCACACACACACACACAATTTATTCTGCAAGCACCATGCAGGATGGATTATTGGAGGAAGAGTAGAGACAGCCAAACCTCTAAGGAGATGACTGTAGCAGTCTAAACTGGTGGGACTGAGTGTCGGCACTAGCAGGGTGAGACTGGAAGGGATGTCACATTCAAGAGACATCAAAGCGGTGCAATGGACAAGACTTGCTAACTGATTAGATATGAGAGATGAGAAAAGTCATAGATAAGCCCAAGGGAGTAAAATGTGAGATAGGGTTAATGGTGGTCCCACAGACAAAAATACTAAAAGAAAAGCAATTTTAGGAAAGATAAAGAGCTCAGTGTTGGCTACATTGACTTTCCAGTGTTCACGGGGCACTTGAGTTAGTGACATCCTTTAAACATTTAGAGATGTGGGTCTGGAGCTCACAAGTCAGGAATGGAAAAGGAAATTTGGGAATTATCTGCAGGGATCTTAGACTAGAAGTCATAAGAGTGAAGGAGATTGCCCAGGGGGACAATGTGGAGAGAACAGAGCAGAGAGTTGAGAGCACGGTCTTTCTGAACATCTGCATGAAGGGATCTGGAAGCAGATGAGGAGACAAAGGAGTGAATATAGAAGCAGGAAGAGAACCAGGAGAGTGTGGAGTCCCCTAATCAGAGAAAGGGGCAAGTATCAAGCAGTATTCAAAGTTCATCAGTGACACAAACTGCAGAGAGTTCTAGGCACTGAGGATCCAAAAACTCATTGAATTTAGCTATTAGGAGACCACAAGATGTTAAGGAGAACATTTTCTGGATTCATGACTGCAAGTGTTTGAGGATAGAGTAAAATGCATAGGAAACCTTTTCAAGAAGCTAGAAGTTTTAAAAAATCCATTAAAAAAACCCACCAATCCATAGAAGAAAAAAAAAATCAAGTTTAGAAAGGAACAAAATAAGCATAGACATTTTGTCATTACCTTGTTAAATTTAATATTTGTTGCTGTTGTTGAGTCTTTTTTTTCAGTTGTGTCCAACTCTTTTGGGGTTGACCTCTTCTGAGATTTTCTTAGCAAAGTTACCGGAGTGGTTTGCCCATTTTACAGTTGAAGAAACTGAGGCAAAGAGGATTAAGTGACTTGCCCAGGTTCACACAGCTAGTAAGTGTCTGAGGCCAGATTTGAACTCACAAAGATGAATCTTTCTGACTCCAGGTTCAGCATTCTATCTACTGTGCTACTTAACTGCCCCATTTTAAAATGTACACTAAAAAAACAACTTGTTCATACCAGACGTTCGTTCAGATATTCATATGTAATTCTCTCTCATTCTTTGTGTATTGGAATGTGTGAGGTTTTTTTTTAGTAAAGTCAACAAACACTAATTATTTAAGGTTGGTAATTATTAAATTCATGATAAAAATACGTTTTAAAGAGGAAAAATGTAGCTTTGAAAAGATGAAGAGAAAATAGATGAATTAATAGTGTCAAGATGAAATATTTTTAGAATTAATTGAGGAGGCCTAAACCTCCCCTAGTAAACAGATGGGAAGGAGTCAGTAGCAAGGAAGCAATTGAAGATACATGAGAGAAAGGAGCAGGAAGTGGGATAGTTTGAGATTAA
Organism: Trichosurus vulpecula; assembly: GCF_011100635.1. NCBI lineage: Eukaryota > Metazoa > Chordata > Mammalia > Diprotodontia > Phalangeridae > Trichosurus > Trichosurus vulpecula. The sequence continues at coordinate 544,060,031 of NC_050573.1, read as the reverse complement.
GAGCAGAGAGCAGGAGGGGATTTAGTGGTTGGTGGGAATTCATTCTGTGACCAGAGAAAATAAAAAGAAAGAGAATGATAAAGCTGAGGAGGTTTGAGTAACGAGGGAGCAGAGCCAAGCATGTTCACTTGGGATGACCTTAATCTTAGGATTGCCACAGTGAGTGAGGTAGGAAGGATGCTAGGCCATATGCTGCAAAACTGGGGGTTTGCGGAAAAACGTTATATATGTGGCTTTTTTTAGCAAGTCACTATGGGGAATGAGATAATATTTATAAATAATGACATTTATAAAGTGATGTAAGATTTGCAAAGTGTCTTACATAATCTTATTGGAGCCTTATCCCAAAACTATGTATTACTATCTGTCTTTTATGGATGAGGAAACTGAGTGAGCCTTGCCTTAGGATAATCTAGCTTGAGCCTCATACCAAAACTGTGAGGCAGATACATGCGTTGTGATCTGCTTTTTATAGATGGGGAAATTGAGGATCAGGGAATTTAAGGGACTTGTTTGTAAGTGTTGGGGGCAGGATTTGATTCCGGTTCATCCTGACCCTATTTTGAACATTCTTTTCATTCCACATTTGATTCAATAAGAGTAAATTAAAAGGACTTTTAGGCAGCCACGAAGACCTATCTGGAGTTATATAAATAGATACATATTGGGCAAAATCAGTCTGATTTTGTTTCCTTCAGGAATATAGAAATTTGGATATCTCAGAGATGAGAATTAGCAGTCTGGGAAACTGTGACTGGTCATGGGGAGGAAGGGTTACAAAAACAATGGGCTTCATCAGCAAGTGGCCCTCCTAGCATCCACATTGACAGACATAACATCTCTGTCTCCCACTAATACATAAAGGCTAGTACCCCTCCCAACCCAGTCCTTCGGTGTCTCTGTTTCTGGAGGTCACAATAAAAGGGTATTTATCCCTGCCACCAGTCCTTAATGTTCTGACCCAGAGAGAAACCTACAAACTTGCACAAAGTCAAATGAGGAAAGGATACCAAACACTGCAAGACTGGAATTCCATGGAGTACAAGGCTCCTCTTTCACAAGCAGTGACATCACAGAAAACTTCTCTGTTTTGGTCTCTGAAACAACCTCTGCTAGTGAGTTTATAACAACCAATGAAAAAGAAATAAAGCAGGGCAGCAAAAGCGAGCATCATATTGTCAAACTTTGACAGTATGTAGTTTTCTCCCCTCTGCAAAGAAACGAGAAGGGCAAATTCTCAGATCTCTTCTATAGGACCAGGTTTGGTTATAATAAATTCATAGCGTTTGGTTTTGATGGGTTTCAATAGGTCAACCAATAGGTACTTATTAAGTGCTAGATGTGAACCAGGCACTTTACTAGGCACTGAGGATACAGACAGGAAATAGGTCCTGCCCTTAAGAAGCTTGCCTTCTACCAGCAGAGCCAAGGTGTTCATAAAGACCTGAAATAGATACAGGGTGATTTGGGGAGGGAAGAGCCCCAGAAGCTGATGAGAACACAAAAGATCTCATGGGTTAGGTATTACTGTATCTGATCTGGGTCTTGGAGCAGTGTAGGGATTATAAGAGGGAGAGATGAAGAAGGAATGTATTCCAGACACTTGTGACAGCTATTTCTATGGCATATAGATGGAAAATTAAATGAATGTTATGTGTTAGAAACGATAAGGCCAGTTTGGAACAAAGGGAGTGCGGAGGGGATGAATGCATAAAAGTAGGTTGGGGCTGGGTTGGGAATGGTTTTAAATGCCAAACGGGAGGTTGTGTTTAATCCTAGAGGTAATTGAAAGCTACTGGAATTTACTGGGAAAAAGAATGGCATGATCTTTGGGAAAATTACTCCGATATCTCTGTGGAAGATGGATTGAAATAGAAGAAGACTTGGGACAGGGAGGACAAAAGGTTAGTGCAATAGTCCAGGCAAGAGGCTGAACTAGTGGTGATGGCCGTGTGGGTAGAAGGAAGGAAACAAGCCTTTATTAAGTGCCTACTATGTTCCAGGCATTGTGCTGAACACTTTAAAAATATCATCTTACTTGATCCTCACAACAAGCCTGCTATTATGCTATTGTGATGCTTGTTTTACAGTTCAGTAAACTGAGGCAAACAGAGTTTAAGTGACTTGCCGCAGTTCTTACTTTACCCAGCTAGTAAGTTCCTAAGGCCAGATTTGAACTCATCTTCCCGATTCCAGGCCCAGGGTTCTATCCACTGTACTGCCTAGACACCCCTATGCCAGAGATGGGTAGAGAGAAGAGAACTGATGTGAGAAATGTTGTGGAGGTAGGAACAGAAAGATTTAAAAAATGCTTGGAGGTATGGAGCCCATGAGAGTGAGGAATCAAGAATGCCACCGAGGTTGTAAATCGAAGATTTTGTTTTCAGTTTTTGGTTCCTACAAAAATGCTGCTATAAACATCTTATTATATATGGGGCATTTTTTTTTTTATCATTCACCTCCTTGGGGCAAATGCCTAGCAAAGGATCTCTGGGTTGAAGGATATGGACATTCTAGTCACTTTCTTGGCAGAATTCCAAATTGTTTTCCAGAATATCTTTTGGGGATTGGCCTTTGTTCTTATGTATTTGTATTAGTCCCCTATATAATTCAGATATGATACCTTCATCAGAGATAGTGAATGCATAAGTTATTTTCTTAAAAAAACACTTTTTCGATTTTATGTAAATCAAAATTATCTTTTTTAGATTTTATTATCATTTTTATCCATTTTTAGGCTAAAGATTTGTCATCAGCTTTAGCTTTAAAAGAGAACTGATATGGTTCTTTTCGAACTTTTTAATGAATCCATTTTGTGTTTATTATAGTATATAATGTCAGATATTGGTCTAAACTGAATTTCTTTGGAACTGTTTGGATTTTCCTAGCAATTCTTGTCAACATCAATTAAGGAGTTCTTTCCCAGGCAATTTCTATTTTTCAGATTTATCTGAAGTTATTAAATTCATTTCTTTTGGGGTTTTCCTAATAATAATATAAATAATATAAAAATAATAGTCTGTTCCACTGATCTACTTTCCGTGTTTATTAACCAGTACCAAAGAGTTTTGATGATTATCGTTTTATCTGAAAGCCCTGTCCCAAAGCCCATTGTTACTGAACTCTCTCTTTATTGGTTAGAGACGAACGCCCTGCTGGGTACAAGGGGTAGGATGGAGCTGGTGAGAGCATCTTCTTCAGCATTCAGGCTTTTTCCAAGCATTGAGTCCCTCTCCATGCTTCTGGCTTCCAGCCTTGAGAGGGAAGATGGAAAAGGCCAATGCTACTTCAGGCTGCTGAAGGAGAAGGCTTTGGGAAGATGTGAGAGGAACTGACGGTTTCTATCATGTCCTGATCCTCAGCGTGCTACACTAGAGATTTGGGGAGTTTCCCCTTGGGTGAGATCTAGAACTCTCTCTCTTGGTTGAGTTTAGTTATAACTCTCCCAATGGGAGATATCTTTCACTCTGTATTGTCTGGTACATATTCTCCTATGTATACCTTCTCTGATTTCTCTTTTGTTATAATTTGGATAAATGGATTTCTTTGCTATTCACTATGTATGCTCATTGTAGAATTAGTATTTAGTGGGAAAGGGAGTATGGCCTTGGATATAGAACTCAGGGTCCTCCTTCCCCCCAATAATGAGAAAAGGGATGAGAAGTTAGTTTGAACCTGATCATATCCCCTAGACTAATAACATTTAAAGGAACAAATTGATATAATTCTAGCCTGATACTCCTTCTCTCTGAGATGAGCAAAGTAGACACACCCCAACTTCCTGCCCCAAGGTCTCCCTTGGAGTAGAGTGAGAAGAGACTGGAGATGTCTACTCTGCTCCCTTTTAGCCACCCAACAAGAACCCCATGCTACTGGTAGAAGGGGAGGTAACCCCTCATCATACATGGGGCCTCATTGTATACATGGGAAGACAGCCCTTGATACATGTGAGAACCCCTCGTCACATATAATACGAGTTCTGAAAATTATAATTTCTCCTTCATTCACTCATCCATTCATTCAGCCTGCTAACATATATATTAAGTACTTGTTACGTACTTGGCATTGTGCTAAACACTGTGGATATAAGGAAAAACAAAACAAAACAGTCTCTGCTCACAAGAAGCCAATAGCCTAATGGCGGTTAGGGGAACATTGTGAATATAGACATGTACAAAAAAGGTCTATACCAGACAAATTTGGGGTAGTCTATTTAGGAAGGCACTAAGATTAAGGAGAAGTAGGAAAGGCTTCTTGCAGATAGTCCAACTTTAGCTGAGGCTGAAGGAAGCAAGTAAAAAGAAGCAAAGATAAGGAAGGAGAGATTTCCAAGCCAAGGAAAACTCTTTGGTGTCTGAGAACAGAGTGTATCTTGTGAAGATCAGCAAGGAAGCCAGTATCACAGGAGACCAGAAGGTGTGGAGAGCTGTGAGGCATAAGAAGTCTGCAAAGGCAAGAAGGAGCCAGGTTTTATAAAGGGTTTTAAAAGCCAAACAGAGGCTTTTATATCTGATCCTAGAGGTAATAGGGGACCATTGGAGTTTATTCAGTAAGGGATGACATGGTCAGACCTGTACTTCAGGAAGATCAGTCTTACAACTAAGTGGAGGATAGATTGACATGGGAAGAGACTTAAGGCTAATGGAGGCATATGGAGGCATATGGGGGCATAGGAGACAGCCAGCACAAAGGTATGAAGTTGGAAAATGGAGTAAGTGTGTCAGCAGGGTACTGAGATTCTCAAATTTTTGTAGAGTGTTTGGTAGGTGTGATGCTGAATCTGTAAATTAATTTACCATTGGCATTTTGTCATATTTGGGATGGACCAGCTATGAATACTTAATAAATATCCCTCCAGTTATTTCAAGTCATTGCTTATTTCTTTAAGGAGAATGTTGTCACTGCATCTAATACAGGTCTTGAGCTGGCCCATTACATTATTTTCCCCAGGAGAAGAAATTGAAATAATTGGAGAGACGTTATATCTTAAGTGTATTTTACATGCCCCTTAGGAAATTGACTCCCATATGTTTCAGTATTTTGTAGTTATTTTGAATGAGACTTCCTTTCTGTTTTAGAGCAACTTAGTGGTGTAGTGGGTAGAGTGTTGGAGGTGGTGTGAGGAAGATATGAGTTTGAACAGTGCCTCAGACTCTTATCTGCTCGGTGACTGGGCAAATCGCTTAATCTCCTCATTGGAAAATGAGGATAATATTAGCACTTATATCATAAGCTTGTTGTGAGTATCAAATAAGGCCGTGGATACGGAATGTTTTACAAACTGTAAAGGGTTTTACAAATCCTAACTGATTATTGTCTCCTTGATTTTGTTACTGTTGTGTAGAAATGCCTTTGATTTTTTCAGTCTGCTATTTACTAAATATTAATTTTTCTTGCTGATTCTCTAAGAGTTTCTTTCATCTAATCGATAAATAGAAATAGTTTTGTCTCTTCTTTGACTATCTTTATGCATAGAATTTCTTTTTCTTGTCTTGGCGTTGTTACTGGCAATAGTATTGTCTTTTTGATAATAGGGTTAGCAGACACCATGTAGAGGTGGTGCATAATTCTATACTGAAAACCCCTATTTGGTGACATTACCCATTTGACGAAAAAAAAATCAACCAAATGTTTATATGCAAGACTGAGTATATGGATGCTTCTAAATTCAATAGATATCTCAAAAAACATCATTTCTATGCATTTTGTAATTTAAAAAAATTATAATTATTTTTGTTAAGCATAGATTTTGTTGCTTTTTTCCCCCTTTGGTTTTGTATTTTATTGTCTTTTCTGTCTGGAAGAGTTCTTTGGATTTTTCCCCCAGTATCACATGAACACATCCATATGCATACTCACATAGCCTTTTGATGCCTTTCTTATTCCAAGAAATTCCTGAAATTTTCCTATAAGTCTCCCTTTCCGTTTATGAAATCAGAATATTCTTTTGTAGACATATTTATCTGAGACATAGGAAAGGTACGCTTGAGATTCGTCTTCTCTCCAGCTATCTCTGCTTCTTCTGGTCAAAAATACCATGACCTGACTCCTTAAAAAGGGTGCACTTTCTTCTCCAAGTGCATTATCTCTTCCCTCCACTTGTTGGCTTCATTGCGTCTCCAGAGAGTGTCGCATGCTTCTGGAGCCTTGAGCCCTGGGGACAAAGAGCAACTTGAATGCCATCTGGCACACCTTTATTCACCACCCGGAGCACAACCCACCGAGGGAAGGGGTCAGTGAGGACCTTAAGACGGACCTTAACTTCATAGTTTCCCAGGGAAATGTCACACACCGGTTTGTGCTCCCCTCCTCCCCCCTGTAACCTGCCTGTGACCCAGGACCCCTTACCCCCAACTCGGCGGGTAAACTTTTTCCTTTTCTTTTCTGTCGGCAGCAGCCAACACCAGCCTCTGTCTTCGGGCATGGAAATTCCTGTTCCTGGGCAGTCCTAGGACTTTACACCCCCTTAGTACGCTGAAGCAGTGTCTTCATAGCATTTCCTTTGGTCTACTTAATGTTGTTAGACTCAGGGCCGCTTGAAGCAGCCGGCTAAATGTATATGGGGCTTCAAGTTTTACAGAAACATTTTTACAAATATTATCTCGCTTTATCTTCTCGACAATCTGAGGAGGTGGATGTTATTATCATGCCCATTTTACAGATAAGGAAATTGAGACTGAAAGAGGGTAAGCGTCTTTCCCAGGGTCAGCGGATAGAACACTGGCCTTGGAGTCAGGAAGACCTGAGTTCAAATCTGGCCTCTGATACGAACTACTTGTGTGACCCTGGGCAAGTCACTTAACCCCTCTCAGCTTCAGTTTCTTCAATCTACAAAATGACGGTAATAACAGCATCTGCCTCCCAGGGCTGTCGTGAGGCTTAAAGGCCATAGTAACTGTTAGCTGCTTAGCGCAGCGCCTGACGTAGAGTAAAGGCGATGCAAATGTTAATGATGATGACGATGATGATGATGACATCTGGCGCTAAATTTGAATTCAGGTCTTCCTGACTCTAGGCCCAGTGCTCCATCCACTGCGCTCACCTAGCTGCCCAAGAATCTTGCTTTCAGCCGTTCAGTTGCACAGCCTGGGTCATTTCTTTGATGGCTTCGACATACAGTGTCCCTTTAAAACGATGCTTAGCCTTCCTTGTGTTGTGGACTTCTTTGGCAGCATGGTGAAACCAAGGGCTGGACCTCTCCTTAAATGATGGTTTTTAATAGCATTTTAATAGCATAGGATACAAAAGAAACCAATTATGTTGGAATACAGTTATCAAAATAATTCTTTAAAAAGCTCATAGACCTCGGGCTAGTAATTTCTGCTTCAAATATACATTCTTCTCCAATCCACTAATCGGTCAATATTCATTGAGCGCCGACCACATGCTAGGCAACGTACCAAGCGCCATCTTTGACTCGTTACGCTTTCTACTCCCGTCCTCCTGTGTCCCACTGAGTTTGTGACTCTCATCCCATTTCTGAACCAATCAGTTAACGGAGGTCTCTTTGATCTCCAAGGTATCACCCACTTTGGATTCTATGGAAGCACTCAGCAAAGTTAATTAAAATCAACAGTAGAGATACCCTGGTCTGGATCTGGATACTGATTCAGCGTCATAGCTAAGGCAGGTTATTACAGCAATGAATCCATATAATGTTGAAGACACAGAAGGATATGAAAAGCTATGGACCCAATGAAAATTCTCTACCTAAAGTAACTTCAGTTTACATTGCACATTACCCAGTGTATGAGCTCATCTGGCTTTCTTGGGTTCTCACCTGCCACATTTGGCCCCCCAAATGGGCCTCTCTGTCAGTCAGTCAGTCAAGAAACATTTATTAAGTACCTACCAGGGACCAAGCACTGTGCTAACTGCTGATGATAGAGAGAGAGGAACAAATTCTCACATTCTAGTGGAAGAGAGAACATGTAAATAAATATGTGCATATAATATCTATCTGCCTGTCTATGAGAGAGAGAGAAGAGAAAGGAGAGAGAAGAGAGAGAGAGAAAGAGGAGAGAAAGAGGAGGGAGGGAGGAGAGAGGCAGGGGGAGAGAGAGAGAGAAAGAGAGAGAATGGACAGCTAGATGGAAGGAAATTTAGAGGGAAGATATTGGGGGCTAATGGAGGCATATGGGGGCATAGGAGACAGCCAGCACAAAGGTATGAAGTTGGAAAATGGAGTATGTGTGTCAGGAACATTATGCGGGCCAATGTAGCTAGATTATGAAAACTATAGTTTCTAGATAGGGGAGTGTGTTGGGTTTTGTCTGTGAACAATAGGGAGGAACAGGGAAGGTGAACTTATCAAATTGCTTAGGGAGTCAACTGAGAGAGCCTCCGTTGCTTTCCTTGGCTTTGCTCTCAAGGAATGGCACCCAGAAAAAGAGTCACCTTTGTGCTAGTAAGAAAACGAGGCAAATGTAAAATATGACATCAACTCATAAGAGAGATAAAAAGACTATCATTTCCAGTTGGAGTTATTGAGGAATATATCATGGAGGAGGTCATAATTTAGCTAGGTTTTGAAGGAAAGGTAGCAATTCAACAGGCAGAAATAGACTGGGATTGGTTAGTTGATTGATGGGCTGGAAAAACACTATAAGCAAAGAGAATGGCATAGAGTCACAAATGTGGGAAAATGTGAGATGTGTTTAAGGAAGGAATAAATAGTATTCAGTTTGGTTAGAGTATACAGTAGATGATGGGGACAATGGGAGATAAGGCTAGGAAGAGTGGGTGGCACTAGATTGTGAAAGGCCTTGAATGCCAGGTCAAAGGGAAGGTATTTTGTTTGGCGGGAGATACAAAACCATTGAAAAGTCTTTGACAGTGGGTCATATAACCAGATCGCAGTGTTAGGAAAATTAATCTGACAGTAATAGGAAAGATGGATTGGACTAAGAAGAGAGACCATTTTTCCAAATGATGCTCAGATGAGGTAAAATACTTCCTTTGTCTCTTCTGGTACAATGGAAGTGTTTTTGCTAGATCAAAGATCCAGAGGAAATCCAACCTGCTTAGATTGTGCATGTGTGTACGTGCATAGGATTTGAGTAGAGAAGTTCCAGGGCTCCTAGGGATTTGTGGTTGGGGCAGCTGGGTAGAGACTAGAGAGGAAGAACAAAAGATGATAAAAGTCAACTAGCTATGTGAAAGATTTTGGATGTAGGTTTACCCCTTAGGGAGAAGGAATTATGTTTAGCTGGCAGAAAAGAATGAATTGTGATCTAAAAATATGATAGTTAAATGAAAGTGGAATCCTTTGTGATGTCTGGGGAAGTCAAAGCTTCAGAGTCACTTCTCAGAGGGGAATGGGTATCAGCCAACAGACCCAAGGTGGTTCAACCTGGCCTGTCTCCAGAGAAAGGGAATAGATTAAAAGACAGAAATCAAGAAAGGAACTGTTATCAGCAAGTTATCACCACTCTTGTTTCCTTACTCCCTCCCTCCCTCCCTCTGTCTCTATCTTTCTCTCTGTCTCTATCTCTCTCTGTCTCTATCTCTCTCTCTGTCTCTCTCTCTCTCTGTCTCTGTCTCTGTCTGTCTGTCTCTCTCTCTCTCTGTCTGTCTCTCTCTCTCTTTCTTCCTCCCTCTCTCCCTTCCTCCCCCCACCCCCCATTCTCTCTCTCTCTCTCTTTCTGTGCAAAGTCAGCATAGACTTAATTGACCCTGGTGATGCTTCATAAGAAAATCAAATGTGCTTTCATCACACTTTTCATTTTGCCTGAACAACTTTAGTTTCACTCTAACTTAATGACACTTAATCTCTTTGAGTATCAGTTTCCACATATATTAAATGGAAGTCATGAACCAGAATTTATACAGAATTATTAATGTTGTTATCATAGATGCCACATTGTAACATGATACAAGTATGTCTATTCTCCTGGAAATAGCAATAACATAGCTGAATGGAAAGAAACAAGAACAGAAACAAGAACTAGGAAGCCAGGGTCAAGTTTTCTTTTTAGTGATCTTATAAAAATTTTATTGATGTATTTTGTTTTTAGATTATTTTGATTTCCAGACATAGCCCTTGCCCTTTCACTCCCCAGAGAGCCATCTTTTGTAACAAAACTTTATATATATAAAAGAAAACAGAAGGAAGATTTTTAAAAAGTAAGGATCCATCAAAACTACTCAACACATCAACAAGGTATGTGAAATGTTCCATGCCTATAGTCTCAGCTTCTGAAAGAAGAGAGATCTGTTTTCTGCTCTCCATGGAAAAACTCAATTATTATAATTACATACTGTTCAATTTCTTTTTTTTTAATTCTTTCCATTTCCATTGGTATTGTCATGTCAATGCTTCTAGTGGCTGTGCTTAAGTTACTTTCCATCAGATCATCTAAGTCTTCCCATGCTTTTCTGTATTCCTTCTATTCATCACGTCTTATTTCATAGTAATATTCCCTTTTATTCACGTACCATAATTTGTTCATCCATTCTCCAAAAGACAGGTATCTATTTTGTTTTCAGTTTTTGCTACCATAAGAAGTGGTGTTAAAAGTATTTTTGGTGTATGGAACTTTTCTTTCTATCTTAGTTTCCCTGAGGTATGTACATAAGAGTGGGATCTCTGGGACTGAGAGCCAAGTTCTATTTTCAGATTTCCTGCTACCTTGAAAATTAGTTTGTCTCCCCATTTGACTTGGTTTTATAGTTTAAAGAAAGGGATTAGTATCTCCCATTTACTTAAGATAATTATGATCAGCACATTAATACTTTGTTAATGACGTTGCAATATGCCAATGAATCTATGATTTCCTTAATGGACGTATTGCCTCTAATGACACATACTTCAACTCAATCCTTCCTGGGCATCCTGTGAAATGCTTTTCTGTGTTCTCCTATGAGTTTACTGCAGGCAGATTTCTGAACCTTCTAGGAACCTTCCTCAACTTCTCCAGACATTACATGATCACCAGTACCAGGCCGTATACCAATTATCCTTTTTTTTCACTGTATGTTCAACCCATCTTTTTTTCCCATTACATATTTCTTTGTTGGCATCCTTTGCATTCCTTTTTCAGAGTTCCATGTTTGTAATTCAATATGTGGGGCCATCAACAGTCATCCTGACCTATGCTTTGCCAGTGGACTCTGATGACTGTGGAGGAGGAAGTGAGGCTGATGACTTTGCACAGTCCTGCCTCACTTAAATCTAATTCACTTGGAAGTCAAGATATCACCCTCCTGATGTCATTGGTCCTCTTTGAGAAGGAAGAACAAACAACAACAAACAATTCAATATAACCTGTCAGTTATCCACTGAGCCTCTGCATTGACCTGTGATGGGTCTTCAACTTCAATTCTTCAGAAACTGTAGTTTACCATGACTCTCACCCATAGAGCACTAGCTATGATTAAAAATAGGAACAAAGCTTAGGGTTATCAAAAGAACTTTGTAAATTTCCTAGGGTAAGCCAGCTTGCCTTCTTCCTCCTGTCTAATTTTACTAACCTTACTACCCATTTGCATGATCTGTCAAAGATGTGTGCATATATGTTTAGTCTGTCTGCTGAGAAGGTTCTTTACCAGAGTGTGGGTGCTGTGCATGCTACAGCTTCTTGGAGCCAAAGGTGAGAGTTGGGTGAAAAGGTGTACACCAAAAGTAGTTGAGCAAGGCTAATCTGAAAAAGGCTTGGCAAGCCCTCACACTAGAGGTGCTAGGCTTCCCTGAATACCCCATACACCAGGTTGAAGGTAACAAAGAGACCTCAAATCCATTGGTGAGTTAGAGGGATGTCTGTCCCAAGCATGTGAAGACTTCCCCCAGCAGAATGAGTGGATGAAGCCGCTATGAAGGTGGCTAAAGTAGGCATTACGGAGCTATTTGAGCTTAGTCAGACATTGAAGATGCCAAGGTCATCCACTATATTCCAGGCCATCAACCAGTCATTATGACTTTTGTCCTGAAACTAGACTTCAAGGACTCAGGTTGAGAGTGAGACTGATGACTTTGTGCACCTCTGTCTCACTTAAATCCAATTTAAGTGCAAGTTGATATCATTATTCTTCTTTGAAAAACAATAGTAAAAATGTGTGTACACACACACACACACACACACACACATAGATACAAATTAATGAATGAGCTCTGGATTGTCGACCCAACTGACCATCATAGTGTGGATACAAGTGTTCTTTACCCACTTGTTTGTTTTTTTTTTTTCTGATATGGAGAGTTAAGACAAACTCTTTTGAACAATTACAAATTTCATTTATTCAATATTCTGGGGCTTGATGCAACAGCACAATGTTATCTGCAAATAAGAATATCTAAAGCATATTGCTATTATAGAGAATCTTTTTTTTTTGGTAAGTTTGGATTGTGTTGAATCTCTTATATAATAATTTTGAAGCCCTTTGATGAGTATATGTCTGTAGTGGTAATCAGGGTGGGGCTTTTTGCTGTTCTTCTCTTAAGTACCTTTAATGATTCTGGCCTTTGTTTGAATAGGGCTGGTAAAGTGGGATCTTGTCTTGGAATGTTTCTCAGCACTAAGACAATTGGGAGTCATTGACTGAAAACCCTGTCTGTGGTGGTACTAGGGATTAGCTATCTTTTTTTTTTAATTTTAGTTTACAACACTTGGTTCCACATAATTTTGAGTTCCAGATTTTCTTCCCTCCCTCGCTCCCTCCCCAAGAAGGAATGGCATGTTGAACTTATTTACACACTAGTCAAGTTGTGAAGAATTATGACCAATGGAATGAATCACGAGAAAGTAGAAACAGAACCAAAAAAACCTCAAAAACAAAAAGAGAGGAAAAAAGGGAAAAAAATGCAAGCATGAAGTATGCCTCAATCTGCATTCATACTTCATAGTTCTTTCTCTGGATGTAGGTAGCATTCTCTATCAAGAGTCCTTTGGAGTTGTCTTTGCGCCTTGTGTTACTGAGAAGAGCAAAGTCTATCAGGGTTAGTCATCACAAAATCCATATATCTGTGGTTGTGTATCATGTTCGCCTGGCTCTGCTCCGCTCACTCAGCATTATATCGTGTAGGTTTTTCCAGGTTGTTATGAAGTCTGTATCAAGGGATTAACTGTTTTTTCCACATGTCCCTAAATGGGACTTTTTCACTGTTCTTTGTTTGAATGCTTCTAACACTAAGATAATCAAGTGCCCCAGGGCTCTGAGGCAGGTATATAAGATCCAAGGTTGGTGTTTGACTTTTGGGGGTACACCCATTGAAAGTATATGGGTGGCAAGACTCTGGGCAAGCTGTTGAATCCACCCCCACCACCCTGGCTTTGATAACCCAGACAGATATTGGTGCTTCTCTGGTAACTATGAATTGTGATTTGAATCAGACGAAGTCTGTCTGTTGCTGTTTGTAATTTCTGTTTGTATTTGCCTTGAAGTTCAGGGGGCTGATCTTTTCCCCCTGAACTAAGTGAATGACATATACATACATACATACATACAGCCACAGTAGCTGCTAGCAATATTTGTTGCTACAATGTCCCATCAGACAAGGTCAGATATTCTGGTGTGATTTTGTCATAGTCAAAAGGAAGCACCTCATTGAAAGAGATCTTTTAAGATTTGGAAGTGACTTGAAGGTCATTTTAAGGAAATGCAAAATCTGCCATGTTTAACTGTTCTGGAAAGGCTTCAGAGATGGTCCTGGCAACAGACTATATCTGCTCTCTGAGGAGCAGCCTCTGTCTACTACAACATGCTAACTCTTTACTGAGGTCAGAAAAATTCATTACCCTTTGGCCAATTTTTTGGTAATGAACACTTTTGGAGTTACCTAGGCTATTTCTTAGGCATACTTTCTACTCTTTCTTAGGCATACTAGCCCATACTTTCATTCATTCATTCAATCGTCAGCAACATTTATTAAATATCTATTATGTTCAAAACTTCATGGTAGGCCAGGAACCTCTTTAGCTCAGCAAGATCTCTCAGAACTTGGACTCCATTAGCAAAGCCTGAGTGAGCACAGGACCTGAGTATTGAAATGAAGCAATGACAGAGGACTTCTGTAGAAGAAATTATGTGAATTCTGTTTTTGTTTATGATTTGGTTGATAATATTTTTTGTTTCCATTATGGTTCTCCCAGTGTGAACTGATAGCAGGTGGGACACGGGAGCACCTCCAAAAGGTACTTTGCACCCAAATTTATTCTTTCTGTCATTCTTACAATAGATAATAACAGTTAATATTTATATAGCACTTATTTTATGTACCAGGCACTATGCTAAGCACTTAATAAATAATATCTCATTTGATCTTCATAACAACTCTAGGGGTAAGTACTATTATTATCCCTATTTTACAAACAAGGAAACTGAGGCAAACAGAAGTTAAGTGATATGCCAAGGGTCACACAGCCAATAAATATCTGAGACAAGATTTGAACTTAGGATTTTTTGACTCCAGGCCCACTACTCTATCCATCGCACTACCTAGCTGTTCTAGAAAAGCATTTAATGTGTACAAAACACTAAGGCCTTCTCCATGTGGGATACCAAGTTGTATGACATATCACCTAGGTCCTCAGGGAGTTCATAATAGTTGAGAGTTATAGGGCCGTCTCTTCCTAACTACTTTGTATTTATTATCCTTATAATTATTCTGTACGTCTTCTTATAGTTAGTTACCTGCTGCCTCTCCTGTTAGACTGCAGTAAGCTCCTTGTGAATGGGGATTCCTTCATTCTTTATATTTAAATGCCCAGTGCCTGGCACATAGTAGGTGCTTAGTAAATGTTTATTTATTGATTGGAGAGATAAAGCTCATTAAGAGACAATTAACAATTCAAGACTAAAATACCAGAAGAAGCATATTGACAGTAAGTGCCATATGAAAACGATGAAACGGGCAATAATAAAAACCAACCAAAAACCAAAACCAAATCCTAGAAATTCCTTTATGATTTTTATTATAAGGGATGGTTCTCTGGGAAGGGCAGGGAAAGAATAAATTGAGAAATGTATATAATTTAAGAACAAAATATAGCAATAAAATTTATTTCTTAAAAACTGAGAAATTCAATGGAAGGAGGCAATGGAAGGAGGGCCATGGCAATCCGTAGAGCTTTAAAGGAGGAGGTGGAATTTGAAATGGTTCTTAAAGAAGTGTTACAGTTTTTGGTAAGTGGAGAGGGGAAAGGGAAGGTATTACAAGAGGAAGGAAAATCAACTTCCTTTATTGAATGACTTTTAAATGAAAGAACTTTAAAATGTGGTTGCGATCTTATTTCCTCCATCCTTTCTAAAGATTTTCCATTGATTGGAGTAAAGGACCCTGGTGACAAGAAATGAGCTATTCCCTCTTTTCTGATGGTGTGCTAAGGATAAGAAAAGACATAAGCAAACAAAGGGGTCAGGATATGTCAGACACTGCTCTGAAAAGGGAAAGGAATGTAAAGATGTGACAGAATTCCTTCAGCTCTGCTGAGATCCTCCAGTAATTACATGGCACACTCTAGCCATGACCACTTGAACTCTTCACTCTTCCCATCAGCATCCATCATTTTTATACTGTTTTTAAGGTCTAGTTTTAGTGAGCTTGCTTTCCATTCTGAGCACATTTACTTTTGAACTATATCAATCTTAAAATACATTAAGAAATCCATTTGTTAATGTTAATGCAGATATGTATACTTTCAATTTAATATTTGAGTTATAACATCTATAATCACATTATTAGAATTACAACATGGTTTCTAGGGGGAAAATAGAGGTCGTTTTTTTCTGGGGAAGAGATTAAATCATTAAACCCTCTGGAAAAAAATTTCAGAAGGCAGTTGCCGTAGGGGATTGAGTGCTAGGTTTAAAGTCAGGAAGTCAAAGTTTAGATCCTGTCTCTGATTTGCTACCTATTGGCCCTGGGCAAATCAGTCAACCTCCACCACAATTCTCAAGGCCTTATCTACTAAGATGAGCATAGTGATGATGATGACATCTATGACAATGACTAGCATTTATGTAGAGCGTTAAGGTTTGCAAAATACTTTACATCTAAAATCTCATTTGAGACTATCTGTAAGGTAGGTACTATTATTATCCTGATTTTACAGGTAAGGACACTGTGGCTTAGAGAGGTTATGTGACTTGTCCAGGGTCACACAGCTAATAATTATCAGAGACAGAATTAGAACTTAGATTTTGAATCCAATTCCAGCAGTTTTTCTGCTTTACCACCTAGGTGCCAATCAGGATTGGTAGAGAGTTCTCTGGCTAATGAAATCAGATCCCTTCACACATGGCACCTTCAAGCGATCCTGTTTTCAGACATGATTTACGAAGTTGATTAGCCTGATGTAGTGAAAGGAGCACTTGCTATAGAGAGAGGGGAGCTGGGTGGAGCACAGGCTCTGACACTCACCATCAGCATATTATTCACCTCTAGTATGTCCTTTTCATTCCATACCTTTGGACCCCAGAGCCTCTATGTGAATATATAGGAGGTTTTCTTAGGTGATCTCCATGGTTTCTTCCTTCTCCATATCTATGAACTTATTAACTTTCCTTACCTCTCCACTTTTTCTAATTTCTGGGATCATTCCTATTTTCATTCGATGGTTTTCCATTTTGGATGTTCTCACTTTATTCTATTAATCATTATCGTAGTTGTTTATCCTTGGTTGTGGAAGAGGACCGTGACCTCATGGAGGCCTATGCCATGACTTGCAAGTGAATCGGATTTAAGTGAGGGAGGACTGTGCAAAGTCACCAGCCTCACTTTCTTCTCCCGAGTCATCTGGGCCCAGTGGCCAGATATAGATCAAGACGACTGGAGATGATCCCCATTCTCTTAATGATCCTTAGGCAAACTGAAACTTCTAAAATGAAATTGCCTGAGCTTGCCCCTTTGTTTATTACACACATGTATGTTTTTGAACTACTCCCCAGCTTTCTCTCCATCTTCCTACTCTTTGTTGAATGGTCTTCATTTGTGAAGCTGCTTTCCAAGAAATATTCATTAATTTTTCTACTCTTCTTCCTCCTTCTGTCCTCTTAGTTATTTTTGTTTCATATGGTTTTTTTTTTCAGCTTCACCCATAACTTTTGTCTTTTTCCTTTCCATGACCCTCAGGTAGGTAAGAGATCTTTAAAACACAGCCTTGTCTGTCCTTAAAGCTTTTAAATATTGATTTATCTGAGGGGTCTTCAAATGCTTTATGGATTTGTTTATTTTGCTTAAGTTTCTTTTGTTTGATGAATTTACACATTGAATTATCTGCCCCCCCATGCATTATGTATGTGTTTTCCTTGTTTAAATCTGTTTTGTCTGAAGCTAAACTATAGCTTCTTTAATCAAGCAATCGATAGGCATTTGTTAAGCAACTTCTAGTGCCAGGCACTCTTATGTTTCACAAAGAATGAAAAAATCCTTATCCAGTAGAAAGCATTCAAATTCCTCTCTTTTTCTGAAAATCTATTTGTTTCCATTGATGGTTAACTTCAGCTTTACAAGATATGTTAATTAGAGGTGTGATACAATTAATACATATACTTGTTGTATCTCCTTTTTTAGAATATTGTGTCATTCTAGCATTTCCTTTCATATTTCATGGGTGAGGAATAGTCGTCCTTGATTCAGACTATTTTTCATTGTTTTGGGAAGGGCCTCTCCTTGGGTAACTTTCCATTGTTAAAATTCTGAGGTTTGACTCAGTTGAACCTAGGATTTTCTCTGTTGGCAATTTGTGGATTCTATTGATCCAGTCTTTAGACTGGATTTCTGATACTTCTGGCCAATTTTCTTACATAAGTATACTTATTCTATTTTGGTTTTCTGGTGTCACAACCTGCATCATGGTTAGCAAATGGGTTATTAAATGTTTAGTGAAGGCAAATACATAGCTGGGAAGAATGAATCCTCTTAGGTGAATTCCAGAACAGTAACATAATGGATATTTTTGTATATGTATATAATAGTATACTTATACAGAGTCATGTCAGAGATGAGAAGCAAGCAGTCTTACATGAAATTGGAACGGGAAGGTGACAAAAGTCCTTGTCTCAGAGTACAAATCTTGGGAACTAGAGAGGAGGAGAAAAGGGATTTGGGACAAGAGTTGACTAAAAGGAAAAGTTGGCTATGTGTGACCACTCATGGGAGCAAATTGGGAAGATGTTCTTCATGTCTGGGTGAAATATAGTGCTTATGCTGTAGTGAGATAGACATAGAGGTCACTGTCAAGTATCCTTGTATCAAGAGCACTTGGGCACTTTGGAGCAAATGTGGCTCTATGATTTTACAGTGGAAACATTACCAAGAGTTGACTGGTCAATATAATACAGATTAAATGATAATCAACAGCCCCTCCCTCCCTAGTTTCTTCAGGAAAAGAGACATCTGTGCTTATTTTGGTTTTCAGGTTAGGATATGATATAACATAAGTACAATAAATTTCTCTTTGATCAAGCCAGCGTCATAAGTATGGCAAATCCAGCTACAAATTTAGAATTATTCTGTAAGGACTATAGCACCCTGCTCTTCCCCTGGCTAGGAGGAGTGGGGAGCAGAGCCCACAGGCCTCAGCACACAATCTCCCCATCACCCCGGCCTTTTCTGCAACAGTACTGGCTCGTCCGTGACGAAGTTGTTAAAGCCCTGAGATGGAATTATGCTGTCTACAAGCATTCCAACTCATCTGCTACTCACTTCTATTTCTATGTTTAGCAAATTCCCACCAGATATTATTTTCCTTTTATCTATGTTACTTAATTTCCAGTTACATAGGAGAAAAGTATTCTTAACTGACCTCCAATTCTCACTGCCATTCTCCTCAACCCTATCCTACTATGTCCCACTGTAACTCTGCCCATACCTTCTATTGTGTTCCTGGAATTCATTTTCCATAATGAACAAACTTTTCTTCATTCTGGACCTCTTCCTCTCATACTCCCTCCATTTACTTGCTCTCCCAGAGTCCTACCTTGCTCCAGGTGATTCTGCATCCCTGGCTATCACCTCCAGCATTGGCTGGATCTTCTAGCACACTTCTTTTTATAGTGGTCCTGGGGTGGGCACCTTCAGAATACTTCTTGCTCATCGCCTCTTTTCCCAGACTCTCATTTTGCCACATTAAACAACCTCTTCATCTTTAAATTTACTTCATTAAAATTTTTCACCATAGACAGATTATGATGACCGTTGTTTACTCACCTTTGGGAATTCCTCAAGGAATTTATTATCTGGCTCACTATCTTCCTCTCCTTCCTAATGCCTGCTCTTGTACTGTGGGGACTTCAACATTTATATTGATGCCCCCTCAAACACCTTAACATCCCAGTTTCTCAATGTCCTCAAGTGTAATAGTCTATTCTTTCACTCTAACTCACTCGTGCGCAGGGGCAGTCAAACCATTGATCTTACCATTACCCACAAGCACTCTACTTCCATGATAAAACAAAACAGAAAACCAAAATTAACCCTCACAAAGACAACAAGCCCATCCATATTCCTCTTTCTCACCATAACCTCCTATCATTCCATCTCTCCCCATGCCTCTCCTCTTATAAACTTATTCTTCCTGCCTCAGTATTTCCTCAGGCCACCTGTGCTGCTTTGACTTCACTCTCTTCCTTTCTCAACCCTACAGATAACCAGCTCAAATCCATATTGTCGCCTTCTCTTGGAGCCCTGTCCTCTCATCTGATCATTGCTCATCTTTCCCAATTTTACCCTATATTATTGCCACCACCCACCTCCTCCCCTCCTAAGCATATGCTGTTGAATGGAGCAGGAGGAAGTCCTGTGTCTGAGCTGACTGGATACACTAAACATTCATGTTATCTAATTTCAAGTCAGCCCTCACTCCAATGAGACAATCCGTTTATTCCTCCTTAATTGGTTCCTTAGGTCAGCCAAGTGGTATGGTGGATAGAGCACTGGACTTGGAATCAAGAAGACTGATCTTCCTGAGTTCAAATCTGGCCTCAAGACACTTACTAGGCCATGTGACCCTGGGCAAGTCACTTAACCCTATTTGCCTCAGTTTCCTCATCTGTAAAATGATCTGGAGAAGGAAATGGCAAACCACTCCAGTATCTTGGCCAAGAAAACTTCAAAAAGGGGTCTCAGAGAGTCAGACATGACTGAAACAACTCAACAAGCAAAACAATAAGTGATTCCTTATCCGGCTCACTAAAATTGTTTCAAAGCCCTTATCTCCTCACATATCTCATCTCCTCTCCCTCCTCTAACAGTCCTCTCCTACCTCCTCTCAGCCAACAGCCTAGAACTGAATGCACTTCTTCAGAAGGTGCTCTGAATAGGGCCAAGTTCATGGGCATGATCACTTGCCTAATTCTTGACCCTATACCTTCCAATTCAATTCAATTCAGTCAACATTGATTAAGTCTCTACTATGTGCCAGGTACTGTGATAAACATTGGGAATACAAAAAGGGACAAAAAACCGTCTCTGCCCTCAAGGGAGGGGGGAACAACATGCAATAAACATATGCAAAGTGAGTTATATAAAGGACAAACAGGAAATAATAGAAAGAAGGCACTGGAATTAAGAAGGGTCTAGGAAAGCTTCCTCTAACAGGTGAGATGGTAGTTGGAACTTAAAGGAAGCCAGGGAGGTCAGTAGCTGTAGTGGAGGAGGATGAGTACAGGCACTACCATGGCCACTTTCATTCCCTACAAGTGTGCCTAACTGCACTATCAGCATACTCTCAACATGTGCCCATTCTTCTCACTGATGCTGTGTGTTTTGTATGAGAGTGTAACCATTGGTATGTGGAAAGAATGTTGGATGTTGTACCTAGTATTCTCCCTATACCATCTTAGTAAATGCCTTTGCTTTGAATTATTTCTGTCGACTGGTTGATTATTAAAGATAAGTACATAACTGGTACCTTTGGAGCTATAGTTTTAGAAGTATGGACCGTCAGAGTATCTTTCAACCTGGAATTGTAATTGGAGCCACCTCAATTCTGGGAGTACCGGGTTGGGGAATTAGCTTCCTGGGAACGCTTTTTAAAGACCACCCCAGGTATAGCCAATCTTCAATACAGCAATGACCAGCTTCCTTTTTAAATCTATCACACTTAAACAGAAGGTAAAAGACATATTACAGAAGTAACAATGTGTTTAGAGGTTACCAGAGTAAATAAGAGTTGAATATGTCTTTCTTCTCCAGTTGTTATCATTTAATCTATCTTAAAGAGGAGTCCCATAATGTTTTTGCTCTTTTTGGGGGGGGGAGGGTCAACCTATCAACTTCTCTCTTACAACCCTCCTTAAAAAACCTTTCCTTATACTATTTTTTAAAGGACTAGGCCTTTTTGTATTCATCCTCCGTTATCTTGTTTTCTTTTTCTGCACTTTTCTATTTAATATGTTTGTACATATACCCGGCCCATGCTGTAAGCATGGTTTTGGTTGGTTGATGATTTTCCTATGAATACACACTGGTCTCTTCAGAGAATTTTTGTTCTGTTCTGTTGTTTTCTTTCTGAAAGTTTCACAGAAGTTCAGAGAGTTTTCCATTCTCTCTAGACTCACTTCCCTTGAAGCATCTTAGGCCACTTTTGCTTTAAAGTCTATATATGAATAATGCACATGAAAAATAGGTGAAATATATTTTTCTAAAATACAGGGCAAATATCAGGCTATTCCCAGTTTTCCTCTCCTTCTTCATCACATACTGTGAGTATGCAATAGCCATTCTCCTCATCCCACCCCCAGCCCCGTCACCAAGATTCCTATTGTCTTACCCAGTTCCTCTTTGTGAGTGAGAATCAATCAACAAGCATTTATTAAGTGCTGGTTTTTGTGCTAGTCATCATGCTAAGTACTGGGGGTTCAAATACAAAAGTGACACAGCCCCTGACCTCAAGAAGTTTACATTTTACTGGAGTGTACATTAGATTAAATTTCCCCTTGTTGGTTCCACCATCTTTTGAAGAAGGATCATTCAGGCAAGTCAAGAATTAATTAACTGCTCGGCTTTTTAGCAGAGTCAGAGCTCCAGCAGATGTCCAGATAATTGAAGTCCCATATCACTGCTTTGTCAAGTCTTTTTGCCAGCCTGATGGTGTTTCCCAAGCTCCTATTCTTTCTGTTTACCTAATCTATAGAATATTGTCCAAAGACAATATTGCTTCTGTTTCTGCATCTGTTGATATTCATCCAAATGATTTCTATCATACTTCCCCTCCCTGGTTCCTGGATTTCTTCATATGAGTATAATTTCCTAATATACAATGTCTCTACGCCTTCAGATTCTTGGCCTGGTTTTTATCATTCCCGTTCTTTTTAGATCAAGTATGTACATTCAGAGACATATTGCAATCATCAGCCTCATTCCAACAAGTATTAATAATGCCCAAGTTCAAATTTTCCTGCTTCTATTAGTATCTCTTATTTGGCTAGCTTGTTACTTGTGTTTTGTGATTTTTGTATTGATATTGGAGGCTAAGGGTTTTATTGCTCATTTTTAAAAATAATTTTGTCGCCTGTGTAACATATTTATATTAGAAATTACAACCTATTTGTTTATTTAAGTAATTATTTAACTACTCTTTGGTCAAAGGGTAGTTACAGTTTAAAATAATCTCTATCTAACAAGTAGCTTTAGGGACTAAAGAGTAAGCACAGACACAACTGATCATTTTTCTCAGTTCAGCAAGTCCCAATTTAGCTATCCAAGCGAATACTGAAGGCAAGCAATTCTATAAACAAACCACTAGTTTGAAGGAAGAAGTGACAGTACAGACACAATTTACCAGTTCGCTGACTTTAGATTGTTATCAGTTGGTTAACAAACACTAAGTTACAAGTTCAAGGTACATCTAATTTTTAGGTTCAAGGTATATCTAATTTTTAAGTTATTGTGAATTGCCTTGAAAGTCAGGGTGACATTCTGTAAATAAGAGTGCTTAGCAGTATGTGGGGAAAGCAAGTTAGGTGGAATTCCTTTATTAGAAGCAAGTGAGGTAGAATTCCCTCATTAGGTGCCAGTTATATACTAGATACTGAGGCTAAGAGGATAGGAAGGAAATGGTTCCTGTCTTTAAGAAACTTAAATTCTACTTGGAGTAGAGGAATGCAGAAGAGGGGAACACAACACAAATAAGTAAATACAAGTTGATTTGATCAGAAAGAGAGTGCTAACAACTGCAGGAGTCACGGATATTTTCAAGGGGGAGGTAGTACCCAGGATGTGTCTTAAAAGAAGAGGAGTCAGAGATACAGGAATGAGGAAGGAGTACAATTCAGGCATGGGGATCATTGATATAAATAAATGAAGGAAGAGATGCAGTAGAGTATAGGTAAAATAACAGGGAATATAGCTCAATCATATGTTTCCTCATCTATGAAATGTGGATAGTAATACTTTATTATCTACCTAGACTCACAGAACGTCAGAGCTTGAAGAACCTCATAGAGTCGTATCTCTAGTGCTGGAAAGGACCTCAGATCTTCATTTTACAAATGTGGTAAAGTTAAGGGATTTGGTAAAGGTCACAAAAGTAGTAAATATTCTCGAGAGGCAGGCTTTGAACTGAGATCCTCTGACTCTGAAGCCAAGATTTTTTCTATCCTTCCATTCTCATTCTACCCTAGAAATCATATATTTTATCGATGAGGAGAAACTGACTCAGCAATTTGCCCAAAGCCACTTGTCTGCTAAGTGAAAAAGCTAGAGCTAGGATCTAGGACTCTTGACTCTCATGTACACTTACTCAGTACACTTTTCACTGCCCCGTAAGCTGATGTGAGAAAAGCACTGTATAAATGAGTGGTCATTATTGGTCTTGCTGGTGGTGTTGCTTTGCTATTTTCATTGGATTCCTTGGGCAGCAAAAGAAATTTTCACTTGTAATATTGTTTCATTTGTATCGAATCACTATATGTTATTCCTATAACAGACCATGGTGAAACCCAGATAGAAATAGCATAACTGCATATCCTAGTGTACTGACTCGAGAACTTTGGAACCAAAACAATAATCTCTCGGACCTTTAGGGTTACATACTGTGGGGACCTACACATAATGATTTGGTATGTAACATTTTATGTAGTCCTTCAAGGTTTGCAATGTGCTTTACAAATATCTTATTTTAATCTCACAACAATCCTGGGAGAAAGGTGTTACTATTATGTTTATTTTATGGTTAAGAAAAAGGCAGGGTGAGGTCATGGAAGGGAATAAGCATTTATACAGCAGCACCCACTATGTGCTCAGCACTGGGCTAAATAACTCTTTATACATGTTATCTCGTTTGATCTTTACAACAACCCCAAGAAGGATAGGGGCTGTTATAACCCCCATTTTACAGTTGAAGAAACTGAGGCAAATGGAGGTTAAGTGACTTGCCCAAGGTCACACAGCTATTCAGTGTCTGAGGCCAAATTTGAACTCAGGTCTTCCTGACTCCAGGCTCAGCACTCTAACCACTGCACTACCTAAATGCCTCAGAGTACCTCAGAGGTCATCCAGTCCAGCTCCTTCATTTTCCAGGCAAGATAACAGAAGCCCAGTGATGGTTTAAGTGCCTTGCCCAAAATCATGCTGATAGCAAATGGCAGAAACAAGACTAAAATCCAGGTCTTCTGGCTCCAAACCTGATGCATTTTACTTTGCACCATCCTGTTTCTCCCTACCCCAAGAGGAGATTGAACCTTCCTTTCTTTGTGTATTATTTCTTGAATTAGGAAATAATTTGCCTTATGGTGGTGGTGATGGGAACATTTGTTTAGAAAAAAATTCATAAGAGCATAAATTGTAAAAATTAAAAAGTTGAAAACAAACTATGTACCCTATGTTTGGGGAACAGCTGAATAAATTGCAATATAGAAATATAATGGAATATTACTGTGCCATTGGAATAATGGTTATGAAGAATTTATAGAATTATGGGCAGGCAGGTAAGGTGATACAGAGCGAAGGAAGCCATCACAAAAGAATAATACGTCCACTGACAAGAACTCAGCAAATGAAGACAAGGTTAGATGGTAACAAAATTCAGGTTAAATACAATAGGTGACATTGGTACTATTTTGTCAAAGTTAAAGCACACATTCTATTCCTTTAACAAAGGGTAAGCTACAAAAGCATTGGGTTCCCAACGCTATCAGTCACAAACATTGCTTTGTTTAAATTTTGTGGAATTATGCTTTGTGCTTTGAATGTTCATTTAAGATTGTCAACTGTGTTAAAAACCAGAAAAGAAAAAAGTTGCCAGCAACATAGTAGGTATTTAACAAATTCCTGTTATTCACTTTTGGTGAAAACAAGCAGATTTTCATAGTCTTAATAGGTCTATTTAAATCTGCTTGTGGAGTACAAGTCAGTTGATGTAAGAAGAGCCAAAGAGGCCCAGCTTGGGCATTCTGACAGAGCACTTTGAGAATAAATTTTAATTTAGTTTCTAAATATTGATGAGTTCCTGTGTCTTTTAAAGTATGTGCTTGCTGGAAATTCTCATGCTGTTGCTTAATGCTTTGCCAGCACTCTATATACAGTAATTTGCACAAGTGTCTTGTAAATATCCCAGAGAGGTCAATGACAAAAGGAAAGGTCCCATAAATAACAAAATAGTCATAGAAGCACTTTTTGTAGTAGAAAAAAAATCAAACCTGGAAACAGGGTGGGTGCCCAATGAATGAAGAACAGCTAAACAAATTGTGGCATGTGAATATAACGGATTATCACACTGTAAGAAAAGATGAACATGAAGAATTCATAGAAACATGGGAAGACATGTATGAACTGATGTAGACCAAATAAATCAAAACCTGGAGAACAAAACCAATGACAACCATAATGTAAATGAAAACAATAATAAAAGACACTGGCGGTAAAATTAGATGCAGTGACCAATTCTTGTTCCAAAGGGCTAATAACAAAATGTATTTCTTTTCTTTCACTAGAGTGGTAATGGGCTAAGGGTCCAAAGACATGTATGCCAGATGAAGTCACTGTATTGGATAATTTTGTGCAACTGTTTGGTTTTTTTATTAGAAAGATTTCTAAGAGGGGGAGTATAATGGAAAGTAATGATAGAATAAAAGCAAAAAATCATTAAAAATTTAAAACAAACTTACCTTACATTATTGTTCCTAGTTTTGTTATTTTGCTTCATGTTGCTCATCACATTAACCTAGGCTTTTCTCTTTTGAACACCCCATTTCTGGCCAGCCAGGACAGAGGCTGACTTTACTTATAAATATTGACTCTAGAGTCAATAGAGTCAAGTAGAACAAGGACGTCCTAAAAAGCTCAAAGTCACTAACAAAGAGGACAGTGTTCACTACTACAAAAAATGGGCTACTTGGGTATTGGATTACCTGTAAGGTCTATTTCCTTCAGTGAATCATATTATAATGGCTTGTGTTATTCGGCTGATGTCATACCCTCTCTATATAAAGCCTCTATTCAGGGCATTGGATTATTTCTCTGAAAGGAAATAGTCTATTGACAGTTAATTCTTGGGTGGGGATATATTATATTAGGACAGAGGATAGGGACTAGATTCATTGGTATAGGGAACTCCAGGGAGAGGAAATTCCCTCCACCAGTGAGAGTCTTCACCTTCTTTATAGTCTTACAATGTTACCTAGAACAGAAAAGTTAAGTTATTCTCCTTAGCTCCCAAAGCCAGTATGTTGTTAGAGTTGACTACGTCTAGGAAAAAAAACTCATTTAAATAAGATAGAGCCTTCTACAATGCTTTAAATTTAAATTTACAATCCATTAAAATTGTCTTAAAATATTTTGCATTCTATGGAGTGCTATATTTGCTTCTAAGCTAAATATGAATTAAATTCATATCCTTATATAAAACTTATTTGAAGAAAACTTAAATACAACTAACAATAAAGAAATTGTGGAAGAGAAGGTAAACCTTAGGCAACAAGGTCAAATAGATGAAGTTATTTTTTGGGACTCCTTTGCCGTATTAATTCTGCCCTTACTCTATACCCCTAGCTTTCTTTAAAGGATATAGTTTTAAAAAGATAAACTTCACATATTGTCTTATTTACATTTTAACTTACAAGAAGGATATTGAGCAGTGTGGTTCAGTGGGAAGAATGATGAATATTGAGTCAGAAATTTGGAATTGATGTTTGGGTCTACCACTTACTACCTACCTCTGTGACCTTGGGGCTTGATCTCTCTAGTTATCAGTGGCTTCAGCTGTCAAATGAAGGGTTTGGACTAGGTCTCTTCCAGCTCTAAATCCATGGTCTTGTGTATTGAAGTTAGAAGAGCAGCATATGTCAATCTCTGTAACTGAGAGATAATGAAGTATAGGAGTGGAAAATGTTCTGAACAGGGAGTTGGAAGCCCTGGGTTCAAGTCTTAACTCTGCTATGCAGTAGCTTTGTGATAGGAAGTAGCATAGTACAGTATAAAGAACTCAGAACCTTGAACTCAGAAGTTCAAGGTACTGGGTTCAAATTCTTTTCTGATGTGGAGTACCTATATGACCTTGGACTAGTCACTCAACCTTCATGGGTCACAGTTTCCTCATCTGTAAAATGAGTGGTTTGGACATGATGGCTTCTGAGGGTCTTTTTGGATCAAGATTAGTGAATTTTATTGCTCCACTTAAAAGAGTAGAAAAGAATGCCCAGGAGATCTCAGAGATAAACTCCTAAGAAAGAGTTTTTCAGTCTTAGAAAATTCACCAATGTATGCGTATTGTGCTTATAGCAAGAATCTTAGGAGCAAGTTCCTAAACTACCCAATGTTTAGGCTGCAGGCTAAGGAACACCATTACCTGGCAAAAGGAAGAGACAATATACTGCAGTAGAAAGAGCAGAAAGTCTAAATTCTCTTCCACTACTACCATTCTATGAGTTCATGAGTATGAGAAGTCGACCGTTTCTCATCCATCTCAGGAAACACAGCAATCCCACCCTTGGTTTGGTGCTCATCTCACTAGGCCACAATAGTCCTTCCTATAACTACCTGAAAGGAGTGTTTGCTTTTTCTTTTGGTATTCTCTGGTATAGGACAGATAGTCATTTCTGGAATGAGTCAGGTGTAGTCCTTACTGGAAATGGAGGGAAATGCTTGATAGTTTCTAGATAATTCTTCCAACAATATGATTCTATAACAAAGGTCAGCAAACTGTTGCATCTGGAGCAAATATATGTGAATATATGTGACAGAAGTGACTTGTGAGTTTTTTAGACTTATATGCTCATGGCATTTAAATTGCTATTACACAAACCACAAAAAAGGGGTGGCCCTGGAATCAGGTCCTGGGGGAGCCTGACCACCCAAAAAAGGATGAAACTCTTCTCACACGTTCTGGCTCTTTATGCTTCCACCCCAGAGCAGAATTTTGAGCAAAATACCTTCAATAAAGTTTAGGTATGACTCATGTCACAGCTCTCTTAAAAGGATTAACAGATGTACCTTCTAGAAAACTTGCTAACTGTACAAAAAAATTGCTATCAGATATAAGATAGCTGTTTCCTCTGCCGTATAGAAATGCTTAAAGAAAAAAAATACTCATAAGCATGCCTTGAGAAATACTTAAAACACAGAACAGTAATGTATTACTTTGATTTATACTCTCCTGAGAGATAAAACCCCCAGAAAACTTATGGGGCTGCTGAACAGATAGCTTCACTTTCACTTGATTTGTCTGCACACCTCATAAGCCTGAATCTTCTCACAAGACATGACTTGGTTTGGGATTTCTTTTTTTCTTTTATGTTGTAGTATCCTCCCACTCTTGGTCATTTTTTTCTCCTCCAAGAAGCTGTTATAAAGATCATCTTCTTCTAGGCAACTAAAACCAAGACCCGGAAGCTTCCAAACTTTAGAGGTCATGAGGTGGCTACCAAGGCTACATAGAGTAAACTCAAGATTGTTCTTTTGTCGCCTGTGCTCAGGGAAAGAAACATAGAACAACAGAAAGGGAAGCCAGGGACTTGAGGACAGGTTTTAGCACCAGCTAGGGAAGGACAAGTTCTCATTGCCATCTGTGTATAGTCACTGCTACTTCTGGGGAAGGAGGAAGAGAAAAGAAATCCCTTCTCTATCCCACAGGAAGTCTGAGGGAGAGGATGAGTCCTTAGTTACACAGTTCAAGGAGGTTAAGAGATAGACAGACAAAGACAGAGACACAGAGAAAGAGAGAGGTTGACACAGAGACAGAGAGAAAGCAAAAGGAGGAGGAGGAGGAGGAGGAGAAAGGAGAAGGAGGTGGAGGAGAAGGAAGGAAGGAGAAGGAAGGAAGGAAGAAAGAAAAAGAAAGAAGAAAGGAAGGAAAGAAGGAAGGCAAGGCAAGGAATACACAGGCTCAGAGGATTATGTGTCCCATTGTCATACTTGTACTCAGCCCTGGATCTTAGATTCATATTAATCTTAATATGAGAATATTGGACTCAGCCTTTCCTACTCCTGCATCAAAATTCTAAGATTCTGCAGTGTTGAGATCCTTCAAACCTCAGTTAAAGCTCAGCTGTGTGTGACCTCTTGTGAACCTCCCTAATTGGAATTCTCAAACATATGGGAAACTCTGGGTCTGATTCCCAAAGTCTTTAGTTAAGATTATTAAACTTGATATCATCATTAAATGGGCCACATACAGGGCTTCCAATTAGTTTAGCAAGCTTTGCATTATTCAACAGAGACCAAATGATGCAGAGTCATATAGGAAAATTTGAGTAAAAATGGGGAAGGGAAGGGAACCAGCATTTATAAAGTTCCTGTTATGTGCCAGGCTCTGCACTAGGAACTTTTTTTTTTTAACAAAAATCTCATTTTGATGCTTACAACAATCCTGTGAGGTAGGTGCTATCATCACATTTTACAGTTGGAGAAAATGAACCTAAGTGACTTACCCAGGGTTGCATTGTTACTAGGTGTTCGCGGCTGCATTTGAATCAGGACTTCCTGACTTGAGGCCCAGAACTCTATCCACTGTGCCATCAAGTTGCCTGCACTTATTTAAACCACCAAGATTTGACATGATCACCTGTATACTCAAAATGACATTGTTACTTGTGAAAAATGTTAGTGAAAACCTGATCTGCTGGTAGAATTTTAGAATCCAAAAATAAATAAAAAATGCCATTCCGTGTTAGACACATAGTCTATACTGCTCAATATTTTATTTAGCTGTCCTTTAATCTCAGCATTCGAATGATAGAATTCTCTGATCCCTTAGCATTTGGTTAATTGAGGTCTTAGAGGTGGGGAGGAAGAGGAGAACTTTAAATTAATGAAATTTAATTTTATTCCAATAAAACTTATTTATCAGTTCAATTTTTATTGAGCTAATAGAATTGCAGAGATTGGATGACTGAGATGCATTACAGACCTAAGGGCAGCAGAGGGCCAATTCTGGAGAGAACTTATATCTGTCACCTTGAGCCTGTGGTCATGAAAGGTGCCCTGTGACACAGAAATTAGTAACTGAGGTCCATGTGGATGTACCCCACAAGACTTCAGACCTGGCTCTAAATGTGATTTTGACCTCATTGGGAGACCAGAGCACCAGAAATTTACTAGTCCACATGAGATTCCCTTTTGCCCTTACCCATCCTCTCCATTCCAGGTCCCTCTGTGTTTGGAGTATCAAGCCATAGAAACTGGCACCACTGCCCTGTATTAATTCCGTACTCATTCATCATGGCATCCTGAAGTTGGGGGTTTGGGGGTTGAGCAGTCTGTTTATCACACCTCTTAAGGGAGGCAAACTTATGCATTCTGCTCCCCTTATCCTTATAATTTAGAGTCAGTATCTTCTGGAGCAAACAGTCTTTCTACCTCCGACATCCCCTATATTCTCATTTCTACCCACCACAATCTTAGCTCTTCATAGTCCATAATGTCCCCGGAAATTCCTGATATACTGCTAGCAAACTCCCTTTTGCCTTGGATCTCATCTTCTCACTTCTTGCACTAAAATAAATTGGATCTTTCCAGCAAGTATAGCATCCCTGACCACCCTATTCCAGGACTTTCTGAGCTTTCTCTCATGCCTCTTGACACACTGATCTAAAAGAAGTAGACCATCCTTCCTGCCTCTATCCCACCCTCCTGAGGTTCATGCGGGTGCGCTGCATCCAACATCACCATCACCATCACCATCACCACCACCGTCACCATCGCATCAATTGCCATCATCATTACCATCACCACCATCAGCATCAGCATCAATCTCAATCAGCATCAGTATCACCATTACCACCACCATTGTCACCATCACCACCATCAATCACCATCACCATCACCTTCACCATGACCATCAGCATCAGCATCATCATTATCATCACCAAGAAATCTCTTCTTGTTTGAGTTTCATTCCATATCTGTAATAGCTACTTCAGATTTCTGTAGCAGCCATCTACTGGCCTCTATATCATTCTTCCTTTCTAAAGAAATTCATTATTTGGCTCATTGCTGTATCCTCCACCTCGATCCCTACTCTCATATTTGGGGTCATCAATGGGTTACCTACCAGTAACCCTGCGCTTCCAGTATGCCAGGAGTTTTGTCCTGTGCCTTCTTCCCTTGTCTTTCTACATACCCTTGTAGTTATCTCATTATCTACCACTGCTTCATTCATCATTACTCTGCATATGATTCCTAGTTCTGTATATTCAGGCCTCTTCTCTCTCCTGAACTTCAGTCTTGGCATTGCCAACCACCATCTAGACGTCTCCATCAGATTTCTTATGAAACATATCCACAATAAAATTCACTGTATTTTGCCCCAAATCTATCTGCCCTTCAATTTTTACTTTTTTTCTAGTGAAAGCACCACTATCCTTTCAGTCAATTAGGCTTGAAACCTTGGAGTCATCTTTGAATCTTCCTTCTCCCTTACCTCTGATATCCAATTAGATGTCATCTTGTCCCTCCTATTTTGACAACATCTCCTGTGTCTATCCCCTTATTTCCACCATCATGGCTATGGTCCTGGTCTAGGCCCTCATCACCTCTTCCTTGGACTGTTGCAATTGTCTCCTCATTGGTCTCCCTGATTCCAGTCTAGGCTTTCTCCGAGCCATCCTACATACAGCTACCAAGTCACTATTCCTAAAGCACGAATCTGACTCTGGCACTCACCTACTTAAAAATCTTGGTGCACCTGGAATAAAATACAGACTCTTTAACAATGGGTTCCTCCCTACCTTTCCAGACTTATCTCATGTGCCCTTTATTCCAATAGGACTTGCCTCCTAGCTGTTCTCTGAACACATCTATTCCCTGCTCACCTTTACCTTTAACATTTAGAATCATCAAGGCTCAGCTCAGGTGCCACCTCCTATGTGAGGCTTTTTTTGATGTCTCCCATCATTGCTGCTCTCCCTCTTCTGAAATCATTTTGTACTTGCTTATCCCTCTACTTATTGTATTTCAGCCCCCACCTCGTCTGCCCCTACCAAATGTAAGATCCTTGAGATGGTGGACTATTTTATTTTTATCTTTGTATTTCTACCACTTAGCTCAATGACTCTCACATTGTTTAGCCATTTTTTTCAGCCATGTCTGACTCTTCATGGCCCTCTTCAGGGTTTTCTTGGTAAAGAAAGTAGTTTCCCAGTTCCTTCTCCAGCTCATTTTACAGATGAGGAAACTAAGACAAACAGGGTTAAGTGGCTTGCCCAGGGTCATACAGCTAGTAAATGTCTGAGGTCAGATTTGAACTCAGGGAGAGGAGCCCAGTATTCTACCCACCATGTCACCTAGCTGCCCTGCCTCTCACATTTTCCTTTGTTCAGCTCTTTTTCAGACATGTCCAACTCTTTGTGACACTATTTGGAATTTTCTTAGCAAAGATAACAGATGGTTTGCCATTTCCTTACCCAGCTCGTTTTACAGATGAGGAAACTGAGGTAAACAGGGGTTAAGTGACTTGCCTATGGTCACACAGCTAGTAAGTATATGACATCAGACTTGAATTCAGGTCTTCCTGCCTCTAAGCCCTGTACTCTGTCCACCGCACCACTGGTGGGAGCTAAAAAAAGAAGCTTGCTGACATGGGATGGCTGTCTGAGAAGAGGGGAGGGGGACAGATGCAGGCAGAAATTTACCTGATGCAAAAATGAAAGATCTCAACCAAATTTAGTTTTGGAAAATGCTTCTTGAATTGATTGGAACAGTTAACTTGAGAAACAGAGTGGTATAGTAGGTAGAGGACTAGACTTAGAGTCAAGGAGGCTTTAGTTCATCTGTAACAGGGATCACAAAAATCACCAAATCATATTTGCAGTACTTAACTTGTGATTGCTGTGAGGTGTGAGATAATATTTGTAAAGTATCCTGCAAACTTTAAATCATTATCTAGTACGTATCTCCAGATTAATAGAAATAATAAGACCTAGCATCTTAAGATTTGCAAGGCATTTTACAAATACTATATCACTGGAGCCTCATAACAACACTAGGAGCATTAGGTGCTGTTATTATCCCTGTTTTACAGCTGAGGTAACTGAGGCAGACAGATTTACTCAGGATCACGTTGCTAATAAATATCAAAAACAAGCTTTGAACTCAGGTCTCCCTGAATTCCATTCCTGCCCTCTATCCATTGCACCACCAAGCTGCCTCTACCTTGTGTTTATATAATATTTTGTACATATCAGGAATGTATTTTGTATCTTCTTATATGTATACATATTTTTCCCCTGCTAAAGGTAAACTCCCTGAAGGTAGAGACACTTTTATAGTCTTTTTATGTCTAACACCTAATGCAGAACCTGGCACATAGTAGGTACTGAATAAATGCTTGTTAATCGATTGACTGTATAAATAGATTTTACAGAATGCTTTCCTTAAAACTACCCTGTGAGGAGAAGATTACAACTATTTTAATTATTGTAAGGTGGTCCTATAGGCTGGCATGGCATGGAACACAGTAGCCTCCAAAGAACAACAACACACAATATCTCAATGGAGAGGCCCATGGTGGGTGTGAGTAGGTTGCCACATATAACAATGAGGTCTTTCAAAGAACAGGAGTAAGAAATGGCACCAAGGAAGTTCATAATAGGAAGAGAAAATGGGCAGATCACATGGCAAGAGCAAGTGGTGACAGGTAGACGGCCCAAGTGTTCCACTGGTATGCTTGTATGACGTCAGGACGAAATGAGGAAGCCTTCAGCACACTGAGTAGGCTACCTTTGTCAAGCTTGTTGGAGGACATGGACAAGACTTAGGTGGGATTGGCAATGGTGATTTGTATCAATGGAGGGAAGACTGTTGAGCTCCCAGATCCATCTGAATACTTGAGTGGATACAGAACGTGAGATACAGGCTGACGTTGTTAGTCAACTTGGTCACGTTGCTCATAAATGTGAGAACTGGGAATCTCCTGACTCCAAGTTCATTGCTTTTTCCCCTGAACCATCTTGCTACCATTTATGAGAAATGCCTTTCATTTTCAGCCCCTCCCTAATGATGCTAAAGAAGTAGGTAAGCCTCAGCACATTCCTGCCCAAACACCGTCCTCGGAACACTCGGTTTATTTGGCTAGCTCTCTGAGTGCCACATGTAAATTTATTAGCTCTCAACACAGGCTTAGTTTAAAATATGTTATCCCTGTATGTGTATTTTTTTTCTTTCTTTCGTATCTGAGTCTTTGAAGATACCACTAAAAATGCACATAAGCCACTGGAAGAAATGGCTTATTGATTTCTCTCCTTCACACCGAAATAAGGGTTGTTTTTTTTAATCCACCCTCCTCTTTTATTGGGATTTAGAGTTGAGGATGTGGAGGCATGCTTCCTTCATCATGCCCTTGCTTGTTGGAAAGAGGCAAATATGTAAATGGAAAAGTTTGCCGAAGATGAGTACAGGCATCCATGAGTGATCTAGGTGCCCCAGACAGAATCGAATTGAAAGGCTATAATGGATATTACCCAGCAATGAAATGAAGTTTCCATCCTATAACCAGTTTAATGCTATTGACAAGGCAGTCATGTAGAACTCAGCACAGCTGTTTGTTTGAAAATCTCCAGGATTACAGCCAAAACATTAACAATTCCCTTTTGGGTTGGCCCAGAGTTTCCATTTAAAACATTTTATTGGTTTGAGAAAAAGAAATGGGGTCTGAAATCCTTAAGAGCTTAAAAGGAGGGTGAAAAATCACTAGGTACATCAGCTTTAGGGAAGTTTAATGAAAATGAGGGAGGCAAATACCCCAGGCCACTTATCATCCAATCTGTCTCTCCCAAAAAGGCCAAGGAAGCTATTTAGGCAGAACTGTTTGGAAAAGAGCTGTGTGTGTCAGTCCATCAATATAACCCTTTTCCACAGCTGCAGAGCAAGCACACTGTAGGGCTTTTGTTCTGGCCCTATTGCGATGGTCTGGGTGGAGGCATTTTTACAATAATGAAAATGACTGAAGAGAAGGAAGAAAAAAACCATCTGGGCATTGCTAGAGCAATGAAGAAGAATGGAGTATTTTGAAAGGAATTAGTTTTCACTGACCCAGAAAATCGCTCAGCCTTCTTTTTACTAGAGCATATATTGTTGTCCTTCATATTTGATGAGCATATCATTAGGCATCTCATTGTCTGTGTCTAAAAATGTGAATGAAAAGACAAATATACAAGTGGCAGCTCTTCCCATTACAAGTTGCGTGAGGAGATACCACAAAATTTGTTACAAAGAAATTTCTGCTAAGTGAATCATGTTTTCCCTCTAACTTTAATTATAATGGAAGAAATTAGTTCCATTGGAAAGAAATAAACCCTAGATGTAATAGAATTATATTTTCAAATGCAATAGACTTTTAAAAATCATTCATTTAAAAGGAAGAACAACACTTTTCTGATGAAGCACTAAGCATGATTCCCTATATATTAACAGTGATAAGGGACTGATCAAAATAAGTGCCCAAATATAACAAAAATAATGCAAATTTCTGTTCTATTGTGTTACAGAGTCCTAACTATGAATTCTTTCACCGGAGGCAGATGAGTTGCAAGGAAGAAGAAAAAGAATGGAAATTGTGGCCTAAGAAACAATCTGCTCAGAATGAAGTTATGCCAGGAGAAGGGGTGGTTAATCTCCCAGAGAGCATGACCTTCATTTCTAAAGGGGTTGGAGTAGGAGGTAGGCCTTAATAGTAACAAGATTGTGGGGGGTGGCAACCCAGGGGGTTGGTGGAGGACCAAAGGTGAGGTGTCAGGACAATGGTTGGTGCTAGAAGTGTGTGGTCCCAGGGAAGAAGTACACCACCCCCCACCACCCTCCACACACACTATTGTCTGGATAAAAGTAAAGTCCCTTGGATATTAATCCTTGGGGCAAACCACCATTTGCCCCATTCTAGTTACAGTTCTGAATGCAGGACCAGTGACTGTGATGGCGTGCTGATCTTCAAAGCATTGTTCCTTGATGAGACAGCAACCACTAAAGTTTTAACAGCTCATCGAGATTTTCCAAAAAATCTCAAAATGCCCCAAATAAGTTTGACTTTGACTCTAATTCCCTTTTTTGAAAATCATCTCACCCTTACGAGCACTTTCCGGATATTTTTCTCGATGATAATCATTTTGTTGTTCAGTCATTTTCAGTTATGTCTAACTTTTTGTGGAGTTGGGGGTTTTCTTGGCAAAGATACTGATGTGGTTTACCATTTCCTTCTCCGACTCATTTTACAGATGAAAAAACTGAGGCAAACAGGATTAAGTGACTTGCCCAGAGTCACACATCTAGTAAATGTCTAAAGCCATATATATTTAGGTCCTTCTGACTCCAGGCCTGGCGTTCTATCTACTACAACACTTTAACTGCCCACTTAATTAAACTCCAATAATTATCTAATAATAAAGGGATAACAAGAATAATATAAAGATCTCAAATGATTTTGAGAAAGGAGTTGGTTGTGTTTAGACTAGGGTTTTAAAATATTTTTGATAAGAAAAATTTAATTAGAAGACCATGTTAACCATAAATGACAAAAAGTTTTGCATTTTTCAGGGAGGTGTTTGAAGCCTATTAGGATTCTGCTTAGTTTTAAATCCATCATTATCACATCCATATTAAAAACTAAGCTGAAATCAAACCATGGGGTTCTACTAGAAGTCATGTTAGATTCATCTCATGAAATTTTTCTCCAATGATATCAAAATGTAATTTTGACTCAATAAATATAAAATCTTTATTGTACATTAGTGAAAGATAAAGACTAATGGTTTAAGACTTGAATCTGAAGGCCTAATTACATTAATAGATGAAGACAATCGTTACAAATATATTGGTTTCCTCTAGGCAAGACATATAGAATATAAAGTTACTAAGGAAAAAAATCTGTACTTACATATGTCAAGAGAGTTACTGATATCTTGAAATCAACATTCAATGGGCAAAATGTTTTTAAAGCAAGTGGCTCCTATGCAATACCAATCTTAATGTATACTTTTTGAACCATAAAATAAACAATAACAGATTTGGAAACAAAAATCTATGCCATATTAATGAAACACAGAGTCTATGACCACAATGCAACTATAGAAAGATTAATATTTGATAATTGTTCTCAGAGCACATGAAAAACACATTTAAAAATCATTGAAATACTTTTAGAAAAAATAGACATCACTTGGATTTGTCTAATGTGATCAGAAGCGGTTTATCTTTGGATGTAGATTATGAAATGGCTGAGATTCAAGAATGAAATCAAAAGGCCCTCATGGATAGAACTCACATGAACTCTACCTAAAATATGTTGCTTTAAAAATGAATCAAACAAACAGCTGAGTCTTGATTATTGTTTATGGAAATAGAAGGAATTGGAAAGGCAGTTCTGTTTTAGTTCACTGCCACCAAATTCTCAAATAATCATGTTCCTGAACTTTGAAATTTCTTTATCTTATTATCATCTGTTTCATTCCACCTCTCCTTCTTCCTTGAATCCTCTAATCCTGTTTTCATCCTCATTTTGACCCCCAATCCCTCTACCCTCAGGCCATCACCCCCATATTGTATACTTTCCCCCTTTCCCCATTTTGATCCATTGGTAAGCCAGTTCAACTCTACATTGTCTACATCACTCAAGACCTTTGCCCTCTTTTCTTTCTTTTGTTTATACTGGAAAACTTTTTATTGTAGGAAGAGTGGGCTAGCTGGACACAGTTTAAATGATTCCAATTTTGTTGGCAACATCTAAAGCATCACAGTCTGGAGCAAGTTGGACATAGGCCTTCTTCTCTCCATCAGCCCAGATAAGTGTGTTGACTTTGGCCACATCAATGTCATACAGCTTCTTTACTGCCTGCTTGATCTGATGCTTGTTGGCCTTAATGTCTTCAATGAAGACTAGGGTGTTGTTGTCCTCAGTCTTCTTCATAGCAGACTCAGTGGTCAAGGGGAACTTAATGATGGCATAGTGATCAAGCTTGTTTCTCTGAAGGTATTTGGGCTGTCTTCGAAGTCTTAGTGTCTTGGGTTACTGAAAGATGGGGGATGTTTGGATCTTCTTCTATTGGTGGCTATGGACACTCTTTAACACCACCTTCTTGTCCTTCAAGGTCTTGTACTTGGCTTCTGTCTTGGGGGGGACAATGGCTTTCTTCTTTGCCTTTGGCAAATGTCCTTCTCATGAGCTTATAGAGCTCACCCTCTTTTCTTGAAGATTATGCCCTACCAGGCCTCAGCCTTTGATTATTCCCACCAACCATTACCTTCACTCCTACTCATATGCTTGCTAAATGAAGCTGGAGAAAATCACAAAACTGCCAAATGCATCCACTACAAATTTATATTAAATTATTGCAACTGGGCTCTCATGTCAACAAGGCAATCCTTTTACACTTCCATAATACCCTGGACTATTTCAATAGCCTGCTGGTGGGTCTCATCTCCCCCTGCTCCTGCACATCTTCCATTCAGCTGTCAAAGTAAACTTCTTAAAGCACAAATCTGACCATGTTACCCCCTACTCAATAAACTGCAATGGCTCCCTATTACTTCCAGCATCTAATATAAAATCTTTTGTTCAACTTTTAAAGTGCTTCATAACCTGGCTCCTTCCTCCCTTTCCAGTCTTGTTACACTTTACACCCCTCCACATAATCTAATATCTAGTGATATTTTATTAGTAGAAATGACAATGTTTGTGGTGGCAAAGAACCGGAAGATGAGGGGATGCCCATCAATTGGAGAATGGCTAAACCAGTTGTGGTCTATGATTGTGATGGCGTACTACTGTGCTATAAGAAAAGATAGCAGGTTGATTTTAGAAAAATATGGAAAGACCTGCGTGAAGTAATGAAGAGTGAAATGAACAGAACTTGAGAACATTGCATACTGTAATAGCAATATTGTTCTAAGAACAACTGTGAACGACTAAGTTATTCTGTGTATTATAAATACTAAAATCACAAAGGACTTGTGAAGGAAGATACTATCTACCTCCAGAGAAAGAACTGATAGAGAGAAGTATGCATATGGTTTTATATTTATACAGGTACACATATATACATACACATACACAAACATATATGTGTGTGTGTGTATACACACATACACATTCTGTGTTAAATGGTGTGTAGTGCAGAGTGGGGAGGGAGGGAAGGAGAAAGTTGTAAACTTAAATTGTAGCAAAAAAAAATTAAATTAAATTAATAAAAAGAAGAGGCATGAAATCTGTTTTACTGCTGCACCTAATGACCATGAGACTTTTCCATATGACTTGGAGTTTAAACCTTCTGCATGTGTTTTCTTCCCCATTGAAATATTGCTCCTTGATATAATTGTTTGCATATTATCTCCCTCATTAGTGGAGACATTAAAAAGTCATTGAGTGTGATCTTCTTGAGAGAAGGTACTGGTTTTTTTTTTCTTTGTTGGTTTTCTTTGTATCTCCAGCACTTACCACAATGCCTGGCACATAGTAGGTCTTAATAAATGCTTGTTGACTTGACTTGACCAAACATTAAAGAGGGGTTATCCTTAAGGAGCGCTGGCATAGTAAGCAATGCAGATAATAGTAAAAACTATGCAACACCTCACTGAAGGTGGCAAAACTTTAAGACTTACCAAGTATGCAACAAGAAATGTCTCGATAAACTCCAGTGGCAACCTAATGCCTTTATAATCAAAGATAATCACCTATGTTTGGTATTGAAAGACCTTCAAACCTTGTCCCCATCCCATCTTTCCAGCCTTATTCTACATTACTCTCCTCCACTCAATCTGTGGCCAAGTCAAAACAGCCCTTCTGGCTTCTCACTTCTCACCTCTTCCATATCTGTAGGTGTTCACTGTCTGTCCTTCATGCCTGGAATGGACTCCTCTTTTTACCTCTGTTTCTTGGCATCCCCAAGTTCCTTCATGATTAAGGTCAAACACCACCTGCTGCCTAAGAACTTTCCTGATGCCCCACCCCCACCGGCTGTACAGCTTCTCTCCTCCCATCAGCTCCTTATGTGTTTCGAATATACTTATTTGCAAGTTGCTTCCCCCAATTGAAATATAAACTCTTTGAGAGTAGGAAGTATTTTCCTTTTGAATTTTTATCCCTAGAACCTAGCATAGTGCTTGGCAAATGATAGACTTTTTTTGGAAGGGGCGAGGCAATTGGGATTAAGTGACTTGCCCAGGATCACACAGCTAGTGAGTATCTGAGGCCAGATTTGAACTCAGGTCTTCCTGACTTCAGGGCTACATAGTAGGCTCTTAATAAATTCTTATTGATTAGAGTGACCGATTGTTGGTTGATAAACTAACACGGCCAAAACTGCTACCCACAATCACCAAGGCAAAGCACTAATCCATAAAGATTTAAGAAAAATATTGTAAAATAGATGTCAGCTTACAGAATACTCATTATCGCAAAGGCGCATGGAATAAAAAGCTTTCAAAATACAGAATCCTGAAGAAAGAAGCCCAAACCACGTGGGAACAGGATAAGGTACACATCATGCCTTTTGTTCCGCCTCTTACTGGAATTGCTCTAAAGACGAATTTAGTGAGCCTCTGGAAGATGAGTTTTCATCCCAAGCCTTTCCTTCAATTACAAAAAAGGAGATATTTTTCTCTTTATCCTGCCATACAATCATTCAAAGAACTTTAAATGACAAACAATAGCAGGAAAACAACTTCTCCCAGGAATGTTTTTATCTGAATTACACCAAAAAAAGATACAAGGAAGTGACTTGAGTCATCTTCATGAATAATGACCAACTCCTCCACATCATCATCACTACCATTTCCACCATCACTGCATTATCATCTGTCCCCATCCCCATTCCATCCAGAACAATTTCTTTCTTTTATCAAGGAACCCTGGAATCTGATTAAAATGCCAAATATTTTTGGATGGATACAGAATAGATTGCAAAGGAAATGGACAACTTGAAGAAATTTTGTACATGTACATGAGTATACATATGTATATATATATATATACATATATATATATATACACACACATATGGGTGTTTATATGGAGAGAGAGAATGAGAGACAGAGAGACAGAAACAGAGGCAGAGAGAGACAGAGACAGAGAGAGAGGCTTATTTGGTATCATCTTTTCAAGTTGTCAATTCCCTTTACATACTTATGTATCTATGTTAGTAAGGCTATGTGGCTATTCATCCAATCCAGGATAACATTTCTTATCTAGTTTATTAGAACTTAGATATCCTTTTTATCTCATGATGTTATTATGAGATGCGAGTGAAATTATGTTTGTGAAAATTATATCAGAATTCTTATGTCACTTATTATTACTTTTATTAGAGAAAAAAGGTGGGCAGAGCTTTCTCATTGTTCATAATTTTGTAGGCACATGGTTGAAGGCGGAGGAGAAGGGGATATTGGCACCAAGCCTACCCCAAAACATCAGACAGACTCATTTAAAGTCACCCAGATAGTCAGTGGCATAGCTGGGATTCAAGCCCGGTTTCTGTGATTCCAAATTCAGGGCATTATCTACTGGGCCCTGGCTGACTTAAATGATGCTTTGTAGTTTAAAAGTGCTTTTCTGATGGTCTTGTGAGGGAAGGTCATGGATTTCGGATGGGAACAAATTTCTTAAGTTTGCCATCCACTAGTACCACAATTGAAACTTCTATGTCCGTCTGACTGTCTTTCTAGTCATTTATTTACTTTTTCATTCATTCGACAAGTATGGAAGAGTGGGAAGAGCAGGAGACTAGACTAGATGAATTCCAAATCTAGCCCCACCTTTCTATGGGGGCTTGGGCAAATCATTTCATCTATTAGAGGCAGTTAGGTGGTACAGTGGCTAGAATGTTAGACCTGGTGTCAGGAAAACCCGAGTTCAAATCCAGCCTCTGATGCTTCCTAGATGTGTGACCCTCAGCAGCTCATTTAACTGCTGCTTGCCTCGCTTTCCTTAATTGCAAAATGAGGATAATGCACTTACCTCAGATTGTCATTATTATTTGTTTTTCCTTCAGCCAATGACATCAGGAGGGCAATGCCTTATCTTGCAA
This sequence comes from Trichosurus vulpecula, assembly GCF_011100635.1. Lineage (NCBI taxonomy): Eukaryota > Metazoa > Chordata > Mammalia > Diprotodontia > Phalangeridae > Trichosurus > Trichosurus vulpecula. The sequence goes on along the minus strand of NC_050573.1, from coordinate 544,017,647 downwards.
ATTAATTGGATTTAAGTGAGGCCGGGCTTTGCAAAGTCATTAGTCTCACTCTCTCCTCCCGAGTCATCTGAGTCCAGTGTAAAGATATAGGTCAGGACTGGAAGTGGCCCCAGATGCACTGGGAGACCTTGGCCTTTTTAAGCTTAGGGCTTTCCCAGGTCTCAGTTTGTGAGGCAACACCCACTCAGTGACTAAGGCTAGGTAAGAAATGAGGCAAAAAATGACCTAGTTTGCTTACTTAAAAAAAAAAAAAAGTCAATCTCAGAGGGGAAGACCCTCAGGGTTTCTGCCCAGAACAGAAACAATTTCAGTTTAAACTCACTCTGAGGTATCAAAACCCAAACAATGAGCAAGTAAGGCTTAGGCTGAAACCTATTATTGGCCAATCAGTGAGAGCTAGAGTGCTTTTGGTTTAAAGGAATAGTCAAATAGTTCCATTTGATCCCAATGGGTTCTATCAAAGCCTGGTTTTCCAGAGCTCTATTTCAAGAAATCCTAAATGAAACTACATGGGACAGAAGATTTAATTGTTCCAGGTTTTTCTTTTTGATAGAATAAATAAGTAGGGAAATGGAAAAAAATCTGTCCCCCAAACCTCAAGGTTTAAGTCATCAAAATTTATAATCCTTTGGGCAGAGTACCCACATGTAGTGTGGACAGAGGGAGAGAAGAAAGAAAAGAAGGAAGGAAGGAAGGAAAGATTGTTTGGAGGATCATATTTGATCATATTTGTAAATCATCTGGTACATACTAGGTGCTTAATAAATGCTTATTTCCTTTCTAAGTGTCAGTTTCCTCCTCAGTAAAGTGAAAAAGTTGTGCTAGCTGATCTCTTTAAAGATTTTTACTCCTCTATAATTCTATGACCACGAATTTAAACTTTTTTTTTTTCAATGAACCAAAATCCATTTTCTGTCCCTCCTACCTCCCACATTGGGGAAAAATAAATAAAACCCCTGTAACAAATATGCAGAGTCAAGCAAAACAAATCCCGGCTTTGACCACATCCAAAAAACCCAGTTTAATCTGTACCAAGTCTATAACTTCTCCATTCAGAGTTAGCTTGTTTCATGCTTCATTTCTGTGACAAAATATTAATTGAGTGCCTACTACATTCCAGGCACTGCTCTGGTATGTGCTCGTTGGCAGCCAGCTTTGGCCCAGAATGACCCCACATAAACATTTCTCCTTCCTAGATTCCTGCTAGACTCTCATCCTTGTCCTTAGAATCTCTCTACGGGCCTTAGCTGCTGCCCCAAAACCTGAGTGAGCAATATAGCTACACCCCTTTGACTTCTAGCCAGTGCGACCATAGAGTCTGAAAATGACCAAATAAATTCTGATCCAGAATTCACCAATTTGAGGCCATTTTTTGAACTTGACATTGAAATTTGTGGGAAGGAAAAGTAGAGAAGAGATTCTATCCTGAGAAATCTGTGGTAATATAGGGATAGTTGGGATGTTTGAGGGGCATCCTCTGGAATGGGTTACCTCCCAGCAACCCTGCACTTCCAGTATACCAGGCGTCTTGTGAACTACTGATGCAGGATAGTAGGCATCGAACTTTAGGACAGAGATGAATGAGAGATGAGTGGTGTATTGGTAAATTTTGAGTTGCCAAGGCAGCATAGCCACTATTTCTACGCATTTCCTCCTAAGGGGATTAGCACAGACTCTTAATTCCCATGTGCATGATGGGACACTCACTGCTAGCCCTACTCTCATTGTCTTTGGCTAGGGCAAGAAGAGATAGAGATCTTTCCCTATTGACTGCTCCCTTACATTACCTACTTTCTATCTCCATCTGCATTTTTATATATATCCATGTACCTGAGAAATGCAGAAGCTGCTGGTTACCTAACATCCCTGTTCCATGTGACTAATGTGCATCCTAATAGAGATTTGGGAAGAAGTTTTGACCCGGTAAAGAGAAATAAGATGTTGTTCCTCTTTCAACAGTAATCTAAGGGAAGAGTAGATATGAATCCGTTTGAATTTTCCATAAGCAAGAGAAACATACTATAATTGTAAACTCCTAATCTAATTAATACATAGTAATATAACTAGGCAGTTCAGTGGATAGAGCTCTGGGCCTGGAGTCAGGAGGACCTGAGTTCTAATCTGGCCTCAGACACTTACTAGCTGTGTGACCCTGGACAAATCACTTAACTATTTGCCTATTTGCCTATCGCTATTTGCCTTAGTTCCTCATTTGTAAAATAAATTAGAGAAGGAAATGGCAAACCACTTCAGTATCTTTGCCAAGAAAATTCCAGGAAGAATCACACATGAATGAAACAGCCTAACAACAACAAAAACCTAACTAGAGGAACAAATAAAAACATGTCGATTTCACATAGATTAAGCCTTTGAGGAAAATAAGATTCTGGAAAGGGTAAAGCTCATGGGGGATGAGGTTGGGGCATCTCAGGGAAAGTTGACTTGTATAGGAGCTTATGATAATGCTACTCCCCACAACAAAACAAGCCCTACTGACACATGGGGTTACTTGTGCTAGAATATTACAAAATAGTGAGACCTTCAAAAAGAAGGAAAACAGGAGAAAACAACAAAGACCCATAGCTTTGGAATCAGAAAATCCTGATTTCTACCACTGGTTACCTCTGTGACTTTCAAAAAGTCACTCCCCCTCTCTGGATCTCAGTTTTGGGTAATAAGTAATAAAAATTACTTAAATATATCTATTTATGAAAAAGTAGTAAAAATCTGTAATAAGTAAGGGTGGGGTGGGGTTGGATTAGAAGATCTTTGAGGCATCTTTCAGCTTGAAATCCTATGATACAAAGATGAGAATAAGATTCCTGCCCTAAATTCAAATGTTGGAGCACGTTGTTTTGGTGCCTACCATATACAAAGCATTATTTGCTAGGTGCTGGAGGTGGTAGTAGAGATTACAAAAGTAAAACTAAAAAAAACATGCCTGTATTCAAAGAACTCATCCTCTACTTATACTCGATTGAAGGGATACAACATGTAAGCCGGTAATTGTAGACAGGATAATGTGAGAAAAGAGAGAGAACTCCTACTCAGCAGGATTAGGACAGGCTTCCCAGAGGAAGGAGCTTACATTCTAAGAGTTTAGAAGATTTAATGTCAGTGATCTGTGATTTCGCATTGATCCTCTTTCCACTAATGTAGATTGCAATCCCTCCATACTTTGCTGGATGGTACTTGTGTCTTGCTAGGGTTGGGGGAGGCAGTAATCACTTGGGGAAAATCTTTTGGTGATGGGCATCTCTGACCTTAGCTGTTCTGGTCCTCAGATGACAAACTCAGAGAGTATTGCCATAGAGTTCTCATTAAAAGTTTTTCTACCTTATTGGACTTATCAGTGATTACCCTTTGCTGCCATGGCCTTTGGGAATGCAGTATGACTCAACAAATGTAACCATGGATTCAGGAAATGGCCAAATAGATCCTGATCTAGAATTTGGTGTCAAGTTTATGACATTGAGATTTATGGGAAGGAGAAGCCAGGAAGAGATTTTATTGTAAGAGGCATGTGGAAGTATAGGGAGAGGTTGGGGCATTTGAGAGGCAACCCTTACCCTGTACTTCCAGCATGCCAAGACTCTTATGGACTGCTGTTATAAGACAGTAGTAATTGGAACATGGGACAGAGATTAATGATGGATAAATGGTGTGTTGGCAAGTGCTGTGAGGCATCAATCTGAGTACATCTTTATAATATTTATAAACACATTAAATAAAATTGATATATTCCCTCATTAACACATTGCCATCTAGAAAAGTGCTTGTTTATCTCTGTCTCTTCGTTCCTATGTCTTAGTCAATTTTTCTGCTAGTTCTCTCCAAAAGCTCTTTTATTCATGTATTGACTCCAGACTCAGTATAAAGAAAAATAGAGAAGTCAGGAGTTAAAAAACAAAAACAGAAATTCATCTTTAATATGGACAGGAGCAAGGATGTGCACACTGGGATACCACAAGTACTGAAGTACAAGAGTGTCTATTGGTACAGGATTACAGAGTGGTATATAAAGACTAAAGCCACAAGAGGGGAAACAAAGGGGCAGTTTGGGGGTGAGGAGTTCTTGGAACGGATGGAAGGCAGAAGCAGGATGTTGATGCAGGTCAGTAATCCCAAGGTCAGTTCAAGCTGGCTTAGGGATAGTCTGCGCTGCTCCAGGGTTCACTCAGAGGAAGAACCCAAAGGCTTCTGGGTAAGAACAAGACTTTGGTTCATGGTTCTCTTTGGTGATTGGTCAGCTCAGGTCTTCCTCTAGACATGGGAGTTCTACCAAAGCTGTAGCAGAATCAATGTCATTTTCACATGTGGAATTTTGGAGTCAGAAGTAACCTCATCAGCCATCTAGTCCAAATGTGATACTTCATACCTGACCAAGACTCCTCCTCAAATATCCTCAGTAAATCCCACTTCAGTCTTAGCCTGAAGTCTTGCCAGTGAGAGGGAACCTTGCTTCATTCAAACTATACCTCTCTCTCCTTTCCAATAGGTCAACAACTGACTAGGAGAACTTGCATCCATAAAATTAACTCTAGGAAAAGGGGCTTTCAGTCATTTAATCTGCCTAAGGCTTGAGAGGTAGTGCGGCATGGTGGATTGCAAGGGGGCAGCAGAGTCAGGAAAATCTAGGTTCAGATCCTTCCTCTGACACATATTAGTTGTATAATGGAGGGCACAGCCAACTGAACCTCTCAGTTCTTCAAGCATCTCTCAAGGACCATAAATTACCAAGGAATTGCTTTGCTGGAGAGAGGTCCCTTTACGGATGAAATCATAGAGGAAAAGTCAAAGTATAATCACAGATTTAGAGTTGGAAGCCATCTTGGAGATTATCTAGTCCAGATGCCATTAAACTATCACCCAACGGCCAAATCTAGCCCACCACCTGTACATCTTGTCAGTTAAGAATGGCTTTTACATTTTAGAATAAATTTTTTAGATGAGTAAATTGAGGTCCAGAGAGGTTAATCAATTCCCCCCAGGTCACACAGGTAGAAAACCCTAGAACTGGGATTCAAATTCAGATGCTCTGGCCCCAAATTTTACTCCTCCGCCCACCCCTCCATGAATAGTCTTGGCCTTCTCTGGGATATATTTAGACACACGGTGAGCAAAAAGTAGACATTGCTTTTACTCTGAAGGTAAGCTGATCCAGTCATGCAAGATATGACTATAAGGCAAATATCTATTCTTTATGTTTTTGTAATAGGCCACTACAGCCAATCCGAATCCATTCAATATACTTAGGCATGGACCACTCCCTTGTGTTGAAAGCAAGGGCCCTGCCTGATAGCCTGACAGTGACATTGCTAATGGGGAATATTCTTATGTTTAACATGATGACTTTTATATTTCGGATTTTTGTAATATAATTTTATGTCACAAATTGCTATTTTACAGTCTTAAATTACATGAAATCATTTAGAGTCTTTATACTCTTATCTTAGATCCATAGGCTTTCAATTTGTTCATGTTTTCTTATTTCCTGGATCTAGAAATAAGTGTATATCTCATACTAAAGAATGACCTGTCAGCAGCAGGGAAGAGTAATCACTAAGTTTGTGAATTACCCTCTGTACACACTTCTTTGTTTTGATTATAGGCCATTTGTGACCATTAAATATTAAACCATGATTTCATAGGCATATTTCAATCACAGATTGGCATTTTTTCGCAGGGGAACAGAATGCAATTAATATTTTCATATGGAAACACCTCTGAACAAGACATAAAGCCAGACTTCAACAATCCACCTCTGGAATTAAGGTATAAAGGAAATAGAAGTAATAGGTTTGCTGATTGTTCTTCTCTGCTTAGGTATCAGCCAGTATTTCCCATTATCTGGAACATTTTAATAAGTAGAGAAATCAAGGGATGAGTCTTTCCTAAAAGTCTACCAACTTTAAGAGACATTTAAAAATGTCAACACACTTAGAGAGAAATTCATTACCATTGCAAATGAAAGTTGTCTGCCCTCATGATAAGGACAGTAAACAAAACAATGAAGCCCATTAGGACATTCAGAGTTCGGAAAATTCGGCTGGGACTTAGGTAGAAACAGAAAAGTCCCTGAAAGGCAAGTTCCCAGTAGTGCAGAGTTTGTTTATCCTGCTTATCTGAAGTTAGAGTCAACAATCTTTAATGGGCTTGAAGGTTTCTATGAATTAACCCAGTTTAAACATAATCCTAAAACATTTGGCCAGAATGGCGGACTGCAGAAACACACATATGTGGCCTGCCAGTGTGAAGTGACAAAAGAAGTGAGAACAACAACTAAAACTCACCTGGGAATATTGAGTACCCTGCTTTTTTTTATTTCTCTCTTAAAAAAATTACATTTTATTGATAATATATGTCAGTCATTTCACCACCACCCCAAGAAAAAGAAAAATAATTAAGCAAAAATATCAGATAGGGGTGATTAAATCTACTAATCCCCCACCTCTGTGCCTTTGGAGGGGAGGAGGGAAGTGGGTGGTCAAGGACAGGGACATATGTTTCCTAATTTGTTCTCTAGAACCTTTATTGACTTTTTAATCTTTTAATTTACCTTGTTGTAGTCATTGTGTATATTGTTCCATTGATGCTACTTATTTTGCTCTGCATTAGTTGAGAAAAATCTTCTCATTTTTCTCTGGTGTTGTGGGCCAAGCCTGATTCAGTTAAGACTGATTGATGCTTTAGATTTAGGATTGGAATGAAATGAGAAACTCAACCAGAGAGGAGAATGGAGAATATTCTTGGAGGAAAGCAAAATAAGAGTTAGAGTTAGAAATACAAATGGTGCGTTTAGTAGACAAAGTAAAAAACAAGTCTTACTATTAACACACACACACCTACCTATGTGCAGCCTCATTTTACATCACCATATAACTTTATGTGCCAGTCTTCTCTGGACAATCATTAAGCACCTCGTTGGAGTTAAGTGTAAGAGGTAGATTAGCACCAGAGTATGGAGGGCCTTGAATGATATGTCAAAGGGTCTGGACTTTACATTTTCACTAGATGTTGAGATGCAATGAATGACACGTTCAAATAGGCATTTTGGAAAGATTAATTTATTCTGGTGCAGTGACAGAGAAGAAACAAGGAGACTGACAGAAGGTACTCTAGTAACCACTGAATTCCACAAACATTTTTACCCCACATTTACATATACACACCCTGTACTTACTAACACCTACAACTGGTCTTTTTTTTTTTCCTTAAAGTTCTCTTTGACCCTGAAGAACTGAGGTAAGAGTGTTGAGGGTGACTCACTGAGAGGCAGGGTTAGGCTCAGTGTAAGGAAGGACTTCCTACTACTTACAGCCTGGGGTTTGGCTGGAGCTGGTTATGTTGGGTTTTCCACACTCAATTGTTAAATTTTCAGTGCTAGCATTTACTCCTTGGGGAAACTGGCAAACAAATCAGGGTTTGAGTTGTGTTTTGTTGATTGTCTGGACCTAAGAAAGTGATGGAGAGAATTGTTTTTGTTTCTATTTATTTTCTTTTTAATTTATGGCATAAAACAAGCATCACCATAACACAGTACAATAAAAAAGATGATCGCATATGGAACTGCAGATCTACTCCGTACAATTTGCTACTCCTCTCAAACATACAACAAAGTTATCTTGTAAACTTCCTTTTTCCCCCTTTTTTTCTTCCCTCTCCCCCTCCCCTGCCTCAGAGATGGCTGCCATTAGACACAAGTAGGTAAATTATTCTGTACATACGTTGTCGATTTATCAGTTCTTTCTCCAGTTGCAGGTAGCAGCTTCCTTCATACGTCTTTTGCAGTTAATTTAGGTATTTGTAACAGACCTTATTTGCTCAAAGTAGTTTTAAAGAAATATTGCTGTTTCTATATACAACATTGTCTTGGGTCTGCTGATTGGCTAAAATGATGGGGAAGATATTAATGATGTGGATTATACTTAAAAATATGTGTGCCATATAATTTTTTTTCAGAGAGCTTATTGTTAAATATTTACCAGCATATCCCTGCTTAGACTAATCCAAAAGTAGCATTAGTAGCTTTTAGAAAACAATGAATTACTCCTCACTTTTGAGTCATGACCCAGTTAGGATTTTCTTGGCAAAGTTACTACAGTAGTTTGATGTTCAACTCACTTTATAAATGAGAAACTGAGGCAAACAGAGTTAAGTGACTTGTCTAGGGTCACACAGCTAGGAAGTGAGTGAGGCCAGATTTGAATCAGGAAGATGAGTCTTCCTCACTCCAGACCCAGCACTCTACCCACTGTGCCACCTAGCTACTCCTATTCCTAACAGCTATCTTCAAGAAAAGCAGAATAGCCCCTTGTTTTGTCTTTTGCTAAAGTGGTTTTTGTTTTAGCCAAGATTGACACAGGTGACTGATGAGGTAGAGAGAAGGGGCAGCATGTGCCAGGCAAGTTGAAAAACTGCCCCTATAAAGAGTTAGAAGTTAAAGGGACGTCCATCAACTGGGGAATTGCCAAACAAGTTGTGGGGTATAATTGTGATGGGATACTACTGTGAGACAAGAAATGACGAGCAGGATGCTTTCAGAAAAGCCTGGAAAGACTTAGATGAACTGATACAAAGTAAAGTGACCAGAACCAAGAGAATATTGTACACAGTAACAGCAATATTGTATGATAATCAACTGGGAATGGTTTAGTTATTCTCAGCGACACAATGATCCCAGACAATTCTGAAGGATTTAATTAGGAAAAATGTTATCCATGTCAAGTAAAAGAACTGAAAGAGTCTGAATGCAGATCAAAGCATGTATTTTTTTAAACTTTCTTTAGTTTTCTTGGTTTTTTTTTGTCTGTGTTCTCTTTTGCAACATGGCTAACATAACTGCACATGTATAAGTTATATAAAATTACTTGCTTTCTCAAGGAGGGGAAAGGGGAAGGAGAGAGAGAGAGAGAGAATTTGGAACTCAAAATTTTTAAAAATGTCGAAAAAATTTTTACATGTAATTGGGCAAAAAATTAAATATAAAAATTTTAAAAAAGAAAAACTGCCACCAATTCTTCTCTACTCCTAATGAAGACAGCCCAGGATACCACACCCAAGAGTCCTCAAATATCATTCCCTTCTCTACCTCCTCTTTACCCCAAAGACCATCACCCCTGCTTCGGGTCTGGCACACAGTTATTACCCCAGAGAACAACTATACCTGAGAGAGGGTCAGCTCTCCCCACCAAGTGACAATTGACTGCCACCCAAATGAAAGATAAGCCAGCCTAGCAGAGACATCAATGCCCCCTACAGGAGGGACAGGAAGTGGTATGTGCCACGAGAGTTAAACCACTGCCACCACTTTAACCTTAGGTTTTGATAATTACTGCCTTGTAATACACTGTAAGATCTGGTGCTACTAAACCTCCTTCCTTTACACTTTTTTATTATTATTTTTTTAATAGTCTTGACTTTTTGTTTTTTTTTCAAATAAATTTTGTTATTTTTTTTCTAATTCAATAAAATACTCTTTGGGTAATTTAATTGGTATGGCATTGAATATACAAATTAGTTTGGGTAAAATTGTTGTTTTTATTATATTGGTCCTGCCTACCTACGAACAATTACTATCTCTCCAATTATTTATATCTTATTTTATTTGTACAAAAAGTTTTGTTTTAATAAGTTGGTTTATATAGTTCCTGAGTTGTTTTGACAGATCTACTCACAGGTATTTTATAACTTGTAGAATTATTTTAAGTGGGGCATTTTTTACTTTCTCTTCTTGCAGAGTTTTGTTTATGATATGTAGGAAGGCTGATGATTTATATGGATTCACTTTTTATAACCACCACCTTCCTTGAGACCCAGGAGATAGTCCAGGACCCAAGAGCCATCATTGGGGGTAGCAATCCCCGTGCAGAAGGGGCTCATCTTCTTCAACAGCACCAATCCCAACACTGACCGCTTGCTACCAATGGACAGGTATGCTCAAGAGCCCTGAAAATGCCTCTCAGACCACCAGTTTTGCTTCTATCTAGTTTCCACAGACATCATACTGGGAAATAAATCCCATGGAGTTTTGACTGGGCAACTTCCTTTGCTGGTGCTGCCTCCCTGGCCTCCTTAGTAACCATAGCTACTGAAGCCCCAAGGAGGTTTTCATCACTGTAGTCCTTGAAAACAATCAAATGGTTCAAAATCAGAACTAGATATTTTTTATCAGTGGAAAATGTATTTAAAAGGATAGATTACCAACTTCTCTGCTGTTGTACTTCACAGACTATGTATAGGACCCTAACATATGACTTGCAACTGAAACCTCTTATATGTATTGTCTCTCTCATCAGAATGTATGCTCCTTAAGAGTTAAAATTGCTGTTCTTTTCTCTTTGTATCCACAGCACTTGGCACAGTGGCTAGCACACAGTGAGCAATTAAGAAATGCTTTTTCATTCTTTCATTCACACTGAGGTTATCTAATTCTGTAGCTCTCAAGCCAAATCCCAAACCTAGAACTCTATAGAATTTTTTCTTTTTACTCTGTAGTTCAGAACATGTTCCTAAGCTGTTGAACCTTTCCACCTCTTAAGCATTGCTATTAGTCCAGCGCTGTCTTCTAGAGAGCCCAGATTCCTCTCTAGAGTCTCCTAATCTACGTGTAAATTCTCTTAATTTATTTTATATATATATATATATTATTTATTATATATTTATATATATTTTATATTTTTATTTTATATTTATATTTATTTATATGTTTATATTTTAGATCACCCAAATCAAAGGATTTTACTAACAAGTCAGGAAACAAAGGTTTTTGTTTTGTTTTTTTAAGGACTTAACAAACGCAAAATATTTAGTCACTTATTACTGGAATTTTACCCCAAAGTACGGCCATTCTAGTCAAATATGCCACTACAATTTTTTTTGGCCCAATCTTTAGCCTGTAGACCTGGCCAGAGCCATGGATATCAGTTTTTAGTTTCAGGGCAAGAAGATGAATGAGACTGTCTGTGGCTTATTCCCATACCCCCCACAATGTAATACCAGTTAATGGGGTGTTACAATGGAACACAGTCAGCATCCCCACTGGGTAGAATTTAGGGCCTTATGCCTCTCTCCTAGGTGTGTGAGACTCTCTACTTCTCTGGGATTGGTTCATTCACCCAACCTGTTCTCACACCAGATGGTCTAAGTTTTCAGAGAAGGACTATTTGGTTACATTCAGCCTCTCTAAAGGGGTAACCCTGTTGAGGGGAAACATACTTCCCCTACTCACCACTCCACCTCTTGATCCTCATCCCATATGTTTTTGGTCCATATAACCAACCACTCATAATAATCTGGAACATAACTATTCACCTAATAAGGGGAAAATAATCTTACAAGTACTAGTATATTAAAGCAGATACATAATAATAAAATACAAATGTAAACCTGGATCACAACCTTCCAGTAATATATTCAATAGCTATGAGGAAGAATCAGCACACACACTGGAACCTGCAGGCTAATACACACAGGGGAAAGCTTAGGTGCTTAAGACATCTCACAGTTCTAGACTGCAGGCTTCAATGTTACTGGTCCATTTAAGAACATCTGCCAACACAAATCTTCTCCCATGCTTGCTGCTTGACTGTTGATTTTCATTACATTTCTTTACTGGAACATAGTCTTTATAATCTTTCAATTAGCCAACGCCCCTAAAAGGTCATTTAGAAAGAATTAGCTCTTAACGTATTGGTTCAGTGGATAGAGTACCAGGCCTGGAATCAGGAAGAACTGAGTTCAAATCTGGTCTCAGACACTAGATGTGTGACCCTGGGCAAGTCATTTAACCCCATTTGCCTCAGTTTCCTTATCTGTAAAATGAGCTGAAGAAGGAAATGGCAAACCGTTCTAGTATCTTTGCCAAGAAAACCCCAAAGGGGGTCATGAAGAGTCAGATACAATTGAAATGACTCAACAATAAAACTTTTAATATAACTAGCCATTCTTTTTCAACTAGAGAAGTGTCAAGCTCATCAAATTTGCTCCCCATCAGGGCTATGCAGACTAGCCTGGATAGTTATTGATGCATTCAGTTATTAAATTGTCCAATCCGAATGGAATTCACATCAATACAGCTGAAGTTCATTCTTTAAAGTAATTTACCAAGATACCAGAAGCAGTTGAAAAATCCTCTCTGCTTCCCTTCCATGAGCTAAAAGTGGCAGCAAAGAGAGTTAAAACTTTAACCCTCTCCCTCCCACCACTAAAAACCCCAAAACGTCATCTTTCTCCACTCCAGGTGGTATGAAGAGCTCTTGGCCAATGAAATGAGTTCTCTCTGACCAATCAGGAATCACTCAGTTAAAGCCATTTCTCAGGAGAATCCTTCTACAATGCCCCAGTTCCAACAGAGCAACTTTTCAGCCCCCTTGTGTCTTTACTTCTGCTCCCACTCTGCTTCTCCCACTGCTTTGTAGTTCTGAGATCCAGGGCAGGAATAGGAACAAACGTGCCCAGATAAGCAAAAAAAAAAATGTTCTGAAATCAATTGAAACAAATTAAGTTGAGGGGAGGGTAAAGATCTAGGAGATACTGACCTTCATGGATGGAGAATCTGAGATACCGTGATGTCATTATGGGAGAGGCTACTGCTGGGTGAGGGAGTAGGGCTGAATAGGGACAGGAGACAGATGGGGGAATGAAACATTCCTCCAGCACTTGTTCCTCCTGCCCAAGTGTTAAACTCAGGTGATTCTGCCTGATGATAGAGTACACAAGCTTTCAGCACCCTTTATATTTTCATACCCTTGGATGAACCTCTTATTGCCCTGCCCTAGGTACACCACTAGACCTGGCCTCATCATTTAATCACTGCTATTTTCCTTCTGGCTTATGATTTCCCAGCCTATTCTGGCAATTCAGCTGTTGATTACTTTCTTTTCCAAAGCTGCCCTTTCTCACGTAGGATTGTTTCCTTTCATGCGCCACTTTGGAAAGCTTGAACTTGGAGCTTCCTCTCTCAGATGACAATCCTTTACCCTCTCTTTCTCCCACCCCCTTACGTGCACTGTACTTGTTATTTGCCATTACTATGACCTTCAGTCCCCTCCCATTAACCAGTTCATCATCCTTATTATATTCATTTGCTTCACTATCCAGTAAAGGTGCCAAAATCAGATTTATATTACATTCTAGCAACCTGGAATCCCTCACCTCCTTACTGTCTGCTGTGTAAACCATGCTAAGCTTCAAAAATTGATAAATCCCTGCTCCAGGATCTGGCCTGATGATTCTTTCTGGTGAAAGGTATCAAATTGAGATAGTATCCTTTACAAATTAATGTTATTTAGATTACTCAAATGGTTAATGACTACTGTTTGGTAATTAGTGGTGTGCAGATCCTGTAGGCTGATTGTTAACATTTCAATGTGAGCATTTCTCATAGGACATCAGCAAATGCTACAAATCAAATCTTGATTTAATGTTTTTGTTGATTTCTATAACTAAGTAAATGATGGAGAAAATGTCAATTGTGCAAATTAAGCTTAAAAGTGTACACCACCCCCCCAACTGGTTTTTAAACATTAATCAGTACACCACAGTGGTAGTAACACAAGGAGGCTGAAAAGTTGCTTTGTTGGAACTGGGGCATTGTAGAAGGATTCTCCTGAGAAATGGCTTTAACTGAGTGATTCCTGACTGGTCAGAGAACTGATTTCATTGGCCAAGAGCTCTTCATACTGCCTGGAGTTGGAAAAAGATGACATTTTGGGGTTTTTGCAGCAGGGAGGAGATTAAACTGTTGGTAACCTTTTTTATATATTTCTTCTTGACATCTCACCCAATAATACACATTCCAAACTTTTTCCATACTCCTCAAGCCCCCAACATCACTGCCTCTCCCATGAGCTCAAAGAGCCCTGGGTATTTCTCTTATGACTGGTCTTAAATGGTCATTTAATATAGTTATGTATTTGTCTTAACCCCTTTACTAGGCTACATTAGTGATGTAATTTTGATTCCTTTTGAAAACAAAGGACAACAACCAACCAAAGAGGCTACAAACTACTTGAGAGTAGGGCCTAGGTCTTAGTTATTCTGGTGTCCCCAGGGCCTAATGTAGTGTCTCTCATATCCTAGAAGCCCAATACATATCTTTGTTGGTTGTCTGGTTGTTGTCCTTTGTTTTTGAAGAGGACCAAAATGATAACACTATGTTAGAGTTGTGTGAGGTAAATAAAATGTGAAGACTACTTCACAGGGAAGATATATATATGTATGTGTGTATATATACATATATATACATACATACATACATACATACATACATATACTAAGAAATGTTTAAAAAAATCAAGAAATACGGAAATAGGGAAGTGGAAAAATTCTGAGGCCATGAGAGTCTGATGGCTCAGCCTTTGGGAAAGTTTACCCTGAAACTTTTTGTTCTTTCTTACAGTTCTGGTTTAAAGATTTGCTCAGTAAGAATAGGGTCACTGTGACCTGCTTTCCTTTACTGTAAAAGTACTGTAAAAGAATGGAGAGGGTCTCCCCCTCCCCTCATTCTATTCTCCTTCTTTAGATTTATAGATGTAACCTCAGTTGTAATCATTAACTAAGGGAATGGGAATTAGAGTTTCTGTGCCTCGATTTCCCGGTTCTTTGTCTAGCTTTTGTGCTCATGTTGTAAGCCTGCCTCCCAGCCAATGGTGAGAAGGGTCAGAGGTGGGCGGGGATTCTCTTGCATTAGGTATAATTATTGGTGCTTTGCCTTTTGTACTTTGCCTCCCTCGCTGGTTCTACTCGGTGCTAGCAGAGGACACCTTATTCTTGAGAATGGAATAAAATTTATTTCTGTTCCCACCCTGAGATGACTCCTTATTATAAAGTAACTTTTAATTGGTGAGGGTCTTTCATCCCACACAGAGTTAAGTTTCGAGGTGTTCAACTGTGGCTAATCAGACCAATATGAGCGTGGAATGTTCTACCACAGGTCAGGCACAAATAGTCCATGTGAACCTTTGGGGGGTGGATTCTCTAAATTTGTGCATCTTGCATTTCTTTTGAGCTAAGTTCATTAAAAATTAAAGAAGCTAAATATCTATTTATTGAATAAATGAATGCCTGCATAGTCTGGAATAGGGGTGTTCTGAAACAACATGATAGCATTGAGAATATAAAATAAGTTATTTATTAAGAAATACTCTACAGAAAGTAGTGAATGATTAAATATATATTATACAGAGGGACCTTTGCTGGAAAAATTGCCTATGTCTCTGCCTTTTATTTTTCCAGACATAATTTAGAGTTTTCTCTTGGCCTATACCTTTAAACATCAGGTTTCAAATCTAGAGTAAAATTAAAGACTGGACCCTCAGTCCCCAAAGAATATAGTTTGCACCAGAAAGACTAATAGAGCTTTCAGTGGCCCTGGGGTAGATTTCCATCTAGTGTGACTCCTTGGATCTGAATCATGCCCCTTTATTCTCTCTTGCACAAGCCCTTGTGACACAGACAAAATAAGCTTAGCAGCTAACACTGATGGAGATATATTGTGTTGCCAGAAGAAAATATCAGCAGGTAAGGATAAGTCTAATCTACTAAGTAATAGAAGCCCTTGCCAGGGGTCCCTGCACCTCCTCACAGCACATTATTTACCCTTCATTAGAAGTCACATATTTTCTGCATCTATTTTGACACCTGTTTATTTTTGACCATAAAGCAGCTGGTGACTACCATTCTTTTGTGTTCAGTCATATTCCCCCAAGGGTTGCTTTGTGTAGCACAGAAGGCTTCTCTGTTCTACCCAGACTGTCACCTTGTTCACCTGCCTGAAAGTTGATTGCTATTATCCCTGCCCATTGTTAGGCCTTCTCAGTGGTCTTATTCCCCCATTAGATCCATATATTTGGGAACTAAGGTGATTCGTTTGCCCAGACACTTTAAAATGCCTTTGGTTAGAATACTTTACAGAGCTAGACAAAAACAAACAAACAAACAAAATTTATCTGAAAGAACAAAATACCTTGAATCTCAAGAAAAACAATGAAATTAAGTAATTATACTGTACCTCAAATTATATTCATGTAAATCAGAAATACATAGCACAAGAGTTGGAATGATAAGCTCAATGATCTTAGAAAAACATGGAAAGACTTGTATGAAATAACGAAGAGTGAAATGAGCAGAACCAAGAGAACATTGTACACAGTAACAGCAGATTGTTTAAAGAATGACTTTGAGTGAATAAGTCATTTTGACTATTGTAAATACCCAAATTAACTATAAAAGACATATGAAGAGAGACTCTATGTGCATTCAGAGAAAGAACTGTTAAATAGAAGTATGTATAGAATAATTTTACATATATACATATATATATATATATATATATATATATACCTATTTGTATCTAAGGGTGCTATGGGGGGAGGGAGGAAAGAAAAAAAAGGAAAAAAGAAAATAAATTTACAACATAACTTTGTTGCATATTTAAAAGGAATAGCAAGTTGTACATAATAGTTTGTAGTTTCATGTGCAATCATCTTTTTATTATACTGTGTTATGGAAATGCTTGTCTTGTTCCATAAATTAAAAGTAAAGTAAAATTTTAAAAATTGTAAATTATTTAGCATTGGTTAAAAAAGAAAACTAGAGTAGCGCAACAGACCAGATAAGAATCAGAAAAAAATTTGAATTCACTGACTAAATTCCATAAACCTAAGAATATGATTACCTG
Organism: Trichosurus vulpecula; assembly: GCF_011100635.1. Taxonomy (NCBI): domain Eukaryota; kingdom Metazoa; phylum Chordata; class Mammalia; order Diprotodontia; family Phalangeridae; genus Trichosurus; species Trichosurus vulpecula. Next base: position 544,000,966 of record NC_050573.1, on the reverse strand, counting down.
TACACATATTTGCGTATATGTATACATACATACATACACATATATATTACCTGGGAATAATTACCTATGCTATGGGAAAAAATCTTCTCTGTGAGTTCATGCGGTTGATAACTGCTGCCAAATATATATTTACCACAATACAGAAATTATAGAGATAAAAATCTAGGTTTTGCTATTATGCTCAAACATAGCTTCATGCCTTAGAGGAAACCTGAACCGTCATGAGGATTCTGACAAGCCTTCTTATAGGCAAAAATACGTCAAAGTGACAGAGAAATAATTCTGTTATATGTTGCAATCTTGTACATTCCTCTTAGGCCATAAAAATTAAAGAGAAGATAGATCCATAATCTATTACTTCCTTCAATGTCATAAAAGTTGAACAAATTTTGTTAAACAGAGTCATAATCTCATATATCTCCCAAGGAAACAAACCTTGTTAAACAAACTCTATGGCTAAACTAAGTCAGGTTATAGATTAAACTTCATTTAGGGGAGTCACAAATAGCTTGACTTAAGAGGATGATTTAAATGTTGACAAGGACTTGGGGACAGTCGAGATTTTTCCTCTGACTTCTTACCTAAGAAATGTTGAAGCTTCTTAAGTAAAATTTTCACATCCCACAGGACAGATTTTGGTCAGGTGAGGTTAATATTAAGATAGTTTCTTAGTTAACCCAAATTTGCAGAAGAAATAAAAAGGAATAAAAAATTTCCTTAACACCTATTTGATAGGGATAGCTGGGAAACTGGAAAACAGCTTAGCAGACATTAATTTTAGACCAACACCTTACACCAACCATATAGACACAATAAGATAAAGATGAATATCTAATCTGAGCATTAAAAGTCATACAATAAAAAAATAGAAAAGAACTAGCCCAGGCACCATTTGTTGTAGCTCTTATCCAAACAAGGGATAGAGGCAGAGGGGTTATAAAGCTCAAATGAGATCGTGAATGTAAAGCACTTTGTAAATTTTAAAGTACTGCATAATTACCAGTTACTATTATTACTATTACTACTCGTATTAGTAGTAGTAAAGATAGTAGTATTAGCTGCCAGCCACCAGGCTTCTAGTCCTATGATGATGTCATTCCCTAGCCTTCTACTGCAGTCCTGCTGAACTCAAGCAATGTTTATACAACAACACAGGGGTGAAAAAATATGTATGGGGGTGGAGCCAAGATGGCGGCTGGAAAGCAGGGACTAGCATGAGCTCCCCACCGAGTCCCTCCAAAAACCTATAAAAAATGGCTCTGAACCAATTCTATAACTGCAGAACCCACAAAACAGCAGAGGGAAGCAGGGCTCCAGCCCAGGACAGCCTGGATGGTCTCTGGGTGCGGTCTATCCCACATGGAGCTGGGAGCTGGGAGCTGGGAGTGGAGCAGAGCAGAGCCCAGCATGAGCGGCTTGGACCAACCAGACCAGGAGCTGGGCGGAGCGGGCCCTAGCTCCCTGAATCAGTGAGCTGTGGCAGTTACCAGACTTCTCAAACCACAAACACCAAAGACAGCAGAGAAGGTTAGTGGGAAAAGCTGCGGGAGTGGAAGGAGTTCGTGGTTCAGCCACTGCCCATCCCTGGGGCAGTGGAGGTGAGGCAGCTACAGCTGCAGTTGCTTCCAGCCCCAGACCCACCTGGTGGTAGGAATTAAGTGGTGGATCAGAGCAGGAGTGCACAGCCTGCTGAAGATCTAAGCCCAGTCTGGGTTGGGGGTTCTTGGGGAAGGAGGAATGCTGGTGTGGCAGAACTGGCGCATCCCCCCCAAACGGGGAACCTATGTTTAGTCTACAAGCCGTCATACCCCACTGAAAAACTCAAGGGTCAAGTTAGTTGGTTGGGAATATGTCCAGGCAGTGAAAACACACTAACAGATGCAGTCTCAGGCTTTGGATTCTTTCTTTGGTGACAAAGAAGATCAAAACATACAGCCTAAAGAAGTTAACAAAGTGCAAGAGCCTACACCAAAAGCCTCCAAGAAAAACATGAACTGGTCTCAGGCCATGGAAGAGCTCAAAAAGGATTTGGAAAAGCAAGTTAGAGAAGTAGAGGAAAACTTGGGAAGAGAAATGAGAAGAATGCAAGAAAACCATGAAAAACAAGTCAATGACTTGCTAAAGGAGACCCAAAAAAATACTGAAAAATACACTGAAGAAAACAACACCTTAAAAAATAGACTAACTCAAATGGCAAAAGAGCTCCAAAAAGCCAATGAGGAGAAGAATGCCTTGAAAGGCAGAATTAGCCAAATGGAAAAGGAGGTCCAAAAGACCACTGAAGAAAATACTACCTTAAAAATGAGATTGGAGCAAGTGGAAGCTAGTGACTTTATGAGAAATCAAGATATTATAAAACAGAACCAAAGGAATGAAAAAATGGAAGACAATATGAAATATCTCATTGGAAAAACCACTGACCTGGAAATTAGATCCAGGAGAGATAATTTAAAAATTATTGGACTACCTGAAAGCCATGATCAAAAAAAGAGCCTAGATATTATCTTTCAAGAAATAATCAAGGAGAACGGCCCTGATATTTTAGAGCCAGAGGGCAAAATAGATATTGAAAGAATCCACCAATCACCTCCTCAAATAGATCCCAAAAAGAAATCTCCTAGGAATATTGTTGCCAAATTCCAGAGCTCCCAGATCAAGGAGAAAATACTGCAAGCAGCCAGAAAGAAACAATTTGAGTATTGTGGAAACCCAATCAGAATAACCCAAGATCTGGCAGCCTCTACATTAAGAGATTGAAGGGCTTGGAATATGATGTTGCGGAGGTCAATGGAGCTAGGATTAAAACCTAGAATCACCTACCCAGCAAAACTGAGTATCATGCTCCAAGGCAAAATATGGATTTTCAATAAAACAGAGGACTTTCAAGCTTTCTCAGTGAAAAGACCGGAGCTGAATAGAAAATTTGACTTTCAAACACAAGAATCAAGAGAAGCATGAAAAGGTAATCAAGAAAAAGAACAAGAAAAAGAAATTGCAAGGGACTTACTAAAGGTGAACTGTTTTTTTTACATTCCTACATGGAAAGATGATGTGTATGATTCATGAGACCTCACTATTATAGTAGCTGAAAGGAATATGCATACATATATATGTTTATGTACATATATATATATGTAAGTGAATGTGCAAGTATGTATATTTGTATGTGTGTATATATATATATATATATATATATATATATATATATATAGAGAGAGAGAGAGAGAGAGAGAGAGAGAGAGAGAGAGAGCAGACACAGGGTGAGTTGAAGATGAAGGGAAGATATCTAAAAGAAATAAAATCAGATTAAGGGATGAGAGAGGAATATATTGAGAGGGGGAGATAGGGAAAGATAGAATGGGGTGGATTATCTCACATAAAGGTGGCAAGAGGAAGCAGTTCTGTGGGAGGAGGGAGAGGGCAGGTGAGGGGGGAATGAGTGAATCTTGCTCTCATCAAATTTGGCCTGAGGTGGGAATACCATACATACTTAGTTGGGTATCTTACCCCACAGGAAAGAAGAGGGAGGAAGATAAAAAAAATGGGGGGATGATGGAGGGGAGGGCAGATGGGGTGGAGGTAATCAAAAACAAGCAATTTGGAAAGGGGACAGGGTCAAGGGAGAAAATTCAATAAAGGAGGATGGGTTGGAAAGGAGCAAAATATAGTTAGTCTTTCACAACATGAGTATTGTGGAAGGGTTATACATAATGATACACATGTGGCCTATGTTGAATTGCTTGACTTCTTAGGGAGGGTGGGTGGGAAGGGAAGAGGGGAGAGAATTTGGAACTCAAAGTTTTAAAAACAGATGTTCAAAAACAAAAAAATAAGTATTTGCATGCAACTAGAAAATAAGATACACAGGCAATGGGGCATAGAAATTTATCTTGCCCTACAAGAAAGGAAGGGAAAAGGGGATGGGAGGGGAGTGGGGTGACAGAAGGGAGGGCTGAGTGGGGAACAGGGCAACCACAATATACGTCATCTTGGAGTGGGGGAGAGGGTAGAAATGGGGAGAAAATTTGTAATTCAAACTCTTGTGCAAATCAATGCTGAAAACTAAATATGTTAAATAAATAAATTTTAAAAAAAGAAGCAAAAAATATGTATGCGTATACTTTTATGTTTAACCTGCATTATTAACACTTTCTTAAGTTGAAACAATACACAAAGTAGTAGATGAAGCCTTATTCATGCAATGTTGGTTTCTGAGGTGTAAATGCTCCCACTGAAAAAACAATGGGCTTTTATAAGCCAGTTAGAGCTGGCTCCAGCAAACTCCAGCAAATAGGGGTTATCGCTAAAGATAAATTTTCCCAGTTTGATAACATGGAATTGAAAAGTTTCTACAAGATTACATTGCCAAAAGGGTAAGAAGTAAAACAGCCAATTGGGAACTAATCTTTGTATGAATTATCTCTGGAAAAGGTCTGCCATACAAAGTATTTAGGAAATTAACACAATCATGTACAACCGAAATAAAATTCTCAAAAACATGTGATAAAAAGATAAGAATGAGTTCTCAAAAAAACTTTTATCTATTAACAATCATATGAAAAATTACTCCAAATTATCAATAATAAGAGAAAAAACTCTGAAGTTTTTCATAACACCCAGCAAATTAGATAACAAAATATGGGAAGAGTCAACGTTGAATTTAAACACAGGAATGTACCCTGTTGTTGGAGCTATGAATTAGTCTAACAGCTCTGGAAGGCAATTTGGAATTCTGCTGAGAAAGTGAATAGAATGTCTATAGCCTTTAACCCAGAGATCCCATTCCATGGGGCATATGCCCCATGGAAGCCAATGTCAAAAAGAAAACTCCCATATACACCAGAATATTTATAGCTGAACTTTTTGTAATGGCAAAGAAATGGAAACAGAGTAGATGCTCATCCATAGGGGAATGGTTAAACAAGTTGTGAAATATCAATGTAATGGAATTCTACTGCACTGTAAAAAAATGTCAAATGTGATGGAGGCAGAGAAGGATAATAGACCAGGCAGGAGTCAGATTAGTCATATGGTTCATGTTGAAGATTAGAATGGAATGAAACACTTGTAGACCACTTCACAGTTTAAAAAAGGAAGCTATTTAGTTATAGCAAGAGGATATTCCTAGAGGTTACAGCATTGATTAAGTTGGGTATATCTGTCTAAGCTGGTCTATTGGTCGTAAGTCTATAGGAAAAGCATTTAACTCTTCATGCCTTGGCTTTTTTGTACTTAGGCCAGCAGGAAATTATACCACCTGAGGTCTAAGTGTTAATCTCCTAAGTTTTAAGAATGGTATTAATATATTTTATTTAATTCTTTTTTGCTTTTTTTTTTTTGGAGGGCGGAACGCAAGGCAATTGGGGTTAAGTAACTTGCCCAAGGTCACACAGCTAGTAAGTGTCAAGTGGCTGAGGCCAGATTTGAACTCCTGACTCCAGGGCTGGTGCTCTGTTCACTGCACCACGTAGCTGCCCCAGTTTTAATACATTTTAAGGAAAAATTAACCTCTCTTGAGTGAGGTAGAGTGTTAGGAGAAGCTAGCCCAGCCTATGTGGCGGAGATCTAGGAAATATAGCTCCCTACCACACGAGAGAGAACTTTTATGAACTGAAGTATGAGCACTAACAAGAAAACAACATACATGAAAACTACAATAAAGTAAATAGAAACAAACAACAACAAAACAGCTCAAATCGTATGATGGGATTTTGTGACAACTAAGCTTGGCCCCAAAAGAATATCAGAATAAAACTCCCACTCTTTGGAATGATGGGGGCGGGGGTGGTGGTATTAATGGGATGTAGAATGCTATATGAAATATTGAATTGAGTGAAGTGTTGGAAAGTCATGTAAAAGTGTTTCGGTTTTTTTAAATTCTTTGTCAAAAGGATTCCTCTCTAAAAGTAGGGGCATGTTCTCTTAAATGTAGGTGATGTAAAAGTAAAAGCTATCGACAAAATTTTTAAAAAAGAAAGAAAATGCCCTTAGAAAACTACTTCCGGTGAGATCTGTGACTCCTAGGCTTAGATGGTGAATCTCAAGGCTATGTGCTCCCTGTAGACATCATTAGCTGAAGAACAGGGTTGTAGGAGAAGCTAATAGATTGAGATGGTGAAGGAGCAGATACATTTCTAATTTATATACTATTTAATTAGTCTTAATTTGTTTTTAAGAAACTTGCTTCTTATCATGATAGTAGAAGAACTAAGATTTTACTATATATTTATCCTAAAGCAGAACTTATTAACTTTTTTTTTGGTATCATAGACTTCTATGGCAATCTGGCTAAACCTATAAACCACTTCTTAGAATAACATTTTTAAATGCATAGGATTAACAAAGGAATCAGTTGTATTAAAGTTAGCAATATATTTTTTTTAAATCAAGCTCACGGACCCCAGATTAAGAACCCTTGTTCTTGGGGGACACTGATCTAATTTTTTGATACAGTTTCCTCTGGGTTCCTTGTCATTTTGTACCTTTCAGTGATTTCCAGAGTATGCCTGTAGTGACTGAGTCATATTCTGTTCATTATGTGACCATTATTGAAACTGGACACAATAACGCACTCCAGTGAGGCCGAACGCATTGGACAACTGCAGGTTGTAGTATAACTCCCCTCTCAAGTATTCTAACAAGCAAGGGAATATGGCTTCTCTCCAGGAACTGGAACAGAATTATGTAAGTCAGTTCTCCCTTCTAGGCTTCAGTTTCTTTCTCTGCAAAGGAGGTTGGAATATCTGATATCTCATGTTCCATCTGGCCAGCTATGTGGCACAGTAAATAGAGTACTGGGCCTGGAGTCAGAAAGATTCGTCTTTCTGAGTTCAAATCCAGCATCAGACACTTCCTAGATGTGTGACCCTGGGCAAGTCACTTTACCCTGTTTGCCTCCATTTCCTCATCTGTAAAATGAGCTGGAGAAGGAAATGGCAAACCACTCCAGTATCTTTGCCAAGAAAATCACAAATAGGATCCCAAATAGTCAGACGTGACTGAAATGACTGAAAAATACATGTTCCATCCGAGTGTAAATCCCGTTCTCATATGCTAGATGCTTTGGGATTCCTTTGGGGAGTTTAATACCATTCAGCCCACGTATTAGGGCTTTTACATAGAGATATTCTAGTTGTGGAGAGATTTAGAATTTTCCCCCCGCCCAAACAAAATTAAATATCAACATAAAGCAGCAAAAACTTAAATGCCAAATGAATATCTGGTACAAGAAATAAATGCCATAAGAGAATTAAAAAAAAAGAAAGAAAGAAAATGCCCTTAGAAAACTACTTCCTAGGAGCACGAACCCTGGAATCAGGAGGACCTGAGTTCAAATCTGATCTCTGATACTGGACACACTTACTAGCTGTGTGACCTTAACCCCAATTTCCCTGCTTTCCTCCTTCCAAAAAAAAAAGATTAAAAAAAACTGCTTCCTATGAGATCTGTAAAATTTCAGTATTTCAAAAAATAAGAAAGGTAACATAGAAAACAAATTTCAGGGTATTTTAGGATGAAAAAATGCCATAATCTAATATTATTTCTATGGAAAAACATCGATTACGTATAGTTAATATTAATAACAATTAACATTTCTATTTCTCTAATAATATCCAAATGTGAACTTAAGATCAGTTTGATGTAGAGCATAGTGTAGTAAATATTTCTCCTTCATGTTTTAGTGCCCTAGGAAATTAGGATAAACCAGAATAAGTCAGAAATATCAGTATCCCACTAGGTAGAAATGCTTCAGTGTAGATAGCACTGACTACTTTTGTTGCTGCTGTTCCGTAGTTTCAGTGGTATCTGACTCTTCATGACCCCATTTTGGAGTTTTCTTTTCAGGAGGGGTTTGCCATTTCCTTCTCCAGCTCATTTTACAGATGACAAAACTGAGAGAAACAGGGTGAAGTAATTTGCCCAGGGTCACACAGCTAGTACACCTCTGACGCCAGATTTGAACTCAGGAAACTGAGTCTTCCAGACTCCAGGCCCAGCACTCTATCTACTGTGCCACTTGGCTGAATACTAAAGAGTCCAAACAAAATGAACTCATAAAATGGAATTAATACATAAATATTTCATTTTCTGTCAATATTACAGGAAAACAAAATTAGAAATAGATATTGCCACATCATCAAGGCTCAAACATCTTACCGTCATGACACTGATTCATGAATAACTGGAAAAGCACTTTACCAGCTTCCTCTGAAACATAAGTCTGAAACCATCTTTCTGAACAGAGGCCATCACATGTCTATTACCAAAAGATAGGAATTCTACCGACCTACAAATGTGGGCTAATTACATGTTGTTGTACTTTTTACAAAGCATGCACAGCATATTTCACTAAAATAATTTATAAATATTTACAAGAAAATGACACACTGACTCAGGAGACCAAAGGGCAGCTTAGTGGCTCAGTGGATAGAGTGCTGCTTCTGGAATCAAGAAGGCCGATCTTCTTGAGTTCAAATCCAACATCAGACACTTACTGTGTGAACCTGGAGCTTTAACCTTGTTTGCCTCAGTTTCCTCATCTTTAAAATGAACCAGAGGAGGAAATAGCAAGCCATTCCAGTATCTTTGCCAAGAAAAAAAAAAAAACATAAGTAGGGTCATAAAGAGTTGGACACCACTGAAGCAAGCTAACAACAACCAAAACACATTGAATAGCTCCTTCATCTCATGGTGATTAGTCTTTCTCTTTTTTCAGTATATATTAAGAGTCTGATGCTTGTTAAATGACATTTTACATTTTGCATGCCACAAAATGTCATTTAATAAGCGTCAAACTCTTAATGTCTATGAGGAAAGAGAGACTAAAGACTTTAAGCTTGAACCCACTCTCTATTCCAGACAATATCTTAGAAACAGGCAATTCAAGTTAGGAAAGGCCCTCTGAACTGTCATCCACCAAATGTTTCAAATAAGATAAGAGTACAGAACCCATAGAATACTCTTCTATGTAGCATATCAGCTGAAGAGGCACTTAAGGTCTCGACATACTCTCGTGCTCTTGTAGAGACATTCCTGGGCATCTTGAGCCCTCTACAAATTTAGAAAGGTTGGACAATAGTTCTGATAGGCTTATGATCTGTCTGTACTAACAACCAGGGAAGAAACAGAAGCATATGGGTCAGCAGGTAACAAGGGAGCTAAGATAATTTTTTCATTACTCCAGAATATGCAAAATACAGTTACACGTGTAATACGTCAGTACACTTAATATGTACTTTACATGTCATAGCATGTGTTCATCAATGCATATGTTAATTGTGGCATGTTTTGAGTATGCATTTGTTGTATTATTTTTGCATGCTAATAATTCTCAAATCTATGTATCCAGCCCCAACCTCTCTGCTGACCTCCAGTCTGGCATCTCCAACTGCCCATCAGACATCTTGAACTGGATGTCCAGTAGACATCTTAAACTCAAACTGTAAAAAAACTGAGCTCATCTTTTCCCACCTTGTCTAAGAGTTCTTTCTCTGTTAACCTTTGTGCTAGGTGCTTTCTCTCTGAGATCAATTCCAATTGGTCTTGTACATATCTTGTTTCTATATACCTGCCAGCATGTTGTCTCCACCATCAGATTGTGAGCTCTGCGAGGGCAGCTACAATCTTTAGCCTTTCTTTGTATCTCTACCACATAGCATAGAGCCTAGCACATGGTGATTCACAATGCGACAGACTGGACAGACTCACTGACTGGAGTTTATTGAACAGGAAACTCTGAGGGTCTTCCTCTCCCAGAATGATTCTTTTGGGAAGCCAAACTAGGGCCACTAGGCCATTTTTTGCCTCAATTATTATCTAGCCTTTAATCACTTAATGGGTGTTGCCTCAAACTGAGATGGGGGAAGACCTTAGCTTAAAAATGCCAGGGTCTCCCACTGTATCTGGGGCAATCGCCAGTCATCCTGACCTATGTCTTGCCATCGAATCTCCAAGACTCTGGAGGAGAGAGTGAGGCTGATGATTTTGTACAACCCTGCCTCACTTAAATCCAATTCACTTACAAGTCAAGACATCACCTTCTGAAGTCATAGGTCCTCTTTGAGAACAAAAGATGAACAACGATTGAACGGGGAAGCGACGTGGTGTGATAAATGGTTAATTGGACCCCTATTTTACTGGGCCCTTATTTTATTAAATCAATATTAATCAATTTGATACGATTCCATAAAGGTGGTGATTATAAGTTCTGTATCTCAGGCCCTGGAGCTGTGAACTGAAGATCGCTAGTTCACTAACTTAATCATAGGAAGTTGACTAGAGACCTGCCACCCTTATTTTTCCTTGTTATGGTGACCAAGCCTAGCATGACAGAGGTGACTCAATTTCATGAAGAATTTCCCAGCTTTTTTTGTTGCCCCTTCCATCCCTTGTCATCCCTCTATTGCCCAACATGGGGAGATAACCACAAGCATGTAGCCAATGAGTGATCCTGGTTGCTGGTCTATGGCCTGTCCTTCTACCAGCTGGTTAGCCCATGTAAATGTTTTGACATTGGCTCGTCAGCCCAACCCCATGAACTTGCTCATCAGCTGAGTCTGACCTCCTGGAAGGTCAAGATAGGTCTATTAAGGTCTGCTCACTCACCCGTTTGTGCACCAATGGAATTCTATTTTGTGTAGTCCCTCCCAGAGGGCCAAGGGCAAGGTTTATCAACCAATGAGATTCTGTATTTTTGGTCTGCTTCATCTGTACTGTCTGGGTATCAAAGACTATAAAACCAAGGCCCTAGAGGAAGTTGGCATCTCATATCATGGTGAAGATCTGAGGTCTACTTCGTTAAGTGGGCCACGGACCCTTTAATAGAGCGCCATTGGCTCAGAGTCCTGCCTCAGTGGCTTTTTTCTTGCAGATTAGACAATTTTGAAAATCCCCACAGTGGTCAGACATGTGTTTTAGGAGTAGCATTTTGGTGACTGTGTGGACGATGGTCCGGGTAGAGGAGAGAGCTGAGGCCTTTACGCGGTGCAGTGGAGAGAATGCTGGTCCTACTGCCAGGAAGCCCCGAGTTCGCATCTGTCGGCTATGAGGCTTAACTTCTGTCCCCCTCAGTTTCCTCCACTACAAAATGGGAAGAATGATAATAACACCCACCAACCAGTGTTGTTACAAGGAACAAATGAGATAATATTTGTAAAGTGCTTCGCACAGTGCTTCGCATACAGCAGGTGCTTAATAAATGTTTATTTTTTTCCTTACTACTTGGGACAACAATTACAATATTCCTGGTGAGAGGTAATGAAGGTCTGAATCTTACGTTTACTCTGCCTTTTATTCTTGTATGTTCCTATTTATTTACACATTGTAAGTAAGCTCCTTGAAGTCAAGGATTCTTTTTTTGCGTTTCTGACTTTTTTGTTCCCTCAGCCCTTAGCACAGCGCCTGCCACACCAGTCATTATGCATTTAATAAAAGTTTATTACGTGATTGACTGAACTCCTTCTACTGTTGTGTTGGGGGGAGAAGGGGACAGATGCAAGGGATGCTGACAAGACAGAATTGTCACCAGTTCTCTGTCTAGGCTTTGACACATAGCTGAGTTTGGAGTCAATGGAGGCCTTTTCCTTATACTTCCACTAGGGTCAAAGGGATTTCAAAATTGCTTCTTCTATTGTAGAAACATTGCTCAGCGAGCCAGCCCTTCCTCACCTAGGCAAATATTTGCCAGCTCCACTTGAAAAGGAAAGATGAAACAGCTTTCTTCTTCCTGGGTCCCTGGCACCAAAGCTTGTAGTGTTTGTTTGGTCCCCCAAGTGTTCTTGGGCAAAGCTCTTCCCCTTTCAAAGGCCAACCACAGGGAGTAGGAGCTTGTCCTTCCTGAATGAACAAAACGGGCTTTGTGTTCTTTGTGTGAACCTCAGCCTGACAGGCAGCCGGCTCTCCCCACTCACTGCCGGCCTTGGGCACAAAAGAAAAGCACAATGAGCTGGAGTCAGGCTGGCTGTTTCAGCTACTGCCTCCTGGTTTCTCTGTTTTGTGTCCAGTCGTTCAGGCAACATGTGATGCCTTTACAAGTTCTTCTCTCTGCTCAGCAGCAGGGACCCTCTGGGCAGCCTCCAGCCCACCTTCCCTGTTCCTCTGCCCAGACTTCTGCCCTCCTAGTAAAACATACTCAAGGGTTTCTTTGAAGGTAACTGATGAATCCCCTATATCTTTGCCCCTTTTTTCTCCTACCTATGCCCAACAGGAATTTCTACCTTCTTTTTTTGCCCAACATTTGTTAAAAAAAAGTATCATTTCCATAGTACAATCCAAAATTGGTGAGAGCTTTCTCCTCTAATGGGCCATTTATCTTTACCTGTCCTGTGTTGTTTGCCCTTCTTTCTCAAAGGAGACCAACAACATTGGGATGGAGATGTCTTGACTTTCAAGTGAATTGAAATTAAGTGAGGCAGAGCTCTGAAAAGTCATCAGTCTCACTCTCTCCTCCAGAGTCAGTCTAGTGGCAAGACCTAGGTCAGGATGACTGGTGATGGTTCCAGATGCAGTGGGAGACCCTGGACTTTTTAAGCCAAAGTCTTTCCTAGCAAATCTACATAGCCCCTTTGACTTGTACCTGAGGTTTGAGCATCAATGGAGGAGAACAGGTTGGGGGTGAGAAAGGGCTGTGTGTCTGCCTTAATCCCCAGGGGTTCTGTCCCTCCTCAAATTTTCCAAGATTATCCAATCTGGAGCTTTCCTTGCCCCCATCACACTCCAGTGATTCTTAGCAGTTTGCCCCCTTGAGGGTTGGGGGATATTGGTTTTTCAGCTTTGTCAGCCTTGCCCATTTGACTTATTTAAAAAAAATGTTTGTTGAGTTGAATTCCTCCTAACTTCACTTTCAAAACATTCCAAAGCATTCCAGGAGGCATCTCCTGGTCTCTGTCCTCTTTCAAAGCCCTGTCCTCTCCCCTTCCTCCATTTTAGTGCTTTCTTTTTTAAATAATATTTTATTTTTCCCCAATTACATGATAAAACAATTTTATACATTTTTCAAAGTTTTGAGTTCCAAATTCTATGCCCCCCTCCCTCTTCTCTCCCCTCCTTGAGGTGTAAACAATCCAATATAGTTTATTGTTAGCACTTTCTTCCTAGAAATTGCTTTGTGGTATTTTGTAAATATTTCGCACTTACTTACTTGGGTGCATGTTGTATCCATCAGGATTACAAACTCTGAAAATATTTTGTTTCTGTGTTTGTATTTCCTGTACCTTGCGTAGTGTGTATGTACTACTATTAGGTACTTCTTAAAAAAATGTTGAACTGAATTAATGCCCTTGCTAATTGCAAAATAAAGTAATACAATTTTCCCCAAGCTCGGCTTTTGCATCTCAGGCTTCTTTGGGGGGCTTTGTTCAACATCCTACTTAGGTAGGGCTCCATCTTCCGTGGTCTCAGACCTTGCCACCCAAAACAGACAAGTAATCGCCCACATGTGGCTTCCTAGAGTTCTTTGAATAGTCGACTCAGAGGTCTCAAAGAGATCTGGGTCATGCAGAAGGTGGAAAAAGATGGAGGGACAGATGGGTTGATAAAGGAATACATTAATAATGAGTATTTCTTAGCTAATTACTAAGAGTAATAAAGAACATGCTCGGTCTGTTGAGATGAGGGTGTTATTTCAAGCCAAGAAGCTGCTATTCAAAGCCTAGAAGGACAAGTTTTCCCATCTGCTACCCTAGGCTGAAGAGCCCTAATTAATGCACTTACATGGGACAGGTTTGCCAGCTCCATTCAGGCAAAGGCAGCCCACTACCAAGACAAAGCACAAAGCTGAGCTGTGAATGGGCCTCAGATAGAGGCATGAACTTAATTGTGTCTTGCTAATGAATTTAGATTTCATCTTCTAGCAGTGAAAAATGACACAAGTTTGCCATGCTGAAAGACCTCATATCTCTCTATGTCCTGCTGTGTATGTGTGTGTGCTGGGTCTTCCCAGACAAGGAAAAGTAAATACTTTTTAAAAAAATTTATCATTATTACAAATCATGATTATTGTCATCCTCATCATCATTATTTTGTAATAATCATAATCTTTACTTTTACCATCATTATTATTGTTACTTTTGGTATTCTAGGAAAGCCAAGAGGTTTGAAAGGTCTGCCTGATTTGGGGTTTTTTGTTTGTTTGTTTGAATAAAATGAATGAAAGCCCATAGCCACAAACTCTAGGTCACACAGCTTTGGTCACACAAAGAAGCTCAAGAACGAGTAGGCTCTCATCTATTTTTAGCATGTGAGCAGCTGTTTTGTAACTCTTTCTTGTTTAATGAAGTTGGGAGTTTAGCTAGGCCTCTAGCCAGTAGAACCAGAAATGAGGGTAATCTTAAAATCCAATTAAGATAAAGAAAAAAGCATGTTACAAAGGGTAACAAGCAAAACCTAAACTTGATTGGCAAACCAGAAAATGCAGATGCATTTCAGTACATATGATGTAACATGACTGCATGTTACCAATGTTTTCACATGTGTGTGTGTGTTTGTGTGTTTGTATGCGTTATGGCCCAAGTGAGACCGTATCTCCTCGACAGCAGTCTGGCTGACCTACCTGGGATTTGGCAGAGAGGGCCTGTATGAGCACAGAGAGAGTCTTTACGAACTCCTTAAAAAAAGAATGTTTACATTTTTGAAAAGCACATTTTGGTGGTTTAAAAAAGTAAGACTTTTATTAACCCCATTGTTTTTACTCGCTCTTTTGTGTAACTCAGAAGGATGTTTAAAATTAAAAAAAATTATTCTTATTAACTTCATCTTCTTGTTTCCATTAAGATTTCCTCTGTATATAGATAGGCTTAGTCTCTAAATCAGAGCTTAGATTGTTATTAGACAATCTCCCTTGGGTCTAACCCATTCCCCCCAAAGAATATATATTATCGTGTACCCAACAAGAGAGTATCCAGCCTTTTTTTGAAGACCTCAAGTGAGCGGGGAAGAACCCATTATCTCTTGAGGGAATTCTTTCTACTTTAGGACAGCTATATTGATAGGAACTTTTTTCTTGATGGCAAACCTACATTTTCCTTTTTTGCAATGTCAATCAACAGTCAACAACTGTTTATTCAGTGCTTACTATGGACCAGGCGCTGTGCCAAACACCGACATACACAATGCTCCTCTTTCTGCCCTCTGCAGCCAAACAGCACAGATTTAATGGAAATACATGAAGATGGCTGTCATAGCCTCCCCTCTCCTCCAGTTTTCTCTTATTTAGATCAACATTCCCTTTTCCTTTGACCAATCCTCGGCGGTATGGATTCAAATCCTATATGATCCTACTTGGCCCCTTCTGGATCCACCTTCAGCTCTTCGATGGACATTAAGTAAGGAGACACTGAGGTTTGGGGCTGGCTATATACTGTATGCAGGACAAAGAGGAGGCTTCAAAGGACACTAGTCCATAACAATCAATTTGTCTTCAATCAGTCTACAGAAGCCTGAGCCAATCAACTCATTCCAAAATGAGTTCACCTTCATCCTTAATTGTTATTAGCCAGATCTAGTAACTGTCCCCCAATACTCTCAGGTTGTTAATGATAATGCCCACCCCCTACATTGGATAGTACTGTATTGGCAATCAAAATGGGCTCTTAGCACTTAATTCAACCAAGTGCCCTTGAAGAGTTTGGCCTTTATTTCCTTGACTAAATTAGGAGTCCTTGATGACCTCCTTGCCTCAAGGGAAAGCCTAGTTTACATGGATTTGAGTGACATGTTTGTGACATCAGAGGCTTTTAGACCACGTGGGTTTAAGTTGCATTTTTGTGACAATTTTAGGTCACGTGGGTGAGTCGCGTATGCGACTCACCCTTGACCCTGAAAAAGATATAAAACCAGAGGTTAGCTTTCTCTTTTTCCAGAGCTCTGACCCACAGCAGGAGTGCTGCGTAACTTTGGGCCAGCCATTGTTATGAGCTCCCTCGCTGAACTCAGATGTTGGTAACTACGAATTATATTTGGTCTGTCTGTTGATGTTTGTAATTTGTTTGTATTTGCTCTGAAGTTCAGGGTGCTAGCTTTTTCCCCTGAACTAAGTGAATGATGTGCTGTATGCTGGATTAAAGTAAACTTGTTAACCCCTTAATGTTGCTTTCCTTAGTAAAGCAGATCAAAAGAACCTGGACTTGCAGTGTTCTGTGAGCTGGTTGTTGGTTTTACACCCTCACAGCAGCTGCTAGCCAGATTGTTACAAATACCAAGTCCCTAATAAAGGCATGTTAACCCATCACTCTTCAGGTTGATCAGGGAACTCTCTAGCTCAACTGCACACATGTATGTATGTATGTATGTGCATATATAGTTACAATTATCCTTTCCACATCTAGGGGGCTAGGGGCATTGCACCCACATGATCTGGAAAATCCATGTAAAATTTTTCAGCCCTCCCCTTGTACCAGAAAAGAAGTCAGAATCATTATATTATTAAAAGATAAAATATGTTGACATTATACAATACTATAGTATATTTTGTTCATTTCTGAGTTTCCAAACTTTTTCTGTGTCATCTGCTGGCCTTTGTGTGTCATCTGCAGCTTCCACAAAACTCCCCCGAAATTCCCATTTCATTTCTTATGCCAACCTGTGATATATTGAAACCATGATGGAGAAAGTCAGATGTGGAAGCGATAAATAATTGTATGTGTGTATATATGTGTGCATGTATGTAGACATACATGTGTGTATATATACACATACATACATTTGTGCATATATGTGTATATACACAAACATGTGACCTATTCATACATGTATGCATATGCATATATACATACACATATGAATAGATTGCATGTTTGTGTATGTAAACTGAATATATTATATACAGTTAAATATTTGAAGTCCCAAATAAGACTGGGTGGTGCAATGATAGAGAACTGGGATGAGAATCAAGATGACTCATTTTCATGACCTAAAATCTAGCCTGAGATACTTACCAGCTGTGTGACCTTGGGCAAATCACTTACCCCTGCTTGCTTTAGTTCCTCATCTCTAAAACAATCTGGAGAAGGAAATGGCAAACTACTCCATTATCTTTGCCATGAAAACCCTAAATGGGTCACTAAGAGTTAGACAGAACCGAAAAATGACCGAATAACAATGACAATCTATGTGGCTCAGCCTCTGTTTGGACAGAATCTATATTCATGAGTGCATTGTATATACCATATGCGAATTACAAATTTATTTTGATAAATCAATATATATGAGACTGTGTGTTACAACAGAATATGAAAGCTTAATGGATTATATTGATCATTCACAATTATTAACATTTCCTCACAATCACTCAGAATTAGCTAGGGCAAGTTTTTTAAATGCCTGTTTTATAGATGAAATGAGCCAGAGAGCAATTAATGGCTTCAGCAAAGTCACCCAGTAGCGAAATCCTAGAGCCAGTAACTAAACACAATATTTCTAAATCTGAGTCTAGTGCTCTTTCTGCTGCCATCTACTGCCTCTAACCAGATGGAATGACTCTATGCTGAGTGTTATGTAGGACAAGTTCAAACCAGGTTATTAGATTAGAATCTCCTTCATATCCCGTGCTTAGCGCAGTACCTGACATATAGGCATTGAACAAATGCTGGTTTTCTGACTGACAGATCAGAATCCTTTCCTTCTAGGAACATACAACCCAAAAGGAGCAATGGCAGGTGTCCAATGAGACAAACAGAAATGCGCCACAGAGAGACATAAGCCAGAAGTAAATAAGTAATGGGATGAAATAAAGAAAAACATTCTCTAAGAGGTGGTTATTGCTGTTGTTCAGTCATGTCCAACTCTAGGAGGCACGGTGGATAGACCACTGGGCTTGGAACCGGAAAGACTTCTCTTTATGAGTTCAAATCCGGCCTCAGATACTTACTAGCTGCGTGGTCCAGGGCAAGTCACTTAGCCCTGTTTGCCTCAGTTTCTTCATCTATAAAATGAGCTGGAAAAGGAAATGGGAAACCACTCCAGTATCTTTGACAAGAAAACCCAAAATGGGGTCATGAAGAGTTGGACACATTGAAATAACTCAATAACAACCAACTGTCCATGGAGTTTTCTTGGCAAAGACACTGGAATGGTTCGCCATTTTCTTCTTCAGTTTCATGCAGGCAGGGGTTAAATGTGTGAGGTCATATTTGAACTCTGGTCTTTCTGACTCCAGGCCCAATACTCTACCCACTGTGCCATCTAGCTACCCCAACACCAAAGTGTTTTACTTTTTTGGAAAGTGTGAGTTGATGGTAGTAGGGAAAGGGGCAAGTAAAAATCACTTTCCAACCCCGTTTAGTAGATATTGGAAGGCATAAAATGTTTCTTCTCTTTTTCTCTCTGCCCCAGACTCCCTTCCCTCCTGGTCCATCAGGGAAATATTTTTGTCTCACACATTCTAATGATCCTAGACAAAACACATCCTATACATCTTCCATCTTTTAAACAGTATTTCTTTGTCTTGGCCTTTTCAACAGAAATCCTCTGGGCCTCACAAGCTCTTGAAAGGCCTTTATTTCAAATTTCTAGAAATGATTCAAGGGAGCCTGCTGATGGGGTTATGTTCTTCAAACAGCTCCAACACATGACCTGCTCCAGGGAAACCAGACTCCAGGTATTCTGTTTGCAGACTCACTCTCCTTCTTCCTTTGGAGAGAGAAACTCATTAGGGCAACTCAAAGTACATCTGGTACTGCTCAGGGCTCTCACCGCTGCCTACTTTGTACTGTGCTAAGCTGTTTGCGTTATGTGGGGGTGGGACAGGAAGGAGTCAAACCAAGGCTCAGTAATTACAAGGTGACAGCATCTGTGTGAGTGATTTGTTGAGCACAACACTTATCCTGGAATATTTCAATGTAGGCAAAGTTTGTCTTTGATTTGTTTTAACTTTCCTTCATATATCTTGTCCTCACCCTTTCAGCAACCACTTAATACTCAGGTGTCCAGTGCACTAGCCTAGACCTGGGGTCATCTGAGGAATCAAGAAGAAAGAGATTGTATAATTCCATTCCCACTAAGGTGTTAGTGACTTCAATTCAATGAGCATTTATTAAGTGCCTGCTGTACACAAATGCCTTATGCCCAGGCTATGATATGCAATTGGTTGGACAATAGATAGAACTAGTCCCTCAGTATATGTCTTTGACAGATACCATGGATGGACAATAAGCTGGCCTTAGATTGAAGATGAAGCTCAGAAGAGACTAGAAGAGGAGAATAAATTAGATTGCCTCTGGAAGACTCTACAGTGCTTTTGATTACCTCAAGCCTCTACCTGAAATAAAGGTACATTTTTTAAAAATAATTTTTTATTGGTATCTTTTGTTTTAACATAACTTACACTTCCCACCATACTTCTGCTCCACCTCTGTAACCAGAATGGCCTTTGTTTTCTTTGAATGACTCAGCTTACCTCATTGAGCCTCTGGACACTGTGGCTTGCTCTTCCGGGGCAGGAAGCCCGAAGAGCATGCCAGGAAGCAGACAACTTCCTGTGTGATGAGTCATGGGGCTGGCTTAGGGGAGGTGTTAGCTCCAGAACCTGGTCTACGCTAGGGGGAGGGGCCAAGTCAAGAATCAATCGGCCCTGGTCATTCAGGTGGCGCTTGATGATGTGAAAAACTCTATAAGAGGGGAGAGGACGGCTTGAAGATTCCTTTTCCTTTTCCGGTTGGAGCCAGAGACATCTACGGCCAAAGCTGAGCTGCCAGTAGCAGAGCTGACCCATGTGGAGCGAGGAGTGCTGAGCCAGGACTGGAGGCCAGTGGGTAATCTTCTTACCGAACAGGGGAAGCATGTATACGATTTTGCCTTATACCATCTCGCTTCTCTGTGGCCTCCTGGTTACCCTTGTGAAGCGGACTTATTGGACCTGGAAGCTTTTGATGAAAATATCAAAATGGGGACGCTGGTTTGTGGGCTTGTTACTGTGGAGTGTAAATACATGCTTTAGTTCTCCTGCCTTCTGCCTAGAGAATTCCTTATATCCTGCGGTTCCGAACCTTTCAGGCACATGTGAGATTCTCTTTGAAATCATAAATTCTGCCTTCCTAATATAACCTCTTCTCAGAACACCGTCCCTTATTATAATGAATAAAAAAAAGATAAAAGAAAAGAGTTCCATAAAATTAACCAACAAATTAAAAGATATCTGATATCATACACAATATTCCATACCCATAGCTCACTGCCTCTGAAAAAAAGCCAGGAGAAGGGTGTTCTTTTATCTTCTCTTGGGCCAAGCTTGGGTATTATCATTTTGCAGCATTTTTGATTGTTTTGCTGTTGCTTCCATGTATCTTGTGGCAGTCATGGTTGTATAATTTTCCCGATTCTGCTTACTTTGCTCTGTATACAGTCTTCTCTGTATTCATCATTTTTATAATTTCTTTTAACACAACAACATTATGTTACGTCCATGTACACAATCCCTTAATTGATAGGCATCTACTTTGTTTCCAGTTCTTTGCCACTACAAAAAAAAAATGTTGCTCTAATTATGGTATGACGGCCCACTTTTTAGCAACAATATTCTTTTTCTGATGCCATGTGACAGCACTAGATTATCCTATTGGTGAATTATCTCCAAAGAATTAAAGTTGCCCATAGGGTAATGGAGAGGCACATGTCGGGTAAGATTAGATTATAACATATTACTAGTGAGGAGTTGTCCAGGAAAAATTGCATTAAAACTGTCATCAAAGAACTGTATGATCAGAAGAGATAGACCAGTTATGTATCAAGAATAAAGGATAACTAAAAGACAGATCACATATTGGTAGCTGCAAAATCCCAAGGGATCCAGAGTAGGCCCTTAGCATACTGAGTAGAATCTTGTTGGAACACTTGTGGGAGGTGTAGAAAAGTCATACAAGATGAAAACTGGTGGACAGGCTTTTATCTGCACCTACAGAAGGCATGCTCAAGTTAGTGAGCAGCTAGGCGGTACAATGGATAGAGCGCCAGGCCTAGAATCAGGAAGAATCAAGTTAAAATCTAGTCTCAGACACTTACTAACCCTGGGCGAGTCACTTTACCCTGTTTGCCTCAGTTCTTCATCTGTAAAATGAGCTGGAGAAGCAAATGGCAAACCATCCTAGTATCTTTGCCAAGAAAACCCCAAATGGGATCACAAAGAGTTAGACACGACTGAAATGACTGAACACTGACAACAACCCACGTTAGTGATATGGCATATCCATTGAAGCATAGTTCTACATCATTAGCTTAAACTAGGATCCCAGGAAGATTTGTATTTGGAAATAGAGGGAGGTGCATAATGTTTATTAAAAAGAATGACTGTTTTAGGCCTTGCGGTACTTAGGTGCTGGAGTTCTCTGGGGCAAAACTAAATTTCCCAGAGCACCTAAAATCACACCAGGCAAGCAAATGCTAACTCTCTATTTGGATCAGGTCAGCCTTGACGGTGTTGGTTTAGGGTCTGCTCTACTAAACTGTAAGTGCCATGACAGGACAGAGGATAGGTCTTCTCTTTTATTAGTCACTCATAGTTCCTAATACATAGATTGGATTCTTAACAAATGTTCTTGGTGCAATTGTATCAACATAGTTGGCTCTGTCTTAATCTATCCACTGAGCTGTCCTTGTTAAAATGTGCTCTCTCTTCCCTAAAACTATTATGCCTCTCAAAGCTTCCTATGGTTCTAACTTCCTAGGGCTCTGTTACTTTATCTAACTTGACAACTATATTATAGAGCCAGAAAAACACCAAAATATAAACTGTTACAATCAGAAGGGACTTTAGAGCTTGTTCAGTCCTACTTCCTGCTAGATGCACAAATCTCTCCCACATCATCCTTTGTAGGGGGTCATTCGGCCTTTTTTTAAACACTGCCAATTCATAAAGCATTTTTTCAACCTTGCTGATCTGAAGATGTGACACATCTATCAACTGGGATTTTTAAAAAATCTGCTTGGAATCTGTTTGGCTCACTTAGAACTTTTTTCTTTCTTTCTTCCCCCCCCCCCTTTTTTTTTTGCTTAGATTTAGGGCAGAGCTTTCCAAACTTATTTGGCCTACTGCCTACTTTAAAAAAATTACTCAGCATCCCCCTGAAAATCTACTTTCTTTAACCCTTTAATGCTTTTTTTAAATTTTGTATCACTTCAAAAATATATTAAATATATTTAATAATTTATTGTAAATTTGTGGGTTCTTTCCTGCATCAAAATTTTGATGATGCAATATTGTGTCACATAACCATATCGTATCATGTTACAAACAAGTCACTACACGCAGATTCCTACGGACACATGCTGGATTTCCCAACAAGGTGCAACATGCTTGCCTGCCAACACTTGTTTGTTAAGACCTGCTGGTGGACTTGACCATTGATGGGTTGGTTGGAACTTGCATTTTGTGTGTTTATTTGGAAAATACTGTAATCACTACAACTTTAACTCTGTTACACAACAGATGGAACATGTACAAATGGTTTTTCAAAATTTTCTTCTCTTCTCTTCTTTCCTTGTGCTTCCACCACCTCCTTATTTTTATTCAACCCCTTCCAATTGCACTGGAGGCTACTACTGCACCACCACCCCCATCATCCCAGCACCCCCTGGGGGGTGGTATTGTCCATGTTGGGAAACTGACTGGGGTTTGCTTTTTTCCTTCCCTCAATTGGCATGAGCAATGATATAGTCAATGTGATTAATAATAATAATAATAATAATAATAATAATAATGGATAGATGGAGCGTCATTTAAGTGCTTCATATATGCTAAGCACTGTGTAAAGTGCTAGACATTCAAATACAAGGGAACAAGATAGCCCCTTGAGCTGACATTCCAATGGGGGCAGATTCTACGTAAAGGGGAACAGAAAAGGGGGGAAGGGACAGAAAGGGGTAAGGTTACTGTCCGAAAGGTGAAGTCCAGAGAGCATTTCCAGGCCACAGACTCACTAATCAGAGTGGGCCTCTGGGCAAAGGTATTTAATAATATGTGTTGATGAGACTTCACGTGTATACGTTGATTTATGGTTACACAATGTTTTATATAAATTATCTCATTTGGTCCTCATAATAAGACTGTGAGGTAGGTAGGGAAGGTATTATTTTACCCCCATTTTTTCAGCTAAGGAAACAGGGACTTCTTAAGGTTTGGTGATTCACCTAAGGCCACAGAGCTATAAATGGCAGACAGGACTTAGACCCAAGTCTCCTGTCTCCTCAACTGGTGCCCTTAACAGTGACTTTTGGGTAAAGAAGAACAAAGAGTGGTCTCTGTGTATTGCCAGAGAAATTAAATGGGTTTTCTGAGTTCAGATCCAGTGTTCTTTCAATTATACCACAGATTCAATCTCTAAATGGACAGCTGTTATATAATTTTTAATAGGCGGGTACATTCTAGGCTAGTAAAAATTGTGGTCTTGAAAATTTTCAGGACTTTTTCCACAAAGCCACTTTTCCCCTTGGATAAAACAAGACCAACTGGCTAGGTCCACAGCTGCCAACAGAGCTTCAGTAAAAGATTTAGATGGAGAAGGATGCTGTCGCTCCTTCATCAGTACCCAATGGAAGTAAGCAAAGATTTCAGTTTCTATCTTCAGCTAATCCAGTGAACGGTTCCCATCATGGGCCTCTTTTCTTTTCACAGTCTGAATGAAACAGGAGGATAATGAAGGCTCCTCTCGATTTTTATCTCCCTTCCCCCCAGATTCCTATTTTTTGTACATTATTACTTATAATTGGTTGACTTTTTTTTTAAGAGCAGGTGGGCCTTGATGTATTAATTGCTTGTGAGAAGTTTTCCCTCCCCTACTATAGCTAGAGTGTTAATTACACCAGGAGCAGGATGTTTCCCTGCCTCTCTGGGCACCAGGATAAAGATGACTGTAAGTGGTAGCTGGAGGACACTAAGAAATGAAATATCTCTGAACCCTGAGTGAAGTAGGCCCCATCAGTGGCTTATACAAGGTGGCAATGGCTTTTAAGTACAAGGCAACAGTGGGGAATATGCAGTGGCAGCTTCTGGGTGGTTTTCTTGAAAAAAATACCAATCTGACATTGAGAAATGGGGCATTCTCACAACACAGCCTGAGAAGGAGATGTCACGTCAGGGGAATGGCTGGAGCATTGTCTGAGAGGGAGGTGTTGCTAGATAGAATCCGGCACACTCTGCTGCTCTCTTCTGACATCCTTTGAAAGCTGACTATCAAGAATGGACTCACCTTGTTCTAGGAAGCTGACAGTTCTCACTTCTTTCTCGTTACTGAAAATGTCTGCCCTCTGCATGTGCCCAAAACAGCTGCCTCATCTGGGAGATGATTGTCAGGAAGCACTAGGGAAAGGAAAATAAAAAGAAACCATTTATCTGGTTTGAAATCAAGTCCATGATTTCATTTTCTCTTTTAATTCCCAGAAGCCAGAATCATTATGTATGTGCGCTGTAGTCAGAGGATAAAAGTAGAATTCCAATAACCGCAACAACTAATAAACATTTCCCTTTTATAGTACTAAAGTTCTCAAAGTGTTTTTCTGCTTATCATCTCATTTGATATCCACAATAACCCTATAAACTAGGAAAGACAGGCATTATTAATACTATTTTAAATATAAGGCAGCTTGTTTCAGACCACACACAGAAAACCACACATGTTTCTTAGGTAATTACCAAGAGATTATATATGTATATGTATGTATATATATATATATATATACGTATATACATATATAATACACTCACTATTACGTATATATGTATGTGTGTATGTTTATATGTATAACTGCACAGATCCAAGAAAAATGTGGCTAGACAGGAGGGATAAAATGACCTTGCCGCCTGGGTTTAACATTTCATTCCTTTGCCTTTTTTTCCTTCCATTAACTCAAATGGGAGACCAAAAATATTTAATGGATTAAAAAAAATGAGTGGCCCCAGCTCCAGAGAATCTTTGATAGTTTGTTGGGAAAACTTCCTCTAAACAGATTCTAACTATGCGATTTAGCAAATAGACATTAGCTGAGGAACCACAAAGAATTTCTAATCCTAAGTTATGGTAAAGTTTATGGTTAGCAGGAAAGGGACTTAAAAAAATACTTAAGCTTGAGAGTGGTCCAAAAGCCATGGTACCTGGGAGGAGGAATATCCTTTTGGAAAGAGATGTCTATTTCAGGTAAGGCTCCGAAAATGGATGGATAACTTCATATGAGAATATTAGAGCTGAGAATAAAGAAAATAAAGAGCTGAGGCTACAATATAAGTGGAAAGAACAAAACAAAATAACACTGAATGATACATAATTTTCATGACCTTGCTTAGTCCCAAAGAAGTGATGCAACTTCTTTGTAGAAGCCAAGGACTATGGTTGTAGAACATTGTACGTATTATTAGATTTGATTGATGCATGGGTTAGTTTTGCTAAACTACTTTCCCCCCTTCTTTCTTATTTATTCTTTCTCGTAAGAAATGGCTCACTGGATAGAGGAGGACTATATTTGGAAATGAAAATGGTGTATAAACAAAATTTTTTTTAAATTAAGTAATAAAATAGCTATAGTTTAAGACTCTGGGCTTTCAGCTAAAAGAGTTCATTCTTACTTTTGTGCAGTAGAGGTTAACATCTCAAGTGTAGCTAAAGTCAGGATCTGGAAGCAGAGAGAAGCCCCCTAACCTTGTGCCTAATCAAGCCATATCTGGTAGCAATCAATAGTGACTGAGAACAGAGGACTACTACCAAGCAGTATCTATGCCACACAAGCAGGGAGCAATTCACATCAGATACTATAGTACATAGCACATAGTAGGTGCTAAATAAATGCTTATTGATTGAATGGTTGGTTTATATTTTGATTGCATACCAGGCAGAGAGTGTAGCTAGATAGTTCAGTGGATAGAGAACTGGGCTTGGAATCAGGAAAACTTATCTTCATGAATCCAAATCTGGCCTCAGACACATACTAGCTGTGTGACCCTGGGCAAGTCACTTAGCCACGTTTGCCTCAGTTTCCTCATGTATAAAACAAATTGGAGAAGGAAATGGCAAACTACTCAGTGTCTTTGCCAAGAAAACCCCAAAACGGGGTCACGAAGAGTCTGAAATGACTGAAAAGACACAATAACCAACCTGGCAGAGACGACATTCTTCACAGAGGCTGTGTATCACTCAGAAACAGCAGCAAGCAAGCCAAAAGGAGCAACATGAAGACTTAACCAAAGGGCACCAGCAACCCTGCAACAGCAGAAATTTAAGGCTGAGCTCCACAGATGAACCCTGTCCACACACATTCCTTCTTTGTGATGCTCCAACCATACATACCATGCTCCTCCAAGTATGGACATTTCCATACATGTTCCCTACATATGTGCACTTTTTCTACGGGTGCCATATGTAACTGTGGGAGTGTCTCCCAAGTTTATATGTTTTAAATGTTTTATTGCTAATTTTCCTTACTATTATGTTTCATTAAGTGCCTTTGCCTTGAATCATTTGCATTGTCTGACTTAACGAAAAAAAATAAGCACCTCGGTGAAGCCTCACAAGCTATGCTTTTGAAGAGATGCAGACTCACAGAAAACCATAAACCTGGAACAGCCTTGTCTGGAGGACTCGCTATGGAAATAATGAGGTGCCTTCATTTGCTGCAGATAGATGAATAAAACTGAAAATCAAAGAGATTAATAAATTTCTCAAGGTCACATAAAGAATAAATAGTGAAGCCAGAACTAGAACATTGTTCTGGCACCTGAAACAGTATTTTTTCTTAAAAATTAAAAAAAAGTATGAGGAGCTCATTAGCACTCAAATTTATTCAGCTTTCGTATAGCACCTATTGCCTTCACAAAGTCAAATTCATGGACAGCTTCCAGAGATCACAAAGGACTCAAATGAGTCTGTTTTACAAAAATCGTTTCTGTTTTTGTAAGTCAGAGATGATTTCCTTTTCCAAGGACCAATGAGTAGACATGCTCCTAGAGGAAATGAATTATATCATTGTTGAGAATCTCAGTATAAATGAAACCAGATGACAATAGGAAGTTGTAGCTAAAGGATGGCTCCAAGGTTTTCCTTGGGAAAATAAATAAAAGATTTGGTGGAGCTGGCTTTATTGCGTATCTAAAAGTTACAACAACCAAAAAACATTATTTCATGGAACATTTGGTCATGTTTTAAAGTACTTATGACAAGTATTTGCTTAAAGACTCCCATGAAGATAAACATTTTGCAAAGGTACCCTCCCCCAGGAAGCCTTCCCTGATTCCCCCAAGTCCTCTTTCAGATCTCACATAGTACTTTGTCCCCCTCTACTGCACTTTTCAGGTAACGTTCCGTATTATAATTGTCTGTGTATATCATATCTCTTCCCTAGACTATGTAATGTGTACCTCTATCAAGGCCTACACAGATTCTACAGAGAAAAGATGACAAACAAATGTTCAATGATTTGAAATGAATTGTTAACCCTCAAGAAGGATTCTCTGTCCCAGAAAGATGATTCCTTTCTGCTCACCTGAAGGAGATGACCTTACACATATTGTGCATTGGATTCCCACTAGTGACATCTTGTTACAACTCATCAGCATCTCTCACACTTGTTTGAAAAAGACCCCTATCTGCTTCTGGCCCTGGGATTGGCAAGGATTGTGGATAGGTTTGTTTGACATCTTGCCTTTCTGGCATTGACCCTGCTAACAAGGGAAGAGAGTATTTGAGAGCATGTCTGCTATGGGTCATGGGGTTTGTTAATCAACTGATGGTCATTTTCCTCATTCTAGTGCAGGAGCTCTTAATCTGAAGTCCATAAATTTGTTGTGGTTTTTGTTTTTAGTATTCCAATAACCACATTCTAATATCATTGGTTTCCTTTATATATTCCTATATATTATTTTATTCCTTTAAAGACATTGTTCTGATAAGGCTTCACAAGACTTCCTTTTATGTAAATAGTATTTTATTTTTTCCGATTACATATAAAGATAGTTTTCGTCATTCATTTTTTATAAGATTTTGGGTTCCAAATTTTTCTCCCACCTCTTCCCTCCCTGCTCCCCAAGATGGCAAGCAGCCTGATATAGTTTACACATGTACAATCACGTTAAACATATTTCCACATTAGTCATATTGTGAAAGAAGAAACAGAACAAAAGGGGAAAACCATGAAAAAACAAAAAAAAAGTGAAAGTAGTATACAAAACACTTTTGTCAGATCAAAGCAATTGGAAGAAGATCCATCGCTGATGGCCAGGCCAAGCTAATATAAAAAAAATGACAATTCCATCTAAATTAATTTACTTATTCAGTGCCATACCAACCAAACTACCAAAAAATCGCTTAATAGAGCTTCACAAGACTTTCAAAGGAGTCTGTGACTCCTTTGGTTAAGGGCTCTGTTTGAGTAACTTTGTCTCTCATTCATTGTTTATTTATGGTCTGGAGAAACACTAGTGCGTCAGCTGAGGAGAGACAGAAAAAAAAAGAAACTGCCCACCAATGTTGAAGAAACTGTTCCAAAAGAACAAGGCTTTGCAAGTAAAATGGATCTAACTTCTGAGTTTCAAGAGGTTGTCCCAAAATGCCATTGAAAGAGGATCAGAATAAATACCAATAGTTGGAACATGTGGGGAAGCAGAGGTAGAAAATATTTTTTAATAACCTGGGCTGTCAAGCAATGGAACAAATATGCCACTTCATCACACATTCTAGCCAGAAGGATTTCAAAAGTCATCTAGTCCAAACCCCCTTTTTAAATTAGAGGCCAGGTTAAATGACTTGCCCAATGTCACACACAAAAAAAAATGTAAAGCCAGTTCTTTGAACCCAGGTCTCCTGATTCCAAATTCAGGGCTCTTTCTGCTACTCTTAGGGAGGTTGTGTAGGAGGCTAGGTTAGATTATTTCTGAATTCTAAAAATTCCACAATCAATCTTTACCATGAAAGAATTAGTACCCCCCAAAGTGAGCTGTTTCTCTCTTCACAAGTAGAATGAGCACTTTGGCTTGAACAGCCAGTACGTAGTGAAACCTTTCTAAGTTTTCTCTTTTCCTTCTCTAACCCTCACCCAATACTCTAATTAGCCCAAAGCAGAGACAATCAGAGCTGGAAAGATTTCCCACATCAAGTGATTGACTTTCCAGCACACTGGCTTGAAAATCTCAAGGCAAGGCTAGGAACCTACTGCTTTAAGCAACCCGACAGATGCACATCATTTGGCTTCCCATACTGAGTCAGACCAAGGAAGCACATTGGTCCCCTCTGCTTCTAAAAGACTGGGGCATCTGACCTGGGTTGAGAAAGCAGTCTCTGGCAGCTGCATAGAGACAGGGTCACCTTTTGTGTAGTGATAACACTTCTGATCTGTCTGTCATCAGTCCGGGAGATACTGTAAAATCTCATCTGATCATTTTGCAAGAGAAAGATAAAAACAAGGCTTCACAGTAAAGGGAAAGTGTTGGAAAGCTGCCAACAAGACCATTAGTGAGATGTTGTAGTGTGACTGGGCAAAAATTACAGTTGAGAAAAAAATGGGCATGATATAACGAGGCTTCACTGTGATAGTATACAAAAGTTCTTTGTCTTCTTATAGGGCCTTTTCCTAAAAGATTATAAATTCACATGCTATAACTTTGGACCTATAATTCTTTCTCAGTATCTGTCACCCATCCTTGGAACCTAGCTGTGGCTTTTCCTTAACAAATCAGACTGTTTATAACCCACAGACTGTGTATACATTAAGCCATTTAGTTAGAAATATGCACTTTTGAAAATGGGCCAGTCCATCTAGAAATTGTCTGACGGAACCACTGAAACAGAGTTAAACTATAAAGGGATTTGACAAAATGAAGCTAATAAATTTTTTAAGAATTAATTTCCATAATTTTGAATTTACTACTAACTCAATAACAAAGAGCTTTCAGCATGTGTTGGAAAGAATTGAATTAGCTGACTTCTGCTTTAATCCTGGTTCTAGAGGCTGGGGGTATCTTGGACCAATCATTCATGCTTTCAGCATCTCTGGCTCCTTGTCTGCTTAATGATCTCTGAAGTTTCATTTGGTTCTAAAATTGTGTGATTTTGTGAATCATTTTTAAGAAATAAAATTCATTTTATTTTAAATGTTAATCAGGTTGCTTTTTCTTTGCATTTGGGCAGGTTTGCATAGTACTCATTGTGTATGTGTGTGTATGTACGTGTGTGTGTATATGTATATATACACACACGTACATACACACACATATACACATACATACACATATGTATGAATATTTGCGTGTGTGTATGTGTGGAAAGATTTCAATTAACATTATTTCTGGGTCACTGTACCAAGACCACACAACTTAAATGGTAATTCTCATAGCAAATTGCTCATACATCTCTTATTTTGTTTTTGTTGCCCCAATGTCTACTGTCACACACTGCCTCTCCCATAGTAGGCATTGAATAACTTTTTGTTGAATTCATTTGAATTTACCACCATGTTTTATTTTTTAAAGTAAGAGCTATATGTCCACATACATACATACATACACACATATGTGTATATGTGTGTGTATACTATATGTAATTTGGTTGTCTAACTCTATAAATGCAGAAGCCAGTTTTCAAAGGAAAAAATCCAAGCAATTAACCACCACATAAAAAAGTTTCACATTTCTTATAACTGGAAAAATATAAATTAAAGCCATTCTGAGATTCCAACTCACACTCATCAGCTCACAAAGATGACAGAAAAGGCAAATGACAATCATTGGAGGAGCTGAGGAAAAACAGGCACACTAATGCACTGTTGGTGGAGTTGTGAAATGGTTGAGCTATTCTTTTTTTTTTAAATTATTTAGTATTTTATTTTTCCTTAGTTACATGTAAAAACAATTTTTAACATTCCTTTTTAAAACTTTGAGTCCCAAATTCCTCCTTCCTCCCTACCTCTCCCAATTCCAAAATCACCACTCCCAAATTGCTCTGCAGAATGGTTGAATTAGTTCACAACTCTACCAACAATGCATTAATGCATAATTTTTCTCACATCCCCTCCAACATTTGTCATTTTTCTTTTCTGTCCTATTAATCAATCTAATAGGTATGAGGTATTACTTCCAAATTGTTTTAATTTGCATTTCTCCAATCAATAGTGAGTTAGAGTATTTTTCATATGGCTATAGATAGCTTTGATTGCTTCATCTGAAAACTGTTCATATCTTTTGATCATTTACCAATTGGGAAATGGGTCTTATTTTTATAAATTTGACTCAGTTCTCTGTATGTTTGAGAGAAATATGCTTCAAAGTTTTCTCACAGCTACTATTGCTGTCTGTATTTCCCTCCATCCTATCCCCCCTCCTGTTTATTCTATTCTCTCTCTCCTTTCACCCTGACCCTCCTTAAAACTGTTTTGCTACCAACTACCCCCCCATCTGTCCATCCTTCTATCACCACCCGCTTCTCTTATTCCCTTTCCCTCCTTCTTTCCTGTAGGGTAATTTAGATTTCTGTAAGGACTCAATTGAGTATGTACGTCATTCCCTATTTGAGCCAATTCTGATGAGAGTAAGGTTTACTCATTCCTCCTCAACTCCCCCCTGTTCCCCACTATAAAAGCCTTTTCTTGCCTTTTATCTGTGAGATAATTTACCCCATTCTACCACTCCCTTTCCCTTTCTCCCAATACATTCCTCTATCATCCCTTAATTTTTTTAAATATCATCCTTTCATATTCAACTCACACTTGTGCCCTCTGTTTATTTCCAGCCCTTCTAACTTCCTATGTAAGAATGTAAACAGGTTAAGCTTATCAAGTCCCTTATGATTTCCCTTTCCTGTTTACCTTTTTATGTTTCTCTTGAGTCTTGTGTCGAAAGCCAAATTTCCTATTGAACTCTGGTCTTTTCATCAAGAATACTTGAAAGTCCTCTATTTCATTGAATATCCATTTTGTCCCCTGCAGGCTTATACTCAGTTTTGCTGGGCAGGTGATTCTTGGTTGTAATCCTAGCTCTTTTGTGCTCTGGAATATTATATTTCAAGCCCCCTGATCCTTTAATGTAGAAGCTGCTAAAACTTGTGTTATTTTGCCTGTGGCTCCTTGATACTTGAATTGTTTCTTTTTGGCTGTTTACAACATTTTCTGCTTGAGATGGGAACTCTGGAATTTGCTTATAATATTCCTGGCAGTTTTCATTTTGGAATTTCTTTCAGGAGGTGCCTCCAAATTCACTAAATTGTGTGTTCCCTTTGACCCAATGATGCCACTACTAGGCCTACACCCAAAAGAAGTCAAAGGAAAAAGACCTACATGTACAAAAATATTCGTAGCAGCTCTTTTTGCAGTTAAAAAAACCTCAAAACACTAGAAACAGGAGGTGGGGCTCATATATTGGGGAATGACTAAATAAATTAGAGTACATGAATGTAATGAAATGTTACTAAGCCATAAGAAAAGGTGAAATTGATGGTTTCAGAGAAAACTAGGAAGAACTGTATAAATTGATGGAGAGTAAAGTGAGCCAAAGTAAAAGAACAATTTCTATAATAACATTATAAAGAAAAACAACTTTGAAAGACTTAAGAACTCTGATCAATGCAATATCCAACCATGATTCCAGAGGATTAAAGATGAGGCATACTACCTGACTTTGGACAGAGAGAGGTAATGGACTCAAGTTGCATATTGAGACATATATTTTATATATAACCATTGTGGGGATTTGCTTTGATTGAGTATGCATATTTGTTACAAAGGTTTTCATTTTAAGGAGGTGGGAGAGAGAAAATAAATGCTTTTTCAAAAAAACACCCTGAAATTGAAAATATTTTAAAAATCCAAATAAATAAAATAGGGATCACTTTGCTCATGGGTGCTATTATTAGAAATGATCTGAGGTTTGTCCCATCATTTCAGAGGGTAGGGGAGGTGGACTGTGTCTGTATCATCAGATACAGCCAGGGGTAGGGTCAGGGCTGCGGGTGGAGGAAGAAGGCAAAGTTCAGGACAGATATGGTTGGGCAATCTCCCTCCCAGACTCCAAAAAGAATATTGGGCTAGAATTTTCTTCCTGACATGTCTCAAATATCTTTGGTCTAGGGCTATAGTAAGGTCAGAATTAAAGCTACTTCCTTGATTACTCTTAAGGGGGAAGGATAGCCCTTAG
The DNA here is from genome assembly GCF_011100635.1 of Trichosurus vulpecula. NCBI lineage: Eukaryota > Metazoa > Chordata > Mammalia > Diprotodontia > Phalangeridae > Trichosurus > Trichosurus vulpecula. Next base: position 543,967,878 of record NC_050573.1, on the reverse strand, counting down.
TTTAGACATTCCTTACTACATGCTAGAACACAAAAGATCACCATAAATGTTGTTTGGTTGTGTCCAAGTCTTTGTGACCACATTTTGGGTTTTCTTGGCAAAGATACTGGAATGGTTTGCCATTTCCTTCTCATTTTGCATAAAGAGAACTGAGGCAAACAGGGTTAAGTGACTTGCCCAGGGTGACACAGCTAGTAAATATCTGTGGCCAGATTTGAACTCAAGAAGCTGAGTCTTCCTGATTCTAAGCCCAGTGCTCTATCCATTGCACCACCTAGCTACCCCATCACAAATAATGAATACCAAGTAAATCTATTTTTCTAATCAAAATAGCAGATGAAAATCAGAGTTCTACAGATTAGGATATACAACAGAATACAGAAGAGTAATTCAACTCTTTACTGGGTAGCAAGATAATATTTTAGCTCAAACCAGAAAAAAGAGAAACACTTCACGCTTAGGAAAGTCATGTCTCAGCAGTCTCTAAAATCACATTCCCTGGAGGCCAGAAACATGGTGGGACCAACTCCTATATGTACCTATGGCTTAGAGGGCTGAAGTCCATCATTCAAAAGCCCCTGCCTTCCCCAACTCCCAGGAGGTCCAGGAAAGGAGTAGTCCTGATGATCCAGGAGAGAAGATACAAGAGTCAGAGATGAAAAACTACAGAGGACAGACTCCATGAGATTATTAGTGATTGGTTGGGATAGATGTTATATGAGTGGATCACGTATGAGGCTTGTCTTGTGGGGTGGCTGTTTTGTTGCTGTTTGTTGCCCTACTTGGGCTATGGACAGGCAGGCAATTTTAAATTCTTCTTCTCTTCTTTCTCTCCCTTTCTTCCAAGAGGACTTAAGCCTGATGACTTCTTTCTGTACCCTGTTTCTTAAGAGTTTGCTTACCCTTCTTTGCTTCTAAGCCTCTAATTGTGATCAAAGCTATTAAGTGCTCACATTGTAAATCTGTGTGTATTATTGTTGGAATGCCCTTGAAGGCAGGCAATGGGGGACTTCCAAAGAAAGGAGAAAAAATAGATTGTGGCCTTCTGCCAGAGTGGGATCTTTGGCTGGGGTGTCAGAGCTGTAGAAGAGTTACTGATTCATTTTCACAACTTCTTGGACTGGAATTTCTCTAGGCATTTGAGTCACAGTATTTCTCTAGGCATTTGAGTTGTGACTGTGGCTGTGACTAGGGACTGGTATTGAGTCAGGGTCTCTACCACCTTCCTGGGCTTCATTGGAGGAGAAAACCCAGTCCCGCTGAGAGGGAAGGCCTGAGAGAGTGACTGGAAAATCTCACTGAAAAGGGGAGGAATGGCCCACAAATTTTTTTCTTTGCAGGGGGAGTAAGTGATCCATAGCTCAGCAACCACCATTTTTAGATATGTGTTAGTAATAATGATGTCCCCAAAAATTGTATTCAATGTCATTATACCCACCTATATTTAAGAGTGTTGTATTTAAATTCTGATTCTGCCACTTAGTAACTTGCAACTTTGTAGACTTTTCCTCCTCTGGGACTCAGTTTCCTCATCTGTTAAGTGAGGGGATCGTACCAGAGGTCCTTTAAGGTCCTGTTCGGCTCCTGGTCTATGGTTCCATTTCTATATCTTAGCCTAACTATGCATTTCCATGTTCTTGTATTAGATGGAAGGACATACTTAACATTTTAATTCTACTTCTCTAGTCCAATTCTCTCTGAACCTTCAGGCTTCCAAAGTCTTTTTCATCTCAAAGCTTGGCCAAACGATTTTATGGAGAGGGATTTCATCCTTTGTGAACCAGTCCATTTTTCTGTGATTCCCATCCTTGCATTTCTCTGATGCTTCTGACATGAACTCAACAAAGTAGCAAGAGCAGTTATAAAGTGCAGGACTTGGGGCCGGGAAGACCCAAGTTCAAACCCAGTCTCAGACACTTACTAGTTGTGTGAACCTGGGCAAGGCGTTTAGCCACGATGTCCCTCAGTTTCCTGATGTGGAAAATGGGGATAATAATAGCACCTACCTCCCAGGGTTGCTGTGCAGATAAAATGAAATAATATTTGTAAAGCACTGTGCACATCTTAAAACCCCATATAAATAGTAGCTTTTTTTATTTGTTTCCTGTGTGTCCTGAGAATAGTCACTCAAATATTACTGAGGTGACAAAGAGTAAAGAAAGAAAAAACAAAGAAAAAAGTGTACACAGTAAACATAATAATGGAAAGGAACACAGTGCTAAGAGATAAGAAATTTTAGCTAACATAGTAACCTGTCTTCATTGTATAGACCTGATTATGAAATACTTCCCTTTTCTAGGTGGAGAGGTGGTGTACTATGGATGATGATTGCTGCATACACTGTCAGAGAAGGTCAGTAGTATCACTTTATTTTGCTTAACTGTTTTACGGTGAGGAGATTATTAAATGACAGTTATAGTCTAAAAAGCACCAAGTAAAACATATAAAAGAGAGTCAGTAACTCATAATCATAAAATTTCAGGGTAGAAAGGGACCTTAGATATCTAATCCAAACTCAATATGAATCAAAGTCTCTTTAGGGCCACTTGAACATTTCCAATTCTTAGTAATCTACTTTCAGAGTTAGCCCATTCTATCGCTGGACATTTCTAGTAAGAAAGGTCTTTATACTGACCTAAAACCCACCTCCCCGTAACTTCAACCTCCCTGGTTCTTGAGAACAATGAACTGTTCGATATTTTGGCCAAGAAGAATTAGTCTGATCTCCCTGCTTCATGACAATACTTCAAAAAGTTGAAGACCCCTACTTATCATTCCTTTTCTAACCTAAACATCCAAAGTCTCTTCAGTCTAACCACATAGGACCTGTTTTCAGGTCTTCCCACCGTTCTGATTGCCTTCCTCTGCATGCACTGCCTCCTTATCAGTTTCCTTTCTAAAATATAGCACGCAAGATGTGGTCTGAGCAGGACAGAGTACAATGGGCTCTCACCTCTCTATTATGTCAGTGATAACTATACCTTATGAAAATTGTGAAAATTATCTGGATTATAGTTATATATCTGATTTAAAAAAGAGGTAAGTGGCATAGCAGATAGATTACTATTGTATCTTCTCCCTAATCTCCCCATCTGGAAGAGATGCTTTTTAGAAAACATATGGTATTTAGGGCAGCAAGGTGGCACAGTGGATTAGATTACTGGCCCTGGAGTCAGGAGGACCTGAGTTCAAATCTGGCCTTAGACCTTTACTAGCTGTGTGACCCTGGGCAAGTCACTTAACCCCAATTGCCTCACGGAAAAGAAAATGTATGGTTTTCAAGACAGCCTTGCCTCATGCTTCTCAGTAAACATATACTGTGAATTCATTCAGACCATTTGAGGTCTAATTCACCTCAGGTGATGTAGGCTTGGGGGAGTTCCCATGAATTTAGACCTCAAATATAAGTCATATGACCATAAAAGTTTAGCATTGAAAAAGAACTTAAAGATCTTCCCTTCCAACTTCTGCATGTTATAGAAACCCACAATTCACATTTCTAGAGATCTCTAATGTTTACAAAGTACCTTCTTCATAACAATCCTGTGAGGTGAGTAGTGAGAATATGATCATATCTATTTTACAGATAAGTAGATTGAGACTCAGGAGGTTCAATGACTTGCCTAAGCTTACACAGCTAGTAAGTTGTGGAGCCACGACTTGTACCAACCAGTCTCCTGACTTGATTCATTCTCATTCTACTGTACAATGCTGCCTCCAAAGGCCAACCAGATTTTTCCAAATTCTACAGTTCTTTTCTGAGAAGTCACAGAATGCAGATAAAATGTAGGGTGTTATCTGTAAGTATGCATATAGAGCTGCCCAAGGGTACTTGCGCCAGGCCATGACGAGAAATGGAAGTAGTATATCCGCTCATCTGACTGAACCCCAAGTTTGACTGATATAGGAGCAAGTGGACACTTTAGAATCACAGAGGGAGCTGGAGAAATCGACAAATCATTCATAGTGCAGAAGTATATATAGTGTATATAGAGTACTGTATAGTATGAATATATAGTGTATATAAAGTATATATATAGTGGATAGTGTGTATATTGTCTCTATGTAGAGCACTGTATAGTGTGTATATGCAGTCTATACTATGTATATATAGTATATATAAAGTACAGTGTGTATATAGCACATAGTGTGTATAGTATCTATAGTATATATCAAGAGTACAGCGTATCCATAGTATATATAGTATAGAATACTGTATAGTGTATATATAGTATGTATAAAGTATAGTATATATAGTATATGTGTAGTATATAGTATGTATATATACTGTGTAGTGTGTGTATGAATATCTTATATTCAGTATATATAGGGTATGCATAGTGTGTGTATAGCATGTAGTATATATAGTGCATTTACAATATATATATACATAGAGTATAGTGTGTGGTGTGTGTATATATAGTATGCATATATGCATTGTGCATAGTGAATAGTGCATATATAGTACATTGTATAAATATATATAATGCATAGTGAATATGTAGTATATATAAAGTATGCTGTATAAATATAGTATATATCATAGTGAACGTATATATGTATATGTAACTATGTGACAATATATAATGTATAGTGTATAGCATCTATATGTAGCATATATCATGTATAGTGAATACATAGTGTATACTGTATGTATAGTAAATTATGTAAACATATAGTACATATGTCACATATAATGAACATGTATAGTATATATAGTGTTTGGTCTATATATGATATGTAATATATCTATAGCATGTATAAATAGCATATAGTTATATATATAGTATTATACTATATACAGTTTGTAGTGTGTATGTAGTATACAGTGTATATGTATCATATGCAGTATATATTGTTCTTATATAGTATATAATATATAATGTGTATACAAATAGCATATATCACATATAGTATGTATAGCATATAATATAGTATATGTAGTCTATCATGTAAATATATAGTATATATCTCCTATGTAGTGAATATATAGTACATATATAGTGTATCATGGATAGATAGTGTATCACATGTATATAGCATATAGCGTATAGATAGTATATTCTGTTGAAACAGTAAAGCAATAAACACAGCATCAATGATAATTGTGAATATGCCTATATAGTTCTGTATCACATGGTATGAGAGACTCTCCATAAAGAAGGTAAAAGAAGTATAACATTTATTCAGACACCAGAATATCATATCCCATAACCAAATGTTCAGCTCCCACAGCCAGTCAGCCCACTTTATCATAACAGCAAGGAACTTAAAACACCATATCACAGCCTAGAGACTCACCGTCCCCAAACCTCTCTGACCCCCTGCTGGGGTCTTCCCCAAAACAAACTCACAGGACAGCTTAAGTCAGCCTGTTCAGTTCTAACAATCACAAGGGCAGCCATTAGCAGCCATAACATCTCTCTCTGTCTGTCTCTCTCTCTCTCTCTCTTTTTCTCTCTCTCTCTCTCAGCATTTTTTGTGACATAACTTTCTTTTCCTGTCAGGAAGCTCCTCCCACCACATGTGTCTTAGGCTTCCTGTGATGTAAGCAGGTCACATGATCTATTAACGGGTGGGAAAGATCTTCAAATCTAATTGCTACTACATCTGTATATATAACACATTATGTAAATATGTAGTAGATAAAATGTACAGTGTATATATAGTATACCCAGTATATATTTATATATATAATATATGTACACAGTGTATAGTATCTATATAGTATATATTATATATAGATGAGTATAGTATATATAGAATAATGTGTAAATATAGAGTATATATAATGCATAGTGTATGTGTATATGCAGTATATAGTGTATATATGTGTGTATACACATACGCATATACATCTGTGTGTACATGTATATATAGTATATGTGTGTGTGTCTGTGTGTGTGCGTGTAGTAGATAGTAGATAGTCATATCTTAGAGATATTGGCACCAGAACAACTGATAGAATGAATACAGCAATAAAATGAGTCACATGAATTTTTTGTTTTCCTGGTGCATATAAAGTTTATGTTTATACTATATTGCAGTCTATTAAGTACGAAATAGTATTGTGTCTAAAAAAAACAATATACATACCTTAATTAAGAAACACTTTATTGCTAAAAAACCGCTAACCATCATCCCGCTTTCTGTGAGTTGTAAATATTTTTGCTGGGGGTGGGTCTTGCTTCTGTGTTGATGGCTGCTGGCTGATCAGGGTGGTGGCCTAGCTTTTGGCCTATCTCCGCTTTCCACATGCCTTCTTCACTAAGCTCACTCATTTCTAGCTTTTGATTTAAACTGAGAGAGCTGCTAGTGCTCCTTTCACTAGAACACTTAGATGCCATTGCAGGGTTATTAATCAGCCTAATTTTGCTATTGTTGTGTCTCAGGGAATAGGAGGCCCAAGGAGAGGGAGAGAGACTGGGAACAGCCAGTCAGTGGAGCAGTCAGACCACACATAACTTTTATCGATTAAGTTTATCTTCTTATGTGGGCATGGTTTGTGGAGCCCCAAAACAATTATAATATTAACATCAAAGATCATGGATCACTGATCACCGTAATAGATACAAGAATAATGAAAAAGTTTGAAATATTGTAAGACTTACCAAAATGCGACAAGGGACACAAGGTGAGGGCATGCTATTGGGAAAATGATGCTGATAGGCTTGATGGAGGCAGGGTTGCCACAAACCTTCAATTTGTTGAAAAAAAAAACACTACAATATCTGCAAAATGCAATAAAGCGAAGCACAATAAAACAAAGTATGCCTGTAAATACTGTATCTAACTCTCTGTCTATCTGTCTGTCTGTCTGTCTATCTATACACGGACACATATATAAGTGTCATCTGTCACATATCGTCCTTATTAGCTCTTGCATTGATCCTCAAGGTACACTTTATCTTGGTGCCTCCTTTGAACTCTGACATTTCAGATAACTGAGGATCACATGGTTGAATGCACCCTCTTATAGTAGGGTGGTGCTAAGGTAGAAAATAGACATTAAAAACCAAACAGAACTTGACTGAAGGTTTGTGAAGGGAATCAGACACTTCAGGATCCAAATAGAAACTGTATTCTTATTGTCTATTGCATTTTTGTGTCTTATCAGTACATTACATTGTACAGTGGCAAAAGGACTTGTTTGGGAGAAAAGAAAACTGAGTCCTACCCAGCACCTTTCCTTTAACTAGTTGTGTGATTTCGGGCAAGTCATTTCTCCTATTTGGGCCTCAGTTTTCCTATCTGTAAAATGGAAGCGTTGGGCTATATGATGTCTAACTTGTCTTCCAGCTCCTAATCTTCTGATTTATGAGAGGCAACAAGATATAGTGAATGGATGGCTAGACTTTGAGTCAGGGGGATATGGTAGGGAGGAGGGGGGGGCAGCATTTATTAAATACCCACTATGGTCAAGCACCAAGTTAAGTGCTCTACAAATATTACCTCGCTTGGTCCTGGGAGGCAGGTGCTATTATTATCCTCATTTTACAGATAAGGAAACTGAGGCAGGCAGAGGTTAAGTGACCTACCCAGGGTCACACAGCTAGTAAATGTCTGAAGCTAGATTTAAATTATGGTCTTTTTGACTTCAGGCCCTGTGTTCTATCTACTTCATTATCTAGCTGCCTCTGGTCTTACTAATTCATGTTCTACCTTGATACTTTCTGGATGCAGGATCAAGGACAAGTACTTAGCCATTCAGTTCCTCAGGTAATTCTCTAAGATTGTATATTATGGAAGAGTTGACAATCTGAATCAGAAGAGGGAGTTTCCATGTGGACAGTGCTTCACACAAATGAATTAGAGGTCTAGACCAACATAGGCTTGTGCATCTAAACAGCAGCAACAGTTGCAGCAACAAAACACAGGTATCAACAGATCTTGCTATTGACCCACTGAGCTAGCACAGCCTTCTTCCACTAAGGACCCTCAGCTGTGCACTCAAGTGTAGACTGAGTTCAGTCTTGAGGGAGTCAGTACTCTTAAAAGGGGGACAAGCTTTCATCACAGAGTCCTAGAAAAAATCACTTAAAGAGAGCTTATGTATAGACTTATGTTTAGGGTCCCCCAAATGTCATCAGAAAAAAAAGAACACCTCAATTTGCAATGTAGTTCAAGGTTAGGACCATTATTTATTTCCTATACACACATACACACAATTGCCTAAAACATAAGACTCATAAGCATGCAGTGACAATGACTTAAAACATAAAACTAACCCATAATTCTCATTATTTTCTCTGAGGAAGTTGATAATTAAAGCATCAAAACAAAGAACATTTTGCAGTACTGAAAAACAGCTATTTTGCATTTACATTGGCTCTACATTTTTTGAGCATCTCCCTCAAAGTTCGTATCTTATAGCCAGTGGTCATCTTTATCAATGAAGGTGTGGTTGCCCAAAACTCCTAATGTCAGTCAGCTCTGACTGAGGGACTCAGGAGTTCTCAGCCTTTTGAATTCACAAAGTTACCTCCAAGGCTGGAAACATCCATTGCAATATTACTCTTCAGTTACCTTTGCTCAGGGAAAATGACACGAACAGAGAAGGAGTCAGGAGCCTGACGTACATGTTTAAGTAATCTGGTAGCATATATACCTGTTACTATATGTGAGGGTAAGAGGAACCCCTTCTCTACTATTCAAAGAAAGTCCAAGTGATAGCTTCCTTGGAGTTCCCAAGTACTGGAGAGATAAAGGGAAAGACACACACACACACACACACACACACACACACACACACACAGAGACAGAGACAGAGAGAGAGAGAGACAGAGACAGAGACACAGAGAGAGAAGAGAAGAGGGGAGAGACAGACAGAGATAGAAAGTGACAGAGAGAGATAGCAAATTGAAGGAGGAGGAGGAGGAGAAGGAGGAGGAGGAGGAGGAAGGGAGAGAGGGGGAGAGAGAGAGAGAGGGAGAGAGAGAGAGAGAGAGAGAGAGAGAGAGAGAGAGAGAGAGAGAGAGAGAGAGAGAGAGAGAGAAAGAGAGAGAGAGCCTTTCTTTTTACTGAGTGGATTGCTCTTGCTGGCTCAGTGAGCAATCCTCTTTGATGCAATCCCCTCCCCCTGCTTAAAAGCCTATAGCACTGAGCAAGTTTGTATTTGGTTAGTCAACAAGCATTTATTAAGCACTTACTATGTGCCAACAGCTGTGCTCAGCTCTCTGGATAAAAAGGAAGGCAAAAACATGCCTCCTGCTCTTAAGGAGCTGCCCTGCTAACAGTGGAGACAACATGCAAGCAGCTATGTATATGCTACACATATGATGTAAAAGGGAGGTAAACTCAGAGGGAGGATACCAGCAGCGGAAGGAACAAACTGTATCTATCAGTGGCAAAATTTGAACTCAAATCTTCTTGGCTAGATCTCTATCCACTAGAGTACGTTGTAAGTCACAAAGAAATGAAGAACTAGCTTATTTCTGTAGTAATTCCAGAATCTTTGTCCCCCAAGCCAAGTGGCTTTGTGTCAGGAAGCTGGCTTTTCAGAATGCATGAAACAAATCTAAAAACATGAAGTTGGGCTAAAATATCTACAGCTTTGAGATGAAGAAGCCCATCTGTGCTCAATCATACACAGCCTTCCTACCTAAAAATTATCCTGGAATCACTGGACTCCTTCAGCCAAACAGAGCGTGCAAATATTTGATGCAAACAAGATCATGCTTCGCAGCTTCTGAGAAACTTCAGCTTATTAAAAACAAAATAATGGAGCATATTCTTAATGAAAAAATATGTCCCCAGATCAGAATAAAATTTCAAACAATATCAAATTGAATCAAACATTCAGAGAAATACTCAGAACTCAAAATGACAACCCAATCCCCTGAAAAAATAAGGATGAAAAGATTTCTAGAGAATCAATCAGTTTGGAGAATTAAATTGTTCCTCTTTTCTTCCTTCTATCCAAGATGTGTTCCTTGATGTCAGTCATCAATAAAACATTAATGCTTGGGGGAAAATGGTTTCCCCCCAAACTGGGCAGAAAATACAGGGCACCGCTTGAGGGATGGAGAGACAGTGCTGTGTATAGGAATCACAGTTATCCTTTCCACATGACAGGGTTAGGGATGCAGAACCTCATTGATCTGGAAAATCCTTATGAAATTTTTGACCCTCCCTTCATACCGGATAAGCCTGCATTTTTTCTTTTTCTTTTATGGGGTGTTTGCAGCACCTTACTGTAAAATCTGGGTTAAGTATTTGGTCATAGGCTCTGTGTCATCTGTGGTTTCCACAAAATTCCCCCAAAATTTCCATTTAATTTCTTATGCTGACCTGAGATATAAAGAGACCGGGATGGGGAAAGTCCCGATGTGGAAGGCATGGCTATATATACCAGTGTGTGGCATCATATCTACTGTGGTGGGTCAATTTTCTAGTGATCCTAGTGATCTGGGGTCACTTTCTAGGAAGGCAGAAAGAGAAAGTAAAGCACAAGGTTGTTTGGAGATCTGACTAGAAGTTTCTAGAGGTTCAAAAGTTAGACCCAGTTTGAGCTGTTTGTGGGCTTGATTGTGAGTCCTTGAGGTAATACCAGATGGAGTGTGTGTATGCACAAGCTGACATGGAAGAGAAATACTTTTAGAGCTGATTCCTTTTTACCTTTTCTTTAGAGACCTAGTCATGAGCTATATATTCTAAGAAGGTTTATTCTACTTTGCTCCATTCAGTGCTATTCAAAATTATAATAGTGGTAGGCTCTACTCTATTCACATTTATCACAATCCAGATCCTAGAGATCCTTCCTCCTCCTCCTCCTCCTCCAATTTGCTATTATCTACTAGATTCCCCTTAGGTTATTATTGCTTCTCCATTCTCAAGGAGTTCAGAACCTAGCTCATGGTCTCTCTGCTCCCCCTCCTCACCCCCCCCCCCACTCCTACCTCTACCCCGACCCCTGTCCTTATACTAGGAGCATTGCTCCATCCCTCAAAATTTTTCTAGGTCATCACTCCTAATCTAAATTCACTGTCGTTCCCTGCCAGTCTTGACCCTACAGTTAACCAGCTCAATTCACCCACCTATTCTTGAATCCCTCATTTTTATCAGTGGGAGCTCTGGGTTATTTTGGTCACTTTTTTAAAAGCATATAATTCCAAATTGTGTTCCAGAATGGTTGGACCAAATAGTGCATTAGTATGCTTGTATTTACACAGACATTGCAACATTGACCGTTCCTACCTTTTGTCTTCTTTACCAGTTTTCCAGGTATGGGGTGAAAACAAGGGATATTTAAATTTGCTTTTATCTTATTAGTAATTTGAAGCATTCTTTCATATACATGGTTGTCAATAGTTTACAATTCTTCCTTAGAGATCACTTTGATAGCACGAATTATAGGTATCTCTTCTACATCATGACTTTCTCATTGCTGTTTTGATATATCTTACATTAGCATAAGAAATTAAATGGGAATTTTGAGGGAGTTTTGTGGAAGTGCCAGACAATGCACAAAGGCTAGCAGGTGACATAGAAAAAGTTTAGAAAACTCCAAAATGCATAAAGTGTATGTATAGTATTGTATAATACCAACACATTTTATCTTTTAATTACATAATAATTCAGAGTTCTTCTCTGGCATGAGGGGAGGGCCAAAACATTTTATGGGGATTTTCCAGATCATGGGGGTGCCATGCCCCAAATCCCCATGATGTAGAAGGGATAATTGTATAGCATTTTTTTTCAACCAGCATTTACTAGTCACCTACTATATATTAGGAAGGCCACTGGGTGGCACGATTGATAGAACACCAGGTGTAGTTAGTGTAGAGGATAGTACTGGGCCTAAAGTCAAGAAGACCTGAGTTCAAATCTGGCCTCAGACACCTATTAGCTGTGTGACCCTGGGCAAGTCATTTAACCCTGTTTGCCTCAGTTTCCTTATCTGTAAAATGAGCTGGAGAAGGAAATGGCAAAGCACTCGAGTATTTTTGCCAAGAAAACTCCAAATGGAGTCAGGAAGAGTCAGACACAACTGAAACAACTGGACAACCATAACAACATGTGTTAGGAAGCAAGTATACAAATTAAAAAAAAACCAATCTATTCCTTCAAGAGGCTTACCTACACTTACAGAGAGGCTTCTCATGCATATGGTATTTATTCATATGTTTTTATATCATGCCCCCTCCGTTACTACTAGCTTGAGAGGATGGGCCATCTCTGCTTTATCTTGTTAAGTGTTCTCATATCTATCACCATATATTATTCATAAAATTCTCTTAAGGATTGACTGAACAATGGAAGAGGGGACCAAGAGGGAAAAACATCCAAACAAACTATTGGTTATTTGAATAAATGCAGAATGAGTAGCCACTGAGTTCTATTTTATTATGATTTTAAAACAAAACAAAAGATCCTAAGGGGATGTGCAAGAGTCAGCTCCAAACTGCTAATGAGATCCGATTGTTAACTTTTCAGTGTGAGCATTTGTACCTGAAATCGGCAAACACGATAAATTATGGCTTCATTTGTTATTTTTGTTGATTGTTTAGCCTGAAGAAAGTGATGGAAGAAAAGTTTAATTCAGATTAAACTTAAAAGTGTGTCCTATGTATGTTGTTTTATTACTAAGAGCCAGTTGTTAAACATTAACCAGCAGTCTTTGTAAAAGAGGTAATGGAGTGCAAGAAGATATTTCCAAAGCTATTGTCTAGCATGACAATCCCTGGAAATTTTACTTAATATGAAGGAATCTTATCACCCTGAGGAAATGCAACTTGGAATGGAGAATCTTCAATACTGAAAACACTATGTATATACCTTGTACGTGGCTGTTCACAGTAGCTATGAGAATATACGTTATAACAGGAACAGCTGAAGAAGTAAAAGAACGATTACACGACAAATTGCCAGGAATTTCTGGCCACATTTAAAGTAAGAAACCTCAAACTTTAAAAATAAAATGACACATATTCTTTCTAGTTTAAGTGAATTTTTCCCCCTGTGTTCCCTAAAGCTGGCACCTGGCCACAGGATATGAAAGTGGCCCAAACTAATTACATTAATCCTCAAGAAAATGAAAAAGCAGGAAATCAATGTTGAAGCCACGATCAATACCCATTAAATGTCAATGTCAAAGTTAGCCCAAATCTTGGCTTTCCCTTTTCTCAATTGCACAGAAACATAGAGCAGCTTTGGAAAGAGGATTAAAGACTGTGGTCAGAGAAGAATGTGCCCTGTGGGATAGAGCATCCTTTGAGGCCCTGCGGGTTGGCAACTGAGAGGGCATGCTTGTTAAGGTTGAGGGGATCTGTGGTATGAGTGGAGGTCAGACAATCAACAGAACCGCAGGAACACTTTGGGGACTTTAGTAAGCCCATTAAGACTCCTTTGCCAGAGTATCTGTAATATCAAAATGATGACCCTTACTTGCTTGGCAGCTAAGCATGGCAGTGATAGAGTGCTGGGCCTGGAGTGGTGAAGAACTGAGTTCAAATCTGACCCCAGACATTGGCATCCCTGGCACTCAGCACAGTGCCTAACATAGCTGTGTGACCCTGGGCAAGTCACTTAGCCCTGTTTGTTTCAGTTTCCTCAAGTGTGAAATGGGGAAAATATAATACCTACTTCCCAGGGTTTTTTTAAGGATCAAATGAGATATTTGGAAAGCACTTAGCATTGTGCTTGGCACATAGCAGGTGCTTATTAAATGCTTGTCCACTTCTCTTCTCCTTCTCTCTTTGAATGTTTTAAGACTGAGTCAATGCTTGTAGAGTACTTCTAGGATGCATGTAACTGTAACTGGTATCTTTAGTCTGTTCTTGGTGTGGTGAAGACAATATTGGGCTTGGAATCAATAAGACCCCATTGCTAGTCCTGCCTCAGAAACTTACTAGTTATGTGACCCTGGGCAAGTCACTTAACCTTTCTTAGCCTCAGTTTCTTTATCTGTAAAATGGGTGTGATTGCACCTACCTCACAAGGCTCTTGTGAAGAGCAAATATGGTAACATAGGTAAACTGCTTTGCAAACTTTAAAGTGCTATGCAAATGTTAGTTATTATTATCAACTTGCCTCATTAAACAGATTGAAATGATGTATGTACCACTTGGCCCCCTGCATGCCAATGCACTCCAGTCTCACCCTCCTTCCTAATACTCTCCATTTCCTGTTTGTCCCTAAGCTCTTGACTGGTGAGTGTTCTTCACGTCTTCTCTAACCCAGCACCAGAATGTGTTTCTTTGGCCATCTTCATGACCACATGGTTACCCTCCCCAAACCCCATACCCTGTGTTTCTACCTCTTGTCCTGGGAACAGTCATCAGATCAATGCTTCCATTCCTGAAAAGACATTTCAATCCGTTGTTCCACTTACCATGACTGTGACTTCCCAGATGAAAAGGGTTCTCTCTCCCTGAGCCTCCCTCCCCTTTATGAATTGTCTTGCCCTATTAGAATGGAAACTTTTTGAGAGCAGTGAGAGGAATGATGATTAATAACCAATGATTTGGGGAGATCCAGGGTTTCCCCTTTTTTATAGCCCTCATTTCAAAATTCGGTCTGGTGAGGGACATTACTGATAATGAGCCTGAATTGACTGTCCTCAAGTTTGGTCAGACCACACCCAACCTTACTAGGAATTTAATTTAAGGTGGGGAAGCCCATTGCATTCTATTTGGGTTTTAATTAGATTGTCCAAAGCTGGGGGTGGCCTGGGAGTAGAGATAGTCTCTTTGTCCAAAAGTGACATGATGCCACTCTCTCAGCCCCTCCTTGGAGCCAGTCCACTTCTCGATATAATATTCTATCACTAATTCTTAACCAACCAGAGTTGATTGCCACACTCTGGAACACCCAATTTTCTGAGGGAATATAAATGAGTAAGCCTGGCCACCATGATTGTCTTTCATATTGGAAAATGCCACTGACCTCTTTTATTAAAATGCTAGCATTATTAATAAAATTATTAATTACATCTCTTGAACTTTTAAATGCCACAGTAGGGACTACAGGGTTTTTCTTTGCTTGTTTTTGTTTTTTGTATCCCTAGCACTTAGCACAGTGCCTGACACATTTTGTTGCTCAGTCAGTTCAGTCATGTCCAACTCTTCGTGACCCTATTTAGGGTTTTCTTGGCAAAGATACTAGAAGAGTTTGCCATTTCCTTCTCCAGCTCATTTTACAAATGAGGAAACTGAGGTAAACAGGGTAAAGTGACTTGCCCAGGGTCACACAGCTAGTGTGTATCTGAGACAGGAAGACTATAATAAGTGCTTAATAATGCTTTTTCATTCATTTATTCACATTATTTATTCAGACTGGCAGCCTTGGAACCAGAAAGACTTGTGTTCAAGTCCAGTTTCACACATATGGGCTGTACCACCCTGGCTTTAACATCTCCATACTCTAAGACCAACAATTGCAGAGAAGGTGCATTGGTTGGGAAGTTCCCTATACTAAAAACATCTCAGGTCCAGTCCCTATCACTGTTCCCTATTCATGTTATCTCCCTTGCATTAATAACAACAGATGGACACACAGCCTCTTCAATTCCCTCCCCCCGCCCCACCCTAAAAAAAAAAAAAAGAAATCACAGAGAAAAATATGACAAGCAGGTTCTCTCCTGAATCAGTGCCAGCCCAGCTTTTCAGAACAGCCTGCAAATTGAAGGCATTGACACCAGGCTATCACCTATCAACTTGAAGAGTGTATGCCCAGGAGGAGTTTAGTAAAGCTCCCCTGAATCCTTCTAAGGAAGTGTTAATCCTTTGACAGGGTTGGCTCTTTGATGAAGTGTGAACTCGCTGTGTGTCAGCTCCCCCTCATCCCTTTAACACCACTTTAAGGATGATTGATTAAAGCATGTCCAGTTCATATACCTAGACTGAACCTTTGGACCTGGCCTTTGAAAAGGAAAGCAGAGATAGAGAGAAAGCATTGAGGGATGCAGAGAGAAGAGGCGCTACACCATCAATCAATCCACCAATCAAAAAAGACTTTATTCAGCCATTACTAAGTTCCAGGAATTGTGCTATAGGTATAGCAAGGATGGGAGGAAGGAAAGAAGGAAGGAAGGAAGGAAGGAAGGAAGGAAGGAAGGAAGGAAGGAAGGAAGGAAGGAAGGAAGGAAGGAAGGAAGAATGAAAGAAAGAAGGAGGGAGAAAGAAGAAGGAAGGAAGGAAAAGGGGGAAGGAAGGAAGGAAAGGGAGAAAAGAAGGAAGGAAGGAAAGGAAGGAGGGAGGGAGGAATGAAAAAAGGAGACAGAAAGAAGGAAAGAAGGAAGGAAGGAGGTAGGAAGGGAAGGGAAGGAGAGGAAGGAGGAAACATTTATTTAGAGCCTACAATGTGCCAGGTTCATAGGGTAACAGCTCATATGTGTCATAGCTAGGACTTGAATTCAGGTCTTCCTGATTCCAGGGTTGCCACCTTGCCACTCTGAACAGATAATGTGAATAAATGAATAGAAAAGCATTATGAAGTACTTATTATGTACCAAGCACTGGTGATACAAGTACAAACAAATAAATAATTTGCAGAAAGTGGGAACAGGGAATAGAGATAGAAATTGGGTTTGAGAGTTTGTTAGTACAGAGAAAATCCAGGAAAGAAAATCTCTCCTGCTAATGCAGGTGAGCACCTTCTCGGCGCTTTATGTAGACTTAGAGAGTTACCTAGAGCACTAACATGGAAGAAGACTGGAAAGGGTTTAAATACCAAACAAAGGAGTTTATAGTTGATCCTAGAGTTAAATATGAGCCTCTAAAGTTTATTGAGTAATGAGAAAGTGACATCATCAGACATTTTAGGTAAATCCCTGGTGGCTATGTGGAGGATGGACTGGAGTGGAAGAGACTTGATGACAAGAGACCAATTGAGAAGCTGTTGCAATAGTTTGGGTAAGAGGCAATGAAGGCCTGAACAGGTGTAGGTGTGTGTGTATGTGCGACCGTATGAATGAACATCAGTGCTGCAGAGAGGTCAAGAAGGATGAAGACTGAGAACAGGTCATTAGATTGAGCAATTAAGAGATTATTGATAGCTTCATAGATGAATTTTTTTTCTAGGTGTTTACTTGAGAAATGGAGGAAAGATATAAGAATACAGTAGCAACACTGAGATCTAGCGGGGGTGGGGGTTAACAGATATGGATATGGAGAGATTCTGGGAATTTTTGTAGGCAACACAGAGAGAGATTAAATATCAGAAAGAAGGTACGCTAGAGGGAACAATCCCCTGGTTAACATAGGAGGGGATGGAATCAAGTATACTTGTAGAGGATGTTGGTCTTTCGGAGAAGGGACACATTTTTGTCAATGACCAGAGCAAAGGAGAAAATGGTAGAGGATGCTGTGAAGGGATTGTGAGGCCAGATGAAGGAGTTATGAGATGAGGAACAGGGAAGAAATGAGAGCTCATGACATACAGCCTCACTTTTCTCTACAGGTTGTCCCTAAAGCCTAGGAAAATTGATGGCAATGTGAGTTATTGCATCAAGTTCATGTGAATCTTGCAAAGTGCATCAACCTTTGCATCACAAATGATGGAAATCATATTGAAGATGTTATTTGTTAATATTCCAGTTAAATAAAATGTTGTTGAAAATTTCATTCATTTCATTTCTTGAAAATATACATTGTTGCCTATGTGTCCAGACGTTAGGAAAACCCTGTATAAAGTATACCTCTCAGCTGAGAGGGTGAAGATGCTGTGGGAGGGCACAAGGAAAGCCAGCCAGACAAAGGAACAAGAGACTTACACTTGGTTTCCTGGAACAAAAACCTTCATATTTCAAGACCCCTTTAGGCTACCATGTGGAAATAGGCAAAGATGGAAATAGACAAAGGTACCTGCAGAGCTCTTAGGCCTTCTTGGGCCAAGTGAGAGACAGGGGATGTTGTTTGACAGCAGAACAATGACAAAGGAAGAGAATTTCCTGAATCAATCTTCCTGGACCTAGCATAGGAGTTGTAGGCACAGTGGGAGAGCTGGAGCTGTAGTTGCAAGGGACAGAGCCCAATGTAGACAGAGCTCAGTGTGGAAGAGCAGATCCAGACCCTGCTTTTCACTGAGACTGCATTATGTGACCTCTGCAAATCCTAGAAGAGGGATCTACTTTTAAGGGACTGCAAGTGCTTTTTTTTTCCTAGTGGGAGAACCTCAACCTTAAGATAATACGTCAAATCAAGAGAATTGTATGGTTCCCTTGATGGGGCAGGAGGAGAGGGAGCAGGTCATGGATTCCAGCCTAATGAAAATACAGTGTGAATTTGAATAATACAACTATTTCATTGGATTACTCATTCACACTCATCAGGATCTAGCTGCATTTCACATTCGCATTTATAGAGTTGCAGAAAGCCCAGACTTCTGGTCTAAAAGAAATGGAACAGTTTTATCTATGATTAGTGGGCTGAGAACAGACTTTCTCTGCCTGGAACACCAGTTTTGTCTTTTACTACACCATACTTGTGATTCATAAAGCTCTTAGGTCAAGAATGGCAGATGGTCACAATCTCACTACTTGAAGAACGCCTCCAAATACCGATGTCCAAAGAGCCTTTGGCAAGCCGTGTGTACACAGATGGCTGGATTCACTCCTGTGCCTTCTTTTTGCCAGTCTAAAAATAATAGGCAGGACAAATTAACTCTAAGCTTCCCAAATTGTCCTCACAGGGGATAGTGCAAACAGGGTATCAGCTATTCTCTGGACACAGAGCAAATAAGATCAGAAAATGTACCCGAACAGGCTGTGATGATAAATTAACAATCCTCGTGTCCATAAGCCAGCCTCATTGGCGTAGAAAGAGGACTAGATTCGGAATCAGAAGACTTGGGTTTAAACATGAAATCTGACATTGGCTATATAAACAAGGGCAAGTCGCTTAACCTATCTGATCGTCAGCTACCTCATTTATAAAATGTTGATAATGATACTTGTATTAATAGTCTCATAAGATTAGCTTGAGGAAAGTGCTTTGCAATTATGAAGTGCTATGTAAATGAGTAATTCTTATTATACCTTATTATTGTATAATTAAAGCCTCTTCAGCCTCCACACAGTGTTTTCTCTAAAATGTTACCCTCTTAACAAAGGAATGACAGGCATTTTCCTGGAATTCTAGAAAGTAAGACATGAAAAGAACACTGAAAATCATCCTATCTAACTAACCCTTTCCTCTTGCTTCAGGAAAGGTGGCGAGTAATGGAAAGGGCAAGGACTTAGAGTTTTAAAAGACCTGGCTTTGCACAAGGGGTGTGCTAGTAAATGTTTAACAACTGGCTCTCGATAAAACAGGACAGATTCTTACATTTTTATGTATTATTAAAGTATTCTTCATCATTTTTTAAAGTCTGGGCAATGAATAAAGTCAAGCCCTAATTCGTAATGTTTGCTAACTTCTGAGGCTTAGTTGCTAACAATGAAAATTTAAAGATCAGCTCTCCCAAGCCTTGTTTGAGCTAGCTCCAGCATAACCCTGGTTTGAGCCTTGCCTCTAATAAGGGGGAAGCATGCCAGTGGATTTCATGAGCTGATGTTAAGGAGGGAAGCCACCCATAGGGTTACCCCTAGAACCATGAAAAGAGTGGTAGCCATTTCTCCAAGGAACCCATCTGATAGTCACTATGTGAGTTGTGTACATGAGCCTTGAAGGGAGTATTACACCTCAATAACAAGGGACATCCCGTTGAACACGGCCTTCCTTGTTCTGGCCAATGACTTGTGTGATTCGGCCTTTGGTTGAACTGTTTAGCACTGATAGGGCTCAATGTGTCAAACCCTGGATGATCTCCTCCCAAGACAGTTACTGTAAAAAAAATTGAAAAAAAGGAAAGAGTAGACAATTCTCTAAATGGATATGTTCAGGCTTGGAGGTGACCTTATGAATTTCAAAGATCTGGCAGTGCTGAGTCCAGTGGGTAGAGCTGACTGGCAACTGGGGGAGCTTCTCATTTTTCATCAGAGATGACCACTAACAATAGGATAACTGGGAGCTGTTTGAATAATGCAGAATTAAGGTGAAATATGACCGTATCTATTCAACATTCTTCCCACTATATGTTCTGATTACGTTTAAATATTTGGGGTGTCCCAAAAGGCTCAAGGAACTTTAATAGCTTAACAGTTTAAAATTTTACTAAAACTTGTGGGATATCTTGTCGTTACTTTTCAGTTATGTCTGACTCTCTGTGACCCCATTTGGGGTTTTCTTGGTGGAGATAAAGAAATGGTTTGCAACTTTCTTCTCATTTTACAGATGAGGAGCTGAGGCTAACAGGATTAAGTGACTTGTCCAGGGTCACTCAACTGGTAAGTATCTGAGATTGGATTTGAACTCATCAAGATGAGTCTTTCTGGTTCCAAGCCCAGTGCCACTTAGCTGCCCTTGGGATGTCTTGTATGTTTGTAAGTATGTCTCTGAAGAGATTTTAAGAGTTGTTATAAGTTCTTGCTGAATGCCATTTTAAGTCATTCTGTCAATGTATACTGGGAGTCTTTTGTGTCCATTAGCATTTCTTTTGTATTTAGGAAAAAAATACCTGTCCCATATCTGATTTAAATTGTGCATTGAGCACTTTTTTTTTTAACCTTGGGGAAACCTAGATATCAGACAACTAAATCTTTAAGCGGTTCCCTGTCCCCCTCCCCCAAGGTAGGGGACTTTATAAACTGAAATAGGTTAAGTTCCCTCTCTTTAGAGTCCAGACTTCCCCAGGATTGGATATGATGAGGACCTTATGCCTGGGCCCAGACCAGAGGGATCCTTTAATGAAGAAGGGAGCGTGGTGAGTGCCCCAGGTCTGTGGGCCTGACAGCGCAATGTCAGACTTATATAGGAATAGGTTGTCTTCCCTTATTAGAGGAAACCTCCTTGAAGATAGATTTTTTAAAAATTGTGGTACCTGTCCCTGACACAGAGTAAACACTTAGGAAGTGCTTGTTCATTGATTGGAGCGTCAAACTCATTTCTCTCAATTTCCCTTTGTCATTAAATGAGTTTTCTTTAAGATGAGCAACAGATTCCTATTTCCTCTAGCCTGGGTAGTAACTACAAGACATCTCTATCTGAAACTTCCAACAGGCGCTTTGAGGCCTTCATCACTTTTTGAACCTTGATAATTAGCTTACAAAGTGGCTTTGATTGAAGCCCTGAGTTTAGATTCAGGCTCAGATACTTACTAGCTGTGTGACTCTGGTCAAGTCCCTCATCTTCTGGCTGCCTCAGTTTGCTCATCTGTAAAATGGGGACCAATAATGAAATGAGATATTTGTATGGCTTTAAATGCTATATAAACACGAGCTGTTGTGTTATATTATTATTGTTTCCTTCTCAGAATATCTGCTTTCCCTGGCTTTGTCTTCGAAGACACATTTTTAGAATCTTTGCTTTGTTTATTTTAATTCTCCTTTTCCCTACTCATTTTCTGTTTTTATTGAGCCGTTCAAACTGCCACTTCCTTTGATGCGCTTCTGGATGAATCAGAGCACTACTGGGAACTCCTAGGTCTTCCTTTGGCCTTTTGCGATCATATCTTCCTGCCTTCTTTTCTGACTTGTTGCCCCTATATTTGTCCCCCTGCCTGATTCTAAACTGCTTACGAAAGATCATGTGCTTACTCTTTTTTTTAACTTGGGCCAATTTCAAGGTAGAAACAGTAGGAGCAGCCCCTCTGTCCTCCCAGCTCAGATGTCTTGGACACCACAGGTGGTGTTTTCATCACATTTGCTGATCAAAAACAAAGGCTCCAGAACAGGAAAACAGACTTGGGAAGTGACCAACTGGATAAGAGAAAGGAACTTGGGTTTTAGATTTCTAGAAGTGACAGGTCCCTGGCCAGTGATGGAATGCACCTGGCAAGGGCTGGTAAAAAATATATTTGTCTGCAAAACTAATCCAAAGGATTTTAAAATGAAAAGGAAAGGAGAAGGAAGAAACTGCCAAGATGTAGCCACCAAGCTGTACATCAGAGAGAGTAGCAATGTCATAGAATAAGCAATAGCAGCAAAGATTCCCAGAAACCATCTGGGGAACAGGGGTGCCAAGGCTGACGTCATATACTGACATGCAAAATATCTGCCTTCTGACCTTTCGTATGACTTCATTGCTATCTCGAACTCATACTCAGGGCATGTGTAAGCTTTGATACAAAATGAAAATAGGAGCAAGGGGTGAGTGGGTGGGAGTGTCAATCTATATATGAGAAATGGAAAATACTTGAAAAGATTTTAGCTATAAATTATTGTTAAGGTCTAGAGCAATTGAACCACCATACTTAGGCTTTAACATTATAATTCTAAATGTATTTATAGCTGAGACAAATATGGCACCTAAGAGAACAAAGACGGGAAAAGCTGGCTGGATGTGACCAAGTATACACACAGGGGATCTGGACTGGAGATAATATTCGAAGGTGTTTGAAGGAAGGGAAGATATCAAATGTGTGGAAAAAAAATCTTGGACTTCATTAATACTGGAAGAAGGTGACAGAAAACTTCGGCACCAATTGACCTATACTCCCACTTTATCTATATGAAACACTCATGAGAATAATCTACACACACACACACACACACACACACACACACACACACACAAACACACACACACACACATTAAGGGCATCCTTGATGAGCATTTTGTTCAGTTGTGTCTGATTCTTTGTGACCCCATTTGTGGTTTTCTTGGCAAAGATTCTGGAGTAGTTTGCTATTTCCTTCTCCAGCTCACTTTTTACAGATGAGGAAACTGAGGCAAACAAGTTAAGTGACTTGCTCAGGGTCACAGAGCTAGTAAGTGTCTGAAGCCAAATTTGAGCCCAGGTCTTCCTGACTCCAGGCCCCGCACTCTATCTGCTGCACCACCTAGCTGAATATACTAGTAGGAAATAAGCAGGTTTTTGCAGGTGATACTCCATAGAAGACTACATTGGAATCATCACACAAATGACTAAATGACATAGCATGCTTACTCTTTGTTGAATATTTAAAAATCCAATTATACAAAGCAAAACCCTGTGTTGAAGACTCACTTTTAATGAGGTGCTTTCCTTACATACATCAAAATTATTTAAGGCTATTTGAAAGTGATGAGTCCAGAGCTGATGTTTTCTAATGACCCTTTGATCATTAACATCAGGTGAGGATTGGGTGATGTATTCTCACTAAACATAGAGCATATAGTGGTGATAGTGGTTGGGAGGGGGGGGGGGTTGGAGGAGATGCCAGGGGCAGTTCACAGTGAATCTCAATATAAAGAAGTGGTGGGAAACAGGAGCAGCACCAAAAGCATCAAGGTTACAGAATAAATGATGTCATGCATAGCACATTCACTGATCTTTATTATGGATCAGTCATCTATAGGAAGGTAGCTCATAGGTCATAATCCTCTGGCACACAGCCTGTACCAGGGCCTGAGTCAATCAGTCATTACCACCAGTCACTGTTTTCCAATCTACCAACCAGAATACCCCTTTCCTGAGAGTCCCATTGTGCGTGTGTGTGTGTGTGTGTAGAAGTGGGATGGGAGTGAAGAATAATACTAAATCTTTGCTCCTTTAGAGGCCTCTGCTCATGAACTACCATTATCTTTCATAGGGGCTGACTAAAGATTCTCTCAGCTTTATTCAGGAACTCAGGATTCCTGCCAAGTCAGCTAGGAAATTCCTTTTCTTTCAGGTAAATTCATACTCGCCAAAGTTTTGAAGTAATTTTACCCTGTATAGTCAATAATCAAGGAACCTCCCAATACTTCCAAACTTTTGTCCCCTGAGGGCTCCTTCTAATGCAGTCCTCTAATGCAGTAAAGATCTCATGGTTCAGAAGATTATACAAAGGGAATAAAGAAGGGCTGGAGGAAGACAACAGGAACTTTGTCTAAAAGCAATCCATCCTCAATAGGTAAGTCTTCTTGGATGACAGATCCAAGAAACTATGGGAATCTAGAGCCTTCACTCTTCCTAGTACACTGATTCATTATGGACATAGCTTCTGGTAAGGGGGACATCTAAATCTCATGGTCAAGAGTAGAATAATGGAACTGTTGTCTCAAAAATCCACTAAGTGTTCAGCAGTGCCAGTTGCCTCAGGGTGGTATGGGGGGTGGGTAATGGAAAACCCAGTGGATGTGCAATTTTGAACCTCCTTCATGGTTAAGTATACATTGATCAGAGGCCATGGCTCAGGTAGAACCATAAAGAAAGTGGCTATTTCGTGAGAATTTTGATGGTAGTTGCTGGCAGTGGTGCCCTTACCTGGTACTCCAATGCCGTATCTTGGGTTTCAAGTGCAGTAAGGGCAAAGTTCTTGCCTTGATGTAGGAAAGGGAGGAGGGGTAAAACAATCAATTTGCCAGCAAGAGGCAGGTCAGGAACCACTTAAGATCATGCCATCTTGGTATTTCAGAGATGTATGCTCTGATCGTCAGAAAACAATTGTTGGACAGAAGTATCTGCCTCCTTCTTAGCTTAGGAGGTTCACAGGTTCTAAGCCCACCAAAAACAATCCAGACATTGAAACTATAATTCTATATTTTTAGCACCAATCTCAGTTTGGAAGAGGGCATATGATATTTCTATTATGCACTGACATAACCCACAAACAATTGTGTATGGGAGAGACATAAGCAAAATTCCTTCCTTGGCCTTGACTTCTAAGAGGAAAGCCTTTTGAATGTTGAGGCCTCTTCCTTCTGGGCTATTGTGCAGGAATTATCATAGATGAAAGTTTTATCTATCCCATTCCTCAAAATTCTCTCACATAACAGCCACGTAACTTGTGGCTCAACCTTCTCTTAGTGCTTGCCAGGATCTCCAGACCTCAGAGTATCCCGTTTCCAAACCGATGGCCCTTGATACTATTTCATATTCCTCTCTCATAGCTATTGGACCAGTCAGCAAATCAGGCCAAATCACAACCTTCAGAAACCATGTCCTGTCCTCGTAGAAGGCCATCAAAGGAAGAGAGGTATAAGGATTAGGACTGGAGGCCTCAGCCTCTAGTGGAGTCAGAACCTGTTTGTAAAGGACATTAAGTGACCCAGGAAAGCACTTCCATTTAACAATGGAGGCTTCTTACTGTAAGAAATGATATGTGCTGTAAGAAATGATACGCAGGATGCTCTCAAATGCAACTGCTTATGTGAACTGATACAAAGTAAAATGCACTGTGTATAAAGTACCAGCTTTATTGTAAGATGATCAGCTGTGAATGAATTAGCTATTCTCAGCAATACAACGATTCAAGACAACTCTAAAGGAGTTAGTTTGAAAAATGTTATCCATCCCTAGAGAAAGAATTGATGGTGTCTGAAGACAGACTGAAGCATATTTTTCTAACTTTATTTTTCTTGAGGGTTTTTTGTCTATGTTTTCTTTCACAATATGACTAATGAGGAAATGTTTTTGCATGACTACATATGTATAACCTATATCAAATTGCTTGCCTTCTTAATGGTGGCGGAGGGGGAAGTTTGGGGAAAAAGGAGATAATTTGGAACTCAATGTTTAAAAATGAATGTTAAAAATTGTTTTACATGTAGCTGGGGAAAAATAAAATACTAAATAAATTTTTAAAATTAAAAAAAAATACAATGGAGGCTTCTAGCGGAGCCAAGATGGCAGAGTAGCAGAAAGAATATAGCTAAGCTCCCCCAACACAATTCCTTCACAAAGATTTAGAAAATGCACCAGACCAAATCCTGATAGGGAAATCCATAAGAAAAATAATTTCATTTATTGTATGATTGATTGATTGCAGTAGTATTATTCTTCTCTTGTGCTGGGTGCTAAGCCTTGCCTAAAGTAGTTTAAAATTACATTAGCTTTTGTTTGGTCTGCCATATTGAACTACTAACTCATATTCAGCTTCACTAAAAGCCTAAATCCTTTTCAGATATACAGCTGCCTTCTGTAGCCTTGCCTCTCCCATCCTGACCTTGTGAAGTTGATTTTTTGAACCAAAGTATAGGACTTGACATTTATCTCTGTTAAATATGACCTTTATCAAAGGCAGATTAATGTTCTGGTCTGTCAAGAACCTTTTTAGATTCTGATTCTGTCATCTATCCTATTTACTGTTTCCCCAGTTTTGCTTCATCTTTGAATTGCCATGCTTTCTTTTCCTTTATCCAAGCCAACAGGAAAAAAAATGCTATTCCGCCAGTCTCAAATCCCAACTAACTCGACCCACCTAGTCTATGTCCTTCCATCTTACCCACAAGGATAATAAAAGAAAAAATCAAATGCTTTCTTGTAATCTTATGTCTACCTAGCATTTTCCTAACCTAGTTTTATCACCCCATCAAAACAGAGATAAAATTAATCTGGCTCAACCTATTCTTGACAAAGTCATACTGACTATTTGTGGTCAACACATTCTTTCCTAGATTTTTACCTGAATATACATGCACACAAGGAAGCTGTGATTTCATCAATCCTCTACCAAAACAGAACTTGCTATACCAGGGGTGGGGAACCTGTGGCCTTGAGGCCACATGTGGCCTTCTAGGTCCTTGAGTGCAGCCTTTCGACTGAGTCCAAGTTTCACAGAACAAATCCTTTTATTAAGGGGACTGTTCTGTGAAGTTCGGATTCAGTCAAAGGGCAGTACTTGAGCACCTAGAGGGCCACATATGGCCTTGAGGCTGCAGGTTTTCCACCCCTGCCCTATACCAATATAGATAGCAACTCAACCTCATCTATGACTTAGCAGAAGGGTCCTGAGGAATTGACTGAGGCATATAGAAGTTAAATAGCTTGCACAGATTCACATAGCTAGCAAGGGTTAGAAGGTCAGATTTGAACTCAGATCTTCCTGATTCCAAGCCTACCATTAGATCCATTGTGCCAGATAGTCATCCCTCAAAGGAAGGGTCCCATTTTTTAAATTGAGGCATTTGCTCTTCTCCTTTCCTGTGGCACTTCTCCTGGTCTCCATGATTTTTCAAGCATTGCTACTATTGACTCAGAGGTAGAATTTGGTCTAGATCATAATTACCCTGACCCTGATGACTTGAACTCAACAAGGGAACCTATGAACCTTACTATCATCTTATTTATCTTGAGTTTCAACTCCCTATGAGTCATTTTTTATTTTGTTTTGTCAATATGTCAAGGATTGGATGAACACTAGAAAGGGATGAGACCTATGATTTCTTTGGTATGATAAAACTCCTTTTACAGGGTGTCTCTAAATTCTGGACACATAGGAAAATGCATGTTTTCAAGAAATGAAATTAATGAAATTTTCAATAACATTTTATTTAATTGGAATATTAACAGACCTTAGCCCCCTTGACTTCCTTTTCTGGGGTATGCTAAAGGAGGAGGTATACTCAATGAAAATCACAGATGCAACACACTTGATTGAATGCATAAAGAGTGAATGTGCTAAAATTGATGGCAATGTGGAGTTATTGCATCGAGTTCACATGAATCTTGCAAAGCGCATCAACCTTTGCATCACAAATGATGGAAATCATATTGAAGATGTTGTTTGTTAATATTCCAATTAAATAAAATGTTCTTGAAAATTCTATTCATTTCATTTCTTGAAAATATGCATTTTTGCCTATGTGTCCAGACTTAGGAATGCCCTGTACTAATACATACTAGTACCTTCCCTGCATCTTATAAAGAGCTTCCCAGAGGTTAAGCAGGCTATTTAGGGGTCAAACAACTGGTATGTGTCCAATTTGCTATACCCTAATGCCTCATGAATCAAAATCTGAATGTTAGGAAAGCTTTTGATAAAGTACACATGGATTATATGATGGTAAGTCAGATGGATTCAGCACTGGTTGAATGGCTGTATTAAAAGTAGTTGTTAATGGTCCTGTGTTACTATGACAGGAGGTCTCCAGTGGAGGACCCCAGGGAGCTGTACAGGCTTGAACCTGTGCTTCCTAATTTTTTTATCAGAGATTTGGATGAAGGCATAGACAGCTTGATCATCCAATTCACAGATAATACCAAGCTAGGTAGGATGACTAACACTCTGGTTGATAGAGTCAGGAACCAAAAGGATCTTGACAAGCTAGAGCATTTGGCTAAATCAAATAAGATGAAATTTAATAGGAGATAAACAAAAAATCTGGTGCTTGGGTACAGCAAATTAACTTCATAAGTATAAGAAGGGGGGAAGCATAGTTAGGTAGTATTTATTCTGTGAAAAAAAGATCTGGGGATTTTAGTGGACCTCAGGCTCAACATGAATATAAAGAATGATAGGGCAGCCAAAAAAGAGATCTTGGACTGCGTTAAGAGGGATGTCGCTTCCAGGAATGGTACAGTCCCACTGTACCTTGCCTTCATCCGGCTTCATCTAGAATCTTGTTTTCAGTTCTAGGCACCATTGTTTAAGAAAGACATTGAGAAGCTGGAGTTTGT
Source organism: Trichosurus vulpecula (assembly GCF_011100635.1). Lineage (NCBI taxonomy): Eukaryota > Metazoa > Chordata > Mammalia > Diprotodontia > Phalangeridae > Trichosurus > Trichosurus vulpecula. Next base: position 543,939,537 of record NC_050573.1, on the reverse strand, counting down.
TCAGAGGATGGCAACTAGGATGATGAAGGGCTTTGATCCCATATTATATGAGGATTGATTGAAGAAATTTGGTATATTTAAGCTGGAGGAGTGAAGATTCAGGGGGATGTGGTGGCTGTTTTCAAGTATTTGAATGGCTGTCATGTGGAAGAGAGATTCAATTTGTTCTGTCTGCCCTCAGAGAACAGAATTAGGAGCTGTGTATGGACATCAGCAAGGAAACTAATTTAGGCAAGAGGTCAGAAAAAAAAAAAAACTTCCTAAAAACTAGAGCTGTTCAAAAACAGAATGGATTTCCTAGAGGGAATATTAGATCCCCATCCCTGAAGGTCTTTTTAAACAATTGGATTTATTTTGTTTTAAATTAATTTTAATGTTAATTTAATTGTGAAATAAAGCAAGCATTTCTATAACGGTAGAATGTAAAAAGATTGCACATGAAACTGCAAATCTATTATATACAACTTGCTATTCCTTTTAAATATATAATAAAATCATGATGTAACTCCCTTTTTTGTCTTTTTTTCTTTCTTCCCCTCTCCCTTTCCTTGGAGATAGCTACCATTAGACACAAATATGTACATGTACATTAGATACAAATATGTATATATATATATACATATATATATAGGTGTGTGTGTCTTTGTGTATATATATATGTACAGGCACATGTATGTATATATGTACATATATGTGTGTGTGTGTGTGTGTGTATATATGTAAAGTCATTCTATACATCTATTAATCAGTTCTTTCTCTGGATGCAGAAAGCATCTTCCTTCATAGATCCTTTGTAATTAACTGGGGTATTTATAATAGTCAGAGTTGTTCTTAAAACAATATTGCTGTTTAATTATGCCCTGGAAGTCTTCAAGCAGAGCCTGATAGATTATAGTTAGGATGGCTGCTTAAGTGTCTTCCAATTCTGAAATCATGCTACCCTATTCCATTTCCTAAATCCTCCAGAGAGGACTTAGCCAATGTGGGGAAAGTCTTTTTTGAGTCCTTTGACATTTCATGGAAACCAGTGCAATACTCAAGCTGTCTATCTGTTATTCCTCACTGTTGTTACCCAGCTAAACTATTTCCTTTTTTAGTAATTTATGCTCTTCGTAATAACTTTAATCCCAGATACTGGGCAAGTCACCATTGACAAGGTACTATAGCTTTCTTGTACTTATCATGAATTTTTCATTGTGCTTTTTTTTTCGATCAACTAACTAGCATTTATGAATGCATTGCTATGTGCCAGGTATTGTGCTAGACAAGGAGGACTGGCCAAGACCAGTTCCTACTAGAGTGCAAAGTGTTCTCTGCTGATGCAATCCCCATGCGGACTTCAGAGAATGCACAGGTATTGTTTCTGATCCGCTAACCGTGAGAAGACAGTCTTTTCATTTGGCTGCCAAGCCGGATCTGCGAATGTTCACAAAAGGCACTAACCAGGTGATTTGTACCTGATTGTTCCATGCTGTGATCAAGGGAGGACATGCTGTCAGCCTCTTGGGTTTGGACAGAGGTCTTGGGCCTTAATGTCACCACCCAGGCCCACTCGTGGGTATGAATATAGGCCTCTGGTTTTTGCCTCTTTACATTTGCTCTCTCATGCTCTTATGTGAGAGAGTATCAGAGTAGGGTGTGACCTTATGAGCTTCTAAAGGTTGGCAGAGGGAGCTGGCAGAGATCTGGCAGTTGGAATTCATGCCAGATTTTACAGACAAATGAGCCTGGGAAAGAGTGGAGTCCCAAGGAGTCTGCTTGACCCAGCTTGGAAGTGGACTGAAGGCAGCCACAACTTGTACACTGACCATGACACACTAAAGGGAATTTGATCAGGCAAATGGGTTGTAGCAAATGCCTTAAGGTTAAGCCCACTCTCTCCAGGAACAAAGGTGGTGGCAGAAAAGAAAAGAGTTTGTCCTTTGGCATTGGGGGAAATGATTGTATTCACACTCTTGGTATATCTTCTTAGCAAATATCCTTTTGTAAAACCTAATTCATGTCAATTGGCTAAATGATAACACGTACTAATCATTGGCAATTGAAATTAGAATGAACAAACCAGAATGGGGGTTCAAGCCAATGGCAATAGAGAAGATGCACTGCCCTCCCCTCAGGAGTGCCTCTAGAGCCCTGAACCATATGTGTATATGTGTGTGTGTGTGTGTGTGTGTGTATATGTGTGTGTGTGTAAATTAGTATACATGTGTATATGTATGTATGTGTATGCAGCTTCTGACACTGGTGCATAGTGTGTGTGTGTGTGTGTGTGTGTGTGTGTGTGTGTAACATGTTGATTGGACATATGACCAATTTTAGCCCTATTCTCTCTTTCTTCATATATATATATACACACACACACATATACACACATATATATGTATATATACACACATATACACACATATGTATATATGTACACATGTACACGCACATATATAAACATATACATGTATGTATACATATACATACACATATATACATATACACATACATATATACACATATATATACATATACACATATATACATATACGTATATACATACATACATATATATACACATATATATACACACACACATATATATATCTATATGTATAGATATATATATGATTCTCTCTCTGTCTCTCATACATATATTTGAAATTGGGTTTCCCTATCTTACCTGAGCTGAAAGTACATCAGGTACTCACAGGCTTGACCTCTCTGGTGACTGGCTTGGATGCTGTGACCTGCTCTCTCAGTATATTGGTGCTAGATTTAGTGTGGACCCCAATCAGTTTTAGCCCTACTGCATTTCAGAACTCCTGGGCTCAAAGGATCCACCAGCCTCAACCTCTCCAGCAGCAGAGACCTGTTGGCCTGAGCCAATACACTTATCTTTCCCTCTTTACTACTAGTTACCAATCAAGCCCTCTTAATATCATTACAAAATCCCCTGCTACAATTACAGCCAGCAGCCACTTCTAAGAACCTCCTCAGCAAGACTGTAAATGATCCAAATTTTGCCTATAAGCAGAGGTGGGAAGGAAGGGTGGCACTAGGTCCCTGAATTTTAAGACATTCAGAGACCAAAGGAATCATTTAGATTTGAATTGGAAATGGAATAAGACCCAAATTATAGGTAATTAAAAAGACACTTTAATGTCAAAAAGGGATCATGTGGACCAGAAATGGCTTTTCTAGGAGCTATTCCCACAGGCAGATCACCTAGTAATGTGGCAAAAACGGTGCCTCCAACATCTTAAAACATCTGGAGGAGAAATGAATCCTACCAAGATATTTGCATCAACTAGATGACAATATTTTTCTCTTTTCTCCACCCAGATGTTTTTACTCTATATACACAGTCCCTGATATCAGTGAGTGGACAAAAGGATTTAAGCCCAAAGTGAAATTGAGTGTAGGACACACATCAGGAATTAGGCAAAGATGAAATAGGCCAAGGTCAGCATGGGATCACCTTCATTAAGCCTGACAAAACCATAACCTCTGGTTAAAATTAGAGTCCATAGGACCAGTTTCTGGAGACAATCAGAAAACGTGAAAGTCTATACCAGGAAAAGTAAATACAGTGAGGATATTTTGAAGGTGTTATACACAGGTGGAAATATGAAGATCAAGGTTGGAAAGTTAGAAAAGGAAGAGGTAATTAGTACTTGTCAGTGTGCCCTCAGTACAATGCAAGTGAGAAGGCGCTTCAATTGTCTGTTTCTCTCCTCTCTGCTTCTCACTAGCTTGGTAAGCTTCATCCAGTCACTTACTAGATGACTGGAATTACCCAAGGCCTTTCCTACTACACTGCAAATAATACATTCAATCACCTGAAAAGTCATTTTAGATAGCACTTAAAATATCTTTTCGTTGTTATGTGTGGGTTGGGAGAGTAAAGGGAGAGATAGGATGAGATTTTTAATCTTAGTTGATGCAATAAATAAGTAGCAGACTAATAAAATAAGACATAAAATCCAGGGGCCATTGGATGATCAATCAATACCATCTAATTGTCTAATACATATTGCAAATAACAAATAAGCTGCCTACCGACAACAAGCTGAGCTGAGAGAGAACATAATATATGGTCTGAGGAGCTCATATTACACCGAATAGACAATCTTGGAGAATATTTATTCTTTTGGTTTTACTCTTTTTTTTAATCCTTCACTAATTAGTTGCCTCCCTTAAGATATAACTTGCCTACATTGTGACTGATTTGATTCTTTATATCATTCATTCAACACCAAGGAGAAAATTAGAGATTTCACTAATGCCTACCATAGAGACTGGGGAAATGCTTGGGCTTGAGGTGAAACCCAGCATCTTTTTTTGAGACTGTGTTTCTGCATCTTGCCTAGGCTGGAAGTACAGCAGCCACTCATGGGCCTCATAACACTGACAATCAGCATGGAGGCTTTGACCTCCATTATCTCTGACCTGGAAACATGAATTCCTTGAGATTAGTAACTTATTATTCATCTGTTTTTATTCCCAGCACTTAGGGCATTCCTTTCCACTTGATACACTCTTTTTTTGTTGTTCAGTCAATCTGTACGTAGCCTGATAGCCCTCCCTACCTCTTCTTCTGTGGGCTCATCATATCAGACCCAGACTTAGTGTGGACACTGATTGACTTTAATCCCACTTCCAACTTTGCACTCAGAACTCAAGAAATCTACCAGCCTCAGTGACTCCAGTGGCAGTAATTATGTGTGTGCCACCATGCTTAATCCTGCAATTAAAAAAATACATAATGATAACATGACCATTTGTTTTTTTACTCAATCCCAAAGAAATTCTTCAGAAGGCAGTTTACTCAAAGCTGGAGAAACAAAGAAGTTAAAATGATTCTTTTTTCCTTACTTTCTTCTGTACTCATAGAACTTAGTGTCAAATCTTTACCCTCTCTAAACAACACATTTTTCCCCTCCTTGCATCCCCTTTCATTAGAGCCAGGCTCAAGCACCAACCATGGGTAAATAGCTTGGGTATCCCTCAAATTAGGGAAAGGTATACCTGGGCCATAGCTGGAGAAACTGGAGTAGTATAAAGGTACTTTAGGAAACTAGGTTTAGGCAAAATTCACAGATACCTTAAGAGTGTCTTAGCATTCCTCTTCTGACAGAGTTCTTCCAATAATTGCTGTTTTCCCATTTTTTGGATCTTCTTTACGAGCCTAGTGGGTTTGAGGTAGAATCTCAGAGTCCAAATCTGTAATTCGTTTATTACTAGTAATCGTTAGCATGGATTTCTTCTCTTGAGAACTGACTTCATATCCTTTGATCACGTATCCACTGGGAATTGCTTTCCTATTTATGTATTTGCTTTGTTTTCCCTTATACCTCATATATCAAACCTTTATCAGAGAATTTTGAAAAATTATTTTTTGGCAGTTAACTTTTTCATCTCTAATTCTAACTGTGTTCCTTTTGTTTGCAAATAATCTTTGGAATTTTATGTAATTAGAATTGTCCAGTTGTTCCACTGTGATCTTTCTATCCCAGTTTGGTCAAGAACTCTTCCCCTTTCCACAGTTGTGAAAGATGTCTTCTTCCATTCTTCTCTAGTTTATTTATGACACAATATTTTATATCATGTATGCATTTGCAGCTTATTATGATTTATCATGCAAAATAGTTACTAAGCCTAATTTCTCCCAGATCACTTTCACATTTCCCCAGTAGTTTTTGTGCAGTAGAGAGTCCTTGCTCCAGTAGTTGTTCTTGGGTTCAATAATATGCTACTGTGTTCAATTACTTCTGCATCTTGTGTGTTTAATCTGTTCAGTTGATCAAATTTTCTATTTTTTTTTGAGGCAATTGGGGTTAAGTGACTTGCCCAGGGTCACATAGCTATTAAGTATCTGAGGCCACATTTAAACTCAGGTCCTCCTGACTCCAGGACCAGTGCTTTATCCACTGCTGCCCAAACTTTTCTAATTTTTAAACTAATACCAAATAGTTTAAAGATAATTGGCTTATAGTATAACTTGAGATCTGGAATTCCTAGCCCCTGTTCCTTTTTACTCTTTTGTTTTTTTTTTCATATTTTATTATTTAATATTTTTAGTTTTCATTGATTTCCACAAGATTTTGAGTTACAAATTTTCTCTCCATTTCTACCCTCCCTCCGGTCCAAGATGGCATATATTCTGATTGCCCCATTTCCCAGTCAGCCCTCCCTTCTGTCACCCCATTGACCCCCCATCCTCTTTCCCCTTACTTTCTTGTAGGGCAAGATAGATTTCTATACCACATTGCCTGTATATCTTATTTCCCAGTTGCATGCAAAACAACTTTATTTTTGAGCATCTGCTTTTAGAACTTTAAGTTCTAAATTCTCTCTCCTCTTCCCTCCCCACACATCCTCCCTAAGAAGGCAAGCAATTCAACATAGGCCACACATGTGTCATTATGCAAAACACTTCCACAATAATCACGTTGTGAAAGACTAACTATATTTCCCTCCATCCTATCCTGTCCCTCTTTATTCAATTTTCTCCCTTGACTCTGTCCCTTTTCAAGAGTGTTTGCTTTTGATTACCTCCTCCCCCCATCTGCCCACCCTTCTCTCATCTCCCTTTTCTTATCAACTTCCCCATACTTTCCTGTGGGGTAAGATACCCAACTGAGTGTGTATGTTATTCCCTCCTCAAGTCAAATCCAATGAGAGCAAGATTCACTCATTCCCCCTCACCTGCCACCTCTTCCCTTCCAACAGAACTTCTTTTTCTTGCCACTTTTATGTGAGATGATTTACCCCACTCTATCTCTCCCTTTCTCCCTCTCTCAATATATTCCTCTCTCATCCCTTAATTTCATTTTATTTTTTAGATACCATCTCTTCATATTCAAATCACCCTGTGCCCTCTGTCTATATATGTATATATATAATATATATGCATATTCCCTTCAACTTCCCTGATACTGAGGAAGGTCTCATGAATTACAAACATCATCTTTCCATGTAGGAATGTAAACAAAACAGTTCAACTTTAGTAAGTCCCTTATGATTTCTCATTCTTGTTTACCTTTTCAAGTTTCTCTTGATTCTTGTATTTGAAAGTCAAATTTTCAATTCAGCTCTGGTCTTTTCATCCAGAAAGCTTGAAAGTCCTCTACTTTATTGAAAATCCATATTTTACCTTGGAGCATTATACTCAGTTTTTCTGGGTAGGTGATTCTTGGTTTTAATCCTTTGACCTCCGGAATATCATATTCCAAGCCCTTCAATCCCTTAATGTAGAAGCTGCTAGATCTTGTGTTTTCCTGATTGTGTTTCCACAATAATCAAATTGTTTCTGGCTGCTTGCAGTATTTTCTCCTTGACCTGGAAACTCTGGAATTTGGCTACAATATTCCTAGGAATTTTCTTTTTGGGATCTTTTTCAAGAGGTGATTGGTGGATTCTTTCAATTTCTATTTTACCCTCTGGTTCTAGAATATCAGGGCAGTTTTCCTTGATAATTTCTGGAAAGATGATGCCTAGGCTCTGTTTTTGATCATGGTTTTCAGGTAGTCCAATAATTTTTAAATTATCTCTCCTGAACCTATTCTCCAGGTCAGTGGATTTTCCAATAAGATATTTCACATTGTCTTCCATTTTTTCGTTCCTTTGGTTCTGTTTTATAATTTCTTGATTTCTCAGAAAGTCCCTAGCTTCCACTTGCTCCAATCTAATTTTTAAGGTGGTATTTTCTTCAGTGGTCTTTCAGGCTTCCTTTTCCATTTGGCTAATTCTGCCTTTCAAGGCATTCTTCTCCTCATTGGCTTTTTGGAGCTGTTTTGTCATTTGGGTCAGTCTATTTTTTAAGGTGTTATTTTCTTCAGTATCTTTTGGATCTCCTTTAGCAAGTCATTGACTTGTTTATCATGATTTTCCTGCATCACTCTCATTTCTCTTCCCAATTTTTGCTCTACATCTCTTACTTGGTTTTCCAAATCCTTTTTGAGCTCTTCCATGGCCTGAGACCAATTCATATTTTTCTTGGAGGCTTTTGATGCAGGCTCTTTGACTTTGTTGACCTCTTCTAGCTATATGTTTTGATCTTCTTTGTCATCAAAACAAGATTCTATAGTCTGAGTCTGAGTCCTTTTATGCTGCCTGCCGCTCATGTTTCCAGCCAACTACTTCACCATTGAGCTTTTGGTCAGGTTATGATTACCTTCAGAATGAAGAGTGCTTTGTCCCGAGCTTTGGGGGTTGTGCTGCTGTTTTCAGAGACACTTCTACTCCACCGTCAGTGCAAGCTCTGCCACACCAGCACACCTCCTTCCCCAAGAACCACCAACCAGGACCACAACCCAGAACCAAGCAGGGAAAAGCAGAAGAACCCTTTCTCTGTGCCAGCAAAGCACTCCCTTCCCTCCAGCTCTGATTGGCCACTTGATTATTCCCACTGGGTGGGCCAGGGACTCTGGAAGCAGCTGATGCTAGAGCTCTGGAAGCAGCCACAGGAGCTTCTTGCTGCTGCTGCCACACCACCTCTGCTACCCCTGGGGCTGGTGCCTGACTGCACACTTCTCTCACCCTGATCCAGCAGTTTTCCCACTAACCTGCTCCATTGTCTTTGGCATTTGTGGGTTGAGAAGTCTGGTAACTGCTACAGCTCAGTGATTCATGGACCTAAGGTCTGCTCCACCCAACCTCTGGTCTGGTTAGTCCTGGTGAGGCCCATGCTGGGCTGCACTCTGCTCCCAGCATGGTGCGATAGACCCTTCCCAGTGACCATCCAGGCTGTCCTGGGCTGGAGACATGTTTCCCTCTGCTATCTCATGGGTTCCACAGCTCTAGAATTTGTTCAGAGCCATTTTTACAGGTGTTTGGAGAGATTTGGGGGAGAGCTTAAGGGAGTCCCTACTTTCTAGCCACCTTCTTGGCTCTGCCTCCCCTTTTTATTCTTTTAACAAATTATTTTCCTTGAGATTCTTGACCTTTTCTTACTCCAAATGATTTTAAAATATTTTTTTCTGATAATTGGATTGGTATGACACTGAATATATAAATTAATTTGGGTTACATTGTCATTTTTATTATATTAACATGCTACAACCATAAGCAGTTAATTCTTCTCTAATTATTTGTCTTCCTTTCTTTCAATAGAGTTTTGTAGTTATAGCCATGTAATTCCTGTATTAGCTTTGGTAAGTGGGTTCCCAAATATCTTATAAATTTTGTTGTAATTTTGAATGGAATTAATTTCTGTCTTTCTACTATTTTGTCGGTAGTATACAGAAATGTTGATTTCTGTAGGTTAATTTTCTATTTTGCTGAGGTTTCTTTCATATTTTACTGTTATTTTTCCAATTGAATCTATAGGGTTCTCTAGGTCAGAGGTGTTATATACATGAGCTATATGCACTCCTAAATGTGGCTCAAACCTGATTCAAATATATTTGAGAAATATTTAACAAAACAAATAAAAATACAATAAAACACAGTTCATTTTAATATGTGGTTTTCTAAGTCAATATATGGCCTACGGGGATCCTTATGTACAGTTTAGTGGCTCCTGTTCCATTTGAGTTTAATACTACTGCTATTAGCTGATGATCATAGCATCTGTAAAAAGCAGTAATTTTCTTTTGTTTTCTTTTTGCCTGTAGTTCATTCTTTCCACTTCCTTCTCTTATCTATAACTTGTATTTCTATAACTACACCAATTAGTAAGGGCAGCTAGGTAACACACTGGACAGAGCACTGGGCTTGAAATCTGGAAGACTGATCTTCATGCTTTCAAATCCAGCCTCAGACACTAGCTGTGTGACCCTGGGCAAGTGATTTCACCCTGTTTGCCTCAGTTCCACATATTTAAAAAGAGCTAGAGAAGGAAATGGCAAACCACTCCAGTATCTTTGCCAAGAAAACCCCAAATATGGTCATGAAGAGTTGGACATGACTAAAAAATGACTGAACAACAACAAAAACAAATAGTAATGTTAACAGTGGACATTCTCGCTTTATCCTTGATCTTATTGGAAAGGCCTTGACTATTTTTCCATTACAGATGATGCCAGCTTTTGTTTTTAGATATATGCTGTTACCATATTAAGGAAAGTTCCATTTTCCATGGTCTTTATAGTATTTTAACAGAAAAGAGTGTATTGTATTTTATAATTAAAAAAATACTTTTGTATCTATTGACATAATCATATCATTTTTATTGTTTTTAAATCAATATGCCCTATTACTTACAGTTTTCCTAATATTGAACAGATCCTGCAATCCTACTATGAATCCAAGCTGGTCATAGTCAATAATATTTTCATTGTGTTGCTGTAGTCTCTTTGATAATTCATGAAATATTATTTTTATTGATTGTCATTCAAGATAGTTGGTCTAAAGTTGTTTTTCTCTGACATCTATCACTTCTTTAGGATTCAGAATTGTATTTATTTCATAAAAAGAGTTTGGCAGAAAGTCATGAATTCCTATTTTTGCAAACAATTTATGTAAAATTGAAATCTATTGATCTTTGAATGATTGGCAAAGTTCACTCATAATTCTACCTGGCTGTCCTTTCTCCTTTAGGAGTTCATATACAGATTATTCAGTTTCTTCTCAGAATAAGTTACTCAAATTCTCTATTTCTTATTCTGATAATCTGGGTATTTTATATTTTTTGTAAATATTAATTTATTTCAGTTGTCATAATTTTAGTGGTATATAATTTGCCAAGTTAGCTTCTAATTATGTCCTTTCCCCCCTATTCATTTGTCATAAATTCTTCTTACAATTTCTATGTCAGCTATTTTGTTTTCTTATCTTTTTAAAAATGAAAAAAGCTTAACTCTATTTTATTTGATTAAAAAAGTGGCTCCTAGATTTATGAAATGGTTTTTCTCCTAATAATTTCTCTTCTCTGATTTTCAGACTTCTTTTTTTTAGTTGGGTTTTTTGATTTGTTGCTTTTCTAGTTGTTTTAGTTTTCTCTCTACTTTACTCATTTATTTTTTCTATTTTTTGATGAAAATTTTCAAAGATATATATTTTCCCCTAATGACTGCTTTGATAACATTCTGGTATTTTGCCTTATTGTCATTTTCTTGAAATAAAATTATCTATTGTTTCTATGATGTGTTCTTTGACACATATATTCTTTAGGATTAAATTAGTATTCATTTGTTTGATTCTTTTAAAAATATCTTATGTTGGTTACTTTTTTGTTATATTCCATAAAGGATATGCTTAATATTTCTGCTTTTAGTTAGTTAGTTTAGTTTATGAGTTGTTTAGGCCCTAGCACAGAGTTAATTTTTCTGAGTGTGTCATACACAGATCAGAAATAAATATTTCTATTCTTTTTAACTTTCTATTCTATTCACTGATCTATAGAGGTCCATCATCTATAACTTTTATAATGTCCTATTCAGGCCTTTAACATGTTTTTTATTCATCTTTTTTTTTTTGCTAGTTTTGTCTAGTTTTGAAAAAAATAGATTTCCAACTGTATAGTTTTGCTATTTCTTCCTGTATGTAATTCAATTAACCTTTCTTTCAAGAACTTGAGTGTTATATAATTTGTATCATATATATTAACTTTTGATATTATTTTGTTATCTATCATGCCTTTATTTTAATCACATCTTTTAAAAATTTGACTAAGTAAATCAAATTCTACTCTACTTCCTTGTTTAAGCTCTGTGTGAATCTTTATGTTTCAAGAGTTTTTCTTATAAGCCACATTTTGGTGGTTCTGCTTTTTAATCTATCCTGCTACCTTCCCCATTTTATGGATAAGTTCTTTCCATCATATTACTCATCTATTTGCCTTCATCATCCTCCAAGCTTACTTAGCTGGATCTGATTGACATAAGGTAGCCTTTTTTCACCATATTGGTCCATTATCAAGTAGATTTCCTGAAATTAGGCAGTAGTTTGTCTTTTCAAGCTTCTTTGTCTGCTAACTTAGCTTCTATTTTTTTTTAACCAGGAATGAAAAATCTAAGTAACCAAGAGACCATCCTTATTGTTCCATGAGTGATGTTTTAATGCTGTTTTATGCATATTGCTTTTATGACCTATGTTTTCATCATATACCAAACCTTGGTCCCTTGGATTAATCTGGCATCATTCACTGGTTCTACAGACACTACTCCTTTGACTCCAAACTTCAGATACTATCTTTCCAAACAGAACACAAAGTCATAGACTTCTTCCATATATTAAAAGGTATTAGGAAATTGGACATAGATGTCCACTCGCATATGTTTACTCCCAAATTGTTCATCAAAACTCACAAACACCAGTCCACTCAAGTATTATGAACTTAAAAAGAAAAGAGTTTTCATGGTATGTATGAAGCCAAAAGCAGGTATGTTGAGATATTCTAGCATCCTCATAGTATGATTTATTACCTAAGTCCCCTTCCCTTTCTGTTTTACTTGTCTACCATACCCAAGCTAGGAACCAAAAGGTTTCTCTCTGTATCAGTATGTGTTTGTGTACGTGTGTGTGTGTGTGTGTGCGTGTGCATGTGCGCATGCACAAAGAACTGATGGGGAAGTCTCATTTACTGATGAAAGTCTCTGTAACTTAAAGTATTAAATAAATGCCTAGAGCTCTGAGAGGTTAAGTGAATTGTTCACAGTCATGTAGTATATATGAGAGACAGGACTCAAACTCATATCTTCTTCACTATAAGCTTGGCCCTCTCTATCCACTACATCATGCTGACTACTCCCAAAAGTAGGACATAAGCCTTCTGAAAAGGACAATAGCTTCCCATGTTGAGACCCCTAAAGTAATGCTGGTAGGTTTAAAATTAGTCTGACTATTCCCCTAGGGCCCGTGGTTGCTAAAGAAGGTGTGGACACCAGTTAACTAACTGTGGAAGGTGAGGTGAGCAGATCATGATCTGCTAAGGATGGCGTTGCTCTTGAAGAAGACCTCTTGCTTCATCCCCAGTCAATTCTTTTCTCTCCTGGAAAAAAGTAACTTTAGTTTGACTCAATATTCAAATAGTCTTACTCCATCTAGAAAAAACAAAGCTCACAAATGTAGTCTAGGCCCTCCTTGATTTGGCCTATTGTACTTCTTGGCCACTCCTTTGTTCATTAAATCCTGTGGATTTTTGTTTATTTACGTAAACTTGCTCACCAAAATATGTCTATTTTAGACAAAACAAGGTAACAAAAGAGTTCAAAACAAAGATATTTAACGAAAAGTGAATGACAAGGAATTGGATCAAATATTTGATGTTTTCATCAGTCATTTCCAAATCACTGTCACTTCTCCCCCCAAAAGAGTCATAGCACAAGTAAACTCTAAATTTACCAATAAACCAGTAAATTAGGAGCACTTGTAAACTCTAAATCAGACCTGCATGACTTGGCAGTAAGTAGAGGCTAAAATTAAAATTGGCTAAACTTCTTCAGGTGGCAGATAGGTTTTTAGCAGCTCACTTTCCAAGTAAAGGTGTAATTAATGATTAAACTATTTTGCAAATAAACTATATTTTTTGAAAAGAAAAATTTCAATTAATATCAATTAATTATATTTATTACTTAAGATTTTTACTTATCATGAAATAGCTCCTCTCAATGGTTCGTTGCCATGGGTTATGTGACAAATAGGAGAGAAGGTTCAGTTTTTTTTTTTTTTAACCTACCAAGTTACATCATGGGCACAATACTGACTAGTGCAAGGTGGGTTAAGTGGGACATAGACAAAGCACTCCTTACATCTTTACTTTCTTTTACATCCACTATATTTTTGGCTGGCTGTCCAATATCTTTTGGCAAGCCAATAAGCCTGTGGGCCATATGTTGTGCAGTCCTGCTCTAAATTAACTCTACGATCTACCAAATATACTGAGAGACAGATAAATCAGGTTGCTTTTTTTCTTTCTTAATTTAATTTATTTATTTAATATATTTAGTTTTCAACATTGATTTTCACAAGACTTTGACTTACAAATTTTCTCCCCATTTCTACCCTCCCCCCTACTCCAAGATGGTGTATATTGTGGTTGCCCTGTTCCCCAATCAGCCCTCCATTCTGTCGCCCCACTCCCCTCCCATCCCCTTTGCCCTTCCTTTTTTGTAGGGCAAGATAAATTTCTATGCCCCATTGCCTGTGTAACTTATTTTCTAGTTGCATGCAAAAACTTTTTTTTTTGTTTTTGAACATCTGTTTTTAAAACTTTGAGTTCCAAATTCTCTCCCCTCTTCCCTTCCCACCCACCCTCCATAAGAAGTCAAGCAATGAAACATAGGCCACATGCATGTCATTATGTATAACCCTTCCACAATACTCATGTTGTGAAAGACTAACTATATTTTGCTCCTTCCTAACCTATCCCCCTTTATCCAATTTTCTCCTTTGACCCTGTCCCTTTTCAAAAGTGTTTGTTTTTGATTACCTCCTCCCCCATCTGCCCTCCCTTATATCATGCCCCCTTGTTTAATCTTCTTCCTCCTTCTTTCCTGTGGGGTAACATACCCAATTGAGTGTGTATGGTATTCCCTCCTCAGGTCAAATCTGATGAGAGCAAGATTCACTCATTCCCCCTCACCTAACTTCTCTTCTCTTCCTGCAGAACTGCTTTTTCTTGCCACTTTTATGTGAGATAATTTACCCCATTCTATCTCTCCCTTTTTCCCTCTCTCAATATATTCCTCTCTCATCCCTTAATTTGATTTTATTTCTTTTAGGTATCATCCCTTCATCTTCAATTCACCCTGTGCCCTCTCTCTCTCTCTCTCTCTCCATATATATATATATATATATATATATATATATATATATACATACATACACTTACATATATACATACATACATACATACACACACACACACACACACATATATATATATACATATACATATACACAAATATATATATGCATATTCCCTTCAGCTACCCTAATACTGAGGTCTCATGAATCAAACGCATCATCTTTCCATGTAGGAATGTTAACAAAACAGTTCACCTTTAGTAAGTCCCTTGCAATTTCTTTTTCTTGTTCTTTTTCTTGATTACCTTTTCATGCTTCTCTTGATTCTTGTGTTTGAAAGTCAAATTTTCTATTCAGCTCTGGTCTTTTCACTGAGAAAGCTTGAAAGTCCTCTATTTTAGTGAAAATCTATATTTTGCCTTGGGGCATGATACTCAGTTTTGCTGGGTAGGTGATTCTTGGTTTTAATCCTAGCTCCATTGACCTCCAGAATATCGCATTACAAACCCTTCAATCTCTTAATGTGGAAGCTGCTAGATCTTGGGTTATTCTGATTGGGTTTCCACAATACTCAAATTGTTTCTTTCTGGCTGCTTGCACTATTTTCTTCTTGATCTGGGAGCTCTGGAATTTGGCAACAATATTCCTAGGAGATTTCTTTTTGGGATCTATCTGAGGAGGTGATTGGTAGATTCTTTCAATTTCTATTTTGCCCTGTGGCTCTAGAATATCAGGGCCGTCCTCCTTGATACTTTCTTGAAAGATGATATCTAGGCTCTTTTTTTGATCATGGCTTTCAGGTAGTCCAATAATTTTTAAATTATCTCTCTTGGATCTATTTTCCAGGTCAGTGGTTTTTCCAATGAGATATTTCACATTGTCTTCCACTTGTTCATTTCTTTGGTTCTGTTTTATAATCTCTTGATTTCTCATAAAGTCACTAGCTTCTATTTGCTCCAATCTAATTTTTAAAGTAGTATTTTCTTCAGTGGTCTTTTGGACCTCCTTTTCCATTTGGCTAATTCTGCCTTTTGAGGCATTCTTCTCCTCATTGGCTTTTTGGAGCTCTTTTGCCATTTGAGTTAGTCTATTTTTTAAGATGTTGTTTTCTTCAGTATATTTTTCAGTATTTTTGGGTCTCCTTTAAGACATTGACTTGTTTTTCATGGTTTTCTTGCATCCTTCTCATTTCTCTTCCCAATTTATCCTCTACTTCTCTAACTTGCTTTTCCAAATCCTTTCTGAGCTCTTCCATGGCCTGAGACCAGTTCATGTTTTTCTTGGAGGCTTTTGTTGCAGACTCTTTGACTTTGTTGACTTCTTCTGGCTGTATGTTTTGGTCTTCCTTGTCACCAAAGAAGGATTCTAAAGTCTGAGACTGAATCTGGGTGCGTTTTCGCTGCCTGGCCATGTTCCCAGCCAACTTACTTGACCCTTTAGTTTTTCAGCGGGGTATGACTGCTTGTAAAGAGTTCTATGTTCCAAGCTTGGGCGGATGCACTGTTGATTTCAGAGCTATTACTTCCAGCTCTGCCACACCAGCATTCCTCCTTCCCCAAGAACTGCCAACCCAGACTGGACTTAGATCTTCAGCAGGCTCTGCACTCCTGCTCTGATCTGCCACTTAATTCCTCCGAGCAGGTGGGCCTGGGGCCAGAAGCAACTGCAGCTGTAGTTCTGTAGCTGCCCCACCTCTGCTGCCACCGGGGCGGTGGCTGAACCGAAAACTCCTTCCACTCCCCTCAGCTTTTCCCACTAACCTTCTCTGTTGTCTTTGGTGTTTGTGGGTTGAGAAGTCTGGTAACTACCACAGCTCACTGATTCGGGGCACTAGGGCATATTCCGCCTGGCTCCTGGTCTGGTTGGTCCGCGCCACTCACGCTGAGCTCTGCTCCACTCCACTCCCAGTTCCGTGTGATAGACCTTACCCAGCTTCCATCCAGGCTGTCCTGGGCTGGAGCCCTGCTTCCCTCTGCTGTTTTGTGGGTTCTGCAGTTCTAGAATTTGTTCAGAGCCATTTTTTATAGGTTTTTGAAGGGACTCGGTGGGGAGCGCACTCTAGTCCCTGCTTTCCAGCCGCCATCTTGGCTCCACCCCTCCATATCAGGTTGCTTAAAGAGAGGTATCAAATTAGCCTTAGAAGGATCTATAGTTGTCTCTTCTACATCACAAATTTCCCTATTAAGATTTCGATATGTCATGGGTTGGCATAAGAAATCAAGTAAGAATTTTTTGAGAGTTTTGCAGGAGCCACAGATGACATGCAAAAGCCAGCAGAT
The DNA here is from genome assembly GCF_011100635.1 of Trichosurus vulpecula. Classification (NCBI taxonomy): domain Eukaryota; kingdom Metazoa; phylum Chordata; class Mammalia; order Diprotodontia; family Phalangeridae; genus Trichosurus; species Trichosurus vulpecula. Next base: position 543,922,579 of record NC_050573.1, on the reverse strand, counting down.
AACACAGAAAAAAGTTTGGAAATGCATAAATGCATAAAATAAATGTATAGTATTGTATAATATCAAGGAAAAAAAGGGAAGGACGTCTGCAAAGCTGGAAGAGTTCTTCCCTGGTACAAAGGGAGAACCAAAAAATTTTACAGATTTTCCAGATCACAGGGACACTACTCCCCTGACCCTTGTGATGTGGAAGGGATAATTGCCCTTCCTGTCCTTCCTTTCCAAATGCCCACACCAGAAATCTTAAAAGTACTATTGACTTTTCACAGGGAAAGGCCTTTGCTATGCTGCTACATCTCTGATATTCTTGCTATTTCACTTTCAACGTTAGTTTGGTTCTACAATCTTTATGACTTATGCTCAGCTACCATTTCTTTTTCTCTCTCCCACTTCTCTTGGTTACCCCTTCACCTCCTGGCTATCACAAACCCTGAATCTTGCCATACTCTGTGAGTTTTCTGGTCTTTTTTATTGTTGTTACTGAATCATTTCAGTCATGTCTGAGACTCTGTGACCCCATTTAGGGTGCTCTTGGCAAAAGATACTGGAGTGGTTTCGTTTGACATGTCCTTCTCCAGCTCATTTTACAGATGAGGAATAAACAGGGTTAAGTGACTTGCCCAGGGTCATATAACTAAAAAAATGTCTGAAGATAGATTTGAACTCAGGTCTTTCTGACTCCAGGGCCAGAGCTCTATCCATCGTACCACCTAGTTTCCATATTAAGAAAGTATACTTTCCCATAAAAGTTCTCACAAGAAGGAAGGACTAAGCATTTATTGAGAGCCTGCTATTCGCCTACTGCGTGTTAAATTCTTTACAAATGTTACATCATTTGCTCCTTAGAACAACCCTAACTGGGAGTTAGGTGCTATTATTATCCCCATTTTCCTGTTAAGGAGACTGAGGCAGCCAGTCATTAAGTGACTTGCCCAGGATCACATATCTAGAAGGTATCAGAGGCTGGATTTAAACACAGGTTGTCCTGACTCCATGGCCAGCACTCTATACACTGACTCACCCAGCTGCCTTGGGGCAGGCAGCTATAGGAACTCTAAAAGTCTGTGCTGTGACATCACCATGCTACATAGGGCAGGCAGAATCATCTGAGAGCTTAATTCAGAGAGAATTTCTCCAGTGAACAAGGTTCTTTTACTATAAGTATTCTGGGAATATAAAAGCAGCTAGATGGCTCAGTAAATAGAGTCCTGGGCCTGGAGTCAGGAAGACCTAGAGTTCAAATCTGTCCTCAGATACTTACTAGCTTTGTTTTACAGGCTCAGTTTCCTAATGTACAAAAAGGGGATAATAATACCATCTACCTCCCAGAGTTGTTGTGAGGATCAAATGAAATAATTTTTGTAACACAATTCCTTCCTTTCTTTTCTGTGTTCATTTCACTTAGGTACTATCAGTATCTGCTTTAGGAGGAGCTCTTACTGCCTTCTCCACTTTTTTGTTTTTAATTATTTCTTGAAGTGGATACTTTGCATGGCCTGACTCAGTAGCCTCAGAGGAAGTTGGGGAATCCTTATATAAATGAGAAGACCACCTCCAAAATATCAATTTCCCTATTGTTTCAAGCAATCAGGAAGCAGGTTATTTAGAGGCTGGGAGAGAGGGAAGCATATAGGATAAATTTAAAGTAACTTTTTAAGGAGTGGGAAAAGGAAATTAATTGAGTAGAGTAAGTAGAAAAGTAAGTTTTTAAATAGCACCTGAAGGGGCGGAGCCAAGATGGCAGCTGGTAAGCAGGAACTAGTGCGAGCTCCGTACCGAGTCCCTCCAAAAACCTATAAAAATGGCTCTGAACCAATTCTAGAACGGCAGAGCCCACAAAACAGCAGAGGGAAGCAGGGCTCCAGCCCAGGACAGCCTGGATGGTCTCTGGGTGAGGTCTATCCCACACGGAGCTGGGAGCTGGGAGCTGGGAACAGAGTGGAGCGGAACCCAGCCTGAACTGCGTGGACCATCCAGACCAGAAGCCGGGCGGAGGGGGCCCTAGCGCCCTGAATCAGTGAGCTGCGGCAGTTACCAGACTCATTAACCCACAAACACCAAAGACTGCGGAGAAGGTTAGTGGGAAAAGCTGCAGGAGTAGAAGGAGTTCGCGGTTTGGCTTCCAGCCCCGGGGGCAGCAGAGGTGGGGCAGCTACAGCTGTTGTTACTTCTGGCTCCAGGCCTACCTGGTGGGAGGAATTAAGTGGCGAACCAGAGCAGGAGTGCACGGCCTGCTGAAGATCTAAGCCCAGTCCGGGTTGGGGGTTGGGGAAGGAGCAGTGCTGGTGTGGCAGAGCTGGCACCTCCCCCCGAAACGTGGAACATAGAACTCTCTAGTCTACAAGCAGTCATACCCCACTTAAAAACTCAAAGGTCAAGTTAGTTGGCTGGGAATATGGCCAGGCAGCGAAAACGCACCGAGATTCAGTCTCAGACTTTGCATTCTTTCTTCGCTGACAAAGAAGACCAAAACATACAGCATAAAGAAGTCAATAAAGTGCAAGAGCCTACACCAACAGCCTCCAAGAAAAACATGACCTGGTCCCAGGCCATGGAAGAGCTCAAAAAGGATTTGGAAAAGCAAGTTAGAGAAGTAGAGGAAAAATTGGGAAGAGAAATGAGAAGGATGCAAGAAAACCATGAAAAACAAGTCAATGACATGCTAAAGGAGACCCAAAAAAATACTGAAAAATGCACTGAAGAAAACAACATCTTAAAAAATAGACTAACTCAAATGGCAAAAGAGCTCCAAAAAGCCAATGAGGAGAACAATGACTTGAAAGGCAGAATTAGCCAATTGGAAAAGGAGGTCCAAAAGACCACTGATGAAAATACTACTTTAAAAATTAGATTGGAGCAAGTGGAAGCTAGTGATTTTATGAGAAATCAAGATATTATAAAACAGAACCAAAGGAATGAAAAAATGGAAGACAATATGAAATATCTCATTGGAAAAACCACTGACCTGGAAAATAGATCCAGGAGAGATAATTTAAAAATTATTGGACTACCTGAAAGCCATGATCAAAAAAAGAGCCTAGATATCATCTTTCAAGAAATTATCAAGGAGAACTGCCCTGATATGCTAGAGCCACAGGGCAAAATAGAAATTGAAAGAATCCATCGATCGCCTCCTCAAATAGATCCCAAAAAGAAATCTCCCAGGAATATTGTCGCCAAATTCCAGAGCTCCCAGATCAAGGAGAAAATACTGCAAGCAGCCAGAAAGAAACAATTTGCGTATTGTGGAAACCCAATCAGAATAACCCAAGATCTGGCAGCCTCTACATTAAGAGATCGAAGGGCTTGGGATACAATATTCCGGAGGTCAATGGAGCTAGGATTAAAACCTAGAATCACCTACCCAGCAAAACTGAGTATCATGCTCCAAGGCAAAATATGGACTTTTACATAGCACCTAAAGAAGCCTTTTGTTTTTAGGATTGGGTATGGTAACCATTGCTTTGAAAAAAAAAAACTAACACCACAAAGAGAATGCCATCAGTCCCTGTTTCAGCTGCTCGAGAATTTACAAGTCTCTCGGAGGAAGGGAGAAGCTACTAGAGATTGTTTTCAAAAGTCAATAAACATTTATTAAATACTACTATGTGCTAAGGGGAACTAGGTGGTGTAGTGGATAGAGCACCAGTCCTGGAGTCAGGAGAGCCTGAAATCAAACCTGACCTCAGACACTAGTTGCATGACCCTGGTCAAGTCACTTAACCCTGTTTGCCTCAGTTTCCTCATCTGTAAATGAGCTGGAGAAGGAAATGGCAAACTACTCCAGTATCTTTGCCCAAAAACCCCAAACAAGGTCATAAAGAGTAGATAGCACTGAAACAAGTCAACAACAACAACTATGTGCTAAACACTAGTGCTGGGGACACAAAGAAAGGCAAAAGATAGTCCCTGCTCATAGGGATCTCACAGTCTTAAGGAGGAGACAACATGCAAACAATTTTGTCCAAACAAGCTATCTACAGGATAAATTGGAGATTATTAACACAGAGTAGAGAGTAAATACTGTGGATCCATCCTGTACCTGGATCGAGGTTGAATGAGCTAGAACACTGTTAAGTATCTCCTCTCACTGCTTGAAAACTGATGTCATCTGAACAATCGAATTTGCGGAAGGAGAACATAACAGAAAGTGAATGATTGACTGTGAGGTAAACTCATAGTGGTGGTCACAGGGAAGTTATACCTATCCACTAGGATGTTTGTGTGTGGAAAGAAGAGCCCACCGGAAGGGTGAAAAGAGACAGCATGGTGTAGTAGATGCTTGACTGAAGTCTAGAAGATCTGGGTTTTACTTAGCTATGTGTCTTTGACTAAATCACAAAGGGAACATGGTGGCCAAGGCAATTTACACTAGCAAGGTCCTTCTATCCTTTCTCTTTTGTGATATCCTAGAACATTTGCATATTGGCAACTCAACTTCCAACAAAAACTCCAAGCTTCTCTATGATTCCATCAAGTCAATGGAGAGAGTTATTCATACCTTCTAAAATAGTAAGTGTAAGAATTTTCTTAGACTCTCTTCACATTGGTCAGTCAAAGTCTGAAAGGGCTGAACCTTTCATGAAGTGGGGGTGGAGCACTTGTAGTTCCACACTAGTATAAGACACTCAGAGTGTGAGCAACTCAAGGCTTCACGACCTTTACATGAAAGCAATCACTCAAACTCTTGAAGGGACAAAATCTTAACACCTTTACATCTTCTACTTTAATCAAATAATTTGGGGGTAATCAGCTAGTCAGGCCTCCATTGATCAACCTCCTTTCCCCTCTTCCCCACTACAGAAAGAAGGAATTCTAACACATAGAGCAGTGGGAAGAGGGTACATTCCAAGCCTGGGGGATTACCTGGGCACAGGCATAGAGATGAGAAACATAAAAATCTAGAGTCAATATTAAACTTAATACACAATTTGATACCGAGAGAAATGATTATTAAATAATCAGTTATTGGGGAATCCAGGTTTTTTTCCTTCCTAGATCCTCATTCTCTATCAGGCCAAGCCAGCATCTGAAGGACATTGTTAATAGATGAGATTGGTTTGTTCATATCCTTTGACCACTCATGCGCTGGGGAATGGCTACTAGAGCCTTTGTTAATAACCAGTGAGTGAAAGATACGTGTAGATCATATATTCTTGCTAATGGGACAAAGTCAGTTTTGCGGGAGAGGAGAGGGAGCAGAGCAGCACAGAGTATATAGTCCATCTCAATTTCAGTAAAGCTGAGAGAGGACTGGCCCATTCCCAGAGTCTACTGAACCCTCATAGCATAATCAGAGACCCCAACCACTCCCCCTCCAGAGGATGTGAAATGGTACAGGAAAGGAAGTGAGATAGACGGCCCGCCCCAAAGTGAGGATCATGACAATGGCACTGTAAAGGTGGCAGCACAAGTCACAACAGGGCAATTGTTTAGCGTGTATGAGAGAACAGAAGAGAGGACTGCTTTGGAGATAAAACACACATTCCCTCCCACTCAGAATGATTTTGCTCTTGGACAAAATCTCAATTGCCTTCTCTTGTGATGCTAAGTTTAGTTTCTTTCTAGGTTCATCCAACTGGTAACTGGGGCCTCTCCTTTCCTCTCTTCAACAATTTATAAATAGAGCTTTTTAGTTATAGATTTTAAATTGGCAGCTTCAGAGCTAAGTTGGATTGGGTGAGAGGAGGAAAGGAGAGAAGAGGGAAGAAGAGGGGAGGGGAAGAAAAGTAGAGGAGGGAAGAAGAAGGATGAGGAAAGGATAAAGGAAGAAAGCAGTGGAAGTTTTCAGGTTCCCCTAATAGAGAGGGAAAATAACCAAATGCAGCTACATTAGACACATGGCTTTTCCATGCAAGGACACAGGAGCTGGTTATCTCAACAGCAGTCATATGGCTCCTCCTTGGTACAATGCCAGAAGCAAGACAGACAAAAGAAAGCCATAGAAAGAGACATTTTTAAAAAGCCAGAAATTGCTGAAAGCTCATGACTAGCAATGATGAGGTCAGAGACCTTATCCAATTAGCTGGGTGAAGGAAGAGAAAAAAGTCTTTTTGAATCCCATGGACAAGCTTCCTACAGAAAATTATGCTTTATAAGGAAATAGAAAATGGAAAGAGATTTTCTTTTACAATACTCCGAAGTATATGTTTATCATATATTATCATTTTACAAAATAATCAAGCTATGTAAGTTTTAAATGCATGTTTAAATATTTGAAAAATGATTTTGTAGAAAAGAGTCATGTAATAATAGATTTCTAGTTCTGGGAGAAACTACAGAGTTTAGCTAGTCTTTTAAAAGATGAAGAAACTTAAACACAGATTAAGTATCAAAAGGCAGAAGCCTTATCTCTGCCACTTATTAATTATATGACCATGGATGAGCTGCTTAATCATTCTAGGCCTCAGTTTTCTCTTCTGCAAAATGAAGGAAATAAAACTACCTATCTTCTAGGGCTATTGTGAGATAGATAGATAGATAGACAGACAGCTAGATGGGTGATGGATGGATGGATGGATAGATGGATGGATGGGTGGGTGGATGGATAGAGATAGACAGATGGATGGATGGATGGATAGATAGATTGATAGATAAAACATTAAGCACATACTATGTACATTGTGCCAACAGCTAGGGATGTGAACACAAACAAGTCAAAATGTGTCCTCAAAAAGCTTACATTCTAATAGGGCAAGATAACACAATGGGAGACTGGAAAGGGGAGGGGGTGACAATGTAGCATGGAGATGGCCAGGAAGTCATGAAGAAGCCTAGACTGAGGCCAGATAAGATGAAACTACATAATCAGAGCCCAAGGTGGTTCCAGGGGAGGAGTCCAAAGTCCTGCTGGCAAGAAGGCAGAGATAATAGCCTGAGAGGGGAAGGGACTGTGTGGAAATGTTTGGAAAGACTTTATAAATGGTTGTTGTTGCTGCTGCTGTTTGTCCTTCATTTTTGAAGAAGTCATAAGGGTGATGTCCTGTGAACAAATTGGTTTTAAGTGAGGCAGAGTTGCACAAAGTCCTCAGCCTCACTCTCTTTTCCAGAGTCATCAAAGTCCAGTGGCAAGAAAGAAGTCAAGATGACCAAAGATGGCCTGAGATTCCGTGAATGACCTTGGCATCTTCAATGTCTGACCAATTATAAATGATAAACTACATACAAATATGAGATACTGCAGATATAGTCCAAAGTCACATAGCTATGAATGGAAAACCCCAATCAAGTCATGAAATAATAGAATACTCCCCCGCTAAACCGCCTTACCTTCATTTTCTAGATTTTTTTATGGGGGAACAAAGTATATTTCAAGCAGGCTCTGTCCGTTCATAGAGAATAGTTTTTTGGACAAAGGAAGGAGAAGCAACAAAAGTGGTTGGATTAAATGGAGTAGATATTTTTAAAATGTTTAGATCTTCAAGTTTTTTCTTTCTTTTTAAGTTCCTTGAAGACAGGGATTGCACTGGTTTGTATCTGTGTATTGCTAGCACTAATTAATGTCTCTCATATTGCAAGGGCTTAATAAATATTTATTAAATGGAATTGAATTTTTCTTTCCCCATCCAATTTTTGACACAACCCATACAATTTTGGCCTTCTCTTTCCCCACAACCAGGTTGTGAAGGAAAAACATAAATAAGCCAATGTGATTTAAGGAAAGAACTTTGGTTATAGTTTCAGAGCTGGGTTTGAGTCATAACTGTCCTTGGCAAGAGTGGTACCACAAGCAAGTCAATTCATTTATCTGAATCTGTTTCCTTATATATAAAATCAAGATAATAATATTAACACTTCAGGACTACTTGGAAGAAGATACTTTCTAGGCTATAAAGGGTTGTATAGATGAATGATTATTATTATGTAAATTGCTTCAAGGTTCTCTTGGGGAAAAGCACAAAAAATAGGAATGAGCAACATTAATCAAGAAAGGAATAATTCTCTGGGGTTAGCATTAGCGTCTTGTTTTATTATAATAGTTAATTGTTTTTTTAATTGAAAATTATTGATACATTTTGTTTTTTACATTCTCCAACAAAGAAACCTACCTATAAAATAATGCCCCTGAAAAGTTAAGGAAAAACATGTAATTATGATGGATGACTCATACCACTTTATACTTCTATAATTTGTCTAATGTTAATAGAAAATAAGGGTTTATTTCTTAACTTTGATCATATAAGGCATGAGCGCAAAACATTCTAGGCAAGCCTATGTCTGGGATGGAGCCTCCTCCCCTATATGTCTTCTTTCCTTTGATAATGTGTGCTTGTGAGATCTCAAAAGGCAACTGATATATGCCTCTCCCAGAGCATCCAAGCAGTATGGTATTAGCTACCAGATTAGGTGCAGCAGAAACAGCAGCGCAGGTAGACTGGCTAATAGGGGAAGAACTGCCCACAGAGAAAAAGACCATGGGGGAGAAAGAGTTCATAGAATGGTGTTGATTGGACTATACTCAGGGGATCCAATTTGTAAAATAGCTAATGAGCAGCCCAACAAAAAAAATTTCCCAATGAGGTTTGAATACTAACCTCTCTTCAGATTGCTAACAATTCTTAACTGCTTAGCATTTCCTTTTCTTTGTGAAGGAATGTACATTCCATGCCAGCTTTATTCTACTCTGGGTACCCTTTTACTTTCTCCACCCCTATTGGAGGACCTTTTAGACTAGAACCAAAAACAGAATTGTTTCTCAGGAATTTGAGGTGGTAGTAGAATTAAAGCACTAGGAGCTTGATTCCCTCGATTGAAGAGATAGGTCCCCCTAGTACAATGAATTGAAGGTGAGCTATCAAGGCAAATGAAGAACAGAGAATGGCAAACTTTACAGTCCCTGTGGCCTCATTCTAGTAGTTCCTGGCTAGCCAATGTGTTGACTATGTCTATGTCTATGTTTATGTCTACATCCTTTGAAATCAATAAAGATCAATGTGTATCAATATAGACATAAAGATATAGATATTATATATAGGTATGAGGGTAGAGATATATCATATGTAGATATACCAATATGTAACTGTGATAATTTCTATAAGTTGTCCATCTAACTTTATATCACAACTAGGCAATAGTTGTTGTTCATCCACATGGTTTTTCCTGTCTGGATGGTTAGACTGAGCTCTTTTGAATGATTATAAATCTCTTTCAGGAAGCTCTGAAAAATTCCTGGGCCTGATTCAACAGAAACATTTTGAGGACTTCATCATCTATCAGGATAGACTTAAATTCTATGTAAGCTTCTCCCAGAAATGAAGGCCCAACCTTTTATTACCAACAGATACCTGGTGTTATGTGTATGGTTAAGACACATGGAACACAATATCTGGAGTATTGAAGATCACAGAGAGGGCAATGGAAAGGCGTATGATGGTTGTGAGCAAGCTGTTATCTACAGCAAAAAGGGAGCTTGGAAGAAGATCTGGAATAAAGTATGTCATCAGCAAGATGTAGGATTGAGAAGGAATATACTCTGGTTTGTGTTGAGGTTAAAGGGTGGCGGAGAGCTTGATGTCAGGAGAAAGTAAGGAAGGATTCTAGCATGTTGGGTGAATCTTCTCTGGAAACTTTATTGAAGGATATGGAAAAAGGTCACATGCAGGGCCATATATCTATGACATTGATCTGTATAATTAGGGGTGAACATCTATATTGCTAAGATAAAAGACACATTTGAGTTTAAATTATCACAAATATGACTGTTACAAATATTTTTGTATGTATGTGTCTTTTCTTGTCAATAACCTTCTTAACATATAGTCCCAGTTGTGGGATGTCTGAATCAAAGCATGTGAACAATATAGTAATTTTTCTTGAATAATTCCAAATCATTTCCTGGATGAATTGCACCTATCCATAGCTTTAAATTCTAGAAGCAAATTTCCATATCTTTTAACATCTTTTCTAAATTGATGGAGGAGAGGTGACATTTCTCCCATTATTAGCGATTTGAACCAATTTTCCATATAGTTATTAAAAGTCACTATTTATTTTGATGAAAACTTCATATACTTTGACTACTGTGTCACTTCACTTTAGATTTTGAATGGCAAGCTTTTATTAGGGATTTTAATGCAAAGGTTTTATCCCCATCTTTACCTTTTCTTCTGATTCTAGCTGCATTGATTTTTATTTGTGAAAAAATCTTAATTTCATCTATTTCCTCTAATATTGATTTGTTAAATATTTGACCACAGTATGCATTTTGTAGGTCTTAATTTTCTAGTTCATCTGATCTATTTTACTATTTTACATCCATTACTAGTTTTGTTGCATGCTTGTTTGTTTTTTAATAACTATTTCTTTGCAATATAGTTTGAGGACTGGGACTACTTCCAAATATTTTTTTTAAAAATATATCATTCAATATTTTTACCTTTTATTCTGTCAAATAAATGTTATTATTACTCTGTTTAATTCTATAAAATTTACATTAAACAACTTCATTGCTAGGGTGCCAAATCTGTAGAATACTTTAGGTAATTGCATCATCTTTCATATATTGGTGTTATCCAGCCATAAACATTGACTCTGTGACCAATAATTTTAGTCTTCCTTTATTTCTATAAAAATATTTTGTAGTTGTACAATACTTATAAGTCCTTTGTATGTCATGGTAGTTTAAATCATACACTTAATCAATTTTGCTGTGATTCTAATTGAAATTTCTCTTCCTGTCTTTTCTTCCTGAGTTTGGTTAGTAATACATCAAAATCCTGATGACTTTTTACAGGTTTATTTTTTATCTTGCTATTTTACAGAAGTAGTTTTCTCAGTACATAGCTTTGTTTTTTCCTAAGCCTCACTAAGGAAACAATAATACCATCTACAAATAGAAAAAATTTTGACTCCAATTTGCCAGTGATTATTCTTTTAAGTCCTTTTGCCTGTCCCATTGCTATTTCTTGCACAATGTTAAATAATAATAGAGACAAGGGACATTCTTGTTTCATCCCCATCTTATTGGAAAGCTTCCAAATGGTTCTATGTTACGAATAAAATGCTAGTTCTTTACATTAGGTAGATGCCACAGATGGTCTAAGAAAAAAATTCTTGGTGAAGCCAAGATGGTGGCTGGGAAGCAGGGACATGGCTACAGCTCTTCCCCAGGACCCTCCAAAAACCTATAAAAATGGCTCTGAACAAATTCTAGAACTGCAGAACCCATGAAATAGCAGAGGGAAGCAGGGCTCCAACCCAGGACAGCCTGGATGGAAGCTGGGTAAGGTCTATCACACGGAACTGGGAGTGGAGTGGAGCAGAGCCCAGTGTGGGCTGTGCACGGACCAACCAGACCGGGAACCAGGTGGAACAGGCCCTAGCACCTGGAATCAGTGAGCTGTGGCAGGTACCAGACTTGTCAATCCACAAACACCAAAGACAACAGAGAAGGTTAGTGGGGAAAAAACTGCGGAGACAGAGTGAAAGGAGTTCCTGGTTCGGCCAACACCCTGGGAGCAGCAGAGGTGGTGCAGCTACAGAACTACAGCTGTGGTTGCTCCCAGCCCCAGGCCCACTTGGTGGGAGGAATTAAGTGGCAGATCAGAGCAGGAGTGCAGAGCCTGCCTAGATCTGAGTCCAGTCCAGGTTGGCGGTTCTTGGGAAAGGAGAGGTGCTGGTGTGGCAGAGCTTGCTGTGTAGAAATAGCTCTGAAAACAACAGTGCAGCCTCTCAAGCTTGGGACAAAGTACTCTATATTCTACGAGCAATCATACCCTGATGAAACATTCAAGGGTCAAGTAGTTGGCTGGGAATATGGCCAGGCAGTGAAAATGGACTCAGATTCAGATTCAGACTTCGGAATTTTTCTTTGGTGACAAAGAAGACCAAAACATACAGCCAGAAGAAGTCAACAAAATCAATGAGCCTATATCAAAAATCTCCAAGAAAAACATGACCTGGTCTCAGTCCACGGAAGAGCTCAAAAAGGATTTGGAAAAGCAAGTAAGAGAAGTAGAGGAAAAATTGGGAAGAGAAATGAGAGTGATGCAAGAAAACCATGACAAACAAGTCAATGTCTTGCTAAAGGAGACCCAAAAAAATACTGACAAAAATAACACCTTAAAGAATAGAATAACTCAAATGGCAAAAGAGCTCCAAAAAGCCAATGAGGAGAAGAATGCCCTGAAAGGCAGAATTAGCCAAATGGAAAAGGAAGTCTAAAAGACCACTGAAGAAAATACTACCTTAAAAATTAGATTGGAGCAAGTGGAAGCTAGTGATTTTATGAGAAATCAAGATATTATAAAACAGAACCAAAGGAATGAGTAAATGGAAGACAATGTGAAATATCTCATTGGAAAAACCACTGACCTGGAAAATAGATCCAGGAGAGATAACTTAAATATTATTGGACTACCTGAAAGCCATGAGCAAAAAAGAGCCTAGATATCATCTTTTAAGAAATTATCAAAGAGAACTGCCCTGATATTCTAGAATGAGAGGGTAAAATACAAAATAAAAGAAGCCATCTCTAGAAAAAGATCCCCACCCCCCAAAACTCCTAGGAATATTGTAGCCATATTCCAGAGTTTCCAGATCAAGGAGAAAATAGTGCAAGCAGCCAGAAAGAAACAATTTGAGTATTGTGGAAACACAATCAGGATGATACAAGATCTAGCAGCTTCTACATTAAAGGATCGAAGGGTTTGGAATATGATATTCCAGAGGTCAATGGAGCTCGGATTAAAACCAAGAATCACCTGCCCAGCAAAACTGAGTATTATACTCCAAGGCAAAATATGGATTTTCAATAAAATAGAGGACTTTCCAGCTTTCCCAGTGAAAAGACCAGAGCTGAATAGAAAAACTGACTTTCAAAAACAAGAATCAAGAGAAGCATGAAAAAGTAAACAGGAAAGGGAAATCACAAGGGACTTACTGAAGTTGGGATGTTTTATTTACATTCCTGCATGGAAAGATGATATTTGTAACTCATGAAACCTATATATATATATATATATATATATATATATATATATATATATATATATATATATATATATATATATATATAGACAGAGGGCGAGTTGAATGTGAAGGGGTGATATCTAAAAAAAATAAAATTAAGTGGTGAGAGAGGAATATATTTGGAGAAGGAGAAAGTGAGAGATAGAATGGGGTAAATCATCTCACATAAAATTGGCAAGAAAAAGCAGTTCTATTGGAAGGGAAGAGGGAACAGGTGAAAGGGAAGGAGTGAATCTTGCTCTCATCAGATTTGACTTAAGAAGAGAATAACATACATTTAATTGGGTATCTTACCCTACAGGAAAGTAGGGGGAAAGAGGATAAGAGAGGGGGGAAGACAGAAGGGAGGGCAGACCACAGGAGGAAGTAATCAAAAGCAAACACTTTTGAAAAGGGACAGACAAGAGATAAAATTGAATAAAGAGAGACAGGAATAGGATGGAGGGATATATAGTTAATGTTTCACAACATGACTGTCATGGAAATGTCTTATGTAAGGATACACATGTGGCCTATGTTGAATTACTCACATTCTCAAGGACAGTGGGTGGGGAGAGAAGAAGGGAGAGAATTTGGAACTCAAAGTTCTGAAAACAAATGCTCAAAAAAAGTTGGTTTTGCACACAACTGAGAAATAAGATATACAGGCAATGGGGTATAGAAATCTATCTTGCCCCACAAGAAAGTAAGGAGAAAGGGGATATGGGGGAATGGGGTGACAGAAGAGAGGGCAGACTGGGGAAAGGGGCAATCAGAATATATGCCATCTTACGGTGGGGGGAGGGTTGAAATGGGGAGAAAATTTGTAACTCAAAATCTCATGGAAATCAATGTTGAAAACTAAAAATATTAAATAATAAAAGAAAAATAAAAGTAAGAAATAAGCATCATTGGAAGAATTTGGATCTAAGTTCTATGATTACGTAGTCTGTGTTCTTCCTACTATGCTACATTACTTCCTTTAGCATTATTTTTTTAAAGCCCAGAACATTTTTATATTTCTCCTTTTATTTCTGAGTTCTTTGAGGTTATTTACTTTGGTTAATAGAGACCTTATTTGATCTTATTCTTCTGCTCTTTTGGTTCTAATATTTCTTGTTTTGTCTCTGCATTTTTATATTCTCTCTCTTCCATTCTCATATTCAGGGTACTTACTGTGTTATATTTTTCCTGCTTTTTTCTCCAAACTTCTTTGTGAAGTTCTGATTTTTTTTGTTTTATTTGGAAGCTTCTTTTTCCTGTCTTTATCACATTCTGTCTTTTATGAAGTTTTTCAACTTCTCTAGAGTTTTCTGCGATAGTTCCTTTCTCTTTTTCAGGTATTCCACTTGTAGTTATTACAGATTTATTACCTAATCTTTTTTTAAAGAGAATTCTGTATCCTTCTACTCAATAGTCTTTTTCACTATATTAGGTCTTTTCCTGAGCACTCATTTCTTTAGACTCCCTGATAGTTTTCTAAAGGTTTTTATTCCTCCCTTTTGTTGAGGTTGTTTCTTCCTTTATTTGGTAGGTTACCTCAGTGTTTAAAGGTAATGAAAAGGAGGGGCGATCTTTCATTCAGCCATCTCGCAAGAACTCTTTGTTATTTGGTTAAAAAATAATCTGTCACTGAGCTTTAGAAGACCATGACTGAAATCATAGATTTCCCACTTCTAACCCACAAAGAATAGGGTGGTTCTACTCTCTGGCTCCACCTAGAGAAAATGGATCAGTTTACAGGGTTGCTATCATTATTCCTTTTGCCCTCTGTGGAGAGAGAGCTATATCAGGGTGATGTTTTAAGTAATCACCCTTTCAGATCATAATGCCAGAGGCCTCAGAATTTGTTGCTCATGTTTCTTTCTAGCGTCCAAGATTCTGGATCGTTAATGAGGATCTCTCTTGCCAGTTGGATTTGGCCAGAGCTGAAAAAAATCATTAGTTCAAAACACATAAAATCATAAAATGTCAGAAAGTTAAGGATCTTAGAAAGGACCAAGTCCAATCCCCTAATTTTACATGTAATGAAACTGATGCTACAAGAGACCAAATTACTTTTCTGAGGTAATAGTTGATGACAGAGCTAAGGTTATAACCCCAGTTCTCCTGACTCCATTTCTAGTATGATTTTGACTGCACCACACTGCCTTGTAATAACTGGCTATGGATCATGGCCAACACCACAGAACCTTCAGAAAAGCCTGGCCAATCTATCCTCAGTCTCTCTAAGAGGCAGAGTCAAATATGCCAAAAGTGCTGACCCAGAGGAAAACTAATGACATGATAACACCTTTGGTTCCCATCTGTCAGCTACTCTGACCCATAATAATGTCACCTTCTTTGTGCAGATAAGAAAACAGAGTATCAAAGAGGTATTAAAAATGTGCACATAATTACATACCTATCAAGTGGCTTATGTGGGTTTAGAACCTAGGTCTTCTCACTTCAAATCCAAGATTCTTTCTGCTCTACCAGATGGCCTCATAGAGGTTTCTCCTGTGGAGTTTGCCTACAAGGCATTAGTTTCCAATAAATTTCAATAAGTTTTGCAAAAAGAATAGCCTTAGTTAGATTCTGTGTCCTAATTTGAGGCCCAGGAAAAAATCTGGTTTCAGTAAGTACGCCACAACTAGCAATCACTTCTTACCACTAACCAATTAGCTAGCAAGAAAGGAAAACAAATTAACTGCCTCAATACAAAAAATGTATTACCAGCTTGACTGAATCTTCTAGTTTTAATGAAAGATTTTAGAGGGCTGAGCAACCACAGAATCACTGGTACAACCACTTTCATCCCATTTAAAATAATTTTGAACTGCTGTGTAGCAACAAAGACCATATTTACATAGTGTACTGTAGTTGACAAAGGTCTTTCCTTATAAAACTTTTAGTGTCAGAGAAGAGAATTAGGGCTTAGAGAAGAAAAATAACCCTGAGATCACACAACTAGTAAGATTCAGGATCTGATCTAAGTTTTCAAACTTCGAGTTTAGGTGGCATCCCACTAGGGCCATAACTAGAATGAAGCCATGAGGCCTTTAGCCCTGACTAATGAGTCCATGGAGAGCAGAGCACACTTCCTCCCACAGAAGTACACTCCTGCCCTGAGGCTATTTATCACATCTTGTCATTCCAAACCATATTTACCACAAGCCAGGGTGCTCTGGAGCCTGCATGAACAGGCTCTCTCAAGATCTGATTATTAAATTTCCAATGTCATGATAACACCTTGAAAATCACCATTGGGACTTTATTGTTTATTTAAATTGTTTAGACCTAAGAAAGGCCCCCAGAAAATGGGAATAATGCAGATTAAATTTAAAAATGTGTATATTTTTTCCCCCAGAGAGCTGTCTTTGCCAGCTTACCTTGGCCCTTGGAATTCAGAAATCGAAGGGAACATCAGCTGCCTCTCATGGAGTATCAATAGTACTACCCAAGTGTGATGAGAGGAAATAGGAAAACCTTCACTGCCTCAATGTTGCTGCTAATTTAGAGTAACTTGTTAGTCTAGACAAATTGTGGGTGCTCAGTTCAGTCTGGATATAAACAGCCATAGCTCTCCCTGTCTAACAAAAATCATTCTTACTGTAAGTATTGCATTTTAATGTCAGCTGCTTGCAATATACCAATCATCTTTCTCACAAGTGGATTCAATCATAGATAGAACAAGCTTGATTAATCCTTAATTAGGCTATAGAGACATAGACTTAAATTTCCTTTTCACATAGCATTTGATTGAGTGAACAATAAAAATAATTCACAGTGATATAGGGTTTGTGCTTATAAAAGGCCTTTACATTTCTTATTTCATCAGTTCCTCTTAAAAATTCTAAAAGATAGAAAGGACAGAGGCAGAGCCAAGATGGCAGAGTAAAGGCAGGGACTTACCTGAGCTCTCCCTCAAATCTTCCAAATACCTTTAAGAAACAACTCCAAACAAATTCTAGAGTAGCAGAATCCACAAAAAGACCTAGTAAAACACATTTCCAGCCCAAGAAAACTTGGAAGGTCCACAGGAAAGGTCTATTGCACCAGAGTCAGGAGAGGAGCTCAGTCCAGAGCAGGCTGTGCCAGCACAGACCAAGCCCCAGCAAACTTAGAGCAGGCCTCGGGCAACAGAATCACTGGCATCAGTGGTGGTTTCCAGACCTCTCAGCCCACAGACACCAAGGATGGCTTGGAGGGTCAGCAGGAAGGTTTGTTGGACCTGGGTGAGAGTAGAACCAAGTCTAGCACAGGCCACACCAGCACAACCCCTGCCACAGCAAACCAGGAGCAGTCTTGGGAGTGATTAAATCAGCAGCAGCAGCAGCAGCTGCTTCTGGAGCTCTCAGCCAACATATGGTAAGGGGGTCAAGCAACTGATCAGTAAGAGATTACAGGATTTTCTTTGCTAGCACTGATGTAGGACTCTGTTGCTTTCCCCATGCTTGGATCTGGGTCATAGTCCTGGGTGGCAGTCCCAGGGCAAGGAGGAGCATTGGCATAGTAGAGCTTGCAGCAGCAGTGGAGAAGAGACCCTCCTCAGAGTTACAGGAAAGAAAAGAGTGCTTGTGGTTGCTCACAGACCAGGAGAGTAGTAAACACCTCTCCTTACCACCTTGGAAGAACTGAAAACTTACATGTCCCTAGAAGTATCTCTGAAAACAATGTCACAAACCCCTGAAGTTTGGCCCTCCACACTGGAAGCAGAGCCCTACCTTAACAAAGAGGTAAAAAGTCAAGTAATTGGCTGGGGAAATGAACAAACAGCAGGGAAAAAAACCTTCTAAGTACAGAATGTTGCCATGGTAACAAGGAAGATCAAAACACACACTGAGAAGAAAACAACAAAATCAAAGCTCCTACATATAAAGCCTCCAAGAAAAATATGGATTGGTCTCAGGCCATGGAAGAGCTCAAAAAAGAATTTCGAAAATCAAGGAAGAGAGGTACAGGAAAAATTGGGAAGAAAAATGAAAGTGATACAAGAAAATCATGAAGTAGAAGTAGAATTGGCCAGATGGAAAAGGAAGTCCAAAAGCTCACTGAAGAAAATAATTCCTTAAAAATTAGAATGGAACAAGTAGAAGCTAATGACTTTATGAGAAACCAAGAAACAATAAAATAAAACCAAAAGAATGAAAAAATAGAAGACAATGTGAAATATCTTATTGGAAAAACAACTACTGACCTGGAAAATAGATCCAGGAGAGATAATTTAATAATTATTGGACTACCTGAAAGCCATGATCAGAAAGAGAGCCTGGACATCATCTTTCAAGAAATTATCAAATATAACTGCTCTGATATTTTAGAACCAGAAGGTGAAATAGAAATTGAAAGAATTCACCAATTTCCTCATGAAAGAGATCCCAAAGTGAAAACTCCCAGAAGTATCTTAGCCAAATTCCAGAGCTCCCAAGTCAAGGAGAAAATATTGAAAGTAGCCAGAAAGAAACATTTCAAATATTGTGGTACCACAGTCAAGACAACACAAGATTTAGCAGCTTCTACGTGAAAGGATGTGAGGGCTTGGAATACGATATTCTGGAGGGCAAAAGAGCTAGGATTACAACCAAGAATCACCTACCCATCAAAACTAAGTAAAATCCTTCAGGGGGAAAAATGGATATTAAATGAGGTAGAGGACTTGCAGGCATTCTTGATGAAAAGACCAGAGGTGAATAAAAAAAAAATTGACTTGCAAATATAAGACTCAAGAGAAGTATGAAAAGGTAAACAGAAAAGGGATATCATGAGGGACTTAATAAGGTTAAACTGTTTACATTCCTACATGAGAAGATGATATTTGTAACTCATAAAACCTTTCTTATCATTAGGGCAGTTAGAATGACTATATATAGACAGGGGGCACAGTTGTGAGCTGAATATGAAGGGATGATATCTAAAAAACAAAATGAAGGGGTGAGAGAGGAATGTACTCAGAGAAAAGGAAAGGGAAAGGTACAATGGGGTAAATTATCTCACATAAAAGAGGCAAGAGAAAGCTTTTCCAGTGGAGGAGAAGGGGGGTAGGTGAGGGTGAGTGAGTGAACTTTGCTCTCATCAGAATTGGCTCAAAGAGGGAATAACATACACACTCAATTGGGCATAGAAATCTATGTTACCCTACAGTAAAATAGGAAAGGAAGGGGATAAGAGGAGGAGGTGATAGAAGGGAAGGCAGATTGGGGGAAGGGATAGTCAGAAGCAAAACACTTCTGAGGAGGGACAGGGTGAAAGGAGAGAGAATAGAATAAAGGGAGGGAGGGAATAGGATGGAGGGAAATACAGTTAGCAATAGTAACTGAAAAAAATTTGAAGCAAGTTTCTGATAAATATCTCATTTCTCAAACATACAGAAAAATGAGTCAAATTTATAAAAATAAGACCCATTGCCCAATTGATAAATGATCAAAAAATGATCAGTTTTCAGAGGTAGTAATCAGAATTGTCTATAGCCATATGAAAAAATACTCTAATTCACTATTGATTAGAGAAATGCAAATTATAAAAATTCTGAGGTAGTAACTATTCGATTGGCTAATAGGGCAGAAAAGGTAAATGATAATGTTGGAGGGTATGTGGGAAAAATGAGGCATTAATGCATTGTCGGTGGAGTTCTGAACTGGTTCAAACATTTTATAGAGCAATTTGGAACTATGCCCAAAGGGCTATAGAACCATGCGTGTCCTTTGACTTAGCAGTACCACTACTAGGTCTGCATCCCAAAAGAGATTTAAAAAAAGGAAAGGACCTATATGTACAAAAAATATTTATAGCAGTTCTTTTCTGGGGGCAAAGAATTAGAAATTGAGGAGATCCACATCAATTGTGGAATGGCTGAACAAATTATGGTATGGGATTATGGTGGAATACTATTGTACTATAAGAAATGATGAGCAGGATGCTCTCAGAAAAACCCAAAAAGACTGACATGAGCTGATGGAAAGTGAAATGTACTGTATACAAAGTAACAGCAATATTGTAAGAAGATCAGCTGTGAATGACTTAGATACTCTCAGAAATACAATGATCCAAGACAACTCTGAGGAACTTATGATGAAAAATGCTATCCAACCCCAGAGAAAGAATTGATGGTATCTGAATACATATTGAAGCATGTTTTTCATGTCCTATGTTTTCTTTCATGAAATGACTATTATGGAAGTGTTTTACACGACTACACATGTATAAACTAAATCTAATTGCTTTCCTTCTCAATGCTGGGTGGGGGTGGGGAGTGGGAGGAGGAATGGAGAGAATTTGGAACTCAAAGTTTTAAAAACGAATGTTGAAAATTGTTTTACATCTAACTGGGGAAAAATAAAATACTAAATAAAAAAGGGAAGAAAGGACAAATATTACTACATCCATATGTAGACAAGGAAACTGAAGCACAGGAAATACTCTTTGACTTGCCTGAGATCACTCTGTTGGATGAGTTGGGACTCAAACTGAGTTTTTCTGATTTTCAGTTTAAGACATTTTGCACTAGAAAGTCATCAGTTTATTATTTTATGGGTCAAAATTGTTAGCTAACATTATAATAGAGTTCTCTAAACTGAAAGATCCTTGCCATAACAACAACATCACCACACAGGAGGGCTCCTAGCACAAGTTCTTTGATCTACTTTTCTAAGGAAAGCAACTTTAAGGGGTTAACAAACTCACTTTAATTAAACATTAATATATCATTCACTTAGTTCAGGGGGAAAAGTCAGCACCTTGAACTTCAGAGAAAACACAAGCAGAAATTATAGGCAGAAATCATATAAACAGCAAAATAACACAAATCAGCAGACAGGCTTCCGCTATCTGCATAAACAGTTACTAGAGAGAGAATCACCATCTGGGTTTTCAAAGCACTGCTTCTAGGAATTGTATTCTGTTCTAGTGACTGCATAATTCTGAGCACCACAGCTTAAGATAGAGCACAAGGATAAATTGGCTAGTGTCTAAAGGAGTTTGATCCAATTCAATAATCCAATAAACATTTGTTAAGCACCTTCTAATACCAAGCACTATACTAAGCACAGGTGGATACAATTAATAAAAACAAAGATAATTCCTGCTCTCAAGGGGCTTATAATCTAATGGGAAGAGACGACATAGAAAATGAGGCATGAAAAGGTTGGGGGACACCAAGGGGTATCTTTTCCCATGGAGTTAAAATCACTTAGAGCAGCAGATGTGGAGTTGAATGAGCTGAGAGAGTCCAGTTTCTGCCCTCTATAAAGGAAGGCATTGGGAGGAGTTTGATACTCCCCTCTTCATCCCTATAATCAAAGGGGAGAGGAAGCTGAGGGAGGTGGTGAGATTCGAATAACCAGGAAGATAAAGTATCTTCTTGATCCATATCATATAAAGATGAGTTGAAGGACGAGGTGGTGGAGGACAAGAATGAAAAGTTGTCATTTAGAAAAAAGATTAGACTTGTTCCCGGGGAACAAAATCAGGAGAAAAGTTTGGAAGTTTCAAAGAGGCAAATTTAGGCTTAAAGGTAGGAAAAATTTTATAATTGTTAGAGTTGACCAAAAGTACAAGATATCACCTCAGGAGCTTATGAATCCCCCTCCTCCTCCTTCTTTTTTTCCTCCTCCTTCTCCTTCCTTCTCCTCTTCTTCCTCTTCTTCCTATTCCTTTTCCCTCCCTACATGTGGTCCCTCTCTCCACTTGGGGCACCATACCCTTACATGTGGGTACTCTGTACATAGGAATATAATTTTTAGTCATCTAATATGTTGTAACATATTTTGGGGTTTGAAGGGTAGACTAAGCCTTTAAACTCAAATCACACTGACTTTCATTTAATGGTCAACAATAGCCCCCAACCCAAGCCTTGGTGACTCACTGTTTAGCTTTTGATGGCTTAAAGTGAGTGTAAATAGCAGTTGTTTTCTGTTCTTGCCAGAAACTCTGGGGATCTTCCCCTCCCAGAACGATATCTATATGATGGAGTATTGGGCCATCTTTTTTTTTTTCAATTCTTAACTAGCCTTTAGTCATTGAATGGATATAGCCTCAGACAAACTGAGACCTAGGAAAGACCTTAATTTAGAAAAGCCAGCATCACCCACTGCATCCTGGGCTATCACCACTTGTCTTCACTTTTGTCTTGCTACTAAACTTCTATGACTGTGGAGGAGAGAGAGAATGAGGAGAGAAAGAGAGCTGATGGCTTAGTGAAGCTCTGCCTCACTGAAGTTCAATTCACGCACAAGTTAAGACATCACTCTCATGACGTCATTGGTCCTCTTTGAGAACAAAGGATGAACAACAATTACAGCCAATAACCTGGAAAAACTTGCCTAACTTAATTTTTTTATTGGAAAAGACCTTGGTGATGGGAAAGATTGAAGGCAAAAGGAAAAGGGAATGGCAGAGGATGAGATGGACAGATAGTGTCATGGAAGCAATGAACATGAAGTCGGACAGACTTTGAGAGATAGTGGAGGATAGAAGGGCATGGCGTGCTATGGTCAATGGGATCATGGAGAAATAGACATGATTAAATTACTGAACAGAAACAAACTTAATTTTTTAAACAGATTCTACCACCCTTTTTAAAAATTAAGATTTATTTTCTCTCCTTCCCATCAACCCTTCCCCTTTGGGAAAAGAAAGAAAGAAAAAAAAACTATTTAAAAAAATATGCCTGGTCAAGCAAACCAGATTCCCAGATTGGCCATATCCACAAAAATATGTCTCATTCTACATATTGAGTCTATCACCCTTCTGTCAGTGTTGAGGTTTTAGGGGTTTAGGGGTGCTCAGGACCCCAAAATATCTAAACAGTGGGTCATGACAAATGAATTTCATCCAAGCCTTTTTACAGCCAAAGAAAAGGACAAAGTTTATTAAAGATTAGCCATATTGTGTAGACTCTTAAGAAATCTCACCATAAGCTAGACCCTTAGGTAATTTGAAACTTTGTGAAGCTTGTATTGACAAGCCAGCCAGATTCAATCGGAGCTGAGCTAGATTGAATCTGAGCACCTTCATGGAGGCAAGATGAGACATATACAGGAAGACCGTGGGAGGGATCTAGGGTGGTCAAGTAGTCTGGGGTGGTGGGAGGAGGGGCTTAGGGAAGGTCTTGATGGGACTGGGGTGACTGGGGGGACTGGGGTGAAGTCAAACTCCAGCAATGGGAGTAAGGGTGGGAAACAGCTGAAGGCTACCTGGAGATGACGGACAATGGAGGGCTAGGCTAGTTTAAGGGTAAAAGATTTGGGTATAGATATTCTGATAGCATCAAGGGTGAGAAGTAGCCGGAAAATGGAGGGCTAGGCTAGGTTAAGAGTAACAGTCATTTGGGCGTGGCAATAATGAAAGGCTTATGGCCTCAGGCAAATGCCTCATCAAGTGGGAAGATTCAAGAAGAGTTCAAGGGGGCTCCCAGGGCCTGTGCCCCTGTTTCCACAAGCTGGCTAGCAGCTTCTGTGGGGGTATAAGATCCACCCACAGCCAGCACCCAGAAAGCTGCAGGCATGCTGGGAAAGCACAGGTTCTTTTGATCTGCTTTAATAAGGAAAGCAAGGTGAAAGGGTTGACGAGCTTACTTTAATCCAGCATACAGACAGCATTCCCTTAGTTCAGGGGAAAAAGCCAGCACACTGAACTTCAGAGCAAATTACAAACATTAACAGACAGAACAAATACAGATTCGTAGTTACCAACATCTAGGTTCAGCCTGGGAGCTCAGAACAAGGGCTGGCCCAGAGTCAAGCATGCCACCACTGCTGTGAGTGAGGGAGCTCCAAAGAACAGACAGCCAACCCCTGGTTTTTATGTCTTTTTCAGCGTAGGGGTGAGTCACATGACCACGTGACCTAGAATCCTCACAAAGAGGTGGACTTAAACCCACGTGGTCTAAGAGCCTCTGCTCTCCAAGACATGTAAACTAGGTCCTCCCTGGAGTTAACCCCACCTTGGGCCCCACCTTAGTCACCAATCCACACCCACTAAGGTTTTACACTTAATAGGGGTTTGGGCCTGGGGCTTAGCACCTGGTAAGACTTAATCAAAGACACTGAATTAATCAAAGGAAACAAAGGCCAAACTCTTCAAAGGCACTTGTTGAGCTAAGTGCTAAGGAGCCCATTTTGATTACCAACATACTATGCCAACAAATTGCATAGTCATGGTCAGGATCTGCCTTTAACAGGAAAACATGGCGTTTTGGGGTACTGGGTTGGTTGAATGTTTCCCTGTTTTTGGACTGCTCTTTGTACTTGGGGTGGCTATGGTTCTGTGCAGCCTCAGGAGCAACAAAGTCCTGATGGAAGTGCTGGGTGTGGTTTCCCAGGGGCCCAGAGCAGGAGATAATCCCTTCTTTCCAGGGCTTAAGCTGATAAGCCTGGCCCGGCAGGACTGTGCTGAAAGGGTGAATGTCTTGAGATCATATTGTATATGGAGTTTTGAAACAGGAGTGGAGAATCCATATATTTTACTGTGAATAGGGCTATAATAATAGATTCATGGACTCCACAAGTATGGCTGATGCTGATAAATGCCGATCTTGTGTGATTAACGGATGAAAGTTTGTATCTGGGGGAAAAAGCCTTGAGGGCAATCCTAGTCTCGATCTAGGATGGGATCCTCTTGGTTTAGTTTTCCCATTGTGTTCCCTTGTACATCTGGGGAAAGGCTGGGAGGACATTCTTAGTCTCTATCTAGGATGAGATCCTCTTGGCTTAGTTTCCTCATTGTGTTCCTTTTGAAAGAAACATTTCCCACCTGAGTTTGGCTCTGATATTGGATCTTTGCATAACTGGAATCTCAACCAAACTGGAGATGATTTTATTTGAAGGATAATAGCCCATACTTGCCTACTCTTTTTGTTCTTTGTTTCGGTTAACCTTGTTGCTAGTTCTGTCTCCTTTAGGCTTAAGCACCCTGCACTTTCCGGTGACTGCCTAAGCATGTAGCATTCTTGGAATTCCTGCCAGCTCGCTAAAGAACTGACCTCTGGAATGGGACTCTTGGGGTAAGGACAACTCTATGTCCAATTTCAGCAAGAAGAAGCTATGGAAAATGAGACCTTCACCCCTTACCCCAAGATTTTGAGCCCCAATCGTTCGAGTGGGGATGAATGATGATACTGTTCTGTGTACTTATTTTGTATTATCCTTGCTGTATTGTTTTATTGTTATGATATTATTGATCCTATGTAATGGATACAAAGATCTAGGGCTGGACATCTGAATTGTAAAACAAGTATTTTGGGAATGATTGATTGACAAGATTATCTTGCTGGGACCTAGGGGTGGGTCATGTTTTTGTTGTAAACAAATATTTGGGAATGTCACTGAATGATATGTTTTGCTTTGTTGTGAATAATATGTTTTAGTTTCCTGCGTAATTGGATCACAATGTTCTAGGATACATGCCTGATTAAATTGTGTATTCTAGAACAATGGGTGGAGTGTGTTGGTAATCAAAATGGGCTCCTTAGCACTTAGTTCAACAAGTGCCCTTGAAGAGTTTGGCCTTTGTTTCCTTTGATTAATTCAGTGTCTTTGATTGAGTCTTACTGGGTGCTAAGCCCAGGCCAAACCCCTATTAGGTGTAAAACCTTGGCAACTAAGGTGGAGCCCAAGGTGGGGTTAACTCCAGGGAGGGCCTAGTTTACATGTCTTGGAGAGCAGAGGCTTTTAGACCACGTGGGTTTAAGTCCGCCTCTTTGTGACGATTCTCAGTCATGTTCCTCTCTAAAAAAGATATAAAAACCAGGGGTTGGCTGTCTGTTCTTTGGAGCTCTTTGCCACAGCAATGGTGGCGTGTGACTCTGGGCCAGTCCTTGTTCTGAGCTCCCAGGCTGAACCTAGATGTTGGTAACTATGAATTGTATTAGGTCTGTCTGTTGATATTTGTAATTTGTTTTTATTCTGAAGTTTAGGATGCTGGCTTTTTCCCCTGAACTAAGTGAATGCTGTCTCTATGCTGGATTAAAGTAAACTCGTCAACCCCTTCACCTTGCTTTCCTTATTAAGGCAGATCAAAAGAACCTGTGCTATTGGCAACTTTCCGGGTGCTGGCTGTAGGTGGATCTTACACCCCCACAGAAGCTGCTAGCCGGATTGTTGAAACAGCCCCATTATCAGGACTTCTCAAACTTACTTCTGTATCTGTGATTTTATCAGTGGAGACACCAATGTAGATTGCAACCCCTTTACACCTTGGTAGATGGTCTCCATAAGTTGTGCCCCTCAAGATCAATCATCTGATGGTCAGTCCTTGAATGAAGAACCTCTCTGAACGTAGCCAATCAGTCTGACCCCTGGTATTTGAAGGGCTTCAAGCCTATTAGCAAGTGCTGACAGCATTTTCCTGGAATAATAACAGCTGACATTTAGAGAGTATGTTTAATGTTTTCACAGTGACTTAAAATGTATTATCTCATTTGACTCCTAGAACAAACCTGTGAAAGTGACTACTACAACAAATATTTTTCCCATTTTGCTCAGGCTCAGGGGGGTTTATGACATTTCCATGGTGACAGTAAGTTTTGGAGGCAGAATTTGAGCCTAGAAATCTCCTGACCCCACAAGTCCAGTACTCTTTTCCACTATGCCACAGTGCCTTTGGAACCAATGGTCACCTCCAAAACATAACAAGACGTTAGGACAGGACTCTTAAAAAAAGACTTGACTCCTTTTTACTTATTTTATTTTTCAAAATTTATTTATTTTTAGTTTTCAACATTCACTTCCACAAGATTTTGAGTTTCAAATTTTCCCACCATCTCTCCTCTCCTCCCCAAGATGGTATGAATTCTGATTACCCCAGTCTGCCCTCCCTTCTATCACTGCCTCCCTTCTCTTATCCTCTTCCCTTCATTTTCCTGTAGGGCAAGATAGATTTCTATACCCCATTGACTGTATATCTTATTTCCCAGTTGCATGTAAAAACAATTTTTAACATTTCTTTTCTAATTAATTAATTAATTTTTTAGTTTTCAACATTCATTTCCCCAAAATTTTGAGTTACAAATTTTCTTCCCATCTCTACCCTCCCCTCCAACCCAAGATGGCACGTATTCTGAATGCCCCTTTCCCCAGTCTACCCTCCCTTCCCCACTCTCCCCCACCCCCTTATCCCCTTCCTCTTTATTTTCTTGTATGGCCAGATAGATTTCTATACCCCATTGCCTGTATATATTATTTCCCAGTTGCATGTAAAAAATTTTTTTCAACATTTGATTTTAGGACTTTGAGTTCCAAATTCTCTCTCTTTTTCCCTCCCCACCCACCCTCCTTAAGAAGGCAAGCAATTCAATATAGGTTGTACATGTATCATTACGCAAAACACTTCCATAATAGTCATATTCTGAAAGAATAACTATATTTCCATCCATCCTATCCCGTCCCCCATTTATTCAATTTTCTCCTTTGACCCTGTCCCTTTTCAAAAGTGTTTGCTTTTAACTACCCCTTCCCCCAATCTGCCCTTCCATCTATCATTCCCCCCCACCCCATCACCCTCCCACCTACTTTCCTGCAGGGTAAGATACCCAGTTGAGTTTGTGTATTATTCCCTCCTTAAGCCAAATTTGATGAGAATAAGGTTCACTCATTCCCTTTCACCTACCCCCTCTTCCCTTCCATCATAACTGCTTTTTCTTGCCTCTTTTATGTGAGATAATGTACCCTATTCTATCTCTTCCTTTCTCCTTCTCCTCTCCCACCATTTAATTTTATTTTTTAGATCTCATCCCTTCATATTCAATTCACCCTGTGCTCTCTCTCTCTCTCTCTCTCTTTCTCTCTCAATCTCTCACTCTCTCTCTCTCTCTCTCTCTATATATATATATATATATACACACATATATATATAGATAGACAGATATAGATAGATATGGATATATATAGATATACATACATATACATATATATATATATATATATATATATATATATATATATATATATATATATATGTATATGTATGTATGTATGTATGTATATTCCCTTCAACTACCCTAATACTGAGAAAGGTCTCATGAGTTACAAATATCATCTTTCCATGTAGGATTGTAAACAGTTCAACTTTAGTAAGTCCCTTATGATTTCTCTTTCCTGTTTACCTTTTCATGCTTCTCTTGATTCTTGTATTTGAAATTCACATTTTCTATTCAGTTTTGGTCTTTTCATCAAGAATGCTTGAAAGAAAGTCTTCTATTTCATTGAAAATCCATTTTTTTGTCCTGGAGTATTATACTCAGTTTATCTGAGTAGGTGATTCTTGGTTTTAATCCTAGCTCCTTTGACCTCCAGAATATCATATTCCAAGACCTTTGATCCCTTAATGTAGAAGCTGCTAGATCTTGTGTTATCCTGATTGTGTTTCCACAATATTCAAATTATTTCATTCTGGCTGCTTGCAATTTTTCTCCCTGACCTGGAAACTCTGGAATTTGGCTACAATATTCCTAGGAGTTTTCCCTTTAGGATCTTTTTCAAGAGATGATCACTGGATTCTTTGAATTTCTATTGTACCCTCTGGTTCTAGAGTATCAGGGCAGTTTTCCTTGATAATTTCTTGAAAGATGATGTCTAGGCTCTGTTTTTGATCATGCCTTTCAGGTAGTTCAATAATTTTTAAGTTATCATTCCTGGATCTATTCTCCAGGTCAGTGGTTTTTCCAAATGAGATATTTCACATTGTCTTCCATTTTTTTCATTCTTTTGGTTCTATTTTATAATTTCTTGATTTCTCATAAAGTCACTTGCTTCCACTTGCTCCATTCTAATTTTTAAGGAATTATTTTCTTCAGTGAGTTTTTGGACCTCCTTTTCTATTTGGCCAATTCTGCTTTTTAAGGCATTCTTTTTTTCATTGGCTTTTTGGACCTCTTTTGCCACTTGGGTTAGTTAAAAGATAGATATTTAAGGTATTGTTTTCTTCAGTATTTTTTTGGTTCTCCTTTAACAAGCTGTTGACTCATTTTTCATGATTTTCTTGCATCACTCTCATTTCTCTTCCCAATTTTTCCTCTACTTCTCTTACTTGATTTTCCAAATCCTTTTTGAGCTCTTCCATGGCCTGAGACCAATTCATATTTTTCTTGGAGGTTTTTGATGTAGGATCTTTGACTTTGTTGTTTTCTTCTGGTTATATGTTTTGATCTTCTTTATCACCAAAGTAAGATTCTATAGTCTGCAGTTTTTTGGGCTGTCTGCTCATTTTCACAGCCAATTATTTGGCTTTTTAGCTCTTTGCCAAGATAGAACTCTGCTTCCAGAGTGGAGAGTACTCTATCCCAAGCTTCAGGGGTTTTGTGCTGCCTTTTTCGGAGCTATTCCTAGGCACCTGAAAATTTTCAGTTCTTCTGAGGTGGTATGATCTGAGTAGAGGTATTTAGTCCTCTCCTTTCCTGTGCTCTGGTCTGTGAGTTATCTTAAACACTCTTCTCTGCCCTGGAACTGCAAGGAGGGTTCCCTCTCCACAGCCATCACAAGCTCTGCCACACCAGAGGTTCTCCTCACTCTAGGACCACCAACCAGAACTGCGACCTAGTTTCAAGCACGGCAAAGCAAGAGAATCCTATCTCAGCACTTGCAAAGAGACCTCTGTACTCCTGCTCTGATCAGATACTTGATACCCCCACCATCTGTGGCCCGGTGCTTCAGAAGCAGCTGCTGCCATTGCTGCTGCTCTCACTGCCCCAGCCACTTCCACCACTCCAGGGCTGGGGCCAGATTGCCCTCTTCTCTGTCCCATGTCTGACAGAGTTTTCCCACTGACCTTTTATGATGTCTTTGCCATTTTTGGATTTAGAAGTCTGGAAACCACCAGAGCTGCCAGTGATTCAGGGCCCTGAGGCCTGCTCCACCCAGTCTGCTGGGGCCTGGTCTGTGTTGATGTGGCCCATGCTGGGCTGTGCTTCACTCCCAGCAAGGTGTGATAGACCCTTCCCATCAGCCTTCCAATATGTCTTGGGCTGGAGACTTGTTTCACTCTGTCATTTTGTGAGTTCTGTAGCTCTAGAATTTGTTTAGAGTCATTTTTTACAGGGATTTGGAGGAGAGCTCAAGGAAGTCCCCATCTTGGCTCTGCCATGACCCACCCCACCCCCCCAGTCTATTTTTTAAAGTGTTATTTTCTTCATTATTTTTTGTGTCTCCTTTAGCAAGTTGTCGACTCGTTTTTCATGATTTTCTTGCATCACTCTCACTTCTCTTCCCAATTTTTCCTCTACTTGTCTTACTTGGTTTTCCAAATCCTTTTTGAGCTCTTCCATGGCCTGAGACCAGTTCACATTTTTCTTGGGGGCTTATGATGTAGGACCTTTGACTTTGTTGTTTTCTTCTGGATATATGTTTTGATCTTCTTTGTCACCAAAGTAAGATTCTATGGTCTGATTTTTTTATGCTGTTTGCTCATTTTCCCAGCCAATTACTTGACTTTTTAACTCTGTTTAAGGTAGTGTTCTGGTTCCAGTGTGGAAGTTGTGCTATCCCAGGCTTCAGGGGTTTTGTGCAGCTGTTTTCAGAGATACTTCTAGGGCCCGTAAACTGTAAACTTGCAGTTCTTCCAATGTGGTATAATCTAAGGGAAGGTGCATTTGTGATATGGAAGGGACTCTTTTCCTGGCCTGTGCTCTGGTCTGTGAGTGACCACAAGTACTCCTTTCTGCCTTGGAACTGTGAGGAGGATTCCTTCTCAACCACTGCCACAAGCTCAGCCACACCAGTGCTCCTCCTTACCCCAAGACTCAGGACTGTGACCTAGAGCCAGATGTGGATGAAACAAGAGAATTCTGACTCTGGGTCTGCAAAAAGCTCTCTGCAGTGCCCCTCTAATCACCTGCCCTATTCTACTACTGTCTGTGTGCCAAGAGCTCCAGAAGCTGCAGCTGCCACCACTGCTATCCTGGGGCTGGACCATGCTCCTCTCTTACCTACAGCCAACAGACCTTTCCTACTGACCTTCTAAGTTGTCTTTGGAATTTGGGTGTTGAGAAGTCTAGAAACCACCACACCTGCCAGTGATTCAGTCCCCTGAGGCCTGCTCTAGATTCGCTGGGGCCCAGTCTATGCTAGAGTGTTTTGCGCTGGACTGTGCTCCTCTCTCAGCCTGGTGCAAGAGACCTTTCCTGTCAACTTTCCAGGTTGTCTTGGGCTGGAAATTTGTTTCACTCTGCTATTTTGTGGGTTCTGCTGCTCTATAATTTGTTTAGAGTTATTTTTTACAGGTATGTGGAGGGGTTTGGGAAGAGCTCAAGCAAATCCCTGCTTTTACTCTTCTACCTTTGCCCTTAACTCCTTTTTCATTAAAATTTCTTCTCTTTTATCAAGCTTTTTGTCTTATTAAAAAATTCAAGGAAACTCAAATGTGGCTCTTGTCAAAAGTTCCAAGGGATCAGTCTTACATTGAATAGTAATGTAATTAAATTGGAGACAGACAGTGCCACCAAGGAGTTATAAGATGTGAGGGGTGAAGGAGGATAGAATGTTTTGTTTTGTTTTGTTATTTTAATGCTTAGAACTTTGATCTGAGACTTCTGAGCCTGAGAATCTATTATTAACTCTCTAAGCAACCCAAAGCTGGAATTGACACAGATCCAGTGACACAGATCTCTTGTGTCTTAATCTATCTTTAAAAAGCTTATTTTGTTTTGTTGTTTTTAATGACTAATTAGGATTGTAAAATTGATTTTAACCTGAAAAATTTAGGACATTGCAGTCTTCTTATGAAACTTAAATACTTTTTACTCCCACTAAATGTGATATTTGGGGGCTATCTGAGGGGTTTATATGCATGTCCAGATTTGGGCAAAATTATGGCATCAATAGAGTTTGTCCCCAGAGTCCTTATAGAAGCAAGAGGATTTCTTTCCTTTTCCTCTTTCTGTAGTGCTCCCTGAACCCCATCTCCACAAGGACCCAATGACCTTCAACTCTCTCTCTCTCTCTCTCTCTCTCTCTCTCTTTCTCTTTCTCTCTCTGTCTCTCTCTCTCTCTGTCTCTCTCTCTCTCTCTCTCATGTTCTTTTTGTCAATGTCTTCTCTCAGGGAGGAACATAATAACAGTTGTTTATAGTTTAGTGTGAATTTAAGACAATCATTACTTCTCTCAGACATATTTGCACCTTAAAATTTATCTATAATTGTTGAAGGAAAAGTTCTCTCCCTTGCCCAAGAACCTCAGACAACAGAAGACAGAGGATTTATTTTAAAGGTAATGGAAAACTCTCTTGCCTCAAGGCAAAAGTATCGTATAGAGTCAGTGGCTGGCTACCTATGCATACACTGTGTGTGTGCATTTTGCAGATCCTGGTGATCCTGTAGGTTTGTGAACTGGTGGTATATCCCCTATTCTCACTTAATATATTAAAGAGGTGGGGTAGAGCTCTGTGATTGTAATTCCCAGTTCCAGTCAATAAGCACTTCTTCTTCTTCTTCCTCTTCTTCCTCTTCTTCCTCTTCTTCTTCTTCTCCTTCTTCTCCTTCTTCATCATCATCATCATCAAACTACTACTACAAGTTTTACTACTACTGCTGCTATTATAACTGCTACTGCTACCAGTAGTGGTGCTGCTACTGCTGTTGGCATTTAAGTAAGTTCCTACTATATGCCACACACTATGTTAAACACTTTACAGATATCTCATTTGATCTCACAACAACCCTGGCTGGTAGGTGCTATGAGTATCATTATTATATAGATGAGGAAACTGCGGCAAACAGAGGTTGTGCCTTGTGGGTTACACAGCTAATACAGTTATCCCTTCCACATCACAGTTTTCCCTATTGCGGGTTTTGATATGTTGTGGGTTGACATAAGAAATTAAAAATGAGAATTTTGGCGGAGTTTCGCAGAAGTCCCAGATGACACGCAAAGGCCAGCAGATGACACAGAAAAAGTATAGAACTCAGAAATGCATAAAATATATGTATAATATTCTATACTATCAACATATTTTATCTTTTAACGTCATAAAAATTTAGACTTTTCTCTGGAATGAAGAGAGGGCCAAAAAATTGTGTAAAGGCTTTCTAGATCACAAGGGCACTGCATCCCTAACCCCCACTGTATGGAAGAGAAAACTGTCAATTTCTAAGGCTGGATTTGAACTCAATTCTTCCTGACTTCAGGCCGTATTCTGTACCTGCTCTTTCCACTGCACCACCCAGCTATTGAACTCCTATTCTGAAAGAAGTACTGTGCTAAAGGCCAGAAATAAAAATAAAAGGCAAAGCAAAAATCCCTGAGTTTACAGTCTAATAAGGTGAGAACACGCAAACAGCTACTTAGGAAGCTACTGAGGAAAGACACTAGGATTAAGGAAGACCAGGAAAGATATTGAATAAGGTGATACTTTAGCTTGAAAATATGGTTATTCTAAAACTGTTGCTCTTCAGACTCAAACTAGAGCACCTCAGAAGTGGAAGGAATACCCAAGACCATCTAGTTTGACTCAAATCCGAATTTAGAGCATGTTGGGGGCGGGAACGGGAGATGTTGGGGGCGGGAACGGGAGATGTTGGGGGCGGGAACACTTAGAGCTAGCTTGCTGTAATTGCCATATTAGGATATAAAGCAGGACTCAGCCTGTGATTGGACGATAGAGCTCGCATAGGGAGGGGTAAGGATATAAGAGCACTCGCTTCGGGGAAGTGCGGCGGTCCAGGATGTAGTGGCGACAGAATAAAGAGCTCCCTGATTACCTCAGGTGTTCTGTCTGGTTCTTCCTCCACGAGGGTCGTGGAGGCCGGTGGCGCCCTGAAGACTCATCATGCTGCGACTTGGTGAGTGAGAGGACGGGCTAGCAGTGGTGGGGACAGTTGCGCGAGTGCTGTAGATAGAGCACTCCGCAAGAGCATAACCAAGAAGTGATTATCTAGGTGTGATTCAACCTCTCTTCCCCACAGCTGTGTGGAGCAGCAGGATCTCTGGACTGAGGAGTGAGAGAGAAAGAGGTCACAGCAAGTGAAATGATTGGAGTGTACAGGGGGTACAACATGGAAGGTCAAAGGTGGAGAGGGACATTAGGTAATAATGATGGCATCATGGCTCACCGGGGTGAGCTACTGAGAAACTCATCTTGCTCCCCAGTGAGAGCTGGGATTCTTTTGGATAGGATTCCTTCCACACAACAATTTTCCCCATTGTGGTTTCGATATATTGTGGCTTGGCATAAGAAATTGAAAATGGGAAATTGGTGTGAGTTTTGCAGAAGCTGCAGATGACACGTGAAGGCCTTCCTTATGAGCCTTCATTTACATGTAATTGTTCTTGTTATGACTACAGTCAGGTGAATCACTGCTAATATGTCTTAAGTTCTTACTATATTGTCTTCCAAAGACAGGAAGTCAATGCACATAAGTATCAAAGACTGGTTTTTGTTTATATTCTTCAAATAGGCAGCTTGGGTTGGCAGACATTTTAAATTTATTGATTTATTTTTGCACTCAACAAATTAAAGTTATTTACATGTTATCTCTCTCATTAGAATGCAAGTTCCTTGAAGGCAGGGGCTATTTTTTTTCTTTTCTTTTCTTTTCTTTTTTTGTATCCCAAGTACTTAGCACAATGCCTGGCACTTCCATAGTAAGCACTTAATTTTGCATAGGAATTGGACTAGGTGACTGTCGAGCTCCCACCTCATGTAGAAAGCCAAGGTGTAAGAGACAGTTAAAAGACAAGGGCAGTTAAGGTGATGACAGGCCTTAAATTCGTATAATATGAGGATAAGATGAAAAAAAAATCTTTGGATGTTTATCCTGGAAAAGGAAAGATTCAAGTGAGACATGATAATTACATTCAGAATTGTCATTTGGAAGAGAATAAATTTGTTCTGTTTCTTACCAGAGCACACAACCAAAGGCAATGAGCGGAGGATGCGAGGAAGCAAATTCAGGCATGACGTTAAGGGAAATTTCTGAACCATTACAGTTGTCTAAAAGAGGATTGGGTCTCTCAGGAGATAGTTGCTTCTCACTGAAGGTCTTCAAGTAGAGGTTCAGTGACTACTTGGGTTTACAGTAAAGGATTCATTTTGGATAGGCATTGGACTAGGTGACTGTGGAGCTCCCTCCCAATGATCAAATTCTGTGATTCATGAGTTCCAGTTCACACCAGATACCAAAGATCCCAACACTGGAGCTTCTAGCCCTGCTAGATACATTACCCAAACATTCCATGAAAACTATGTGGTTTCCATGCCAAAAGAGTAGAAAATCCACAAGTGGAAAATTCAATTCCATATGACTCATGCAGAATTCTAAGAAGGTATACAAACCATGAGGCAAAACAGTGATAGCAAAAGATTTCAGTGACAGTCTTTTGAAGGAACCTTGCTGGTTGAGACATTGGCTGAAGCTGGAACTATGAAAAAAGTACTATACCAGACTGTCACTGATCCTACACAGGGTACCAGGAAAGAGATGGTACTGCCCAGCACATATCACTCAATGGTCATGAAAGTCTGACATGATGACTTTAGACATATGGGTCAAGAAAAGACTCAAGAGCTAATGTGAAGCCTGTCCTCAGATGGCTACAGGTGTCACCAAGAAGTGTGCAGCCTGTATTTGTTGAATGCAAAAATAAATCAGTAAATTTAAAATACCTGCCAACCCAAGCTGCACATTTAAAGAATATTTAAAAAAGCAAATCTTTGATACTTACGTACATTGACTTCCTGTCTTTGGAAGACAATATAGTAAGAATATAAAACATATTAGCGGTGATTTGTCTGACTATAATTATAACCACAACAATAATTAGCATTCATATAGCACTTCAAGGTTTGCAAAGTGCTTTACAAATATCTCCTTCCATTATCACAGCAACCCTGGGAAGTAAGTGCTTACTATTATCCCCATTTTACAGATGAGCAAACAGTTCTAATAAAGGCTATAATAGTCTGTTCCCTTCAGTAGTGTAGGGGCAGATAGGTCAACAATTCTCAAGAAAGCTAGGTCTATGCAAGCAGCAGCCAGTCTGGTGGGAAACTAGACAAGTTGTGTGTGTGTGTAAATGTATATATCCAGATGACAATTATTATGTTACCTCATGCAATGGGCACTTTTCATTGGTTGACATTATTTATTACCATGCTTTGAATATCTTCTGTTTTATCATTTTTGTGTTCATGTTCATGTACTTTTGTGGTAGGGCAATGCTTATGTTGAAACTACTTTATTTTGTTAATTATCCATACTTTAGCTGTTTATTCACAATATGCTATCACTTCTGCATATTTTGGCATTTTGCAGGCTTACTGATATTAATATTGCAATTTTTCTTGTTTTTATGCATGTTTCCTGGAGTTTATGGATTTGTATGAATTCCTTTGACACATGCATGTTATATCTTGCCTGTAATTTTGATTGTACTGTGCCTATTATCTGGGTTATTGATGTATATTTGCTGTGATGCACCTTAAGGTTAACTTGGGTTAGTCATCCTTGTTTTTTGTGTTTTTTTTAAGTACTGGTGTTGTTCTGACACTTTGCTAAATACTTCCGTTGTCAAGTTTATTCCTGGAGATTTTGCAAGGAACTGCAAACTTTCTAACCCTAGAGAAGAATGCAGTAGAGCAGCAGAGACACATTTCAGCTGGCAGAAGTTATTTCTTCAAATCCCTCTCTATGTTAGGTCCTGCAAACACTGAGAATGAACACATTTGAAAAGATAGTATTGCTCTTCCTTCACTCTGGAAGAGAAATCTCATTAGAGAGAGAATGTGCATTGGGGGTGGGGGTAAATGGAGATGCTCAGCATGCAACTTGAGCAAGTAGGAGAGACAGAAGGAGCACCTGGTGACTAGAGTTGTTGTTGTGATTGATGACAACTACAGTGAGTATGTGGGGGTAGGGTGAGGGGGGCCATCATAGATAAGACCTGGAGCTCAGGTGAAAGTGGATACGAGAGAAGAAAGGAAAGAGGGGAGGAAGGAAGGAAGGAAGGAAGGAAGGAAGGAAGGAAGGAAGGGAGGAAGGAAGGAAGGGAGGAAGGGAAGGAGGGAGGGAGGGGGGAAGGGAGGGAGGAAGGGAGAAAGGAAGGGAGGGAGGGAGGAAGGAAGGAAAGAAGGAAGGGACAGAAGGAAAGAAGGAAGAAAGGAAAGAAAGAAGGAAGGGATGGAAAGAAGGAAGGGAGGAAGGAAAGAAAGAAGAAAGGAAGGGAAGAAGGAAGGGAGAAAGGGAGGAGGGAGGGGGCTAGGAAGGAAAGCAGATTGTCAAGATTGTCAGGATTTTGTGCTTGCAAAACAAGAGATTCATTGTTTTTTATATTTCGTAACTTCACAAAGCAAGGCCAAGGTTTCAGAAGCAACACTGCCCTGTTTTGGTAGAAAGTTTCCTCACAGAGAATTCCCTACATCAAAGAAATCACCTGTTCCATTTTTGAAAAACAGAAACACAAGCTTTTATTTGATCTTTTTCCAGTTTTCTTACATTTACTCATCTCCACTTGGTCTCCACAATGCAGTCACGCAATCCTACTTTGCAATTCCTCTAACATGACATTCCATTTCTGATCTCTGGCTTTTCAGAAGTTGTCTTCATGTCTGGACTGCTCTGCCCCTTCACCTCTACCTTTAATTTTCCCTCACTTCCTTCAAGAGTCATCTCCAATCCTACCTTCTGCAGGAGGCCTTTCCCAGTCCCCTCAGCCACTCTTGCCCTCCTCTCTCAGTTTCTATCTATTCTGGATATATCTTGTGCAAGCTGAGTTATTTACATGTTATCTCTCTCATTAGAATGCAAGCTCCTTGAAGGCAAGGGCTGTTTTTTTTTTTTTTTGTATCTCCGGTACTTAGCATGATGCCTAGCACATCCATAGTAAGCCCTTGATAAATTCTTGTTGACTAATTGAATGATATGTATGTGTCCCATGGAGGTTGGTTAGGAAAATAAATTGCGAAGCTAGTAGTCTCAGGAATAACATACTTGGTAGTATTCTGTCTATACTTGAAACACATTGCAAGAAATCTCAGTGAAGTTCATATCTCAGCATACAACTGTGAAATTGGGAGAGCTTCCAAAAACAAGGCAAATGAATTAAAAATGGCACAATCTAAGTATAGGACCTTGTGCTTTCTAGTAGAATATGCTACAATATGAAGGTGTTGGGTGCTCTTCTTCAAAAGACTTTTAAAGGAGAGTAACCCCCCTCCTCATTACTACTGGGTTCTGTCCCCTCAAATTTCTGTCACCCTGCAAATCAAAGGCAAGAATGTGGATTTGTAGAGTTAAGTGAATTGATTAATGACTTTTTTTCTGTCACACATAAAAGATGAAATTTTCAAAATTGTAAAACACTCCATTTTCCCTTGGGAAATCAACCAATTTTGATAGCCTGGATAGGCAATTAGTCTGTCATGATGCAGATTTAAATGGCTCCCTACTCAGGCATGCATTTTGTTAGCACATGCTAAGGTGTCGCAACAATCCCTGTCAACAGTATTGGCAGAAAGCTGTTCTATGCAACAACAGCAAAAAAAAAAATGACATAATTACAAAATTTGAACTTGGGGATTAAGGAGAAAAGTGAATGAAACTCAGATTGTGTATTTGGAATGTTGGAAACAGAATAGGTGGTCTATAATGTTCCCACTAAGGGGCCACCTAATGGAATAGGGCAATGGGTACATCAGAAAGGTGGATGGAAAGACAGGCATTCAAGATGGATAGAACACCCAGAGTAATTAACAGCTGGCTGCCTATGAGAAAGCCAGCTCTTGGTTTCAGATAATTGCCTTCATGCCTCTGTGCTCCCTCGGGAGTCGAGTCATAGAAAGACTTTGAGTTTATTAAGATTAATTTTCTCCTCTGAGCAGGTGAATTGTCTGGTTCAGTAAGTGAAATGTTTGTAAAATGTTATTGGGAAATCATTCTATTCTTGGGGTGGACTGAAGTTAAGGACACAGACAGAGCCAGCCCTGAGCGTTAATTTGAGGTGAATAATTTTGGTCTTTGGGGTCTTTTCCTTTTCTTCCTTTTTATTTGTATCTCTAGAGCTCAGCGCAGTGCATGGTAAATGCTGAATAAATGATTTTTCACTAGTCCATTCATGCTTTTTCATTCATTCCTTCATTCATTCATATCTGCCTTTCCCAACATCGTGGTCTTATTGTCTTTGGCCCAATACTCCCATACTACATCCCAGGCAGCCACGGGTCACTGCTTTTCCTGGAATATTAACTCATGTATACCCTCCTCTTTCACTGCCTTCACAATGACCCCTGCAGAGTCAAGGCTTGTTATTATCATGACCTATGCTCCTACACAGCCACATTTGTGGAAAGAACACTGGGCCTGCCTTTCCCAGGATGCTAACTAGTTTTTCTCTTTCTCCAGATTCCTACTTATGGCCTTGCAACAGGTCAATGATTTTGGAGCCCTCAAAACCCTGGATGGAGGAGAGAAGGGTGATAGAAAGGTTGGTGGGAGGGACTGTGGTGGGAAAATGATTGTCTACTTTTGTCTCTGGGTTGTAGCAAGAATGTGCTGCAAATACCTTGGTCCCCAGGGCTTCAGGAGAACAATACGTTAGGGACTAGGAAGGAGGCTCTGGGAAAGGGAGTAGGGACAAATAATTGTACTACAATATGTATGGGGGATAGGGACTGTGGCATGAGTCTTCAAAATGTAGGGACAATAGGTTGGAGCACTACTGAGGGTGGAAACACACTATCCTGCACCTAAATTTCAGCACCCTGAGGCAATGTCCTAAATGCCCTGCCCTACTTATGGTTTTGATCCAGGTCTGTCACTATGACTTTGGAAAAGCCATTTTCCTCCTCTCCTCTTTTCTCCACCTATGAAATGGGGATAGAAAAGCCTACTCTGATATCTCAAAGGATTGTTGCAAGTATAAAATGAGGTCATGGATATGAAAGTGATTTGTAATTTGTAAATTAGGCTCCTTTGATCTTTTAGATGCTTTGTACATAGTTCTCCTTTGCAATCTTACTTTCTGCTATTACCCGTTTATACTGTGACTGGTATAGTTCAACTTCATTTACAGACAAAGAAACTGAGGTAGGTGAAGTGATTTTCCCCAGATGACGCAGATAGGAGACATTAACTTGTCTGATCCTCAGAATAGCCTTTGACATAGTGATAATGAAGGTGTGATTATATTCACTTTCTAGATGGAGACAGTTCAGAACTTAAAATGTAACCAAAAAAATTAATTTAATTGAAAAAAGAATGAGGCTAAAGAGAGGTAATTTAAATGGCTTGAGGAAAGAAAAGTTGCAACAGAAACTTTAGGAAGTGTAATAAGGAGTCAGTGATGGATGAGTAAAAGGATATTGCACAGTAATAAGGGCCCAGTTGAGATTATATAACAAGTGTATGGTAGACCCAGTTGACAAGGTTTAATGACTTCCTACCATGGTGTTCTATAGCGTATAAATAGGGGTGGAGGTGACTGGATTGGGAGCAGGGGGAAGAGTAACCCACAGTTGAGATTTGGAAAGGCATGAATACCAAATGGTAAGGAATTCAAGGGTTAAGGACTGTCAAAAGTGAACTGGTTGAATAGAAGGTTAAGACTGTGAAGGGAGGAAAGTGAGGCCAGAGCAGGACTGATGGAACTCACAAAGAAGGGAGGGTCATTATGAGAGAAAAGAACTGATTTAGGAGGAGTAAGGAATAGGGAAAGATTAAAGGATGAGATACCATGGTCTGAAAGTGAAAGTTCAGAGTTCTGGATGAAAGTCAAACAGTTATGACTGATAGTGAAGCCAAGTGTATGACCATCCCTGGCTAAACTGGGGTAAGGTATAGATCCTGGGAGGAGAAGAGCTGCAGGCACTGGGAGAACAGGGTATTTGAGAAGTATCACTATATGTATTGGTATTCATACATGTGATTCCCTCCTGTGAAGGAAGGAGTTGGGCTGAAGATTATAAACCTGGTACTTGAAAAAGGAGGGGGGATGACCTGGGGGCTGATAGATAATAGGAACCAGTATCCTGCCTCGGTCAAACTGAGACCTGTTAAAGACTTTAACTTGAAAAGGCCGAGGTCCCCCACTGCATCCTGGGCCATCTCCAGTTGTCCTGATCCATATTTAGCCCCTGGACCTAGATGGCTCTGGACGTGAAAGTGAGGCTTGTGACTTTGCACAGCCCTCCCTCACTTAAATCCTATTCACTTGCCTGTCATGGCATGACAATGAAGGACAAACAGCAATGTCTGTGAGCAGAGAACTTCCAGCTGGGCAACACGATTGCTCTCTTCCTTCCTTCCTCCCTCCCTTCCTTCCTTCCTTCCTTCCTCCCTCCCTTCCTTCTTTCCTTTCTTTCTTCCTTCCTCTCTTTCTTTTTCTTTCTTTCTTTCTTTCTTTCTTTCTTTCTTCCTTCCTACTTTCTTCCTTTCTCTTTCTTTCTTTCTCTTCCTTCCCACTTTCTTTCTCTTTCTTTTTTCCTTCCTTCCTACTTTCTTCTTTTTCTTTTTTTCCTTCCTTCCTTTTTTCTCTTTCTTCCTTCTTTCTTTCTTCCTTTCTCTTTCTTTCTTTCCTTCCTACTTTCTTTCTTTCTCTTTCTTTCTTTCTCTTCCTTCCTACTTTCTTTCTTTCTCTTTCTTTCTTTCTCTTCCTTCCTACTTTCTTTCTTTCTCTTTCTTTTTTTCCTCCCTTCCTACTTTCTTTCTTTCCTTCTTCCTCTCTTTCTTTCTTTCTTCCTTTCTCTTTCTTTCTTTCTCTTCCTTCCTACTTTCTTTCTTTCTCTTTCTTTCTTTCTCTTCCTTCCTACTTTCTTTCTTTCTTTCTTTCTTTCTTCCTCTTCCTTCCTACTTTCTTTCTTTCTCTTTCTTTTTCCCTTCCTTCCTACTTTCTTTCTTTCCTTCTTCCTTCTCTTTCTTTCTTCTTTCTCCACATAGGGTGTCACACTTTTACTTGCCAGCACTCTGACCAAAAGGAATGTAAATTTTAATCTCTGAAACTCTTTTTGCTGTTGTTTTGTTTGCTTTTTTCTCTCTTAAAGACCAGTCTTAAACCCCATATCACCCTGGTCCTAGACCGAGCCCTGCTTGGTGACTATTTGGGCCCTCATTGGTTCAGAATGAATTCAAGTTAAAAGATTTGCCTAAGTTTTTCATCATCAGGTGCACTCATGCTCCAAAATCAATGTTCTTTCCTTTATTGGCTCACGGAATTGTTCACAGCAGTCAGGTGGCAGTAGGGTACATAATGCTGGAGTTAAGAAAACCCAGGTTCAAATGCTGCATCAGACATGTCTGAACCCAGGGAACTAACTTAACGTTGTTTAATTTCAGTTTCCTCATCTGTAGAATGGGTGTAATGGTAGCACCTTCCTGAAAGGGTAAGTTCCTCTTGTGAGCATCACTTGAGATTTTTAATATACATATGATATGTCTAAATACTATATATTATCATATGTAATATACATAAGCGATATTGGTTACCTTTATTTTCTTTTATTTCGAGGGATAGTTATCAGGAAATGACTATGAATATAAAACCAGAAAGATCAGGAGACAAAAACGATGAGGAAAATGGGGGGAGAGAAGGGGAAGCTGAGTTATCTGACAGTTATTCCTTCCACATCGTGACTCTCCTCATTGAGGCTTCGATATATCACAGGTTGGCACAATTTAATGGGAAATTTTAGAGTGTTGCAGAAGTCAGACAACACAGAAAATGTATTTTTACTTAACGTTAGCCTATGACCTTTTACTTGCCCTAAATTTTACACCCCAGAAAAGGAAAAATTCAGACTCCTCTGGTATGAAGTGAAGGCCAAAATATTGGACATGGATTTTCCAGATCATGGGGGCACTACACTCCTAACCCCCATGATTTGGAAGGGATAACTGTATTTTAAACAAACATGCCAAAACTTAAAGACATCCGAATGAATTATCCTTCAAAATAACTGAGTAGGTTGTGCACGTGTTCCAGCACTGATGTCATTGCTTAACTTTTTAAAAACTCTTCTTTGGGAATTTTCTTCAGGGAAAGCTAAATAAGAAAATAAGCCAGTTCGGTTTTTACCAAAAATTGTATTGACAAGTTTGCTCAATCCTCCCTCCCCTTATCACCAGACTTGGATTTGAATGATGGGATTGCTTCTGAAAAATCTGCTCTAGAAGGATAAAGATTGAAGAGAGAAGATATTCCCAAGAAACTTTGTGCTTCTATTTGAAACTCACTAGAGTTGAATATGTTACTACAGTTGGAAGGATACTCTAAATGGGTTGAACCAGAACAGTATCATTTAAGTAAATATTCTGCCTCCCAAGAGGATTAGTTTCAATTAATAATCAAGCATTTATAAAGTGATGACTATGAAGCAAACCATGCTAATCACTGGAAGGGTACCAAAAACAAAACAAAAACCCAAAAAACAAAACCAGTCCTTACTCTCAGAAGGCTTACATTTGAACAGGGGAAGCAACATGACCACACCTCACAGTAGGTGAGGTATTATCTCAAAGAGTTGGTAACAAGAAGCCTCCTTCAAAACATGGCACATGAAGCAAGTTAGAGATTTTGAAGGGTGGCAGCATCTTGGGCAGGGAGGAAAGACAGTCATTGCAAAGGTCCAGAGATGGCAGGTGGAACACCGTGCATGAGGAGCATCTGTGGAACCAGCATGGCTGGTCCATGGTATGTACAAGACTAAGAAGACTAAGAGACAGGAATGGGGCCAGATTATGAAGAACATTAAGTGCCAAACAGATGAATTTCTATTTTAATCTAGTGGTAATAGTCACTGGAGTTTATTAAGGCAGGTTATGTGGTGGGATTGAATTTTTAGAAAAGGGGTGGGGGGAAGTGGGGGACTTATGGATTTCCAGGAGCCCAGGAAAGACATAGGAGTGCCACTTCAAACTCTTGCTCAGTCTGTCTCTAGTCTAAACTGTCTGCAACCCAAAGAAATTTAGTCTATTTTATTTCTGGCCCCTTAGTGGCAAATTGTGTGGCTCCGGTCTAGGTGAAAGATGACAAGGCCCTGAGTGAGGAAGAACAAAACTCCTAAATTCTAACACTTGGAATCCCAAATTCCTATCAAGGATCAGCAATAGATGTCACCTCCTACATGAGACTCATTCTGATTTCCCCAGCGATTAGTCCTCCTTCCCACCCAAAATAAGTACTGTATCTGTGTGAAGATTGTATTCCCCTAGTAGAATATAACCTCCTTTTGAAGGCAAGGGCTCATCTAATCTTGCCCTTGAAATGTTGGATGAATTGAATAAGCTTTGGCCCATTCCCTCACTGCCAACAAAGCATGTAGTTACAAAATCAAAATGTCATGAATTCCCAGTGGACATCAAAGTAGATTCTGCCCCTCAGGCAGGAATAAACTGTCCTTTTAGGGGTCCTCTAGTCTCATCCTTTGTCAACACCAAATACCTCAACCCTCCTTGTGGTATCAAAAGTAGGTTTCCTCACTGCCCAAGTTGCCAGGTTTCCTCTGAGAGGGAACCCTGGAGCAGCACTCCTTGGGTCTTTTCCTAGCCATGGTAGCAACCAAGAATTGAGCATGTTCTGTCTCTAGCTCTTTCCCAAGTCTCTTGTTAGAGACTCTAAAGGCCATCTCCAGTAATTGGGTCT
Organism: Trichosurus vulpecula; assembly: GCF_011100635.1. Taxonomy (NCBI): domain Eukaryota; kingdom Metazoa; phylum Chordata; class Mammalia; order Diprotodontia; family Phalangeridae; genus Trichosurus; species Trichosurus vulpecula. The sequence goes on along the minus strand of NC_050573.1, from coordinate 543,878,096 downwards.
GAGGTGTTCAGGGTACCTCCTAATATCTGGGGCAGACTGATGTAAGATTGCAAAATATAAAGTTCCGTTTCCACACAGATGAAGCTGTAGGGCCCCTCTCATAAAATCTTCCACATAGAGGACATGACAACCTAAAGGTTACAGACACAGGGTCTGTGCCAGTCTTGTAGATAAGTTTCTGCACAGATGGATCCATAGGACCCCTCTTGTGAAACAAGTTTCCATAGAGGGTTGCTGAGATAAGAAAAAGAACTTAAAAAGACCTATGGAAGGATGGGGTGGGGGACTTAGAAACCTTGGGCATCAACAATTTAGCAACAGTTTATAACTAACATGGGCACTGTAAGAAATGGGAGGAGGAGTTTTGTTTCCACAGAACTAAAAGTGTGCTTCCCTGCCCTCCCCCACCCCAGCTTTAGCAGAGACCAGGCCTCAAGGTCGGTCAGGTGAGAGGTCAGAGGCTTGTACGCATGTGCATACTTTTTGAGAAGGCAGTCTGGGGAATTAGAGAGGCCAAACCCGCTTGAACCTGTTCAAGCTTATCTAGGGTCTGGTCTTGGTCAAGAATCCAGGCCTGCTGATTTGCGTAATTTGCATATGTTAAAGAGAGAAAGTAGGGGAAATAAAAGAATATAGTTTAATCCTAAACTAAGACAAGGAAAATCTAATTAACTTCACTTTTGCTTCTGTATCCTTATTATCCTATTTATATAAACTATATAACCTAGGGAAACTATGTAAAAAACAAAGATTGTAAACTAACCATGACTCTAGCAGGAGTGGAGGGAATGGTTACCCCTGCTCCTGCAGCTGTATCGGTGTGAGTGTTCCCGCGAGCACTGCACCTGCTCTCCTGGGGAGCATAATAAAATGCCTTCCTCTGCCCACTCTGGTCCTGAATTCTTTGGGTGTGAATGGGCAAATCACATGGATTTTCCTAAGGTCAAGTGAAGGGAAGCAACAGGCAGCGGAAGCTCGCCAGGCTTACTCCTGGATCTTGTCTTGGGGTGTCCTGTGATCCCCACTGTGGTGTTAAGAGGGCTACCACTCTGGATTCCCTTGGGGAACCCTGTGGTCTGCATGGCCTTCTTAAGGGGACATCACATGGGACTTCTGGCCCTGTCTTGGGAGCCTTGTGATCTTACTGCCATCCTAAGGGGCCATCACTTGGGTCTTCCTTAGGGTCTGACCCCTAGGAGGCCCTGTGATCCCCACAGATTAAGGGATGGCTACCACTTGGTCTTCCTCTGGGAGTCCTGTGGTCTGTACAGCCTTCCCTAGGGATTATCACAGGGTTCTTCTTCAGGACTTTGGCCCTGCCTAGGAAGTCCAGTGATCGCCAAAACCACGTTTCTCACAGGCACATAGGGTATGATGTAACTGGGGAGGATCAGGACCAATGTTAGGACCAATCCAGATCCAGAGGGGAGGGGTGGCACTAATCCTATAAAGCACATTCTTGCTTCTGTATCCAGTGCAGTCTTCATTCCTGAGGAGTTGTGCCAGCCTCTTGAATAACACTTAAGAATCCCAACTGTGGAATCAAGTCTGGGGTCTTCTTTATATCAACTGGTATATTTGTACATTTTTTAGTTTCTACAGAGTTTTCCTTTTCTCCAGAAGTAATTTGAGAATTTACTTTTGAAATGTAGTTCTTAGGCCTTTTAACAGGCAAATTACCACGTAATCTCTTGCACTATGCTTATTCTTCCGATAATCCCATCCTAGGTCACTAGTGGGAACAGCAGCTGTTCCTGGGGGATAGTTTGTTGGGTGATTGCTAGCTCATCGATTCCCAAAAATTTGAGGGGCTTATTGCTAGATTCACCTCAGTGGTACAACAGATGAAGAGGATATGCAAATCACCCTGAGAAAGATGGAATTGTAGGGACAGATCCCTAAAGCCTTCAATAAACTTTGTAGGGTCTTTTGTATGGCCCCCATTTCTCTTTAACCTGAGTGAGATCTGAAATGGAGAATGGAACAAGCACTCCAAATTGTCCCACTGGGTGAGGCAGGCACTTCCCTCAGGGGAAAAGTCCTGGAAGACACTGGGGGACCGGGGTTTGGGGGAGATAGAAGTCCCAAGTCTTGTGAGGGAGGGGTTGGGGAGTGGTGTCTGAACTGGATTAGACTGCAAGGCCTGTGGATCCACCTGGGAAGGGAAAAGGGTAAGGGCTCAGAGGGGGAGATACCAGAGACTAAGGTGAGGGCAGAACCTGAGGCTGGAACACGAGTAGGGGTTGCCTCGGGGGAAGGAGACAGAAGGGGGAGTTGTCCTGGTAACACCCTTAGCTGGGACCTGAGCAGGAGTGGCCATGGCAGGGTTTGCATAGGAGCTGGTGTATGTAGGGTAGGAGACCAGGAGATGTGGAAGAATGGGGGTTGGGCTCAAGGAAACAGAAGGGGAAACTAGGGGAATGAGAAGTCTCCAAGGAAGGGGGTCACAGGAAACAAAGGAGCTGGGTGCAGAAGTTGGGGAGCAGCAGGGGGGAGGTTGGGATGAAGGAGGGTCATCCAAAATGTTCTGTTGACCCCCACATTGGTCCTTTGTGGGGCAGCTCTAGCTATGAGCTCTTATACTCAGTGAGTGTGATTCTAACTTCAAGAGAGTATTGTTTTAAACAGGCCATGCTTCCTTGCTCTTTAGGTGATACTTTAGCCAAACAATGATGCAAAACAATAGGTTTTTTAAAGTTCTTAGAGAACCTAATTTCTGAATTTCGTAAAAGACAACCAAAAGGCAAACCTTTGGGAACTGAAAGGAATGACCCATAAAACAAGACAAAAAGGCACGTGAAAGTTTTCCCAATTACATGGCGTTTTGAGAATTGAAAGAACTGGGCATACACTTCAAGATGTGGCACCTGTCCTTATGATCCATGCTTAAGAATCTGTGCCCAGTTCCATGGCCTCCAACTGAGAACGTGAGACAGGCTGAGACACCCTCCTAGGTGTCTGGCCTACTAGGACTTGAGAGGTCAGCCCTCCCTCCCCCCACAAAAAAAAACATCTCCAAGGTATGTGGAGGGCTAGCAGGGGATAGGGAGAGGCTTACATACCTTACATACTGGCTGTAGAGGAACTTGAGGTTAACAGTTTTTCCTGGTGAGAGAATCCTATGTTGAGGTTTAGGGGTGCCCGAGACCCCAAAATACTGACATGCTGGGTCCTGCTGAATGAATTCCACCTAAGTCTTTTCTTTTTACAGCTAAAGAAAAAGAAAGTTTATTAAATATTCGCCATAATGAGTAGTCTTAAAGAAACCGCACCATTTGTGGCACTCGTCTTTGAGAGCTAGGCCAGATTGAATCTAAGCGCTTTCATGGAGGCAAGATGGATCATATATACAAAAAGATTGTGGGAGGGATCTAGGGCTGGTTCTGGGGTCATGGTAGGAGGGGTTTAGGGAGGATCTTGATGGGACTGGGGTGAGGTGGAGGGGGGGGTGCTGCAGTGAGGTCAGACTCCTGGAATGGGAATAAGGGTGGAAAATAGCTGAAGGCTACTTGGAGATGACTGCCCATGGAAGACTAGGCTAGTTTAAGGGTAACAGATTTAGGTATAGATATTTTGATTGGGAAACAGCTGGAGGAAATCAGCAGAGAAGCAGACAATGGAGGGTTAGGCAAAGTTATTTGGGCATGAAAAGCCAGATCAAGTGGGAAGATTCAGAGAGAATTCAAGGTGGTTCCCACAGTCAGTACCCCAGCAATTCCAAATAAGTCAACTGAGACAGGGAGGAGTGAGCTGGGGCATGACTCCCCTTGGAAAACACAGATCCAGATCTTTTCTGTTTTAATTGCATTTCCCTTCACACTTGGAGAGGCCACAAGGTCACATTGGGTTAGGAGCTTTGAGATCCACTTTTATTTTACAGAAAAACCTCAGTGTAAAGGAAAACAATGTCATATTTAGCTATCAGATGTCATGCTGTGTTTGATGAGATTTTTATACAGTTTTAAAGGTACTCTTTTGGTCAATTCCCATATGAACTGCCAGAAGGATTTATTTTTATTGTTTTCAATGGCAGTGTATGGGACAGAATTTTCAAATAATAGGAGAGACATCTTTAGGAGAAGCAAAGTAAATTTATTTTACAAACCTTGCAAGATTTGGGCACACCTCCATAATGGAGGAGGTGAGGTAAAAGGGAACACTGCCTTAATTTATACTCTTAATGAAAAGATTCCTGCCTACCTCTATCCTTTCTCACCATTGACTGGGAGGGAGGCTTACAATCTAGGCTTGAAAAACTAGACAGAGGACTAGGGGACCAAGGTTGATCCAGTCTGTTCAGGTTTTCCCTATCCAGAACTCAACTGCCTGTGGTGGCCTCTGAAAGTCTAGGAGAAGAAATGAGGAGGGGGGCTGGAGGGGTGGGGAGATCTTCCTCGAGCAGAGAACAAACAGTTTACAGGTAGTCGATAATCTCTGTTTGGTGCTAACATCTGAGAGAAGGGGAAGGGCACACCCACAGCTCCAGGCCCTGACCTTCCAGTCACCACAAGGCCAAATCCCAAACCTGTCCTACTCCCTCAGACATTCCCTATTTCAGAAATATGAGAAGACTGTAACCCCTGTATTTTTACCCTGTGAAGTCTTCACAATTTATCCATCCCATTCAGCAGGGAAATCAGGGGGAGTCCTAAGAATTCTATGGTTTATTTCCAGGGCTAATCTGGTGCAGAGATCACCCACAACCTTAAATCTAGTCTTCTATTCAGGGAATAAATCTGGTTTTGGGGAGTATGAAGAGGGACTGAGGAATCCAATGGCCTCTTCTCTGTCCCCCTCCTCCCTAACCTTTCTGCTCCAGTGACACTGTTGATCACACCTCCATTTTCTTGAAACTCCTCTCCCCTTCTGTGGCATTATCAGAACCTAATTCTTAAGTCTGCATCCATCCCTCGATTTAGATTGGGCTCCAGTCCCAGGTGTCCAGTTGCATCCTTACCGGTTCTACTCGTTTGCTCTGCGATTCCCTTAAACTAAATATATCCCAAACTTTCTTTTAAAATAAATCCATTCCAATCCCCAGGCCACCCAACACAGGATGTCAGTCTGTGGAAGTGACTGAGAGGCAGCAGTGCAATGCCACCAGCCGTGAGACATCAACTCCTGGGGCTTGCAGCTCAGGTATGAAAGGAGTCTTCCTGAACTTCTGGGAGACATAATGACCATGTAAACAGCTCTAATCCCTCCTCCCTGACCCAGAGAATTCCTTGGGAAAAAATGCTGGAATAGAGGGGACAGAAGTGGGGCTTCAGTGGCCAAGCAGTGGGAGTTCCTGAGTCCCAGAGGGGCAGAGCCAGCAGGGGTCAACACCAGGATCCCCCCCTTGTGCCCCCGGGGAAGTGCCAGACACCAGCACAAACAACAAACAGCTGAGACCATTGCTGAAGAGCAACAGTCCTGGAGAGCAGCCCCAGGGGAAGAGGAGACCTCAGGCAGCCAGACCCCTCCCCCACACCTCAGGAAACTGAAGGCTATAATACACAAAGCAGTTAACTAGACTCAGAGTCCCCAGAATAAGAAACCTGGGACAGAAAGCTCTGAGCCCCAAAAGCAGAAATTCATTGTAAAGCCAGGAAAAGGCTAACCAACATGAAGAAGAACCCAAAAAACCAAGGACCATTGATTCTTTTTATGGAGACAGGCATGATCAAAATACCAATTTGGAAGAGGATAGCAATAACACTATACCCACATCTGGTAGCTCAAAAGGGAATGTGAACTGGTCTCAAGCCCAGAAAGCGTTACTGGAAGAGCTAAAGGAGGATTTAAAAAAACAAATTAGGGAGTTAAAAGAAAAAATAAAAAAAAAAACACTGACAAAGTCCGGTCCTTAAAAAATAAGATTGGTGAAATGGCTATGGAGATTCAGAATCTAAATAGAGAAAATGACACCCTGAGAGGTAAAAATCAACCAATTGGAAAAGGAGACTCAAAAGCAAAATGAAGACAGCAACTCATTAAAAATTAGAATTGAGCAAGTGGGAACTAATGACTCTATGAGGCATCAAGAAGTAGTAAAACAAAATGTAAAGAATGAAAAAATAGAAAAAAATGTGAAATATCTGGTTGGACAAACAACTGACCTGGAAAATAGATCCAGGAGATACAATTTAAGAATTATTGTTCTACCGGAAATCCATGATGAAAAAAAAGAGCCTTGACAGTATCTTCGAAGAAATTATCAAAGATAACTGCCCAGAGGTCCTAGAACCAGAGGGTAAAATAGTCATTGAAAGAATCCACTGATCACCCCCTGAAAGAGATCCCAAACTGAAAAAATTATATTAATAAATATAATAATATAATATATATAATATATATATATAATAAATATAATAATATAATAAAATCTTATAGCCAAATTTCAGAATTACAAAGTCAAGGAGAAAATACTGCAAGCAGCCAAAAAGAAACAATTCATATATATTGTGGAACTATGGTCAGGATCACGCAGGATCTCTCAGCTTCTACGCTAAATGACAGGAGAAATTGGAATATGATATTCCAAAGGGCAAAGGAGCTGGGACAACAACCAAGGATCAACTACCCAGCAAAATTAAGCATAATTTTTCAGGCAAGGAGACGGACATTCAACAAAATAAGGGAATTCCAGACCTTCCTGATGAAAAGGCCAGAACTCAATGGAAAATTTGATCTTCAAATACAAAACTCAAGAGAGACAGAAAAAGGTACACAGGGGGAACCCCCCCCCCCCACAAACCTTATTAATCAACAAAAGCAAATTATTTACATCTTTATATAGGATTATGTCATCTTATGTGTGATATATATATATATGTATATATATATATATATATATATATACATATACATATACATATACATGTCAATCTTGAGAATAGTACAGCTATTATGACAATTGAAAGGGATACACATAGACTGTGAATGTCTATATAAAATAACTGATATAAGGATAAAAAACATAAGAGATGTAAAGAGAGGGTTGTGGGAGAAGAGGTAAGGAGGTAGTAGAAAAGGGTAAATTGCATCAAATGAAGAGGCAAAAAACACATTATAGCAGAGGGAAAGAAGGGAGGGAGAAGACCAGTATTTGAGCTTACTGTCATTGGATCTGGTTCAAGAAGGGAATAACATACCCTGATAAGTATAGAAATCTAACTTGTTCTACAGGCAGTAGGAGGGGAAAGGGGGGAAAAAAGGAGGAGGGTGGTCAGAAGGGAGGGAAGAAGTAGCAAGTGGAAAAAGGTAAGATAAGGGAGGGGAAGTGAGAGGGAGGGTAAACTGAGGAAGGCGGCAGTCAAAACAAAATTTTGTTGAGGAGTTGTATTAAGAAGGCAGAATTTATGATTGCAAAGAGAATCTCATATATGTCTGAAAGGTTCGGAACCGCAGGATATAAGGAATTCTCTAGGTAGAAGGCAGAAGGACTAAAGCATGTATTTAAACTCCACAGTAACAGACCCACAAACCAGCATCCCCATTTTGATATTTTGATAGAAAGCTTCCAGGCCCAATAAGTCCACCTCACAGGAGTAACCAGGAGGCCACAGAGAAGCATGATGGTATAAGGCAAAATCGTGTACATGCTTCCCCTCTATGGTAAGAAGATTACCCACTGGCCTCAAGTCCTTGCTCAGCACTCCTCGCTCCACATGTGGGTCAGCTCTGCTACCGGCAGCTCCTGCATCAGCTTCGGCTGTAGGCGTCTCTGGCTCCAACCGGAAAAGGAAAAGGGATCTTCAAGCTGTCCTCTCTCCTCTTATAGAGTTTTTGACATCATCAAGTGCTGCCTGAATGACCAGGGCCAATTGGTTCTTGAGTTGGCCCCTCCGCCTAGTGTAGACTAGGTTAACACACAATAGGGCGTGGCTCTGGAGTCAACACCTCCCCTCAGCCAGCCCCATGATTCATCACACAGGAAGTTCTCTGTTCCCAGGCATGGTTCCTGGGCTTCCTGCCCCGGAAGAGGAGCACCAGGCCCAGCACCCAGTGAGATAAACTGAGCCACCAGAAGAAAACAAAGGCCATTCTGGTCACAGGAGTGGAAGGTGAAAGGGAGAAATAAAAGCATAAACAGGGGGGAAATAGGATGGAGAAAAAGACACAGATAGAAATTATAACTGTGAATGTGAATGGGATGAACTCTCCCATAAAACGGAAGCAGATAGCAGAATGGATTAAAAACCACAGTCCTACAATATGCTGTTACAAGAAGTAAGAACAATTTACAAGAACCTGTTACCTACACGAAACCTACACGACATAATGCTGAGTGAGCGGAGCAGAGCCAGGAGAACATTATACACAACCACAGACATATGGATTCTGTGAGGACTAACCCTGACAGTTACAAGAACAAGTTACAAGAAACACATTTGAAACAGGAGGATACACACAGGGTAAAGGTAAAAGGCCGGAGTAAAATATATTGCACATCAGCTAAAGTAATAAAGTAAAAAAGTAGGTGTAGCAATCCTAATCTCAGACAAAGCAAAAGTAAAGATAGATTTACTTAAAAGCGATAAGGAAGGACACTACATCCAGCTAAAAGGCACCATAAACAATGAAGCAATATCATTGTTTAACATATATGCACCAAGTGGTATGGCACGCAAATTCTTAGAGGAGAGGTTAAGGGAGTTATAGGAAGAAATAGACAGCAAAACTATAATAATGGGGGACCTCAACCTTCCCCTCTCTGAACTTGATAAATCTAATATCAAAATAAGTAAGAAATAAGTTAAAGAGGTGAACAGAATTTTAGAAAAGGCAAATATGACAGACCTCTGGAGAAAACTGAATGAGGATAAAAAGGAATATACCTTTTTCTCAGAGGTACATGGCACATACTCAAAAACTGACCATATACTAGGGCATAAAAAACCTCACAATCCAGTACAGAAAGGCAAAAGTAGTCAAAGCATACTTTTCAGATCATGATGCAATAAAAATTATTTGTAACAAAGAACTATGGAAAAATAAGCTAAAAATTAATTGGAAACCAAACAATCTGATTCTAAAGAATGAGTAGGCCAAAGAACAAATCAGAGAAACAATTAATAACTTCATTCAAGAGAATGACAATAATGAGACAACATACCAAAACCTATGGGATGCAGCAAAAACAGTTCTTAGGGGAAGTTTTATATCTCTAAATGCTTACATGAATAAAATAGATAAAAAGGAGATCAGTGAATTGGGCATACAACTGAAAAAGCTAGAAAAAGAACAAATTGAAAATCCCCAATCAAATACCAAATTAGAAATACCGAAAATCAAAGGAGAGATTAATAATTGAAACCAAGAAAACTATTGAATTAATAAATAAAACAAAGAGCTGGTTTTATGAAAAAACCAATAAAATTGATAAACATTTGGTCAATTTGATTAAAAAAAGGAAGAAGAAAATCAAATTACCAGTATCAAAAATAAAAAGGGTGAGTTCACCCCTAATGAAGAGGAAATCAAAACAATAATTAGGAATTATTTTACCCAATTGTATGCCCATAAATTTGACAACCTTAGAGATATGGATGAGTATCTATGAAAATATAAATTGCCCAGGTTAGCAAAAGAAGAAATAAAATTTCTAAATAACCGCATCTCAGGAAATGAAATTGAGCAAGCCATCAATGAACTCCCTAGGAAAAAATCTCCAGGGCCAGATGGTTTTACATGTGAATTTTATCAAACATTTAAGGAACAATTAATTCCTATACTTTGTAGACTATTTGGGAAAATAGGTGAAGAAGGAGTCCTATCAAATTCTTTTTATGACACAAATATGGTACTAATACCCAAACCAGGTAGAGTCAAAACAGAGAAAGAAATTTATAGACCAATTTCCCTAATGAATATTGATGCAAAAATTTTAAGTAAAATATTAGCAAAAAGACTGCAGCAACTTATCATGAGAATAATACACTATGACCAGGTAGGATTTATTCGAGGAATGCAAGGCTGGTTCCATATTAGGCAAACAATTAGCATAATTGATCATATCAACAACAAAATTAGCAGAAAGCATATGATCATCTCAATAGATGCCGAAAAAGCCTTTGACAAAATACAATACCCATTCCTATTAAAAACACTAGAAAGCATAGGAATAAATGGAGCCTTCCTTAAAATTATAAATAGCATCTACCTAAAACCATCAACAAGTGTTATTTGTAATAGGGATAAGCTAGATGCATTCCCAATAAGATCAGGGGTGAAACAAGGATGTCCATTATCACCCCTACTATTCAATTTGGTACTAGAAATGTTAGCTGTAGCAATAAGAGAACAAAAGGAAATTGAAGGAATTAGAATATGCAAAGAAGAAGCTAAATTATCACTTTTTGCATATGATATGATGATTTACTTAGAGAATCCTAGAGAATCAAGTAAAAAAACTACTTGAAATAATAAACAACTTTAGCAAAGTTGCAGGATATAAAATAAACCCACATAAATCCTCAGCATTCCTATACATTACTAACAAAGCCCAACAGCAAGAGATAGAAAGAGGAATTCCATTCAAAGTTACTGTAGACACTATAAAATATTTGGGAGTCTACCTGCCACGACAAACCCAAGGCCTATATGAACATAATTATGAAACAGTTTTCACGTGAATAAAGTCAGATCTAAATAAATGGAAAAATATCAGTTGCTCATGGTTAGGCTGAGCTAATATAATAAAAATGACAATTTTACCTAAATTAATCTATCTATTCAGTGCCATACCAATTGAGCTACCAAAAATTATTTTACAGAGCTGGATAAAATAATAACAAAATTCATCTGGAAGAACAAGAGGTCTAGAACATCTAAGGTATTAATGAAAAGAAATGCTAGGGAAGGTGGCCTAGCCATACCAGATATTAAACTGTACTATAAAGCAGCAGTCATCAAAACTACCTGGTACTGGCTAAGAAACAGAGCTGTGGATCAGTGGAATAGGATAGGTACACAAGATGGAGAAGTCAATGACTATAGAAATCTACTTTTTGATAAACCCAAAGAGGCCAGCTTCTGGGCTAAGAATTCATTATTTCACAAAAACTGCTGGGAAAATTGGAAAATGGTAGGGCAGAAACTGGGCATAGACCAATATCTTACACTATATACCAAAATAAAGTCAAAATGAATTCATGATTTAGGAATAAAGGCTGAAACTATAAGCAATGTGGGAGAGCAAAGCATAGTTTACCTATCATATTTATGGAAAAGAAAAGAATTCATGACACAATGAGAGACAGAGAACATTACAAAATGCAAAACGGATAATTTTGATTATGTTAAATTGAAATGTTTTTGTACAAAAAAGCCAATGCAACAAAGATTAGGAGGGAAGCAGAAAATTGGGAGAAAATCTTTACAACCAGTGTCTCTGATAAATCCTTCATCTCTAAAATATACAAGGAACTGAGCCAAATATATAGGAATACAAGTCATTCCCCAATTAAGAAATGGTTAAAGGATATGAACAGACATTTTTCGGAGGAAGAAATTAAAGATATCTATAGGCACATGAAAAAATGCTTGAAATCACTGCTGATTAGAGAAATGCAAATCAAAACAACTCTTAGATACCACATCTCTCCTGTCAGATTGGCTAAAATAACAAAACAGGAAAATGATAAATGCTGGAGAGGATGTGGGAAAATTGGAACATTGTTACATTGCTGGTGGAGTTGTGAACTGATCCAGCCATTTTGGAGAGCAATTAGGAACTATGCCCAAAGGGCTATAAAAATGTTTATACCCTTTGACCCAGCAATACCACTTCTAGGGTTGTATCCCAAGGAGATCACACAAGTGGGAAAAGGACCCATATGTACAAAAATATTTATAGCAGCTCTTTTTGTGGTAGCTAAGAATTGAAAATCAAAGGGATGCCCATCAATTGGGGAATGGCTGAACAAGCTGTGGTATATGAAGGTAATGGAATACTATTGTGCCATAAGAAATGGGGATGATGCAGACTTCATAACAACTGGGAAAAACCTACACGACATAATGCTGAGTGAGCGGAGCAGAGCCAGAAGAACATTATACACAACCACAGACATATGGATTCTGTGAGGACTAACCCTGACAGACTTTGCTCTTCTCAGCAACACAATGTGCAAAGACAACTCCAAAGGACTCAAGGTGAAGAATGCTATCTACAACCAGAGAAAGAACTGTGAAGTATGAATGCAGATTGAGGCACACTTCATGCTTGCTTTTTTTCCACTCTTTTTTTTCCTCTCTTTCGTTTTTGTTTTTGGGTTTTTTTTTTTTTTTGGTTCTGTTTCTTCTTTCTCATGATTCATTCCATTGGTTATAATTCTTCTCCACAACTTGACTAGTGTGTAAATTAATTAAATGCGAAGTTATACATGGAAGATATATGGGATTCCATGCTGTCTTGGGGAAGGATGGCAGGAGGGAGGGAAGAAAATCTTGAAGTCAAAATTATGTAGAACCGTGTGTTGTAAACTAAAAATAAAAAAAATAAAAAAGTGAAAAAAAGAGAAAATTACATTTATCTTCCCAGCTGAAATTCTTTAAGAGTAAAAAAAAAATTAAAAGGCATTTTCCATTAGAAAACCATGGTAATGATGTGCTTTACAACCATGAGATTTTCCCTCCCTCTTTATGTTTTTGGGCCTATCCCAGTCCTTTGTGTTTTATGGAAAGCAACAAAATGAGAGCAACAGAGAAGACCACTGGTATGACAGAGAGAGAGAGAGAGAGAGAGAGAGAGAGAGAGAGAGAGAGAGATGGCTAGCTAGATCCTTACCAAGGTCATAAGGTGTGGGTGTATTTGCTGAGGCTGAGCCTGTCAGAATAGAAGGAGTATCATTGAGCTCAGGTGTCACATCAGCCAGACGGACAGATGCATTCTCACAATGACACAGCTTAATGGACAAAGGGCACCTCACCTTGTAGCAGAGGTCACTCAGAGATGTGGTCAGCAGTGACTTTGGGGTGGATAGAAGAATGCTGTTTATATTACAGCCACTATGGTGGCCACTCTGAGTGCGAACTAGACACAACAGGAAATGACAATGAAACACACACACATTTTGCACCATTTATATGACTGCGGGAATTCAGTAATACATGCAAGATGGGGGGGGGGGGCAGGGAATCCCAATGGATTAAAGTTTCCATGGTTAAAACCGTAGTCAACTTTTCACAGTGCCTAACAACCTTTAAAAACTTTTTTTTTTTACTTTAAAACAAATGCACCACCTCCATTACTGCTCAACCATATTTTTAACATCTTCTGGTCATGCAGATTACTGACAGGGGAAAGGGCAAATTACACTTTGTAGCCATTCTTAGTAAGTATGGTTTTAATTTTACTCAATTTCCAATCCAAGGACCTGAGCTGCCATTCTTATAAAACCAAGTAGGCAAATTTTGTATTTGTGTTCCCAAGCCTTATCACAAGGTCTGGCCCATAGTAAGCACTTAATAAACATCTTTCAATTAATTCGTTCATTCATTGTCCCATTGGACTGGAAGTCAGGACACCATGGTTCTACTCATACTTCTGCCACTAACTGACTTTGGGACCTTAAAAAAGGTCACT